>NW_028295771.1:1431500-2863000 GCF_964341445.2 Mesoplodon mirus
ACCTCTTGAAATCTGTTTCATGCCACTCTGCCTCATTTTCACTTCCGCCTCGTGGCTTTCCCTCAACAGATTTTTGGAAGAGAGTAGTCCTTTATAAGTCTGCAGGTTAGTGAATTGCTGTGGCCCTGAGTTCCGTTTTTCAACTTGCCTTTTTGTGAGCTGACCTCAAATCCACAGTTTTGCTTCTGGACCTATACTGGTTCTGGGGGGGGGGCAGGCTGAGTCTTTGGTTAATTCCTCTTCGTGACGGGAAATTAGAGTGAAATGTGGCCTTCCAAATGCCTACAGCTACTCTCTCATTGGTTCTCTCTGTTCCCTTATATCCTCTGCACAATTTGCCAGCTGTTCGAACCAGGAGGTTATAGGGCCTGACTCTCCAAGTTGGGAGATTGATAGTAAAGCAGTGGGAATGTCAAACTGGAGCACAAGGAGAGAAAAAAGTAGTAGAGATTTAGAAACCTTTCACCATCAGATGTTTTCCATTCTCTAGGTTCCCATACATGTTATAACTGTAGTGATATTCCCTTCTACTTGGAGAGTTGGGAACCATGGAATGCGTGGCAGGCATTATTGCTTTAAAGGGTCAGCATTTTTTCACCCAATCTCACCAATCCTCTCAGTCCCAAGTGACCAGCCTTATGCCACATCCAGCTGTCATTGTAGATACGGTCATTCCTGGTTTCATCAGAACCCCTGAAGGTATTGTGTAAGAATTTTACTGTTTTTATGTTTTGTTTTGAAATTCATTTTTATACTGGGTTTGAGCTGATTCTCACTGCCATGTTCATGTCGTTCTAGACACACTTAGTTCCCTTATGGAGACATATCAATACATAGGTTTTAAAATTCTTACTAGTCAGATATATTTCTCTGTGGGTAATAAGGATGTTGAGTTCCGTTCACTGAGGAAGGAGTAGGGCTTATCTCTTCTGTCTTTGGATTATGGAACGGTACCTGTGCTAATATCAAACTTTTGTTTTGTGCATCTCCCCACCTGTCTTTCCCCTTAAGCAAGCGTTAGAGGGTTTTCTAAATCTGAGACTCTGTTCTCTCCCTAATTCAGTTCATATGTAGCCATGTTTACATTCCCTTCATAAGTGATATCTTATGTCAGAATGCACCATGGCCTTGTCATAATAATGCTCCATGGCCCCTGTCATCACAATGTTCCATGCCTTGGTTATCACAATGCTCCATGTCCCTTGTCATCACAATTCTCCACGTCCTTGTCATCACAATGCTACATGACACTTCTCATCAAAATATCACATTCCCTTGTCATCACAATTCTCCATGCACTTGAAATTGCAATGCTCCATGCACTTGTCATCACAATGCTCCATGCACTTGTCATCACAATGTTCCATGCCCTTGTCATCACATTGCTCCAAGACACCTGTCATCACAATGCTCACTGACACCTGTCATCACAATGCTTCATGCCCCTTGTCATTACAGTGCTCCATGATGCTCGACACCACAATTACCCAAGATCTTCTCATCACAATGCTCCACAGTTTTGCCATCACCATCCTCCATGCCTTGTCATCTCAAAGCTCAATGTCCCTTATCCTCAGAATTCTCCACGACCTTGTCATTACAATGCTCCATGGCACTTCACATCAAAATGTTATATGCTCTTGTCATCACAATACTCCATGCACTTGTCATCGCAATGCTCCATGACCCCTGTCATAGGAAGCTCCATGCCCTGTTCATCACAGTGTTTCACGACCTGGATATTAAAATGATCAATGTCCCTTGATATCACAATGCTCCATGCCCTTGTCATCACAATGTTCCTTTAATTTGTCACAGCAATCCTCCATGATACTTGGCATCACAATGCTCCATGATATTGTCATCAAACTGGAACATGTCATATTTCATCACAATGCTCCCTGACACCTTTCTTCACAATAATCCATGACCTTGCCATCACAGTGCTCCATGCCCTTGTCATCACAATGTGCCATGGCCACTCTTATCACAATAATGCATGAAACTTGTCAGACCAATGCTCCATGCCACTTTTCATCACAATGCTCCATGAACGCTGTCATCACAATGCACCATGCCCATCATCATAATGCTTCATGCTATTGTCATCACAATGAAATCAAAATGCTCCATGACCTCTGTCCTCACAATGCTGCAAACCCTTGGGATCACAATGTTCCATAACACTTGTCATCACAATGCCCCATGATGCTGGTCAGCACAATTATCCATGGTCTTCTCATCACAGTGCACCATGATTTTGTCATCACAATGCTCAATACACTTGTCATCACAATGCTCTCTGACTATTGCCCTCATTATGCACCTTGAACTCTTTCATGACAAGGCTCCATGCCTATTTCATCACAATGATCCTTGCCCTTTTCATCACAATGCTCCAAGACAACTGTGATCACAATGCTCCTTGCACTTGTCATCACAAAGCTCCATGACGCATGTCATCAGAATGCTCCATGGTCTTCTTATCATAATTTTCCATGCCCTAGTCATCACAATGCTCCAAAACCCCTGTAATCACAATGTTCCCTACGCCTTTTCATCAGAATGCTCCATGAGAATTGTCATCACAGGGTTCCATGGTCTTCACATCATAGTGCTCCAGGACATTGTAATCACAGTGCTCCATTCCCTTGTCATCACAATGGGCCATTACATATGTGATCACAATGCTCCCTGACATATGTCTTCACAATACTGCTTGACCTGGTCATCAAAATACTCCATGCCCTTGTCATCACAATACGCCATTCGAACTGTCATCGCAATAATCCATGAAACTTATTAGACCAATGCTCCATGCCCTTGACATCACAATGCTCCATGCCCATGTTATCAAAATGCTCCAAGACCCCTGTCATCACAATGTTCCATGACTCCAGTCATCACAATGTTTCATGACGTTTTTCATCACAATGATCCATGCCCTCATCATCAACAGTCTCTGTGATCTTTTTAACCACAATGCTCCATGAACTTTTCATCACAATGCTCTTTGACCCTTGTCATCAATGTGCTCTATGCCTTTCTCAGCACAATGCTCCATAACACTTGTCATCACAAACCTCCATGAGCTTGTCAGCACAATGCTCCATGACACATGTCATCACAATGCGCCATGCACCTGTCATCACAGTGCTCCACAATCTTGTCATCACAATGCTCCATAAAACATGTCATCACAATGCTCCATGCACTTCTCATCAAAACGCTCTCTCACCACTGATATCACAATGATACATCACTATTCGTCACAATACTACCTCACCCCTGTCATCACAATATTCCATGACTCCTGTCATCACAGTGCTACATGCACTTATCATCACAATGTTCGATGACCACTGACATCAGAATGTTCCATAACCCATGTCATCAAAATGCTCCATGACCCTTTTCATCAAAATGCTCCATGACCACTGACATCACATGTTCCATAACCCCTGTCATCAAAATGCTCCATGGCATTTTTCATCAAAATGCTCCATGACCCCTGCCATCACGATGTACCATGGCCTTGTCATCACAAAGCTCCATGACCCTTCTCATCAAAATGCTCCAAGAACGCTGACATCACAATGTTCCATAACACCTGTCATCAAAATGTTCCATGGCACTTTTCATCAAATAGCTCCATGACACTGTCATCAAAATGCTCCCTGCCCTTCTCATCACAGTGCACAATGCCATTGCCATCAAACTGTTCCATGACCTTTGTCATCACAAAGATGCATGACCCTTGGCATCACAATGCTCCATGTCATTGTCATCACAATGCTCCATGAACGCTCTCATCACATTGCTCCATGCCCTTGTCTTCACAAAGCTCCATGACACATGTCATTAGAATGCTCCATGGCCTTCTCATCACAATGCTCCAGGCCCTTGCCATCATAATGCTCCATTACACCAGTCATAACAATGCTCCATGAACCCTGCCATCACGATGTTCCTTGGCCTTGTCATCACAAAGCTCCATGACACTTCTCATTACAATGCTCCAAGAACTGTGTAATCACAATGCTCTATTCCCCTTTTCATCTCAATGATCCATGAACCCTGTCATCACAGTGCACCTTGCCCAATATCATAAGGCTTCAGGCTATTGTCATCTCAATGAAATCAAAATCATCCATGACCACTGTCATCAAAATGCCCCAAACCCTTGTGATCACAATGTTCCATAACACTTGTCTTCACAACACCCTGTGATGCTCATCATAACCATTATCCATGGTCTTCTCATTACAATGCTCCATGACCTTTGTCATCACAATTCTCAATACAGTTGTCATCACAATGCTCCCTGACACTTGTCGTCAGTATGCTCCTTGAAACCTGTCATGACAAGGCTCCATGCCTTTTCATCACAATGACCCATGCCCTTTTCATCACAGTGCTTCAAGACCCCTGTAATCACAATGCTCCATGCACTTGTCATCACAAAGCTCCATGACACATGTCATCAGAATGCTCCATGGCCTTCTCCTCACAATGCTCAATGCACTTGTCATCCCAAAGCTCCATGACACATGTCATCAGAATGCTCCATGGCCTTCTCCTCACAATGCTCAATGCCCTTGTCATTACAAAGCTCCAAGACCCCTGTAATCACAATGCTCCATGCCCCTTTTCATCAGAATGCTCCATGTGACTTTTCATCACAAGTCTCCTTGGTCGTATCATCATAATGCTCCAGGACCTTGTCATCACCATGCTCCATTCCCATGTCTTCACAATGCTCCATGACCCCTGTCATCACAATAATCCATGAATATTTTCAGCCCAATGCTCCATGATATTCTCATCACAATGCTCCATGACAAATATCACCAAAATGCTCCATGACCACGGTCATCACAACAATCCATGACACCTGACAACACAATGATCCGGGACTCTTGTCATCACAATGCTCCATTCCCTACTCATCACAATGCTCCATGACCCATGTCATCACAATGATCCATGCCCTTGTCATCCCAATGCTCCATGACCCCTGTATTCACAATGCTCCTTGACGCTTGTCATCACAGTGCTCCATGACACCTGGCATCACAATGCTTCATGCCTTTGTCAGCAGAATGCTACATGACCTTGTCATTACAATGCTCTATGCGCTTGTCATCACAATACTCCATTACCATTATCATCACAATCCTCCATGAACCTTGGGATCACATTGCTTCATGCCCTTGTCATCACAATGTTCCATGCTCCTTGAAATCAAAATGATCCATGACCTCTGTCATCACAATGCTCCAAACCCTTGTGATCACAATGTCCCATAGCACTTGTCATCACAACGCTCCATGATGCCTGTCATCACAATACTCCATGCCCTTTTCATCACAATGCTCCATGACCTTTGTCATCACAATTCTCAATACATTGTCATCACAGTGCTCCCTGACATTTGTCGTCAGAATGCTCCTTGAACCCTGTAATGAAAATTCTCCATGGCTTTTTCATCACAACGCCCCATGCGGTTTTCATCACAATGCTCAATGCCATTGTCATCAAAATACTCCACAAGCTTGTCATCAGAATGCTCCATGACCCTTGTCATCACAATTCTCCATGCACTTGTCAGCACAATGTTCCCTGACACTTGTCATCACAATGCTCCAAGCCATTGTCATCACAATGCTCCATTACCTTTGTCTTCAGAATCCTCCATTACACTTGGCATCACAATGCTCCATGCCATTGTCATCACAATGGGCCATTATATATGTCAGCACAATGTTCCCTGACAACTGTCTTCACAATAGTGCATCACAAGGTCATCACAGTGCTCCATGCCCTTGTCATCACAATGCTCCATGCCCTTGTTATCAAAATGCTCCATGACCCCTGTCATCACAATGCTCCGTGACTCCAATCATCACAACGCTTCATGACCTTTGTCATCACAATGGTCCATGCCCTCATCATCAAGAGTCTCTGTGACCTTTTTAACCACAATGTTCCATGAACTTTTCTTCACAATGCTCTTTATCCCCTGTCATCACAATGCTCTATGCCTTTCTCAGCACAATGCTCCATGACGTATGTCATCAGAATGCTCCATGGACTTCTCCTAACAGTGCTCCTTGCCCTTGTCATCACAATGCTCCAAGACCCCTGTAATCACAATGCTCCATGCCCTTTTTCATCAGAATGCTCCATGAGACTTTTCATCACAAGTCTCCATGGTCATCTCATCACAATGCTCCAGGACCTTGTCATCACAATGCTCTGTGACTCCAGTCATCACAGTGCTTCATAATATTTGTCATCACAATGGTCCATGCCCAAGACATCACAAGGCTCTGTTACCTTTGTATCCACCATGCTCCATGAACATTTCATCACAATGTTCCGTGACCCTTGTCATCACAATACTCCATGCCTTTGTCATTAAAATGCTCCATGACCATTGTCATCACAATGTGCCACGCGCTTTTCATCCCAACGGTCCAAAAATTTGTCATCACAATGCTCCATAAAAATTGTACTCACAATGCTGCATGCATTTCTCATCACAATGCTCCATTACCCCTGTCATAACAATGATCCATGACCCCTACAATCACAATGTTCCACGGCCTTGTCATCACAAGGCTCCATGACACTTGTCATCACAATGCTCCAAGACCCCTTTAATCACAATGCTCCATGCCGTTGTCATCACAAATCTCCATGACACATGACATCAGAATGTTCCTTGGCCGTCTCATCAAAATGCTGCATGCCCTAGTCATCACAATGCCCCAAAACCCCTGTAAACACAGTGCTCCATGCCATTTTTCATCTCAATGCTCCATGAACCCTGTCATCACAATGCATCATGCCAATCATCATAATGCTTCCGGCTATTGTCAGCACAATGAAATCAAAATTCTCCATGACCTCTGTCATCACAATGCTCCATGACCCCTGCCATCACAATACTCCATGAACATTTTCAGCCCAATGCTCCATGACCCTTGTCATCACAATGATCCATGCACTTGTCATCCCAATGATCCATGACCTCTGTATTCAAAATGCTCCGTGACAATTGTGTCACAGTTCTCCATGACACCTGTCATCACAATGATCCATGCCTTTCTCAGGAAAATTCTACATGACCTTGTCATTACAATGCTCTATGCGCTTGTCATCACAATGCTCCAAGACCTCTGTAATCACAATGCTACATGCCACTTTTCATCTCAATGCTCCATGAACTCTGTCATCACAATGCACCATGCCCATCATCATAATGCTTTAGGCTATTGTCATCACGATGAAATCAAAATTCTCCATGACCTCTGTCATCATAATGCTCCAAAGCCTTGTGATCACAATGTTCCATAACACTTATAATCACAACACCCCATAAAGATCATCATCACAATTATCCATGGCCTTCTCATCACCATGCTCCATGACTTTTGTCATCACAATTCTCAATACACTTGTCATCACAATGCTCCCTGACATTTGTCGTCAGAATGCTCCTTGAACCCTTTCACAAAAAGGCTGCATGCATTTTTCATCACATTGCCCCATGCCGTTTTCAACACAATGCTCCATGCCATTGTCATCAAAATACTCCACAAGCTTTTCATCAGAATGCTCCATGACCCTTGTCATCACAATTCTCCATGCACTTGTCAGCACAATGCTCCCTGACCCTTGTCATCAGAATGCTCCAAGCCATTGTCATAACAATGCTCCATTACCTTTGTCATCAGAATCTTTCATGAAACTTGGCAGCACAATGCTCCATGCCATTTTCATCACAATGGGCCATTACATATGGCATCACAATGCTCCCTGACACTTCTCTTCACAATACTGCATGAGCTGGTCATCACAATGCTCCATGCCCTTGTCATCACAATGCGCCATTCCAAATGTCATCACAATAATCCATGAAACATATTAGACCAGTGCTCCATGCCCTTGTCATCACAATGCTCCATGCCCTTGTTATCACAATGCTCCATGACCCCTGTCATCACCATGCTCCATGACTCCCTTCATCACAATGCTTCATGACCTTTGTCATCACAATGGTCCATTACCTCATCATCAACAGTCTCTGTGACCTTTTTAACCACAATGCTCCATGAACTTTCATCACAATGCTCTTTGTCCATTGTCATCACAATGATCTACGCCTTTCTCAGCACAATGCTCTATGCCCTTGTCATCACAATGCTCCATGACCCTGTCATCACAATGCTCCGTGACTCCAGTCATCACAATGCTTCATAACATTTGTCATCACAATGGTCCATGTCCGTGTCATCACAAGGCTTTGTGACATTTTTAACCACAATGCTTCATGAACTTTTCATCACAATGCTCCGTGACCCTTGTCATCACAGTGCTCCATGCCTTTGTCAGAAAAATGCTCCATGACCCTTGTCATCACAATGTACCACGCGCTTTTTATCCCAACGGTCCCCAGATTTGTCATCGCAATGCTCCATAAAACTTGTAATCCCAATGCTCCATGCCGTTCTCATCACAATGCTCCATTACCCTGTCATAAAAATGCTCTTGACCCCTGCCATCACAATGTTCCACGGCCTTGTCATTACAAATCTCCATGACCCTTGTCATCACAATGCTCCAAGACCCCTGTAATCACAATGCTCCATGCCCATGTCATCACAAAGCACCATGACACATGTCATCAGAATGTCCCACGTCCTTCTCATCACAATGCTCCATGCCGTTGTCATCACAATGCTCCAAGACCCCTGTAATCAAAATGCTCCATGCCCCTTTTCATCTCAATGCTCCATGAACCCTGTCATCACAATGCACCATGCCCATCATCATAATGCTTCCGGCTATTGTCAGCACAATGAAATCAAAATTCTCCATGATCTCTGTCATCACAATGCTCCATGACCCCTGTCATCACAATACTCCATGAACATTTTCAGTCCAATGCTCCATGACCCTTGTCATCACAATGATCCATGACCCCTGTATTCAGAATGCTCCTTGACACATGTCATCACAGTGCTCCATGACACCTGTCATCACAGTGCTCCATGCCTTTGTCTGCAGAATTCTACATGATCTTGTCATTACAATGCTCTATGCGCTTGTCATCACAATGCTACAAGACCTCTGTAATCACAATGCTCCATGCCCCTTTTCATCTCAATGCACCATGAACCCTGTCATCACAATGCACCATGCCCATCATCATAATGCTTCAGGCTATTGTCATTACAAAGTAATCAAATGTCTCCATGACCTCTGTCATCATAATGCTCCAAACCCTTGTGATCACAATGTTCCATAACATTTATCATCACAACACCCCATGACGATCATCATCACAGTTATCCTTGGTCTTCTGATCACAATGCTCCCTGATCTTTGTCATCACAATGCTCAATACACTTGTCTTCACAATGCTCCCTGACACATGTCGTCAGTATGCTCCTTGAACCCTGTCATGACAAGGCTCCATGCCTTTTTCATCACAATGATCCATGCACTTTTCATCACAATGCTCCAAGACCCCTGTAATCACAATGCTCCATGCCCTTGTCTTCAATAAGCTCCATGAGGCATGTCATCAGAATGCTCCATGGCCTTTTCCTCACAATGCTCCAAGGCATTGTCATCACAATGCTCCATGTAACCTCTCATCACATTGCTCCATGCACTTGTCATTACAATCCTCCATGACCCATGCATCACATTGTTCCATGCCCTTGTCATCACAATGCTCCAGCCCTCTCTCATCACAATAATCTATGAAATATTTCAAACCAATGCTCAGTGCCCTTCTCATCACAATGCTCCATTACCTCTGTCATAACAATGCACCATGACCACTGGCATCACAATGTTCCACGGCTTTGTCATCACAAGGCTCCATGACCCTTGTCATCACAATGCTCCAAGAAACTTGTAATCAAAATTCTCCAAGCCCTTTTCATAACAAAGCTCCATGACGCATGTATCAGAAGGTTCCATGGCCTTCTCATCACAATGCTCCATGCCCTTGTCATCACAATGCTCCAAGACCCTTGTAATCACAATGATCCATGCCACTTTTCATCTCAATGCTCCATGAACCCTGTCATCACAATGCACCATGCCCATCATCATAATGCTTCCGGCTATTGTCAGCACAATGAAATCAAAATTCTACATGACCTCTGTCATCATAATGCTCCAAACCCTTGTGATCACAATGTTCCATAACACTTATCATCACAACACCCCATGACGATCATCATCACAGTTATCCATGGTCTTCTCATCACAATGCTCCATGATCATTGTCATCACAATGCTCAATACACTTGTCATCACAATACTCCCTGATACCTGTTGTCAGTATGCTCCTTGAACCCTGTGATGACAAGTCTCCATGCCTTTTACATCACAATGATCCATGCCTTTTCATCACAATGCTCCAAGACCCCTATAATCACAATGCTCCATGGCCTTGTCAGCACAAAGCTCCATGATGCATGTCATCAGAATTCTCCATGGCCTTCTCCTCAAAATGCTCCATGCCCTTGTCATCACAATGCTCCAAGACCACTGTAATCACAATGCTCCAAGCCCCTTTTCATTAGAATGCTCCATGAGACTTGTCATCACAAGTCTCCATGGTCATCTCATCACAATGCTCCAGTACATTGTCATCACCATGCTCTATTCCCTTGTCATCACAATGCTCCATGACCCCTGTCATTACAATAATCCATTAACATTTTCAGCCCAATGCTCCATGACCTTCTCATCACAATGCTCCATGACCAATATCATCACAATGTTCCATGACCACTGTCATCACAACCACCCATAACACCTGAAAACACAATGATCCAGGACTCTTGTCATCACAATGCTCCATGCCCTTGTCATCACAATGCACCATGTCCACTTTCATCACAATAATCTATGAAACATGTCAGACCAATGCTCCATTCCCCTGTCATAACAATGCTCCATGCCCTTGTTATCACAATGCTCCATGACCCTTGTCATCACAATGCTCCGTGACTCCAGTCATCACAATGTTCCATAACACCTGTCATCAAAATGCTCCATGACCGTTTTCATCCCAAAGCTCCATGATCCCTGGCATCACAATGTTCTATAAACCCTGTCATCAAAATGTTCCATTACACTTTTCATCAAATTGCTGCATGACCCTGTCATCAAAATGCTCCCTGCCCTTCTCATCACAATGCACCACACCCTTGTCATCAAAATGCTCCATGACATTTGTCATCACAAAGCTCCATGATCGTTGGCATCACAATGTTCCATGTCATTGACATCACAATGCTCCATGAACCCTCTCATCACATTGCTCCATGCCCTTGTCATAACAAAGCTCCATGACACTTCTCATCACAATGCTTGATGCCCTTCTCATCACAATGCTCCACGCCCTGGTCATTACAATCCACCATGACCCATGTATCACAGTGTACCATTCCCTTGTCATCACAATGCTCCATGCCCACTCTCATCACAATAATCCATGAAACATTTCAGACCAATGCTCAATGCCATTCTGATTACAATGCTCTATTACTTCTGTCATAACAATGCTCCATGACCGCTGCCATCACAATGTTCCACGGCCTTGTCATCAAAAGGCTCCATGACCCTTGTCATCACAATGCTCCAAGACCACTGTAATCACAATGATCCATGCCCTTGTCATCACAAAGCTCCATGACGCATGCCATCAGAATGTTCCATGGCCTTCTCATCACAATGCTCCATGATCATTGTCATCACAATGCTCAATACACTTGTCATCACAATACTCCCTGATACCTGTCGTCAGTATGCTCCTTGAACCCTGTGATGACAAGTCTCCATGCCTTTTACATCACAATGTTCCATGCCTTTTCATCACAATGCTCCAAGACCCCTATAATCACAATGCTCCATGGCCTTGTCAGCACAAAGCTCCATGACGCATGTCATCAGAATTCTCCATGGCCTTCTCCTCAAAATGCTCCATGCCCTTGTCATCACAATGCTCCAAGACCACTGTAATCACAATGCTCCAAGCCCCTTTTCATTAGAATGCTCCATGAGACTTGTCATCACAAGTCTCCATGGTCATCTCATCACAATGCTCCAGTACATTGTCATCACCATGCTCTATTCCCTTGTCATCACAATGCTCCATGACCCCTGTCATTACAATAATCCATTAACATTTTCAGCCCAATGCTCCATGACCTTCTCATCACAATGCTCCATGACCAATATCATCACAATGTTCCATGACCACTGTCATCACAACCACCCATAACACCTGAAAACACAATGATCCAGGACTCTTGTCATCACAATGCTCCATGCCCTTGTCATCACAATGCACCATGTCCACTTTCATCACAATAATCTATGAAACATGTCAGACCAATGCTCCATTCCCCTGTCATAACAATGCTCCATGCCCTTGTTATCACAATGCTCCATGACCCTTGTCATCACAATGCTCCGTGACTCCAGTCATCACAATGTTCCATAACACCTGTCATCAAAATGCTCCATGACCGTTTTCATCCCAAAGCTCCATGATCCCTGGCATCACAATGTTCTATAAACCCTGTCATCAAAATGTTCCATTACACTTTTCATCAAATTGCTGCATGACCCTGTCATCAAAATGCTCCCTGCCCTTCTCATCACAATGCACCACACCCTTGTCATCAAAATGCTCCATGACATTTGTCATCACAAAGCTCCATGATCGTTGGCATCACAATGTTCCATGTCATTGACATCACAATGCTCCATGAACCCTCTCATCACATTGCTCCATGCCCTTGTCATAACAAAGCTCCATGACACTTCTCATCACAATGCTTGATGCCCTTCTCATCACAATGCTCCACGCCCTGGTCATTACAATCCACCATGACCCATGTATCACAGTGTACCATTCCCTTGTCATCACAATGCTCCATGCCCACTCTCATCACAATAATCCATGAAACATTTCAGACCAATGCTCAATGCCATTCTGATTACAATGCTCTATTACTTCTGTCATAACAATGCTCCATGACCGCTGCCATCACAATGTTCCACGGCCTTGTCATCAAAAGGCTCCATGACCCTTGTCATCACAATGCTCCAAGACCACTGTAATCACAATGATCCATGCCCTTGTCATCACAAAGCTCCATGACGCATGCCATCAGAATGTTCCATGGCCTTCTCCTCACAATGCTCCATGCCCTTGTCATCACAGTGCTCCAAGACCCCTGTAATCACAAAGCTCCTTGCCCCTTTTCGTCAGAATGCTCCATGAGACTTGTCATCACAAGTCTCCATCGTCATCTCATCACAATGCTCCAGGACCTTGTCATCACCATGCTCCTTGCCCTTGCTATCACAATGTTCCAGGACCCCTGTAATCAGAATGCTCCATGCCCCTTTTCATCAGTATGCTCCATGAGACCTGTCATCACAAGGCTCCATGGACTTCTAATCACAATGCTGCAGGACCTTGTCATCACAATGCTTCCCGACATTGTCATGAAAATTCTCATTGGCCCTTGTCATCATAATGCTCCAAGCCCTAGTCATCACAATGCTCCATTATATTTGTCATCACAATCCTCCATTACTTTTGGCATCACAATGCACCATGCCATTGTCATCGAAATGGACCATGACATATGTCATCACAATGCTCCCTGACAAATGTTTTCAAAATACTCCATGACTTTCTCATCACAATGCTCCATGTTCTTGTCATCACAATGCTCCATGACCCCCGTCTACACAATGCTCCGTGACTCCAGTCATCACAATGCTTCATAACGTTTGTCATCACAACGGTCCATGCCCGCGTCATCACAAGGCTCTGTGACCTTTGTAACCACAATTCTCCATGAACTTTTCATCAAATTGCTCCGTGACCATTGTCATCACAATGTTCCATGCCTTTGTCAGAACAGTGCTCCATGACCCTTGTCATGAAAATGTGCCATGGGCTTTCCATCACAATGATCCACCACCTTGTCATCGCTATGCTCCATAAACTTTGTAAACACAATGCCCCATGCACTTCTCATCCAAATTCTCTCTCACCTGAGATATCACCATGTTCCCTCACTAGTCATCACAATCCTCCCTCACCCCTGTAATCAAAATGTTCCATGACCCCTGTCATCACCATGTTCCATTCCCTTGTAATCACAATGCTCCATGACCACTGTCATCACAATACTCCATGCACTTTTCATCACAATGCTCCATGACCTTTGTCATCACAATTCTCAATACATTGTCACCACAATGCTCCCTGACATTTGTCATCAGAATGCTCCATGAAACCTGTCACGAAAAGTCTCCATGCCATTTTCATCACAATGCCCCATGCCGTTTTCATCACAATGCTCCATGCCATTTTCATCAAAATACTCCACAAGCTTGTCACTACAATGCTCCATGACCCTTGTCATCACGATTCTCCATGCACTTGTCAACACAATGCTCCTTGACCCTTGTCATCGCAATGCTCCAAGCCATTGTCATCAAAATGCTCTATTAACTTTGTCATCAGAATCCTCCATGACACTTGGTATCACAATGCTCCATGCCATCGTCATCACATTGGGCCATTACATATGTCATCACAATGCTCCCTGACACCTGTCTTCACAATACTGCATAACCTGGTCATCACAATGCTACATGCCCTTGTCATCACAATGCGCCATTCCAACTGTCATCGCAATAATCCATGAAACTTATTAGACAAATATTCCATGCCCTTGTCATCACAAAGTTCCATGCCCTTTTTATCACAGTGCTCCATGACCCCTGTATTCACAATGATCCGTGACGCTTGTCATCACAGTGCTCCATGACACCTGTCATCACAATGCTCCATGCCTTTGTCAGCAAAATGCTACATGACCTTGTCATTACAATGCTCTATGCGCTTGTCATCACAATACTCCATTACCATTGTCATCAGATCCTCCATGAAACTTGGGATCACATTGCTTCATGCCCTTGTCATCACAGTGCTCCATGCTCCTTGAAATGAAAATGATCCATGACCTGTGTCATCACAATGCTCCAAACCCTTGTGATCACAATGTTCCATAACACTTGTCATCACAACGCTCCATGATGCCTGTCATCACAATACTTCATGCACTTTTCATCACAATGCTCCATGACCTTTGTCATCACAATTCTCAGTACATTTGTCATCACAATGCTCCCTAACACTTGTCGTCAGAATGCTCCTTAAACCCTGTCACGGAAAGGCTCCATGCCTTTTTCATCACAAAGCCCCATGCCATTTTCATCACAATTCTCCATGCCATTGTCATCAAAATACTCCACAAGCTTGTCATCAGAATGCTCCATGACACTTGTCATCACAATTCTCCATGCACTTGTCAGCACAATGCTCCCTGACCCATGTCATCACAATGCTCCAAGCCATTGTGATCACAATGCTCCATAACCTTTGTCTTCAGAATCCTCCATGACACATGCTATCACAATGCTCATGCTACTGTAATCACAATGGGCCATTACGTATGTCATCACAATGTGCCCTGACACCTCACTTTACAATACTTCATGCCCTTGTCATCACAATCCTCCATGCCCTTGTCATCACAAATCGCCATTCCAACTCTCATCGAAATAATCCATTAAAGCTTATTAGACCAATGCTCCATGCCCTTGTCATCACAATGCTCCAAGCCCTTGTTATCACAATGCTCCATGACCCCTGTCATCACAACGTTCCATGACTCCAGTCATCACAATGCTTCATGACCTTTGTCATCACAGTGGTCCATGCCCTCATCATCAACAGTCTGTGTGACATTTTTAACCACAATGCTTCATGAACTTTTCATGACAATGATCTTTGAGCCTTGTCATCGCAATTCTCTATGCCTTTCTCAGCACAATGCTCCATGACACTTTTCATCACAATGCTCCCTGCGCTTGTCAGCACCATGCTCCTCGACACATGTCATCACAATACACCATGCGTTTGTCATCACAGTGCTCCACAATCTTGTCATCACAATGCTCCAGAAACATTGTCATCACAATGCTCCATGCGCTTCTCATCAAAATGCTCTCTCACCACTGATATCACAATGTTACATCACTATTCGTCACAATACTCCCTCACCCCTGTCATCACAATCTTCCATGACTCCTGTCATCAAAATGTTACATGCATTATGATCACAATGTTCGATGACCACTGACATCACAATGTTACATAACCCCTGTCATCAAAATGCTCCATGACACTTTTCATCAGAATGCTCCATGACCCCTGACATGACAGTGTTCCATAACACCTGTCATCAAAATGTTCCATGACACTGTTCATCAAATTGCTCCATTACCCTGTCATCACAAAGATCCCTGCCCTTCTCATCACAATGCACAACGCCCTTGTCATCAAAATGCTCCATGACCTTTGTCATCACAAAGATCCATGACCCTTGGCATCACAATGTTCCATGTCATTGTCATCATGATGCTCCATGAACGCTCTCATCACATTGCTCCATGCCCTTGTCATCACAAAGCTCCATGACACATGTCATCAAAATGCTCCATGGCTTTCTCATCACAATGTTCCATGCCCTAGCCATCACAATGCTCCATTACCCCTGTCATAACAATGCTCCTTGGCGCCTGCCAACACAATGTTCCATGGCCTTGTCATCACAAAGCTCCATGACCCTTCTCATCACAATGCTCCAAGACCCCTGTAATCACAATGCTCCATGCACTTCTCATCCAAATGCTCTCTCACCTGAGATATCACCATGTTCCATCACTAGTCATCACAATCCTCCTTCAACCCTGTAATCACAATGTTCCATGACCCTTGACATCACAATATTCCATAACCACTGTCATCACAATGCTCCATGACACATTTCATCCCAAAGCTCCATGACCATGGCATCACAAAGTTCTGTAACCCCTGTCATCACAGTGTTACATTACACTTTTCATCAAATTGCAGCATGAACCTGTCATCAAAATACTCCATCTCCTTCTCATCACAATGCACCACACGCTTGTCATCAATATGCTCCATGACCGTTGTCATCACAAAGCTCCATGACCCTTGGCATCACAATGCTCCATGTCATTGTCATCACAATGCTCCCTGAACGCTCTCATCCCATTGCTCCATGCCCTTGTCATCACAAAGCTCCATGACACTTGGCATCACAATGCTCGATGCCTTTCTCATCAAAATGCTCCATGCCCTTTTCATCACAATCCTCCATGACCCATGTATCACAGTGTTCCGTGCCCTTGTCATCACAATGCTATATGCCCACTCTCATCACAATAATCCATGAAAACTTTCGGGCCAATGCTCAATGCACTTCTCATCACAATGCTCCATTACCTCTGTCTTAAAAATGCTCCATGAACCCTGCCATCACAATGTTCCATGGCCTTCTCATCACAAGGCTCCCTGACCCTTGACATCACAATGCTCCAAGACCCCTGTAATCACAATGCTCCATGCCACTTTGCATCTCAATGCTCCATGAACCCTGTCATCAAAATGCACCATGCCCATCATCATAATGCATCAGGCTATTGTCAGCACAATGAAATCAAAATTCTCCATGACCTCTGTCATCATAATGCTCCAAAACCTTGTGATCACAACGTTCCATAACACTTATCATCACAAATCCCCATGACGCTCATCATCACAATTATCCATGGTATTCTCATCACAATGCTCCATGACCATTGTCATCACAATGCTCAATAAACTTGTCATCACAATGCTCCCTGACACTTGTCGTCAGTATGTTCCTTGAACCCTGTCATGACAAGGCTCCATGCCTTTTTCATCACAATGATCCGTGCCCTTTTCATCACAATGCTCCAAGATCACTGTCATCACAATTCTCCATGTGCTTGTCATCACAAAACTCCATGAAGAATGTCATCAGAATGCCCCATGGCCTTCTCATCACAATGCTCCATGCCCTAGTCATCACAATGCTCCAAGACCCCTGTCATCACAATGATCCATTAACATATTCAGCCCAATGCTCCACGACCTACACATCACAATACTCCATGGCCAATATCATCACAATGCGCCATGACCACTGTCATCACAACACTCCATGACTCCTGACAACACAATGATCCGGGACTCTTTTCATCACAATGTTCCATTCCCTACACATCACTATACTCCATGACCCCTGTCATCACAACACTCCATGAACATTTTCAGCCCAGTGCTCCATGACACTTTTCATCACAATGATCCATGCCCTTGTCATCCCAATGCTCCATGACCCCTGTATTCACAATGCTCCATGACACTTGTCATCACAGTGCTCCCTGACACATGTCATCACAATGCTCCATGCTTGTCAGCACAATGCTCCATGACACGTCATCACAATGCTCAATGCGCTTGTCATCACAGTGCTCCACAATCTTGTCATCACAATGCTCCTTAAAATTTGTCATCACAGTGCCCCATGCACTTCTCATCAAAATGCTCTCTCACCACTGATATCACAATGCTACATCACTATTTGTCACAATACTCCCTCACCCCAGTCATCACAATGTTCCATGACTCCTGTCATCACAATGCTACATGCACATATCATCACAATGTTCGATGACCCCTGACATCACAATGTTTCATAACACCTGTCATCAAAATGTTCCATGACACTTTTCATCAAATTGCTCCATGACCCTGATATCAGAATGCTCCCTGCCTTTCTCATCACAATGCACAACGCCCTTGCCATCAAAATGCTCCATGTCGTTTGCAATCACAAAGATCCATGACCCTTGGCATCACAATGCTCCATGTCATTGTCATCACAATGCTGCATGAATACTCTCATCACATTGCTCCATGCACTTATCTTCACAAAGCTCCATGACCCATGTCATCAGAATGCTCCATGGCCTTCTCATCACAATGCTCCATGCCCTTGCCATCAAAATGCTCCATTACCCAGGTCATAACAATGCTCCATGACGCCTGCTATCACGATGTACCATGGCCTTGTCATCATAATGCTCCATGACCCTTCTCATCACAATGCTCCAAGAACCCTGTAATCACAATGCTCTATGCCCCTTTTCATCTCAATGATCCATGAACCCTGTCATCACAATGCACCATGCCCATCATCATAATGCTTCATGCTATTGTCATCACAATGAAATCAAAATGCTCCATGACCTCTGTCATAACAATGCTCCAAACACTTTTGATCACAATATTCCATATCACTTGTCATCACAATGCCCCATGACGCTCGTCATCACAATTATCAATGGTCTTCTCATCACAATGCTCCATGACCATTGTCATCACAATGCCCAATACACTTGTCATCAAAATGCTCCATCACACTTGTTGTCTGTATGCTCCTTGAACTCTGTCATGACAAGGCTCCATGCCATTTTCATCACAATGATCCATGTCCTTTTCATCACAATGCTCCAAGACCCATGTAATCTCAATGCTCCATGCCCTTGTCATCAAAAAGCTGAATGATGCATGCCATCAGAATTCTCCTTGGTCTTCTCCTCACAATGCTCCATGACCCTGTCATCACAATGTTCCAAGACCCCTGTAATCACAATGCTCCATGCCTGTGTCATCAAGAAACTCCATGATGCATGTCATTAGAATGCTCCATGGCCTTCTCATCACAATGCTCCTTGCCCTAATCATCACAATGCACGAAGACCCCTGTTATCACAATGCTCCATGCCCCTTTTCAGCAGAATGCTCCATGAGAGTTATCATCACAAGTCTCCATGGTCTTCACATCACAATGCTCGAGGACTTTGTCATCACCATGCTCCATTCCCTTGTCATCACAATGCTCCATGACCCCTGTCATCACAACACTCCATGAACATTTTCAGCCCAGTGCTCCATGACGCTTGTCATCACAATGATCCATGCCCTTGTCATCCCAATGCTCCATGACCCCTCTATTCACAATGCTCCGTGACGCTTGTCATCACAGTGTTCCATGACACATGTCATCACAATGCTGCATGCCTTTGTCAGCAAAATGCTACATGACCTTGTCATTACAATGCTCTATGCACTTGTCGTCACAATACTCCATTTCCATTGTCATCACAATCCTCCAGGAACCTTGGGATCACATTGCTTCATGACCTTGTCATCACAGTGCTCCATGCTCCTTGAAATCAGAATGATCCATGACCTCTGTCAACACAATGCTCCAAACCCTTGTGATCACAATGTTCCATAACACTTGTCATCACAACGCTCCATGATGCCTGTCATCACAATACTCCATGCGCTTTTCATCACAATGCTCCATGACCTTTGTCATCACAATTCTCAATGTACATGTCATCACAATGCTCCCTGACATTGTCATCAGAATGCTCCTTGAAACCTGCCACGAAAAGGCTCCATGCCTTTTTCTTCACAATGCCCCATGCCATTGTCATCACAATGCTCCATGCCATTGTCATCAAAATACTCCACAAGCTTGTCATCAGAATGCTCCATGACCCTTGTCATCACAATTCTCCATGCAATTGTCAGCACAATGCACCCTGTCCCATGTCATCACAATGCTCCAAGCCATTGTCATCACAGTGTTCCATAACCTTTGTCATCAGAATCCCCCATGACACTTGGCATCACAATGCTCCATGCCATTGTCATCACAATGGGCCACTACATATGTCATCACAATGCTCCCTGACACCTCTCTTCACAATACTGCATGACCTGGTCATCACAATGCTCCATGCCCTTGTCATCACAGTGTGCCATTCGAACTGTCATCACAACAATCCATGGAACTTATTAGACTAATGTTCCATGCCCTTGTCATCATCGTGCTCCATGCCCTTGTTATCACAGTGCTCCCTGACCCCTGTCATCACAATCCTCCGTGACTCCAGTCATCACAATGCTTCATGACTTTGTCATCACAATGGTCCATGCCCTCGTCATCAACAGTCTCTGTGACCATTTTAACCAAAATGCCCCATGAACTTTTCATCACAATGCTCTTTGACCCTTGTCATCCAATGCTCTATGAGTTTCTCAGCACAATGTTCAATGACCCTTGTCATCACAGTGCTCCTTGCGCTTGTCAGCACAATGCTCCATGACACGTCATCACAATGGACCATGCGCTTGTCATCACAGTGCTCTACAATCTTGTCATCACAATGCTCCATAAACATTGTCATCATAATCCTCCATGCACTTCTCATCAAAATGCTCTCTCACCACTGATATCACAATGCTACATCACTATTTGTCACAATACTCCCTCCCACCTGTCATCACAATATTCCATGACTCATGTCATCACAATGCTACATGCACTTATCATCCAAATGTTCGATGACCCCTGATATCACAATGTTCCATAACACCTGTCATCAAAATGTTCCATGAAAATTTTCAACAAATTGCTCCATGAACCTGTCATCACAATTCTCCCTGCCCTTCTCATCACAATGCACAACGCCCTTGCCATCAAAATGCTCCATGGCCTTTGTCATCTCAAAGATCCCTGACCCTTGGCATCACAATGCTCCATGTTATTGTCATCACAATGCTCCATGAACGCTCTCATCACATTGCTCCATGCCCTTGTCTTCACAAAGCTCCATGACACATGTCATCAGAATTCTACATGGCCTTCTCATCACAATGCTCCATGCCCTTTCCATCACAATGCTCCATTACCCCTCTCATAACAATGCTCCATGACCCTGCCATCACGATATTCCATGGCCTTGTCATCACAAGGCTCCATGACCGTTCTCATCACAACACTCCAAGAACCCTGTAATCACAATGCTCCATGCCCTTTTTCATCTCAATGATCCATTAACCCTGTCATCACAATGCACCATGCCTATCATCATAATGCTTCATGATATTGTCATCACAATGAAATCAAAATGCACCATGACCTCTGTCATAACAATGCTCCAAACCATTGTGATCACAATATTCCATAACTCTTGTCATCACAATGCCCCTTGACGCTCGTCATCACAATTATCCTTGGTCTTCTAATCACAATGCTCCATGACATTTGTCATCACAATGCTCAATAAACTTGTCATCAAAATGCTCCCTGACACTTGTTGTCTGTATGCTCCTTGAACTCTGTCATGACAAGGCTCCATGCTTTTTTCATCACAATGATCCATGCCCTTTTCATCACAATGCTCCAAGACCCATGCAATCACAATGCTCCATGCCCTTGTCATCACAAATCTCAAAGACGCATGCCATCAGAATGCTCCTTGGTCTTCTCCTCACAATGTTCCATGCCCTTGTCATCGCAATGCTCCATGCCCCATTTCATCAGTATGCTCCATGAGATTTGTCATAACAAGTCTCTATGCATTTCTCATCACAATGCTCCAGGACATTGTCATCACAATGCTTCACGACTTTGTTCTGAAAATTCTCAATGGCCCTTGTCATCATAATGCTCCAAGCCCTAGTCATCACAATGCTCCATTATATTTGTCATCAAAATCCTCCATTACATTTGGCATCACAATGCTCCCTGACACCTGTCTTCACAATACTCCATGACCTTCTCATCACAATGATTCATGCCCTTGTCATCACAATGCACCATGTCCACTCTCATCACAATAATCTCTGAAACTTGTCAGACCAATGCTCAATGCCCCTGTCACAACAGTTCTCCATGCCCTTGTCATCACAGTGCTCCATGACCACTGTCATCACAATGCATCATGTCCATCATCATAATGCTTCCGGCTATTGTCAGCACAATGAAATCAAAATTATCCATGACCTCTGTAATCACAATGCTCCATGACCCCTGTCATCACAATACTCCATGAATATTTTCAGCCCAATTCTCCATGACCCTTGTCATCACAATCATCCATGCCCTTGTCATCCCAATGCTCCATGACCGCTGTATTCACAATGCTCCGTGACGCTTGTCATCACAGTGCTCCATGACACCTGTCATCACAATGCTCCATGATTTTGTCAGCAAAATGCTATATGCCCTTGTCATTACAATGCTCTATGCGCTTGTCATCACAATACTCCATTTCCATTGTCATCACAATCCTGCATGAATCTTGGGATCACATTGCTTCATGCTCTTGTCATCAAAATGCTCCATGTTCCTTGAAATCAAAATGATCCATGACCTCTGTCATCACAATGCTCCAAACCCTTGTGATCACAATGTCCCATAGCACTTGTCATCACAACGCTCCATGATGCCTGTCATCACAATACTCCATGCCCTTTTCATCACAATGCTCCATGACCTTTGTCATCACAATTCTCAATACACTTGTCATCACAATGCTCCCTGACACTGGTCATCAGAATACTCCTTGAACCCTGTCACAAAAAGGCTCCATGCCTTTTTATTCACAATGCCCCATGCCGTTTTCATCACTGTGCTCCATGCCATTGTCATCAAAATACTCCACAAGCTTGTCATCAGAATGCTCCATTCCCTTGTAATCACAATGCTCCATGACCACTGTCATCACAATAATCCATGAACATTTTCAACCCAATGCTCCATGACCTACTCATCTCAATGCTCCATGGCCAATATCCTCACAATGCTCCATGACCACTGTTATCACAACACTCCATGACACGCGACAACACAATGATCCGGGACTCTTGTCATCACAATGCTCCATTCCCTAGTCATCACAATGCTCCATGACCCCTGTCATCACAACACTCCAGTAACATGTTCAGCCCAGTGTTCCATGACCCTTGTCATCACAATCATCCATGCCCTTGTCATCCCAATGCTCCATGACCCATGTATTCACAATGCTCTGTGACGCTTCTCATCACAGTGCTCCATGACACATGTCATCACAATGCTCCATGCCTTTGTCAGCAAAATGCTACATGACATTGTCATTACAATGCTGTATGCGCTTGTCATCACAGTACTCCATTTACATTGTCATCACAATCCTCCATGAACCTTGGGATCACATTGTTTCATGCCCTTGTCATCACAATGTTCCATGCTCCTTGAAATCAAAATGATCCATGACCTCTGTCATCACAATGCTCCAAACACTTGTGATCACAGTGTTCCACAACACTTGTCATCACAACGCTCCATGATGCCTGTCATCACAATACTCCATGCCCTTTTCATCCCAATGCTCCATGACATTTGTCATCACAATTCTCAATACACTTGTCATCACAATGCTCCATGCGCTTGTCAGCACAATGCTCCATGACACATGTCATCACAATGCACCATGTGCTTGTCATCACAGTGCTCCACAATCTTGTCATCACAATGCTCCTTAAAATTTGTTATCACAATGCTCCATTCACTTCTCATCAAAATGCTCTCTCACCACTGATATCACAATCCTACATCAATATTTTTCACAATACTCCCTCACCCCTGTCATCACAATATTCCATGACTCCTGTCATCACAATGCTACATGCACTTCTCATCACAATGTTCAATGACCCCTGACATCACAATGTTCCATAACACCTTTCATCAAAATGTTCCATGACACTTTTCATCAAATTCCTCCATGACCCTGTCATCAGAATGCTCCCTGCCTTGCTCATCACAGTGCACAACGCCCTTGCCATCTAAATGCTCCATGACCTTTGTCATCACAAAGATCCATGACACTTGGCATCACAATGCTCCATGTCATTGTCATCACAATGCTCCATGAACGCTCTCATCACATTGCTCCATGCCCTTGTCTTCACAAAGCTCCATGACACATGCCATCAGAATGCTCCATTGCCTTCTCATCACAATGCTCCATGCCCTTGCCATCACAATGCTCCATTACCCCTGTGATAACAATGCTCCATGACACCTGCCATCACGATGTTACATGGCCTTTTCATCACAAAGCTCCATGACCCTTCTCATCACATTGCTCCAAGAACCCTGTAATCACAATGCTCTATGCCCCTTTCCATCTCAATGATCCATGAACCCTGTCATCACAATGCACTATGCCCATAATCATAATGCTTCATGCTATTGTCATCACAATGAAATCATTATGCTCCATGACCTCTGTCATAACAATGCTCCAAACCCTTGTGAACACAATATTCCAAAACTCTTGTCATCACAATTACCCATGACACTCGTCATCACAATTATCCATGGTCTTCTCATCACAATGCTCCATGATCTTTGTCATCACAATTCTCAAATACACTTGTCATCACAATGCTCCCTGACACTTGTCATCCATATGCTCCTTGAAACCTGTCATGACAAGGCTCCATGCCATTTTCATCACAATGATCCATGTCCTTTTCATCACAATGCTCCAAGACACATGTAATCACAATGCTCCATGCCCTTGTCATCACAAAGCTCCATTTCTTTGTCAGAACAATGTTCAATGACCATTGTCATCACAATGTGCCACGCGCATTTCTTCACAACGGTCCACATCCTTTTCATTGCTATGCTCCATAAACCTTGTAATCACAATGGTCCATGCACTTCTCATCAAAATGCTCTTTCACCAGAGATATCACAATGTTCCATCACTAGTCATCACAATACTCCCTCACCCCTGTAATCACAATGTTCCAGGACACTGTCATCACAATGCCACATCCCCTTATCATCACAATGTTCCATGACCCCTGACATCACAATGTTCCATATCCCCTGTCATCAAAATGCTCCATGATCCTTTTCATCCCAAACCTCCAAGACCCCTGACATCACAATGTTCTATAACCCGTGCCATCAAAATATTCCATTACAATTTTTATTAAATTGCTGCATAACCTGGTCATCAAAATGCTCCCTGCACTTCTCATCACAGTGTACCATGCCCTTGTCATCAAAATGCTCCATGACTTGTCATCACAATGCTCCCTGACACTTGTCGTCAATATGCTCCTTGAACCCTGTCATGACAAGGCTCCATGCCATTTTCATCACAATGATCCATGCCATTTTCATCACAATGCTCCATGAACCCTCTCATCACACTGCTCCATGCCCTTGTCATCGCAAAGCTCCATGACACTTGTCATCACAATGCTCGATGCCCTTCTCATCCCAATGCTCCATGCCCATGTCATTACAATCCTCCATGACCCAGGTATCACAGTGTTCCGTGCCCTAGTCATCGCAATGCTCCATGCCCACTCTCATCACAATAATCCATGAAACATTTCAGACCATTGTTCCATGCCCTTCTCATCAAAATGCTCCATTAAACCTGTCATTACAATGCACCATGACCCTTGCCATCACAATGTTCCACGGCCTAGTCATCACAAGGTTCCATGACACTTGTCATCACAATGCTCCAAACCACTGAAATCACAATGCTCCATGCCCTTGTCATCACAAAGCTCCATGACACATGTCATCAGAATGTTCTATGGCCTTCTCATCACAATGTTCCATGCCCTTGTCATCACAATGCTCCAAGACCCTTGTAATCACAATGCTCCATGCCCCTTTTCATCTCAATGCTCCATGAACCCTGTCAACACAATGCACCATGCCCATCATCATAATGCTTCAGGCTATTGTCAGCACAATGAAATCAATATTCTCCATGACCTCTGTCATCATAATGCTCTAAACCTTTGTGATCACAATGTTCCATAACACTTATCATCACAACACCCCATGACGCTCATCATCACAATTATCCATGCATTTCTCATCACAATGCTCCATGATCTTTGTCATCACAATGCTCAATACACTTGTCATCACAATGCTCTCTGACACTTGTCGTCAGTATGCTCCTTGAACCCTGTTATGACAAGGCTCCATGCCTTTTTCATAAGAGTGATCCATGCACTTTTCCTCAAAATGCTCCAAGATCCATGTAATCACAAATGCTCCATGCCCTTGTCATCAAAAACACCATGACTCATGTCATCAGAATGCTCCATGGCCTTCTCATCACAATGATCCATGCCCTAGTCATCACAATGCTCCAAGACCCCTGTAATCACAATGCTCCATGCCCCTTTTCATCAGAATGCTCCATGAGACTTGTCATCACAAGTCTCCATTGTCTTCTCATCACAATGCTCCAGGACCTTGTCATCACCATGCTCCATTCCGTTGTCATCACAATGCTCCAGGACACATGTCATCACAATGCACCAAACATTTGTGATCACAATCTTCCATAACACTTGTCATAACAATGCTCCATGATGCCTGTCATCACAATACTCCATGCCCTTTTCATCACAATGCTCCATGACCTTTGTCATCACAATTCTCTAAACACATGTCATCACAATGCTCCCGGACACTTGTCGTCAGAATGCTCCTTGAACCCTGTCACGAAAAGGCTCCATGCCTTTTTCATCACAAAGCCCCATGCCATTTTAATCACAATGGTCCATGCCATTGTCATCAAAATACTACACAAGCTTGTCATCAGTATGCTCCAGGACCCTTGTCATCACAATTATCCATGCACTTGTCAGCACAATGCTCCCTGACCCTTGTCATCACAATGCTCCAAGCCATTGTCATCACCATGCTCCATTTCTTTTGTGATCAGAATCCTCCATGACACATGGCATCACAATGCTCCATGCCATTGTCATCACAATGGGCCATTACATATGTCATCACACTGCTCCCTGACACCTCTCTTCATAATACTGCATGACCTGGTCATCACAATGCTCCATGCCCTTGTCATCAAAATGCACCATTCCAACTGTCATCACAATAATCCATGAAACTTATTAGACCAATGCCCCATGCCCTAGTCATCACAATGCTCCATGCACTTGTTATCACAGTGTTCCAAAACCCCTGTAATCAGAATGTTCCATGCCCCTTTTCATCAGTATGCTCCATGAGACTTGTCATCACAAGGCTTCCTGGTTTTCTCATCACAATGCTCCAGGACCTTGTCATCACAATGCTTCACGACATTGTCATGAAAATTCTCAATGGCCCTTGTCCTCATAATGCTCCAAGCCGTAGTCATCACAATGCTCCATTATATTTGTCATCACAATCCTCCATTACATTTGGCATCACAATGCTCCATGCGATTGTCATCGCAATGGACCATGACATATGTCATCACAATACTCCTTGACACATGTCTTCCCATTAAACCTTGCCCTTGTCATCACAATGCTCCATGCCCTTTTCATCACAATGCACCATGTCCACTCTCATCACAATAATCTCTGAAACTTGTCAGACCAATGCTCCTTGCCCCTGTCATCACAAGGCTCCATGCCCTTGTCATCACAATGCTCCATGACACCTGTCATCAAAATGCTCCGTGAATCCAGTCATCACAGTGCTTCATAACGTCTGTCATCACAACGGTCCATGCCCGCGTCATCACAAGGCTCTGTGACCTTTGTAACCACAATGCTCCATGAACTTTTCATCACAATGCTACGTGAACCTTGTCATCACAATGCTCCATGCCTTTGTCAGAACAATGCTCCATGATCCTTGTCATCACAATGTGCCACACGCTTTTCATCACAATGATCCACAACCTTGTCATCGCTATGCTCCATAAACCTTGTAATCACAATGCTCCATGCACTTCTCATCCAAATGCTCTCTCACATGTGATATCACAATGTTCCATCACTAGTCATCACAATCCTCCCTCACCCCTGTTATCACAATGTTCCATGACCCCTGTCATCACAATGCTACATCCCCTTATCAGCACAATATTCCATGACCCCTGACATCACAATGTTCCATAACCACTTTCATCAAAATGCTCCATGACTCTTTTCATCCCAAAGCTCCATGACCCCTGGCATCACAATGTTCTATAATCCCTGTCATCAAAATGTTCCATTACACTTTTCATCAAATTGCTGCATGACCATGTCATCAAAATGCTCCCTGCTTTTCTCATCACAATGCACCACACAATTGTCATCAAAATGCTCCATGACCTTTGTCATCACAAAGCTCCATGACCCTTGGCTTCACAATGCTCCATGTCATTGTCATCACAATACTCCATGAACCCTCTCATCACATTGCTCCATGCCCTTGTCATCACAAAGCTCCATGACACTTGTCATCACAATGCTCGATGCCCTTCTCATCACAATGCTCCATGCCCTTGTCATGACAATACTCCAAGACCCCTGTAATAACAATGCTCCATGCCCCTTTTCATCTCAATGCTCCATGATCCCTGTCATCAAAATGCACCATGCCCATCATCATAATGTTTCAGGCTCTTTTCATCACAATGAAATCAAATTTCTCCATGACCACTGACATCCTAATGCTCCAAACCCTTGTGATCACAATGTTCCATAACACTTATCATCACAACATGCTATGACGCTCATCATCACAATTATCCATGTTTTCTCATCACAAGGCTCCATGATTGTTGTCATCACAATTCTCAAATACACTTGTTATCACAATGCTACCTGACACTTGTCGTTAGTATGCTCCTTGAACCCTGTCATGACAAGGCTCCATGCCTTTTCATCACAATGATCCATGCCCTTTTCAGCACAATGCTCCAAGACCCCTGTAATCACAATGCTCCATGCCCTTGTCATCACAAAGCTCCATGACGCATGTCATCAGAATGCTCCATGGCCTTCTCCTCACAATGCTCCATGCCCTTGTCATCACAATGCTCCATGTCCTCAGTCATCGCAATCATCTATGAAACTTGTCAGACCAATGCTCCATGACCCTGTCATCACAGTGCTGCATGCCCTTGTCATCACAATGCTCCAAGACCCCTGTAATCACAATGCTCCATGCCCCTTTTCAACAGAATGCTCCATGAGAGTTGTCATCACAAGTCTCCATGGTCTTCTCATCACAATGCTCCAGGACCTTGTCATCACCATGCTCCATTCCCTTGTCATCACAATGCTCCATGACCCCTGTCATCACAATACTCCATGAATATTTTCAGCCCAATGCTCCATGACCTTCTCATCACAATGCTCCAAGACCAATATCATCACAATGCTCCATGACCACTGTCATCACAACACTCCATGACCCCTGACAACACAATGATCTGGGACTCTTGTCATCACAATTCTCCATTCCCTAGTCATCACAATGCTCCATGACCACTGTCATCACAATACTCCATGAATATTTTCTGCCCAATGCTCCATGACCCTTGTCATCACAATGATCCATGCCCTTGTCATCCCAATGCTCCATGACCCCTGTATTAACAATGCTCTGTGACACTTGTCATCACAGTGCTCCATGAAACTTGTCATCACAATGCTCCATGCCTTTGTCAGCAAAATGCTACATGACCTTGTCATTACAATGCTCTTGGCGCATGTCATCACAATACTCCTTTACCATTGTCATCACAATCCTCCATGAAACTTGGGATCACACTGCTTCATGCCCTTGTCATCCCAGTGCTCCCTGCTCCTTGAATTGAAAATGATCCATGACCTCTGTCATCACAATGCTCCAAACCCTTGTGATCACAATGTTCCTTAACACTTGTCATCACAACCCTCCATGATGCCTGTCATCACAATACTCCATGCCATTTTCATCACAATGCTCCATGACCTTTGTCATCACAATTCTCAATACACTTGTCATCACAATGCTCCCTGACATTGTCGTCAGAGTGCTCCTTGAAGCCTGTCACCAAAAGGCTCCATTCCTTTTTCATCACAATGCCCCATGCCATTTTCATCACAATGCTCCATGCAATTGTCAACAAAATACTCCACAAGCTTGTCATCAGGATGCTCCATGTCTCTTGTCATCACAATTATCCATGCACTTGTCAGCACAATGCTCCCTGAACCTTGTCATCACAAGGCTCCAAACCCTTGTCATCACAATGCTCCATTACCTTTGTCATTAGAATCCTCCATGACACTTGGCATCACAATGCTCCATGTCTTTGTCATCACAATGGGCCATTACATATGTCATCACAATGCTCCCTGACACCTCTCTTCACAATACTGCATGCCCTTGTCATTACAATGCTCCATGCCCTTGTATCAAAATGTTCCAAGTCCCCTGTAATCAGAATGCTCCACGCCCCTTTTCATCAGTATTCTCCTTGAGATTTGTCATCACAAGCCTCCATGGTTTTCTCATCACAATGCTCCAGGACCTTGTCATCACAATGCTTCACGACATTGTCATGAAAATTTTCAATGGCCCTTGTCAACATAATTCTCCAAGCCCTAGTCATCACAATGCTCCATTATATTTGTCATCACATCCTCCATTACATTTGGCATCACAATGCTCCATGCTATTGACACCGCAATGGACCATGACATAGGTCATCAAAATGCTCCCTGACACCTGTCTTCACCATACTCCATGCCCTTGTCTTCACAATGCTCCATGCCCTAGTCATCACAATGCACCATGTCCAAAGTCATCACAATAATCTATGAAACTTGTCAGACCAATGCTCCATCCCCCTGTCATCACAATGATCCATGCCCTTGTCATCACAATGCTCCATGACCCCTGTCATCACAGTGCTCCGTGACTCCAGTCATCACTATGCTTCATAACGTTTGTCATCACAACGGTCCATGCCCACGTCATCACAAGGCTCTGTTACCTTTGTAACCCCAATGCTCCATGAACTTTTCATCACAATGCTCCGTGAACCTTGTCATCACAATGCTCCATGCCTTTGTCAGAACAATGCTCCATGACCTTTGTCATCACAGTGTGCCATTCACATTTCATCACAATGATCAACAACCTTGTCATCGCTATGCTCCATAAACCTTGTAATCACAATGCTCCATGCACTTCTCATCCAAATGCTCTCTCACATGAGATATCACAATGTTCCATCACTAGTCATCACAATCCTCTCTCAACCCTGTTATAACAATGTTCCATGACCCCTGTCATCACAATGCCACATCCCCTTATCAGCACAATGTTCGTTGGCCCCTGACATCACAATGTTCCATAACCCCTTTCATCAAAATGCTCCATGACCCTTTTCATCCCAAAGATCCATGATCCCTGGCAACACAATGTTCTATAACCCATTTCATCAAAATGTTCCTTTACACTTTTCATCAAATTGCTGCATGACCCTGTCATCAAAATGCTCCCTGCCCTTCTCATCACAATGCACAACACAGTTGTCATCAAAATGCTCCATGACATTTGTCATCGCAAAACTCCATGACCCTTGGCATCACAATGCTCCATGTCATTGTCATCACAATGCTCCATGAACCATCTCATCACATTGCTCCATGCCCTTGTCATCAAAAGCTCCATGACACTTGTCATCACAATGTTCGATGCCCTTCTTAACACAATGCTCCATGCCCTTGTCATTACAATCCTCCATGACCCATGTATCACAGTGTACCGTGCCCTTGTCATCACAATGTTACATGCCCACTCTCATCACAATAATCCATGAAACATTTCAGACCAATGCTCAATGCCTTTCTCATCACAGTGCTCCATTACCTATGTCATAAAAATGCTCCATGACACCTGCCATCAAAATGTTCCACGGCCTTGTCATCACAAGGCTCCATGCCCCTTGTCATCACAATGCTCCAAAACCCCTGTAATCACAATGCTCCATGCCCTTGTCATCACAATGCTCCATGACCTTTGTCATCACAATTCTCAATACACTTGTCATCACAATGCTCCCTGACACTTGTCATCAGAATGCTCCTTGAACCCTGTCACGAAAAGGCTGCATGCCTTTTTCATCACAAAGCCCCATGGCGTTTTCATCACAATGCTCCATGCCATTGTCATCAAAATACTCCACAAGCTTGTCATCAGAATGCTCCATGTCTCTTGCCATCACAATTCTCCATGCACTTGTCAGCACAATGCTCCCTGAACCTTGTCATCACTATGCTCCAAGCCATTGTCATCACAATGCTCCATTACCTTTGTCATCAGAATCTTCCATGACAATTTGCATCCCAATGCTCCATGCCATTGTCATCACAATGGGCCAATACATATGTCATCACAATGCTCCGTGACACCACTTTTCACAATACTGCATGACCTGGTCATGACAATGCTCCATGCCCTTGTCATCACAATGCTCCATTACCTCTGTCATCACAATGCTCCAAGACCCCTGTAATCACAAAGCTCCATGCCCTTGTCATCACAAAGCTCCATGACGCATGTCATCAGAATGTTCCATGGCCTTCTCCACACAATGCTCCAAGCGCTTGTCATCACAATGCTCCAAGACCCCTGGAATCACTATGCTCCATGCCCCTTTTCATCAAAATGCTCCATGAGACTTCTCATCACAAGTCTCCATGGTCATCTCATCACAATTCTCCAGGACCTTGTCATCACCATGCTCCATTCCCTAGTGATCACAATGCTCCATGACCCCTGTCATCACAATACTCCATGAACATTTTCAGCCCAATGCCCCATGACCTTCTCATCACAATGCTCCAAGACCAATATCATCACAGTGCTCCATAATCACTGTCATCACAACACTCAATGACACTTGAAAACACAATGATCCGGGACACTTTTCATCTCAATGCTCCATTCCCTAGTCATGACAATGCTCCATTACCCCTGTCATCACAATACTCCATGAACATTTTCAGCCCAATGCTCCATGAACATTGTCATCACAATGATCCATGCCCTTGTCAGCAAAATGCTACATGACCTTGTCATTACAATGCTCTATGTGCTTGTCATCACAATACTGCATTACCATTGTCATCACTATCCTACATGAAACTTGGGATCACATTGCTTCATGCCCTTGTCATCACAATGCTCCATGCTCCTTGAAATCAAAATGATCCATGACCTCTGTCATCGCACTGCTCCAAACCCTTGTGATCACAATGTTCCATAACACTTTTCATCACAACGCTCCATGATGCCTGTCATCACAATACTCCATGCCCTTTTCATCACAATGCTCCATGACCTTTGTCATCACAATTCTCAATACACTTGTCATCACAATGCTCCCAGACACTTGTCAACAGAATGCTCCTTGAACCCTGTCACGAAAAGGCTCCTTGCATTTTTCATCACAAAGCCCCATGCCATTTTCATCACAATGCTCCATGCAATTGTCATCAAAATACTCCACAAGCTTGTCATCAGAATGCTCCATGACACTTGTCATCACAATTCTCCATGCACTTGTCAGTACAATGCTCCCTGAACCTTGTCATCACTATGCTCCAAGCCATTGTCATCACAATACTCCTTTACCTTTGTCATCAGAATCCTCCATGAAACTTGGCATCCCAATGCTCCATGCCATTGTCATCACAATGGGCTAATACATATGTCATCACAATGCTCCGTGACACCTCTTCTCACAATACAGCCTGACCTGGTCATCACAATGCTCCATTCCCTTGTCATCACAATACACCATTCCAACTGTCATCACAATAATCCATGAAACTTATTAGACCAATGCCCCATGCCCTTGTCATCACAATGCTCCATGCCCTTGTTATCACAATGTTCCAAGAACCCTGTAATCAGAATGCTCCATGCCCCTTTTCATCAGTATGCTCCATGAGACTTGTCATCACAAGGCTCCATGGTTTTCTCATCACAGTGCTGCAGGACATTGTCATCACAATGCTTCACGACATTGTCATGAAAATTCTCAATGGCCCTTGTCATCATAATGCTCCAAGCCATAGTCATAACAATGCTCCATTATATTTGTCATTACAATCCTCCATTGCATTTGTCCTCACAATGCTCCATGCCATTGTCATCGCAATGGACCATGTCATATGTCATCACATTGCTCCCTGAAAACTGTCTTCACAATACTCCATGAACTTGTCATCATAATGCTCCATGACCTTGTCATCACAATGCACCATGTCCACTGTCATCACAATCATCTATGAAACTTGTCAGACCAATGCTCCATGCCCCTGTCATCACAGTGCTCCATGCCCTTGTCATCACAATGCTCCATGACCCCTGTCATCACAATGCACCGTGACTCCAGTCATCACAATGTTTCATAACGTTTGTGATCACAACAGTCCATGCCCGCGTCATCACAAGGCTCTGTGACCATTTTAACCACAATGCTCCACGAACTTTTCATCACAATGCTGCGTGACACTTGTCATCAAATGCTCCATGCCTTTGTCAGAACAATGCTCCATGACCCTTGTCATCACAATGTGCCATGCGCTTTTCATCACAATGATCCACAACCTTGTCATCGCTATGCTCCATAAACCTTGTAATCACAATGCTCCATGAACTTCTCATCCAAATGCTCTCTCACATGAGATATCACAATGTTCCATCACTAGTCATCACAATCGCCCATCACCCCTGTTATCACAACGTTCCATGACCCCTGTGATCACAATGCTACATCCCCTTATCATCACAAAGTTCCATGACCCATGACATCACAATGTTCCATAACCACTATCATCAAAATGCTCCATGACACTTTTCATCCCAAAGCTCCATGACCACTGGCATCACAATGTTCTATAACCCCTGTCATCAAAATGTTCCATTACACATTTGATCAAATTGCTGCATGACGATGTCATCAAAATGCTCCCTGCTCTTCTCATCACAATGCACCACACCCTTGTCATCAAAATGCTCCATGACCTTTGTCATCACAAAGCTCCATGACCCTTGGCATCACAATGCTCCATGTCATTGTCATCACAATGCTCCATGAACCATCTCATCATATGGCTCCATGCTCTTGTCATCACAAAGCACCATGACACTTGTCATCACAATGCTCGATGCCCTTCTCATCACAATGCTCCATGCCCTTGTCATTACAATCCTCCATGACCCATGTATCACAGTGTTCCGTACCCTTGTCATCACAATGCTCCATGCCCACTCTCATCACAAGAATCCATGAAATATTTCAGACCAATGCTCAATGCTCTTCTCATCACAATGCTCCATTACCTCTGTCATAACAATGCTCTATAACACCTGCCATCACAATGTTCCACGGCCTTGTCATCACAAGACTCCATGACCCTTGTCATCACAATGCTCCAAGACCCCTGTAATCACAATGCTCCATGCCCTTTTCATCAAAACGCTCTATGACGCATGTAATCAGAATGTTCCATGGCCTTCTCCTCACAATGCTCCATGCCCTTGTCATCACAATGCTCCAAGACCCCTGTAATCACAATGCTCCATGCCCATTTTCATCAGGATGCTCCATGAAACTTGTCATCACAAGTCTCCCTGGTCATCTCATCACAATGCTCCAGGACCTTGTCATCACCATGCTGCATTCCATTGTCATCACAATAATCCATGACCCCCGTCATCACAATACTCCAGGAATATTTTCAGCCCAATTCTCCATGACCCTTGTCATCACAATGATCCATGCCCTTGTCAGCCTAATGCCCCATGACCCCTGTATTCACAATGCTCCGTGACGCTTGTCATCACAATGCTCCATGACACATGTCATCACAATGCTCTATGCCATTCTCAGCACATTGCTCCATGCCCTTTTCATCACAATGCTCCATGACCACTGTCATCACAATGCTCCTTGACTCCAGTCATCACAATTCTTCATAACATTTGTCACCACAATGGTCGATACCCGTGTCATCACAAGGCACTGTTACCTGTGAAACCACAATGCTCCATGAACTTTTCATCACAATGCTCCGTGACACTTGTCATCACAATGCTCCATGCCTTTGTCAGAAAAATGCTCCATGACCCTTGTCATCACAATGTGCCACACGCTTTTCATCCCAACGTTCCAGAAATTGGTCATCGCAATGCTCCATAAACCTTGTAATCACAATGCTCCATTCCCTTCTCATCACAATTCTCCATTACCTCTGTCATCACAATGCAACAACACCCCTGTAATCACAAAGCTCCATGCCCTTGTCATCACAAAGCTCCATGACGCATGTCATCAGAAAGTTCCATGGCCTTCTCCACACAATGCTCCATGCCCTTGTCATCACAATGCTCCAAGACCCCTGTAATCACAATGCTCCATGCCCCTTTTCATCAGAATGCTCCATGAGACTTGTCATCACAAGTCTCCATGGTCATCTCATCACAATGCTCCAGGACCTTGTCATCACCATGCTCCATTCCGTTGTTATCACAATGCTCCATGACCACTGTAATCACAATACCCCATGAACATTTTAAGCCCAATGCCCCATGACCTTCTCATCACAATGCTCCAAGACCAATATCATCACAATGCTCCATCATCACTGTCATCACAACACTCAATGACACCTGACAACACAATGATCCGGGACTCTTGTCATCACAATGCTCCTTTCCCTAGTCATCACAATGTTCCATGACCCCTTTCATCACAATACTCCATGAACATTTTCAGCCCAATGCTCCATGACCCTTGTCATCACAATGATCCATGCCCTTGTCATCCCAATGCTCCATGACCCCTGTATTCACAATGCTCTGTGACGCTTGTCATCACAGTACTCCATAACATCTGTCATCACAATGCTCCATGCCTTTGTCAGCAAAATGCTACATGACCTTGTCATTACAATGCTCTATGTGCTTGTCATCACAATACTGCATTACCATTGTCATCACTATCCTCCATGAACCTTGGATCCCATTGCTTCATGCCCTTGTCATCACAATGCTCCATGCTCCTTGAAATCAAAATGATCCATGACCTCTGTCATCGCAATGCTCCAAACCCTTGTGATCACAATGTTCCATAACACTTGTCATCACAATGCTCCATGATGCCTGTCATCACAATACTCCATGCCCTTTTCATCACAATGCTCCATGACCTTTGTCATCACAATTCTCAATACACTTGTCATCACAGTACTCCCTGACACTTGTCGTCAGAATGCTCCTTGAACCGTGTCACGAAAAGGCTCCTTGCCTTTTTCATCACAAAGCCCCATGCCGTTTTCATCACAATGCTCCATGCCATTGTCATCAAAATACTCCACAAGCTTTTCATCAGAATGCTCCATGACCCTTGTCATCACAATTCTCCATGCACTTGTCAGCACAATGCTCCCTGAACCTTGTCATCACTATGCTCCAAGCCATTGTCATCACAATGCTCCTTTACCTTTGTCATCAGAATCCTCCATGACACTTAGCATCAAAATGCTCCATGCCATTGTCATCACAGTGGGCTAATACATATGTCATCACAATGCTCCGTGACACCTCTTCTCACAATACTGCCTGACCTGGTCATTACATTGCTCCATGCCCTTGTCATCACAATGCGCCATTCCAACTGTCATCACAATAATCCATGAAACTTATTAGACCAATGCTCCATGCCCTTTTCATCACAATGCTCCATGCCCTTGTTATCACAATGTTCAAAGACCCCTGTAATCAGAATGCTCCATGCCCCTTTTCATCAGTATGCTCCATGAGACTTGTCATCTCAAGGCTCCAAGGATTTCTCATCACAATGCTCCAGGACCTTGTCATCACAATGCTTCTCTACATTGTCATGAAAATTCTCAATGGCCTTGTCATCATAATGCTCCAAGCTGTAGTCATTACAATGCTCCATTATATTTGTCATTACAATCCTCCATTACATTTCGCATCACAATGCTCCATGCCATTGTCATCGCAAAGGACCATGTCATATGTCATCACAATGCTCCCTGACAACTGTCTTCACAATACTCCATGACCTTGTCATCATAATGCTCCATGTCCTTGTCATCACAATGCACCATGTCCACTGTCATCACAATCATCTATGAAACTTGTCAGACCAATGCTCCATGCCCCTGTCTTCACAGTGTTCCATGCCCTTGTCATCACAATGCTCCATGACCCTTGTCATCACACTGCCCCGTGTCTCCAGTCATCACAATGCTTCATGACTTTTGTCATCACAACGGTCCATGCCCGCGATATCACAAGGCTCTGTGACCATTTTAACCACAATGCTCCATGAACTTTTCATCACAATGCTCCGTGACCCTTGTCATCACAATGCTCCATGCCTGTGTCGGAACAATGCTCCATGACCCTTGTCCTCACAATGTGCCATGCACTTTTCATCACAATGATCCACAAACTTATCATCGCTATGCTCCATAAAACTTGTAATCACAATGCTCCATGAACTTCTCATCCAAATGCTCTCTCACATGAGATATCACAATGTTTCATCACTAGTCATCACAATCCTCCCTCATCCATTTTATCACAAGGTTCCATGACCCCTGTCATCACAATGCTACATCCACTTATCTGCACAATATTCCATGACCCCTGACATCACAATGTTCCATAACCCCTGTCATCAAAATGCTCCATTACCCTTTTCATCCCAAAGTTCCATGACCCCTGGCATCACAGTGTTCTATAACCTCTGTCACCAAAATGTTCCATTACACTTTTCATCAAATGGCTGCATGACCCTGTCATCAAAATGCTCCCTGCCCTTCTCATCACAATGCACCACACCCTTGTCATAAAAATGCTCCATGACCTTTGTCATCACAAAGCTCCATAACACTTGGCATCACAATGCTCCATGTCATTGTCATCCCAATGCTCCATGAACGCTCTCATCACATGGCTCCATGCCCTTGTCATCACAAAGCAACATGACACTTGTCATCACAATGCTCGATGCCCTTCCCATCACAATGCTCCATGCCCTTGTCATTACAATCCTCCATGACCCATGTATCACAGTGTTCCGTGCCCTTATCATCACAATGCTCCATGCCCACTCTCATCAGAACAATACATGAAATATTTCAGACCAATGCTCAATGTCCTTCTCATCACAATGCTCCATTACATCTATCATAACAATGCTCCATAACACCTGCCATCACAATGTTCCAACGCCTTTTCATCACAAGGCTCCATGACTCTTGTCATCACAATGCTCTAAGACCACTGTAATCACAATGCTCCATGCCCTTTTCATCACAAAGCTCCATGACGCATGTAATCAGTATATTCCATGGCATTCTCCTCACAATGCTCCATGCCCTTGTCATCACAATGCTCCAAGACCCCTGTAATCACAATGCTCCATGCCCCTTTTCATCAGAATGCTCCTTGAAACTTGTCATCACAAGTCTCCCTGGACATCTCATCACAATGCTCCAGGACCTTGTCATCACCACGCTCCATTCCCTTGTCATCGCAATGCTCCATGACCCCTGTCATCACAATACTCCAGGAACATTTTCAGCCCAGTGCTCCATGACCCTTGTCATCACAATGATCCATGCCCTTGTCATCCTAATGCTCCATGACCCCTGTATTCACAATGCTCCGTGACGATTTTCATCACAGTGCTCCATGACACATGTCATCACAGTGCTGTATGCCATTCTCAGTACAATGCTCCATGCCCTTTTCATCACAATGCTCCATGACCCCTGTCATCACAATGCTCCGTGAATCCAGTCATCACAATTATTCATAACATTTGTCATCACAATGGTCGATACCAATGTCATCACAAGGCTCTGTGACCTTTGTAAACACAATGCTCCATGAACTTTTCATCACAATGCTCCGTGACAGTTGTCATCACAATGCTCCATGCCTTTGTCAGAAAAATGCTCCATGACCCTTGTCATCACAATGTGTGACACGCTTTTCATCCCAATGGTCCACAAATTTGTCATCGCAATGCTCCATAAACATTGTAATCACAATGCTCCATTCCCTTCTCATCACAATGATCCATTACCCCGGTCATAACAATGCTCCATTACCATTGCCATCACAATGTTCCACGGCCTTGTCTTCACAAGGCTCCCTGACACTTGTCATCACAATGCTCCAAGACTCCTGTAATCACAATGCTCCATGCCCTTGTCATCACAAAGCTCCATGACACATGTCATCAGAATGTTCCATGTCCTTCTCCACACAATGCTCCATGCCCTTGTCATCAAAATGCTCCAAGACCCCTGTAATCACAATGCTCCATGCCCCTTTTCATCTCAATGCTCCATGAACCCTCTCATCACAATGCATCATGCCAATCATCATAATGCTTCCGTCTATTGTCAGCACAATGAAATCAAAATTCTCCATGACCTGTGTCATCACAATGTTCCATGACCCATGTCATCACAATACTCCATGAATATTTTCAGCCCAGTGCTCCATGACCATTGTCATCACAATGATCTATGCCCTTCTCATCCCAATGCTACATGACCCCTGTATTCACAATGCTCCGTGACGCTTGTCATCACAGTGCGCCATGACACTTGTCATCACAATGCTCCTTTCCTTTGTCAGCAAAATGCTACATGACCTTGTCATTATAATGCTCTATGTGCTTGTCATCACAATACTCCATTACCGTTGTCATCACAATCCTCCATGAAACTTGGGATAACATTGCTTCATGCCCTTGTCATCACAATGCTCCATGCTCCTTGAAATCAAAATGATCCATGACCTCTGTCATCACAATGCTACAAAACCTTGTGAACACAATGTTCCATAACACTTGTCATCACAATACTCCATGCCCTTTTCATCGCAATGCTCCATGACCTTTGTCATCACAATTCTCAATACACTTGTCATCACAATGCTCCCTGACACTAGTCATCAGAATGCTCCTGGAACCCTGTCAAGAAAAGGCTCCATGCCTTTTTCATCACAATGCCCCATGCCGTTTTCATCACAATGCTCCATGCCATTGTCATCAAAATACTCCACAAGCTTGTCATCAGAATGCTCCATGACCCTTGTCATCACAATTCTCCATGCACTTGTCAGCACAATGCTCCCTGACCCTTGTCATCACAATGCTCCAAGCCATTGTCATCACACTGCTCAATTACCTTTGTCATCAGAATCCTCCATGACACTTGGCATCACAATGCTCCATGCCATTGTCATCACAATTGGCCATTACATATGTCATCACAATGCTCCCTGACACCTGTTTTCACAATACGGCATGACCTGGTCATCACAATGCTCCATGCCCTTGTCATCACAATGCGCCATTCCAAATGTCATCGCAATAATCCATGAAAATTATTAGACCAGTGCTCCATGCCCTTGTCATCACAATACTCCATGCCCTTGTTATCACAATGCTCCATGACCCCTGTCATCACAATGCTCCATGACTCCAGTTATCACAATGCTTCATGACTTTTGTCATCACAATGGTCCATGACCTCGTCATCAACAGTCTCTGTGACAAATTTAACCACAATGCTCCAAGAACTTTTCATCACAATGCTCTTTGACCCTTGTCATCACAATGCTCTATGCCTTTCTCAGAACAATGCTCCATGACCCTTGTCATCACAATGCTCCATGCACTTGTCAGCACAATGCTCCATGACACATGCCATCCCAGTGCACCATGCGCTTGTCATCACAGTGCTCCCCAATCTTGACATCACAATGCTCCATGAAACTTGTCATCCCAATGCTCCATGGACTTCTCACCAAAATGCTCTCTCACCACTGATATCACAATGTTACATCACTATTCGTCACAATATTCCCTCACCCCTGTCATCAAAATGTGCCATGACTCCTGTCATCACAAGGCTACATGCACTTATCATCACAATGTTCGATGACTCCTGGCATCACAATGTTCCATAACCACTGTCATCAAAATGTTCCATGACACTTTTCATCAAATTGCTCCATGACCCTCTCATCACAATGCTCCCTACCCTTCTCATCACAATGCACAATGCACTTGTCATCAAAATGCTCCATGATCTTTATCATCACAAAGATCCTTAACCCTTGTCATCACAATGCTCCATGTCATTGTCATCACGATGCTCCATTAAGGTTCTCATCACATTGCTTCATGTCCTTGTCATCACAAACCTCCATGACACATATCATCAGAATGCTCCATGGCCTTCTCATCACAATGCTCCTTGCCCTGCCATCACAATGCTCCATTATCCTTGTCATACCCATGATCCATGGCCCCTGCCATCACGATTTTCCATGGCCTTGTCATCACAAGGCTCCATGACCCTTCTCATCACAATGCTCCAAGAACCCTGTAACCACAATGATCCATGCCCATTTTCATCTCAATGATTCATGAACCCTGTCATCACAATGCACCATGACCATCATCATAATGCTTCATGCTATTGTCATCACAATGAAATCAAAATGCTCCATGACCTCTGTCATAACAATGCTCCAAAGGCTTGTGATCACAATATTCCAAAACACTTGTCATCACAATGCTAAATGACGCTCGTCATCACAGTTATCCATGGTCTTCTCATCACAATGCTTCATGACATTTGTCATCACGATGCTTAATACACTTGTCATCAAAATGCTCCCTGACACTTGTTGTCTGTATGCTCCTTGAACGCTGTCATGACAAGGCTCCATGCTTTTTCATCACAATGCTCCAAGACCCCTGTAATCACAATGCTCCATGCCCTTGTCATCACAAATCTAAAGGACGCATGTCTTCAGAATGCTCTTGGCCTTCTCCTCACAATGCTCCATGCACATGTCATCACAATGTTCCAAGACGCCTGTAATCACAATGGTCTATGTTCATTTTCATCAGTATGCTCCATGAGATTAGTCATCACAAGGCTCCATGTTTTTCTCATCACAATGCTCCAGGACATTGTCATCACAATGCTTCTCGACCCTGTCCAGAAAAACCTCAATGGCCCTTGTCATCATAATGCTCAAAGCCCTAGTCATCACAGGGCTCCATTATATTTGTCAACACAATCCTCCATTACATTTGGCATCACAATGCTCCCTGCTATTGTCATCGCAATGGACCATGACATATGTCATCACAATGCTCCCTGACAACTGTCTTCACAATACTCCATGACCTTCTCATCACAATGATCCATGCCCTTGTCATCACAATGCACATTGTCCACTCTCGTCACAATAATCTATGAAAGTTGTAAGACGAATGCTCCATGCCCCTGTCATCACAATGCTCCATGCCCTTGTCATCACAATGCACCATGACCCCTGTCATCACAATGCTCCGTGACTCCAGTCATCACAATGCTTCATAACATTTGTCATCACAATGCTCCATGCCCGCGTCATCACAAGGCTCTGTGTCGTCTGTAACCACAATGCTGCATGAACATTTCATCACAATGCTCCGTGACCCTTGTCATCACAATGCTCCATGCCTTTGTCAAAAAAATGCTCCATGACCCTTTTCATCACAATTTGCCACGCACTTTTCATCACAACGGTCCACAATTTTCTCGTTGCAATGCTCCATAAAACTTGTAATCACAATGCTCCATGCTCTTCTCATCACAATGCTCCATTACCCCTGTCATAACAGTGCTCCATGACGCCATCCATCACGATGTTCCATGGCCTTGTCATCACAAGGCTCCATGACACTTGTCATCACAATGCTCCAAGACCCCTATAATCACAATGCTCCATGCCCTTGTCATCACAAAGCACCATGACACATGTCATCAAAATGTTCCATGGCTTTCTCATTAAATGCTCCATGCCCTTGTCATCACAGTGCTCCAAGACCCCTGTAATCACAATGCTCCATGCCCCTTTACATTTCCATGCTCCATGAACCCTGTCATCACAATGCATCATGCCCATCATCATATTGCTTCTGGCTATTGTCAGCACAATGAAATCAAAATACTCCTTGACCTCTGTCATCACAAAGCTCCATGACCCCTGTCATCACAATATTCCATGAACATTTTCAGCCCAATGCTCCATGACACTTGTCATCACAATGATCCATGCCCTTGTCATCCCAATGCTCTATGACCACAGTATTCACAATGCTCCGTGACGCTTGTCATCATAGTGCTCCATGACACCTGTCATCACAATGCTCCATGACTTTGTCAGCAAAATGCTACATGACCTTGTCATTACAATGCTCTAAGTGCTTGTCATCAAAATACTCCTTTTCCATTGTCATCACAATCCTCCATGAACCTTGGGATCACATTGCTTCATGCCCTTGTCATCACAATGCTCCATGCTCCTTGAAATCAAAACGATCCATGACCTCTGTCATCACAATGCTCCAAACCATTGTGATCCCAAAGTTCCATAACACTTGTCATCACAATGCTCCATGATGACTGTCATCACAAAATTCCATGCCCTTTTCATCACAATGCTCCATGACCTTTGTCATCACAATGCTCAGTTCACTTGTCATCAAAATGCTCCCTGACACTTGTCATCAGAATTCTCCTTCAACCCTGTCACGAAAAGGCTCCATTCCATTTCCATCACAATGCCCCATTCCGTTTTCATCACAATGCTCCGTGACCATTGTCATCAAAATACTCCACAAGCTTGTCATCAGAATGCTCCATGACCATTGTCATCACAATATTCCATGAACATTTTCCGCCCAATGCTCCATGACACCTGTCATCACAATGCTCCATGCCTTTGTCAGCAAAATGTTACATTACCTTGTCATTGCAATGCTCTATGCGCTTGTCATCACAATACTCCATTACCATTGTCATCACAATCCTCCATGAACCTTGGGATCACATTGCTTCATGCCCTTGTTATCTCAATGCTCCATGCTCCTTGAAATCAAAATGATCCATGATCTCTGTCCTCACAATGCTCCAAACCCTTGTGATCAAAATGTTCCATAACACTTGTCATCACAATGCTCCATGATGCCTGTCATCACAATACTCCATGCACTTTTATCACAATGCTCCATGAGCTTTGTCATCACAATGCTCAGTACACTTGTCATCACAATGCTCCCTGACACTTGTCATCAGAATGCTCTTTGAACCCTGTCACGAAAAGGCTCCATGCCTTTTTCATCACCATGCCCCATTCCATTTTCATCACAATGCTCCGTGACCACTGTCATCAAAATGCTCCATGACTTTGTCTGAAAAATGTTCCATGACCCTTGTCATCACAATGTGCCATTCGCTTTTCATCACAACGGTCCAGAAACTTGTCATTGCAATGCTCCATAAAACTTGTAATCACAATGCTCCATACACTTCTCATCAAAATGCTCTCTCACCAGAGATATCACAGTGTTTCATCACTAGTCGTCACAATACTCCCTCACCCCTGTAATCACAATGTCCCATGACCCCTGTCATCACAATGCTACATCCCCTTATCATCACAATGTTCCTTGACCCATGACATCACAATGTTCTATAACCCCTGTCATTAAAATGTTCCAATACACTTTTCATCAAATTGCTGCATGACCCTGGCATCAAAATACTCCCTGCCATTCTCATCACAATGCACCATGCACTTGTCATCAAAATGCTCCATGACCTTTGTCATCACAAAGCTCCATGACCCCCGGCATCACAATGCTCGATGTCATTGTCATCACAATGCTCCATGAACCCTCTCATCATATTTCTCCATGCCCTTGTCATCAAAAAGCTCCATGACTCTTGTAATCACAATGCTTGATGCCCTTCTCATCACAATGCCCCATGCCCTTGTCAATACAATCCTCCATGACCCATGTATCACAGTGTTCCATGCCCTTATCATCACAATGCTCTATGCCCACTCTCATCACAATAATCCATGAATCATTTCACATCAATGCTCCATGCCCTTCTCATCACAATGCTCCTTTACCTCTGTCATAACTATGCTCCATGACACCTGCCATCACAATGTTCCACGGCCTTGTCATCACAAGGCTCCATGACACTTGTCATCACAATGCTCCACGACCCATCTAATCAAAATGCTCCATGCCCTTGTCATCAAAAAGCTACATGACGCATGTCATCAGAATGTTCCATGGCCCTGTCATCAAAATTCTCCATGCCCTTGTCATCACAATGCTCGAAGACCCTTGTAATCAAAATGCTCCATGCGTCTTTTCATCTCAATGCTCCATGAACCCTATCATCACAATGGACCATGCCCATCATCATAATGCTTCAGGCTATTGTCATCACAATGAAATCAAAATGCTCCATGACCTCTGTCATCACAATGCTCCAAACCCTGGTGATCACAATGTTCCATAACACTTATCATCACAAAACCCCTTGACACTCATCATCACAATTATCCATGGTCTTCTCATCACAATGCTCCATGACCTTTGTCATCACAATGCTTAATACACTTGTTATCACAATGCTCCCTGACACTTGTCATCAGTATGATCCATTAACCCTGTCATGACACGTCTCCATTCCTTTTTCATCACAATGATCCATGCCATTTTAATCACAATGCTCCAAGACCCCTGTAATCACAATGCTCCATGCCCTTGTCATCATAAAGCTCAATGATGCATGTCATCAGAATGCTCCATGGCCTTCTCATAACAATGCTCCATGCCCTTGTCATCACAATGCTCCAAGACCCCTATAATCACAATGCTCCATGTCCCTTTTCATCAGAATGCTCCATGAGACTTGTCATCACAAGTTTCCATTGTCTTCTCATCAAAGTGCTCCAGGAACTTGTCATCAAAATGCTCCATGATCCCTGTCATCACAATACTCCATGAACATTTTCAGCCCAATGCTCCATGACCTTCTCATCAAAATGCTCTATGACACCTGTCATCACAATACTCCATGAACATTTTCAGCCCAATGCTCCATGACCCTTGTCATCACAATCATCCATGCCCTTGTCATCCCAATGCTCCATGACCCCTGTATTCACAATGCTGCTTGACGCTTGTCATCACAGGGCTCCATGACACCTGTCATCACAATGCTCCATGCCTTTGTCAGCAAAATACTACCTGACCTTGTCATGGCAATGTTCTATGCACTTGTCATCACAACTCCATTCCCATTGTCATCACAGTCCTCCATGAACCTTGGGATCACATTGCTTCATGCCCTTGTCATCACAATGCTCCATGCCTCTTGAAATCTAAATGAATCATGACCTCTGTCATCACAATGCTCCAAACCCTTGTGATCACAATGTTCCATAGCACTTGTCATCACAAAGCTCTAAGATGCCTGTCATCACATTACTCCATGCCTATTTCATCACAATGCTCCATGACCTTTGTCATCACAATTCTCAATACACTTGTCATCACAATGCTCCCTGACACTTGTCATCAGAATGCTCCTTGTAGCCTTTCACGAAAATGCTCCATGACTTTTTCATCACAATGCCCATGCCGTTTTCATCACAATGCTCCATGCCATTGACATCAAAATACTCCACAAGCTTGTCATCAGAATGCTCCATGACGCTTGTCATCACAATTCTCCATGCACTTGTCAGCACAATGCTCCCTGATCCTTGTCATCACAATGCTCCAAGCCATTGTCATCACAATGCTCCATTTCCATTGTCATCAGAATCCTCCATGACACTTGGCATCACAATGCTCCATGCCATTGTCATCACAATGGGCCATTACATATGTCATCACAATGCTCCCTGACACCTGTCTTCACAATACTGCATGACCTGGTCATCACAATGCTCCATGACCTGGTCATCACAATGCGCCATTCCAACTGTCATCGCAATAATCCATGAAACTTATTAGACCAATGCTCCTTGCCCTTGTTATCACAATGCTCCATGCCCTTGTTATCACAATGCTCCATGACCCCTGTCATCACAATGCTCCATGAATCGATTCATCACAATGCTTCATGACCTTTGTCATCACAATGGTCCATGCCCTCGTCATCCACAATCTCTGTGACATATTTAACCACAATGCTCCATGAAATTTTCATCACAATGCTCTTTGACCCTTGTCATCACAATGCTCTATGCCTTCCTCAGCACAATGCTCCATGACCCTTGTCATCACAATGCTCCATGCGCTTGTCAGCACAATGCACCATGACCCATGTCATCAAAATGCACCCTGCGCTTGTCATCACAGTGCTCCACAATCTTGTCACCACAATGCTCCATAAAACTTGTCATCACAATTCTCCATGCACTTCTCATCAAAATGCTCTCTCACCACAGATATCACAATGTTACATCACTATTCATCACAATACTCCCTCATCACTGTCATCACAATGTTCCATGACTCCTGTCTTTGCAATGCTACATGCACTTATCATCATAAAGTTCGATGACCACTGACATCACAATGTTCCATAACCCCTGTCATCAAAATATTCCATGACACTTTTCATCAAATTGGTCCATGACCCTGTCATCACACTGCTCCCTGCAATTCTCTTCACATTGCACCACCCCTTGTCATCAAATTGCTCCATGACCTTTGTCATCACAAAGCTCCATGACACTTGGCATCTCAATGCTCCATGCCATTGTCATCACAATGCTCCATGAACCCTCTAATCACAATGCTCCATGCCCCTTTGCATCTCAGTGCTCCATGAACCCTGTCATCAAAATGCACCATGCCCATCATCATAATGCTTCAGGCTCTTGTCATCACAATGAAATAAAAATATTCGATCATCTGTCTCATCACAATGCTCCAAATCCTTGTGATCACAATGTTCTATAACACTTATCATCACAACGCCCCATGACGCTCATCATCACAATTATCCATGCTCTTCTCATCACAGTGCTCCATGACCTTTGTCATCACAATGCTCTATACACTTGTCATCACAATGCTCCCTGACACTTGTCATCAGTATGCTCCTGGAACCCTGTCATGACAAGGCTCCATACCATTTTCATAACAATGATCCATGCCAATTTCATCACAATGTTCCAAGACACCAGTAATGACAGTGCTCCATGCCCTTGTCATCACAATGCTCCAAGAACCCTGTAATCACAATACTCCATGCCCCTTTTCATCAGATTGCTCCATGAGACTTGTTATTACAAGGCTCCATGGTCTTCTCATCACAATGCTCCAGGAACTTTTCCACACAGTGCTCCATTCCCTTGTCATCACAATGCACCATGACCCCTGTCCTCACAATACTTCCTGAACATTTTCAGTTCAATTCTCCAGGAAAGTCTCATCACAATGCTTCATGATCCCTATCATCACAATGCTCCATGACCACTGTCATCACAACGCTCCATGACCCCTGACAACACAGTGATCCGGGACTCTTGTCATCACAATGCACCATTCCCTAGTCATCACAATGCTCCATGAACATTTTCAGCCCAATGCTCCATGACCCCTGTAATCACAATGATCCGTGATGCTTCTCATCACAGTGCTCCATGACCCTTATCATCACAATGCTCCATGCCTGTGTCAGCAAAATGCTACATGACCTTGTCATCACAATGCTCCATTTGCTTGTCATCACAGTACTCCATTACCATTGTCATCATAATCCTCCATGAACCTTGGGATCACATTGCTTCATGCCCTTGTCATCCCAATGCTCCATGCTCCTTGAAAACAAAATTACCCATGACTTCTATCATCACAATGCTCCAAACCCTTGTGATCAAAATGTTCCATAACACTTGTCATCAGAACGCTCCATGATGCCTGTCATCACAATACTCCATGCCCTTTTCGTCAAAATGCTCCATGATATTTTTCATCACCATTCTCAATACACATGTAATCACAGTGTTCCCTGACACTTGTCGGCAGAATGCTCCTTGAAACCTGTCATGAAATGGCTTTATGCCTTTTTTATCACAATGCTCCATGCCCTTTTCATCACAATGCTCCATGCCATTGTCATCACAATACTCCACAAGCTTGTCATCAGAATGCTCCATGACACTTGTCATCACAATGCTCCATGGCCACTGTCATCACAATGCTCCATACCCCTTGTCATTACTGTGCTCCATGACGCTCGTCATCCTAATTATCCATGGTCTTATCATCACAATGCTCTATGCCCTTGTCATCAAAATGCTCCATGACCCTTGTCATCACAATGCTCCATGGCCACTCTCATCACAATGATCCATTCCCCTTGTCATTACCGTGCTCCATGACGCTCGTCATCACAATGCTCCACGGTCTTGCCATCACAATGCTCTATTCCCTGGTCATCACAATGCTCCATGCCCTGGTCATCACAATGCTCCATGTCCCCTGTCATCACAATTCTCCTCGTTCTTGGCATCACTATGCTCCATGACACTTCTCATCGCCGTGTTACATGATTTGTCATCACAATTCTCTATGCACTTTTCATCGCAATGCTCCATCACCCCTGTCATAGGAAGCTCCATGTGCTTGTCATCACAATGCTTCATGAACTTGTCATCAAAATTCTCAATGGCCCTTGTCATCACAATGCTCCATGCCCTTGTCATCACAAGGCTCCATGTCCATTGTCATCACAATGCTCCAAGCCCTTGTCATCAAAATGCTCCATTACATTTGTCATCACAATCCTCCAGGAAACTTGGCATCACAATATTCCATTCCATTGTCATCGCAATGGACCATGACATATGTCATCACAATGCTCCCTGAGAACTGTCTTCAAAATACTCCATGACCTTCTCATCACAATGCTCCATGCCTTTGTCATCACATTGCACCATGCCCACTGTCATCACAATAATCCATGAAACATGTCAGGCCAATGCTCCATGCCCCTGTCATCACAATGATCATTGCCTTTTCATCACAAAGCTCTATGACCCCTGTCATCACAATTCTCCGTGACTCCAGTCATCACAATGCTTCATGACCTTTGTCATCACAGTGGTCCATGCCCTCGTCATCACAAGACTCTGTGACCTTTGTCACCAAAATGCTCCATGAAATTTTCATCACAGTGCTCGGTGACCCTTCTCATCATATTGCTCCATGCCTTTGTCAGCACAGTGCTCCATGACCCATGTCATCACAATGCACCATGTGCTTGTCATCACAGTGCTCCAAAATCTTGTCATCACAATGCTCCATAAAACTTGTCCTCACAATGCTCCATGCATTTCTTATCAAAATGCTCTCTCACGAATGATATCAAAATGTTCCCTCACTATTCATCACAATACACCCACTCCCCTGTCATCACAATGGTCCACAACACCGTCATGAAAATGTTCCATGACTCCTGACATCACAATGTTCCATAAACCGTCATCAAAATGTTCCATGACACTTTTCATCAAATTGCTCCATGACCCTTTCATCACAATGCTCCCTGCCCATCACAAGAGAATGCACCACACCCTTGTCATCAAAAGGCTCCATGACCTTTGTCATCACAAAACTCCATGACACTTGGCATCACAATGCTCCATGCCATTGTCATCACAATGCTTCAAAAACCTCTCATCACATTGTTCCAAGCCCTTGTCATCACAGGATCCATGATGCTTTTCATCACAATGCTCGATGCCATTCTTCTCACAATGCTCCTTGCGCTTCTCATTACAATCCTCCATGAACCATGTATCACAGTGTTCCGTGCCATTGTTATCACAATGCTCCTTGCCCCCTCTCATCACAAGAATCCATGAAACATTTCAGACCAATGTTCCATGCCCTTTTCATCACAATGATCCAAGACTCCTGTAATCATAATGCTCCATGCCCCTTTTCATCTCAATGCTCCATGAACGCTGTCATCACAATGCTCCAAATGCGCATCATCATAATGCTTCATGCTATTGTCATGACAATGAAATCAAAATGCTCTATGACCTCTGTCATCACAATGCTCCAAATCCTTGTGATCACAATATTCCATAGCACCTATCATCACAGCGCCCCATAAGGCTCGTCATCACAAGTATCCATGGTCTTCTAATCACAATGCTCCATGACATTTGTCATCACAGTGCTCAATACCCTTGTCATCACAATGGTCCCTGACACTTGTCATCAGTATGCTCCTTGAACCCTGTCATGACAAGGCTCCATGCCTTTTTCATCACAATGTTACATGCCCTTTTCCTCACAGTGCTCCAAGACCCCTGTAATCACAATGCTCCATGCCCTTGTCATCACAAAGCTCCATGATGCATGTCATCAGAACGCTCCATGACATTCTCATCCCATTGTTCACTGCCCTTGTCATCACAATGCTCCAAGAGCCCTGTAATCACAATGTTCCATGCCCTTGTCATCACAAAGCTCCGTGATGCATGTCATCAGAACGCTCCATGACATTCTCATCCCAATGTTCCATGCCCTTGTCATCACAATGCTCCAAGACCCCTGTAATCACAATGCTCCATGACCCTTTTCATCAGAATGCTCCATGAGACTTGTCATCACATGGCTCCATGGTCTTCTCATCACAATGCTCCAGTACCTTGTCATCACAATGATCCTTGACACCTGTCATCACAATACTCCATGAATATTTTCAGCACAATGCTCCATGACGTTCTCATCACAATGCTCCATGACCTCTGTCATAACAATGCTCCATGACCACTGTCATCACAACGCTCCATGAACCCTGACAACACAATGATCCGGGAATCTTGTCATCAAAATGCTCCATGCCCTTGTCATCCCAATGCTCCATGAAACGTTTAATCACAATGCTCCATGAACCTTGTCATCACAATGCCTTTGACAGCAGAATGATACATAATCTTGTCATCACAATGCTCCATGCGCTTGTCATCACAATCCTCCATGACCCTTGGGATCATATTGCTTTATGCCCTTGTCATATCTATCTTGCCTTTCTGGTTTTTACAGATTTTCGGATGTCTTTTTGACCGGTGGGAAGTGACAATTCTTTGTAGTGTGGATTTGCATTGTGCGCTTGCTTGATTGGCCAAAAAGGGCCTATGCCTTTTCTCCTGAATATATTCAGGAGAAAATTCATATGCTGTTTTTGGCCAAGTGCATCATTCTCGAAGTTGTGATGCCTTTCCTGTGCTTTAAAGGCGATTCCAATTTACCTCTTGAAATATGTTTTGTGCAATTCTGCCTCATTTTCAAGTCCGCTTTGTTGCCTTCCCTCAACAGATTTTTGGAAGAGAGTAGTCCTTTATAACTCTGCAGGTTTTTGATTTGCTTTGCCCCTGAGCTCCAATTTTCAAATCCCATTTTTGGGAGCTACCGCAAATCCACAATTTTGCTTCAGGAACTATACTGGTTCCAGGGGTGGCTATACTGGTTCCCTGTGGGTGGCTGAGGCTTTGGTTAAATCTTCTTCCTGACGGGAATTTAGTGTGACATGTGTCCGTCCAAAGGCCTACATCTACTCTCTGATTTGTTCTCCCTCTTCCCTTTCATCCTCTGCACAATTAGCAAACTGTGTGAACCAGGAGGTTATAGGGGATGACTCTCCTAAGTTGGGAGATTGATAGTAAAGTAGTTGGAATGCGATATCTTATGATAAGATTCTTTTTCTGTGTGACTAATTTCCCTTAGAATCATCATACCTAAATCCTCTCATTATGCTGCTACTGGCCTTATGACATTGATTTCACGTCTGAGTGATATTCCGTTGTACAAAATTACCATAAGTTCTTTATGCATTTCTCTTTTTCCTGGGATACTTTAGGTGTACCGAAGTTGAGGTTCTTGTATGCAGAGCAGCCCTAAACTTTGGGGTGCCTGTGTCTTGTTGATATTTAGTCTTCCCAAGTTATATGTCCATGAGTTTAAGTCCCCTTTGCTCGGGGGCTTTGTATTTTAGATGTTTTAGGAAACAGCATACACTTCTTCAGAGTAGCTCTTGGATATTTATACCCCACCCATCAGCGTGACTAGTCTCCCTGTTTTCCATGGCCTCTCCTGCATTTTTGATTTGTACACATTTTTTTGGATGGCCTTTCTGAGCAGTGGAAATTGAGACTTCTTTATTGTGCGGATTTGCATTTCCCTCTTGCTTGGTTGGCCAAAAACTCTGTATGTGTTTTTTTCCTGAAGATATTCACGAAAAAAAGGGATACACCCTTTTGCCCAACTGCATCATTTTAGAAATTCTGCTGCTTTTCATATGCTTTAAATGTGAGTACAATCTACCTTTTGAAAAATGTTTCCTGCAATTCTGCCTCTCATTCAGAACCTCTTCGTTGCCTTACCTGAATATATTTTTGGACGTTGGTTATCATTTATATCTTTGCAGGTCTTTGAATTGTCTGCTCCTGAGCTCCATTTTGCAACTCGCTTTTTTTGTGAGCTGGCCGCCAAACCATTGAATTGATTCCGGCCCTATTCTGGTTCTGGGGAGGCAGGCTGAGCCTTTGGTTAATTCTTCTTCCTAAAGGGATATTAGAGTGACATGTGCCTGTCAAAACTCCTACAGCTAATCTCTCACTGGTTCTTCCTCTACCCATTTATCCTCTTCAAAAATTGCAAACTGTGTGAAACAGGGGGTTAAATGTGCTGATTCTCCAAGTGGGGAGATTGTTAGTAATGTGGCTGGAATGGCGAACCCCAGCACCAGGAGATCAAAAATGAGGTGCATTTTAGACACCTTTCCTGAGCACACGGTGTACATTCATCTCGGTTTCCCAGGCATGTTTTTGCTGTCAGAAGATTCCCTTGAAACTGCCGATTTGGGACCCATGGAATGGGTACCAGGCAGTATTACTTTAAAAGGTCTGCATTTCCTCACCCAGCCTCTCTAACATCTCTTAGCGTGCATAGCTTCCAGCCTTATATATCATCCTGCTGTGGGTCTACATGTTTTCAATTCATGTTACATCATAGCCCTTCAACAAAAGTTGTAAGAATTTTTGTCTGTCTCGCTGTTTTTATAAATATTTTTAAATTTATTTTTATATTGGTTACAGCTGATTTTCAAAGCTCTGTTTTTTGCTGCTGTACATCCACTTGATTCATGTACTGTGTGACAACAATAAATTCTTTCTCAGATGCTTACGAGTCATATGTATTATTTTCCAGTGACTTGAGTTGACTGAGTGCAGTTCTTTGAGGTACCATGTAGGCCTTGCCAGTTATTCAATTCGGTACTTGGAATGGTATCTTTGCTAATTTCAACCTCCTGGATAATACCTCACCATTCCCCACCTTTCCCATTTAGCAGCCTTATGTCTCTTTTCTACATATTTGACTATGTTTCTGTTTTGTAGTTTATTTCATGTGTAGCCATTTTTGATTCCACCTTTAAGTGACATCTTATGATAAGTGTATTTTTCTTTCTGACATGTGTCACTTAGAATGATCGTATGTAACTCCTCCAGAGTTGTTCCAACTGGCCTTATTTCATTGATTTCGGGATGAGTAATATTCCACTCTACATAAGTACCCCATCTCTTTTATCCATTTTATCCTTCCAGGGACATTTAGGTTATATCCAAGTGGAGGCCCTTTTTAACAGAGAGGTGGTAAAAGTTGGAGTGCCTGTTTTCTGTCATTTTTTTGTTTTCCCCAAGGTATACGCCCATGAGAGCAAGTGCCCTATGCTCTGTAGCTCAGTTTTCAGATGTTTTAGCAAACACAATACACTTCTCCAGAGTGGCCGTTGGCACATTACATTTCCACTATCAGCCTCACAGGGCTCCCTTTTCTCCTCACCCTGTCCGGCATTTCTGGTGTTTACACTTTATGTGGATGGCCCTTCTGACTGATGTGAAGTGATACATTTTGTAGTATTGATTTCCAGTGCCCACCTGTTTGGTTGGATAAAAAGTGTGTATGGCCTTTACTTGAATATATTCAGAAAAAAATGCATACGCCCTTTTGGGCCAACTGCATCATTGGCGATGTTCAGCCCCTTTTCTTGTGCTTTAATGGGGAGTCCTTTCTAACTCTTCAAATCTGTTTCCTGCCACTCTCCCTTGCTTACAAGTCCTTTTCTGTGACTTACCTCAAGACATTTTTCGACAATAGATATTTTCAACTCTGCAGTTTCATGAATTTTATTGCCCCCGAGTTCCATTTTTCAACTTGTGTTTTTGGAAACTGGACACAAAACAGCGGGATTTCCTCTAGCCCTATTCTGTTTCCATGGGCAATTCTAGCCTTTGATGAATTTGTCTTCCAGATAGGAAATTAGAGTGGCATTTGCCTGTCTGAACAACTAAGACTTGTCTCTAAATTTTTCTCATCCTTCCGCTTCATCCTCTGGACAAATTCCAAACTGTGTGCAACAGGATGTTGACGGTGCTTATATCCCCAAGTAAGGAGATTGTCAGGAATGATGCTGGAGGGGTGAACCCATGCACCAGGCGATGAGGAGATGAGGTGCCTTTTCCAAACTCTTTCTGATCAAACGGTGTACCATCCTCTAGGTGTGACAGGCATGTTTTAGCTGTAGGAAGGGTCCCGTGCATGTAAGGAGAACACCAGGGATTTTTCCAAATCAGTGCCTCCCCGAACCCCAAACTGGGGAATTTTTAAGCTACGGCTACACGTATGTCCATTAATGACCTTGGGAAATAGCCAGAGCCCAAATTTTAGATGATTGAAATCTTCAGGTTCAGAAGCGCTCACCATCGGCCTTGCTTAGGTTACATTTTATCTGGCATTGATAGATGATGTCAATAAAAATATCGATTCTTTTTCAGATTATTTCCCCTTATAGGTTATTGCAAAATATTCAGTGTAGTTCCCTGTGCTATACAGTAGTTCCTTGTTGATGATCTATTTTATACATAGCAGTGTGTATGTGTTAATCCCAAACTGTTAATTTATCCCTTTTCCTACCTTTCCCCTTTGGTAATAATAAATTATAAGATTTTATACTTCTCAGGAATGGGGGAGCTGAAAGAGAGGTATCCTTTTCAATGGAAAAGCATTCAAAACAAGATTGAAGCTTCAGCCAAGAGTATTCGATGTACAACCATGGAAATAAATCACTTAATTTCTCTAATGTTGACCTGACAAATAAGACAGACGTCTTCACTGAACTTGCTTATAGTAAAGTGATGGAATTATCAAATGTAAGTCTTAGAAACATCTTATTTTACCCGAGCATTATATACTGCTCTATGTTAACTACAGTTTGGCTCACACATCTGTTCATTGAAGTTACAATGTTCTCAATTTCTGTTACTGATCCTCCAGAGTGTACCCCAACAGGAGTCCCCGAGCCCAGTGTCATTGGAGACAAGAGATCAAGACTGAGTTTGGTTCAGAAGCAAAGGAAACATTATTTTGAAAACCGAATGGAGAGGTGAGAGTGTGCACTCCCCCATGGGCTGTGGGCTGGGCTGCTGTGTAGGGATCCCGGCAGTATCAGTGGGAGTTAGGGGATGGAGCTCTGGAGGGCTGGGTTGGCTGCAGCTCAGGCTCTATGCCGTGGAGTCTGCATGGGACTCCGCTAGCTGAGGTGTCGCCCCAGCCATTCTGCACTAGGAAATCGGGTCTGAAGTTCTGGGTGTGGGACCTCTGCATGCGGAAACCTAGGAGCACGTGAAATTAGACAAAGCACAAAGCAAAAACAGGTTAGACTTTATTTTATTGTCCAGATTCTCTTTTTATCTCCCAGGAATTTTTAATGAACGTTGCCAGAGACGAACACCTCCTCTGCTTTTTGTTCTGTTCCTCATTCTTGGGGTGTTGAGGGTGCAGACCTCTGTTTTGTAACTGCTTCATGCTGTGGTGGCAGCCCTGATACCTGGGGGGAGGGGCAAAACGTCTCCCCACCAGCCTGCATGTGAGGTTGATTGTTCCAATGCATCCTGCCTCACTTCTTGTCCACCTGAGCACCAGCATTGGAAGTGTTATAGATTCTAATGACCTTTAAGGGTCCAGGAAAGAGATGTGCAAAGATGCTGTGGTGGCAGGTTTCACCCCACCCCACATTTGTTCGGTGACCTTAGGCTGACGGTTTTTGCCAGCCTAGATGCTCTGACCAGTAGTTTGTGCTTTCTTTAATTAGGTCCCTGAATTAATGTACAAACAGAACCATGTGTCAGAGCCCTGCCCGCGCATCTCCCAGACAGTCCAGGGTCAGTGGTGATCCAGGACCATGACGTCCACTGAGTCAACGGCCTTTAGATGTAGCCAGCAGTACAGCTGGTCATATTGGCCACCATCACCGCGGTGTCTGTAGGGTTTTCTATCGTGAAAGCGTGATATACGTTTCCCCCCCCAAGCTTTTTAGCTCCCCTCTGGGTGCAGTAAGTCCTGCAAGCAGTAGTCTGCTCTTTCGGGGCACAGTCTTGTTGTTTTCTGAGAGAAACTCCAGGTCAAGTGATGGTCACACAAGTCATCTTGGGGGCCCGATGCCCCCATTTGTCTCTCTGGAGGTTGGAGTTGGAAGGCCTCCTAACTCGAGGTCAGTGTGTCCACAGAGGGAGCCCTGCATCTTCAGGGCATGATGGGTGGTTAGGATCATGACGTGGGGTCCTTTTCCCTTAGGATGGAGCTGGCCTTGAGGGCTGCTGATTTCTAGCTTTTTAGATACCCCAGTATCCTGGCCTGATGAGTCGGTGGGCAAAGCCCTTGGTGACCATTGTTTATCATACCTGAAGGACATTCTTGTGGTGCTCCATTTCAAGTGGTCCCAGGTTTTGCACTAAGGCTCCAAGGGCGATTAACCTTTGACTGGGTATGTAAAGGTCAAAGGGTTTAGCTAAATTAGTGAGTTCCTGGGGAGGGATCTGAATTGACTGCCCTTTCCATTCTTGAAAGGCTGTGTCTTGATTCTATTCAAAAGGATCATCATCTTTTCGTGTCAGTGTTTCATGTAGAGGCCCAGCTATTAGACTGTAGTTAGGGATCCAGATGCAGAAAACCTTGGCCTCCCCAGGAACCCCTAAGCTGTCTTCTAGTTTTAGAAGAGGTAAGGCTGCAAATGGCTTCTTCCCTATCCTGGGATGCGTTTCTCCGAATATCTGTGAGAATGAAGCCCAGGCATGTCACCTGAGCCTGGGATATTTGAGCCTTTTTCTTGGACACCTTCTATCCTTTCTTGGCTATGTAGTTCAGAGGCGTCTTTAGTAGGCCTGGCGATCAGAATGTCATCTGCATATTGAAAGAGGGTTCCCTTTTACAGAGATAGAACTTTTAGGTTTTTAGAGGACATTTTTCCAATGATGGTTTGGGGATTTTTGAACCATTGGTGCAGGACGGCCCAGCATTATTGCTTGTGTTGCATGTTGTGTCCTGCCACTCACAAGCCAAAAATTCTTGTGACTCTGAGATGAATGGAATACAGAATAAGGCATCATTGAAGTGTAATACAGAATGCCATGGCCTGGTGGATGGTAGAATGAGCAGCAGGGTGTAGGAAATAGGATCTACTGGATGTATATCCTCAGTGGCTTCACTGACTGTCCTGATATGCTTTACCAGGTCTCCAGCAGCCCATGGGTCTCTCGTGGTCAGTCCAATCCCAGGATATGGAGCTCACCTGGGCTGCATCCCGCACCCCACAGCCCATGGGGCTCTCGTGTTCAAGTCCCTCCCAGGGTACGGAGCTCACCTGTGCAGCTACCCAGCAGCCCATGGGGCTCTCATAGTCAGGCCCTTCCCAGGATATGGAACTCCCCTGGGCAGGTACCCCAGCAGGGCTGGACACACAGGAACTGTGCACATAGCCCACCTTGCAGAGAACCCCCAGCTCACCTGTCACTCACAGCTGACACAGAACACCTCAGAGCAGGACTTGAACTAACAAACAGCAGCTCTGACAGGTCTGTGACCCTGGCTATCACTCTGTGCAGCCTCTCTCTGCCTGGTCTTCCAGACACTTCCACTGCAGCCAGGGCACCAGGCCTCTGTCTCCACCCACCATCACTCCTCTCCCTGACTCCTGGGTTCCTCTCATTAGGATAGGGTCTTCTTGAAGTTGTTTTCCACTCATGGACCAGATAAAATGATAAGAAAACAAGCCGCAGCTGCAGCCCCTTGTCTAGCCTGACTCTCAAGAGCCCACACCTGTTCCTTGGGACAGACCCGTTTAGCAAGGTTCATTTTCTGCAACTGTGAGCCCCTGAGGGGTGAGGATTGGCTGATTTGGGCAGCCTGACACTGCCTGCCAGCCCCCCCCACAGGTGTGCCTGGGTTGAGGTCAATATAAACACCTCTCCAGTCAGCAAGAGCCCCTGTAGCTGTGCCTGACGCCATATTCTCTGCCCCTTCAGCAGTTTCGGGGCTGGGGTGGTGGGAGGGAGTGAGGGGCCGTGGCTTTGTGGGTGGCCCAGTGTGATTTGGGCTCTGCTGGACTTTCTGCAGGAGTTGCCAGGCTGCCACCTGCTAAAGAAGAGGATGTGTCACCCATACCTGCCACTGGAATTTCTCCCCAGGCAGAGGTGAGGAAGTAAAAAAGCAGTGGGGGCCGTGGCAGGAGGGGTATCTCAGGCAGGGAAATGGAAAGATTCCAGAAGAGCATCTGGGGCCAGGACCATCCTGGCTGGCCTGCAGGCACCAAGTCGGCCTGCGTGCTCTCGCTAGTGTGGCTCCACAGCCCTTCCTCTAGGCTTGCAAGTGCTTGTACATATTCAGGTGTTTTACCTGGAAAGGGTGGGAAGAGTTCAGCTGCAGCAGGACTGGGGCTCAGCTCACATTTACTCACAGACGCCTCGACACAGTCCCCCAGCTTTGCAATGAGGATGCTCCTTGTGGGAGGGAGCACTGCTGACTGCATGGGAGACGATTTCCCACCTCTGACCAACATTAAGAATTTTTTACCACTGGAGCAAGTGCCCTGATACGATTATCCTCTCTATAACTGGTGAGTTCTGTTTGTTTGTTTTCTTTTTTCTTCTTTTCTTTTTGGTTCAAGTTAGATTTTATTTATTCCTCTTTTTTTTTAATTTGGAGATATATACATGGAAATAATACATTAATAAAAAGACGTCTATGTGAAGGGAAAAACTATTTTTCTGTTTTATTTTATTAAATGTTATTTATTTAGTTTTTTTTTTAATTTATTTCTTTTATACAGCAAGTTCTTATTGGATATCTATTTCATACATATAAGTGTGCACATGTGAATCCCAGTCTCCCAATTCATCCCACCACCACCCTCACATGGCGTTCCCTCCTTGGTGTCCATATGTTTGTTCTCTACATCTGTCTCTATCTCTGCCCTGCACACCGGTTCATCTGTACCATTTTTCTAGGTTCCACATATGTGCATTAATATACAATATTTGTTTTTCTCTTTCTGACTTACTTCACTGTGTATGACAGTCTCTAGATCCATCAAGGTCTCTACAAATGCCCCAATTTCATTCCTATGTATGGCTGAGAAATATTCCGTTGTATATATGTACCACGTCTTTTTCCATTTGTCTGTCTGTGGGCACGTAGGTTGCTTTCATTACCTGTCTATTGTAAATAGTGCTGCAGTGAACATTGTGGTGAATTTGTCTTTTTGATTTATGGTTTTCTCTGGGTATATGCCCAGTAGTGGGATTGCTGGATTATATGGTAATTCTATTTTTAGTTTTGTAAGGAACCTCCATACTGTTCTCCAAAGAGACTGTATCGATTTACATTCCCAACAACAGTGGAATAAGGTTCCTTTTCTCCACACCCTCTCCAGCATTTGTTGTTTGTAGATTTTTTGATGATGCCCATTCTAACAGGTGTGACGTGATACCTCATTGTAGTTTCGATTTCCATTTCTCTAATAATTAGTGATGTTGAGCAGATTTTCATGTGCGTACTGGCCATCTCTATGTCTTCTTGGAAGAAATGTCTATTTAGATCTTCCATTTTTGTATTGGGTTGTTTTATTAATATTGAGCTGCATGAGCTGTTTATATATATTGGAGATTAATCATTTGTCCATTGATTCGTTTGCAAATAGTTTCTGCCATTCTGAGGGTTGTCTTTTCGTCTTTTTTGTAGTTTCCTTTGCTTTGCAAAAGCTTTTACGTTTCATTAGGTCCCATCTGTTTAGTTTTCTTTTCTATATCATTACTATAGGAGGTGGATCAAAAGATCTTGCTGTGATTTACGTCAGAGTATCCTTCGTAAGTTTTCCTGTCAGAGTTTTATACTGTCCGGTCTTACATTAAGGTCTCTAATCCATTTTGAATATATTTTTATGTATGGTGTTGGGGAGTGTTCTAATTTCATTCTTTTACATGTAGCTGTCCATATTTCCCAGCACCAATGATTGAAGAGACTGTCTTATCTCCATTGTATAGTCTTGCCTCCTTTGTCATAGTTTAGTTGACCATAGGTGTGTAGGTTTATCCTTGGGCTTTCTTTCTTTTTTTTTTTCCTTTTACACGTTTATTGGAGTATAATTGCTTTACAATGGAGTGTTCGTTTCTGCTGTATAACAAAGTGAATCAGCTATACATATACAAATATCACCAGATCCCCTCCCTCTTGCATCTCCCTCCCACACTCCATATCCCACCCCTTTATGTGGTCACAAAGCACCGAGCTGATCTCCCTGTTCTATGTGGCTGCTTCCCAGTAGCTATCAGTGTTACATTTGGTAATGTATTTATGTCCATGCCACTCTCTCACTTCGTCCCAGCTTACCCATCGCCCTTCCGGTGTCCTCAAGTCCTTTCTCTATGTCTGTGTCCTTAATCCTGTCCTGCCACTAGGTTCTTCAAAATCTTTTTTATTTCTTCATTAGATTCCATATATCTCTGTTAACATACAGTATTTGTTTTTCCCTTTCAGACTTACTTCACTGTGTAGGACAGATTCTAAGTCCATCCACCTCAGTACAAATAACTCAGTTTTGCTTCCTTTTATGGTTGAGTAATATTTGATTGTATATATGTGCCAGATCTTCTTTATCCATTCATCTGTCGATGGACACTTAGGTTGCTTCCATGTCCTGGCTAATGCAAATAGAGCTGCAATGAACATTTTTGTACATAACTCTTTTTGAATTATGGTTTTCGCAAGGCAAATGCCCAGTACTTGGATTGTTGTGTCCTATGGTACTTCTATTGTTAGTTATTTAAAGGAACCTCCGTACAGTTCTCCCTATTGCCCATATCAATTTACATTCCCACCCACAGTGCAAGTGTCTTCCATTTTCTCCAATAAAGGCCTCTCCAGCATTTATTGTTTTGTAGATTTTTTTGATGATTGCCACTCTGACTGCTGTGAGGTGATACCTCACGGTAGTTTTGATTTGCATTTCTCTAATGATTAGTGATGTTCAGCATCCTTTCATGTGTTTCTTGGTAATCTCTATATCTTCTTTGGAGAAATGTCTATTTAGGTCTTCTGCCCGTTTTTGGATTGGGTTGTTTGTTTTTGTGATATTGAGCTACATGAGGTGCTTGTAAAGTTAGGAGATTAATCCTTTGTCAATTGCTTCATTTGAAAATATTTTCTCCCATTCTGAGGGTTGTTTTTGCATCTTGTTTATGTTTTCCTGTACTGTGTAAAAGCTTTTAAGTTTCATTAGGTCCCATTTGTTGATTTCTGTTTTTATTTCCATTTCTCTAGGAGGTGGGTCCAAAAGGATCTTGCTGAGATTTATGTCATAGAGTGTTCTGCCTATGGTTTCCTCTAAGTGTTTTATAGTGTGTGGTCTTATATTTAGATCTCTAATCAATTTAGAGTTTATTTTTGTGTATGGTGTTATGGAGTGTTCTAATTTCATTCTTTTATGTGTAGGGGTCCAGTTTTCCCAGCACCAATTACTGAAGAGACTGTCTTTTCTCCATTGTATATCCTTAGCTCCTTTGTCATAGATGAGATAGCCATAGGTATGTAGGTTTATCTCTGGGCTTTCTGTCCTGTTCCATTGATCTGTGTTTATGCCCATCTACATACACTTGATTCCATTATGGAGACATATAAATACATAGGTTTCAAGGTTATTACCAGTCAGATATATTCCTCTTCAGTGAATAGGGTGTTTTGTGTCCAGTTCATTGAGAAAGGAGTAGGTCTTGTCTATTACATATTTGGCATATGGAATGGGATCTGTGCTAATTTCAAACTCTGCTTTTACACATCACCCCACGTCACCTTTCCCCTTAAGGAGGCATAAGTGTGTTTTCTAAATGTGTAACTCTGTTCTCTTTTGAAATTCAGTTCATGTGTAGCCATGTTTACATTTCCTCTATAAGTGATATATTACAATAAGTTTCTTTTTCTTTGTGGCTCATTTCACTTAGCATCATCGTATCTAAAGCCACTCATTAAGCTGCTATTGGCCTTATGACATTGATTTTATGTCTGAGTGACATTCCATTGTATATAAGTACCACAACATCTATATCCATTTTTTTTTCCTTTCCTGGGTTATATAAAGTGTACCGAAGTCGAGGTTCTTGTAAACAGAGCAGCCCTAAACTTTGGGCTGGCTGTGTGTTGTGGATTTTTAGTTTTCCCAAAATACACGCCCATGAGTGGAAGTGTGCTATGCTCTGTAGCTCTGTTTTAGAAAACAACATACAGTTCTCCAGAGAGGCTGTTGGCAATTTACATCCTGTCCATCGGCGTAACCAGGCTCCCTTTTCTCCATGGCCTGTCCTGCATTTGTGGTTTTTACACTATTTGTGGATGGTCCTTTTGACTGGAGGTAAGGGACACTTCTATGTAGTGTGGATTTGCAATGCCTGATGGCTTGCTTGGCCAAAAAGGGCATATGCATTTTTTCCCGAATATATTCAGGAAAATACACATAGTCCCTTTTCAGCCAAGGGCAACATTGTCGAAATTCTGTCGCTTTTCATGTGCTTTAAAGATGACTCCAATCTACCTCTTGAAATCTGTTTCCTTCAATTCTGCCTTGCATTCAAATCCTCTTCACTGCCTTTCCTCAATATATTTCTGGATGATAGTTGTCCTTTATAACTCTGCAAGTTTGTGAATTGCTGTGCCCCTGATTTCCATTTTTCAACTCGCCTCTTTGTGAGCTGGCTGCAATACCGAAGGATGGCTTTAGGCCCTACTCTGGTTCCAGGGTTTCAGGCTGAGCCTTTGGTTAATTCTTCTTCCTGATGGGAAACTAGAGTGACATGTGCCCATCCAAATACCTACAGCTAATCTCTCATTTATTTCCCCTCTTCCTGTTCATCCTCTGCACAATTTGCAAACTGTGCATAACGGGAGGGTAAAGGCGCTGACACTCCAAGTGGGGAGATTTTTAGTAATGCAGATGGAATGGCGAAGCCGAGCACGACAAAAGGAAAAATGAGGTACCTTTTAGAAAACTTTCCCAATTACACAGTGTACCATCCACTGGGTTTCCCATGCATGTTTTAACTGGAGGAAGATTCCCTTAAACCTGGAGAGTTGGGACCACTAGAATGGGTAGCACACAGTATTGCTCTAAGTGGTGTTCTTTTGTTCACACAACCTCAGCAATCTTGTCAGCCCCAAGTGTCCAGTCTTATGTCTCATCCAGCTGTGGGTGTAAAGGTGGTCAATGTAGCTTGAATCACAGGCCCTGAACGTAATTTTTAAGACTTTCTCTCTGTTTTGGCATTTTGATTTTGAAATTTATTTTTATAAGTGGGTTTAACTGAATTTCAGTGCTGTGTTCATGCCGTTATACACACACATGATTCCTTTATGGAGACATGAAAATACATATATTTTAAAATACATAGAGTCAGACATATTCCTCTCTAATGAATAGGGGGTGTTGAGTCCAGTTCATTGTGCCGGGAGTAGGTGTTGTCTATTACATACATGGTTTATATAACGGTATCTGTGCTAATTTAAAACTGTGGTTTTATGCATCACCCCACCTCGGCTTTCCCCTTAAGCAGGCAAAAGATATTTTCTAAATGTGTGACTCTGTTGTGTTTGTCATTCAGTTCATGTGTAGTCATGTGTACATTCCCGCTATGAGTGATATCTTATGATAAGATTAGTTACTCTGTAATCTTTCCTAACTCAGTTCATGTGTAGGCGTGTTTACAGGACCATCATAAGTGATATCTTATGATAAGTTTCTATTTCTGTGTGACTTATTTCACTTAGAATCATCGTACCTGAATCCACTCATTTTGCTGCTACTGGTCTTATGACATTGATTTCATGGCTGAGGGATATTCCATCGTACATAAGTACCACATTTTTTTGAACAATTTTTAACTTTCCTGGGATATTTAAGGATTACCCAAGTTGAGGTTCTTGTAAGCAGTGCATCCCTAAATTTTGGGGTGGTTCTGTCTTATTGATTTTCAGTTTTCCCAAGGTATATTCCCTAGATTGGAAGTGCCATTGGCTATGTAGCTCTGTTGTTTACATGTTTTAGGGAACACAGTGCACTCCTCCAGAGAGGCAGTTGCCAACTTACATCCCGCCCAACAGCATAAAAAGCCTCCCTGTTCTCCAGGTCCTCTCTTGCCTTTCTGGTTTTTACACATTTTGCCTATGTCCCTTTTGACCGGTGGGAATGGATATTTCCTTGTACTGCAGATTTGCCTTGCCCGCTTGCTTGCTTGGCCAAAAAGGGCGTATGCATTTTCTCCTGAATATATTCAGGATAAAACGAATACACCATTTGTGGACAAGTGCATCATTGTCGAAGTTTTGCCCCTCTTCCTGTGCTTGAAAGGTGATTCCAACGTACCTCTTGAAATATGTTTACTGCGATTCTGCCTCATTTCAAGTCCACCTCGTTGCCTTCCTTCAAACAATTTTTGGACGATAGCTGTCCTTTATTACTCTGCCAGTTTGTGAACTGCTGTGCCCCTGAGCTCCATATATCAAATCGTTTTTTGTGAGCTGACCGCAAGTCCAAAATTTCGGTTCAGGAACTATACTGGTTTCCAGCAGCGGGATGAGTCTTTGGTTAATTCTTCTTCCTGCCGGGCAATTAGAGTCACATGTGCCCGTCCAAATGCCTAACAGCTAATCTCTCACTGGTTCTCCCTGGTCCCTTTCATCCTCTGCCAAATTGGCAACCTGTGTTATCCAGGAGGTTAAAGGGGCTGTCTCTCCAAGTTGTGAGATTGATAGTCAAGCAGTTGGAAAGTCAAATTGGAACACCGGTAGAGGGACTATTCCTTGAGTTTTAGAAAGTTTTCGTATTCACATTGTGTCCATTCTCTGGGTTTCCAGTACATGTTATAGCTGTATTAATATTCCCTTCAACCTGGAGAGTTTGGAACCATGGAATGGAGGCCACGCATTATTGTTTTAAATGGTCTGTGTTTGCTCACGCAGTCTCACCAGGCCTCTCAGTCCCAAGTGTCCAGCCTTATGCCCCATCAAGCTGTAGTTGTAGATAGATTCATTCCATTTTTCCTCAGAGACCCTGAAGGAATTGTAAAGAATTTCCCTGTTTTTTTGTTTTGTTTTTGAAATTCCTTTTTATAGTGGGTTTGAGCTGATTCTCACTGCCATGTTTATGCCAGTCTAGACACATTTGATTCCCTTATGGAGACATATCAATACATAGGTTTTAAGATTCTTACTAGTCAGATATATTCCTCTGTGGAAAATATGGTGTTTTGAGTCCCTTTCCCCGAGGAAGGTGTAGGTTTTTCTATTCCATAGTTGGTTTTTGGAACAGTACCTGTGCTTATATCAAACTCTGGTTTTATGCATCACCCCACCTCTCCTTCCCCCTTAAGCAGGCATAAGATTGTTTTCTAAATGTGAGACTCTGTGCTCTTTCCTAACTTATTTCATGTGTAGCCATGTTTACAGGATCTTCATAAATCATATCCTATGATAAGCTTCTTTTTCTGTGTGACTTATTTCACTTAGAATCATCGTACCTGAATCCACTCATTTTGCTGCTACGGGTCTTATGACATTGATTTCATGGCTGAGGGATATTCCATCATACGTAAGTACCACAATTTTTTGAACCATTTTTAACTTTCTTGTGATAATTAATATGTACCCAAGTTGAGGTTCTTGTAAGCAGTGCATCCCTAAATTTTGGGGTGGCTCTGTCTTATTGATTTTCAGTTTTCCCAAGGTATATTCCCTAGACTTGAAGTGCCCTTGGCTATGTAGCTCAGTTGTTTACTTGTTTTAGGGAACACAATGCACTCCTCCAGAGTGGCAGTTGGCAACTTAAATTCCACCCATCAGCATAAAAAGGCTCCCGGTTCTCCAGGTCCACTTTTGCCTTTCTGGTTTTTACACATTTTGCCGATGTCCCTTTTGACTGGTGTGAAGTGATACTTCTTTGTACTGCAGATTTGCATTGCCCGCTTGCTTGCTTGGCCAAAAAGGACGTATGCGTTTTCCCCTGAATATATTCAGGAGAAAACTCATACAAACTTTTTGGCCAAGTGCATCATTGTCGAAGTTGTGCCCCTCTTCCTGTGCTTTACAGGTGATTCCAAAGTACCACGTGAAATCTGTTTCCTGCTATTCTGCCTCGCTTTCAAGTCCGCCTCTTTGCCTTCCTTCAAAAGATTTTTGGACGATAGCTGTCCTTTATTACTCTGCCTGTTTGTGAATTGCTGTGCACCTGAGCTCCATTTATCAAATCGATTTTTGTGAGCTGACCGCAAGTCCAAAATTTCGGTTCAGGACCTATACTGGTTCCCGGCAAGGGGAAGAGTCTTTGTTTAATTCTTCTTCCTGCCAGGCAATTAGAGTGACATGTGCCCGTCCAAATGCCTAACAGCTACTCTCTCATTGGTTCTCCCTCTTTCCTTTCATCTTCTGCCAAATTGGCAACCTGTGAGAACCAGGAGGTTAAAGGTGCTGTCTCTCCAAGTTGGGAGATGGATAGTAAAGCAGTTGGAAAGTCAAACTGGCGCACAAGGAGAGGGACTATTCGTTGAGTTTTAGAAACCTTTCATATTCACAGTGTGTCCATTCTCTAGGTTTCCCGTACATGTTATAGCTGTAGTAATATTCCCTTCAAGCTGGAGAGTTGGGACCCAAGGAATGGGTGCCAGGCATTATTGCTTTAAAGGGTCTGCATTTGCTCACCCAGTCTCACCAATCCTCCCAGTCCCAAGTGTCCAGCCTTATGCCACATCCAGCTGTCATTGTAGACATGGTCATTCCAGGTTTCATCAGAGACCCTGAAGGAATTGTAAAGAATTTCCCTGTTTTTTTGTTTTGTTTTTGAAATTTTTTTTATAGTGGGTTTGAGCTGATTCTCGCTGCCATGTTTATGCCAGTCTAGACACACTTGATTCCCTTACGGAGACATATCAGTACATAGGTTTTAAGATTCTTACTAGTCAGATATATTCTTCTGCGGGAAAGATGGGATTTTGAGTCCCTTTCACTGAGGAAGGTGTAGGTTTTGTCTATTCCATCGTTGGTTTTTGCAACGGTACCTGTGCTTATATCAAACTCTGATTTTATGCATCACCCCACCATTCCTTCCCCCTTAAGCAGGCATAAGAGTGTTTTCTAAATGTGAGACACTCTTCTCTTTCCTAACGCAGTTCATGTTTAGCCATGTTTACAGGATCTTCATAAGTGATATCTTATGATAAGTTTCTTTTTCTGTGTGACTTATTTCACTTAGAATCATCGTACCTGAATCCAATCATTTTGTTGCTACTGGTCTTATGACATTGATTTCATGGCTGAGGGATATTCCATCATACGTAAGTACAACAATTTTTTGAATGATTTTTATCTTTCCTGGGATATTTAATGTGTACCCAAGTTGAGGTTCTTGTAAGCAGTGCAGCCCTAAATTTTGGAGTGGCTCTGTCTTATTGACTTTCAGTTTTCCCAAGGTATATTCCCTAGACTGGAAGTGCCCTTGGCTCTGTAGCTCTGTTGTTTACTTGTTTTAGGGAACACAATGCACTCCTCCAGAGAGGCAGTTGGCAGTTTACATCCCGCCCATCAGCATAACAAGGCTCCCTGTTCTCCAGGGCCTGTCTTGCCTTTCTGGTTTTTACCCATTTTGTGGATGTCCCTTTTGACCGGTGGGAAGTGATACTACTTTGTAGTCGAGATTTGCATTGCCTGCTTGCTTGCTTGGCCATAAAGGGCATATGCGTTTTCTCCTGAATATATTCAGGAGAAAACGCATTTGCCCTTTTTGGCCAAGTGCATCACTGTCGAAGTCTTGCCCCTCTTCCTATGCTTTTAAGGCGATTCCAACCTACCTGTTGAAATCTGTTTCCTGCTATTCTTCCTCGCTTTCAAGTCCGCCTCGTTGACTTCCCTCAACAGATTTTTGGACGATAGTTGCTCTTTATTACTCTGCCGGTTTGTGAATTGCTGTGCCCCTGAACTCCATTTTTTAACTCATTTTTTTGTGAGCTGAACGCAAGTCCAGTATTTTGGTTCAGGAACTATACTGGTTTTCGGTGGGTGGCAGAGAATTTGGTTAATTCTTCTTCCTCCCAGGAAATAAGAGTGACATGTGCCCGTCCAAAAGCTTGACAGCTACTCTCTCATTGGTTCTCCCTATTCCCTTTCATCCTTTGCCAAATTGGCAACCTTTGCGAACCAGGAGGTTAAACGTGTTGTCTCTCCAAGTTGGGAGATTTATAGTAAACTGTTGGAAAGTCAAACTGGAGCACAAGGAGAGGGACTATTCGTTGAGTTTTAGAGACCTTTCGTATTCACAGTGTGTCCATTCTCTAGGTTTCCCGTATATGTTATAGCTGTAGTAATATTCCCTTCAACCTGGAGATTTGGGACCCATGGAATGGGTGCCATGCATTATTGCTTTAAAGGGTCTGCATTTGCTCACCCATTCTCACCAGTCCTCTCAGTCCCATGTGTCCAGCCTTATGCCACATCCATCTGTCATGTAGATAGGGTCATTCCAGGTATCATCAGAGACCCTGAAGGAATTGTAAAGAATTTCGCAGTTTTTTTCTTTTGTTTTTGAAATTCCTTTTTATAGTGGGTTTGAGCTGATTCTCACTGCCATGTTTATGCCAGTCTATACACACTTGATTCCCTAAAAGAGACATATCAATACATAGGTTTTAAGATTCTTACTAGTCAGATATATTCCTCTGTGGGAAATATGGGGTTTTGAGTCCCTTTCACTGAGGAAGGTGTAAGTCTTGTCTATTCCATATTTGGTTTTTGAACGGTACCAGTGCTTATATCAAACTCTGGTTTTATGCATCACCCCACCTCTCCTTCCCCCTTAAGCAGGCATAAGAGTGTTTTCTAAATGTGAGACACTGTTCTCTTTCCTAACTCAGTTCATGTGTAGCCATGTTTAGAGGGTCTTCATAAGTGATATCTTATGATAAGCTTCTTTTTCTGTGTGACATAATTCACTTAGAATCATCGTACCTGAATCCACTCATTTTGCTGCTACTGGTCTTATGACATTGATTTCATGGCTGAGGGATATTCCATCATACGTAAGTACCACAATTTTTTGAACCATTTTTACCTTTCCTGGGATACTTAAGGTGTACCCAAGTTGAGGTTCTTGTAAGCAGTGCAGCCCTAAATTTTGGGGTGGCTCTGTCTTATTGCTTTTTAGTTTTCCCAAGGTATATCCCCTAGACTGGAAGTGCCCTTGGCTCTGTAGCTCTGTTGTTTACTTGTTTTAGGGAACACAATACACTCCTCCAGAGAGGCAGTTGGCAATTTACATCCCACCCATCAGCATAACAAGGCTCCCTGTTCTCCAGGCCCTGTCTTGCCTTTCTGGTTTTTACCCATTTTGTGGATGTCCCTTTTGACCTGTGGTAAGTGATACTTCTTTGTAGTGCAGATTTGCATTGCCCGCTTGCTTGCTTGGCCAAAAAGGGCGTATGCATTTTCTCCTGAATATATTCAGGAGAAAACGCATACGCCCTTTTTGGCCAAGTGCATCATTGTCGAAGTTTTGCCCGTCATCCTGTGCTTTAAAGGCAATTGCAACGTACCTCTTGAAATCTGTTTCCTGCTATTCTGCCTCGCTTTCAAGTCCGCCACGTTGCCTTCCTTCAACAGATTTTTGGACGATAGTTGCCATTTAGTTGTCTGCCAGTTTGTGAATTTCTGTGCCCCTGAGCTCCAATTTTTAGCTCGTTTTTTGTGAGCTGAACGCAAGTCCAAAATTTTGGTTCAGGACCTATACTGGTTCCTGGAGTGTGGCTGAGTCATTGGTTAATTCTCCTTCCTCCCGGGATATAAGAGTGACATATGCCCGTCCAAATGCCTAACAGCTACTCTCTCATTGTTTCTCCCTCTTCCCTTTCATCCTCTGCCAAATTGGCAACCTGTGCCAACCAGGTGTTTATATGTGCTGTCTCTCCAAGTAGGGAGATTGATAGTAAAGCAGTTGGAAAGTCAAACCGGAGCACCAGGAGAGGGATTATTAGTTGAGTTTTAGAGAACTTTCGTATTCACAGTGTGTCCATTCTCTAGTTTTCCCGTACATGTTATAGCTGTAGTAATATTCCTTTCAACCTGGACATTTGGGACCCAAGGAATGGGTGCCAGGCATTATTGCTTTAAAGGGTCTGCATTTGCTCACCCAATCTCACCAATCCTCTCTGTCCCAAGTGTCCAGCCTTATGCCACATCCAGCTGTCATTGTACATAGGGTCATTCCAGCTTTCATCAGAAACCCTGAAGGAATTGTAAAGAATTTCCCTTTTTTTTTGTTTTTCAAATTCCTTTTTATAGTGGGTTTGAGCTGATTCTCGCTGCCATGTTTATGCCAGTGTAGACACAATTGATTCCCTTACGGAAACATATCAATACATAGCTTTTAAGATTCTTATTAGTCAGATATATTCCTCTGCACGTAATATGGGTTGTTGCATCCCGTTCCCTGAGGAAGTTGTAGTTCTTGCTATTCCATATTAGGTTTTTGGAACGGTACTTGTTCTAATATTAAACTCTGGTTTTATGCATCACCCCACCTCTCCTTCCCCCTTAAGCAGGCATAAGAGTGTTTTCTAAATGTGAGACTCTGTTCTCTTTCCTAACTCAGTTCATGTGTAGCCATGTTTACAGGATATCTATAAGTGATATCTTATGATAAGTTTATTTTTCTGTGTGACTTATTTCACTTAGAATCATCGTACCTGAATCCACTCATTTTGCTTCTACTGGTCTTATGATGTTGATTTCATGGCTGAGGGATATTTCATCGGACGTAAGTACCACATTTTTTTTTTTATAGAAACTATGAGTTTATTTTCCTTATATACCATGGAGTAGAAAACTGGACACACTGTAGAAACCTTAGAGAATATATATCATTTTTTTTCATGCTCTTACCCTGGTTCACACTTGTTCTTTAGGAACTGTGTCTTTTTTTTTATTTTTTTTGCTTTATAAAAAATTTAATCAGTTATACATATACATATGTTTCCATATCCCCTCCCTTTTGAGTCTCTCTCCCACCCTCCCTATCCCACCCCTCCAGGCGGTCACAAAGTACCGAGTTTATCTCCCTGTGCTATGCGGCTGCTTCCCACTAGCTATCTACCTCACGTTTGGTAGTGTATATATGTCCATGCCGCTCTTTCACTTTGTCACAGCTTACCCTTCCCCCTCCCCATATCCTCAAGTCCATTCTCTAGTAGGTCTGTGTCTTTATTCCTGTCTTACCCCTATGTTCTTCATGACATTTTTTTTTCTTAAATTCCATATATACGTGTTAGCATACAGTATTTGTCTTTCTCTTTCTGACTTACTTCACTCTGTATGACAGACTCTAGGTCTATCCACCGCATTACAAATAGCTCAATTTCATTTCTTTTTATGGCTGAGTAATATTCCATTGTATATATGTGCCACATCTTCTTTATCCATTCATCCGATGATGGACACTTAGGTTGTTTCCATCTCCGGGCTATTGTAAATAGGGCTGCTATGAACATTTTGGTACATGTCTCTTTTTGAATTATGGTTTTCTCAGGGTATATGCCCAGTAGTGGGATTGCTGTGTCATATGGTAGGTCTATTTGTAGTTTTTTAAGGAACCTCCATACCGTTCTCCATAGCGGCTGTACCAATTCACATTCCCACCAGCAGTGCAAGAGTGTTCCCTTTTTTCCACACCCTCTCCAGCATTTATTGTTTCTAGATTTTTTGATGATGGCCATTCTGACTGGTGTGAGATGATATCTCATTGTAGTTTTGATTTGCATTTCTCTAATGAGTAAAGATGTTGAGCATCCTTTCATGTGTTTGTTGGCAGTCTGTATATCTTCTGTGGAGAAATGTCTATTTAGGTCTTCTGCCCATTTTTGGATTGGGTTGTTTGTTTTTTTGCTATTGAGCTGCATGAGCTGCTTATAAATTTTGGAGATTAATCCTTTGTCAGTTGCTTCATTTGCAAATATTTTCTCCCATTCTGAGGGTTGTCTTTTGGGCTTGTTTATGGTTTCCTTTGCTGTGCAAAAGCTTTTAAGTTTCATTAGGTCCCATGTGTTTATTTTTGTCTTTATTTCCATTTCTCTAGGAGGTGGGTCCAAAAGGATCTTGCTGTGATTTATGTCATAGAGTGTTCTGCCTATGTGTTCCTCTAAGAGTTTGATAGTGTCTGGCCTTACATTTAGGTCTTTAATCCATTTTGAGCTTATTTTTGTGTATGGTGTTAGGGAATGATCTAATCTCATGCTTTTACATGTCCCTATCCAGTTTTCCCAGCACCACTTATTGAAGAGACTGTCCTTTCTCCACTGTACATTCCTGCCTCCTTTATCAAAGATAAGGTGACCATATGTCCGTGGGTTTAACTCTGTGCTTTCTATCCTGTTCCATTGATCTATCTTTCTGTTTTTGTGCCAGTACCATATTGTCTTGATTACTGTAGCTTTGTAGTATAGTCTGAAGTCAGGGAGCCTGATTCCTCCTGCTCCATTTTTCGTTCTCAAGATTGCTTTGGCTATTCGGGGTCTTTTGTGTTTCCATAGAAATTGTGAAATTTTTTGTTCTAGTTCTGTGAAAAATGCCAGTGGTAGTTTGATAGGGATTGCATTGAACCTGTAGATTGCTTTGGGTAGTAGAGTCATTTTCACAATGTTGATTCTTCCAATCCAAGAACATGGTACATCTCTCCATCTATTTGTATCATCTTTAATTTCTTTCATCAGTGTCTTATAATTTTCTGCATACAGGTCTTTTGTCTCCTTAGGTAGGTTTATTCCTAGATATTTTATTCTTTTTGTTGCAATGGTAAATGGGAGTGTTTCCTTGATTTCACTTTCAGATTTTTCATCATCAGTATATAGGAATGCCAGAGATTTCTGTGCATTAATTTTGTATCCTGCAACTTTACCAAATTCATTGATTAACTCTAGTAGTTTTCTGGTAGCATCTTTAGGATTCTCTATGTATAGTATCATGTCATCTGCAAACAGTGACAGCTTTACTTCTTCTTTTCCAATTTGGATTCCTTTTATTTCCTTTTCTTCTCTGATTGCTGTGGCTAAAACTTCCAAAACTAGGTTGAATAAGAGTGGTGAAAGTGGGCAACCTTGTCTAGTTCCTGATCTTAGTGGAAATGGTTTCAGTTTTTCACCATTGAGGACGATGCTGGCTGTGGGTTTGTCATATATGGCCTTTATTATGTTGAGGAAAGTTCCCTCTATGCCTACTTTCTGCAGGGTTTTTATCATAAATGGGTGTTGAATTTTGTCGAAAGCTTTCTCTGCATCTATTGAGATGATCATATGGTTTTTCTCCTTCAATTTGTTAATATGGTGTATCACGTTGATTGATTTGCGTATATTGAAGAATCCTTGCATTCCTGGAATAAACCCCACTTGATCATGGTGTATGATCCTTTTAATGTGCTGTTGGATTCTGTTTGCTAGTATTTGTTTGAGGATTTTTGCATCTATGTTCATCAGTGATATTGGCCTGTAGTTTTCTTTCTTTGTGACATCCTTGCCTGGTTTTGGTATCAAGGTGATGGTGGCCTCGTAGAATGAGTTTGGGAGTGTTCCTCCCTCTGCTATATTTTGGAAGAGTTTCAGAAGGATAGGTGTTAGCTCTTCTCTAAATGCTTGATAGAATTCGCCTGTGAAGCCATCTGGTCCTGGGCTTTTGTTTGTTGGAAGATTTTTTATCACAGTTTCAATTTCAGTGCTTGTGATTGGTCTGTTCATATATTCTATTTCTTCCTGATTCAGTCTTGGCAGGTTGTGCATTTCTAAGAATTTGTCCATTTCTTCCAGGTTGTCCATTTTATTGGCATAGAGTTGCTTATAGTAATCTCTCATGATTTTTTGTATTTCTGTAGTGTCAGTTGTTACTTCTCCTTTTTCATTTCTAATTCTATTGATTTGAGTCTTCTCCCTTTTTTTCTTGATGAGTCTGGCTAATGGTTTATCAATTTTGTTTATCTTCTCAAAGAACCAGCTTTTAGTTTTATTGATCTTTGCTATCGTTTCCTTCATTTCTTTTTCATTTATTTCTGATCTGATTTTTATGATTTCTTTCCTTCTGCTAACTTTGGGATGTTTTTGTTCTTGTTTCTCTAATTGCTTTAGGTGCAAGGTTAGGTTGTTTATTCGAGATGTTTCCTGTTTCTTAAGGTGGGATTGTATTGCTATAAACTTCCCTCTTAGAACTGCTTTTGCTGCATCCCATAGGTTTTGGGTCGTCGTGTCTCCATTGTCATTTGTTTCTAGGTATTTTTTAATTTCCTCTTTGATTTCTTCAGTGATCACTTCGTTATTAAGTAGTGTATTGTTTAGCCTCCATGTGTTTGTATTTTTTACAGCTCTTTTCCTGTAATTGATATCTAGTCTCATAGCATTGTGGTCGGAAAAGATACTTGATACAATTTCAATTTTCTTAAATTTACCAAGGCTTGATTTGTGACCCAAGATATGATCTATCCTGGAGAATGTTCCATGAGCACTTGAGAAAAATGTGTATTCTGTTGTTTTTGGATGGAATGTCCTATAAATATCAATTAAGTCCATCTTGTTTAATGTATCATTTAAAGCTTGTGTTTCCTTATTTATTTTCATTTTGGATGATCTGTCCATTGGTGAAAGTGGGGTGTTAAAGTCCCCTACTATGATTGTGTTACTGTCGATGTCTCCTTTTATGGCTGTTAGTATTTGCCTTATGTATTGAGGTGCTCCTATGTTGGGTGCATAAATATTTACAATTGTTATATCTTCTTCTTGGATCGATCCCTTGATCATTATGTAGTGTCCTTCTTTGTCTCTTCTAGTAGTCCTTATTTTAAAGTCTATTTTGTCTGATATGAGAATTGCTACTCCAGCTTTCTTTTGGTTTCCATTTGCATGGAATATCTTTTTCCATCCCCTTACTTTCAGTCTGTATGTGTCTCTAGGTCTGAAGTGGGTCTCTTGTAGACAGCATATAGATGGGTCTTGTTTTTGTATCCATTCAGCCACTCTGTGTCTTTTGGTGGGAGCATTTAGTCCATTTACATTTAAGGTAATTATCGATATGTATGTTTCTATTATCACTTTCTTAATTGTTTTGGGTTCATTATTGTAGGTATATTCCTTCTGTTGTGTTTCTTGCCTAGAGAAGTTCCTTTAGCATGTGTTGTAAAGCTGGTTTGGTGGTTCTGAACTCTCTCAGCTTTTGCTTGTCTGTAAACGTTTTAATTTCTCCATCAAATCTGAATGAGATCCTTGCTGGGTAGAGTAATCTTGGTTGCAGGTTTTTCTCCTTCATCACTTTAAGTATGTCCTGCCACTCCCTTCTGGCTTGTAGAGTTTCTGCTGAGAGATCAGCTGTTATCCTGATGGGGATTCCCTTGTGTTATTTGTTGTTTTTGCCTTGCTGCTTTTAATATGATTTCTTTGTGTTTAATTTTTGACAGTTTGATTAATATGTGTCTTGGCGTATTTCTCCTTGGATTTATTCTGTATGGGACTCTCTGTGCGTCCTGGACTTGATTAACTATTTCCTTTCCCATATTAGGGAAGTTTTCAACTATAATCTCTTCAAATATTTTCTCAGTCCCTTTCTTTTTCTCTTCTTCTTCTGGAACCCCTATAATTCGAATGTTGGTGCGTTTAATGTTGTCCCAGAGGTCTCTGAGACTGTCCTCTGTTCTTTTCATTCTTTTTTCTTTATTTTGCTCTGCAGCAGTTATTTCCACTATTTTATCTTCCACCTCACTTATCCGTTCTTCTGCCTCAGTTATTCTGCTATTGATCCCATCTAGAGTATTTTTTATTTCATGTATTGTGTTTTTAATCGATGCTTGATTCATCTTTAGTTCTTCTAGGTCCTTGTTAACTGTTTCTTGCATTTTGTCTATTCTATTTCCAAGATTTTGTATCTGGGAAATAGAATCTTGGATCATCTTTACCATCATTATTCTGAATTCTTTTTCAGGTAGAGTGCCTATTACCTCTTCATTTGTTAGGTCTGGTGGGTTTTTATCTTGCTCCTTCTCCTGCTGTGCGTTTTTCTGTCTTCTCATTTTGCTTATGTTACTGTGTTTGGGGTCTCCTTTTTGCAGGCTGCAGGTTCGTAGTTCCTGTTGTTTTTGGTGTCTGTCCCCAGTGGCTAAGGTTGGTTTAGTGGGTTGTGTAGGCTTCCTGGTGGAGGGGACTAGTGCCTGTGTTCTGGTGGATGAGGCTGGATCTTGTCTTTCTGGTGGGCAGGTCCACGTCTGGTGGTGTGTTTTGGGGTGTCTGTGGACTTTTTATGATTTTAGGCCACCTCTCTGCTAATGGGTGGCGTTGTGTTCCTGTCTTGCTAGTTGTTTGGCTTAGGGTGTCCAGCACTGTAGCCTGCTGGTCGTTGAGTGAAGCTGGGTGCTGGTGTTGAGATGGAGATCTCTGGAAGATTTTCGCCGTTTGATATTATGTGGAGCTGGGAGGTCTCTTGTGGACCAGTGTCCTGAAGTTGGCTCTCCCACCTCAGAGGCACAGCACTGACTCCGGGCTCCTCAATTTGGGATGATGTGTTGTCTATTCATGTTTTCCACAGATGCAGGGTACATCAAGTTGATTGTGGAGCTTTAATCCGCTGCTTCTGAGGCTGCTGGGAGAGGTTTCCCTTTCTCTTCTTTGTTCTCACAGCTCCTAGGTCTCAGCTTTGGATTTGGCCCCGCCTCTGCGTGTAGGTCGCCGGAGGGCGTCTGTTCTTCCCTCAGATAGGACAGGGTTAAAGGAGCAGCCTCTTTGGGGACACTGGCTCACTCAGGCCGGGAGGGAGGGAGGGGCACGGAGTGCGGGGTGAGCCTGCAGCGGCAGAGGTCGGCGTGACGTTGCACCAGCCCGAGGCGCGCCGTGCGTTCTCCCAGGGAAGCCGCCCCTGGATCCCGGGACCCCGGCAGTGGCGGGCTGCACAGGCTCCCGGAATGGCTGTGTGGGCAGTGACCTGCGCTCGCACACAGGCTTCTTTGCGGCCGCAGCACCATCCCCAGCGTCCCACGCCTGTCACTGGGCTCCGCGCTTTCAGTCGCGACTCGCGCCCGGCCGTGGAGCCCTTTAAGCAGTGCTCTTAATCCCCTCTCCTTGCGCACCAGGAAACCAAGAGGGAAGAAAAAGTCTCTTGCCTCTTCGGCAGCTCCAGAGTTTTCCCGGACTCCCTCCCGGCTAGCTGTGGCACATTAGCCCCCTTCCGGCTGAGTTCTCGCCACCAGCCCCAGTCCTCTCCCTGCGCTCTGACCGAAGCCCGAGCCTCAGCTTCCAGTGCTGCATGCCCCGGCGGGCGAGCAGACAAGCCTCTCGGGCTGGTGAGTGCCGCTCGGCACCGATCCTCTTTGTGCGGATCTCTCCGCTTTGCCCTACCCAGGTATGTGGGGAGTTTCTTGCCTTTTGGGAGGTCTGGGGTCTTCTGCCAGCGTTCAGTAGGTGTTCTGTAGGAGTTGTTCCACGTGTAGCTGTATTTCTGGTGTATCCGTGGGGAGGAAGGTGATCTCCACGTCTTACGCTTCTGCCATCTTACACGGAAGTCCTCGTTGCCTTTCATTAAACAGATATTTGGACGATAGTTGTCCTGTATTTCTCTGCCAGTTTGTGAATTGCTGTGCCCATGAGCTCCATTTTCAAGTCGATTTTTGTGAGCTGAACACCACTCCAATATTTTGGTTCAGGAACTATACTTTTTCCCGGTGGGTGGCTGAGACTTTGGTTAATTCTTCTTCCTCCCGGGAAATAAGAGTGACATGTGCACGTCCAAATGCCGAACAGCTACTCTTTCATTGTTTCTCACTCTTCCCTTTCATCCACTGCCAAATTGTCAACCTGTGTGAACCAGGAGTTTAAGGTGCTGTCTCTCCAAGCTAGGAGTTTGATAGTAAAGCAGTTGGAATGTCAAACCGGAGCAACAGGAGAGGGACTATTCTTTGAGTTTTAGAGACCTTTCGTATTCACAGTGTGTCCATTCTCTAGGATTCCCATACATGTTATAGCTGTAGTAATACTCCCTTCAACCTGGAGACATGGGACCCAAGGAATGGGTGCCACGCATTATTGCATTAAAGGGTCTGCATTTGCTCACCCAATCTCACCAATCCTCTCAGTCCCATGTGTCCAGCCTTATGCCACATCCAGCTGTCATTGTAGATAGGGTCATTCCAGGTTTCATCAGAGACCCTGAAGGAATTGTAAAGAATTTCCCTTTTTTTGTTTTTCAAATTCCATTTTATAGTGGGTTTGAGCAGATTCTCACTGCCATGTTTATGCCAGTCTAGACACACTTGTTTCCCTTACGGAGACATATCAATACATAGGTTTTAAGATTCTTACTAGTCAGATATATTCCTCTGCGGGAAATATGGGGTTTTGAATCCCTTTCACTGAGGAAGGTGTAGGTCTTGTCTATTCCATAGTTGGTTTTTGGAACGGTACCTGTGCTTATATCAAACTCTGGTTTTATGCATCACCCCACCTCTCCTTCCCCCTTAAGCAGGCATAAGAGTGTTTTCTAAATGTGAGACTCTGTTCTCTTTCCTAACTCAGTTCATGTGTAGCCATGTTTACAGGGTCTTCATAAGTGATATCTTATGATAAGTTTCTTTTTCTGTGTGACTTATTTCACATAGAATCATCGTTCCTGAATCCACTCATTTTGCTGCTACTGGTCTTATGATATTGATTTCATGGCTGAGGGATATTCCATCGTACGTAAGTACCACAATTTTTTGAACCATTTTTATCTTTCCTAGGATATTTAAGGTGTACCCAAGTTGAGGTTCTTGTAAGCAGTGCAGCCCTAAATTTTGGGGTGGCTCTGTCTTATTGATTTTCAGTTTTCCCAAGGTACATTCCCTAGACTGGAAGTGCCCTTGGCTCTGTAGCTCTGTTGTTTACTTGTTTTAAGGAACACAATGCAGTCCTCTAGAGAGGCAATTGGCAATTTACATCCCACACATCAGCATAACAAGGCTCCCTTTTCTCCAGGGCCTGTTTTGCCTTTCTGAATTTTACCCATTTTGTGGATGTCCCTTTTTACGGGTGGGAAGTGATACTTCATTGTAGTGCAGATTTGCATTGCCCGCTTGCTTGCTTGGCCAGGAAGGGCGTATGCGTTTTCTCCTGAATATATTCAGGAGAAAAAACATACGCCCTTTTGAGCCAAGTACATCATTGTCGAAGTTGTGCCCCTCTTCCTCTGCTTTAAAGGTGATTCCAACGTACCTCTTGAAATCTGTTTCCTGCTATTCTGCCTCGCTTTCAAGTCCGCATCTTTGCCTTCCCTCAACAGATTTTTGGATGATAGTTGTCCTTTATTACTCTGCCAGTTTCTTAATTGCTGTGACCTTAAGCTCCATTTTTAACTCATTTTTGGTGATCTGAATGCAAGTCCAAAATTTTGGTTCAGGACCTATACTGGTTCCCGGTGTGTGGCTGAGACTTTGGTTAATTCTACTTCCTCCCGGGATATAAGAGTGACATATGCCCGTCCAAATGCCTAACAGCTACTCTCTCATTATTTCTCCCTCTTCCCTTTCATCTTCTGCCAAATTGGCAACCTGTTCCAACCAGGAGTTTATAGGTGCTGTCTCTCCAAGTTGGGAGATTGATAGTAAAGCAGTTGGAATGTCAGACCGGAGAACCAGGAGAGGGACTATTCGTTGAGTTTTAGAGAACTTTCGTATTCACAGAGTGTCCATTCTCTAGGTTTCCTGTACATGTTATAGCTGTAGTAGTATTCCCTTCAACCTGGAGACATGGGACCCATGGAATGGGTGTCATGCATTATTGCTTTAAATGGTCTGCATTTTCTCACCCAATCTCACCATTCCTCTCAGTCCCATGTGCCCAGCCTTATGCCACATCCAGCTGTCATTGTAGATAGGGTCATTCCAGCTTTCATCAGAAACCCTGAAGGAATTGTATAGAATTTCCCATTTTTTTTGTTTTTCAAATTCCTTTTTATAGTGGGTTTGAGCTGATTCTCGCTGCCATGTTTATGCCAGTCTAGACACACTTGATTCCCTTACGGAGACATATCAATACATAGGTTTTAAGATTCTTATTAGTCAGATATATTCCTCTGCACGGAATATGGGTTGTTGCATCCCGTTCACTGAGGAAATTGTAGGTCTTGCTATTCCGTATTAGGTTTTTGGAACGGTACTTGTTCTAACATTAAACTCTTGTTTTATGCATCACCCCACCTCTCCTTCCCCCTTATGCAGGCATCAGTGTGTTTTCTAAATGTGAGACTCTGTTCTCTTTCCAAACTCAGTTCATGTGTAGCCATGTTTACAGGATACCTATAAGTGATATCTTATGATAAGTTTCTTTTTCTGTGTGACTTATTTCACTTAGAATCATCGTACCTGAATCCACTCATTTTGCTGCTACTGGTCTTATGACATTGATTTCATGGCTGAGGGATATTTCATCGGACGTAAGTACCACAATTTTTTGTACCATTTTTATCTTTCAGGGATATTTAAGGTGCACCCAAATGAGCTTCTTTTTTTTTTTTTTTTTAATTTTTATTTATTTATTTATTTATTTTTTGCTTTATAACAAATTTAATCAGTTATACATATACATATGTTTCCATATCCCCTCCCTTTTGCGTCTCCCTCCCACCCTCCCTATCCCACCCCTCCAGGCGGTCACAAAGTACCAAGCTGATCTCCCTGTGCTATGCGGCTGCTTCCCACTAGCTATCTACCTCACGTTTGGTAGTGTATATATGTCCATGCCGCTCTTTCACTTTGTCACAGCTTACCCTTCTCCCTCCCCATATCCTCAAGTCCATTCTCTAGTAGGTCTGTGTCTTTATTCCTGTCTTACCCCTATGTTCTTCATGACATTTTTTTTTCTTAAATTCCATATATATGTGTTAGCATACAGTATTTGTCTTTCTCTTTCTGACTTACTTCACTCTGTATGACAGACTCTAGGTCTATCCACCTCATTACAAATAGCTCAATTTCATTTCTTTTTATGGCTGAGTAATATTCCATTGTATATATGTGCCACATCTTCTTTATCCATTCATCCGATGATGGACGCTTAGGTTGTTTCCATCTCCGGGCTATTGTAAATAGGGCTGCTATGAACATTTTGGTACATGTCTCTTTTTGAATTATGGTTTTCTCAGGGTATATGCCCAGTAGTGGGATTGCTGTGTCATATGGTAGGTCTATTTGTAGTTTTTTAAGGAACCTCCATACCGTTCTCCATAGCGGCTGTACCAATTCACATTCCCACCAGCAGTGCAAGAGTGTTCCCTTTTTTCCACACCCTCTCCAGCATTTATTGTTTCTAGATTTTTTGATGATGGCCATTCTGACTGGTGTGAGATGATATCTCATTGTAGTTTTGATTTGCATTTCTCTAATGAGCAAAGATGTTGAGCATCCTTTCATGTGTTTGTTGGCAGTCTGTATATCTTCTGTGGAGAAATGTCTATTTAGGTCTTCTGCCCATTTTTGGATTGGGTTGTTTGTTTTTTTGTTATTGAGCTGCATGAGCTGCTTATAAATTTTGGAGATTAATCCTTTGTCAGTTGCTTCATTTGCAAATATTTTCTCCCATTCTGAGGGTTGTCTTTTGGTCTTGTTTATGGTTTCCTTTGCTGTGCAAAAGCTTTGAAGTTTCATTAGGTCCCATGTGTTTATTTTTGTCTTTATTTCCATTTCTCTAGGAGGTGGGTCAAAAAGGATCTTGCTGTGATTTATGTCATAGAGTGTTCTGCCTATGTTTTCCTCTAAGAGTTTGATAGTGTCTGGCCTTACATTTAGGTCTTTAATCCATTTTGAGCTTATTTTTGTGTATGGTGTTAGGGAATGATCTAATCTCATACTTTTAAATGTCCCTATCCAGTTTTCCCAGCACCACTTATTGAAGAGACTGTCCTTTCTCCACTGTACATTCCTGCCTCCTTTATCAAAGATAAGGTGACCATATGTCCGTGGGTTTAACTCTGGGCTTTCTATCCTGTTCCATTGATCTATCTTTCTGTTTTTGTGCCAGTACCATATTGTCTTGATTACTGTAGCTTTGTAGTATAGTCTGAAGTCAGGGAGCCTGATTCCTCCAGCTCCATTTTTCGTTCTCAAGATTGCTTTGGCTATTCGGGGTCTTTTGTGTTTCCATACAAATTGTGAAATTTTTTGTTCTAGTTCTGTGAAAAATGCCAGTGGTAGTTTGATAGGGATTGCATTGAATCTGTAGATTGCTTTGGGTAGTAGAGTCATTTTCACAATGTTGATTCTTCCAATCCAAGAACATGGTACATCTCTCCATCTATTTGTATCATCTTTAATTTCTTTCATCAGTGTCTTATAATTTTCTGCATACAGGTCTTTTGTCTCCTTAGGTAGGTTTATTCCTAGATATTTTATTCTTTTTGTTGCAATGGTAAATGGGAGTGTTTCCTTGATTTCTCTTTCAGATTTTTCATCATCAGTATATAGGAATGCCAGAGATTTCTGTGCATTAATTTTGTATCCTGCGACTTTACCAAATTCATTGATTAACTCTAGTAGTTTTCTGGTAGCATCTTTAGGATTCTCTATGTATAGTATCATGTCATCTGCAAACAGTGACAGCTTTACTTCTTCTTTTCCAATTTGGATTCCTTTTATTTCCTTTTCTTCTCTGATTGCTGTGGCTAAAACTTCCAAAACTAGGTTGAATAAGAGTGGTGAAAGTGGGCAACCTTGTCTAGTTCCTGATCTTAGTGGAAATGGTTTCAGTTTTTCACCATTGAGGACGATGCTGGCTGTGGGTTTGTCATATATGGCCTTTATTATGTTGAGGAAAGTTCCCTCTATGCCTACTTTCTGCAGGGTTTTTATCATAAATGGGTGTTGAATTTTGTCGAAAGCTTTCTCTGCATCTATTGAGATGATCATATGGTTTTTCTCCTTCAGTTTGTTAATATGGTGTATCACGTTGATTGATTTGCGTATATTGAAGAATCCTTGCATTCCTGGAATAAACCCCACTTGATCATGGTGTATGATCCTTTTAATGTGCTGTTGGATTCTGTTTGCTAGGATTTTGTTGAGGATTTTTGCATCTATGTTCATCAGTGATATTGGTCTGTAGTTTTCTTTCTTTGTGACATCCTTGCCTGGTTTTGGTATCAAGGTGATGGTGGCCTCGTAGAATGAGTTTGGGAGTGTTCCTCCCTCTGCTATATTTTGGAAGAGTTTGAGAAGGATAGGTGTTAGCTCTTCTCTAAATGCTTGATAGAATTCGCCTGTGAAGCCATCTGGTCCTGGGCTTTTGTTTGTTGGAAGATTTTTTATCACAGTTTCAATTTCAGTGCTTGTGATTGGTCTGTTCATATTTTCTATTTCTTCCTGGTTCAGTCTTGGCAGGTTGTGCATTTCTAAGAATTTGTCCATATCTTCCAGGTTGTCCATTTTATTGGCATAGAGTTGCTTATAGTAATCTCTCATGATCTTTTGTATTTCTGTAGTGTCAGTTGTTACTTCTCCTTTTTCATTTCTAATTCTATTGATTTGAGTCTTCTCCCTTTTTTTCTTGATGAGTCTGGCTAATGGTTTATCAATTTTGTTTATCTTCTCAAAGAACCAGCTTTTAGTTTTATTGATCTTTGCTATCGTTTCCTTCATTTCTTTTTCATTTATTTCTGATCTGATTTTTATGATTTCTTTCCTTCTGCTAACTTTGGGATGTTTTTGTTCTTCTTTCTCTAATTGCTTTAGGTGCAAGGTTAGGTTGTTTATTCGAGATGTTTCCTGTTTCTTAAGGTGGGATTGTATTGCTATAAACTTCCCTCTTAGAACTGCTTTTGCTGCATCCCATAGGTTTTGGGTCGTCGTGTCTCCATTGTCATTTGTTTCTAGGTATTTTTTAATTTCCTCTTTGATTTCTTCAGTGATCACTTCGTTATTAAGTAGTGTATTGTTTAGCCTCCATGTGTTTGTATTTTTTACAGCTCTTTTCCTGTAATTGATATCTAGTCTCATAGCATTGTGGTCGGAAAAGATACTTGATACAATTTCAATTTTCTTAAATTTACCAAGGCTTGATTTGTGACCCAAGATATGATCTATCCTGGAGAATGTTCCATGAGCACTTGAGAAAAATGTGTATTCTGTTGTTTTTGGATGGAATGTCCTATAAATATCAATTAAGTCCATCTTGTTTAATGTATCATTTAAAGCTTGTGTTTCCTTATTTATTTTCATTTTTGATGATCTGTCCATTGGTGAAAGTGGGGTGTTGAAGTCCCCTACTATGAGTGTGTTACTGTCGATTTCTCCTTTTATGGCTGTTAGTATTTGCCTTATGTATTGAGGTGCTCCTATGTTGGGTGCATAAATATTTACAATTGTTATATCTTCTTCTTGGATCGATCCCTTGATCATTATGTAGTGTCCTTCTTTGTCTCTTCTAGTAGTCCTTATTTTAAAGTCTATTTTGTCTGATATGAGAATTGCTACTCCAGCTTTCTTTTGGTTTCCATTTGCATGGAATATCTTTTTCCATCCCCTTACTTTCAGTCTGTATGTGTCTCTAGGTCTGAAGTGGGTCTCTTGTAGACAGCATATAGATGGGTCTTGTTTTTGTATCCATTCAGCCACTCTGTGTCTTTTGGTGGGAGCATTTAGTCCATTTACATTTAAGGTAATTATCGATATGTATGTTCCTATTCCCATTTTCTTAATTGTTTTGGGTTCATTATTGTAGGTATATTCCTTCTGTTGTGTTTCTTGCCTAGAGAAGTTCCTTTAGCATTTGTTGTAAAGCTGGTTTGGTGGTGCTGAACTCTCTCAGCTTTTGCTTGTCTGTAAACGTTTTAATTTCTCCATCAAATCTGAATGAGATCCTTGCTGGGTAGAGTAATCTTGGTTGCAGGTTTTTCTCCTTCATCACTTTAAGTATGTCCTGCCACTCCCTTCTGGCTTGTAGAGTTTCTGCTGAGAGATCAGCTGTTATCCTGATGGGGATTCCCTTGTGTGTTATTTGTTGTTTTTGCCTTGCTGCTTTTAATAGGATTTCTTTGTGTTTAATTTTTGACAGTTTGATTAATATGTGTCTTGGCGTATTTCTCCTTAGATTTATTCTGTATGGGACTCTCTGTGCCTCCTGGACTTGATTAACTATTTCCTTTCCCATATTAGGGAAGTTTTCAACTATAATCTCTTCAAATATTTTCTCAGTCCCTTTCTTTTTCTCTTCTTCTTCTGGAACCCCTATAATTCGAATGTTGGTGCGTTTAATGTTGTCCCAGAGGTCTCTGAGACTGTCCTCTGTTCTTTTCATTCTTTTTTCTGTATTTTGCTCTGCAGCAGTTATTTCCACTATTTTATCTTCCACCTCACTTATCCGTTCTTCTGCCTCAGTTATTCTGCTATTGATCCCATCTAGAGTTTTTTTATTTCATGTATTGTGTTTTTAATCGATGCTTGATTCATCTTTAGTTCTTCTAGGTCCTTGTTAACTGTTTCTTGCATTTTGTCTATTCTATTTCCAAGATTTTGGATCTGGGAAATAGAATCTTGGATCATCTTTACCATCATTATTCTGAATTCTTTTTCAGGTAGAGTGCCTATTACCTCTTCATTTGTTAGGTCTGGTGGGTTTTTATCTTGCTCCTTCTCCTGCTGTGTGTTTTTCTGTCTTCTCATTTTGCTTATGTTACTGTGTTTGGGGTCTCCTTTTTGCAGGCTGCAGGTTCGTAGTTCCTGTTGTTTTTGGTGTCTGTCCCCAGTGGCTAAGGTTGGTTTAGTGGGTTGTGTAGGCTTCCTGGTGGAGGGGACTAGTGCCTGTGTTCTGGTGGATGAGGCTGGATCTTGTCTTTCTGGTGGGCAGGTCCACGTCTGGTGGTGTGTTTTGGGGTGTCTGTGGACTTTTTATGATTTTAGGCCACCTCTCTGCTAATGGGTGGCGTTGTGTTCCTGTCTTGCTAGTTGTTTGGCTTAGGGTGTCCAGCACTGTAGCCTGCTGGTCGTTGAGTGAAGCTGGGTGCTGGTGTTGAGATGGAGATCTCTGGAAGATTTTCGCCGTTTGATATTATGTGGAGCTGGGAGGTCTCTTGTGGACCAGTGTCCTGAAGTTGGCTCTCCCACCTCAGAGGCACAGCACTGACTCCGGGCTCCTCAATTTGGGATGATGTGTTGTCTATTCATGTATTCCACAGATGCAGGGTACATCAAGTTGATTGTGGAGCTTTAATCCGCTGCTTCTGAGGCTGCTGGGAGAGGTTTCCCTTTCTCTTCTTTGTTCTCACAGCTCCTAGGTCTCAGCTTTGGATTTGGCCCCGCCTCTGCGTGTAGGTCGCCGGAGGGCGTCTGTTCTTCGCTCAGATAGGACAGGGTTAAAGGAGCAGCCTCTTCGGGGACTCTGGCTCACTCAGGCCAGGAGGGAGGGAGGGGCACGGAGTGCGGGGCGAGCCTGCAGCGGCAGAGGTCGGCGTGACGTTGCACCAGCCCAAGGCGCGCCGTGCGTTCTCCCAGGGAAGCCGCCCCTGGATCCCGGGACTCCGGCAGTGGCGGGCTGCACAGGCTCCCGGAAGGGCGGTGTGGGGAGTGACCTGCGCTCGCACACAGGCTTCTTGGCGGCGGCAGCAGCAGCCCCAGCGTCCCACGCCTGTCACTGGGCTCCGCGCTTTCAGTCGCGACTCGCGCCCGTCCGTGGAGCCCCTTTAAGCAGCGCTCTTAATCCCCTCTCCTCGCGCACCAGGAAACCAAGAGGGAAGAAAAAGTCTCTTGCCTCTTCGGCAGCTCTAGAGTTTTCCCGGACTCCCTCCCGGCTAGCTGTGGCACATTAGCCCCCTTCAGGCTGAGTTCTCGCCACCAGCCCCAGTCCTCTCCCTGCGCTCTGACCGAAGCCCGAGCCTCAGCTTCCAGCACTGCGTGCCCCGGCGGGCGAGCAGACAAGCCTCTCGGGCTGGTGAGTGCTGCTCGGCACCGATCCTCTGTGCAGGAATCTCTCTGCTTTGCCCTACCCAGGTATGTGGGGAGTTTCTTGCCTTTTGGGAGGTCTGGGGTCTTCTGCCAGCGTTCAGTAGGTGTTCTGTAGGAGTTGTTCCACGTGTAGCTGTATTTCTGGTGTATCCGTGGGGAGGAAGGTGATCTCCGCGTCTTACTCTTCCGCCATCTTACCCGGAAGTCCCCCCAAATGAGCTTCTTGTAAGCAGTGTAGCCTTAAATAGTGGGGTGGGCTCTGTCTTATTCATTTTCAGTTTTCCCAAGGTATATTCCCTAGACTGGAAGTGCCCTTGGCTCTGTACCTCTGTTGTTTACTTGTTTTAGGGAACTCAATGCACTCCTCCAGAGAGGCAGTTGACAGTTTATATCCCGCCCATCAGCATAACAAGGCTCCCTGTTCTCCAGGACCTGTCTTGCCTTTCTGGTAATTACCCATTTTGTGGATGTCCCTTTTGACCGGTGGGAAGTGATACTTCTTTGTAGTGCAGATTTGAATTGTCTGCTTGCTTGCCTGGCCAAAAAGCGTATATGTGTTTTCTCCTGAATATATTCAGGAGAAAACTCATACGCCCTTTTTGGCCTAGTGCATCATTGTCAAAGTTGTGCCCCTTTTCCTGTGCTTTAAAGGCGATTCCAACGTACCTCTTGAAATCTGTCTCCTGATATTCTGCCTCGCTTTCAAGTCCGCCTCGTTGCCTTTCATTAAACAGATATTTGGACGATAGTTGTCATGTATTTCTCTGCCAGTTTGTGAATTGCTGTGTCCCTTAGCTCTATATTTCAACTCGTTTTTTGTGAGCTGAATGCAAGTCCAAACTTTGGATCAGGACCTATACTGGTGTCCGGTGGGTGGCTGAGACATTGGTTAATTCTTCTTCCTCCCGGGAAATAAGAGTGACATGTGCCCGTCCAAATGCCTAACAGCTACTCTCTCATTGGTTCTCCCTCTTCCCTTTCATCCTCTTCCATATTGGCAACCTGTGAGAACCAGGAGGTTTAAAGGGGCCATCTCTCCAAGTTGGGAGATTGATAGTAAAGCAGTTGGAAAGTCAAACTGGATCACCAGGAGAGGGACTATTCGTTGAGTTTTAGAGACCTTTCCTATTCACAGTGTGTCCATTCTCTAGGTTTCCCATACATGTTATAGCTATAGTAATATTCCCTTGAACCTGGAGAGTTGGGACACATGGAATGGGTGCCACTCATTATTGCTTTAAAGGGTCTGCATTTGCTCACCAAATCTCACCAATCCTCTCAGTCCCAAGTGTCCAGCCTTATGCCACATCGAGCTGTCATTGTAGATAGGGTCACTCCAGGTTTCATCATAGACCCTGAAGGAATTGTAAAGAATTTCCCTTTTTTTGTTTTGTTTTTGAAATTCCTTTTTATAGTGGGTTTGAGCTGATTCTCACTGTCATGTTTATGCCAGTCTAGACACACTTGATTCCCTTATGGAGACATATCAATACATAGGTTATATGATTCATACTAGTAAGATATATTACTCTGCGGTGAATATGGGGTGTTGAGTCCCTTTCACTGAGGAAGGTGTAGGTCTTATCTCTTAGTATTTGGTTTTTGGAACGGTACCTGTACTAGTATCAAACTCTGGTTTTATGCATCACCCCACCTCTCCTTCCCCCTTAAGCAGGCATAAGGGTGTTATTTAAATGTGAGTCTCTCTTCTCTTTCCTAACTCAGTTCTTGTGTAGCCATGTTTACAGGATCTTCATAAGTGATATATTATGATAAGTTTCTTCTTCTGTGTGACTTATTTCACTTAGATTTATCGTACATGAATCCACTCATTTTGCTGCTACTGGCCTTATGACATTGATTTCATGGCTGAGGGATATTCCATCATATGTAAGTACCACAGTTTCTTGAACCATTTAAGTCTTTCCTGAGATATTTCCGGTGTACCCATGTTGAGGTTTTTGTAAGCAGTGCATCCCTGAATTTTGGTGTGGATCTGACTTATTTATTTTCAGTTTTCCCAAGGTATATTCCCTAGACTGGAAGTGCGTTTGGCTCTGTAGCTCTGTTGTTTACTTGTTTTAGGGAACACAATGCTCTCCTCCAGAGAGGCAGGTGGCAATTTACATCCCGCCCATCAGCATACCAGGCTCCCTGTTCTCCAGGGACTGTCTTGCCTTTCTGGTTTTTACACATTTTGTGGATGTCCCTTTTGACCGGTAGAAAGTGATACTTCTTTGTAGTGCTGATTTGCATTGCCCACTTGCTTGCTTGTCCAAAAAGGGCATATGCGTTTTCTCCTGTATATATTCACGTGAAAACCCATATGCCCTTTATGGCCATTTCCATAATTTTCGAAGTTGTAATGCTTTTCCTGTGTTTAAAGGCGATTCCAGTGTACCTCTTGAAATCTGTTTCATGCCATTCTGCATCATTTTCCCTTCCGCCTCGTGGCTTTCTCTCAACAGATTTTTGGAAGAGAGTAGTCCTTTATAACTCTGCAGGTTAGTGAATTGCTGTGGCCCTGAGCTCCATTTTTCAACTCGCGTTTTTGTGAGCTGACCGCAAATCAATAGTTTTGCTTCTGGACTTATAATGATTCTGGGGGGGGCAGGCTGAGACGTTGGTTAATTCCTCTTTGTGATGGGAAATTATAGTGACATGTGGCTGTCCAAATGCCTACAGCTACTCTCTCATTGGTTCTCTCTCTTCCCTTATATCCTCTGCACAATTTGCCAAGTGTGCGAACCAGGAGTTTATAGGGGCTGACTTTCAAAGGTGGGAGATTGATAGTAAAGCAGTTGGAATGTCAAACTGGAGCACAAGGAGAGAAAAAAAGTAGTAGAGTTTTAGAAACCTTTCACCATCAGATGGCTTCCATTCTCTAGGTTCCCATACACGTTATAACTGTAGTGATATTCCCTTCTACCTGGAGAGTTGGGAACCATGGAATGGGTGGCAGGCATTATTGCTTTAAAGTGTCTGCATTTTTTCACCCAATCTCACCAATGCTCTCAGTCCCAAGTGACCAGCCTTATGCCACATCCAGCTGTCATTTTAGATAGGGTCATTCCAAGTTTCATCAGAACCCCTGAAGGTATTGTGTAAGAATTTTACTGTTTTTATGTTTTGTTTTGAAATTCAGTTTTATATTGGGTTTCAGCTGATTCTCACTGCCATGTTTATGTCGTTCTAGACACACTTGTTTCCCTTACGGAGACATATCAATACATAGGTTTTAAAATTCTTACTAGTCAGATATGTTTCTCGGTGGGGAATAGGGATGTTGAGTTCCATTCACTGAGGAAGGAGTAGGGCTTGCCTCTTCTGTTTTTGGACTATGGAACGGTACCTGTGCTAATATCAATCTTATGTTTTGTGCATCTCCCCAACTCTCTTTCCCCTTAAGCAATCGTTAGAGTGTTTTCTAAATCTGAGACTCTGTTCTCTTCCCCAATTCAGTTCATATGTAGCCATGTTTACATTCCCTTCATAAGTGATATCTTATGTCAGAATGCACCATGGCTGTTCTCATAATAATGCTCCATGACCCCTGTCATCACAATGCAGCATGCCCTGGTTATCACAGTGCTCCATGTCCCTTGTCATCGCAATTCTCCACGTCCATGTCATCACAATGCTATATGACATTTCTCAGCAATATGTTACATGCTCTTGTCATCACAATTCTCCATCCACTTGATATTGCAATGCTCCATGCACTTGTCATCACAATGCTCCATGCACTTGTCATCACAATGCTCCATCCCCTTGTCATCACAATGCTCCATGACCACTGTCATCACAATGCTCCGTGACACCTGTCATCACAATGCTTCATGCCCCTTGTCATTACAGTGCTCCATGATGCTCGACATCACAATTACCCACGGTCTTCTCATCACAAAGCTCCATGGCCAATATCATCACAATGCTCCATGACCACTGTCATCACAACACTCCATGACACCTGACAACACAATGATTCGGCACTCTTCTCATCACAATGTTCCATTCCCTAGTCATCACAATGCTCCATAGCCCCTGTCTTCACAATACTCCATGAACATTTTCAGCCCAATGTTCCATGAGACTTGTCATCACAATGATCCATGTTTTTGTCATCCCTATGCTCCATGACCCCTGTATTCACAATGCTCCGTGATGCTTGTCATCACAGTGCTCCATGACACATGTCATCACAATGCTCCATGCCTTTGTCAGCAAAATGCTACATGACCTTGTCATTACAATGCTCTATGTGCTTGTCATCACAAGACTCCATTTCCATTGTCATCACAATCCTCCATGAACCTTGGGATCACATTGCTTCATGCCCTTGCCATCACAATGCTCCATGCTCCTTGAAATCAAAATGATCTATGACCTCTGTCATCACAATGCTCCAAACCCTTGTGATCACAGTGTTCCATAACACTTGTCATCACAACGCTCCATGATGCATGTCATCACAATACTCCATGGACTTTACATCACAATGCTCCATGACCTTTGTCATCACAATTCTCAATATACATGTCATGACAATGCTCCCTGAAACTTGTCATCAGAATGTTCCTTGAACCCTGTCAAGAAAAGGCTCCATGCCTTTTTAATCACAATGCCCCATGCCGTTTTCATCACAATGCTCCATGCCATTGTCATCAAAATAATCCACAAGCTTCTCCTCAGAATGCTCCATGACCCTTGTCATCACAATGCTCCATGCACTTGTCAGCACAATGCTCCCTGACCCTTGTCATCACAATGTTCCAAGTCATTGACATCACAATGCTCCATTACCTTTGTCATCAGAATCCTCCATGACAATTGGCATCACAATGCTCCATGCCCTTGTCATCACAATGGGCCATTACATATGTCATCACAATGCTCCCTGACACCTCTCTTCACAATAGAGCATGACCTGTTCATCACAATGCTCCATTCCCTTGTCATCAAAATGCGCCATTCCAACTGTCATTGCAATAATCCATGAAACTTATGAGACCAATGTTCCATGCCCTTGTCATCACAATGCTCCATGCCCTTGTTATCACAATGCTCCATGACCCCTGTCATCACAATGCTCCGTGAATCCAGTCATCACAATGCTTCATGACCTTTGTCATCACAATGGTCCATGCCCTCGTCATCAACAGTCTCTGTGACCTTTTTAAACACAATGCTCCGTGAAATTTTCATCACAATGCTCTTTGACCCTTGTCATCACTATGCTCCATGCGCTTGTCAGCACAATGCCCCATGACACATGTCATCACAATGCACCATGCACTTGTCATCACAGTGCTCCCCAATCTTGTCATCACAATGCTCCTTAAAATTTTTCATCACAATGCTCCATGCACTTCTCATCAAAATGCTCTCTCACCACTGATAACACAATGCTACATCACTATTTGTCACAATACTCCCTCACCCCTTTCATCACAATTTTCCATGACTCCTGTCATCAGAAAGCTACATGCACTTATCATCACAATGTTCGATGACCCCTGACATCACAGTGTTCATAACACCGGTCATCAAAATGTTCCATGACACTTTTCATCAAATTGCTCCATGACCCTTTCATCAGAATGCTCCCTGCCCTTCTCATCACAATGCACAACGCCCTTGCCATCAAAATGCTCCATGACCTTTGTCATCACAAAGATCCATGACCCTTGGCATCACAAAGCTCTATGTCATTGTCATCACAATGCTCCATGAACGCTCTCATCACATTGCTCCATGAACTTGTCTTCACAAAGCTCCATGACACATGTCTTCAAGATGCTCCATGGCCATCTCATCACAATGCTTCATGCCCTTTCCATCAAAATGCTCCATTCCCCCTGTCATAACAATGCTCCATGACCCCTGCCATCACGATGAGCCATGGCCTTGTCATCACAAAGCTCCATGACACTTCTCATCACAATGCTCCAAGAACACTGACATCACAATTCACCATGCCCATCATCATAATGCTTCATGCTATTGTCATCACAATGAAGTCAAAATGCTCCATGACCTCTGTCATAACAATGATCCAAACCGTTGTGATCACAATATTCCATAACACTTGTCATCACAATGCCCCATGACGCTCGTCATCACAATTATCAATGGTCTTCTCATCACAATGCTCCATGACCTTTGTCATCTCAATGTTCAATACACTTTTCATCAAAATGCTCCCTGACACTTGTTGTCTGTATGCTCCTTGAACCCTGTCATGACAAGGCTCCATGCCTTTTTCATCACAATGATCCATGCTCTTTTAATCACAATGCTCCAAGACCCATGTAATCACAATGCTCCATGCTCTTGTCATCACAAAGTTCAATGACGCATGCCATCAGAATGTTCCTTGGTCTTCTCCTCACAATGCTCCATGCCCTTGTCATCACAATGTTCCAAGACCCCTGTAATCACAATGCTCCCTGACCCTTTTCATCAGTATGCTCCATGAGACTTGTCATTACAAGGCTCCATGGTTTTGTCATCACAATGCTCCAGGACTTTCTCATCACAGTGCTTCTCGACCTTGTCATGAAAATTTTCAATGGCCCTTGTCATCATAATGCTCCAAGCCCTAGTCATCACAATGCTCCATTATATTTGTCATCACAATTCTCCATTACATTTGGCATCACAATGCTCCCTGACACCTGTCTTCACAATACTCCATGACCTTCTCATCACAAAGCTCCATGCCTTTGTCATCACAATGCACCATGCCCATTGTCATCACAATAATCTATGAATCTTTTCAGACCAATGCTCCATGTCACTGTCATCACAATGCTCCATGCCCTTGTCATCACAATGCTCAATGACCTCTGTCATCACAATGCTCCGTGACTCCAGTCATCACAATGTTTCATAACATATGTCATCACAGTGGTCCATGCCCTCGTCATCACAAGCCTCTGTGACATTTGTAACCACAATGCTCCATGAACTTTTCATCACAATTCTTTGTGACCCTTGTCATCACAATGCTCCATGTCTTTGTCAGAACAATGCTCCATGACCATTGTCATCACAAAGTGCCACGCACATTTCATCACAAAGGTCCACAACTTTGTCATTGCAATGCTGCATAAACCTTGTAATCACAATGGTCCATGCACTTCTCATCAAAATGCTCTCTCACCAGGGATATCACATTGTTCCATCACTAGGCATCACAATACTCCCTCACCTCTGTAATCACAATGATCCATGACCCCTGTCATCACAACACTCCATGAACATTTTCAGCCCAGTGCTCCATGACCATTGTCATCACAATGATCCATGACCTTGTCATCCCAATGCTCCATGACCACTGTATTCACAATGATCCGTGACGCTTGTCATCACAGTGCTCCATGACACATATCATCACAATGTTCCATGCCTTTGTCAGCAAAATGCTACATAACCTTGTCATTACAATGCTCTATGCGCATGTCATCACAATACTCCATTTCCATTGTCATCACAATCCTCCATGAAACTTGGGATCACATTGCTTCATGCCCTTGTCAGCACAATGCTCCATGCTCCTTGAAATCAAAATGATCCATGACCTCTGTCATCAAAATGCTCCAAACCCTTGTGATCACAGTGTTCCATAACACTTGTCATCACAACGCTCCATGATGCCTGTCATCACAATACTCCATGCCCTTTTCATCACAATGCTCCATGACCTTTGTCATCGCAATTCTCAATACACTTTTCATCACAATGCTCCCCGACACTTGTCATCAGAATGCTCCTGAAACCCTGTCACAAAAAGCCTCCATGCCTTTTTCATCACAATGCCCCATGCCGTTTTCATCACAATGCTCCATGCCATTGTCATCAAAATACTCCACAAGCTTGTCATCAGAATGCTCCATGACCCTTGTCATCACAATTCTCCATGCACTTGTCAGCACAATGCTCCCTGACCCTAGTCATCACAATGCTCCAAGCCATTGTGATCACAATGCTCCATTACCTTTGTCATCAGAATCCTCCATGACACTTGGCATCACAATGTTCCATGCCATTGTCATTACAATGGGCCATTACATACTTCATCACAATGCTCCCTGACACCTGTCTTCACAATACTGCATGACCTGGTCATCACAATGCTCCATGCAATTGTCATCAGAATGCACCATTCCAAGTGTCATCACAATAATCCATTAAACATATTAGACCAATGTTCCATGACCTTGTCAAAACAATGCTCCATGCCCTTTTTATCACAATGCTCCATGACCCCTGTCATCACAGTGCTCCGTGATTCCAGTCATCACAATGCTTCATGACCTTTGTCATCACAATTGTCCATGCCCTCGTCATCAACAAACTCTGTGACCATTTTAACCACAATACTCCATGAAATTTTCATGACAATGTTCTTTGACCCTTGTCATCACAATGCTCCATGCGCTTGTCATCACAATGCTCCATGACAAATGTCATCACAATGTGCCATGCGCTTGTCATCACAGTGCTCCACAATGTTGTCATCACAATGCTCCTTAAAATTTGTCATCACATTGCTCCATACTCTTCTCATCAAAATGCTCTCTCACCACTGATATCACAATGCTACATCACTATTTGTCACAACACTCCCTCACCCCTGTCATCACAATGTTCCATGACTCCTGTCATGACAATGCTACATGCACTTATCATCACAATGTTCGATAACCCCTGACATCACAATGTTACATAACACCTGTCATCAAAATGTTCCATGAAACTTTTCATCAAAATGCTCCATGACCCTGTCATCAGAATGTTCCCTGCCCTTCTCATCACAATGCACAACGCCCTTTCCATCAAAATGCTCCATGACCTTTGTCATCACAAAGATCCATGACCCTTGGCATCACAATGCTCCATGTCATTGTCATCACAATGCTAAATGAACGCTCTCATCACATTGCTCCATGCCCTTGTCTTCACAAAGCTCCATGACACATGTCATCAGTATGCTCCATGGCCTTCTCATCACAATGCTCCATGCCCTTGCCATCACAGTGCTCCATTACCCCAGTCATAACAATGCTCCATGAACCCTGCCATCACGATGTTCCATGGCCTTGTCATCACAAAGCTCCATGACACTTCTCATCACAATGCTCCTAGAACCCTGTAATCACAATGCTCTATGCCACTATTCATTTCAATGCTCCATGAACCCTTTCATCACAATGCACCATGCCCATCATCATAATGCTTCAGTCTATTGTCATCACAATGAAAACAATATTCTCCATGACCTCTGTCATCATAATGCTCCAAACCCTTGTGATCAGAATGTTCCATAACACTTATCATCACAACACCCCATGACGCTCATCATCACAATTATCCATGGTATTCTCATCACAGTGCTCCATGATCTTTGTCATCACAATGCTCCCTGACACTTGTCGTCAGTATGCTCCTTGAACCCTGTCATGACAAGGCTCCATGCCATTTTCATCAAAATGATCCATGCCGTCTTCATCACAATGCTCCAAGATCCCTGTAATCACAATGCTCCATGCCCTTGTCATCACAAAACTCCATGACTCATGTCATCAGAATGTTCCATGGCTTTCTCATCACAATGCTCCATGCCCTCGTCATCACAATGCACCAAGACACCTGTAATCACAATGCTCCATGCCCCTTTTCATCAGAATGCTCCATGAGACTTGTCATCACAATTCTCCATGGTCTTCTCATCACCGTGCTCCAGGACCTTGTCATCAGCATGCTCCAATCCCTTGTCATCACAGTGCTCCATGACACCTGTCATCACAATGATCCATGAACATTTTCAGCCCAATGCTCCACGACCTACTCATCACAATGCTCCCTGGCCAATATCATCACAATGCTCCATGACCACTGTCATCACAACACTCCATGACACCAGACAACACAATGATCTGGGACACTTGTCATCACAATGCTCCATTCCCTAGTCATCACAATGATCCATGACCCCTGTTATCACAACTCTCCATGAACATTTTCAGCCCAGTGCTCCATGACCCTTGTCATCACAATGATCCATGCCCTTGTCATCCAAGTGCTCCATGACCCCTGTATTCACAATTATCCGTGACGCTTGTCATCACAGTGAGCCATGACACATGTCATCACAATGCTCCATGCCTTTGTCAGCAAAATGCTACAAGACCTTGTCATTACAATGCTCTATGCTCTTGTCATCACAATCCTCCTTGAACCTTGGGATTGCATTGCTTCATGCCCTTGTCATCACAATGCCTCATGCTCCTTGAAATAAAATGATCCATGACCTCTGTCATCACAATGCTCCAAACCCTTGTGATCACAATGTTCCAAAACACTTGTCATCACAACGCTCCATGATGCCTGTCATCACAATACTCCATGCCCTTTTCATCACAATGCTCCATGACCTTTGTCATCACAATTCTCAATACACTTGTCATCACAATGCTCCCTGACACTTCTCATCAGAATGCTCCTTAAAACCTGTCACAAAAAGGCTCCATGCCTTTTTCATCACAATGCCCCATGCTGTTTTCATCAAAAGGCGCCGTGCAATTTTCATCAAAATACTCCACAAGCTTGTCCTCAGAAGGCTCCATGACACTTGTCATCACAATTCTCCATGCACTTGTCTGCACAATGCTCCCTGACCCTTGTCATCACAATGCTCCAAGCCATTGTCATCACAACGCTCCATTACATTTGTCATCAGATTCCTCCATGACACTTGGCATCACAATGCTCCATGCCATTGTCATCCCAATGGGCCATTACATATGTCATCACCATGCTCCCTGACACATTTCTTCACAATATTGCATGAGCAGGTCATCACAATGCTCCATGCCCTTGTCATCACAATGCACCATTCCAACTGTCATCGCAATAATCCATGAAACATATTAGAGCAATGCTCCAGGCCCTTGTCATCACAATGCTCCATGCCCTTGTTATCACAAAGGTCCATGACCCCTGTCATCACAATGCTCCGTGACTCCAGTCATCACAATGCTTCATGACCTTTGTCATCACAGTTGTCCATGCCCTCGTCATCAACAGTCTCTGTGACCATTTAAACCACAATGTTCCATGAACTTTTCATCACAGTGCTCTTTGACCCTTGTCATCACAATGCTCTATGCCTCTCTCAGCACAATGCTCCATGACCCTTGTCATCACAATGCTCCATTCGCTTGTCAGCACAATGCTCCATGACACATGTCATTACAATGATACATAACCCCTGTCATCACAATGCTCCGTGACTCCAGTCATCTCAATGCTTCATAACGTTTGTCATCACAATGGTCCATGCCTGCGTCATCACAAAGCTCTGTGACCTTTGTAACCGCAATGCTCCATGAACTTTTCATCACAATTCTCTGTGACACTTGCCATCACAATCCTCCATGCCTTTGTCAGAACAATGCTCCATGACCATTGTCTTCACAATATGCCATGCGCATTTCATCACAACGGTCCATAACCTTGTCATTGCAATGCTCCTTAAATCTTGTAATCAGAATGCTCCATGCCCTTCTCATAAAAAATGCTCTCTCAGAAGTGACATCACAGTGTTCCATCACTAGTTATCACAATACTTCCTCACAACTGTAATCACAGTGATCCATGACCCTGTCATCACACTGCTACATCCCCTTATCATCACAATGTTCCATGACAACTGCCATCAAAATCCTCCATTATCCGTTTCATCCCAAAGCTGCAAGACCACTGACATCACAATGTTCTATAATCCGTGGCATCAAAATGTTCCATTACAATTTTCATCAAATTGCTGCATGACCCGGTCATCAAAATTCTCCCTGAACTTCTCATCACAATGCACCATGCCCTTGTCATCAAAATGCTACATGTCTTGTCGTCACAATGCTCCATGAGCTTTCTCATAACAATTCTCAATACACTTGTCATCACAATGCTCCCTGACACTTGTCAGAAGAATGCTGCTTGAACCCTGTCACGAAAAGGCTCCATGCCTCTTTCAACACAATGCCCCATGCAGTTTTCTTCACAATGCTCCATGTCATTGTCATCAAAATACTCCACAAGCTTGTCATCAGAATGCTCCATGACCCTTGTCATCACAATTCTCCATGCACTTGTCGGCACAATGCTCCCTGACCCTTGTCATCAGAATGCTCCATTACCTTTGTCAACAGAATCCTCCATGACACTTGGCATCACAATGCTCCATGCCATTGTCATCACAATGGGCCATTACATATGTCATTAGAATGCTCCCTGACACCTGTCTTCACAATATTGCATGACCTGATCATCACTATGCTGCATGCCCTTGTCATCACAATGTGCCATTCCAACTGTCATCACAATAATCCATGAAACTTATTAGACAAATGTTCCATGCCCTTGTCATCACAGTGCTCCATGCCCTTGTTATCACAATCCTCCATGACCCCTGTCATCACAATGCTCCGTGACTCCAGTTATCACAGTGCTTCATGACCTTTGTCATCACAATGGTCCATGCCCTCGTCATCAACAGTCTCTGTGACCTTTTTAACCACAATGCTCCATGAACTTTTCATCTCAATGCTCCATGAAACCTGTCATCACAATGCACCATGCCCATCATCACAATGCTTCAGGCTATTGTCATCACAATGAAATCAATATTCTCCATGACCTCTGTCATCATAATGCTCCAAACCCTTGTGATCACAATGTTCCATAACACTTATCATCACAACACCCCATGACGCTCATCATCACAAATATCCATGGTCTTCTCTTCACAATGCTCCATGATCTTCGTCATCACAATGCTCAATACACATGTCATCACAATGCTAACTGACACTTGTCGTTAGTATGCTCCTTGAACCCTGTCATGACAAGTCTCCATGCCTTTCTCATCACAATAATCCGTGCCCTTTTCATCACAATGCTGCAAGATCCCTGTAATCACAGTGCTCCATGCCCTTCTCATCAAAAAGCTCCATGACGCATGTCATGAGAATACTCCATGGCCTTCTCATCAAAATGCTCCAAGGCCCCTGTAATCACAATGCTCCATGCCCCTTTTCTTCTCAATGCTCCATGAACCCTGTCATCACAATGCACCATGCACATCATCACAATGCTTCAGGCTATTGTCATCACAATGAAATCAAAATTCTCTATGACCTCTGTCTTCATAATGCTCCAAAACCTTGTGATCACAATGTTCCATAACACTTATCATCACAACACCTCATGACGATCATCATCACAATTATCCATGGTTTTCTCATCACAATGCTCCATGACTTTTGTCATCACAATGCTCAATACACTTGTCATCACAATGCTCCCTGACACTTGTCATCAGTATGCTCCATTGTCATCAGAATGCTCCATTAACCCTGTCATGACACGTCTCCATGCCATTTTCATCCCAATGATCCATGCCCTTTTCATCACAATGCTCCAAGACCCCTTTAATCACAATAATCCATGAAATATTTCAGACCAATGATCAAAGCCCTTCTCATCACAATGCTCCATTACCTCTGTCATAACAATGCTCCATGACCACTGCAATCACAATGATCCACGGCCTTGTCATCACAAGGCTCCATGACCCTTTTCATCACAATGCTGAAGAACCCTGTAATCACAATGCTCCATGCCCTTGTCATCACAAAACTCCATGAAGCATATCATCAGAATGCTTCATGGCCTTCTCAACACAATGCTCCATGCCCTTGTCATCACAATGCTCCAAGACCCCTGTAATCACAATACTCCATGCCCATTTTCATCAGAATGCTCCATGTGAGTTGTCATCACAAGTCTCCATGGTCTTCTCATCACAATGCTCCAAGACCTTGTCATCACCATGCTCCATTCCCTTGTCATCACAATGCTCCATGACCCCTTTCATCACAATAATCCATGAGCATTTTCATCCCAATGTTCCACGACCTACTCATCACAATGCTCCATGACCACTGTCATCACAACACTCCATGACACCTGACAACACAATGATCCGGGACTCTTGTCATCACATTGCTCCATTCCTTGGTCATCACAATGCTCCATGACCCCTGTCATCACAACACTCCATGAAAATTTTCAGCTCAGTGCTCCATGACCCTTGTCATCACAATGATCCATGCCCTTGTCATCCCAATGCTCCATGACGCCTGTATTCACAATGCTACCTGGCGTTTGTCATCACAGTGCTCCATGACACATGTCATCACAATGCTCCATGACCTTTGTCATCACAATTCTCAATATACATGTCATGACAATGCTCCATGACACTTGTCATCAGAATGTTCCTTGAACCCTGTCAAGAAAACGCTCAATGCCTTTTTCATCACAAAGCCCCATACCGTTTTCATCACAATGCTCCATGCCATTGTCATCAAAATACTCCATAAGCTTGTCATCAGAATGCTCCATGACCCTTGTCATCACAATTCTCCATGTACTTGCCAGCTCAATGCTCCCTGACCTTTGTGATCACAATGCTCCAAGCCATTGTCATCACAATGCTCCATTACCTTTGTCATCATAATCCTCCATGACACTTGGCATCACAATGCTCCATGCCATTGTCATCACAATGGGCCATTACATATGTCATCACAATGCTCCCTGACAACTGTCTTCACAATACTGCATGATGTGGTCAACACAATGCTCCATGCCCTTGTCATCACAATGCGCCATTCCAACTGTCATCGCAGTAATCCATGAACTTATTAGACCAATGCTCCATGCCCTTGTCATCACAATGCTCCATGCCCTTGTTATCACAATGCTCCATGACCCCTGTCATCACAATGCTCCGTGACTCCAGTCATCACAATGCTTCATGACCTTTGTCATCACAATGGTCCATGCCTTCGTCATCAACAGTCTCTGTGACATTTTTATCCACAATGCTCCATGAACTTTTCATCACAATGCTCTTTGACCCTTGTCATCACAATGCTCTATGCCTTTCTCAGCAAAATGCTCCATGACCCTTGTCATCTCAATATTCCAAGCCTTTGTCATCACAATGTTCCATTATATTTGTCATCAGAATCCTCCATGACACTTGTCATCACAATGATCTTTGACAGTTGTTATCAGACTCCTCCATGATACCTGGCATCACAATGCTCCATGCCATTTTCATCACAATGGGCCATTACATATGTCATCACAATGCTCCCTCACACCCGTCTTCACAATACTGCATGACCTGGTCATCACAATGCTCCATGCCCTGGTCATCACAATGCGCCATTCCATCTGTCATTACAATAATCCATGAAACGTATTAGACCAATGCTCCATGTCCTTGTCATCACAATGCTCCATGCACATGTTATCACAAAGTTGCAAGACCCCTGTAATCAGAATGCCCCATGCCCCTTTTCATCAGTATGCTCCATGAGACTTGTCTTCACAAGGCTCCATGGTTTTCTAATCACAAAATTCCAGGACCTTGTCATCACAATGCTCCTCGATCTTGTCATGAAAATTCTCATTGGCCCTTGTCATCATAATGCTCCAAGCCCTAGTCATCACAATGCTCCATTATATTTGTCATCACAGTCCTCCATTACATTTTGCATCTCAGTGCTCCCTGACATTGTCATCGCAATGGACCATGACATATGTCATCACAGTGCTCCCTGACACCTGTCTTTACAATACTCCATGACCTTCTCATCACAATGATCCATGCCCTTGTCATCCCAATGCTCCATGACCCCTGTATTCACAATGCTCCGTGACACTTGTCATCACAGTGCTCCATGACAACTATCTTCACAATATCCATGACCTTCTCATCACAAAGCTCCATGCCCTTGTCATCACAATGCACCATGTCCACTGTCATCACAATAATCTATGAAACTTGTCACACCAATGCTCCATGCCCCTGTCATCGCAATGCTCCATGCCCTTGTCATCACACTGCTCCATTACCCCTGTCATCACAATGCTCCCTGAATCCAGTCATCACAATTCTTCATAACGTTTGTCACCACAGCGGTCCATGTTCGCATCCTCAAAGGGCTCTTGGTCCTTTGTAACCTCAGTGTTCCATGAAATTTTCATCACAATGCTCCGTGACCCTTGTCCTCACAATGCTCCATGCCTTTGTCAGAACAATACTCCATGACACTTGTCATCACAATGTGCCACGCGCTTTTCATCACAATGATCCACAACCTTGTCATTGCTATCCGCCATAAACTTTGTAATCACAATGCTCCATGCACTTCTCATCCAAATGTTCTCTCACCTGAGATATCACAATGTTCCGTCACTAGTTATCACAATCCTCCCTCACCCCGGTAATCACAATGTTCCATGACCCCTGTCATCACAATGCTACATCCCCTTATCAGCACAATGTTCCATAACCCCTGACATCACAATCTTCCATAACCCCTGTCATCAAAATGCTCCCAGCCCTTCTCATCACAATGCACCACATCCTTGTCATCAAAATGTTCTATGACATTTGTCATCACAATGCTCCATGACCCTTGGCATCACAGTGCTCCATGTCATTGTCATCACATTGCTCCATGCCCTTGTCATTACAAAGCTCCATGACACTTGTCATCACAATGCTCGATGCAGTTTTCATCACAATGCTCCATGTCCTTGTCATTACAATCCTCCATGACTCATGTATCACAGTGTTCCGTGCCCTTGTCATCACAATGCTCCATGCCCACTCTCATCACAATAATCCTTGAAACATTTCAGACCAATGCTCAAAGCCCTTCTCATCAAAATGCTCCATTACCTCTGTCATAACAATGCTCCATGACCACTGCCATCACAATGTTCCATTACACTATTCATCAAAATGCTGCATGACATGGTCATCAAAATGCTTCCTGCCCTTCTCATCACAATGCACCATGCCCTTGTCATCAAAATGCTCCATGACATGTCATCACAAAGCTCCATGACACCTATCATCACAATGCTCCATGCATTTGACAGCAAAATTCTACATGACCTTGTCATTAGAAAGCTCTATGCGCTTGTCATTACAATGCTCCAAGAACCCTGTAATCACAATGTTCCATGCCCTTTTTCATCTCAGTGCTCCATGAACCGTGTCATCACAATGCACCATGACCAATGTCATCACAATGCTCCGTGACTCCAGTCATCACAATGCTTCATAACATTTGTCATCACAATGTTCCATGCCCGCATCATCACAAGGCTCTGTGACCTTTATAACCGCAATGCTCCATGAACTTTTCATCACAATGCTCCGTGACACTTGTCATCAAAATGCTCCATGCGTTTGTCAGAATAATGCTCCATGACCCTTGTCATCACAATGTGCTATGCGATTTTCATCACAACGGTCCACAAATTTTTCGTGGTAATGCTCCATAAATCTTGTAATCACAATGATCCATGCATTTCTCATCACAATGCTCCATTACCCCTGTCATAACAATGCTCCATGACCCCTGCCATGACAATATTCCATGGCATTGTCATCACAAGGCTCCATGACACTTGTCATCACAATGCTCCAAGACCCCTGTAATCACAATGCTCCATGCCCTTGTCATCACAAAGCTCCATGACACATGCCAACAGAATGTTCCATGTCTTTCTCATCAAAATGCTCTATGCCCTTGTCATCACAGTGCTCCAAGACCCCTGTAATCACAATGCTCCATGCCCCTTTTCATCTCAATGCTCCATGAACCCTGTCATCACAATGCACCATGCCCATCATCATAATGCTTCCGGCTATTGTCAGCACAATGGAATCAAAATTCTCCATGACCTCTGTCATCACAATGCTCCATGACACCTGTCATCACAATACTCCATGAACATTTTCAGCCCAATGCTCCATGACCCTTGTCATCAGAGTGATCCATGAACTTGTCATCCCATTGCTCCATGACACCTGTATTCACAATGCTCCGTGACGCTTGTCATCACAGTGCCCCATGACACGTCATCACAATGTTCCATGCCTTTGTCAGCAAAATGCTACATGAACTTGTCATTACAATGCTCTATGCGCTTGTCATTACAATACTCCATTACCATTGTCATCACAATCCTCCATGAACCTTGGGATCACATTGCTTCATGCCCTTGTTATCTCAATGCTCCATGCTCCTTGAAATCAAAATGATCCATGATCTCTGTCCTCACAATGCTCCAAACCCTTGTGATCAAAATGTTCCATAACACTTGTCATCACAATGCTCCATGATGCCTGTCATCACAATACTCCATGCACTTTTATCACAATGCTCCATGACCTTTGTCATCACAATTCTCAATACACTTGTCATCACAATGCTCCCTGACACTTGTCATCAAAATGCTCCTTGAACCCTTTCACGAAAATGCTCCATGCCTTTTTCATCACAATGCCCCATGCCATTTTCATCACAATGCTCCACGCCACTGTCATCAAAATACTCCACAAGCTTGTCATGAGAATGCTCCATGACCCTTGTCATCACAATTCTCCATGCACTTGTCAGCACAATGCTCCCTGACCCTTGTCATCTCAATGCTCCAAGCCATTGTCATTACAATGCACCATTACCTTTGTCATCAGAATCCTCCATGACAGTTGGCATCACAATGCTCCATGTCATTGTCATCACAATGCTCCATGAACGCTCTCATCACATTGCTCCATCCCCTTGTCATCACAAAGCTCCATGACACAGGTCATCAGAATGATCCATGGCCTTCTCATCACAGTGCTCCATGCGCTTGCCAACACAATGCTCCATTACCCTTGTCATAAAAATGCTCCATGACCCCTGCCATCACGATGTTTCGTGGCCTTGTCATCACAAGGCTCCATGACCCTTCTCATCACAATGCTCCAAGACCCCTGTAATCACAATGCTCCATGCCCCTTTTCATCCCAATGATCCATGAACCCTGTCATCACAATGCACCATGCCCATCATCATAATGCTTCATGCTATTGTCATCACAATGAAATCAAAATGCTCCATGACCTCTGTCATAACAATGCTCCAAACCCTTGTGATCACAATATTCCATAACACTTGTCATCACAGTGCCCCATGACACTCGTCATCACAATTATCCATGGTCTTCTCATCACAATGCTCCATGACCTTTGTCATCACAATGCTCAATACACTTGTCATCAAAATGCTCCCTGACACTTGTTGTCTGTATGCTCCTTGAACCCTGTCATGACAAGGCTCCATGCCGTTTTGATCACAGTGATCCATGCCCTTTTCCTCACAATGATCCAAGACCCCTTTAAACACAATGTTCCATGCCCTTGTCATCACAAAGCTCAATGAAACATGTCTTCAGAATGCTCCTTGGCCTTCTCCTCACAATGCTCCATGCCCATGTAATCACAATGTTCCAAGACCCCTGAAATCACAATGGTCCATGCCACTTTTCATCAGTATGCTCCATGAGATTTATCATCACAAGTCTCTATGGATTTCTCATCACAATGCTCCAGGACCTTGTCATCACAATGCTTCACGACCTTGTTCTGAACATTCTCAATGGCCCTTGTCATCATAATGCTCAAAGCCCTAGTCATCACAATGCTCCATTATATTTGTCATCAAAATCCTCCATTACATTTGGCATCACAATGCTCCCTGCCATTGTCATTGCAGTGGACCATGACATATGTCATCACAATGCTCCCTGACACCTGTCTTCACAATAATCCATGACCTTCTCATCACAATGATCCATGCCCTTGTCATCACAATGCACCATGTCCAATGTCATCAAAATAATCTATGAAACTTGTCAGACCAATGCTCCATGCCCCTGTCACCACAATGCTCCCTGCCCTTGTCATCACAATGCTCCATGACCACTGTCATTACAACGCTCCCTGACTCCAGTCATCACAATGTTTCATAACATTTGTCATCACAGTGTTCCATGCCCGCGTCATCACAAGGCTCTGTGACCTTTATAACCACAATGCTCCATGAACTTTTCCTCACAATGCTCTGTGACACTTGTCATCAAAATGCTCCATGTGTTTGTCAGAAAAATGCTCCATGACCCTTGTCATCACAATGTGCTACGTGATTTTCATCAAAACGATCCACAAATTTGTCATGGTAATGCTCCATAAACCTTGTAATCACAATGCTCCATGCCCTTCTCATCACAATGTTCCATTACTCCTGTCATAACAATGCTCCATGAACCCTTCCATCACAATATTCCACGGCCTTGTCATCACAAGGCTCCATGACACTTGTCATCACAATGCTCCAAGACCCCTGTAATCACAATGCTCCATGCCCTTGTCATCACAAAGCTCCGTGACACATGCCATCACAATTTTCCATGTCTTCTCATGAAAATGCTCCATGCCCTTGTCATCAGAGTGCTCCAAGACCCCAGTAATCACAATGTTCCATGCCCCTTTTCATCTCAATTCTCCATGAAACCTGTCATCACAATGCACCATGCCCATCATCATAAAGCTTCCGGCTATTGTCAGCACAATGAAATCAATATTCTCCATGACCTCTGTCATCACAATGCTCCATGACCCCTGTCATCACAATACTCCATGAACATTTTCAGCCCAATGCTCCATGACCCTTGTCATCACAATGATCCATGCCCTTGTCATCCCAATGCTCCATGACCCCTGTATTCACAATGTTCCGTGACACTTGTCATCACAGTGCTCCATGACACCTGTCATGACAATGTTCCATGCCTTTGTCAGCAAAATGCTACATGACTTTGTCATTACAATGCTCTATGCGCTTGTCATCACATTACTGCATTTCCATTGTCATCACAATCCTCCATGAATCTTGGGATCACATTGCTACATGCCCTTGTCATCACAATGCTCCATGCTCCTTGAAATCAAAATGTTCCATGACCTCTGTCACCACAATGCTCCAAACACTTGTGATCACAATGTTCCATAAATCTTGTCATCCCAACGCTCCATGATGCCTGTCATCACAATACTCCATGCACTTTTCATCACAATGCTCCATGACCTTTGTCATCACAATTCTCAATACACTTGTCATCACAATGCTCCCTGACACTTGTCGTCAGAATGCTCCTTGAACCATGTCACGAAAAGGCTCCATGCCTTTTTCAACACAATGCCCCATGCCGTTTTCATCACAATGCTCCACGCCACTGTCAGCATAAAACTCCACAAGCTTATCATGAGAATGTTCCATGACACTTGTCATCACAATTCTCCATGCACTTTTCAGCACAATGCTCCCTGACCTTGTCATCTCAATGCTCCAAGCCACTGTCATCACAATGCACCATTACCTTTGTCATCAGAATCCTCCATGACACCTGGCATCACAATGCTCCATACGATTGTCATCACAATGGGCCATTACATAGGTTATCACAATGCTCCCTGACACCTCTCTTCACAATACTGCATAACCTGGTCATCACAATGCTCCATGCCCTTGTCTCCACAATGCACCATTCCAACAGTCATCGCAATAATCCTTGAAACTTATTAGACCAATGCCCCATGCCCTTGTCATCACAATGCTCCATGACACTTGTAATCACAATGCTCCATGAACTTTTCATCACAATGCTCTTTGATTCTTGTCATCACAATGCTCTATGCCTTTCTCAGCGCAATGCTCCGTGACCCTTGTCATCACAATGCTCCATGCACTTGTCAGCACTATGCTCCATGACACATGTCATCATAATGCACCATGTGCTTGTCATCACAGTGCTCCACAAGCTTGTCATCACAATGCTCCATAAAACTTGTCATCACAATGCTCCATGCACTTCTCATCAAAATGCTCTCTCAACACAGATATCACAGTGTTACATCACTATTCGTCACAATACTCACTCACCCATATTATCCCAATGTTCCATGACCCCTGTCATCACAATGCTACATGCACTTATCATCACAATGTTCCATGACCCCTGACAGCACAATGCTCCATAACCCCTGTCATCAAAATGCTCCATGACCCTTTTCATCATAATGCTCCATGACCTCTGACATCACAATGTTCCATAACCCCTGTCATCAAAATGTTCCATGACCCTTTTCATCAAAATGCTCCATGACCATGTCATCACAATGCTCCCTGCCCTTCTCATCACAATGCACAACGCCCTTGCCTTCAAAATGCTCCATGACCTTTGTCATCACAAAGATCCATGACCCTTGGCATCACAATGCTCCATGTCATTGTCATCACAATCCTCCATGAACACTCTCATCACATTGCTCCATGCCCTTGTCATCACAAAGCTCCATGACAGATGTCATGAGAATGCTCCATGGCCTTCTCATCACAATGCTTCATCCCCTTGCCGTCACAATGCTCCATTACCCCTGTCATAACAATGCTCCATGACCCCTGCCATCACGATGTTCCGTGGCCTTGTCATCACAGTGCTCCATGACACCTCTCATCACAATGTTCCATGACTTTTTCAGCAAAATGCTACATGACCTTTTCATTACAATGCTCTATGCGCTTGTCATCACAATACTCCATTTCCATTGTCATCACAATCCTCCATGAACCTTGAGAGCACATTGCTTCATGCCCTTGTCATCACAATGCTCCATGCTCCTTGAAATCAAAATGATCCATGTCCTCTGTCATCACAATGCTCCAAACCCTTGTGATCCCAGTGTTCCATAACACTTGTCATCACAATGCTCCATGATGCCTGTCATCACAAAATTCCATGCCCTTTTCATCACAGTGCTCCATGACATTTGGCATCAAAATGCTCAGTACACTTGTCATCACAATGCTCCCTGACACTTGTCATCAGAATGCTGTTTGAACCCTGTCACGAAAAGGCTCCATGCCTTTTTCATCACAATGTCCCATTCCGTTTTCATCACAATGCTCCGTGACCATTGTCATCAAAATGCTCCATGACTTTGTCTGAAAAATGTTCCATGACCCTTGTCATCACAATGTGCCATTCGCTTTTCATCACAACGGTCCAGAAAATTTTCATTGCAATGCTCCATAAACCTTGTAATCACAATGCTCCATACACTTCTCATCAAAATGCTCTCTCACCAGAGATATCACAGTGTTCCAACACTAGTTGTCACAATACTCCCTCACTACTGTAATCACAATGTCCCATGACCCCTGTCATCACAATGCTACATCCCTTTATCATCACAATGTTCCATGACCCCTGACATCACAATATTCTATAACCCCTGTCTTCAAATTGTTCCAATACACTTTCCATCATATTGCTGAATGACCCTGTCATCAAAATACTCCCTGCCCTTATCATCACAATGCACCATGCACTTGTCATCAAAATGCTCCATGACATTTGTCATCACAAAGCGCCATGACACTTGGCATCACAATGCTCCATGAACCCTCTCATCACATTGCTCCATGCCCTTGTCATCACAAAGCTCCATGACACTTGTCATCAAAATGCTCGATGCCCTTCTCATCACAATGCCCCATGACCTTGTCATTACAATCCTTCATGACCCATGTATCACAGTGTTCCATGCCCTTATCATCACAATGCTCTATGCCCACTCTCATCACAATAATCCATGAAACTTATTAGACCAATGCTCCATTCCCTTGTCATCACAAGGCTCCATTCCCTTGTTATCACAATGTTCCATGACCCCTGTCATCACAATGCTCCATGCCTCCATTCATCACAATGCTTCATGATCTTTGTCATCACAATGGTCCATGCCCTCGTCATCAGCAGTCTCTGTGACCTTTTTAACCACAATGCTCCATGAACTTTTCATCACAATGCACTTTGACCCTTGTCATCACAATGCTCTATGCCTTTCTCAGCACAATGCTCCACGACCCTCGTCATCACAATGCTCCATGACCCATGTCATCACAATGCACCATGCACTTTTCATCACAGTGCTCCACAATCTTGTCACCACAATGCTCCATAAAACTTGTCATCACAATTCTCCATGCACTTCTCATCAAAATGCTCTCTCAACACTGATATCACAATGTTACATCACTATTCATCACAATACTCCCTCACCCCTGTCATCACAATATTCCATGACTTCTGTCTTTGCAATGCTACATGCACATATCACAAAGTTCGATGACCCCTGACATCACAATGTTCCATAACCCCTGTCATCAAAATGCTCCATAACAATTTTCCTCAAAATGCTCAATGACCCATGACATCACAATGTTCCATAACACCTGTCATCAAAATATTCCATGACCATTTTCATCAAATTGCTCTATAACCCGGTCATCACAATACTCCCTGCCCTTCTCATCACAATGTACCACGCCCTTGTCATCAAAATGCTCCATGACCTTTGTCATCACAAGGATCCATGACCCTTGGCATCTCAATGCTCCATGCCATTGTCATCACAAAACTCCATGAACCCTCTAATCACAATGTTCCATGCACATTTGCATCTCAATGCTCCATGAACCCTGTCATCAAAATGCACCATGCCCATCATCATAATGCTTCAGGCTATTGTCATCACAATGAAATCAAAATATTTGATGATATATCTCATCACAATGTTCCAAATCCTTTTGATCACAATGTTCCATAACACTTATCATCAAAATGTCCCATGACGCTCATCATCACAATTATACATGGTCTTCTCATCACAGTGCTCCATGACCTTTGTCATCACAGTGCTCTATACACTTGTCATCACAATGCTACCTGACACTTGTCATCAGTATGCTCCTGGAACCCTGTCATGACAAGGCTCCATACAATTTTTATAACAATGATCCATGCCAATTTCATCACAATGCTCCAAGACACCAGTAATCACAATGATCCATGCCCTTGTCATCACAATGCCCCAAGACCCCTGTAATCACAATACTCGATGCCCCTTTTCATCAGAATGCTCCATGAGACATGTTATTACAAGGCTCCATGGTCTTCTCATCACAATGCTCCAGGAACTTTTCATCACAGTGCTCCATTCCCTTGTCATCACAATGCTCCATGACCCCTGTCCTCACAATACTTCCTGAACATTTTCAGTCCAATTCTCCAGGAACTTCTCATCACAATGCTTCATGATCCCTATCATCACAATGCTCCATGACCACTGTCATCACAACGCTCCATGACCCCTGACAACACAGTGATCCGGGACTCTTGTCATCACAGTGCTCCATTCCCTAGTCATCACAATGCTCCATGAACATTTTCAGCCCTATGCTCCATAACACTTGTCATCACAATGATCCATGCCCTTGCCATCCCAATGCTCCATGACCACTGTAATCACAATGATCCGTGATGCTTCTCATCACAGTGCTCTATGACCCTTATCATCACAATGCTCCATGCCTGTGTCAGCAAAATGCTACATGACCTTGTCATCAAAATGCTCCATTTGCTTGTCATCACAATACTCCATTACCATTGTCATCACAATCCTCCATGAATCTTGGGATCACATGGCTTCATGCCCTTGTCATCCCAATGTTCCATGCTCCTTGAAAACTAAATGATCCATGACTTCTATCATCACAATGCTCCAAACCCTTGTGATCACAAAGTTCGATAACACTTGTCATCACAACGCTCCATGATGCCTGTCATCACAATACTCCATGTCCTTTTCGTCAAAAGGCTCCATGATCTTTTTCATCACAATTCTCAATACACTTGTCATCACAATGTTCCCTGACACTTGTCGTCAGAATGCTCCTTGAAACCTGTCATGAAATGGCTTCATGCCTTTTTCATCACAATGCTCCATTCCCTTTTCATCACAAAGCTCCATGCCATTGTCGTTACAATACTCCACAAACTTGTCATCAAAATGCTCCATGACCCTTGTCATCACAATGCTCCATGGCCACTCTCATCACAATGCTCCATTCCCCTTGTCATTACAGTGCTCCATGACGCTCGTCATCACAATGCTCCACGGTCTTGCCATCACAATGCTCCATTCCCTGGTCATCACAATGCTCCATGCCCTGTTCATCACAATGCTCCATGTCCCCTGTCATCAAAATTCTCCTCGTTCTTGGCATCACTATGCTCCATGACACTTCTCATCACCGTGTTACATGATTTGTCATCACAATTCTCTATGCACTTGTCATCGCAATGCTCCATGACCCCTGTCATAGGAAGCTCCATGTGCTTCTCATCACAATGCTTCACGAACTTTCATCAACATTCTCAATGGCCCTTGTCATCACAATGCTCCATGCCTTTGTCACCACAATGCTCCATGTCCCTTGTCATCACAATGCTCCAAGCCCTTGTCATCAAAATGCTCCATTACATTGTCATCACAATCCTCCATGACACTTGGCATCACAATGTTCCATTCCATTCTCATCGCAATGGACCATGACATATGTCATCACAATGCTCCCTGAGAACTGTCTTCAAAATACTCCATGACCTTCTCATCACAGTGCTCCATGCCTTGTCATCACATTGCACCATGCCCACTGTCATCACAATAATCCATGAAACATGTCAGGCCAATGCTCCATGCCCCTGTCATCACAATGATCATTGCCTTTTCATCACAATGCTCTATGAACCCTGTCATCAAAATGCTCCATGACTCCAGTCATCACAATGGTACATGCCATCGTCATCACAAGGCTCTGTGACCTTTGTCACCAAAATGCTCCATGAAATTTTCATCACAATGCTCGTTGACCCTTCTCATCACAATGCTCCATGCCTTTGTCAGCACAGGGCTCCATGACCCATGTCATCACAATGCGTCATGTGCTTGTCATAACAATGCTCCACAACCTTTTCATCACAATGCTCCATAAAACTTTTCATCACAATGCTCCATGCACTTCTTATCAAAATGCTCTCTCACGAATGATATCAAAATGTTCCCTCACTAATCATCACAATACACCCACTCCTCTGTCATCACAATGGTCCACAACACCGTCATGAAAATGTTCCATGACTCCTGACATCACAATGTTCCATAACCCCTGTCATCAAAAGGTTCCATGACACTTTTCAACAAATTGCTCCATGACCCTGTCATCACAATGCTCCCTGCCCTTCACAAGAGAATTCACCACACCCTTGTCATCAAAATGCTCCATGACCTTTGTCATCACAAAACTCCATGACCCTTGGCATCACAATGCTCCATGCCATTGTCATCACAATGCTCCAAAAACCTCTCATCACATCGTTCCAAGCCCTTGTCATCACAGTATCGATGATGCTTTTCATCACAGTGCTCGATGCCATTCTTCTCACAATGCTCCATGTGCTTGACATTACAATCCTCCATGAACCATGTATCACAGTGTTCCGTGCCCTTGTTATCACAATGCTCCTTGCCCCCTCTCATCACAATAATCCATGAAACATCTCAGACCAATGTTCCATGCCCTTTTCATCACAATGATCCAAGACTCCTCTAATCATAATGCTCCATGCCCCTTTTCATCTCAATGCTCCATGAACGCTGTCATCACAGTGCACCAATGTGCATCATCATAATGCTTCATGCTATTGTCATCCCAATGAAATCAAAATGCTCTATGACCTCTGTCATCACAATGCTCCAAATCCTTGTGATCACAATATTCCATAACACTTATCATCACAGCTCCCCATAACGCAAGTCATCACAATTATCCATGGTCTTCTAATCACAATGCTCCATGACATTTGTCATCATAATGCTCAATACCCTTGTCATCACAATGCTCCCTGACACTTGTCATCAGTATGCTCCTTGAACCCTGTCATGACAAGGCTCCATGCCTTTTTCATCACGTTACATGCCCTTTTCCTCACAGTGCTCCAAGACCTCTGTAATCAAAATGCTCCATGCCCTTGTCATCACAAAGCTCCATGATGCATGTCATCAGAATGCTCCATGACATTCTCATCCCAATGTTCAATGCCCTTGTCATCACAATGCTCCAAGACCCCTGTAATCACAATGCTCCATGAGCCTTTTCATCAGAATTCTCCATGAGACTTGTCATCACATGGCTCCATGGTCTTCTCATCACAGTGCTCCAGTACCTTGTCATCACAATGCTCCTTGACCCCAGTCATCACAATACTCCATGAATATTTTCAGCCCAATGCTCCATGACGTTCTCATCACAATGCTCCATGACCTCTGTCATAACAATGCTCCATGACCACTGTCATGACAATGCTCCATGAACCCTGACAACACAATGATCCGGGACGCTTGTCATCTCAATGCTCCATGCCCTTGTCATCCCAATGATCCATGAAACCTGTAATCACAATGCTCCATGACGCTTGTCATCAAAGTGCTCCATGAACCTTGTCATCACAATGCCTTTGACAGCAAAATGATACATAATCTTGTCATCACAATGCTCCATGTGGCTGTCATCACAATCCTCCATGACCCTTGGGATCATATTGCTTTATGCCCTTGTCATCTCTATCTTGCCTTTCTGGTTTTTACAGATTTTCGGATGCCCTTTTTGACCGGTGGGAAGCGACAATTCTTTGTAGTGTGGATTTGCATTGTGCACTTGCTTGATTGGCCAAAAAGGGCCTATGCCTTTTCTCCTGAATATATTCAGGAGGAAATCATACGCTGTTTTTGGCCAAGTTCATCATTCTCGAAGTTGTGATGCCTTTCCTGTGCTTTAAAGGCGATTCCAATTTACCTCTTGAAATATGTTTTGTGCAATTCTGCCTCATTTTCAAGTCCGCTTTGTTGCCTTCCCTCAACAGATTTTTGGAAGAGAATAGTCCTTTATAACTCTGCAGGTTTTTTGATTTGCTTTGCCCATGAGCTCCAATTTTCAAATCCCATTTTTGGGAGCTGACCGCAAATCCACAATTTTGCTTCAGGAACTATACTGGTTCCAGGGGTGGCTATACTGGTTCCCTGTGGGTGGCTGAGGCTTTTGTTAATTCTTCTTCCTTATGGGAATTTAGAGTGACATGTGTCCGTCCAAATGCCTACATCTACTCTCTGATTGGTTCTCCCTCTTCCCTTTCATCCTCTGCACAATTAGCAAACTGTGCGAACCAGGAGGTTATAGGGGATGACTCTCCTAATTTGGGAGATTGATAGTAAAGTAGTTGGAATGCCAAACTGTAGCACAAGGAGAGGAAAAAGTAGGAGACTTCAGAAACCTTTCGCCATCACAGGGTGTCCATTCTCTAGGTTTCCCATACATGTTATAACTGTAGTGATATTCCCTTCTACCTGGAAATTTGGGACCCATGGAATGGTGGCATGCATTACTACTTTAAAGGGGCTGCATTTTCTCTCCCAATCTCACCAGTCCTCTCAGTCCTAAGTGTCCAGCCTTATGTCTCATCCAGCTGTCTTTGCAGATAGGGTCATTCTAGGTTTCATCAGAACCCCTGAAGGAATTGTGTAAGAATTTCGCTGTTTTTTTGTTTTGTTTTTGAAATTCATTTTTATAATGGGGTTGAGCTGATTTTCACTGACGTGTTTATGACGGTCTAGACACACTTGATTCCCTTACAGAGGCATATCAATACATAGGTTTTAAGATTCTTATTAATCAGATATATTCCTCTGTGGGGAATAGGGGTTTTGAGTCCTGTTCACTGAGGAAGGTGTAGGTCTTGTCTATTCTGTATTTGGTTTATGGAATGGTACCTGTGCTAATATCAAACTCTGGTTTTATGCATCACCCCACCTCTCCTTTCCCCTTAAGGAGGCATAAGAGTGTTTTCTAAATGTGAGACGCTGCTCTCTTTCCTAATTCAGTTCATGTGTTGTGATGTTGACATTCCCTCTGTAAGTGATATCTTATGATAAGATTCTTTTTCTGTGTGACTAATTTCCCTTAGAATCATCATACCTAAATCCTCTCATTATGCTGCTACTGGCCTTATGACATTGATTTCACGTCTGAGTGATATTCCGTTCTACAAAATTACCACAAGTTCTTTATGCATTTCTCTTTTTCCTGGGATACTTTAGGTGTACCGAAGTTGAGGTTCTTGTATGCAGAGCAGCCCTAAACTTTGGGGTGCCTGTGTCTTGTTGATATTTATTCTTCCCAAGTTATATGTCCATGAGTTGAAGTCCCCTTTGCTCGGGGGCTTTGTATTTTAGATGTTTTAGGAAACAGCATACACTTCTTCAGAGTAGCTCTTGGATATTTATACCCCACCCATCAGCGTGACTAGTCTCCCTGTTTTCCATGGCCTCTCCTGCATTTTTGATTTGTACACATTTTTTGGATGGCCTTTCTGAGCAGTGGAAATTGAGACTTCTTTATTGTGCGGATTTGCATTTCCCTCTTGCTTGGTTGGCCAAAAACTCTGTATGTGTTTTTTTCCTGAAGATATTCACGAAAAAAACGCATACACCCTTTTGCCCAACTGCATCATTTTAGAAATTCTGCTGCTTTTCATATGCTTTAAATGTGAGTACAATCTACCTTTTGAAATCTGTTTCCTGCAATTCTGCCTCTCATTCAGAACCTCTTCGTTGCCTTACCTGAATATATTTTTGGACGTTGGTTATCATTTATATCTTTGCAGGTCTTTGAATTGTCTGCTCCTGAGCTCCATTTTGCAACTCGCTTTTTTTGTGAGCTGACTGCCAAACCATTGGATTGATTCCGGCCTTATTCTGGTTCTGGGGAGGCAGGCTGAGCCTTTGGTTAATTCTTCTTCCTAATGGGAAATTAGAGTGACATGTGCCTGTCAAAATTCCTACAGCTAATATCTCATTGGTTCCTCCTCTTCCCATTTATCCTCTGCAAAAATTGCAAACTGTGTGAAACAGGAGGTTAAAGGTGCTGATTCTCCAAGTGGGGAGATTGTTAGTAATGTGGCTGGAATGGCGAACCCCAGCACCAGGAGATCAAAAATGATGTGCATTTTAGACACCTCTCCTGAGCACACGGTGTACATTCATCTCGGTTTCCCAGGCATGTTTTCGCTGTCAGAAGATTCCCTTGAAAGTGCAGATTTGGGACCCATGGAATGGGTACCAGGCAGTATTACTTTAAAAGGTCTGCATTTCCTCACCCAGCCTCTCTAACATCTCTCAGCGTGCATAGCTTCCAGCCTTATATATCATCCTGCTGTGGGTCTACATGTGTTCAATCCATGTTACATCATAGCCCTTCAACAAAAGTTGTAAGAATTTTTGTCTGTCTCACTGTTTTTATAAATATTTTTAAATTTATTTTTATATTGGTTACAGCTGATTTTCAAAGCTCTGTTTTTTGCTGCTGTACATCCACTTGATTCATGTACTGTGAGACAACAATAAATTCTTTCTCAGATGCTTATGAGTCATATGTATTATTTTCCAGTGACTTGAGTGGACTGAGTGCAGTTCTTTGAGGTACCGTGTAGGCCTTGCCAGTTATTCAATTTGGTACTTGGAATGGTATCTTTGCTAATTTCAACCTCCTGGATAATACCTCACCATTCCCCACCTTTCCCATTTAGCAGCCTTATGTCTCTTTTCTACATATTTGACTATGTTTCTGTTTTGTATTTTATTTCATGTGTAGCCATTTTTGATTCCACCTTTAAGTGACATCTTATGATATGTGTCTTTTTCTTTCTGACATGTGTCACTTAGAATGATCGTATGTAACTCCTCCAGAGTTGTTACAACTGGCCTTATTTCATTGATTTCTGGATGAGTAATATTCCACTCTACATAAGTACCCCATCTCTTTTATCCATTTTATCCTTCCAGGGACATTTAGGTTATATCCAAGTGGAGGCCATTTTTAACAGAGAGGTGGTAAACGTTGGGGTGCCTGGTTTCTGTCATTTTTTGTTTTTCCCAACGTATACGCCCATGAGTGCAAGTGCCCTATGCTCTGTAGCTCAGTTTTCAGATGTTTTAGCAAACACAATACACTTCTCCAGAGTGGCCGTTGGCAAATTACATTTCCACTATCAGCCTCACAGGGCTCCCTTTTCTCCTCACCCTGTCCTGCATTTCTGGTGTTTACACTTTATGTGGATGACCCTTCTGACTGATGTGAAGTGATACATTTTGTAGTATTGATTTCCAGTGCCCACCTGTTTGGTTGGATAAAAAGTGTGAATGGCCTTTACTTGAATATATTCAGAAAAATATGCATACGTCCTTTTGGGCCAACTGCATCATTGGCGATGTTCAGCCCCTTTTCTTGTGCTTTAATGGGGAGACCTTTCTACCTCTTCAAATCTGATTCCTGCCACTCTCCCTTGCTTACAAGTCCTTTTCTGTGACTTACCTCAAGATATTTTTCAACAATAGATATTTTCAACTCTGCAGTTTCATGAATTTTAGTGCCCCTGAGTTCCATTTTTCAACTTGTGTTTTGGAAACTCGACACAAAACAGCAGGATTTCCTCTAGCCCTATTCTCTTTCTGTGGGCAATTCTAGCCTTTGATGAATTTGTCTTCCGGATTGGAAATTAGAGTGGCATGTGCCTGTCTGAACACCTAAGACTTGTCTCTAAATTTTTCTCATCCTTCCGCTTCATCCTCTGGACAAATTCCAAAGTGTGTGCAACAGGATGTTGATGGTGCTGATATCCCCAAGTGAGGAGATTGTTAGGAAAGATGCTGGAGGGGTGAACCCGAGCACCAGGCGATGAGGAGATGAGGTGCCTTTTCCAAACTCTTTCCGATCAAACGGTGTACCATCGTCTAGGTGTGACCGGCATGTTTTAGCTGTAGGAAGGGTCCCGTGCATGGAAGGAGAACACCAGGGATTTTTCCAAATCAGTGCCTCCCCGAACCCCAAACTGGGGAATTTTTAAGCTACGGCTACACGTATGTCCATTAAGGGCCTTGGGAAATAGGCAGAGCCCAAACTTTAGATGATTGAAATCTTCAGGTTCAGAAGCGCTCACCATCGGCCTTGCTTAGGTTACATTTTATCTGTCATTGATAGATGGTGTCAATAAAAATATCGATTCTTTTTCAGATTATTTCCCCTTATAGGTTATTGCAAAATATTCAGTGTAGTTCCCTGTGCTATACAGTAGTTCCTTGTTGATGATCTATTTTATACATAGCAGTGTGTATGTGTTAATCCCAAACTGTTAATTTATCCCTTCTCCTACCTTTCCCCTTTGGTAATAATAAATTATAAGATTTTATACTTCTCAGAAATGGGGGAGCTGAAAGAGAGGTATCCTTTTCAATGGAAAAGCATTCTAAACAAGATTGAAGCTTCAGCCAAGAGTATTCGATGTACATCCATGGAAATAAATCACTTCATTTCTCTAATGTTGACCTGACAAATAAGACAGACGTCTTCACTGAACTTGCTTATAGTAAAGTGATGGAAATATCAAAGGTAAGTCTTAGAAACATCTTATTTTACACGAGCATTATACACTGCTCTATGTTAACTACAGTTTGGCTCACACATCTGTTCAATGAAGTTACAAAGTTCTCAATTTCTGTTACTGATCATCCAGACGGACCCCAACAGGAGTCCCCGTGCCCAGTGTCATTGGAGCCAACAGATCAAGACTGAGTTTGGTTCAGAAGCAAAGGAAACATTATTTTGAAAACCGAATGGAGAGGTGAGAGTGTGCACTCCCCCACGGGCTGTGGGCTGGGATGCTGAGTAGGGATCCCGGCAGCGTCAGTGGGTGTTAGGGAATGGAGCTCTCGAGGGCTGGGTTGGCTGCAGCTCAGGCTCTATGCCGTGGAGTCTGCATGGGACTCCGCTAGCGGAGGTATCGACCCAGCCATTCTGCACTATGAAGTCGGGTCTGAAGTGCCGGGTGTGGGACCTCTGCATGTGGAACCTTAGGAGCATGTGAAATTAGACAAAGCACAAAGGAAAAACAGTTTAGACTTTATTTTATTGCCCAGATTCTCTTTTTATCTCCTAGGAATTTTTAATGAACGTTGTCAGAGACGAACCCCTCCTCTGCTTTTTGTTCCGTTCCTCATTCTTGGGGTGTTGAGGGTGAAGACCCCTCTTTTGTAACTGCTTCATGCTGTGGTGGGAGCCCTGATACCTGGGGGGAGGGGCAAAACGTCTCCCCACCAGCCTCCAGGTGAGGTTGATTGCCCAAAGCCTCCTGCCTCTCTTCTCGTCCGCCTGAACACCAGCATTGGAAGTGTTATAGATTCTAATGACCTTTAAGGGTCCAGGAAAGAGATGCGCAGAGATGCTGTGGTGGCAGGTTTCACCCCACCCCACATTTGTTCAGTGACATTAGGCTGACTTTTTTGCCAGCCTAGATGCTCTGATCAGTAGTCTGTGCTTTCTTTAATTAGGTCCCTGAATTAATGTACAAACAGCACCATGTGTCAGAGCCCTGCCCGTGCAACTCCCAGACAGTCCAGGGTCAGTGGTGATCCAGGACCATGACGTCCACTGAGTCTACGGCCTTTAGAGGTAGCCAGCAGTCCAGCCGGTCATATTGGCCACCATCACCGCAGTGTCTGTAGGGTTTTCTATGGTGAAAGTGTGATATACATTTCCGCCGCCAAGCTTATTAGCTCCCCTCTGGTTGCAGTAAGTCCTGCAAGCAGTAGTCTGCTCTTTCGGGGCACAGTCTTGTTGTTTTCTGAGAGAAACTCCAGGTCAAGTGATGGTCACACGAGTCATCTTGGGGGCCCGTTGCCCCCATTTGTCTCTCTGGAGGTTGGAGTTGGAGGGCTTCCTCACTCGAGGTCAGTGTGTCCACAGAGCAACCCCTGAAACTTCAGGACATTATGGGTGGTTAGGAGCACGACGTGCGTTCCTATTCCCTTAGGAGGGAGCTGGCCTTGTGGGCTGCTGATTTCCAGCTTTTTAGATACCCCAGTATCCTGGACTGATGAGTCGGTGGGCAAAGCCCTTGGTGACCATAGTTTATCATACCTGAAGGACATTCTTGTGTTGCTCCATTTTAAGTGGTCCCTGTTTTTGCACTATGGCTCCAAGGGTGATTAACCTTTGACCGGGTATGTAAAGGTCAAAGGGTTATCTAAATTAGCGAGTTCCTGGGCAAGGATCTGAATTGACTGCTCTTTCCATTCTTGAAAGGCTGCTTCTGGATTCTATTCAAAATGATCATCATCTTTTCGTGTCAGTGTTTCATGTAGAGGCCCAGCTATTAGACTGTAGTTAGGGATCCAGATGCAGAAAACCTTGGCCTCCCCAGGAACCCCTAAGCTGTCTTCTAGTTTTAGAAGAGGTAAGGCTGCAAATTGCTTCTTCCCTATCCTGGGATGCGTTTCTCCAAATATCTGTGAGAATGAAGCCCAGGCATGTCACCTGAGCCTGGGATATTTGAGCCTTTTTCTTGGACACCTTCTATCCTTTCTTGGCTACGTAGTTCCGAGGCGTCTTTAGTAGGCCTGGCAATCAGAATGTCATCTGCATATTGAAGGAGGGTTCCCTTTTACAGAGGTAGAACGTTTAGGTCTTTAGAGGACATTTCCCCAATGATGGTGTGGGGATTTTTGAACCATTGGGCAGGACGGCCCAGCATTATTGGTTTTGTTGCATGTTGTGTCCTGCCACTCACAAGCCAAAAATTCTTGTGACTCTGAGATGAATGGAATACAGAAGAAGGCATCATTGAAGTCTAATACAGAATGCCATGGCCTGGTGGATGGTAGAATGAGCAGCAGGGTGTAGGAAATAGGATCTACTAGATGTATATCCTCGGTGGCTTCACTGACTGTCCTGATATCCTTTACCAGGTCTCCAGCAGCCCATGGGGCTCTCGTGGTCAGGCCAATCCCAGGATATGGAGCTCACCTGGGCTGCATCCCGCACCCCACAGCCCACGGGGCTCTCGTTTTCAAGTCCCTCCCAGGGTATGGAGCTCACCTGTGCAGCTACCCAGCAGCCCATGGGGCTCTCATAGTCAGGCCCTTCCCAGGATACGGAACTCCCCTGGGCAGGTACCACAGCAGCGCTGGACACACAGGAACTGTGCACATAGCCCACCTTGCAGAGAACCCCCAGCTCACCTGTCGCTCACAGCTGACACAGAACACCTCCGAGCAGGACTTGAACTAACAAACAGCAGCTCTGACAGGTCTGTGACCCTGGCTATCACTCTGTGCAGCCTCTCTCTGCCTGGTCTTCCAGACACTTCCACTGCAGCCAGGGCACCAGGCCTCTGTCTCCACCCACCATCACTCCTCTCCCTGACTCCTGGGTTCCTCTCATTAGGATAGGGTCTTCTTGAAGTTGTTTTCCACTCATGGACCAGATAAAATGATAAGAAAACAAGCCGCAGCTGCAGCCCCTTGTCTATCCTGACTCTCAAGGTCCACACCTGTTCCTTGGGACTGACCTGTTTAGCAAGGTTCATTTTCTGCAAATGTGAGCCCCTGAGGGGTGAGGATTGGCTGATTTGGGCAGCCTGACACTGCCTGCCAGCACCCACCCCACAGGTGTGCCTGGGTTGAGGTCAATATAAACACCTCTCCAGTCAGCAAGAGAACCTGTAGCTGTGCCTGATGCCATATTCTCTGCCCCGTCAGCAGTGTCGGGGCTGGGGTGGTAGGTGGGAGTGAGGGGCCGTGGCTTTGCGGGAGGACCAGTGTGATTTGGGCTCTGCTGGACTTTCTGCAAGAGTTGCCAGGCTGCCACCTGCTAAAGAAGAGGATGTGTCACCCATACCTGCCACTGGAATTTCTCCCCAGGCAGAGGTGAGGAAGTAAAAAAGCAGTGGGGGCTGTGGCAGGAGGGGTATCTCAGGTAGGGAAATGGAAAGCTTCCAGAAGAGCATCTGGGGCCAGGACCATCCTGGCTGGCCTGCAGGCACCAAGTCGGCCTGCGTGCTCTCGCTAGTGTGGCTCCACAGCCCTTCCTCTAGGCTTGCAAGTGCTTGTACATATCCAGGTGTTTTACCTGGAAAGGGTGTGAAGAGTTCAGCTGCAGCAGGACTGGGGCTCAGCTCACATTTACTCACAGACGCCTCGACACAGTCCCCCAGCTTTGCAATGAGGATGCTCCTTGTGGGGGGGAGCGCTGCTGACTGCATTGGAGACGATTTCCCACCTCTGACCAACTTAAGAATTTTTTACCACTGGAGCAAGTGCCCTGATACAATTTTCCTCTGTATAACTGGTGAGTCCTTTTTTTTTTTTTTCTTTTTTTCTTTTTGGTTCAAGTTAGATTTTATTTATTTCTCTTTTTTTTTTAATTTGGAGATATAAACATTGAAATAATGCATTAATATAAAGACGTCTATGTGAAGGGAAAAAGTTTTTTTCTGTTTTATTTTATTAAATGTTATTTATTTATTTTTAATTTTTTAAAATTTATTTCTTTTATACAGCAGGTTCTTATTGGATATATATTTTATATATATAAGTGTGCACATGTGAATCCCAGTCTCCCAATTCATCCCACCACCACCCTCACATGGTGTTCTCGCCTTGGTGTCCATATGTTTGTTCTCTACATCTGTGTCTCTATCTCTGCCCTGCAAACCGGTTCATCTGTACCATTTTTCTAGGTTCCACATATATGCATTAATATACAATATTTGTTTTTCTCTTTCTGACTTACTTCACTCTGTATGAGAGTCTCTAGATCCATCGAGGTCTCTACAAATGACCCAATTTCATTCCTATGTATGGCTGAGTAATATTCCGTTGTATATATGTACCACGTCTTTATCCATTCGTCTGTCTGTGGGCACTTATGTTGGTTTCATTACCTGTCTATTGTAAATAGTGCTGCAGTGAACATTGTGGTGAATGTGTCTTCTTGATTTATGGTTTTCTCTGGGTATATGCCCAGTAGTGGGATTGCTGGATTTTATGGTAATTCTATTTTTGTTTTTTAAGGAACCTCCATACTGTTCTCCATAGAGACTGTATCAATTTACATTCCCAACAATAGTGGAATAAGGTTCCTTTTCTCCACACCCTCTCCAGCATTTGTTGTTTGTAGATTTTCTGATGATGCCCATTCTAACAGGTGTGACGTGATACCTCATTCTAGTTTCGATTTCCATTTCTCTAATAATTAGTGATGTTCAGCAGATTTTCATGTGCGTACTGGCCATCTCTATGTCTTCTTGGAAGAAATGTCTCTTTAGATCTTCCATTTTGTATTGGGTTGTTTGTTTTATTAATATTGAGCTGCATGAGCTGTTTATATATATTGGAGATTAATCATTTGTCCATTGATTCGTTTGCAAATATTTTCTGCCATTCTGAGTGTTGTCTTTTCGTCTTGTTTGTAGTTTCCTTTGCTTTGCAAAAGCTTTTACGTTTCATTAGTCCCATCTGTATAGTTTTCTTTTTTATTTCAGTACTATAGGAGGTGGATCAAAAAAGATCTTGCTGTGATTTACGTCAGAGTATCCTTCATAAGTTTTCCTCTCAGAGTTTTATACTGTCTGGTCTTACATTAAGGTCTCTAATTCATTTTGAATATATTTTTATGTATGGTGTTGGGGAGTGTTCTAATTTCATTCTTTTATATGTAGCTCTCCATATTTCCCAGCACCAATGATTGAATAGACTGTCTTATCTCCATTGTATCGCCTTGCCTCCTTTGTCATAGATTAGTTGACCATAAGTGTGTAGGTTTATCCTTGGGCTTTGTTTTTTTTTTCCTTTTACACGTTTATTGGAGTATAATTGCTTTACAATAGAGTGTTCGTTTCTGCTGTATAACAAAGTGAATCAGCTATACATATACAAATATCACCAGATCCCCTCCCTCTTGCATCTCCCTCCCACACTCCATATCCCACCCCTTTATGTAGTCAAAAAGCACCGAGCTGATCTCCCTGTTCTATGTGGCTGATTCTCAGTAGCTATCGGTGTTACATTTGGTAATGTATTTATGTCCATGCCACTCTCTCACTTCGTCCCAGCTTACCCATCCCCCTTCCGGTGCCCTCAAGTCCTTTCTCTATGTCTGTGTCCTTAATCCTCTCCTGCCACTAGGTTCTTCAAAATCTTTTTTGTTTCTTCATTAGATGCCATATATCTCTGTTAACATACAGTATTTGTTTTTCCCTTTCTGACTTACTTAACTGTGTAGGACAGATTCTAAGTCCATCCACCTCAGTACAAATAACTCAGTTTTGCTTCTTTTATGGTTGAGTAATATTTGATTGTATATATGTGCCAGATCTTCTTTATCCATTCATCTGTCGATGGACACTTAGGTTGCTTCCATGTCCTGGCTAATGCAAATAGAGCTGCAATGAACATTTTTGTACATAACTCTTTTTGAATTATGGTTTTCACAAGGCAAATGCCCAGTAGTTGGATTGTTGTGTCCTATGGTACTTCTATTGTTAGTTATTTAAAGGAACCTCCGTAATGTTCTCCCTAGTGCTCATATCAGTTTAAATTCCCACCCACAGTGCAAGTGTGTTCCCTTTTCTGCAATAAAGGCCTCTCCAGCATTTATTGTTTTGTAGATTTTTTTGATGATTGCCACTCTGACTGCTGTGAGGTGATACCTCACGGTAGTTTTGATTTGCATTTCTCTAATGATTAGTGATGTTCAGCATCCTTTCATGTGTTTCTTGGTAATCTGTATATCTTCTTTGGAGAAATGTCTATTTAGGTCTTCTGCCCGTTTTTGGATTGGGTTGTTTGTTTTTGTGATATTGAGCTACATGTGGTGCTTGTAAAGTTTGGAGATTAATCCTTTGTCAATTGCTTCATTTGAAAATATTTTCTCCCATTCTGAGGGTTGTTTTTGCATCTTGTTTAAGTTTTCCTGTACTGTGTAAAAGCTTTTAAGTTTCATTATGTCCCATTTGTTGATTTCTGTTTTTATTTCCATTTCTCTAGGAGGTGGGTCCAAAAGGATCTTGCTGTGATTTATGTCATAGAGTGTTCTGCCTATGGTTTCCTCTAAGTGTTTTATAGTGTCTGGTCTTATATTTAGATCTCTAATCAATTTAGAGTCTATTTTTGTGTATGGTGTTATGGAGTGTTCTAATTTCATTCTTTTTTGTGTAGGGGTCCAGTTTTTCCAGCACCAATTACTGAAGAGTCTGTCTTTTCTCCATTGTATATCCTTAGCTCCTTTGTCATAGATGAGATAGCCATATGTATGTAGGTATATCTCTGGGCTTTTTGTCCTGTTCCATTGATCTGTGTTTATGCCAATCTACATACACTTGATTCCATTATGGAGACATATAAATACATAGGTTTCAAGGTTATTACCATTCAGATATATTCCTCTTCTGTGAATAGGGTGTTTTGTGTCCAGTTCATTGAGAAAGGAGTAGGTCTTGTCTATTAACTATTTGGTATATGGAATAGGATCTGTGCTAATTTCAAACTCTGCTTTTACACATCACCCCATGTCACCTTTCCCCTTAGGGAGGCATAAGTGTGTTTTCTAAATGTGTAACTCTGTTCTCTTTTGAAATTCAGTTCATGTGTAGCCATGTTTACATTTCCTCTATAAGTGATATATTACAATAAGTTTCTTTTTCTTTGTGGCTCATTTCACTTAGCATCATCGTACCTAAATCCACTCATTATGCTGCTATTGGCCTTATGACATTGATTTTATGTCTGAGTGATATTCCATTTTATATAAGTACCACAACATCTATATCCATTTTTTTTCCTTTCCTGGGATATATAAAGTGTACCGAAGTTGAGGTTCTTGTAAACAGAGCAGCCCTAAACTTTGGGCTGGCTGTGTGTTGTGGATGTTTAGTTTTCCCAAAACACACGCCCATGAGTGGAAGTGTGCTATGCTCTGTAGCTCTGTTTTAGAAAACAACATACAGTTCTCCAGAGAAGCTGTTGGCAATTTACATCCTGTCCATCGTCATAACCAGGCTCCCTTTTCTCCATGGCCTGTCCTGCATTTGTGGCTTTTACACTATTTGTGGATGGCCCTTTTGACTGGAGGTAAGGGACACTTCTCTGTAGTGTGGATTTGCAATGCCTGATGGCTTGCTTAGCCAAAAAGGGCATATGCATTTTTTCCCAAATATATTCAAGAAAATACACATAATCACTTTTCAGCCAAGGGCAACATTGTCGAAATTCTGTCGCTTTTCATGTGCTTTAAAGATGACTCCAATCTACCTCTTGAAATCTGTTTCCTTCAATTCTGCCTTGCATTCAAATCCTCTTCACTGCCTTTCCTCAATATATTTCTGGATGATAGTTGTCCTTTATAACTCTGCAAGTTTGTGAATTGCTGTGCCCCTGATTTCCATTTTTCAACTCGCCTCTTTGTGAGCTGGCTGCAATACCGAAGGATGGCTTTAGGCCCTAGTCTGGTTCCGGGGCTTCAGGCTGAGCCTTTGGTTAATTCTTCTTCCTGATGGGAAACTAGAGTGACATGTGCCCATCCAAACACCTACAGCTAATCTCTCATTTATTTCCCCTCTTCCTGTTCATCCTCTGCACAGTTTGCAAACTGTGCATAATGGGAGGGTAAAGGCGCTGACACTCCAAGTGGGGAGATTTTTAGTAATGCAGATGGAATGGCGAAGCCGAGCACAACAAAAGGAAAAATGAGGTACCTTTTAGAAAACTTTCCCAATTACACAGTGTACCATCCACTGGGTTTCCCATGCATGTTTTAACTGGAGGAAGATTCCCTTAAACCTGGAGAGTTGGGACCACTAGAATGGGTAGCACACAGTATTGCTCTAAGTGGTGTTCTTTTGTTCACACAACCTCAGCAATCTTGTCAGCCCCAAGTGTCCAGTCTTATGTCTCATCCAGCTGTGGGTATAAAGGTGGTCAATCTAGCTTGCATCACAGGCCCTGAACGTAATTTTTAAGACTTTCTATCTGTTTTTGCATTTTGCTTTTGAAATTTATTTTTATAAGTGGGTTTAACTGAATTTCAGTGCTGTGTTCATGCCGTTATACACACACATGATTCCTTTATGGAAACATGAGAATACATATGTTTTAAAATACATAGAGTCAGACATATTCCTCTGCAATGAATAGGGGGTGTTGAGTCCAATTCATTGTGCCGGGAGTAGGTGTTGTCTATTACATACATGGTTTATATAACGGTATCTGTGCTAATTTAAAACTGTGGTTTTATGCATCACCGCACCTCGGCTTTCCCATTAAGCAGGCAGAAGATGTTTTCTAAATGTGTGACTCTGTTGTGTTTGTAATTCAGTTCATGTGTAGTCATGTGTACATTCCCGCTATGAGTGATAACTTATGATAAGATTAGTTACTCTGTAATCTTTCCTAACTCAGTTCATGTGTAGCCATGTTTACAGGACCTTCATAAGTGATATCTTATGATAAGTTTCTTTTTCTGTGTGACTTATTTCACTTAGAATCATCGTACCTGAATCCACTCTTTTTGCTGCTACTGGCCTTATGACATTGATTTCATGGCTGAGCGATATTCCATCGTACGTAAGTACCACAATATCTTGATCCATTTTTGTCTTTCCTGGGATACTTAAGGTGTACCCAAGTTGAGATTCTTGTAAGCAGTGCACCGCTAAATTTTAGGGTGGCTCTGTCTTATTGATTTTCAGTTTTTCCAAGGTATATTCCCTAGACTGGAACTGCCCTTGGCTGTGTAACTCTTTTGTTTACTTATTTTAGGGAACACAATGCACTCCTCCAGAGAGGCAGTTGGCAATTTACATCCCGCCCATCAGCATAACAATGCTCCCTGATCTCCAGTGCCTGTCTTGCCTTTCTGGTTTTTACACATTTTGTGGATGTCCCTTTTGACCAGTGGGAAGGGATACTTCTTTGTAGTGCAGATTTGCATTGCTGCTTGCTTGCTTGGCCAAAAATGGCGTATTCATTTTCTCCTGAATATACTCAGGAGAAAACGCATATGCCCTTTTTGGCCAAGTGCATCATTGTCGAAGTTGTGCCCCTCTTCCTGTGCTTGAAAGGTGATTCCAACGTACCTCTTGAAATCTGTTTTCTGCTATTCTGCCTCATTTTAAAGTCCGCCTCTCTGCCTTCCCTCAAAAGATTTTTGGACGATAGTTTTCCTCTATTACTCTGCCAGTTTGTAAATTGCTGTGCCCCTGAGCTCCATTTTTCAACTCGTTTTTGTGAGCTGACAGCAAATCCAAAATTATGGTTCAAAACCTATACTGGTTCCCGGCGGGTGGCTGAGACTTTGGTTAATTCTACTTCCTGCCGGGCAATTAAAGTGACATATACCAGTCCAAATGCCTAACAGCTCCTCTCTCATTGGTTCTCCCTCTTCCCTTTCATCCTCTGCCAAATTGGCAACCTGAGCAAACCAGGAGGTAAAAGGGGCTGTCTCTCCAAGTTGCGAGATTGATAGTTAAGCCGTTGGAAAGTCAAACTGGAGCACCAGGAGAGGGACAGTTATTTGGGTTTTAGAAACCTTTCATATTCACTGTGTGTCCATTCTCTTGGTTTCCTGTACATGTTATAGCTGTAGTAATATTCCCTTCAACATGGAGAGTTGGGAACCATGGAATGGGTGCCACACATTATTGCTTTGAAGGGTCTGCATTTGCTAACCCAAATTCACCAACCCTCTCAGTCCCAAGTGTCCAGCCTTATGCCACATCCAGCTGTCGTTGTACACAGGGTCATTCAAGGTTTCATCAGAGACCCTGAAAGAATTGTAAAGAATTTCCCTGTTTTGTTGTTTTGTTTTTGAATTTCCTTTTTATAGTGGGTTTGAGCTGATTCTCACTGCCGTGTTTATGCCAGACTAGACACACTTGTTTCCCTTACGGAGATATATCAATACATAGGTTTTAAGATCCTTACTAGTCAGATATATTCCTCTGTGTGAAGTATGGGGTCCTGATAACCTTTCAGTGAGGTAGGTGTAGATCCTGTCTATTCTGTATTTGGTTTCTGGAATGGTGCCTGTACTTATATCAAACTCTGTTTTATGCAACACCCCACCTCTCCTTCCCCCTTAAGCAGGCGTAAGAGTGTTTTCTAAATGTGAGACTCTGTCTCTTTCATAACTCAGTTCATGTGTAGCCATGTTTACAGGATTTTCATAAGAGATATCTTATGATAAGATTCTTTTTCTGTGTGACTTATTTCACTTAGAATCGTCATACCTGAATCCATTCATTTTGCTGCTACTGCTCTTATGACATTGATTTCATGGCTGAGGGATATACCATCATAACATAAGTACCACAATTTTTTGAACAATTTTTATCTTTCACGGAATATTTAAGGTGTACCCAAGTTGAGGTTCTTGTCAGCAGTGCAGCCCTAAATTTTGGGGTGGCTCTGTCTTATTGATTTTCAGTTTTCCCAAGGTATATTCCCTAGACTTGAAGTGCCCTTGGCTCTGTAGCTCTGTTGTTTACTTTTTTTACGGAACACAATGCACTCCTCCAGAGAGGCAGTTGGCAATTTAAATACCGCCCATCAGCATAAGAATGCTCCCTGTTCTCCAGGGCCTGTCTTGAATTTATGGTTTTTTCCCTTTATGTGTATTTTCCTTGTGACAAGTGGGAAGTGATACTTCTTTGTAGTGCAGACGTGCATTGCCCGCTTGCTTGCTTGGCCAAAATGGGCGTATGCGTTTTCTCCTGAATATACTCAGGAGAAAACACATAAGCCCTTTTTGGCCAAGTGCATCATTGTCGAAGTTGTGCCCCTCTTTCTGTGCTTTAAAAGGGATTCCAAAGTACCTGTTAAATCTGTTTCCTGCTATTCTGCCTCACTTTCAAATCCGCCTAGTTGTCTTCCCTCAACAGATTTTTGGACGACAGTTGCCCTTTATTACTCTGCAAGGTTGAGAATTGCTGTGCCCCTGAGCTCCATTTTGTAACTCGTTTTTTGTGAGCTGAACGCAAGTCCAATATTTTGGTTCAGGACCTATACTGGTTCCCGGTGGTTGGCTGAGACTTTGGTTAATTCTTCTTCCTCCCGGGAAATAAGAGTGGCATGTGCCCATCCAAATGCCTAACAGCTACTCTCTCATTGGTTCTCGCTCTTCCCTTTCATCCTATGCCAAATTGGCAACCGGTGCGAACCAGGAGGTTAAAGGTGCTGTCTCTCCAAGTTGGGAGATTGATAGTAAAGCAGTTGGAAAGTAAAATTGGAGCATCAGGAGAGGGACTGTTCATTGAGTTTTAGAAACCTTTTGTATTCACAGTGTGTCCATTCTCTAGGTTTCCCAAACATGTTATGGCTGTAGTAATATTCCCTTCAACCTGGAGAGTTGGGACCCATGGATTGGTTGCCATGCATTATTGCTTTAAAGGGTCTGCATTTGCTCACCCAATCTCACCAATCCTCTAAGTCCCAAGTGTCCTGCCTTATGCCACATCCAGCTGTCATTGTAGATAGTGTCATTCCAGGTTTCATCAGAGACCCTGAAGGAATTGTAAAGAATTTCCCTGTTTTTGTTGGTTTGTTTTTGAAATTCCTTTTTATAGTGGGTTTGAGCTGATTCTCGCTGCCATGATTATGCCAGTCTAGAAACACTTGTTTGCCTTATGGAGACATATCAATACACAGGTTTTAAGATTGTTAATAGTCAGATATATTCCTCTGCGGGAGATATGGGGTTTTGAGTCCGTTTCACTGAGGAAGGTGTAGGTCCTGTCTATTCCATAGTTGGTTTTGGGAACGGTCCCTGTGCTTATATCAAACTCTGGTTTTATGTATCACCCCACCTCTCCTTCCCCCTTAAGCTGTCATAAGAGTGTTTTCTAAATATGAGACTCTGTTCTCTTTCCTAACTCAGTTCCTGTGTAGCCATGTTTACAGGATCTTAATAAGTGATATCTTATGATACGATTCTTTTTCTGTGTGACTTATTTCACTTAGAATCATCGTACCTGAATCCACTCATTTTGCTGCTACTGGTCTTATGACATTGATTTCATGGCTGAGGGATATTCCATCATACGTAATTACCACAATTTTTTGAACAATTTTTATCTTTCCTGGGATACTTAAGGTGTACCCACGTTGAGGTTCTTGTAAGCAGTGCAGCCCTAAATTTTGGGGTGGCTGTGTCTTATTGATTTTCAGTTTTCCCAAGGTATATTCTCTAGACTCGAAGTGCCCTTGGCTCTGTAGCTCTGTTGTTTACTTGTTTTAGGGAACACAATGCACTCCTCCAGAGAGGCAGTTGGCAATTTACATGCCGCCCATCAGCATAACAAGTCTCCCTGTTCTCCAGGCCCTGTCTTGCCTTTCTGGTTTTTACCCATTTTGTGGATGCCCCTAATGACCGGTGGGAAGTGATACTTCTTTGTAGTGCAGATTTGCATTGCCCGCTTGCTTGCTTGGCCAAAAAGGGTGTATGCGTTTTCTCCTGAAAATATTCAGGAGAAAATGCTTACGCCCTTTTTGGCCAAGTGCATCATTGTCGAAGTTGTGCCCCTCTTCCTGTGCTTTAAAGCCGATTTCAATGTACCTCTTGAAATCTGTTTCCTGCTATTCTGCCTCGCTTTCAAGTCCGCCTCGTTGCCTCACCACAACAGACTTTTGGACGATAGTTGCCCTTTATTACTCTGCCAGTTTGTGAATTGCTGTGCCCCTGAGCTCCATTTTTTAAGTAGTTTTTTGTGAGCTGAATGCAAGTCCAATATTTTGGTTCAGGACCTATATTTGTTTTCAGTGGTTGGTTGAGACTTTGGTTAATACTTCTTCCTCCCGGGTAATAAGAGTGACAGGTGACCGTCCAAATGCCTAACAGCTACTCTCTCATTGGTTCTCCCTCTTCCCTTTCATCCTCTGCCAAATTGGCCATCTGTGCGAACCAGGAGTTTAAAGGTGCTGTCTCTACAAGTTGGGAGATTGATAGTAAAGCAGTTGGAAAGTCAAACGGGAGCACCAAGAGAGGGACTATTCGTTGAGTTTTAGAAACCTTTTGTATTCACAGTGTGTCCATTCTCTAGGTTTCCCATACATGTTATAGCTGTAGTAATATTCCCTTCAACCTGGAGAGTTGGGAACCATGGAATGGGTGCCATGCTTCATTGTTTTAAAGGGTCTGCGTTTGATCAACCAATCTCACCAATCCTCTCAGTCCCATGTGTTCAGCCTTATTCCACATCCAGGAGTCATTGTAGATAGGGTCATTCCAGGTTTCAACAGAGACCCTGAAGGAATTGTAAAGAATTTCCCTGTTTTTTTGGTTGCTTTTGAAATTCCTTTTTAGATTGAGTTTGAGCTGATTCTCGCTGCCATGTTTATGCCAGTCTAGACACACTTGATTCCCTTACGGATACACATTAGTACATTGGTTTTAAGTTTCTTACTTGTCGTGTATATTCCTCTGTGGGAAATATGGGATTTTGAGTGCCTTTCACTTCGGAAGGTGTAGGTCGTGTCTATTCCATAGTTGGTTTTGGGAAGGGTACCTGTGCTTATATCAAACTCTGGTTTTATGCATCACCCCACCTCTCCTTCCCCCTTAAGAAGGCATAAGAGTGTTTTCTAAATGTGAGACTATGTTCTCTTTCCTAACTCAGTTCATGTGTAGCCATGTTTACAGGATCTTTATAAGTGATATCTTATGATAAGTTTCTTTTTCTGTGTGACTTATTTCACTTAGAATCATCATACCTGAATCCATTCATTTTGCTGCTACTGGTCTTATGACATTGATTTCATGGCTGAGGGATATTCCATCATAACATAAGTACCACAATTTTTTGAACCATTTTTATCTTTCACGGAATATTTAAGGTGTACCCAAGTTGAGTTTCTTGTCAGCAGTGCAGCCCTAAAGTTTGGGGTGTCAATGTCTTATTGATTTTCAGTTTTCCCAAGTATATTCCCTAGACTTGAAGTGCCCTTGGCTCTGTAGCTCTGTTGTTTACTTGTTTTACGGAACACAATGCACTCCTCCAGAGAGGCAGTTGGCAATTTGCATGCCTTCCTTCAGCATAACAAGGCTCCCTGTTCTCCAGGGCCTGTCTTGCCTTTCTGGTTTTTACACATTTTTCCGATGTCCCTTTTGACCGGTGGGAAGTGATACTACTTTGTAGTGCAGATTTGCATTGCCCGCTTGCTTGCTTGGCCAAAAAGGGCATATAAGTTTTCTCCTGAATATATTCAGGAGAAATCACATACGCCCTTTTTGGACAAGTGCATCATTGTCGAAGTTGTGACACTCTTCCTGTGCTTTAAAGGCGATTCGAACGTACCTCTTGAAATCTGTTTCCTGCTATTCTGCCTCGCTTTCAAGTCCACCTCGTTGCCTTCCCTCAAGAGATTTTTGGAAGATAGTTGCCCTTTATTACTCTGCCAGTTTTTGAATTGCTGTGCCCCTCAGCTCCATATTTTAACTCGTTTTTTCTGAGCTGAACGCAAGTCCAATATTTTGGTTCAGGACCTATACTCGTTCCTGGAGGGTGGCTGAGACTTTGGTCAATTCTTCTTCCTCCCGGGAAATAAGAGTGACATATGCCCGTCCAAATACCTAACAGCTACTCTCTCATTGGTTCTCCCTCTTCCCATTCATCCTCTGCAAAATTGGCAACCTGTGTGAAACAGGAGGTTAAAGGTGCTGTCTCTCCAGGTTCAGAGATTGATAGTAAAGCAGTTGGAAAGTCAAACTGGAGCGCCAGGAGAGGGAATATTCGTTGAGTTTTAGAGACATTTCATATTCACTGTGTGTCCATTCTCTAGGTTTCCCATATATGTTATAGCTGTAGTAATATTCCCTTCAACCTGGAGAGTTGGGACCCATGGAATGGTTGCCATGCATTATTGCTTTAAAGGGTCTGCCTTTGCTCACCCAATCTCACCAATCCTCTCAGTCCCATGTGTCCAGCCCTATGCCACATCCTGCTGTCATTTTACATAGGGTCATTCCAGGTTTCATCAGAGACCCTGAAGGAATTGTAAAGAATTTCCCTGTTTTTTTGTTTTGTTTTTGAAATTCCTTTTTATAGTGGGGTTGAGTTGATTCTCTCTGCCATGTTTATGCCAGTCTAGAAACACATGATTCCCTTACGGATACATATCAATACATAGGTTTTAAGATTCTTTCTAGTCACATATATTCCTCTGCGGGAAATATGGGGTTTTGAGTCCCTTTCACTGAAGAAGGTGTAGGTCTTGTCTATTCCATAGTTGGTTTATAAAACTGTACATGAGCTTATATCAAACTCTGGTTTTATGAATCACCCCACCTCTCCTTCCCCCTTAAGCAGGCATAAGATTGTTTTCTAAATGTGAGACTCTCTTCTCTTTCCTAACTCAGTTCATGTGTAGCCATGTTTACAGGATCTTCATAAGTGATATATTATGATAAGTTTCTTTTTCTGTGTGACTTATTTCACTTAAAATCATCGTACCTGAATCCACTCATTTTGCTGCTACTGGTTTTATGACATTGATTTCATGGCTGAGGGATATTCCATCGTACGTAAGTACCACAATTTTTTGAACCATTTTTATCTTTCCTTGGATATTTAAGGTGTTCCCAAGTTGAGGTTTTTGTAAGCACTGCAGCCCCAAATTTGGGGGTGGCTGTGTCTTATTGATTTTCACTTTTCCCAAGGTATACTCCCTAGACTGGAATTGTCCTTGGCTCTGTAGCTCTGTTGTTTACTTGTTTTAGGGAACACAATGAACTCCTCCAGAGAGGCAGTTGGCAATTTACATCCCGCCCATCAGCATAACAAGGCTCCCTGTTCTCCAGGGCTTGTCTTGAATTTATGGTTTTTACCCTTTATGTGTATGTCCCTTGTGACAAGAGGGAAGTGATACTTCTTTGTAGTGCAGAAGTGCATTGCTCGCTTGCTTCCTTGGCCAAAATGGGCGTATGCGTTTTCTCCTGAATATAATCAGGAGAAAACGCATAAGCCCTTTTTGGCCAAGTGTATCATTCTCGAAGTTGTGCCCCTCTTCCTGTGCTTTAAAAGCGATTCCAAAGTACCTCTTAAATCTGTTTCCTGCTATTCTGCCTCGCTTTCAAGTCCGCCTAGTTGCCATCCCTCAATAGATTTTTGGACGATAGTTGCCCTTTATTACTCTGCAAGGTTGAGAATTGCTGTGCCCCTGAGCTCCATTTTTTAACTCGTTTTTTCTGAGCTGAACGCAAGTCCAATATATTGGTTCAGGACATATACTGGTTCCAGGTGGGTGGCTGAGAATTCGGTCAATTCTTATTCCTCCCGGGAAATAAGAGTGACATATGCCTGTCCAAATACCTAACAGCTACTCTCTCATTGGTTCTCCCTCTTCCCATTCATCCTCTGCGAAATTGGCGACCTGTGCGAAACAGGAGGTTAAAGTGCTGTCTCTCCAGGTGGAGAGATTGATAGTAAAGCAGTTGGAAAGTGAAACCGGAGCGCCAGGAGAGGGTATATTCATTGAGTTTAGAGATCTTTCATATTCACAGTGTGTCCATTCTCTAGGTTTCCCATACATGTTATAGCTGTAGTAATATTCCCTTCAACCTGGAGAGTTGGGACCCATGGATTGGTTGCCATGCATTATTGCTTTAAAGGGTCTGCCTTTGCTCACCCAATCTCACCCATCCTCTCAGTCCCATGTGTCCATCCCTATGCCACATCAAGCTGTCGTTGTGCATAGGGTCATTCCAGGTTTCATCAGAGACCATGAAGGAATTGTAAAGAATTTCCCTATTTTTTTGTTTTGTTTTTGAAATTCCTTTTTATAGTGGGGTTGAGTTGATTCTCTCTGCCATGTTTATGCCAGTCTAGAAACACTTGTTTCCCTTATGGAGACATATCAATACATAGGTTTTAAGATTCGTACTAGTCAGATATATACCTCTGCGGTAAATATGGGGTTTTGAGTCCCTTTCACTGAGGAATGTGTAGGTCTTGTCTATTCCATAGTTGGTTTATGGAACGGTACTTGTGCTTATATCAAACTCTGGTTTTATGCATCACCCCACCTGTCCTTCCCCCTTAAGCACGCATAAGAGTTTTTTTCTAAATGTGAGACTCTGTTCTCTTTCTTAACTCAGTTCATGTGTAGCCAGGTTTACAGGATATTCATAAGTGATATCTTATGATACGTTTCTTTTTCTGTGTGACTTATTTCACTTAGAATCATCGTACCTGAATCCACTCATTTTGCTCCTTCTGGTCTTATGACATTGACTTCAAGGCTGAGGGATATTCCAACGTACGTAAGTACCACAATTTTTTGAACCATTTTTATATTTCCTGGGATATATAAGGTGTACCCAAGTTGAGGTTCTTGTAAGCAGTGCAGCCCTAAATTTTGGGGTGGCTCTGTCTTATTGATTTTCAGTTTTCCCAAGGTATATTCCCTAGACTGGAAGTGTCCTTGGCTCTGTAGCTCTGTTGTTTACTTGTTTTAGGGAACACAATGCACTCCTCCAGAGAGGCAGTTGGCAATTTACATCCTGCCCATCAGCATAACAAGGCTCCCTGTTCTCCAGGGCCTGTCTTGAATTTATGGTTTTTACCCTTTATGTGAATGTCCCTTAGGACCGGTGGGAAGTGATACTTCTTTGTAGTGCAGACGTGCATTGCCCGCTTGCTTGCTTGTCCAAAATGGGCATATGCGTTTTCTCCTGAATATATTCAGGAGAAAACGCATAAGCAATTTTTGGCCTAGTGCATCACTGTCGAAGTTTTGCCTCTCTTCCTGTGCTTTAAAAGCGATTCCAAAGTACCTCTTAAATCTTTTTCCTGCTATTCTTCCTCGTTTATAAGTCCGCCTCGTTGCCTTCCTTCAACAGATTTTTGGACGAGAGTTGCCCTTTATGACTCTGCCAGTTTGTGAATTTCTGTGCCCCTTAGCTCCATTTTTTAACTCGTTTTTTGTGAGCTGAACGCTAGTTCAATATTTTTTTTCAGAATCTATACTGGTTTTCGGTGGGCGGCTGAGACTTTGGTTAATTCTTCTTCCTCACGGGAAATAAGAGTGACATGTGCCCGTCCAAATGCCTGACAGCTACTCTCTCATTGGTTCTCCCTCTTCCCTTTCATCCTTTGCCAAATTGGCAACCTGTGCGACCCAGGAGGTTAAAGGTTCTGTCTCTCCAAGTTCGGAGATTGATAGTAAAGCAGTTGGAAAGTCAAACTGGAGCACAAGGAGAGGGACTATTCGTTGAGTTTTAGAAACCTTTCATATTCACAGTGTGTCCATTCTCTAGGTTTCCCATACATGTTATAGCTATAGTAATATTCCCTTAAATCTGGAGAGTTGGGACCCATGGAATGAGTGCCATGAATTATTGCTTTAAAAGGTCTCTATTTGCTCATGCAATCTCACCAATACTCTCAGTCCCATGTGTCCAACCTTATGCCACATCCAGGGGTCATTGTAGATAGGGTCATTCCAGGTTTCATCAGAGACCCTGAAGGAATTGTAAAGAATTTCCTTGTTTTTTTGTTTTGTTTTTGAAATTCCTTTTTATAGTTGGTTTGTGCTGATTCTCGCTGCCATGTTTATGCCAGTCTATACACACTTGATTCCCTTACGGAGACATATCAATACATAGGATTTAAGATTCTTACTAGACAGATATATTCCTCTGCGGGAAATATGGTGTTTTGAGTCCTTTTCACTGAGGAAGGTGTAGGTCTTATCTATTCCATACTTGGTTTTTGGAACGGTGCCTGTGCTTATATCAAACTCTGGTTTTATGCATCACCCCACCTCTCCTTCCCCCTTAAGCAGGCATAAGAGTGTTTTCTAAATGTGAGACTCTCTTCTCTTTCCTAACTCAGTTCATGTGTAGCCATGTTTACAGGATCTTCATAAGTGATATCTTATGATAAGTTTCTTTTTCTCTGTGACTTAATTCACTTAGAATCATCGTACCTGAATCCACTCATTTTGCTGCTACTGATCTTATGGCATTGATTTCATGGCTGAGGTATATTCCATCATACGTAAGTACCACAATTTTTTGAACAAATTTTACCTTTCCTAGGATACTTAAGGTGTACCCAAGTTGAGGTTCTTGTAAGCAATGCAGCCCTAAATTTTGGGGTGTCTCTGTCTTATTGATTTTCAGTTTTCCCAAGGTATATTCCCTAGACTGGGAGTGTACTTGGCTCTGTAGCTCTGTTGTTTACTTGTTTTAGGGAACACAATGCACTCCTCCAGAGAGGCAGTTGGCAATTTACATCCCGGCCATCAGCATTAGAAGGCTCCCTGTTCTCCAGGGCCTGTCTTGCCTTTCTGGTTTTTACCCATTTTGTGGATGTCCCTTGTGACCGGTGGGAAGTGATACTTCTTTGTAGTGCAGACTTGCATTGCCCACTTGCTTGCTTGGCCAAAAGTGCGTATGCGTTTTCCCCTGAATATATTCAGGAGAAAATGCATACGGCCTTTTTGGCCATGTGCATCATTGTCGAAGTTGTGCTCCTCTTCCTTTGCTTTAAAGGCGATTCCAACGTACCTCTTGAAATCTGTTTCCTGCTATTCTGCCTCACTTTCAAGTCCGCCTAGTTGCCTTCCCTCAACAGATTGTTGGAAGATAGTTGCCCTTTATTACTCTGCCAGTGTGTGAATTGCTTTGCCCCTGAGCTCCATTTTTTAACTCGTTTTTTGTGAGCTGAACGCAAGTCCAATATTTTGGTTCAGGACCTATATTGGTTTTCGGTGGGTGGCTGAGACTTCATTTATTTCTTCTTCCTCCAGAGAAATAAGAGTGATATGTGCCCGTCCAAATGCCTAAGAGCTACTGTCTCCTTGGTTCTCCCTATTACCTTTCATCCTTTGCCAAATTGGCAACCTGTTTGAACCAGGAGGTTAAAGGTGCTGTCTCTCCAAGTTGGGAGATTGACAGTAAAGCAGTTGGAAAGTCAAACTGGAGCACAAGGAGAGGGACTATTCGTTGAGTTTTAGAGACCTTTCGTATCCACAATGTGTCGATTCTCTAGGTTTCCCGTACATGTTATAGCTGTAGTAATATTCCCTTCAACCTGGAGACATCGGACCCATGGAATGGGTGCCATGCATTATTGCTTTAAAAGGTCTGCATTTGCTAACCCAATCTCACCAATCCTCTCAGTCCCAGGTATCCAGCCTTATGCCATATCCAGCTGTCATTGTAGATAGGGTCATTCCAGGTTTCATCAGAGACCCTGAAGGAATTGTAAAGATTTTCCCTTTTTTTTTTTTGTTTTTGAAATTCCTTTCTATAGTGGGTTTGGGCTGATTCTCGCTGCCATATTTATGCCAGTCTAGACACACTTGATTCCCTTAAGAAATCATATCAATACATAGGTTTTAAGATTCTTACTTGTCAGATATATTCCTCTGCGGGAAATATGTGGTTTTAAGTCCCTTTCACTGAGGAAGTTGTAGGTCTTGTCTATTCCATAGTTGGTTTTTAGAACGGTACCTGTGCTTATATCAAACTCTGGTTTTATGCATCACGCCACCTCTCAATCGCCCTTAAGCAGTCATAAGAGTGTTTTGTAAATGTGAGACTCTGTTCTCTTTCCTAACTCTGTTCATGTGTAGCCATGTTTACAGGATCTTCATAAGTGATAGCTTATGATAAGTTTCTTTTTCTGTGTGACTTATTTCACTTAGAATCATCGTACCTGAATCCATTCATTTTGCTGATACTGGTCTTATGACATTGATTTCATGGCTGAGGTATATTCCATCGTACATTAGTACCACAGTTTTTTGAACCATATTTATCTTTCCTGGGATATTTAAGGTGTACCCAAGTTTAGGTTCTTGTAAGCAGTGCAGCCCTAAATATGGGGGTGGCTCGGTCTTATTGATTTTCAATTTTCCAAAGGTATATTCCCTAGACTGGAAGTGCCCTTGTCTCTGTAGCTCTGTTGTTTACTTGTTTTAGGGAACACGATGCACTCCTCCAGAGAGGCAGTTGGCAGTTTACATCCCGCCAATCAGCATAACAAGGCTCCCTGTTCTCCAGGGCCTGTCTTGCCTGTCTGGTTTTTACCCATTTTTTGGATATCCCTTTTGACCGGTGGGAAGTGATACTTCTTTGTAGTGCAGATTTGCATTGCCCGTTTGCTTGCTTGTCCAAGAACGCCCTATACGTTTTCTCCTGAATATATTCACGTGAAAACCCATATGCCCTTTATGGCCATTTCCATAATTTTCGAAGTTGTAATGCTTTTCCTGTGTTTAAAGGCGATTCCAATGTACCTCTTGAAATCTGTTTCATGCCATTCTTCCTCATTTTCCCTTCCGCCTCGTGGCTTTCCCTCAACAGATTTTTGGAAGAGAGTAGTCCTTTATAACTCTGCAGGTTAGTGAATTGCTGTGGCCCTGAGCTCCATTTTTCAACTCGCGTTTTTGTGAGATGACTGCAAATCAACCGTTTTGCTTCTGGACTTATACTGGTTCTGGGGGGCAGGCTGAGACTTTGGTTAATTCCTCTTTGTGACGGGAATTTAGAGAGACATGTGGCCGTCCAAATGCCTACAGCTACTCTCTCATTGGTTCCCTGTCTTCCCTTATATCCTCTGCACTATTTGCCAACTGTGCGAACCAGGAGGTTATAGGGGCTGACTTTCCAAGTTGGGTGATTGATAGTAAAGCAGTTGGAATGTCAAACTGGATCACAAGGAGAGAAAAAAGTAGTAGAGTTTTAGAAACCTTTTACCATCAGCTGGTTTCCATTCTCTAGGTTCCCATACACGTTATAACTGTAGTAATATTCCCTTCTACCTGGAGAGTTGGGAACCATGGAATGGGTGGCAGGCATTATTGCTTTAAAGGGTCTGCATTTTTTCACCCAATCTCACCAATCCTCTCAGTCCCAAGTGACCAGCCTTATGCCACATCCAGCTGTCATTGTAGATACGGTCATTCCAGGTTTCATCAGAACCCCTGAAGGTATTGTGTAAGAATTTTACTGTTTTTATGTTTTGTTTTGAAATTCATTTTTATAGTGGGTTTGAGCTGATTCTCACTGCCATGTTTATATCATTCTAGACACACTTGGTTCCCTTACGGAGACATATGAATACATAGGTTTTAAAATTCTTACTAGTCAGATATATTTCTCTGCGGGGAATAGGGATGTTGAGTTCCGTTCACTGAGGAAGGAGTAGGGCTTGTTTCTTCTGTTTTTGGATTATAGAACGGTACCTGTGCTAATATCAATCTTATGTTTTGTGCATCTCCCCACCTCTATTTCCCCTTAAGCAAGCGTTAGATTGTTTTCTAAATCTGAGACTCTGTTCTCTTCCCTAAATCAGTTCATATGTAGCCATGTTTACATTCCCTTCATAAGTGATATCTTATGTCAGAATGCACCATGGCCGTTCTCATAATAATGCTCCATGACCCATGTCATAACAATGCACCATGCCCTGGTTATCACAATGCTCCATGTCCCTTTTCATCACAATTCTCCATGTACTTGTAATCACAAGGCTACATGACACTTCTCATCAAAATGATACATGCTCTTGTCATCACAATTCTCCATCCACTTGACATTGCAATGCTCCATGCACTTGTCATCACAATGCTCCATGCACATGTCATCACAAAGCTCCATGCCCTTGTCATCACAATGCTCCATGACCCCTGTCATCACAATGCTCCATGACACCTGTCATCACAATGCTTTATGCCCCTTGTCATTTCAGTGCTCCATGATGTTCCACATCACAATTACCCAAGGTCTTCTCATCACAATGCTCATTGGCCAATATCATCACAATGCTCCATGACCACTGTCATCACAACACTCCATGACACCTGACAACACAATGATTCGGGACTCTTGTCATCACAATGTTCCATTCACTAGTCATCACAATGCTCCATGACACCTGTCATCACAATACTCCATGAACATTTTCAGCCCAATGTTCCATGACCCTTGTCATCACAATGATCCATGTCCTTGTCATCCCTATGCTCCATGACCACTGTTTTCAAAATGCTCCGTGATGCTAGTCATCACAGTGCTCCATGACCCCTGTCATCACAATGCTCCATGCCTTTGTCAGCAAAATGCTACATGGCCTTGTTATTAGAATGCTCTATGCGCTTGTCATCAAAATACTCCATTACCATTGTCATCACAATCCTCCATGAACATTGGGATCACATTGCTTCATGCCCTTGTCATCACAATGCTCCATGCTCATTCAAAGCAAAATGATCCATGACCTCTGTCATCACAATGCTCCAATCCCTTGTGATCACAATGTTCCATAACACTTGTCATCAAAATGCTCCATGACACCTGACATCACAGTGTTCCATAACCCCTGTCATCAAAATGCTCCATGACCCTTTTCGTCCCAAAGCTCCAAGACCCCTGACATCACAATGTTCTATAACCCCTGCCCTCAAAATATTCCATTTCAATTTTCATCAAATTGCTGCATGGCCCGGTCATCAAAAGGCTCCCTGCCCTTCTCATCACAATGCACCATGCCCTTGTCATCAAAATGCTCCATGACTGGTCATCACAAAGCTCCATGACCCTTGGCATCACAATGCTCCATGTCATTGTCATCACAATGCTCCATGAAACCTCTCATCACATTACTCAATGCCCTTGTCATCAAAAGGCTCCATGACACTTGTCATCATAATGCTCGATGCCCTTCTCATCACAATGCTCCAAGCACTTGTCATTACAATCCTGCATGACCCATGTATCATAGTGTTCTGTGCCCTTATCCTCACAATGCTTCATGCCCACTCTCATCACAATAATCCATGAAACATTTCAGACCAATGTTCCATGCCCTTCTCATCAAAATGCTCCATTACACCTGTCATAACAATGCACCATGACCCCTGCCATCACAATGTTCCACGGCCTAGTCATCACAAGGTTCCATGACACTTGTCATCACAATGCTCAATACCACTGAAATCACAATGCTCCATGCCCTTGTCATCACAATGCTCCATGACGCATGTCATCAGAATGTTCCATCGCCTTCTCATCACCATGCTCCATGCCCTTGTCATCACAATGCTCCAAGACCCTTGTAATCACAATGTTCCATGCCCTTTTACGTCTCAATGCTCCATGAACCCTGTCATCACAGTGCACCATGTCCATCATCATAATGCTTCAGGCTATTGTCTTCACAATGAAATCAATATTCTCCATGACCTCTGTCATCAAAATGCTCCAAACCCTTGTGATCACAATGTTCCATAACACTTATCATCACAACACCCCATGACGGTCATCATCACAATTATCCATGGTCTCCTCATCACAATACTCCATGATCATTGTCATCACAATGCTCAAAACACTTGTCATCACAATGCTCACTGACACTTGTCGTCAGTATGCTCCTTGAACCCTGTCATGAAAAGGCTCCATGCTTTTTTCATCACAATGCTCCATGCCCTTTTCATCACAATGCTCCAAGACCCCTGTAATCACAATGCTCCATGCACCTTTTCATCAGAATGCTCCATGAGACTTGACAACACAAGTCTCCATGGTCATCTCATCAAAATGCTCCAGGACCTTGTCATCACCACGCTCCATTCCCTTGTCATCACAATGCTCCATGACACCTGTCATCACAAAACTCCATGAACATTTTCAGCCCAATGCTCCATGACCTTCTAATCACAATGCTCCATGACCAATATCATCAAAATTCTCCATGATCACTGTCATCAAAACACTCCATGACACCTGACAACACAATGATCCGGTACTCTTTTCATCACAATGCTCCATGACCACTGTCATCACAATACTCCATGAACATTTTCATCCCAATGATCCATGACCCTTGTCATCACAGTGATCCATGCCCTTGTCATCCCAATGGTCCATGACACCTATATTCAAAATGCTCTGTGACGCTTGTCATCAAAGTGCTCCATGACACATGTCATCACAATACTCCATGCCTTTGTCAGCAAAATGCTACATGACACTGTCATTACAATGCTCTATGTGCTTGTTATCACAATGCTCCATTACCATTGTCATCACAATCCTCCATGAACCTTGGGATCACATTGCTTCATGCCCTTCCCATCACAATGCTCCATGCTCCTTGAAATCAAAATGATCCATGACCTCTGTCATCACAATGCTCCAAAACCTTGTGATCACAATGATCCGTAACACTTGTCATCACAACGCTCCATAATGCCTGTCATCACAATACTCCATGCCCTTTTCATCACAATGCTCCATGACCTTTGTCATCACAATTCTCAATACACTTGTCATCACAATGCTCCCTGACACTTGTCATCAGAATGCTCCTTGAACCCTATCACGGAAAGGATCCATGCCTCTTTCATCACAATGCCCCATGCGGTTTTCATCACAATGCTCCATGCCATTGTCATCAAAATACTCCACAAGCTTATCATCAGAATGCTCCATGACGTTTGTCATCACAATTCTCCATGCACTTGTCAGCACAGTGTTCCCTGACCCTTGTCATCACAATGCTCCATGACCCCTGTCATCACAATACTCCATGAATATTTTCAGCCCTATGCTCCATGACCTACTCATCACAATGCTCCATGACAAATATCATCACAATGCTCCATAACCACTGTCATCAAAACACACCATGACACCTGACAACACAATGATCCGGGACTCTTGTCATCACAATGCTCCATGACCCCTGTAATCACAATATTCCTTGAACATTTTCAGCCCAATGCTCCATGACACTTGTCATCACAATGATCCATGCCCTTGTCATCCCTATGCTCCATGACCCCTGTATTCACAATGCTCCGTGATGCTTGTCATCACAGTGATCCATGACACCTGTCATCACAAAGCTCCATGCCTTTGTCAGCAAAATGCTACATGACGTTGTCATTACAATGCTCCATGCGCTTGTCATCACAATACTCCATTACCATTGTCATCACAATCCTCCAAGAACTTTGGGATCGCACTGCTTCATGCCCTAGTCATCACAATGCTCCATGCTCCTTGAAATCAAAATGATCCATGACCTCTGTCATCGCAATGCTCCAAAACCTTGTGATCACAATGTTCCATAACACTTGTCATCACAACGCTCCATGATGCCTGTCATCACAGTATTCCATGCACTTGTCATCACAATGCTCCATGCCCTTGTTATCACAAGGTTCCAAGACCACTGTAATCAGAATGCTCCATGCCCCTTTTCATCAGTATGCTCCATGAGACCTGTCATCACAAGGCTCCATGGTTTTCTCATCACAATTCTCCAGGACCATGTCATCACAATGCTTCACGACATTGTCATGAAAATTCTCAATGGCCCTTGTCATCATAATGCTACAAGCCCTAGTCATCACAATGCTCCATTATATTTGCCATCACAATCCTCCATTACATTTGGCATCAGTATGCTCCATGCCACTGTCATCGCAATGGACCATGATATATGTCATCACAATGCTCCCTGACACCTGTCTTCACAATACTCCATGCCCTTGTCATCACAATGCTCCATGCCCTTGTCATTACAATGCACCATGTCCACTGTCATCACAATAATCTATGAAACTTGTCAGACCAATGCTCCATGCCCCTGTCATCACAATGCTCCATGCCCTGGTCATCACAATGCTCCATTACCCCTGTAATCTCAATGCTCCGTGACTCCAGTCATCACAATGCTTCCTAAAGTTTGTCATCACAACGGTCCATGCCCGCGTCATCACAAGGATCTGTGACCTTTGTAACCACAATGCTACATGAACTTTTCATCACAATGCTCCGTGACCCTTGTCATCAAAATGCTCCATGTCTTTGTCAGAACAATGCCCCATGACCCTTGTCATCACAAAGTGCCATGCGTTTTTCATCACAGTGATCCACAACCTTGTCAACGCTATGCTCCATAAACCTTCTAATCACAATGCTCCATGCGCTTTTCATCCAAATGCTCTCTCACATGAGATATCACTATGTTCCATCACTAGTCATCACAATCCTCCCTCACCCCAGTTATCATAATGTTCCATGACCCCTGTCATCAAAATGCTACATCCCTTTATCAGCACAAAGTTCCATGACTGCTGACATCACAGTGTTCCATAACGCCTGTCATCAAAATGCTCCATGACCCCTTTCATCCCAATGCGCCATGACCCCTGTCATCACAATGCTCCGTGCCTCCAGTCATCACAATGCTTCATAACGTTTGTCATCACAACGGTCCATGCCCACGTCATCACAAGACTCTGTGACCTTTGTAACCACAATGCTCCATGAACTTTTCATCACAATGCTCCGTGACCCTTTTCATCCCAATGCTCCATGTCTTTGTCACAACAATGCTCCATGACCCTTGTCATCACAATGTGCCATGCGTATTTCAACACAATGATCCACAACTTTGTCATCGCTATGCTCCATAAACCTTGTAATCACAATGATCCATGCAATTCTCATCCAAATGCTCTCTCACATGAGATATCACAATGTACCATCACTTGTCATCACAATCCTCCCCCACCCCTGTTATCACAATTTTCTATGACCCCTGTCATCACAATGCTACATCCCCTTATCAGCACAATGTTCCATGATCCCTGACATCACAATATTCAATAACCCCTGTCATCAAAATGCTCCATGACCCTTTTCATCCCAAAGATCCATGACACCTGGCATCACAATGTTCTATAACCCCTGTCATCAAAATGTTCCATTACAATTTTCATCAAATTCCTGCATGAACCTGTCATTCAAATGCTCCCTGCCCTACTCATCACAAAGCACCACACCCTTGTCATCAAAATGCTCCATGACTTCTGTCATCACAAAGCACCATGACACTTGGCATCACAATGCTCCATGTCATTGTCATCATAATGCTCCATAAACCCTCTCATCATATTGCTCGATGCCCTTGTCATCACAAAGATCCATGACACTTGTCATCAGAATGCTCCATGGCCTTCTCATCACAATGCTCCATGCCCTTGTCATTACAATCCCCCATAACCCATGTATCACAGTGTACGAGCCCTTGTCATCACAATTCTCCATGCCCACTCTCATCACAATAATCCATGAAACATTTCAGACCAATGCTCAATGCACTACTCATCACAATGCTCCATTACAACTGTCATAACAATGCTCCATGAGCCCTGCCATCACAATGTTCCATGGACTTGTCATCACAAGGCTCCATGACCCTTTTCATCACAGTGCTCCAAGACCTCTGTAATCACAATGCTCCATGCCCTTGACATCACAAAGCTCCATGACGCATGTTATCAGAATGTTCCATGGACTTCTCCTCACAGTGCTCCATGCCCTTGTCATCACAATGCTCCAAGACCCCTGTAATCACAATGCTCCATGCCCCTTTTCATCAGAATGCTCCTAGAGAATTGTCATCACAAGTCTCCATGGTCATCTCATCACAATGCTCCAGGAACTTGTCATCACCATGCTCCATTCCCTTGTCATCACAATGCTCCATGACCAATATCATCACAATGCTCCATGACCACTCTCATCACAACACTCCATGACACCTGACAACACAATGATCTGGGACTCTTGTCATCACAATGCTCCATGACCCCTGTCATCACAATACCCCTTGAACATTTTCAGCCCAATGCTCCATGACACTTGTCATCACAATGATCCATGCCCTTGTCATCCCTATGCTCCATGACCCCTGTATTCACAATGCTCCGTGATGCTTGTCATCACAGTGCTCCATGACACCTGTCATCACAAAGCTCCATGCCTTTGTCAGCAAAATGCTACATGACATTGTCATTACAATGTTCTATGCGCTTGTCATCACAATACTCCCTTACCTTTGTCATCACAATCCTCCATGAAACTTTGGATCGCATTGCTTCATGCCCTAGTCATCACAATGCTCCATGCTCCTTGAAATCAAAATGATCCATGACCTCTGTCATCGAAATGCTCCAAAACCTTGTGATCACAATGTTCCATAACACTTGTCATCACAACGCTCCATGATGCCTGTCATCACAATACTCCATGCCCTTGTCATCACAATGCTCCATTCCCTTGTTACCACAATGTTCCAAGACCCCTGTAATCAGAATGCTCCATGCCCCTTTTCATCAGTATGCTCCATGAGACCTGTCATCACAAGGCTCCATGGTTTTCTCATCACAAATCTCCAGGACCATGTCATCACAATGCTTCACGACATTGTCATGAAAATTCTCAATGGACCTTGTCATCATAATGCTCCAAGCCCTAGTCATCACAATGCTCCATTATATTTGTCATCACAATCCTCCACTATATTTGGCATCACAATGCTCCATGCCACTGACATCACAATGGACCATGACATATGTCATCACAATGCTCCCTGACACATGTCTTCACAATACTCCATGCCCTTGTCATCAAAATGCTCCATGCCCTTGTCATCACAATGCACCATGTCCACTGTCATCACAGTAATCTATGAAACTTGTCAGACCAATGCTCCATGCCCCTGTCATCACAATGCTCCATGTCCTTGTCATCACAATGCTCCATTACGCCTGTCATCACAATGCTCCGTGACTCCAGTCATCACAATGCTTTATAACGTTTGTCATCGCAATGGTCCATGCCCGCGTCATCACAAGGCTCTGTGACATTTGTAACCACAATGCTCCATGAACTTTTCATCACCATTCACTGTGACCATTGTCATCACAATGCTCCATTTCTTTGTGAGAACAATGCTCCATGACCCTTGTCATCACAATTCTGCAAGCACTTGTCAGAACCATGCTCCCTGACCCTTATCATCACAATGCTCCAAGCCATTGTCATCAAAATGCGTCATTACATATGTCATCACAATGCTACCTGACACGTGTCTTTACAGTACTGCATGACCTGGTCATCACAATGTTCCATGCCATTTTCATCACAATGCGCCATTCCAACTCTATTCACAATAATCCATGAAACTTATTAGACCAATGTTCCATGCCCTTGTCATCACAACACTCCATGCCCTTGTTATCACAATGCTCCATGGCCCCTGTCATCACAATGCTCCGTGACTCCAGTCATCACAGTGCTTCATGAATTTTGTCATCAAAATAGTCCATGCCCTCGTCATCAACAGTCTCTGTGACCGTTTTAACCACAATGCTCCATGAACTTTTCATCACAATGCTCTTTGACCCTTGTCATCACAGTGCTCCATGCGCTTGTCAGCACAATGCTCCATGACACATGTCATCACAATACACCATGCGCTTGTCATCACAGTGCTCGACAATCTTGTCATCACAATGCTCCTTAAAATTTGTCATCACAATGCTCCATGCACTTCTCATCAAAATGCTCTCTCACCACTGATATCACAATGCTACATCACTATTTGTCACAATACTCCCTCACCCCTGTCATCACAATGTTCCATGACTCCTGTCATCACAGTGCTACATGCACTTATCATCACAATGTTCGATGACCCCTGATGTCACAGTGTTCCATAACACCTGTCATCAAAATGTTCCATGACACTTTTCACCAAATTGCTCCATGACCCTGTCATCAGAATGCTCCCTGCCCTTCTCATCACAATGAACAACGCCCTTGCCATCTAAATGCTCCATGACCTTTGTCATCACAAAGATCCATGACACTTGGCATCACAATTCTCCATGTCATTGTCATCACAATGCTCCATGAACGCTCTCATCACATTGCTCCATGGCATTGTCTTCACAAAGCTCCATGACACATGTCATCAGAATGCTCCATGGCCTTCTCATCACAATGCTCCATGCCCTTGCCATCAAAATGCTCCATTACCCCAGTCATAACAATGCTCCATGACCCCTGCCTTCACGATGTTCCATGGCCTTGTCATCACAAAGCTCCATGACCCTTCTCATCACAATGCTCCAAGAACCCTGTAATCACAATGCTCTATGCCCCTTTTCATCTCAATGATCCATGAACCCTGTCATCACAGTGGACCATGCCCATCATCATAATGCTTCATGCTATTGTCATCACAATGAAATCAAAATGCTCCATGACCTCTGTCATAACAATGCTCCAAACCCTTGTGATCACAATATTCCCTATCACTTGTCTTCACAATGCCCCATGACACTCGTCATCACAATTATCAATGGACTTCTCATCACAATGCTCAATACACTTGTCATCAAAATGCTCCCTGACACTTGTTGTCTGTATGCTCCTTGAACCGTGTTATGACAAGGCTCCATGCCTTTTTCATCACAATGATCCATGCCCTTTTCATCACAATGCTCCAAGACCCATGTAATCACAATGTTCCATGCCCTTGTCATCACAAAGCTCAATGACGCATGCCATCAGAATGCTCCTTGGTCTTTTCCTCACAATGCTCCATGCCCTTGTCATCACAATGTGCCAAGACCCCTCTAATCACAATGCTCCATGCCCCTTTTTATCAGTATGCTCCATGAGACTTGTCATCACAAGGCTCCATGGTTTTGCCATCACAATGCTGCAGGACCTTGTCATCACAATGCTTCTCGACCTTGTCATGGAAATTTTCTATGGCCCTTGTCATCATAATGCTCCAAGCCCTAATCATCGAAATGCTCCATTATAGTTGTCATCACAATTCTCCATTACATTTTGCATCACAATGCTCCATGCCATTGTAATTGCAATGGACCATGACATATGTCATCACAATGCTCCCTGACACCTGTCTTCACAATACTCCATGACGTTCTCATCAAAATGCTCCAGGCCCTGGTCATCACAATGCACCATGCCCACTGTCATCACAATAATCTATGAAACTTCTCAGACCAATGCTCCATACCCCTGTCATCACAATGCACCATGCCCTTGTCATCACAAAGCTACATGACCCCTGTCTTCACAATGCTCCCTGACTCCAGTCATCACAATGTTTCATAACGTTTGTCATCACAATGGTCCATGCCCGCGTCATCACAAGGCTCTGTGACCTTTGTAACCACAATGCTCCCTGAAATTTTCATCACAATTCTCTGTGACCCTTGTCATCATAATGCTCCATGTATTTTTCAGAACAATTCTCCATGACCATAGACATGACAAGTTGCCACGTGCATTTTATCACAACGGTCCACAACTTTGTAACTGCAACGCTACCTAAACCTTGTAATCACAATGCTCCATGCACTTCTCACCAAAATGCTCTCTCACCAGAAATATCACAATGTTCCATCACTAGTCATCACAATACTCCCTCACCCCTGTAATCACAATGTTCCATGACCCTGTCATCACAATGCTACATCCCCTTATCAGCACAATGTTCCATGACCCCTGACATCACAATGTTCCATAAACCCTGTCATCAAAATGCTCCATGACCCTTTTCATCCCAAAGTTCCAAGACTCCTGACATCACAATGTTCTATAACCCCTGACATCAAAATGTTCCTTTACACTTTTCATCAAATTGTTGCATGACCCGGCCATCAAAATGCTCCCTGCCTTTCTCATCACAATGCACCATGCCCTTGTCATCAAAATGCTCTATGACTTGTCATCACAAAGCTCAATGACACTTGGCATCACAGTGCTCAATGTCATTGTCATCACAATGCTCCGTGAAACCTCTTATCACATTGCTCCATGCCCTTGTCATCACAAAGCTCCCTGATACTTGTCATCACAATGCTCGATGCCCTTCTCATCACAATTCTCCATGCTCTTGTCATTACAATCCTGCATGACCCATGTATCAGAGTGTTCCGTGCCCTTGTCATCACAATGTTCCATGCCCACTCTCACCACAATAATCCATGAAATATTTCAGACCAATGTTCCATGCCCTTCTCATCAAAATCCTGCATTACACCTGTCATAACAATGCACCATGACCTTTGCCATCAAAATGATCCACAGCCTAGTCATTACAAGGTTCCATGACACTTGTCATCACAATGCTTAAGACCACTGAAATCACAATGCTCCATGCTCTTGTCATCACAAAGCTCCATGACGCATGTCATCAGAATGTTCCGGGGCCTTTTCATCACAATGCTCCATGCCCTTGTCATCACAATGTTACAAGACCCTTGTAATAACAATGCTCCATGCCCCTTTTCATGTCAATGCTCCATGAACACTGTCTTCACAATGCACAATGCCCATCATTATAATGCTTCAGGCTATTGTCATCACAATGAAATCAATATTCTCCATGACCTCTGTCATCATAATGCTCCAAACCCTTGTGATCACAATGTTCCATAACACTTATCATCACAACAACCCATGATGCTCATCATCACAATTATCCATGGTCTTCTCATCACAATGCTCCATGATCTTTGTCATCACAATGCTGAATACACTTGTCATCACAATGCTCCCTGTCAATTGTCGTCAGTATGCTCCTTGAACCCTGTCATGACAAGGCTCCATGCCTTTTTCATAACAATGATCCATGCCCTTTTCATCACAATGCTCCAAGATCCCTGTAATCACAATGCTCCATGCCCTTGTCATCACAAAACTCCATGACGCATGTCATCAGAATGCTCCAAGGCTTTCTCATCACAATGCTCCATGCCCTACTCATCACAATGCTCCATGACCCCTGTCATCACAATAATCCATGAACATTTTCAGCACAATGCTCCACGACCTACACATCACAATGCTCCATGGCCAATATCATCACAATGGTCCATGACCACTGTCATCACAACACTCCCTGACACCTGACAACACAATGATCCGGGACTCTTGTCATCACAATGCTCCATTCCCTAGTCATCACAATGCTTCATGACACCTGTCATCACAACACTCCATGAACATATTCAGCCCAGTGCTCCATGACCCTTGTCATGACAGTGCTCCATGACCCCTGTATTCACAATGCTCCGTGACGCTTTTCATCACAGTGCTCCATGACACATGTCATCACAATGCTCCAAGAACCCTGTAATCACAATGTTCTGTGCCCTTTTTCATCTCAAAGAACCATGAACCCTGTCATCACAATGCACCATGCCCATCATCATAATGCTTCATGCTATTTTCATCACAATGAAATCAAAATGCTCCATGACCTCTGTCATAACAATGATCCAAACACTTGTGGTCACAATATTCCATAACACTTGTCATCACAATGCCCCATGAAGCTTATCATCACAATTATCAATGGTCTTCTCATCACAATGCTCCTTGACCTTTGTCATAACAATGCTCAATACACTTGTCATCAAAATTCTCCCTGACAATTGTTGTCTGTATGCTCCTTGAATCCTGTCATGAAAAGGCTCCATGCCTTTTTCATCACAATGATCCATGTCCTTTTCATCACAATGCTCCAAGACACATATAATCTCAATGCTCCATGCCCTTGTCATCACAATGTTCCAAGACCCCTGTAATCACAATGCTCCTTGCCCTTGTCATCAAAAAACTCCATGACGTATGTCATCAGAATGCTCCATGGCCTTCTCATCACAATGATCCATGCCCTTGTCATCACAATGCTCAATACACTTGTCATCAACATGCTCCCTGACACTTGTTGTCTGTATGCTCCTTGAACCCTGTCATGACAAGGCTCCATGCATTTTTATCACAGTGATCCATGTCCTTTTCATCACAATGCTCCAAGACCCATGTAATCTCAATCTCCATGCCATTGTAATCACAAAGCTCAATGACACATGCCATCAGAATGCTCTGTGGTCTTCTCCTCACAATGCTCCATGCTCTTGTCATCACAATGTACCAAACCCCTGTAATCACAATACTCCATGGCCCTGTCATCAAAAAACTTCATTACGCATGTCATCAGAATGCTCCATGGCCTTCTAATCACAAAGATCCATGCCGTAGTCATCACAATGGTCCAAGACCCCTGTAATCACAATGCTTCATGCCCCTTTTCATCAGAATGTTCCATGAGACTTGTCATCACAAGTCTTCTTGGCCTTCTCATCACAATGCGCCAGGACCTTGTCATCCCCATGCTCCATTTCCTGGTCATCACAATGCTCCATGACCACTGTCATCACAACACTCCATGACACCTGACAATACAATGATCCGGGACTCTTGTCATCACAATGCTCCATTCCCTAGTCATCACAATGCTCCATGACCCGCGTCATCACAATAATCCATGAATATTTTCAGCCAAGTGCTCCATGACACTTGTCATCCCAATGATCCATGCCCTTGTCATCCCAATGCTCCATGACCCCTGTATTCACAATGCTCTGTGACGCTTGTCATCACAGTGCTCCATGACACATGTCATCACAATGCTCCATGCCTTTGTCAGCAAAATGCTACATGACCTTGTCATTATAATGCTCTATGCGCTTGTCATCTCAATACACCATTTCCATTGTCATCACAATCCTCCATGAACCTTGAGATCACATTGCTTCACGCCTTTGTCATCACAATGCTCCATGCTCCTTGAAATCAAAATGAACCATGACCTCTGTCATCACAATGCTCCAAACCCTTGTGATAACATTGTTCCATAACACTTGTCATCACAAAGCTCCATGATGCCTGTCATCACAATACTCCATGCCCTTTTCATCACAATGCTCCATGACCTTTGTCATCACAATGCTCCCTGACACTTATCATCAGAATGCTCCTGGAACCCTGTCAGGAAAAGGCTCCATGCCTTTTTCATCACAATGCCCCATGCCGTTTTCATCACAATGCTCCATGTCATTGTCATCAATATACTCCACAAGCTTGTCATCAGAATGCTCCATGACCCTTGTCATCACAATTCTCCATGCACTTGTCAGCACAATGTTCCCTGACCCTTGTCATCACAATGCTCCAAGCCATTGTCATCAAAATGCTCCATGACCTTTGTCATCAGAATCCTCCATGACACTTGGCATCACAATGCTCCATGCCATTGTCATCAAAAAGGGCTATTACATATGTCATCACAATGCTCCCTGACACCAGTCTTCACAATACTGCATGACCTGGTCATCACAATGTGCCATTCCAACTGTCATCGCAATAATCCATGCAACTTATTAGACCAATGTTCCATGCCCTTTTCATCACAATGCTCCATGCCCTTGTTATCACAATGCTCCATGACCCCTGTAATCACCATGCTCCGTGACTCCAGTCATCACAATAGTTCATGACCTTTGTCATCACAATGGTCCATGCCCTCGTCATCAACAGTCTCTGTGACCTATTTAACCACAATGCTCCATGAATTTTTCTTCACAATGCTCTTTGACATTTGTCATCACTATGCTCCATGACTTGTCATCACAAATCTCCATGACCCTTGGCATCACAGTGCTCCATGTCATTGTCATCACAATGCTCCATGAACCTTCTCATCACATTGCTCCATGCCCTTGTCATCACAAAGCTCCATGACACTTTTCATCACAATGCTCGATGCCCTTCTCAACACAATGCTCCATGCCCTTTTCATTACAATCCTGCATGACCCATGTATCACAGTGTTCTGTGCCCTTGTCATCACAATGCTCCATACCAACTCTCATCACAATAATTCATGAAACATTTCAGAACAATGTTCCATGCCCTTCTCATCAAAATGCTCCATTACTCCTGTCATAAAAATGCACCATGACCCTTGCCATCACAATGAACCACGGCCTTGTCATCACAAGGTTACATGACACTTGCCATGACAATGCTCAAGACCCCTGAAATCACAATGCTCCATGCCATTGTCATCACAAAGCTCCATGACGCATGTCATCAGAATGTTCCATGGCTTTCTCATCACAATGCTCCATGCCCTTGTCATCACAATGCTCCATGTCCCGTGTAATCACAATGCTCCATGCCCCTTTTCATCTCAATGCTCCATGAACCCTGTCATCACAATGCACCATGCCCATCATCATAATGCTTCAGGCTATTGTCATCACAATGAAATCAATATTCTCCATGATCTCTGTCATCATAATTCTCCAAACCCTTGTGATCACAATGTTCCATAACACTTATCATCACAACACCCCATGACGCTCATCATCACAATTATCCATGGTTTTCTATTAACTATGATCCATGATCTTTGTCATCACAATGCTGAATACACTTTTCATCACAATGCTCCCAGACACTTGTCGTCAGTATGCTCCTTGAACCTTGTCATGACAAGGTTCTATGCAATTTTCATAACAGTGACCCAGCCATTTTCATCACAATGCTCCAAGATCCCTATAATCACAACGCTCCATGCCCTTGTCATCACAAAACTCCATGATGCATGTCATCAGAATGCTCCATGGCCTTCTCATCACAATGTTCCATGCCCTAGTCATCACAATGCTCCAAGACCCCTGTAATCACAATGCTCCATGCCCCTTTTCATCAGAATGTTCCATGAGACTTGTCATCACAAGTCTTCATGGACTTCTCATCAAAATGATCCAAGACCTTGTCATCCCCATGCTCCATTCCCTGGTAATCAGAATGCTCCATGACCACTGTTATCACAACACTCCATGACACCTGACAACACAATGATCCGGGACTCTTGTCATCACAATGCTCCATTCCCTAGTCATCACAATGCTCCATGCCTTTGTCAGCAAAATGCTACATGACCTTGTCATTATAATGCTCTATGCGCTTGTCATCTCAATACTCCATTTCCATTGTCATCAAAATCCTCCATGAACATTGTGATCACATTGCTTCATGCCCTTGTCACCACAATGCTCCATGTTCCTTGAAATCAAAATGATCCATGACCTCTGTCTTCACAATGCTCCAAACACTTGTGATCACATTGTTCCATAACACTTTTCATCACAACGCTCCATGATGCCTGTCATCACAATACTCCATGCACTTTTCATCACAATGCACCATGATCTTTGTCATCACAATTCTCAATACACTTGTCATCACAATGCTCCCTGAAACTTGTCATCAGATGCTCCTTGAACCCTGTCAGGAAAAGGCTCCATGCCTTTTTAATCACAATGCCCCATGCCGTTTTCATCACAATGCTCCATGTCATTTTCATCAAAATACTCCACAAGCTTGTCATCAGAATGCTTCATGACCCTTTTCATCAAAATTCTCCTTGCACTTCTCAGCACAATGCTCCATGACCCTTGTCATCACAATGCTCCATGCCATTGTCATCAAAATGGGCCATTACATATGTCATCACAATGCTCCCTGACACCTGTTTTCACAATACTGCATGACATGGTCATCACAATGCTCCATGCCATTCTCATCACAATGTGCCATTCCAACTGTCATCGCAATAATCCATGCAACTTATTAGACCAATGTTCCATGCCCTTGTCATCACAATGCTCCATGCCCTTGTTATCACAATGCTCCATGACCCCTGTCATCACAATGCTCCGCGACTCCAGTCATCACAATGCTTCATGACCTTTGTCATCACAATGGACCATGCCCTCGTCATCAACAGTCTCTGTGTCCTTTTTAACCACAATGCTCCATGAAATTTTCTTCACAGTGCTCTTTGACACTTGTCATCACAGTGCTCCATGCACTTCTCATCAAAATGCTCTCTCACCACTGATATCACAATACTACATCACTATTTGTCACAATACTCCCTCACCCCTGTCATCACAATGTTCCATGACTCCTGTCATCACCATGCTACATGCACTTATCATCACAATGTTCGATGACCCCTGACATCACAATGTTCCATAACACCTGTCATCAAAATATTCCATGACACTTTTCATCAAATTGCTCCATGACCCTGTCATCAGAATGCTCCCTGCCCTTCTCATCACAATGCACAATGCCCTTGACATCAAAATGCTCCATGACCTTTGTCATCACAAAGATCCATGACACTTGGCATCACAATGATCCATGTCATTGTCATCACAATGCTCCATGAATGCTCTCATCACATTGCTCCAGGCCCTTGTCTTCACAAAGCTCCATGACACATGTCATCAGAATGCTCCATGGCCTTCTCATCACAATGCTCCATGCCCTTGCCATCACAATGCTCCATTACCCAAGACATAACAATGCTCCATGACCCCTGCCATCACGATGTTCCATGGCCTTGTCATCACAAAGCTCCATGACCCTTCTCATCACAATGCTCCAGGAACCCTGTAATCACAATGCTCTATGCCCTTTTTCATCTCAATGATCCATGAACCCTGTCATCACAATGCACCATGCCCATCATCATAATGCTTCATGCTATTGTCATCACAATGAAATGAAAATGTTCCATGACCTCTGTCATAACAATGCTCCAAACCCTTTTGATCACAATATTCCGTAACACTTGTCATCACAAAACTCAATGACACATGCCATCAGAATGCTCCTTGTTCTTCGCCTCACAATGCTCCATGCCCTTGTCATCACAATGTTCCAAGACCCCTGTAATCAAAATGCTCCTTTCCTTTGTCATCAAAAAACTCCATGACGCATGTCATCAGAATGTTCCATGGCCTTCTCATCACAATGCTCCATGCCCTAGTCACCACAATGCTCCAAGACCCCTGTAATCACAATGTTCCATTACCCTTTTCATCAGAATGCTCCCTGAGACTTGTCATCACAAGTCTCCATTGTCTTCTCATCACAATGCTCCAGGACATTGTCATTACCATGCTCCATTCCCTTGTCATCACAATGCTACATGACACCTGCCATCACAATAATCCATGATTATTTTCATCCCAATGCTCCACGTCCTACTCATCACAATGCTCCATGGCCAATATCTTCACAGTGCTCCATGACCACTGTCATCACAGCACTCCATGACACCTGACAACACAATGATCCGGGACTCTTGTCATCAAAATGCTCCATTCCCTAGTCATCACAATGCTCCATGACCCCTGTCATCACAACACTCCATGAAAATTTTCAGCCCATTGCTCCATGACCCTTGTCATCAAAATGATCCATGCCCTTGTCATCCCAATGCTCCATGACCCCTGTATTCACAATGTTCCGTGACGGATGTAATCACAGTGCTCCATGACACCTGTCGTCAAAATGCTCCATGCCTTTGTCAGCAAAATGCTACATGACCTTGTCATTACAATGCTCTATGCGCTTGTCATCACAATACTCCATTTCCATTGTCATTACAATCCTCCATGAACATTGGGATCACATTGCTTCATGCCCTTTTCATCACAATGCTCCATGCTCCTTGAAATCAAAATGATCCATGACCTCTCTCATCACAATGCTCCAAACCCTTCTGATCACAGTGTTCCATAACACTTGTCATCACAACGCTCCATGATGCCTGTCATCACAGTACTCCATGAACTTTTCATCATAATGCTCCATGACATTTGTCATCACAATGCTCAATACACTTGTCATCAAAATGCTCCCTGACACTTGTTGTCTGTATGCTCCTTGAACCCTGTCATGACAAGGCTCCATGCCTTTTTCTTCAAAATGATCCATGCCCTTTTCATCACAATGCTCCAAACCCATGAAATCACATTGCTCGATATCCTTGTCATCACAAATCTCATTGACGCATGCCATCAGAATGCTCCTTGGTCTTCTCCTCACAAGGCTCCATGCCCTTGTCATCACCGTGTTCCAAGACCCCTGTAATCACAATGCTCCATGCCCCTTTTCATCAGTATGCTCCATGAGACTTGTCTTCACAAGCCTCCATGGATTTGTCATCACAATGCTCCAGGACCTTATCATCACCATGCTTCCCGACCTTGTCATGAAAATTTTTAATGGCCCTTGTCATCATAATGCTCCAAGCCCTAATCATCACAATGGTCCATTATATTTGTCATCACAATTCTCCATTATATTTTGCATCACAATGCTCGATGCCATTGTCATCGCAATGGACCATGACATATGTCATCACAATGCTCCCTTACACTTGTCTTCACAATACTCCATGACCTTCTCATCACAATGCTCCATGCCCTTGTCATCACAATGCACCATGCCCACTGTCTTCACATTAATCTATGAAACTTTTCAGACCAATGCTCCATGCCCCTGTCATCACTATCCTCCATGCCCTTGTCATCACAATGCTCCATGACCCCTGTCATCACAATGCTCCGTGACTCCAGTCATCACAATGTTTCATCACGTTTGTCATCACAATGGTCCATGCCCGTGTCATCAAAAGACCCTTTGACATTTGTAACCAAAATGCTCCCTGAATTTTCATCACAATTCTCTGTGACCCTTGTCATCACAATGCTCCATGTCTTTGTCAGATCAATGCTGCATGACCATTGTCATCACAATGTGCCACGTGCATTTCATCACAACTGTCCACAACCTTGTCATTGCAATGCTCCATAAAACTTGTAATCACAATGCTCCATGCACTTCTCATCAAAATGCTCTCTCACCAGAGATATCACAATGTTCCATCACTAGCCCTCACAATACTCCCTCACCCCTGTAATCACAATGTTCCATGACACTGTCATCACAATGCTACATCCCCTTATCATCACAATGTTCCATGACCCCTGCCATCACAATGTTCCATAACACCTGTCATCAAAATACTCCATGACCCATTTCATCCCAAAGGTCAAAGACCCCTGACATCACAATATTCTATAACCCCTGCCATCAAAATGTTCCATTACAATTTTATCAAATTGCTGCATGACCCGGTTATCAAAATTCTCCCTGCCCTTCTCATCACAATGCACCATGACCTTGTCATCAAAATGCTCCATGACTTGTCATCACAAAGCTCCATGAGCTTTGGAATCACAATGCTCCATGTCATTGTCATCACAATGCTCCATGAAACCTCTCATCACATTGGTCCATGCCCTTGTCATCACAAAGCTCCATGACACTTGCCATCACAATGCTCGAACCCCTTCTCATCACAATGCTCCATGCCCTTGTCATGACAATCCTGCATGACCCATGTATCACAGAGTTCTGTGCCCTTGTCATCACAATGCTCCATGCCCACTCTCATCACAATAATCCATGAAATATTTCAGACCAATGTTCCATGCCCACTCTCATCAAAATGCTCCATTACCCCGTCATAACAATGCACCATGACCCTTGCCATCACGATGTTCCACGGCCTAGTCATCACAAGTTTCCTTGACACTTGTCATCACAATGCTCAAGACCCCCGAAATCACAATGCTCCATGACGATGTCATCACAAAGCTCCATGATGCATGTCATCAGAAGGTTCCATGGCCTTCTCATCAAAATGCTCCATGCCCTTGTCATCACAATGCTGCGAGACCCTTGTAATCACAATGCTCCATGCCCCTTTTCATCTCAATGCTCCATGAACCCTATCATCACAATGCACCATGCCCATCATCATAATGCTTAAGGCTATTGTCATCACAATGAAATCAATATTCTCCATGACCTCTGTCATCATAATGCTCCAAACCCTTGTAATCACAATGTTCCATAACACTTATCATCACAACACCCCATTACGATCATCATCACAATTAACCACGGCCTTATCATAACAATGCTCCATGATCTTTGTCATCACAATGCTCAATACACTTCTCATCACAATGCACCCTGACACTTGTTGTCTGTATTCTCCTTGAACGATGTCAAGACAAGGCTCCATGCCTTTTTCCTCACAATGATCTATGCCCTTTTCATCACAATGCTCCCAGATCCATGTAATCACAATGCTCCATGCCCTTGTCATCACAAATCTCAATGACGCATGCCCTCAGAATGCTCCTTGGACTTCTCCTCACAATGCTCCATGCCCTTGTCCTCACAATGTTCCAAAATCCCTGTAATCACAATGCTCTATGCCCCTTTTCATCAGTATGCTCCATGAGACTTGTCATCACAAGGCTCCATGGTTTTGTCATCACAATGCTCCAGGACCTTGTCATCCCAATGCTTCACGACCTTGTCATGAAAATTTTCAATGGCCCTTGTCATCATAATGCTCCAAGCCCTATCCATCACAATTCTCCATTATATTTGTCATCACAATGCTACATTACATTTGGCATCACAATGTTCCCTGCCATTGTCATCGCAATGGACCATGACATATGTCATCACAATGCTCCCTGACACCTGTCTTCACAATACTCCATGACCTTCTCATCACAATGCTCCATGCCCTTGTCATCACAATGCACCATGCACACTCTCATCACAATAATTTATGAAAATTGTCAGACCAATGCTCCATGCCCCTTTCATCACAGTGCTCCATGCCCTTGTCATTACAATGCTCCATGACCCCTGTCATCACAAACTCCGTGACTCCAGTCATCACAATGCTTCAAAACGTTTGTCATCACAATGGTCCATGCCCGCGTCATCACAAGGCTCTGTGACATTTGTAACCGCAATGCGCCATGAACTTTTCATCACAATGTTCCGTGACCCTTGTCATCACAATTCTCCATGCCTTTGTCAGAACAATGTTCCATGACACTTGTCATCACAATGTGCCACGCGCTTTTCGTCACAACATTTGACAACCATGTCATTGCAATGCTCCAAAAACCTTGTAATCACAATGCTCCATGGCTTCCTCATCACAATGCTCCATGCCCTTGTCATTACAATCCTGCATGACCCATGTATCACAGTGTTACGTATCCTTGTCATCACAATGCTGCATGCCCACTCTCATCACATTAATCCATGAAATATTTCAGAACAATTTTCCATGACCTTCTCATCAAAATGCTCAATTAACCCTGTCATAACAATGCACCATGACCCCTGCCATCACAATGATCCACGGCCTAGTCGTCACAAGGTTCCATGACACTTGTCATCACAATGCTCAAGACCCCTGAAATCACAATGCTCCATGCCCTGTCATCACAAAGCTCCATGATGCATATCATCAGAATGTTCCATGGCCTTCTCCACACAATGCTCCATGCCCTTGTCATCACAATGCTCCAAGACCCATGTAATCACAATGCTCCATGCCCCTTTTCTTCAGAATGCTCCATGATACTTGTCATCACAAGTCTCCATGGTCATCTCATCACAGTGATCCAGGACCTTGTCATCACCATGCTCAATTCCCTAGTGATCACAATGCTCCATGACCCCTGTCATCACAATACTCCATGAACATTTTCAGCCCAATGCCCCATGACCTTCTCATCACAATGCTCCAAGACCAATATCATCACAATACTCCATGAACCCTCTCATCACATTGCTCCATGCCCTTGTCATCACAAAGCTCCATGACACTTGTCATTACAATGCTCGATGCCCTTCTCATCACAATGCTCCATGCCCTTGTCATTACAATCCTCCATGACCCGTGTATCACAGTGTTCCGTGCCCTTGTCATCACAATGCTCCATGCCCACTCTCATCACAATAATAGATGAAATATTTCAGACCAATGCTCAATGCCCTTCTCATCAGAATGCTCCATTACCTCTGTCATAACAATGCTCCATGACCCCTGCCATCAAAATGTTCCACGGCCTTGTCATCACAAGGCTCCATGACACTTCTCATCACAATGCTCCAAGACCCCTGTAATCACAATGTTCCACGCCCTTGTCATCACAAAGCTCCATGACGCATGCCATCAGAATGTTCCATGGACTTCTCATCACAATGTTCCATGCCCTTGTCATGACAATGCTCCAAGACCCCTGTAATCACAATGCTCCATGCCCCTTTTCATCTCAATGCTCCATGAACCCTGTCATCAAAATGGACCATGTCCATCATCATAATGTTTCAGGCTCTTTTCATCACAATGAAATCAAATTTCTCCATGACCACTGTCATCCTAATGCTGCAAACCCTTGTAATCACAATGTTCCATAACACTTATCATCACAACATGCTATGACGCACATCATCACAATTATCCATGTTTTCTCATCACAAGGCTCCATGATTGTTGTCATCACAATTCTCAAATACACTTGTCATCACAATGCTACCTGACACTTGTCTTCAGTATGCTCCTTGAACCCTGTCATGACAAGGCTCCATGCCTTTTCATCACAATGATCCATGCCCTTTTCATCACAATGCTCCAAGACCCCTGTAATCACAATGCTCCATGCCCTTGTCATCACAAATCTCCATGACGCATGTCATCAGAATGCTCCATGGCCTTCTCCTCACAATGCTCCATGCCCTTGTCATCACATTGCTCCAAGACCCCTGTAGTCACAATGCTCCATGCCCCTTTTCATCAGAATGCTCCATGAGACTTGTCATCACAAGTCTCCATGTTCTTCTCATCACAATGCTCCAGGACCTTGTCATCAGCATGCTCCATTCCCTTGTCATCACAATGCTCCATGACCACTGTCATCACAATACTTCATGAACATTTTCAGCCTAATGCTCCATGAAATTCTCATCAAAATGCTCCATGACAAATATCATCAAAATGTTTCATGACCACTGTCATCACAACACTCCATGACACCTGACAACACAATGATCCGGGACACTTGTCATCACAATCATCCATGTCCTTGTCATCCCAGTGCCCCATGACCCCTATATTCACAATGCTCCGTGACGCTTGTCATCACAGTGCTCCATGACACCTGTCATCAAAATGCTCCATGCCTTTGTCCGAAAAATGCTACATGACCTTCTCATTACAATGCTCTATGTGCTTGTCATCACAATACTCAATTACCATTGTCATCACAATCCTCCATGAACCTTGGGATCACATTGCTTCCTGACCTTGTCATCACAATGCTCCATGCTCTTTGAAATCAAAATGATCCATGACCACTGTCATCACAATGCTCCAAACACTTGTGATCACAGTGTTCCATAACACTTGTCATCACAACGCTCCATGATGCCTGTCAACACAATACTCCATGCCCTTTTCATCACAATGCTTCATGACCTTTGTCATCACAATTCTCAATACACTTGTCATCACAATGCTCCCGGACCCTTGTAGACAGAATGCTCCTTGAACCATGTCATGAAAAGGCTCCATGCATTTTTCATCACAAAGCCCCATGCCGTTTTCATCACAATGCTCCATGCCATTTTCATCAAAATACTCCACAAGCTTGTCATCAGAATGCTCCATGACCCTTGTCATCACAATTCTCCATGCACTTGTCAGCACAATGCTCACTGAAACTTGTCATCACTATGCTCAAAACCATTGTCACCACAATGCTCCATTACCTTTGTCATCAGAATCCTCCATGACACTTGGCATCAAAATTCTCCATGCCATTGTCATCAAAATGTGCCAATACATATGTCATCACAATGCTCCCTGACACCTCTCTTCACAATATTGCATGACCTGGTCATCACAATGCTCCATGCCCTTGTCATCACAATGCGCCATTCCAACTGTCATCACAATAATCCATGAAACTTATTAGACCAATGCTCCATGCCGTTGTCATCACAATGCTCCATGTCCACTGTCATCGCAATCATCTATGAAACTTGTCAGACCAATGATCCATGACACTGTCATCACAGTGCTCCATGCCCTTGTCATCACAGTGCTCCAAGACCCCTGTAATCACAATGCTCCATGCCTCTTTTCATCAGAATGCTCCATGAGACTTGTCATCACAAGTCTCCATGGTCTTCTCATCACAATGCCCAGGACCTTGTCATCACCATGCTCCATTCCCTTGTCATCACAATGCTCCATGACCCCTGTCATCACAATAATCCATGAATATTTTCAGCCAAATGCTCCATGACCTTCTCATCACAATGCTACAAGACCAATATCATCACAATGCTCCATGACCACTGTCATCACAACACTCCATGACACCTGACAACACAATGATCCGGGACTCTTGTCATCACAATGCTCCATTCCCTAGTCATCACAATGCTCCATGACCACTGTCACCACAATACTCCATGAATATTTTCAGCCCAATGCTCCATGACGCTTGTCCTCACAATGATCCATGTCCTTGTCATCCCAATGCTCCATGACCCCTGTATTCACAATGCTCCGTGACGCTTGTCATCACAGTGCTCCATGACACCTGTCATCACAATGCTCCATGCCTTTGTCATCAAAATGCTACATGACCTTCTCATTACAATACTCTATGTGCTTGTCATCACAATACTCCATTACCATTGTCATCACTATCCTCCATGAACCTTGGGATCACGTTGCTTCATGCCCTTTTCATCACAATGCTCCATGCTCTTTGAAATCAAAATGATCCATGACCCTTGTCATCACAATTCTCCATGCACTTGTCAGCACAATGCTCCCTGAACCTTGTCATCACTATGCTCCAAGCCATTGTGATCACAATGCTCCATTACCTTTGTCATCAGAAACCTCCATGACACTTGTCATCACAATGATCCATGCCATTGTCATCACAATGGGCCAATACATATGTCATCACAATGCTCCGTGACACCTCTTTTCACAATACTGCATGACCTGGTCATCACAATGCTCCATGCCCTTGTCATCCCAATGCGCCATTCCAACTGTCATCACAATAATCCATGAAACTTATTAGACCAATGCTCCATTCCCTTGTCATCACAATGCTCCATGCCCATGTTATCACAATGTTCCAAGACCCCTGTAATCAGAATGCTCCATGCCCCTGTTCATCAGTATGCTCCATGAGACTTGTCATCACAAGGCTCCATGGTTTTCTCATCACAATGCTCCAGGACCTTGTCATCACAATGCTTCACAATATTGTCATGAAAATTCTCATTGGCCCTTGTCATCATAATGATCCAAGCTGTAGTCATCACAATGCTCCATTATATTTGTCATTACAATCCTCCATTACATTTGGCATCACAATGCTCCATGCCATTTTCATTGCAATGGACTATGACATATGTCATCACAATGCTCCGTGACACCTGACTTCACATTACTCCATCCCCTTGTCATCACAATGCTCCATGCCCTTGTCATCACAATGCACCATGTCCACTGTCATCACAATCATCTATGAAACTTATCAGACCAATGCTCCATGCCCCTGTCATCACAGTGCTCCATGCCCTTGTCATCACAATGCTCTATGCATTTCTCAGCACAATGTTCCATGCCCTTTTCATCACAATGCTCCATGACCCCTGTATTCTCAATAGTCCGTGACGCTTGTCATCACAGTGCTCCATGACACATGTCATCACAATGCTCTATGCCGTTCTCAGCACAATGTTCCATGCCCTTTTCATCACAATGCTCCATGACCCCTGTCATCACAATGCTCCATGACTCCAGTCATCACAATCTTCATAACATTTGTCATCAAAATGGGCGATACCCACGTCATCAAAAGGCTCTGTTACCTTTGTAACCACAATGCTCCATGAACTTTTCATCACAATGCTCCGTGACCATTGTCACCACAATGCTCCATGTCTTTGTCAAAAAAATGCTCCATGACCCTTGTCATCACAATGTGCCATGTACATTTCATCCCAACGGCCCACAAATTTGTCATCACAATGCTCCATGAACCTTGTAATCACAATGCTCCATGCACTTCTCATCACAATGCTCCATTACCCCTGTCATAACAATGCTCCATGACCCCTGCCATCACAATTTTCTATGCCCTTGTCATCACAATGCTCCAAGACACAAGTAATCACAATGCTCCATGCCCCTCTTCTTCTCAATGCTCCATGAACCCTGTCATCACAATGAATCATGCCAATCATCATAATGCTTCCGGCTATTGTCACCACAATGAAATCAAAATTCTACATGACTCCTGTCATCACAGTACTCCATGAACTATTTCCGCCCAATGCTCCATGACCCTTGTCATCACAATGATCCATGCCCTTGTCATCCCAATGCTCCATGACCCCTGAATTCACAATGCTCCGTGACGCTTGTCATCACAGTGCTCCATGAAACTTGTCAGCAGAATGCTCCATGCCTTTGTCAGCAAAATGCTACATGACATTGTCATTACAATGCTCTTTGCGCATGTCATCACAATACTCCATTTCCATTGTCATCACAATCCTCCATGAAACTTGGGATCACATTGCTTCATGCCCTTGTCATCACAATGCTCCCTGCTCCTTGAAATCAAAATGATCCATGACCTCTGTCATCACAATGCTCCAAACCCTTGTGATCACAATGTTCCGTAACACTTGTCATCACAAAGATCCATGATGACTGTCATCACAATACTCCATGCCCTTTTCATCACAATGCTCCATGACCTTTGTCATCACAATTCTCAATACACTTGTCATCACAATGCTCCCTGACATTGTCGTCAGAGTGCTCCTAGAACACTGTCACCAAAAGGCTCCATTCCTTTTTCATCACAAGGCCCCATGCCATTTTCATCACAATGCTCCATGCAATTGTCATGAAAATACTCCACAAGCTTGTCATCAGTATGCTCCATGTCTCTTGTCATCACAATTATCCATGCACTTGTCAGCACAATGCTCCCTGACCCTTGTCATCACAAGGCTCCAAACCCTTGTCATCACAATGCTCCATTACCTTTGTCTTTAGAATCCTCCATGACACTTGGCATCACAATGCTCCATGCCTTTGTCATCACAATGGGCCATTACATATGTCATCACAATGCTCGCTGACACCTCTCTTCACAATACTGCATGCCCTTGTCATCACAATGCTACATGCCCCTGTATCACAATGTTCCAAGTCCCCTGTAATCAGAATGCTCCACGCCCCTTTTCACCAGTATGCTCCTTGAGATTTGTCATCACAAGCCTCCATGGTTTTCTCAACACAATGCTCCAGGACCTTTTCATCACAATGCTTCACGACATTGTCATGAAAATTCTCAATGGCCCTTGTCAACATAATGCTCCAATCCCTAGTCATCACAATGCTCCATTATATTTGTCATCACATCCTCCATTACATTTGGCATCACAATGCTCCATGCTATTGTCATCGCAATGGACCATGACATAGGTCATCAAAATGCTCCCTGACACCTGTCTTCACAATACTCCATGCCCTTGTCTTCACAATGCTTTATGCCCTAGTCATCACAATGCACCACGTCCACTGTCATCACAATAATCTATGAAACTTGTCAGACCAATTCTCCATGCCCCTGTCATCAGAATGCTCCATGCCCTTGTCATCACAATGCTCCATGACCCCTGTCATCACAATGCACCGTGACTCCAGTCATCACTATGCTTCATAACGTTTGTCATCACAACGGTCCATGCCCGCATCATCACAAGGCTCTGTAACCTTTGTAACCCCAATGCTCCACGAACTTTTCATCACAATGCTCCGTGACCTTTGTCATCACAATGCTCCATGCAGTTGTCAGAACAATGCTCCATGACCTTTGTCATCACAATGTGCCATGCACTTTTCATCACAATGATCCACAACCTTGTCATAGCTATGCTCCATAAACCTTGTAAGCACAATGCTCCATGAACTTCTCATCCAAATGCTCTCTCACATGAGATATAACAATGTTCCATCACTAGTCATCACAATCCTCGCTCAACCCTGTTATCACAATGTTCCATGACCCCTGTCATCACAATGCTACATCCCCTTATCAGCACAATGTTCGTTGGCCCCTGACATCACAATGTTCCATAACCCCTGTCATCAAAATGCTCCATGACCCTTTTCATCCCAAAGCTCCATGATCCCTGGCAACACAATGTTCTATAACCCATGTCATCAAAATGTTTCATTACACTTTTCATCAAATTGCTGCATGACCCTGTCATCAAAATGCTCCCTGCCCTTCTCATCACAATACACAACACACTTGTCATCAAAATGCTCCATGACTTTTGTCATCACAAAGCTCCATGACCCTTGGCATCACAATGCTCCATGTCATTGTCATCACAATGCTCCATGAAACATCTCATCACATTACTCCATGCCCTTGTTATCAAAAGCTCCATGACACTTGTCATCACAATGCTCGATGCCGTTCTCATCACAATGCACCATGCCCTTGTCATTACAATCCTCCATGACCCATGTATCACAGTGTACCGTGCCCTTGTCATCACAATGCTCCATGCCCACTCTCATCACAATAATCCATGAAACATTTCAGACCAATGCTCAATGCCCTTCTCATCACAATGCTCCATTACCTATGTCATAAAAATGCTTCATGACCCCTGCCATCAAAAGGTTCCACGGCCTTGTCATCACAAGGCTCCATGCCCCTTGTCATCACAATGCTCCAAAACCCCTGTTATCACAATGCTCCATGCCCTTGTCATCACAGTGCTCCATGACCTTTGTCATCACAATTCTCAATACACTTGTCATCACAATGCTCCCTGACACTTGTCGTCAGAATGCTCCTTGAACCCTGTCACGAAAAGGCTGCATGCCTTTTTCATCACAAAGCCCCATGCCGTTTTCATCACAATGCTCCATGCCATTGTCATCAAAATACTCCACAAGCTTGTCATCAGAATGCTCCATGACTCTTGCCATCACAATTCTACATGCACTTGTCAGCACAATGCTCCCTGAACATTGTCATCACTATGCTCCAAGCCATTGTCATCAAAATGCTCCATTACGTCTGTCATCAGAATCATCCATGACAATTTGCATCACAATGCTCCATGCCATTGTCATCACAATGGGCCAATACATATGTCATCACAATGCTCCGTGACACCACTTTTCACAATACTGCATGACCTTGTCATCACAAAGCTCCATGACGCATGTCATCAGAATGTTCCATGGCCTTCTCCACACAATGCTCCATGCCCTTGTCATCACAATGCTCCAAAACCCATGTAATCACAATGCTCCATGCCCCTTTTCTTCAGAATGCTCCATGAGACTTGTCATCACAAGTCTCCATGGTCATCTCATCACAATGATCCAGGACCTTGTCATCACCATGGTCCATTCCCTAGTGATCACAATGCTCCATGACCCCTGTCATCACAATACTCCATGAACATTTTCAGCCCAATGCCCCATGACCTTCTCATCACAATGCTCCAAGACCAATATCATCACAATGCTCCATGATCACTGTCATCACAACACTGATTGACACCTGAAAACACAATGATCCGGGACACTTCTCATCACAATGCTACATTCCCTAGTCATCACAATGCTCCATTACCCCTTTCATCACAATAATCCATGAACATTTTCAGCCCAATGTTCCATGACCCTTGTCATCACAATGATCCATGCCCTTCTCATCCCAATGTTCCATGACCCCTGTATTCACAATGCTCCGCGACGCTTGTCATCAGAGTGCTCCATGACACCTGTCTTCACAATGCTCCATGCCTTTGTCAGCAAAATGCTACATGACCTTGTCATTACAATGATCTATGTGCTTGTCATCACAATACTGCATTACCATTGTCACCACTATCCTCCATGAAACGTGGGATCACATTGCTTCATGCCCTTGTCATCACAATGCTCCATGCTCCTTGAAATCTAAATGATCCATGACCTCTGTCATTGCAATGCTCCAAACACTTGTGATCACGATGTTCCATAACACTTTTCATCACAACGCTCCATGATGCCTGTCATCACAATACTCCATGCCTTTTCATCACAATGCTCCATGACCTTTGTCATCACAATTCTCAATACACTTGTCATCACAATGCTCCTAGACACTTGTAAACAGAATGCTCCTTGAAACCTGTCACGAAAAGGCTCCTTGCCTTTTTCATCACAAAGCCCCATGCCGTTTTCATCACAATGCTCCATGCCATTGTCATCAAAATACTCCACAAGCTTGTCATCAGAATGCTCCATGTCTCTTGCCATCACAATTCTCCATGCACTTGTCAGCACAATGCTCCCTGAACCTTGTCATCACTATGCTCCAAGCCATTGTCATCACAATGCTCCTTTACCTTTTTCATCAGAATCCTCCATGAAATTTGGCATCACAATGCTCCATGCCATTATCATCACAATGGGCTAATACATATGTCATCACAATGCTCCGTGACACCTCTTCTCACAATACTGCATGACCTGGTCATCACAATGCTCCATGCCCTTGTCATCACAATGCGCCATTCCAACTGTCATCACAATAATCCATGAAACTTATTAGACCAATGCCCCTTGCCCTTGTCATCACAATGCTCCATGCCCTTGCTATCACAATGTTCCAAGACCCCTGTAATCAGAATGCTCCATGCCCCTTTTCATCAGTATGCTCCATGAGACTTGTCATCACAAGGCTCCATGGTTTTCTCATCACAGTGTTCCAGGACCTTGTCATCACAATGCTTCATGACATTGTCATGAAAATTCTCAATGGCCCTTGTCATCATAATGCTCCAAGCCGTAGTCATCACAATGCTCCATTATATTTGTCATTACAATCCTCCATTACATTTGGCATCACAATGCTCCATGCCATTGTCATCGCAATGGACCATGACATATGTCATCACAATGCTCCCTGACACCTGTCTTCACAATACTCCATGACCTTGTCATCATAATGCTCCATGCCCTTGTCATCACAATGCACCATGTCCACTGTCATCACAATCATCTATGAAACTTGTCAGACCAATTCTCCATGCCCCTCTCATCACAGTGCTCCATGCCCTTGTCATCACAATGCTCCATGACCCCTGTCATCACAATGCCCCGTGACTCCAATCAACACAATGCTTCATAACGTTTGTCATCACAACGGTCCATGCCCGCGTCATCACATGGTTCTGTGACATTTTAACCACAATGCTCCACGAACTTTTCATCACAATGCTCCATGACACTTGTCGTCAGAATGCTCCTTGAACCCTGTCACGAAAAGGCTGCATGCCTTTTTCATCACAAAGCCCCATGCCGTTTTCATCACAATGCTCCATGCCATTGTCATCAAAATACTCCACAAGCTTGTCATCAGAATGCTCCATGACTCTTGCCATCACAATTCTACATGCACTTGTCAGCACAATGCTCCCTGAACATTGTCATCACTATGCTCCAAGCCATTGTCATCAAAATGCTCCATTACGTCTGTCATCAGAATCATCCATGACAATTTGCATCACAATGCTCCATGCCATTGTCATCACAATGGGCCAATACATATGTCATCACAATGCTCCGTGACACCACTTTTCACAATACTGCATGACCTTGTCATCACAAAGCTCCATGACGCATGTCATCAGAATGTTCCATGGCCTTCTCCACACAATGCTCCATGCCCTTGTCATCACAATGCTCCAAAACCCATGTAATCACAATGCTCCATGCCCCTTTTCTTCAGAATGCTCCATGAGACTTGTCATCACAAGTCTCCATGGTCATCTCATCACAATGATCCAGGACCTTGTCATCACCATGGTCCATTCCCTAGTGATCACAATGCTCCATGACCCCTGTCATCACAATACTCCATGAACATTTTCAGCCCAATGCCCCATGACCTTCTCATCACAATGCTCCAAGACCAATATCATCACAATGCTCCATGATCACTGTCATCACAACACTGATTGACACCTGAAAACACAATGATCCGGGACACTTCTCATCACAATGCTACATTCCCTAGTCATCACAATGCTCCATTACCCCTTTCATCACAATAATCCATGAACATTTTCAGCCCAATGTTCCATGACCCTTGTCATCACAATGATCCATGCCCTTCTCATCCCAATGTTCCATGACCCCTGTATTCACAATGCTCCGCGACACTTGTCATCAGAGTGCTCCATGACACCTGTCTTCACAATGCTCCATGCCTTTGTCAGCAAAATGCTACATGACCTTGTCATTACAATGATCTATGTGCTTGTCATCACAATACTGCATTACCATTGTCACCACTATCCTCCATGAAACGTGGGATCACATTGCTTCATGCCCTTGTCATCACAATGCTCCATGCTCCTTGAAATCTAAATGATCCATGACCTCTGTCATTGCAATGCTCCAAACACTTGTGATCACGATGTTCCATAACACTTTTCATCACAACGCTCCATGATGCCTGTCATCACAATACTCCATGCCTTTTCATCACAATGCTCCATGACCTTTGTCATCACAATTCTCAATACACTTGTCATCACAATGCTCCTAGACACTTGTAAACAGAATGCTCCTTGAAACCTGTCACGAAAAGGCTCCTTGCCTTTTTCATCACAAAGCCCCATGCCGTTTTCATCACAATGCTCCATGCCATTGTCATCAAAATACTCCACAAGCTTGTCATCAGAATGCTCCATGTCTCTTGCCATCACAATTCTCCATGCACTTGTCAGCACAATGCTCCCTGAACCTTGTCATCACTATGCTCCAAGCCATTGTCATCACAATGCTCCTTTACCTTTTTCATCAGAATCCTCCATGAAATTTGGCATCACAATGCTCCATGCCATTATCATCACAATGGGCTAATACATATGTCATCACAATGCTCCGTGACACCTCTTCTCACAATACTGCATGACCTGGTCATCACAATGCTCCATGCCCTTGTCATCACAATGCGCCATTCCAACTGTCATCACAATAATCCATGAAACTTATTAGACCAATGCCCCTTGCCCTTGTCATCACAATGCTCCATGCCCTTGCTATCACAATGTTCCAAGACCCCTGTAATCAGAATGCTCCATGCCCCTTTTCATCAGTATGCTCCATGAGACTTGTCATCACAAGGCTCCATGGATTTCTCATCACAGTGTTCCAGGACCTTGTCATCACAATGCTTCATGACATTGTCATGAAAATTCTCAATGGCCCTTGTCATCATAATGCTCCAAGCCGTAGTCATCACAATGCTCCATTATATTTGTCATTACAATCCTCCATTACATTTGGCATCACAATGCTCCATGCCATTGTCATCGCAATGGACCATGACATATGTCATCACAATGCTCCCTGACACCTGTCTTCACAATACTCCATGACCTTGTCATCATAATGCTCCATGCCCTTGTCATCACAATGCACCATGTCCACTGTCATCACAATCATCTATGAAACTTGTCAGACCAATTCTCCATGCCCCTCTCATCACAGTGCTCCATGCCCTTGTCATCACAATGCTCCATGACCCCTGTCATCACAATGCCCCGTGACTCCAATCAACACAATGCTTCATAACGTTTGTCATCACAACGGTCCATGCCCGCGTCATCACATGGTTCTGTGACATTTTAACCACAATGCTCCACGAACTTTTCATCACAATGCTCCATGACACTTGTCATCAAACGCTCCATGCCTTTGTCAGAACAATGCTCCATGACCCTTGTCATCACAATGTGCCATGCGCTTTTCATCACAATGATCCACAACCTTGTCATCGCTATGCTCCATAAACCTTGTAATCACAATGCTCCATGAACTTCTCATCCAAATGCTCTCTCACCAGATATATCACAATGTTCCATCACTAGTCATCACAATCCTCCCTCACCCCTGTTATCACAATGTTCCATGACGCTTGTCATCACAATGCTCCAAGACCCCTGTAATCACAATGCTCCATGCCCTTTTCATCACAAAGCTCCATGACGCATGTAATCAGAATATTCCATGGCCTTCTCCTCACAATGCTCCATGCCCTTGTCATCACAATGCTCCAAGACCCCTGTAATCACAATGCTCCATGCCCCTTTTCATCAGAATGCTCCATGAAACTTCTCATCACAAGTCTCCCTGGTCATCTCATCACAATGCTCCAGGACCTTGTCATCACCACGCTCCATTCCATTGTCATCACAATGCTCCATGACCCCTGTCATCACAATACTCCAGGAACATTTTCAGCCCAGTGCTCCATGACCCTTGTCATCAAAATGATCCATGCCCTTTTCATTCTAATGCTCCATGACCCCTGTATTCACAATGCTCCTTGACGATTTTCATCACAGTGCTCCATGACACATGTCATCACAATGCTGTATGCCATTCTCAGTACAATGCTCAATGCCCTTTTCATCACAGTGCTCCATGACCCCTGTCATCACAATGCTCCGTGACTCCAGTCATCACAATTCTTCATAACATTTGTCATCACAATTGTCGATACCCATGTCATCACAGGGCTCTGTGACCTTTGTAAACACAATGCTCCATGAACTTTTCATCACAATGTTCCGTGACACTTGTCATCACAATGCTCCATGCCTTTGTCAGAAATATGCTCCATGACGCTTGTCATCACAATGTGTGACACGCTTTTCATCCCAACGGTCCACAAATTTGTCATTGCAATTCTCCATAAACCTTGTAATCACAAAGCTCCATTCCCTTCTCATCACAATGCTCCATTACACCTGTCATAACAATGCTACATTACCACTGCCATCACAATGTTCCACGGCCTTGTCTTCACAAGGCTCCCTGACACTTGTCATCACAATGCTCCAAGACTCCTGTAAGCACAATGCTCCATGCCCATGTCATCACAATGCTCCATGACACATGTCATCAGAATGTTCCATGACCTTCTCCACACAATGCTCCATGCCCTTGTCATCAAAATGCTCCAAGACCCCTGTAATCACAATGCTCCATGCCTCTTTTCATCTCAATGCTCCATGAACGCTCTCATCACAATGCATCATGCCAATCATCATAATGCTTCCGGCTATTGTCAGCACAATGAAATCAAAATTCTCCATGACCTCTGTCATCACAATGCTCCATGACCCCTGTCATCAAAATGATCTATGCCCTTGTCATCCCAATGCTCCATGACGCTTTTCATCACAGTGCGCCATGACACTTGTCATCACAATGTTCCATGCCTTTGTCAGCAAATTGCTACATGACATTGTCATTATAATGCTCTATGCGCTTGTCTTCACAATACTCCATTACCGTTGTCTTCACAATCCTCCATGAACCTTGGGATCACATTGCTTCCTGCCCTTGTCATCACAATGCTCCATGCTCCTTGAAATCAAAATGATCCATGACCTCTGTCATCACAATGCTCCAAAACCTTGTGATCACAGTGTTCCATAACACTTTTCATCACAATGCTCCATGATGCCTGTCATCACAATACTCCATGCCCTTTTCATCACAATGCTCCATGACCTTTGTCATCACAATTCTCAATACACTTGTCATCACAGTGCTCCCTGACACTTGTCATCAGAATGCTCCTTGAACCCTGTCACAAAAAGACTCCATGCCTTTTTCATCACAATGCCCCATGCCGTTTTCATCACAATGCTCCATGCCATTGTCATCAAAATACCCCAAAAGCTTGTCTTGTCATGAAAAAGCTACAGGATGCATGTCTTCAGAATGTTCCATGGCCCTGTCATCAAAATTCTCCATGCCCTTGTCATCACAAAGCTTCAAGACCCTTGTAATCAAAATGCTCCATGCGTCTTTTCATCTCAACGCTCCATGAAACCTGTCATCACAATGGACCATGCCCATCATCATAATGCTTCAGGCTATTGTCATCACAATGAAATCAAAATGCTCCATGACCTCTGTCATCACAATGCTCCAAACCCTGGTGATCACAATGTTCCATAACACTTATCATTACAACACCCCTTGACGCTCATCATCACAATTATCCATGATCTTTTCATCACAATGCTGCATGACCTTTGTCATCACAATGCTTAATACACTTGTTATCACAATGCTCCCTGACACTTGTCATCAGTATGCTCCATTAACCCTGTCATGACACGTCTCCATGCCTTTTTCATCACAATGATCCATGCCATGTTAATCACAATGCTCCAAGACAGCTGTAATCACAATGCTCCATGCCCTTGTCATCATAAAGCTCAATGATGCATGTCATCAGAATGCTCCATGGCCTTCTCATCACAATGCTCCATGCCCTTGTCATCACAATGCTCCAAGACCCCTTTAATCACAATGCTCCATGTCCCTTTTCATCAGAATGCTCCATGAGACTTGTCATCACAAGTTTCCATTGTCTTCTCATCAAAGTGCTCCAGGAACTTGTCATCAAAATGCTCCATGATCCCTGTCATCACAATACTCCATGAACATTTTCAGCCCAATGCTCCATGACCTTCTCATCAAAATGCTCCATGACCCCTGTCATCACAATACTCCATGAACATTTTCAGCCCAATGCTCCATGACCCTTGTCATCACAATGATCCATGCCCTTGTCATCCCAATGCTCCATGAACCCTGTATTCACAATGCTCCGTGACGCTTGTCATCACAGTGCGCCATGACACCTGTCATCGCAATGCTCCATGCCTTTGTCAGCAAAATACTACCTGACCTTGTCATTGCAATGCTCTATGCGCTTGTCATCACAATTCTCCTTTCCCATTGTCATCACAGTCCTCCATGAACCTTGGGATCACATTGCTTCATGCCCTTGTCATCACAATGCTCCATGCTCCTTGAAATATAAATCATCCATGACCTCTGTCATCACAATGCTCCAAACCCTTGTGATCACAATGTTCCATAGCACTTGTCATCACAACGCTCTAAGATGCCTGTCATCACATTACTCCATGCCTATTTCATCACAATGCTCCGTGACCTTTGTCATCACAATTCTCAATACACTTGTCATCACAATGCTCCCTGACACTTGTCATCAGAATGCTCCTTGAACCCTTTCACGAAAATGCTCCATGACTTTTTCATCACAATGCCCATGCCGTTTTCATCACAATGCTCCATGCCATTGTCAACAAAATACTCCACAAGATTGTCATCAGAATGCTCCATGACGCTTTTTATCACAATTCTCCATGCACTTGTCAGCACAATGCTCCCTGTCCCTTGTCATCACAATGCTCCAAGCCATTGTCATCACAATGCTCCATTTCCATTGTCATCAGAATCCTCCATGACACTTGGCATCACAATGCTCCATGCCATTGTCATCACAATGGGCCATTACATATGTCATCACTATGCTTCCTGACACCTCTCTTCACAATACTGCATGACCTGGTTATCACAATGCTCCATGCCCTTGTCATCACAATGCGCCATTCCAACTGTCATCGCAATAATCCATGAAACTTATTAGACCAATGTTCCCTGCCCTTGTCATCACAATGCTCCATGCCCTTGTTATCACAATGCTTCATGACCCCTGTCATCACAATGTTCCATGAATCGATTCATCACAATGCTTCATGACCTTTGTCATCACAATGGTCCATGCCCTCGTCTTCCACAGTCTCTGTGACATATTTAACCACAATGCTCCATGAAATTTTCATCACAGTGCTCTTTGACCCTTGTCATCACAATGCTCTATGCCTTCCTCAGCACAACGCTCCATGACCCTTGTCATCACAATGCTCCATGCGCTTGTCAGCACAATGCACCATGACCCATGTCATCACAATGCACCCTGCACTTGTCATCACAGTGTTCCACAATCTTGTCACCACAATGCTCCATAAAACTTGTCATCACAAATCTCCATGCACTTCTCATCAAAATGCTCTCTCACCACAGATATCACAATGTTACATCACTAGTCATCACAATACTCCCTCACCACTGTCATCACAATGTTCCATGACTCCTGTCTATGCAATGCTACATGCACTTATCATCACAAACTTCGATGACCACTGACATCACAATGTTCCATAACCCCTGTCATCAAAATATTCCATGACCCTTTTCATTAAACTGCTCTATGACCCTGTCATCACACTGCTCCCTGCCCTTCTCATCACATTGCACCAACCCATGTCATTAATTTGCTCCATGGCTTTGTCATCACAAAGCTCCATGACCCTTGGCATCCCAATGCTCCATTCCATTGTCATCACAATGCTCCATGAACCCTCTAATCACAATGCTCCATGCCCCTTTGCATCTCAATGCTTCATGAACCCTGTCATCAAAATGCACCATGCCCATCATCATAATGCTTCAGGCTCTTGTCATCACTATGAAATAAAAATATTCGATCATCTGTCTCATCACAATGCTCCAAATCCTTGTGATCACAATGTTCTATAACACTTATCATCACAACGCCCCATGACGCTCATCATCACAATTATCCATGCTCTTCTCATCACAGTGCTCCATGACCTTTGTCATCACAATGCTCTATAAACATGTCATCACAATGCTCCCTGACACTTGTCATCAGTATGCTCCTGGAACCCTGTCATGACAAGGCTCCATACCATTTTCATAACAATGATCCATGCCAATTTCATCACAATGCTCCAAGACACCAGTAATCACAGTGCTCCATGCCCTTGTCATCACAGTGCTCCAAGACCCCTGTAATCACAATACTCCATGCCCCTTTTCATCAGAATGCTCCATGAGACTTGTTATTACAAGGCTCCATGGTCTTCTCATCACAATGCTCCAGGAACTTTTCATCACAGTGCTCCATTCCCTTGTCATCACAATGCTCCATGACCCCTGTCCTCACAATACTTCCTGAACATTTTCAGTCCAATTCTCCAGGAACTTCTCATCACAATGCTTCATGATCCCTATCATCACAATGCTCCATGACCACTGTCATCACAACGCTCCATGACCCCTGACAACACAGTGATCCGGGACTCTTGTCATCACAATGCACCATTCCCTAGTCATCACAATGCTCCATGAATATTTTCAGCCCAATGCTCCATGACACTTGTCATCACAATGATCCATGGCCTTGCCATCCCTATGCTCCATGACCCCTGTAATCACAATGATCCGTGATGCTTCTCATCACAGTGCTCCATGGCCCATATCATCACAATGCTCCATGCCTGTGTCAGCAAAATGCTACATGACCTTGTCATCACAATCCTCCATTTGCTTGTCATCACAATACTCCATTACCATTGTCATCACAATCCTCCATGAACCTTGGGATCACATTGCTTCATGCCCTTGTCATCCCAATGCTCCATGCTCCTTGAAAACAAAATTATCCATGACTTCTATCATCACAATGCTCCAAACCCTTGTGATCACAATGTTCCATAACACTTGTCATCACAACGCTCCATGATGCCTGTCATCACAATACTCCATGCCCTTTTCGTCAAAATGCTCCATGATCTTTTTCATCACCATTCTCAATACACTTGTCATCACAATGTTCCCTGACACTTGTCGTCAGTATGCTCCTTGATACCTGTCATGAAATGGCTTCATGCCTTTTTTATCACAATGCTCCATGCCATTGTCATCACAATACTCCACAAGCTTGTCATCAGAATGCTCCAAGGCACTTGTCATCACAATGCTCCATGGCCACTGTCATCACAATTCTCCATACCCCTTGTCATTACTGTGCTCCATGACGCTCGTCATCACAATTATCCATGGACTTCTCATCACAATGCTCCACGCCCTTGTCATCAAAATGCTCCATGACCCTTGTCATCACAATGCTCCATGGCCACTCTCATCACAATGCTCCATTCCCCTTGTCATTACAGTGCTCCATGACGCTCGTCATCACAATTATCCATGGACTTCTCATCACAAAGCTCCACGGTCTTGCCATCACAATGCTCCATGCCCTGGTCATCACAATGCTCCATGTCCCCTGTCATCACAATTCTCCTCGTTCTTGGCATCACTATGCTCCACGACACTTCTCATCACCGTGTTACATGATTTGTCATCACAATTCTGTATGCACTTTTCATCGCAATGCTCCATCACCCCTGTCATAGGAAGCTCCATGTGCTTCTCATCACAATGCTTCATGAACTTGTCATCAAAATTCTCAATGGCCCTTGTCATCACAATGCTCCATGCCCTTGTCATCACAATGCTCCATGTCCATTGTCATCACAACGCTCCAAGCCCTTGTCATCAAAATGCTCCATTACATTTGTCATCACAATCCTCCATGACACTTGGCATCACAATATTCCATTCCATTGTCATCGCAATGGACCATGACATATGTCATCACAATGCTCCCTGAGACCTGTCTTCAAAATACTCCATGACCTTCTCATCACAATGCTCCATGCCTTTGTCATCACATTGCACCATGCCCACTGTCATCACAATAATCCATGAAACATATCAGGCCAATGCTCCATGCCCCTGTCATCACAATGCTCATTGCCTTTTCATCACAAAGCTCTATGACCCCTGTCATCACAATGCTCCGTGACTCCAGTCATCACAATGCTTCATGACCTTTGTCATCACAATGATCCATGCCCTCGTCATCACAAGGCTCTGTGACCTTTGTCACCAAAATGCTCCATGAAATTTTCATCACAATGCTCGGTGACCCTTGTCATCACACTGCTCTATGCCTTTGTCAGCACAGTTCTCCATGACCCATGTCATCACAATGTGCCATGTGCTTGTCATCACAGTGCTCCACAATCTTGTCATCAAAATGCTCCATAAAACTTGTCCACACAATGCTCCATGCACTTCTTATCAAAATGCTCTCTCACGAATGATATCAAAATGTTCCCTCACTAATCATCACAATACACGCACTCCCCTGTCATCACAATGGTCCACAACACCGTCATGAAAATGTTCCATGACTCCTGACATCACAATGTTCCATAACCCGTCATCAAAATGTTCCATGACACTTTTCATCACATTGCTCCATGACCCTTTCATCACAATGCACCCTGCCCATCACAAGAGAATGCACCACACCCTTGTCATCAAAAGGATCCATGACCTTTGTCATCACAAAACTCCATGACCCTTGGCATCACAATGCTCCATGCCATTGTCATCACAATGCTCCAAAAACCTCTCATCACTTCGTTCCAAGCCCTTGTCATCACAGGATCCATGATGCTTTTCAGCACAATGCTCGATGCCATTCTTCTCACAATGCTCCATGTGCTTCTCATTACAATCCTCCATGAACCATGTATCACAGTGTTCCGTGCCATTGTTATCACAATGCTCCTTGCCCCCTCTCATCACAATAATCCATGAAACATTTCAGACCAATGTTCCATGCCCTTTTCATCACAATGATCCAAGACTCCTGTAAGCATAATGCTCCATGCCCCTTTTCATCTCAATGCTCCATGAACGCTGTCATCACAATGCACCAAATGCGCATCATCATAATGCTTCATGCTATTGTCATCACAATGAAATCAAAATGCTCTATGAGCTCTGTCATCACAATGCTCCAAATCCTTGTGATCACAATATTCCATAACACCTATCATCACAACGCCCCATAACGCTCATCATCACAAGTATCCATGGTCTTCTAATCACAATGCTCCATGACATTTGTCATCACAGTGCTCAATACCCTTGTCATCACAATGGTCCCTGACACTTGTCATCAGTATGCTCCTTGAACCCTGTCATGACAAGGCTCCATGCCTTTTTCATCACAATGTTACATGCCCTTTCCCTCACAGTGCTCCAAGACCCCTGTAATCACAATGCTCCATGCCCTTGTCATCACAAAGCTCCATGATGCATGTCATCAGAACGCTCCATGACATTCTCATCCCATTGTTCACTGCCCTTGTCATCACAATGCTCCAAGAGCCCTGTAATCACAATGTTCCATGCCCTTGTCATCACAAAGGTCCATGATGCATGTCATCAGAACGCTCCATGACATTCTCATTCCAATGTTCCATGCCCTTGTCATCACAATGCTCCAAGACCCCTGTAATCACAATGCTCCATGACCCTTTTCATCAGAATGCTCCATGAGACTTGTCATCACATGGCTCCATGGTCTTCTCATCACAATGATCCAGTACCTTGTCATCACAATGCTCCTTGACCCCTGTCATCACAATACTCCATGAACATTTTCTGCCCAATGCTCCATGACGTTCTCATCACAATGCTCCATGACCTCTGTCATAACAATGCTCCATGACCACTGTCATCACAATGCTCCATGAACCCTGACAACACAATGATCCGGGAATCTTGTCATCAAAATGCTCCATGCCGTTGTCATCCCAATGCTCCATGAACCCTGTAATCACAATGCTCCATGACGCTTGTCATCACAGTGCTCCATGAACCTTGTCATCACAATGCCTTTGACAGCAAAATGATACATAATCTTGTCATCACAATGCTCCATGTGCTTGTCATCACAATCTTCCATGACCCTTGGGATCATATTGCTTTATGCCCTTGTCATCTCTATCTTGCCTTTCTGGTTTTTACAGATTTTCGGATGTCCTTTTTGACTGGTGTGAAGTGACAATTATTTGTAGTGTGGATTTGCATTGCGCGCTTGCTTGATTGGCCAAAAAGGGCCTATGCCTTTTCTCCTGAATATATTCAGGAGAAAATTCATATGCTGTTTTTGGCCAAGTGCATCATTCTCGAAGTTGTGATGCCTTTCCTGTGCTTTAAAGGCGATTCCAATTTACCTCTTGATATATGTTTTGTGCAATTCCGCCTCATTTTCAAGTCTGCTTTGTTGCCTTCCCTCAACAGATTTTTGGAAGAGAGTAGTCCTTTATAACTCTGCAGGTTTTTGATTTGCTTTGCCCCTGAGCTCCAATTTTCAAATCACATTTTTGGGAGCTGACCGCAAATCCACAATTTTGCTTCAGGAACTATACTGGTTCCAGGGGTGGCTATACTGGTTCCCTGTGGGTGGCTGAGGCTTTGGTTAATTCTTCTTCCTGACGGGAATTTAGAGTGACATGTGTCCGTCCAAAGGCCTACATCTACTCTCTGATTTGTTCTCCCTCTTCCCTTTCATCCTCTGCACAATTAGCAAACTGTGCGAACCAGGAGGTTATAGGGGATGACTCTCCTAAGTTGGGAGATTGATAGTAAAGTAGTTGGAATGGCAAACTGTAGCACAAGGAGAGGAAAAAGTAGGAGCCTTTCAGAAACCTTTCGCCATCACAGGGTGTCCATTCTCTAGGTTTCCCATACATGTTATAACTGTAGTGATATTCCCTTCTACCTGGAAATTTGGGACCCATGGAATGGTGGCATGCATTACTACTTTAAAGGGTCTGCATTTTCTCTCCCAATCTCACCAGTCCTCTCAGTCCCAAGTGTCCAGCCTTATGTCTCATCCAGCTGTCTTTGCAGATAGGGTCATTCTAGGTTTCATCAGAACCCCTGAAGGAATTGTGTAAGAATTTCGCTGTTTTTTGTTTTGTTTTTGAAATTCATTTTTATAATGGGGTTGAGCTGATTTTCACTGACGCGTTTATGCCGGTCTAGACACACTTGATTCCCTTACAGAGGCATATCAGTACATAGGTTTTAAGATTCTTACTAATCAGATATATTCCTCTGTGGGGAATAGGGATTTTGAGTCCCGTTCACTGAGGAAGGTGTAGGTCTTATCTATTCTGTATTTGGTTTATGGAATGGTACCTGTGCTAATATCAAACTCTGGTTTTATGCATCACCCCACCTCTCCTTTCCCCTTAAGGAGGCATAAGAGTGTTTTCTAAATGTGAGACGCTGCTCTCTTTCCTAATTCAGTTCATGTGTTGTGATGTTGACATTCCCTCTGTAAGTGATATCTTATGATAAGATTCTTTTTCTGTGTGACTAATTTCCCTTAGAATCATCATACCTAAATCCTCTCATTATGCTGCTACTGGCCTTATGACATTGATTTCACGTCTGAGTGATATTCCATTGTACAAAATTACCACAAGTTCTTTATGCATTTCTCTTTTTCCTGGGATACTTTAGGTGTACCGAAGTTCAGGTTCTTGTATGCAGAGCAGCCCTAAACTTTGGGGTGCCTGTGTCTTGTTGATATTTAGTCTTCCCAAGTTATATGTCCATGAGTTGAAGTCCCCTTTGCTCGGGGGCTTTGTATTTTAGATGTTTTAGGAAACAGCATACACTTCTTCAGAGTAGCTCTTGGATATTTATACCCCACCCATCAGCGTGACCAATCTCCCTGTTTTCCATGGCCTCTCCTGCATTTTTGATTTGTACACATTTTTTGGATGGACTTTCTGAGCAGTGGAAATTGAGACTTCTTTATTGTGCGGATTTGCATTTCCCTCTTGCTTGGTTGGCCAAAAACTCTGTATGTGTTTTTTTCCTGAAGATATTCATGAAAAAAACGCATACACCCTTTTGCCCAACTGCATCATTTTAGAAATTCTGCTGCTTTTCATATGCTTTAAATGTGAGTACAATCTACCTTTTGAAAAATGTTTCCTGCAATTCTGCCTCTCATTCAGAACCTCTTCGTTGCCTTACCTGAATATATTTTTGGACGTTGGTTATCATTTATATCTTTGCAGGTCTTTGAATTGTCTGCTCCTGAGCTCCATTTTGCAACTCGCATTTTTGTGAGCTGGCCGCCAAACCATTGGATTGATTCCGGCCCTATTCTGGTTCTGGGGAGGCAGGCTGAGCCTTTGGTTAATTCTTCTTCCTAAAGGGATATTAGAGTGACATGTGCCTGTCAAAACTCCTACAGCTAATCTCTCACTGGTTCCTCCTCTTCCCATTTATCCTCTTCAAAAATTGCAAACTGTGTGAAACAGGAGGTTAATGGTGCTGATTCTGCAAGTGGGGAGATTGTTAGTAATGTGGCTGGAATTGTGAACCCCAGCACCAGGAGATCAAAACTGAGGTGCATGTTAGACACCTTTCCTGAGCACACGGTGTACATTCATCTCGGTTTCGCAGGCATGTTTTTCCTGTCAGAAGATTCCCTTGAAACTGCCGATTTGGGACCCATGGAATGGGTACCAGGCAGTATTACTTTAAAAGGTCTGCATTTCCTCACCCAGCCTCTCTAACATCTCTTAGCGTGCATAGCTTCCAGCCTTATATATCATCCTGCTGTGGGTCTACATGTGTTCAATCCATGTTACATCGTAGCCCTTCAACAAAAGTTGTAAGAATTTTTGTCTGTCTCACCGTTTTTATAAATATTTTTAAATTTATTTTTATATTGGTTACAGCTGATTTTCAAAGCTCTGTTTTTTGCTGCTGTACATCCATTTGATTCATGTACTGTGTGACAACAATAAATTCTTTCTCAGATGCTTACGAGTCATATGTATTATTTTCCAGTGACTTGAGTGGACTGAGTGCAGTTCTTTGAGGTACAGTGTAGGCCTTGCCAGTTATTCAATTCGGTACTTGGAATGGTATCTTTGCTAATTTCAACCTCCTGGATAACACCTCACCATTCCCCACCTTTCCCATTTAGCAGCCTTATGTCTATTTTCTACATATTTGATTATGTTTCTGTTTTGTAGTTTATTTCATGTGTAGCCATTTTTGATTCCACCTTTAAGTGACATCTTATGATATGTGTCTTTTTCTTTCTGACATGTGTCACTTAGAATGATCGTATGTAACTCCTCCAGAGTTGTTCCAACTGGCCTTATTTCATTGATTTCTGGATGAGTAATATTCCACTCTACATAAGTACCCCATCTCTTTTATCCATTTTATCCTTCCAGGGACATTTAGTTTATATCCAAGTGGAGGCCCTTTTTAACAGAGAGGTGGTAAACTTTGGAGTGCCTGTTTTCTGTCATTTTTGTTTTTCCCAAGGTATACGCCCATGAGTGCAAGTGCCCTATGCTCTGTAGCTCAGTTTTCAGATGTTTTAGCAAACACAATACACTTCTGCAGAGTGGCCGTTGGCACATTACATTTCCACTATCAGCCTCACAGGGCTCCCTTTTCTCCTCACCCTGTCCTGCATTTCTGGTGTTTACACTTTATGTGGATGGCCCTTCTGACTGATGTGAAGTGATACATTTTGTAGTATTGATTTCCAGTGCCCACCTGTTTGGTTGGATAAAAAGTGTGAATGGCCTTTACTTGAATATATTCAGAAAAATATGCATACGCCCTTTTGGGCCAACTGCATCATTGGCGATGTTCAGCCCCTTGTCTTGTGCTTTAATGGGGAGTCCTTTCTACCTCTTCGAATCTGATTCCTGCCACTCCCCCTTGCTTACAAGTCCTTTTCTGTGACTTACCTCAAGACATTTTTCAACAATAGATATTTTCAACTCTGCAGTTTCATGAATTTTAGTGCCCCTGAGTTCCATTTTTCAACTTGTGTTTTTGGAAACTGGACACAAAACAGCGGGATTTCCTCTAGCCCTATTCTCTTTCCGTGGGCAATTCTAGCCTTTGATGAATTTGTCTTCCGGATTGGAAATTAGAGTGGCATGTGCCTGTCCGAAGACCTAAGACTTGTCTCTAAATTTTTCTCATCCTTCCGCTTCATCCTCTGGACAAATTCCAAACTGAGTGCAACAGGATGTTGACGGTGCTGATATCCCCAAGTGAGGAGATTGTTAGGAAAGATGCTGGAGGGGTGAACCCGAGCACCAGGCGATGAGGAGATGAGGTGCCTTTTCCAAACTCTTTCCGATCAAACGGTATACCGTCCTCTAGGTGTGACATGCATGTTTTAGCTGTAGGAAGGGTCCCGTGCATGGAAGGAGAACACCAGGGATTTTTCCAAATCAGTGCCTCCCCGAACCCCAAACTGGGGAATTTTTAAGCTACGGCTACACGTATGTCCATTAAGGGCCTTGGGAAATAGGCAGAGCCCAACTTTAGATGATTGAAATCTTCAGTGTCAGAAGCGCTCACCATCGGCCTTGCTTAGGTTACATTTTATCTGTCATTGATAGATGATGTCAATAAAAAATATCGATTCTTTTTCAGATTATTTCCCCTTATAGGTTATTGCAAAATATTCAGTGTAGTTCCCTGTGCTATACAGTAATTCCTTGTTGATGATCTATTTTATACAAAGCAGTGTGTATGTGTTAATCCCAAACTGTTAATTTATCCCTTTTCCTACCTTTCCCCTTTGGTAATAATAAATTATAAGATTTTATACTTCTCAGAAATGGGGGAGCTGAAAGAGAGGTATCCTTTTCAATGGAAAAGCATTCAAAACAAGATTGAAGCTTCAGCCAAGAGTATTAGATGTACAACCATGGAAATAAATCACTTCATTTCTCTAATGTTGACCTGACAAATAAGACAGACGTCTTCACTGAACTTGCTTATAGTAAAGTGATGGAAATATCAAATGTAAGTCTTAGAAACATCTTATTTTACCCGAGCATTATACACTGCTCTATGTTAACTACAGTTTGGCTCACACATCTGTTCATTGAAGTTACAATGTTCTCAATTTCTGTTACTGATCCTCCAGAGTGGACCCCAACAGGAGTCCCCGTGCCCAGTGTCATTGGAGCCAACAGATCAAGACTGAGTTTGGTTCAGAAGCAAAGGAAACATTACTTTGAAAACCGAATGGAGAGGTGAGAGTGTGCCCTCCCCCACGGGCTGTGGGCTGGGCTGCTGTGTAGGGATCCCAGCAGCGTCAGTGGGAGGGAGGGGATGGAGCTCTCGAGGGCTGGGTTGGCTGCAGCTCAGGCTCTATGCCGTGGAGTCTGCATGGGATTCCGCTAGCTGAGGTGTCGACCCAGCCATTCTACAATAGGAAATCGGGTCTGAAGTGCCGGGTGTGGGACCTCTGCATGCGGAACCCTAGGAGCACGTGAAATTAGACAAAGCACAAAGGAAAAACAGCTTAGACTTTATTTTATTGCCCAGATTCTCTTTTTATCTCCCAGGTATTTTTAATGAACGTTGCCAGAGACGAACCCCTCCTCTGCTTTTTGTTCCGTTCCTCATTCTTGGGGTGTTGAGGGTGCAGACCCCTCTTTTGTAACTGCTTCATGCTGTGGTGGGAGCCCTGATAACTGGGGGAGGGGCAAAACGTCTGCCCACCAGCCTCCAGGTGAGGTTGATTGTCCCAAGGCCTCCTGCCTCACTTCTTGTCCGCCTGAGCACCAGCATTGGAAGTGTTATTGATTCTAATGACCTTTAAGGGTCCAGGAAAGAGATGCGCAGAGATGCTGTGGTGGCAGGTTTCACCCCACCCCACATTTGTTCGGTGACCTTAGGCTGACGTTTTTTGCCAGCCTAGATGCTCTGACCAGTAGTCTGTGCTTTCTTTAATTAGGTCCCTGAATTAATGTACAAACAGCACCATGTGTCAGAGCCCTGCCCGTGCAACTCCCAGACAGTCCAGGGTCAGTGGTGATCCAGGACCATGACGTCCACTGAGTCAACGGCCTTTAGAAGTAGCCAGCAGTCCAGCCGGTCATATTGGCCACGATCACCGTGGTGTCTGTAGGGTTTTCTATGGTGAAAGCATGATATATGTTTCCCCCGCCAAGCTTATTGGCTCCCCTCTGGGTGCAGTAAGTCCTGCAAGCAGTAGTCTGCTCTTTTGCGGCACAGTCTTCTTGTTTTCTGAGAGAAACTCCAGGTCAAGTGATGGTCACACGAGTCATCTTGGGGGCCCGTTGCCCCCATTTGTCTCTCTGGAGGTTGGAGTTGGAGGGCCTCCTCACTCGAGGTCAGTGTGTCCACAGAGCGACCCCTGCAACTTCAGGGCATGATGGGTGGTTAGGATCACGACGTGGGGTCCTTTTCCATTAGGAGGGAGCTGGCCTTGTGGGCTGCTGATTTCCAGCTTTTTAGATACCCCAGTATCCTGGCCTGATGAGTCGGTGGGCAAAGACCTTGGTGACCATAGTTTATCATACCTGAAGGGCATTCTTGTGTTGCTCCATTTCAAGTGGTCCCAGTTTTTGCACTAAGGCTCCAAGGGCGATTAACCTTTGACCGGTTATGTAATGGTCAAAGGGTATAGCTAAATTAGCGAGTTCCTGGGCAAGGATCTGAATTGACTGCTCTTTCCATTCTTGAAAGGCTGCTTCTGGATTCTATTCAAAAGGATCATCATCTTTTCGTGTCAGTGTTTCATGTAGAGGCCCAGCTATTAGACTGTAGTTAGGGATCCAGATGCAGAAAACCTTGGCCTCCCCAGGAACCCCTAAGCTGTCTTCTAGTTTTAGAAGAGGTAAGGCTGCAAATGGTTTCTTCCCTATCCTGGGATGCGTTTCTCTGAATATCTGTGAGAATGAAGCCCAGGCATGTCACCTGAGCCTGGGATATTTGAGCCTTTTTCTTGGACACCTTCTATCCTTTCTTGGCTAGGTAGTTCCGAGGCGTCTTTAGTAGGCCTGGCGATCAGAATGTCATCTGCATATTGAAGGAGGGTTCCCTTTTACAGAGGTAGAACTTTTAGGTCTTTAGAGGACATTTCCCCAATGATGGTGTGGAGATTTTTGAACCATTGGAGCAGGACGGCCCAGCATTATTGCTTGTGTTGCATGTTGTGTCCTGCCACTCACAAGCCAAAAATTCTTGTGACTCTGAGATGAATGGAATACAGAAGAAGGCATCATTGAAGTGTAATACAGAATGTCATGGCCTGGTGGATGGTAGAATGAGCAGCAGGGTGTAGGAAATAGGAGCTACTAGATGTATATCCTCGGTGGCTTCACTGACTGTCCTGATATCCTTTACCAGGTCTCCAGCAGCCCATGGGGCTCTCGTGGTCAGGCCAATCCCAGGATATGGAGCTCACCTGGGCTGCATCCCGCACCCCACAGCCAACGGGGCTCTCATGGTCAAGTCCCTCCAGGGTATGGAGCTCACCTCTGCAGCTACATAGCAGCCCATGGGGCTCTCATAGTCAGGCCCTTCCCAGGATACGGAACTCCCCTGGGCAGGTACCACAGCAGCGCTGAACACACAGGAACTGTGCACATAGCCACCTTGCAGAGAACCCCCAGCTCACCTGTCGCTCACAGCTGACACAGAACACCTCCAGGGTCTTCTTGAAGTTGTTTTCCACTCATGATAAGAAAACAAGCCGCAGCTGCAGCCCCTTGTCTAGCCTGACTCTCAAGAGCCCACACCTGTTCCTTGGGACTGACCTGTTTAGCAAGGTTCATTTTCTTCAACTGTCAGCCCCTGAGGGGTGAGGATTGGCTGATTTGGGCAGCCTGACACTGCCTGCCAGCCCCCCCCCCACAGGTGTGCCTGGGTTGAGGTCAATATAAACACCTCTCCATTCAGCAAGAGCACCTGTAGCTGTGCCTGACGCCATATTCTCTGCCCTGTCAGCAGTGTCGGGGCTGGGGTGGTGGGAGGGAGTGAGGGGCCGTGGCTTTGTGGGTGGCCCAGTGTGAGTGGGGCTCTGCTGGACTTTCTGCAGGAGTTGCCAGGCTGCCACCTGCTAAAGAAGAGGATGTGTCACCCATACCTACCACTGGAATTTCTCCCCAGGCAGAGGTGAGGAAGTAAAAAAGCAGTGGGGGCTGTGGCCGGAGGGGTATCTCAGGCAGGGAAATGAAAAGCTTCCAGAAGAGCATCTGGGGCCAGGACCATTCTGGCTGGCCTGCAGGCACCAAGTCGGCCTGCGTGCTCTCGCTAGTGTGGCTCCACAGCCCTTCCTCTAGGCTTGCAAGTGCTTGTACATATTCAGGTGTTTTACCTGGAAAGGGTGGGAAGAGTTCAGCTGCAGCAGGACTGGGGCTCAGCTCACATTTACTCACAGATGCCTCGACACAGTCCCCCAGCTTTGCAATGAGGATGCTCCTTGTGGGGGAGAGTGCTGCTGATGGCATGGGAGACGATTTCCCACCTCTGACCAACTTAAGAATTTTTTACCACTGGAGCAAGTGCCCTGATACGATTTTCCTCTGTATAACTGGTGAGTTCTGTCTTTTTTCTTTCTTTTTTTCTTTTTGGTTCAAGTTAGATTTTATTTATTCCTCTTTTTTTTTAATTTGGAGATATAAACATGGAAATAATGCATTAATATAAAGACGTCTATGTGAAGGGAAAAACTTTTTTTCTGTTTTATTTTATTAAATGTTATTTATTTATTTTTAATTTTTTTAAATTTATTTCTTTTATACAGCAGGTTCTTATTGGATATGTATTTTATACATATAAGTGTGCATATGTGAATCCCAGTCTCCCAATTCATCCCACCACCACCCTCACATGGCGTTCCCTCCTTGGTGTCCATATGTTTGTTCTCTACATCTGTCTCTATCTCTTCCCTGCAAACTGGTTCATCTGTACCATTTTTCTAGGTTCCACATATATGCATTAATATACAATATTTGTTTTTCTCTTTCTGACTTACTTCACTCTGTATGACAGTCTCTAGATCCATCAAGGTCTCTACAAATGACCCAATTTCATTCCTATGTATGGCTGAGTAATATTCCATTGTATATATGTACCACGTCTTTATCCATTCGTCTGTCTGTGGGCACTTAGGTTGCTTTCATTACCTGTCTATTGTAAATAGTGCTGCAGTGAACATTGTGGTGAATGTGTCTTTTTGATTTATGGTTTTCTCTGGGTATATGCCCAGTAGTGGGATAGCTGGATTATATGGTAATTCTATTTTTAGTTTTTTAAGGAACCTCCATACTGTTCTCCATAGAGACTCTATCGATTTACATTCCCAACAATAGTGGAAGAAGGTTCCTTTTCTCCACACCCTCTCCAGCATTTGTTGTTTGTAGATTTTCTGATGATGCCCATTCTAACAGGTGTGACGTGATACCTCATTGTAGTTTCGATTTCCATTTCTCTAATAATTAGTGATGTTCAGCAGATTTTCATGTGCGTACTGGCCATCTCTATGTCTTCTTGGAAGAAATGTCTATTTAGATCTTCCATTTTTGTATTGGGTTGTTTGTTTTATTAATATTGAGCTGCATGAGCTGTTTATATATATTGGAGATTAATCACTTGTCCATTGATTCGTTTGCAAATATTTTCTGCCATTCTGAGGGTTGTCTTTTCGTCTTGTTTGTAGTTTCCTTTGCTTTGCAAAAGCTTTTACGTTTCATTAGGTCCCATCTGTTTAGATTTCTTTTTAATTTCATTGCTATAGGAGGTGGATCAAAAAAGATCTTGCTGTGATTTACGTCAGAGTATCCTTCGTAAGTTTTCCTGTCAGAGTTTTATACTGTCCGGTCTTACATTAAGGTCTCTAATCCATTTTGAATATATTTTTATGTATGGTGTTGGGGAGTGTTGTAATTTCATTCTTTTACATGTAGCTCTCCATATTACCCAGCACCAATGATTGAAGGGACTGTCTTATCTCCAATGTATATTCATGCCTCCTTTGCCATAGATTAGTTGACCATAGGTGTGTAGGTTTATCCTTGGGCTTTCTTTTTTTTTTTTTACTTTTACAGGTTTATTGGAGTATAATTGCTTTACAATGGAGTGTTCATTTCTGCTGTATAACAAAGTGAATCAGCTATACATATACAAATATCACCAGATCCCCTCCCTCTTGCATCTCCCTCCCACACTCCATATCCCACCCCTTTATGTGGTCACAAAGCACCGAGCTGATCTCCCTGTTCTATGTGGCTGCTTCCCAGTAGCTATCGGTGTTACATTTGGTAATGTATTTATGTCCATGCCACTCTCTCACTTCGTCCCAGCTTACCCATCCCCCTTCCGGTGTCCTCAAGTCCTTTCTCTATGTCTGTGTCCTTACTCCTGTCCTGCCACTAGGTTCTTCAAAATCTTTTTTTTTTCTTCATTAGATTCCATATATCTCTGTAAACATACAGTATTTGTTTTTCCCTTTCTGACTTACTTCACTGTGTAGGACAGATTCTAAGTCCATCCACCTCAGTACAAATAACTCAGTTTTGCTTCTTTTTATGGTTGAGTAATATTTGATTGTATATATGTGCCAGATCTTCTTTATCCATTCATCTGTCGATGGACACTTAGGTTGTTTCCATGTCCTGGCTAATGCAAATAGAGCTGCAATGAACATTTTTGTACATAACTCTTTTTGAATTATGGTTTTTGCAACGCAAATGCCCAGTACTTGGATTGTTGTGTCTTATGGTACTTCTATTGTTAGTTATTTAAAGGACCCTCCATACTGTTCTCCCTAGTGCCCATATCAATTTACATTCCCACCCACAGTGCAAGTGTGTTCCCTTTCCTCCAATAAAGGCCTCTCCAGCATTTATTGTTTTGTAGATTTTTTGATGATTGCCACTCTGATTGCTGTGAGGTGATACCTCACGGTAGTTTTGATTTGCATTTCTCTAATGATTAGTGATGTTCAGCATCCTTTCATGTGTTTCTTGGTAATCTGTATATCTTCTTTGGAGAAATGTCTATTAGATCTTCTGCCCGTTTTTGGATTGGGTTGTTTGTTTTTGTGATATTGAGCTACATGAGGTGCTTGTAAAGTTTGGAGATTAATCCTTTGTCAATTGCTTCATTTGAAAATATTTTCTCCCATTCTGAGGGTTGTTTTTGCATCTTGTTTATGTTTTCCTGTACTGTGTAAAAGCTTTTAAGTTTCATTAGGTCCCATTTGTTGATTTCTGTTTTTATTTCCATTTCTCTAGGAGGTGGGTCCAAAAGGATCTTGCTGTGATTTATGTCATAGAGTGTTCTGCCTATGGTTTCCTCTAAGTGTTTTATAGTGTCTGGTCTTATATTTAGATCTCTAATCAATTTAGAGTTTATTTTTGTGTATGGTGTTATGGAGTGTTCTAATTTCATTCTTTTATGTGTAGGGGTCCAGTTTTCCCAGCACCAATTACTGAAGAGACTGTCTTTTCTCCATTGTATATCCTTAGCTCCTTTGTCATAGATGAGATAGCCATAGGTATGTAGGTTTATCTCTGGGCTTTCTGTCCTGTTCCATTGATCTGTGTTTATGCCTATCTACATACACTTGATTCCATTATGGAGACATATAAATACATAGGTTTCAAGGTTATTACCAGTCAGATATATTCCTCTTCAGTGAATAGGGTGTTTTGTGTCCAGTTTATTGAGAAAGGAGTAGGTTTTGTCTATTACATATTTGGTATATGGAATGGGATCTGTGCTAATTTCAAACTCTGCTTTTACACATCACCCCATGTCACCTTTCCCCTTAGGGAGGCATAAGTGTGTTTTCTAAATGTGTAACTCTGTTCTCTTTTGAAATTCAGTTCATGTGTAGCCATGTTTACATTTCCTCTATAAGTGATATATTACAATAAGTTTCTTTTTCTTTGTGGCTCATTTCACTTAGCATCATCGTACCTAAAGCCACTCATTATGCTGCTATTGGCCTTATGACATTGATTTTATGTCTGAGTGACATTCCATTGTATATAAGTACCACAACATCTATATCCATTTTTTTTTCGTTTCCTGGGATATATAAAGTGTACCGAAGTCGAGGTTCTTGTAAACAGAGCAGCCCTAAACTTTGGGCTGGCTGTGTGTTGTGGAATTTTAGTTTTCTCAAAATACACGCCCATTAGTGGAAGTGTGCTATGCTCTGTAGCTCTGTTTTAGAAAACAACATACAGTTCTCCAGAGAGGCTGTTGGCAATTTACATCCTGTCCATCGGCGTAACCAGGCTCCCTTTTCTCCATGGCCTGTCCTGCATTTGTGGTTTTTACACTATTTATGGATGGCCCTTTTGACTGGAGGTAAGGGACACTTCTATGTAGTGTGGATTTGCAATGCCTGAGGGCTTGCTTGACCAAAAAGTGCATATGCATTTTTTCCCGAATATATTCAAGAAAATACACATAATCCCTTTTCAGCCAAGGGCAACATTGTCGAAATTCTGTCGCTTTTCATGTGCTTTAAAGATGACTCCAGTCTACTTCTTGTAATCTGTTTCCTTCAATTCTGCCTTGCATTCAAATCCTCTTCACTGCCTTTCTTCAATATATTTCTGGAGAATAGTTGTCCTTTATAACTCTGCAAGTTTGTGAATTGCTGTGCCCCTGATTTCCATTTTTCAACTCGCCTCTTTGTGAGCTGGCTGCAATACCGCAGGATGGCTTTAGGCCCTAATCTGGTTCCGGGGCTTCAGGCTGAGCCTTTGGTTAATTCTTCTTCCTGATTGGAAACTAGAGTGACATGGGCCCATCCAAACACCTACAGCTAATCTCTCATTTATTTCCCCTCTTCCTGTTCATCCTCTGCACAATTTGCAAACTGTGCATAACGGGAGGGTAAAGGCGCTGACACTCCAAGTGGGGAGATTTTGAGTAATGCAGATGGAATGGCGAAGCCGAGCACGACAAAAGAAAAATTAGGTACCTTTTAGAAAACTTTCCCAATTACACAGTGTACCATCCACTGGGTTTCCCATGCATGTTTTAACTGGAGGAAGATTCCCTTAAACCTGGAGAGTTGGGACCACTAGAATGGATAGCACACAGTATTGCTCTAAGTGGTGTTCTTTTGTTCACACAACCTCAGCAATCTTGTCATCCCCAAGTGTCCAGTCTTATGTCTCATCCAGCTGTGGGTGTAAAGGTGGTCAATCTAGCTTGCATCACAGGCCCTGAACGTAGTTTTTAAAACTTTCTATCTGTTTTTGCATTTTGCTTTTGAAATTTATTTTTATAAGTGGGTTTAACTGAATTTCAGTGCTGTGCTCATGCCGTTATACACACACATGATTCCTTTATGGAGACATGAGAATACATATGTTTTAAAATACTTAGAGTCAGACATATTCCTCTGCAATGAATAGGGGGTGTTGAGTCCAGTTCATTGTGCCGGGAGTAGGTGTTGTCTATTACATACATGGTTTATATAACGGTATCTGTGCTAATTTAAAACTGTGGTATTATGCATCACCCCACCTCGGCTTTCCCAATAAGCAAGCAGAAGATGTTTTCTAAATGTGTGAATCTGTTGTGTTTGTCATTCAGTTCATGTGTAGTCATGTGTACATTCCCGCTATGAGTGATAAATTTTGATAAGATTAGTTACTCTGTAATCTTTCCTAACTCCGTTCATGTGTAGCCATGTTAACAGGACCTTCATAAGTGATATCTTATGATAAGTTTCTTTTTCTGTGTGACTAATTTCACTTAGAATCATCGTACCTGAATCCACTCATTTTGCTGCTACTGGTCTTATGACATTGATTTCATGGCTGAGGGATATTCCATCGTACAAAAGTACCACAATTTTTTGAACCATATTTATCTTTAGTGGGATACTTAATGTGTACCCAAGTTGAGGTTCTTGTAAGCAGTGCAGCCCTAAATATGGGGTGGCTCTGTCGTACTGATTTTCAGTTTTCCAAAGGTATATTCCTAGACTGGAAGTGCCCTTGGCTCTGTAGCTCTGTAGTTTAATTGTTTTAGGGAACACAATGCACTCCTCCAGAGAGGCAGTTGGCAATTTACATCGCGCCCATCAGCATAACAAGGCTCCCTGTTCTCCAGGGCCTGTCATGCCTTTCTGATTTTTAGAAATTTTGCGGATGTCCCTTTTGTCCGGTGGGAAGTGAAACTACTTTGTAGTGCAGATTTCAATTGCCCGCTTGCTTGCTTGGCCCAAAAGGGCATATGCGTTTTCCCCTGAATATATTCAGGAGAAAACGCATACGCCCTTATTGGCCAAGTGCATCATAGTCGAAATTGTGCCCCTCTTCCTGTGCTTTAAAGGCGATTCCAACGTACCCCTTGAAATCTGTTTCCTGCTATTCTGCCTCGCTTTCAAGTCCGCTTAGTTGCCTTCCCTCAACAGATTGTTGAACGATAGTTGCCCTGTATTACTCTGCCAGTTTGTGAATTGCTGTGGCCCTGAGCTCCACTTTTTAACTCGTTTTTTGTGAGCTGATCGCAAGTCCAAAATTTTGGTTGACGACCTATACCAGTTCCCGGTGGGTGGCTGAGACTTTGGTTAATTCTTCTTCCTCCCAGGAAATAAGAGTGACATGTGCCCGTCCGAATGCCTAACAGCTACTCTCTCATTGGTTTTCCCTCTTCCCTTTCATCCTTTGCCAAATTGGCAACCTGTGCGAACCAGGAGGTTAAAGGAGCTGTCTCTCCAAGTTGCGAGATTGATAGTAAAGCTGTTGGAAAGTCAAACTGGTGCACAAGGAGAGGGACTATTCGTTGAGTTTTAGAAACCTTTCGTATTCACAGTGTGTCCATTCTTAGGTTTCCCTTACATGTTATAGCTATAGTAATATTCCCTTCAACCTGGAGAGTTGGGACACATGGAATGGGTGCCACGCATTCTTAGGTTTCCCTTACATGTTATAGCTATAGTAATATTCCCTTCAACCTGGAGAGTTGGGACACATGGAATGGGTGCCACGCATTATTGCTTTAAAGGGTCTGCATTTGCTCACCCAATCTCACCAATCCTCTCAGTCCCATGTGTCCAGCCTTATGCCACGTCCAGCTGTCGTTGTAGATAGGGTCATTCCAGGTTTCATCAGAGACCCTGAAGGAATTGTAAAGAATTTCCCTGTTTTTATGTTTTGTTTTTGAAATTCCTTTTTATAGTGGGTTTGAGCTGATTCTCGCTGCCATGTTTATGCCAGTCTAGAAACACTTGATTCCCTTATGGAGACATATCAATACATAGGATTTAAGATACTTACTAGTCAGATATATTCCTCTGCGGGAAATATGGGGTTTTGAGTCCCTTTCACTGAGGAAGTTGTAGGTCTTTTCTATTCCATAGTTGGTTTTTGGAACGGTACCTGTGCTTATATCAAACTCTGGTTTTATTCATCACCCCACCTCTCCTTCCCACTTAAGCAGGCATAAGAGTGTGTTCTAAATGTGAGACTCTGTTCTCTTTCCTAACTCAGTTCATATGTAGCATGTTTACAGGAACTTCATAAGTGATATCTTATGATAAGCTTCTTTTTCTGTGTGACTTATTTCACTTAGAATCATCGTACCTGAATCCACTCATTTTGCTTCTACTGGTCTTATGACATTGATTTCATGGCTGATGGATATTCCATCATACGTATGTACCACAATTTTTTGAACCATTTTTATATTTCCTGGGATATTTAAGGTGTACCCAAGATGATGTTCATGTAAGTAGTGCAGCCCTAAATTTTGGGGTTGTTCTGTCTTATTGATTTTCAGTTTTCCCAAGGTATATTCCCTAGACAAGAAGTGCCCTTGGCTCTCTAGCTCTTTAGTTTACTTATTTTAGGGAACACAATGCACTCCTCCAGAGAGGCAGTTGGCAATTTACATGCCGCCCATCAGCATACAAGGCTCCCTGTTCTCCAGGGCCTGTCTTGCCTTTCTGGTTTTTACCCATTTTGTGGATGTCCCTTTTGACCGGTGGGAAGTGATACTTCTTTGTAGTGCAGATTTTCATTGCCCGCTTGCTTGCTTGGCCTAAAAGGGCGTATGCGTTTTCTCCTGAATATATTCAGGACAAAACGCATACGCCCTTTTTGGACTAGTGCATCATTGTCGAAGTTGTGACCCTCTTCCTGTGCTTTAAAGGTGATTCCCACATACCTCTTGAAATCTGTTTACTGCTATTCTGCCTTGCTTTCAAGTCCGCCTTGTTGCCTTCCCTCAACAGATTGTTGGACGGTAGTTGCCCTTTCTTACTCTGCCAGTTTGTGAATTGCTGTGCCCCTGTGCTCCACATTTTAAGTCGTTTTTTGTGAGCTGATCGCAAGTCCAAAGTTTTGGTTGACGACCTATACCAGTTCCTGGTGGGTGGCTGAGACTTTGGTTAATTCTTCTTCTTCCCAGGAAATAAGAGTGTCATGTGCCCGTCCAAATGCCTAACAGCTACTCTCTCATTGGTTCTCCCTTTTCCCTTTCATCCTTTGCCAAATTGGTAACGTGTGCGAACCAGGAGGTTAAAAGTGCTGTCTTTCCAAGTTGGGAGATTGATAGTAAAGCAGTTGGAAAGTCAAACTGGCGCACAAGGAGAGGGACTATTCGTTGATTTTTAGAAACCTTTCATATTCACAGTGTGTCCATTCTTAGGTTTCCCTTACATGTTATAGCTATAGTAATATTGCCTTCAACCTGGAGAGTTGGGACACATGGAATCGGTTGCCTCACATTATTGCTTTAAAGGGTCTGCATTTGCTCACCCAATCTCACCAATCCTCTCAGTCCCATGTGTCCAGCCTTATGCCACATCCAGCTGTCTTTGTAGATAGTGTCATTCCAGGTTTCATCAGAGAGCCGGAAGGAAATTTAAAGAATTTCGCTATTTTTATGTTTTGTTTTTGAAATTCCTTTTTATAGTGGGTTTGAGCTGATTCTCACTGGCATGTTTATGCCAGTCTAGAAACACTTGATTCCCTTATGGAGACATATCAATACATAGGTTTTAAGATTCTTACTAGTCAGATATATTCCTCTGTGGGAAATATGGGGTTTTGAGTCCCTTTCACTGAGGAAGCTGTAGGTCTTGTCCATTCCATAGTTGATTTTTGGAACGGTACCTGTGCTTTTATCAAACTCTGGTTTTATGCATCACCCCACCTCTCCTTCCCCCTTACGCAGGAATAAGAGTGTTTTCTAAATGGGAGACTCTGTTCTTTTTCCTAACTCAGTTCATGTGTAGCCATGTTTACAGGATCTTCATAAGTGATATCTTATGATAAGCTTCTTTTTCTGTGTGACTTATTCCACTTAGAATCATCGTACCTGAATCAACTCATTTTGCTGCTACTGGGCGTATGACATTGTTTTCATCGCTGCGGGATATTCCGTCATACGTAAGTACCACAATTTTTTGAACCATTTTTATCTTTCCTGGTATATTTAAGGTGTACTCACGTTGAGGTTCTTGTAAGCAGTGCAGCCCTAAATTTTGGGGTGGCTCTGTCTTATTGATTTTCAGTTTTCCCAAGGTATATTCCCTAGACTGGAAGTGCCCTTGGCTCTGTAGCTCTGTTGTTTACTTGTTTCAGGGAACACAATGCACTCTTCCAGATAGGCAGTTGGCAATTTACATGCCGCCCATCAGCATAACAAGGCTCCCTTTTCTCCAGGGCCTATCTTGCCTTTCTGGTTTTTACCCATTTTGTGGATGTCCCTTTTGACCAGTGGGAAGTGATACTTCTTTGTAGTGTAGATTTGCATTGCCCGTTTGCTTGCTTGGCCAAAAATGTCGTATGCCTTTTCTCCTGAATATACTCAGGAGAAAACGCAAACGCCCATTTTGGCCAAGTGCATCATTGTCGAAGTTGTGGCCCTCTTCCTGTGCTTTAAAGGCGATTCCAACGTACCACTTGAAATCTGTTTCCTGCTCTTCTGCCTTGCTTTCAAGTCCGCCTCGTTGCCTTCCCTCAACAGATTTTTGGACGATAGTTGCCCTTTATTACTCTGCCAGTTTGTGAATTGCTGTGCCCCTGAGCTCCATTTTTTATCTCGTTTTTTGTGAGCTGAACGCTAGTCCAATATTTTGGTTCAGAAACTATACTGGTTTTCGGTGGGTGGCTGAGTCTTTGGTTAATTCTTCTTCCTCCCGGGAAATAAGAGTGACATGTGCCCGTCCAAATGCCTAACAGCTACTCTCTCATTGGTTCTCCCTCTTCCCTTTCATCATTTGCGAAATTGGCAACCTGTGCGAACCAGGAGGTTAAAGGTGCTGTCTCTCCAACTTGGGGGATTGATAGTAAAGCAGTTGGAAAGTCAAACTGGTGCACAAGGAGAGGGACTATTCATTGAGATTTAGAAAACTTTCGTATTCACAGTGTGCCCATTCTTAGGTTTCCCTTACATGTTATAGCTATAGTAATATACCCTTCAACCTGGAGAGTTGGGACACGTGGAATGGGTGCCATGCATTATTGCTTTAAATGGTCTGCATTTGCTCACCCAATCTCACAAATCCCCTCAGTCCCATGTGTCCAGCCTTATGCCACATCCAGCTGTCATTGTAGATAGGGTCATTCCAGGTTTCATCAGAGACCCTGAAGTAATTGGAAAAAATTTCCCTTTTTTTTTGTTTTGTTTTGAAATTCTTTTTTATAGTGGGTTTGAGCTGATTCTCGCTGCCATGTTTATGCCAGTCTAGAAACACTTGATTCCCTTACGGAGACATATCAATATATAGGTTTTAAGATTCTTACTAGTCAGATATATTCCTCTGTGGGAAATATGGGGTTTTGAGTCCCTTTCACTGAGGAAGGTGTAACTCTTTTCTATTCCATAGTTGGTTTTTAAACGGTACCTGTGCTTATATCAAACTCTGGTTTTGTGCATCACCCCACTTCTCCTACCCTCATAAGCAGGAATAAGAGTGTTGTCTAAATGTGGGACTCTTTTCTCTTTCCTAAATCTGTTCATGTGTAGCCATGTTTACTGGATCTTCATAAGTGATATCTTATGATAAGTTTCTTTTTCTGTGTGACTTATTTCACTTAGAATCATCGTACCTGAATCCACTCATTTGGCTGCTACTGGTCTTATGACATTGATTTCATGGCTGAGGGATATTCCATCATACGTAAGTACCACACTTTTTTGAACCATTTTTATCTTTCCTGGGATACTTAAGGTGTACCCAAGATGAGGTTCTTGTAAGCAGTGCAGCCATAAATTTTGGGGTGGCTCTGTCTTATTGATTTTCAGTTTTCCCAAGGGATATTCCCTAGACTGGAAGTGCTCTTGGCTCTGTAGCTCTGTTGTTTACTTGTTTTAGGGAACACAATGCACTCCTCCAGAGAGGCAGTTGGCAATTTACATCCCGTCCATCAGCGTAAAAAGGCTCCGTGTTCTCCAGGGCCTCTCTTGCCTTGCTGGTTTTTACCCATTTTGTGGATGTCCCTTTTGACCGGTGCGAAGTGATACTTTTTGTAGTTCAGATTTGCATTGCCCCCTTGCTTGCTTGGCCAAAAAGGGCGTATGCGTTTTCTCCTGAATATATTCAGGAGAAAACGCATTCACCCTTTTTGGCCAAGTGCATCATAGTCGAAATTGTGCCCCTCTTCCTGTGCTTTAAAGGTGATTCCAACGTACCCCTTGAAATATGTTTCCTGCTATACTCCCTCGCTTTCAAGTCCGCCTAGTTGCCTTCCCTCAACAGATTGTTGGACGATAGTTGACCTGTATTATTACTCTGCCAGTTTGTGAATTGCTGTGCCCCTGAGCTCCACTTTTTAACTCGTTTTTTGTGAGCTGAACGCAAGTCCAAAGTTTTGGTTGACGACCTATACCAGTTCCTGGTGGGTGGCTGAGACTTTGGTTAATTCTTCTTCCTCCCAGGAAATAAGAGTGACATGTGCCCGTTCAAATAAATGCCTAACAGCTAATCTCTCATTGGTTCTCCCTCTTCCCTTTCATCCTTTGCCAAATTGGCAACCTGTGCAAACCAGGGGGTTAAAGGTGCTGTCTCTCCAAGTTGGGAGATTGATAGTAAAGCAGTTGGAAAGTCAAACTGGCGCACAAGGAGAGGGACTATTCGTTAAGTTTTAGAAACCTTTCGTATTCACTGTGTGTCCATTCTTAGGTTTCCCTTACATGTTATAGCTATAGTAATATTCCCTTCAACCTGGAGAGTTGGGACACATGGAATGGGTGCCACGCATTATTGCTTTAAAGGGTCTGCATTTGCTCACCCAATCTCACCAATCCTCTCAGTCCCATGTGTCCAGCCTTATGCCACATCCAGCTGTCGTTGTAGATAGGGTCATTCCAGGTTTCATCAGAGACCCTGAAGGAATTGTAAACAATTTCCCTGTTTTTATGTTTTGTTTTTGAAATTCATTTTTATAGTGGGTTTGAGCTGATTCTCGCTGCCATGTTTATGCCAGTCTAGAAACACTTGATTCCCTTATGGAGACATATCAATACATAGGATTTAAGATACTTACTAGTCAGATATATTCCTCTGCGGGAAATATGGGGTTTTGAGTCCCTTTCACTGAGGAAGGTGTAGGTCTTGTCTATTCCATAGTTGGTTTTTGGAACGGTACCTGTGCTTATATCAAACTCTGGTTTTATTCATCACCCCACCTCTCCTTCCCACTTAAGCAGGCATAAGAGTGTTTTCTAAATGTGAGACTCTGTTCTCTTTCCTAACTCAGTTCATGTGTAGCCATGTTTACAGGAACTTCATAAGTGTTATCTTATGATAAGCTTCTTTTTCTGTGTGACTTATTTCACTTAGAATCATCGTACCTGAATCCACTCATTTTGCTTCTACTGGTCTTATGACATTGATTTCATGGCTGAGGGATATTCCATCATACGTAAGTACCACAATTTTTTGAACTATTTTTATCTTTCCTGGGATATTTAAGGTGTACCCAAGATGATGTTCATGTAAGTAGGGCAGCCCTAAATTTTGGGGTTGTTCTGTCTTATTGATTTTCAGTTTTCCCAAGGTATATTCCCTAGACTGGAAGTGCCCTTGGCTCTCTAGCTCTTTTGTTTACTTATTTTAGGGAACACAATGCACTCCTCCAGAGAGGCAGTTGGCAATTTACATGCCGCCCATCCGCATACAAGGCTCCCTGTTCTCCAGGGCCTGTCTTGCCTTTCTGGTTTTTACCCATTTTGTGGATGTCCCTTTTGACAGGTGGGAAGTGATACTTCTTTGTAGTGCAGATTTTCATTGCCCGCTTGCTTGCTTGGCCAAAAACGGCGTATGCGTTTTCTCCTGAATATATTCAGGACAAAACGCATACGCCCTTTTTGGCCAAGTGCATCATTGTCGAAGTTGTGACCCTCTTCCTGTGCTTTAAAGGTGATTCCCACATACCTCTTGAAATCTGTTTACTGCTATTCTGCCTTGCTTTCAAGTCCGCCTCATTGCCTTCCCTGAACAGATTTTTGGATGATAGTTGCCCTTTGTTACTCTGCCAGTTTGTGAATTGCTGTGCCCGTGAGCTCCATTTTTTAACTCTTTTTTTGTGAACTGAACGCAAGTCCAAAATTTTGGTTCAGAACCTATACTGGTTTTCTGTGGGTGGCTAAGACATTGGTTAATTCTTCTTCCTCCCGGGAAATAAGATTGACATGTCCCCGTCCAAATGCCTAACAGCTACTCTCTCATTGTTTCTCCCACTTCACTTTCATCATTTGCCAAATTGGCAACATTTGCGAACCAGGAGGTTAAAGGTGCTGTCTCTCCAAGTTGGGAGATTGATAGTAAAGCAGTTGGAAAGTCAAACTGTCGCACAAGGAGAAGGACTATTTGTTGAGTTTTAGAAACATTTCGTATTCACAGTGTGTCCATTCTTAGGTTTCCCTTACATGTTATAACTATAGTAATATACCCTTCAATCTGGAGAGGTGTGACACATGGAATGGGTGCAATGCATTATTGCTTTAAAGGGTTTGCATTTGCTCACCCAATCTCACCAGTCCTCTCAATCCCATGTGTCCAACCTTATGCAACATCCAGCTGTCGTTGTAGATAGTGTCATTCCAGGTTTCATCAGAGACCCTGAAGGAATTGTAAAGAATTTCCCTGTATTTATGTTTTGTTTTGAAATACCTTTTTATACTGGGTTTGAGCTGATTATCGCTGCCCTGTTTATGCCAGTCTAGAAACACTTGATTCCCTTACGGAGACATATCAATACATAGGTTTTAAGATTCTTACTAGTCAGATATATTCCTCTGCGGGAAATATGGCGTTTTGAGTCCCTTTCACTGAGGAAGCTGTAGGTCTTCTCTATTCCATAGTTGGTTTTTGGAACGGTACCTGTGCTTATATCAAACTCTGGTCTTATGCATCACCGCACCTCTCCTTTCCCCTTAAGCAGGCATAAGAGTGTTTTCTAAATGTGAAACTCTGTTCTCTTTCCTAAATCTGTTCATATGTAGCCATGTTTACAGGAACTTCATAAGTGATATCTTATGATATGTTTCTTTTTCTGTTTGACTTATTTCATTTAGAATCATCATTCCTGAATCCACTCATTTTGCTGCTACTGGTCTTATGACATTGATTTCATGGCTGAGGGATATTCCATTATACGTAAGTACCAAAATTTTTTGAACCATTTTTATCTTTCCTGCGATATTTAAGGTGTACCCAAGATGAGGTTCTTGTAAGCAGTGCAGCCCTAAATTTTGCGGTTGTTCTGTCTTATTGATTTTCAATTTTCCCAAGGTATATTCCCTAGACGGGAAGTGCCCTAAGCTCTGTAGCTCTGTTGTTTACTTGTTTCAGGGAACACAATGCACTCCTCCAGATAGGCAGTTGCCAATTTACATGCCGCCCATCAACATAACAAGGCTCCCTGTTTTCCAGGGCCTGTCTTGCCTTTCTGGTTTTTACCCATTTTGTGGATGTCCCTTTTGAACAGTGGGAAGTGATACTTCTTTGTAGTGTAGATTTGCATTGCCCGCTTGCTTGCTTGGCCAAAAAGGGCGTATGCATTTGCTCCTGAATATATTCAGGAGAAAACGCAAACGCCCTTTTTGGCCAAGTGCATCATTGTCGAAGTTGTGACCCTCTTCCTGTGCTTTAAAGGTGATTCCAACGTACCTCTTGAAATCTGTCTCCTGCTATTCTGCCTCGCATTCAAGTCCGCCTCGTTGCCTTCCCTCAACAGATTTTTGGACGATAGTTGCCCTTTATTACTCTGCCAGTTTGTGAATTGCTATGCCCCTGAGCTCCATTTTTTATCTCGTTTTTTGTGAGCTAAACGCAAGTCCAATATTTTGGTTCAGAACCTATACTTGTTTTCGGTGGGTGGCTGAGTCTTTGGTTAATTCTTCTTCCTCCCGGGAAATAAGAGTGACATGTGCCCGTCCAAATGCCTAACAGCTACTCCTTCATTGGTTCTCCCAATTCCCTTTCATCATTTGCCAAATTGGCAACCTGTGCGAACCAGGAGGTTAAAGGTGCTGTCTCTCCAACTTGGGAGATTGATAGTAAAGCAGTTGGAAAGTCAAACTGGCGCACAAGGAGAGGGACTATTCGTTGAGATTTAGAAATCTTTCTTATTCACATTGTGTCCATTCTTAGGTTTCCCCTACATGTTATAGCTATAGTAATATACCCTTCAACCTGGAGAGTTGGGACACATGGAATGGCTGCCATGCATTATTGCTTTAAAGGGTCTGCATTTGCTCACCCAATCTTACCAATACTCTCTGTCCCATGTGGCCAACATTATGCAATATCCAGCTGTCGTTGTAGATAGGGTCATTCCAGGTTTCATCAGAGAACCTGAAGGAATTGGAAAAAATTTCCCTGTTTTTATGTTTTGTTTTGAAATTCCTTTTTATTGTGGGTTTGAGCTGATTCTCGCTGCCATGTTTATGCCAGTCTAGAAACACTTGATTCCCTTACGGAGACATATCAATACATAGGTTTTAAGATTCTTACTAGTCAGATATATTCCTCTGTGGGAAATATGGGGTTTTGAGTCCATTTCTCTGATAAGGTGTAGGTCTTGTCTATTCCATAGCTGGTTTTTGGAACGGTACCTGTGCTTATATCAAACTCTGGTTTTATGCATCACCCCACCGCTCCTTTCCCCTTAAGCAGGCATAAGAGTGTTTTCTAAATGGGAAACTCTGTTCTCTTTCCTAAATCTGTTCATATGTAGCCATGTTTACAGGAACTTCATAAGTGATATCTTATGATATGTTTCTTTTTCTGTTTGACTTATTTCATTTAGAATCATCGTTCCTGAATCCACTCATTTTGCTGCTACTGGTCTTATGACATTGATTTCATGGCTTAGGGATATTCCATCGTACATAAGTACCACAATTTTTTGAACCATTTTTATCTTTCCTGGGATATTTAAGGTGTACCCAAGTTGAGGTTCTTGTAAGCAGTGCAGCCCTAAATTTTGGGGTGGCTCTGTCTTATTGATTTTCAGTTTTCCCAAGGTATATTCCCTAGACTGGAAGTGCCCTTGGCTCTGTAGCTCTGTTGTTTACTTGTTTTAGGGAACACAATGCACTCCTCCAGAGAGGAAGTTGGCAATTTACATCCCGGCCATCAGCATAACAAGGCTCCCTGTTCTCCAGGGCCTGTCTTGCCTTTCTGGTTTTTACCCATTTTGTGGATGTCCATTTTGACCGGTGGGAAGTGATACTTCTTTGTAGTGCAGATTTGCATTGCCCACTTGCTTGCTAGGCCAAAAAGGGCGTATGCGTTTTCTCCTGAATATATTCAGGAGAAAAGGCATACGCCCTTTTTGGCCAAGTGCATCATTGTCGAAATTGTGCCCCTCTTCCTGTGCTTTAAAGGCGATTCCAACGTACCCCTTGAAATCTGTTTCCTGCTCTTCTGCCTCGCTTTCAAGTTCGCCTAGTTGCCTTCCCTCAACAGATTGTTGGACGATAGTTGCCCTTTATTACTCTGCCAGTTTGTGAATTGCTGTGCCCCTGAGCTCCACTTTTTAACTCGTTTTTTGTGAGCTGATCGCAAGTCCAAAGTTTTGGTTGACGAACTATACCAGTTCCTGGTGGGTGGCTGAGACTTTGGTTAATTCTTCTTCCTCCCCGGAATTAAGAGTGACATGTGCCCGCCCAAATGCCTAACAGCTACTCTCTCATTGGTTCTCCCTTTTCCCTTTCATCCTTTGCCAAATTGGCAACGTGTGGGAACCAGGAGGTTAAAGGTGCTGTCTTTCCAAGTTGGGAGATTGATAGTAAAGCAGTTGGAAAGTCAAACTGGCGCACAAGGAGAGGGACTATTCGTTGATTTTTAGAAACCTTTCGTATTCACAGTGTGTCCATTCTTAGGTTTCCCTTACATGTTATAGCTATAGTAATATTCCCTTCAACCTGGAGAGTTGGGACACATGGAATGTGTTGCCTCGCATTATTGCTTTAAAGGGTCTGCATTTGCTCACCCAATCTCACCAATCCTCTCAGTCCCATGTGTCCAGCCTTATGCCACATCCAGCTGTCTTTGTAGAAAGTGTCATTCCAGGTTTCATCAGAGAGCCTGAAGGAATTTTTAAGAATTTCCCTATTTTTATGTTTTGTTTTTGAAATTCCTTTTTATAGTGGGTTTGAGCTGATTCTCACTGGCATGTTTATGCCAGTCTAGAAACACTTGATTCCCTTACGGAGACATATCAATACATAGGTTTTAAGATTCTTACTAGTCAGATATATTCCTCTGCGGGAAATATGGGGTTTTGAATCCCTTTCACTGAGGAAGCTGTAGGTCTTGTCCATTCCATAGTTGATTTTTGGAACGGTACCTGTGCTTTTATCAAACTCTGGTTTTATACATCACCCCACCTCTCCTTCCCCCTTACGCAGGCATAAGAGTGTTTTCTAAATGTGAGACTCTCTTCACTTTCCTAACTCAGTTCATGTGTAGCCATGTTTACAGGATCTTCATAAGTGATATCTTATGATAAGCTTCTTTTTCTGTGTGACTTATTTCACTTAGAATCATCGTACCTGAATCCACTCATTTTGCTGCTACTGGGCATATGACATTGATTTCATTGCTGCGGGATATTCCATCATACGTAAGTACCACAATTTTTTGAACCATTTTTATCTTTCCTGGTATATTTAAGGTGTACCCAAGTTGAGGTTCTTGTAAGCAGTGCAGCCCTAAATTTTGGGGTGGCTCTGTCTTATTGATTTTCAGTTTTCCCAAGGTATATTCCCTAGACTGGAAGTGCCCTTGGCTCTGTAGCTCTGTTGTTTACTTGTTTCAGGGAACACAATGCACTCCTCCAGATAGGCAGTTGGCAATTTACATGCTGCCCATCAGCATAACAAGGCTCCCTTTTCTCCAGGGCCTCTCTTGCCTTTCTGGTTTTTACCCATTTTGTGGATGTCCCTTTTGACCAGTGGGAAGTGATACTTCTTTGTAGTGAAGATTTGCATTGCCCGTTTGCTTGCTTGGCCAAAAAGGTCGTATGCCTTTTCTCCTGAATATACTCAGGAGAAAATGCAAACACCCATTTTGGCCAAGTGCATCATTGTCGAAGTTTTGGCCCTCTTCCTGTGCTTTAAACGCAATTCCAATGTACCACTTGAAATCTGTTTCCTGCTCTTCTACCTCGCTTTCAAGTCAGCCTCGTTGCATTCCCTCAACAGATTTTTGGACGATAGTTGCCCTTTATTACTCTGCTAGTTTGTGAATTGCAGTGCCCCTGAGCTCCATTTTTTTTTTTTTTTTTTTTTGTGGTACACGGGCCTCTCACTGTTGTGGCCTCTCCCATTGTGGAGCACAGGCTCCGGACGCACAGGCTCAGCGGCCATGGCTCACGGGCCCAGCCGCTCCGCGGCATGTGGGATCTTCCCGAACCGGGGCACGAACCCATGTCCCCTGCATCGGCAGGCGGACTCTCAACCACTGCGCCACCAGGGAAGCCCCTGAGCTCCATTTTTTATCTCGTTTTTTGTGAGCTGAACGCAAGTCCAATATTTTGGTTCAGAACCTCTACTGGTTTTCGGTGGGTGGCTGAGTCTTTGGTTAATTCTTCTTCCTCCTGGGAAATAAGAGTGATATGTGCCCGTCTAAATGCCTAACAGCTACTCTCTCATTGGTTCTCCCTCTTCCCTTTCATCATTTGCGAAATTGGCAACCTGTGCGAACCAGGAGGTTAAAGGTGCTGTCTCTCCAACTTGGGAGATTGATAGTAAACAGTTGGAAAGTCAAACTGGCGCACAAGGAGAGGGACTATTCGTTGAGATTTAGAAAATATTCGTATTCACAGTGTGCCCATTCTTAGGTTTCCCTTACATGTTATAGCTATAGTAATATACCCTTCAACCTGGAGAGTTGGGACACGTGGAATGGGTGCCATGCATTATTGCTTTAAATGGTCTGCATTTGCTCACCCAATCTCACCAATCCCCTCAGTCCCATGTGTCCAGCCTTATGCCACATACAGCTGTCGTTGTAGATAGGGTCATTCCAGGTTTCATCAGAGACCCTGAAGTAATTGGAAAAAATTTCCCTTTTTTTTTGTTTTGTTTTGAAATTCCTTTTTATAGTGGGTTTGAGCTGATTCTCGCTGCCATGTTTACGCCAGTCTAGAAACACTTGATTCCCTTACGGAGACATATCAATACATAGGTTTTAAGATTCTAACTAGTCAGATATATTCCTCTGTGGAAAATATGGGATTTTGAGTCCCTTTCACTGAGGAACGTGTAAGTCTTTTCTATTCCATAGTTGGTTTTTAAACGGTACCTGTGCTTATATCAAACTCTGGTTTTATGCATCACCCCACTTCTCCTTCCCCCTTAAGGAGGCATAAGAGTGTTTTCTAAATGTGAGACTCTGTTCTATTTCCTAACTCTGTTCATGTGTAGCCATGTTTACAGGATCTTCATAAGTGATATCTTATGATAAGTTTCTTTTTCTGTGTGACTTATTTCACTTAGAATCATCGTACCTGAATCCACTCATTTTGCTGCTACTGGTCTTATGACATTGATTTCATGGCTGAGGGATATTCCATCATACGTAAGTACCACACTTTTTTGAACCATTTTTATCTTTCCTGGGATATTTAAGGTGTACCCAAGATGAGGTTCTTGTAAGCAGTGCAGCCCTAAATTTCGGGGTGGCTCTATCTTATTGATTTTCTGTTTTCCCAAGGAATATTCCCTAGACTGGAAATGTCCTTGGCTCTGTAGCTCTGTTGTTTACTTGTTTTAGGGAACACAATACACAACTCCAGAGAGGCAGTTGGCAATTTACATCCCGCCCATCAGCATAACAAAGCTCCCTGTTCTCCAGGGCCTGTCTTGAATTTCTGCTTTTTACCCTTTTTGTGGATGTCCCTTTGGACCGGTGGGAAGTGATACTTCTTTGTAGTGCAGACTTATATTGTCCGCTTGCTTGCTTCCCCAAAATGGGCGTATGCGTTTTCACCTGCATATACCCAGGAGAAAATGCATACACCCTTTTGGCCAAGTGCATCATTGTCGAAGTTGTGCCCCTATTCCTGTGCTTTAAAGGCGATTCCAACGTACCACTTGAAATCTGTTTCCTGGTATTCTGCCTCATTTTCAAGTCCGCCTCGTTTCTTTCCCTCAACAGATTTTTGGATGATAGTTGTCCTTTATTACTCTGCCAGTTTGTGAAATGCTCTGCCCTATAGCTCCATTTTTTAACTCGTTTATTGTGAGCTGAACGCAAGTCCAATATTTTGGTTTAGTACCTATACTGTTTCCCGGTGGGTGGCTGAGACTTTGGTCAATTCTTCTTCCTCCCGGGAAATAAGAGTGACATATGCCCGTCCAAATGCCTAACAGCTACTCTCTCTTTGGTTCTCCCTCTTCCCTTTCATCCTTTGCCAAATTGGCAACATGTGCGAACCAGGAGGTTAAAGGTGCTCTCTCTCCAAGATGGGAGGTTGAAAGTAAAGCAGTTAGAAAGTCAAACTGGAGCACCTGGAGAGGGATTATTCGTTGAGATTTAGAAACCTTTCATATTCACAGTGTTTCCATTCTCTAGGTTTCCCATACATGTTATAGCTGTAGTAATATTCCCTACAATCTGGAGAGTTGGGACCCATGGAATGGGTGCCATGCATTATTGCTTTAAAGGGTCTGCATTTGCTCATGAATCTCACCAATCCTCTCAGTCCCATGTGTCCAGCCTTATGCCACCTCCAGCTGTCGTTCTAGATAGGGTCATTCCAAGATTCATCAGAGACCCTGAAGGAATTGTAAAGAATTTCACTGTTTTTTTGTTTTGTTTTTGAAATTCCTTTTTATAGTGGGTTTGAGCTGATTCTCGCTGCTTTCTTTGTGCCAGTCTAGACGCACTTGATTCCCCTACGGAGACATAACAATACATAGGTTTTAAGATTCTTACTAGTCAGATATATTCCTCTGTGGGAAATATGGGGTTTTGAGTCCCTTTCACTGAGGAAGGTGTAGGTCTTGTCTATTCCATACTTGGTTTTTGGAACGGTACCTGTGCTTATATCAAACTCTGGGTTTATGCATCACCCCACCTCTCCTTCCCCCTTAAGCAGGCATAAGAGTGTTTTCTAAATGTGAGACTCTGTTCTCTTTCCTAACTCAGTTCATGTGCAGCCATGTTTACAGGATCATCATAAGTGATATCTTATGATAAGTTTCTTTTTCTGTGTGACTTATTTCACTTAGAATCATCGTACCTGAATCCACTCATTTAGCTGCTACTGGTCTTATGACATTGATTTCATGGCTGAGGGATATTCCATCGTACGTAAGTACCACAATTTTTTGAACCATTTTTATATTTCCTGGGATATTTAAGGTGTACCCATGTTGAGGTTATTGTAAGCAGTGCAGCCCTAAAATTTGTGGTGGTTCTGTCTTATTGATTTTCAGTTTTCCCAAGGTATATTCCCCAGACTGGAAGTGTCCTTGGCTCTGTAGCTCTGTTGTTTACTTGTTTTAGGGAACACAGTGCACTCCTCCAGAGAGGAAGTTGGCAATTTACATCCCACCCATCAGCATAACAAGGCTCCCTGTTCTCCAGGGCCTGTCTTGCCTTTCTGGTTTTTACCCATTTTGTGGATATCCCTTTTGACCGGTGGGAAGTGATACTTCTTTGTAGTGCAGATTTGCATTGCCCATTTGCTTGCTAGGCCAAAAAGGGCGTATGCGTTTTCTCCTGAATATATTCAGGAGAAAACGCATACGCCTTTTTTGGCCAAGTGCATCATAGTCGAAATTGTGCCCCTCTTCCTGTGCCTTAAATGCGATTCCAACGTACCCCTTGCAATATGTTTCCTGCTCTTCTGCCTCGCTTTCAAGTCCGCCTAGTTGCCTTCCCTCAACAGATTGTTGGACGATAGTTGCCCTTTATTACTCTGCCAGTTTGTGAATTGCTGTGCCCCTGAGCTCCACTTTTTAACTCGTTTTTTGTGAGCTGATCGCAAGTCCAAAGATTTGGTTGACGACCTATACCGGTTCCTGGTGGGTGGCTGAGTCTTTGGTTAATTCTTCTTCCTCCCAGGAAATAAGAGTGACATGTGCCCGTCCAAATGCCTGACAGCTACTCTCTCATTGGTTCTCCCTCTTCCCTTTCATCCTTTGCCAAATTGGCAACCTGCACGAACCAGGAGGTTAAAGGTTCTGTGTCTCCAAGTTGGGAGATTGATAGTAAAGCTGTTGGAAAGTCAAACTGGAGCACAAGGAGAGGGACTATTCGTTGAGTTTTAGAAACCTTTCATATTAACAGGGTGTCCATTCTCTAGGTTTCCCATACATGTTATAGCTATACTAATATTCCCTTCAACCTGGAGAGTTGGGACCCATGGAACAGGTGCCTTGCATTACTGCTATAAAGGGTATGCTTTTGCTAACCCAATCTCACCAATCCTCTCAGTCCCATGTGTCCAGCCTTATGCCACATCCAGCTGTCATTGTAGATAGGATCATTCCAGGTTTCATCAGAGACCCTGAAGGAATTGTATAGAATTTCCCTTTTTTTTTTGTTTTTCAAATTCCTTTTCATAGTGGGTTTGAGCTGATTCTCACTGCCATGTTTATGCCAGTCTAGACACACATGATTCCCTTATGGAGACATATCATTACATAGGTTTTAAGATTCTTACTAGTCAGATATATACCTCTGCGGAAAATATGGGGTTTTGAGTCCCTTTCAGTGAGGAAGTTGTAGGTGTTCTCTATTCCATAGTTGGTTTTTGGAACGGTAACTGTGCTTATATCAAACTCTGTATTATGCATCACCCCACCTCTCCTTCCCCCTTAAGCAAGCATAAGAGTGTTTTCTAAATGTGAGACTCTGTTCTCTTTGCTAACTCAGTTCATGTGTAGCCATGTTTACAGGATCATCATAAGTGATATCTTATGATACGTTTATTTTTCTGTGTGACTTATTTCACTTAGAATCATCGTACCTGAATCCACTCATTTTGCTGCTACTGGTCTTATGACATTGATTTCATGGCTGAGTGATATTCCATCATACGTAAATACCACAATTTTTTGAACCATTTTTATATTTCCTGGGTTATTTAAGGTGTACCCAAGGTGAGGTTCTTGTAAGCTGTGGATGCCTAAATTTTGGGGTGGCTCTGTCTTATTGATTTTCAGATTTCCCAAGGTATATTCCCTAGACTCGAAGTGCCCTTGGCTCTGTAGCTCTGTTGTTTACTTGTTTTAGGGAACACAACGCACTCCTCCAGGGAGGCAGTTGGCAATTTACATCCCGCCCATCAGCATAGCAAGGCACCCAGTTCTCCAGGGCCTGTCTTGCATTTCTGTTTTTTAAACATTTTGAGTATATCCCTTTTGACTTGTGGAAGTGATACTTCTTTGTAGACCAGATTTGTATTGCCCGCTTGCTTGCTTGGCCAAAAAGGGCGTATGCGTTTTCTCCTGAATATATTAAGGACAAAACTCATACGCACTTTTTGGCCAAGTGCATCATTGTCGAAGTTGTGTCCCTCTTCCTGTGCTTTAAAGGTGATTCCAACGTACCTCTTGAAATGTGTTTCCTGCTACTCTGCCTCCCTTTCAAGTTCGCCTCACTGCCTTCCCTCAACCGATTTTTGGACGATAGTTGCCCTTTATTACTCGGGCTGTTTGTTAATTGCTGTGCCCCTGAGCTCCATTTTGTAACTCGTTTTTTGTGAGCTGAACGCAAGTCCAATATTTTGGTTCAGGACCTATACTGGTTCCCAGTGGTTGGCTGAGACTTTGGTTAATTCTTCTTCCTCCCGAGAAATAAGAGTGACATGTGCCCATCCAAATGCCTAACAGCTACTCTCTCATTGGTTCTCCATCTTCCCTTTCATCCTATGCCAAATTGGCAACCTGTGCCAACCAGGAGGTTAAAGGTGCTGTCTCTCCATGTTGGGAGATTGATAGTAAAGCAGTTGGAAAGTCAGATTGGAGCACCAGGAGAGGGACTATTCATTGAGATTTAGAAACCTTTTGTATTCACAGTGTGTCATTCTCTAGGTTTCCCATACATGTTATAGCTGTAGTAATATTCCCTTCAACCTGGAGAGTTGGGACCCATGGAATGGGTGCCATGCATTATTGCTTTAAAGTGTCTGCATTTGCACACCCAATCTCACCAATCCTCTCAGTCCCATGTGTCCAGCCTTATGCCACCTCCAGCTGTCGTTGTAGATAGTGTCATTCCAGGTTTCATCAGAGAACCTGAAGGAATTGTAAAGAATGTCCCTGTTTTTTTTGGTTTGTTTTTGAAATTCCTTTTTATAGTGGGCTTGAGCTGATTCTCGCTGCCATGATTATGCCAGTCTAGACACACTTGTTTGCCTTATGGAGACATATCAATACACAGTTTTTTTTTTTTTTTTTTTTTTTTTTTTTTTTTTTTTTTTTTTTTTTTTTGCTGTACGCGGGCCTCTCACTGCTGTGGCCTCTCCCGTTGCGGAGCACAGGCTCCGGACACACAGGCTCCGCGGCCATGGCTCGCGGGCCCAGCCGCTCCGCGGCATGTGGGATCTTCCGGGATCGGGGCACGAACCCGTGTCCCCTGCATCGGCAGGCGGACTCTCAACCACTGCGACACCAGGGAAGCCCCAATACACAGGTTTTAATATTCTTAATAGTCAGATATATTCCTCTGTGGGAAATATGGGATTTTGAGTCCCTTTCCCTGAGGAAGGTGTAGGTCTTGTCTATTCCATAGTTGGTTTTTGAAATGGTACCTGTGGTTATATCAAACTCTGGTTTTATGCATCACCCCACCTCTCCTTCCCCCTTAAGCAGGCATAAGAGAGTTTTCTAAATGTGAGACTCTATTCTCTTTCCTAACTCAGTTCATGTGTAGCCATGTTTACAGGATCTTCATAAGTGATATCTTATGATATGTTTCTTTTTCTGTGTGACTTATTTCACTTAGAATCATCATACATGAATCCACTCATTTTGCTGCTACTGGTCTTATGACATTGATTTCATGGCTGAGGGATATTCCATCGTAAGTAAGTACCACAATCTTTTGATCCATTTTTATCTTTCCTGGATAACTTAAGGTGTACCCAAGTTGAGGTTCTTGTAAGCAGTGCAGGCCTAAATTTTGGGGTGGCTCTGTCTTATTGATTTTCAGTTTTCCCAAGGTATATTCCCTAGACTCGAAGTGTCCTTGGCTCTGTAGCTCTGTAGTTTACTTGTTTTAGGGAACACAATGCACTCCTCTAGAGAGGCATTTGGCAATTTACTTCAGGCCCATCAGCGTAACAAGGCTCCCTGTTCTCCAGGGCCTGTCTTGCCTTTCTGGTTTTTACCCATTTTGTGGATGTCCCTTTTGACTCGTGGGAAGTGGTACTTCTTTGTAGTGCAGTTTTGGATTGCCCGCTTGCTTGCTTGGCCAAAAAGGGCGTATGCGTTTTCTCCTGAATATATTCAGGAGAAAACTCATACGCCCTTTTTGGCCAGGTGCATCATTGTCGAAGTTGTGCCCCTATTCCTGTGATTTAAAGGTGATTCGAAAGTACCTCGTGAAATGTGTTTCCTGCTATTCTGCCTCCCTTTAAAGTTCGCCTCGATGCCTTCCCTCAACAGATTTTTGGATGATAGTTGCCCTTTATTACTCTGCCAGTTTGTGAATTGCTGTGCCCCTTTGCTCCATTTTGTAACTAGATTTTTGTGAGCTGAACGGAAGTCCAATATTTTGGTTCAGGACCTATAATGGTTCCCGGTGGTTGGCTGAGACTTTGGTTAATTCTTCTTCTTCCGGGGAAATAAGAGTGACATGTGCCAATCCAAAAGCCTAACAGCTACTCTCTCATTTGTTCTCCCTCTTCCCTTTCATCCTATGCCAAATTGGCAACCTGCGCAAACCAGGAGGTTAAAGGTGCTGTCTCTCCAAGTTGGGAGATTGATAGTAAAGCAGTTGGAAAGTCAAATTGGACCACCAGGAGAGGGACTATTCATTGAGTTTTAGAAACATTTTGTATTCACAGTGTGTCCATTCTCTAGCTTTCCCATACATGTTATAGCTGTAGTAATATTCCCTTCAACCTGGAGAGTTGGGACCCATGGAAAGGGTGCCATGCATTATTGCTTTAAAGGGTCTGCATTTGCTCACCCAATCTCACCAATCCTCTCAGTCCCATGCGTCCAGCCTTATGCCACATCCAGCTGTCATTGTAGATAGTGTCATTCCAGGTTTCATCAAAGACCCTGAAGGAATTGTAAAGAATTTCCCTGTTTTTTTTTTGTTTTGTTTTTGAAATTCCTTTTTATAGAGGCTTTGAGCTGATTCTCGCTGCCATGGTTATGCCAGTCTAGACACACTTGCTTGCCTTATGGAGACATGTCAATACACAGGTTTTAAGATTCTGAATAATCAGATATATTCCTCTGCGGGAGATATGGGGTTTTGAGTCCGTTTCACTGAAGAAGGTGTAGGTCTTGTCTATTCCATAGTTGATTTTGGGAAAGGAACCTGTGCTTATATCAAACTCTGGTTTTATGCATCACCCCACCTCTCCTTCCCCTTTAAGAAGGCATAAGAGTGTTTTCTAAATATGAGACTCTCTTCTCTTTCCTAACTCAGTTCACGTGTAGCCACGTTTACAGGTTCTTCATAATTGATATCTTATGATACGTTTCTTTTTCTGTGTGAATTATTTCACTTAGAATCATCGTACCTGAATCCACTCATTTTGCTGCTACTGGTCTTATGACATTGATTTCATGGCTGAGGGATATTCCATCATACGTAAGTACCACAATTTTTTGAACCATTTCTATCTTTCCTGTGATACTTAAGGTGTACCCAAGTTGAGGTTCTTGTAAGCTGTGCAGCCCTAAATTGTGGACTGGCTCTGTCTTATTGATTGTCAGTTTGCCCAAGGTATATTCCCTAGACTGGGAGTGCCCTTGGCTCTGTAGCTCTGTTGTTTACTTGTTTTAGGGAACACAATGCACTCCTCCAGAGAGGCAGTTGACAACTTACATCCCGCCCATCAGCATAACAAGGCTCCCTGTTCTCCAAGGCCTGTCTTGCCTTTCTGGTTTTTACCCATTTTGTGGATGTCCCTTTTGACCGGTGGGAAGTGATACTTCTTTGTAGTGCAGATTTGCATTGCCCGCTTGCTTGCTTGGCCAAAAAGTGCGTATGCGTTTTCTCCTGCATATATTCAGGGGAAAATGCATACGCCCTTTTTGGCCAAGTGCATCATTGTCGAAGTTGTGCCCCTCTTCCTCTGCTTTACAGATGATTCCAACGCACCTCTTGATATCTGTTTCCTGATATTCGGCCTGATTTTCGGGTTCGCTTTACTGCCTTCCCTCAACAGATTTCTGGAATATAGTTGGCCTTTATTACTCTGCCAGTTTGTGAATTGCTCTGCCCCTGAGCTCCATTTTTCAACTCTTTTTTTGTGAGCTGAAAGCAAGTCCAAATTTTTGGTTCAGGACCTATACTGGATCCCGGTGTGTGACTGAGACTTTGGATAATTATTCTTCCTGCCCGGCAATTAGAGTGACATGTGCCTGTCCAAATGCCTAACAGCTACTCTGTCATTTGTTCTCCCTCTTACCTTTGATCCTCTGCCAAATTGGCAACCTGTGCGAACCAGGAGATTAAAGGGGCTGTCTCTCCAAGTTGGGAGATTGATAGTAAAGCAGTTGGAAAGTCAAACCGGAGCATCAGGAGAGGGACTATTCGTTGAGTTTTAGAAAACTTTCGTATTCACAGTGTCCATTATCTAGGTTTCCCGTACATGTTATAGCTGTAGTAATATTCCCTTCAACCTGGAGAGTTGGGACCCATGGAATGGGTGCCATGCATTATTGCTTTACAGGGTCTGAATTTGCTCACGAATCTCACCAATCCTCTCAGTCCCATGTGTCCAGCCTTATGCCACCTCCAGCTGTCGTTCTAGATAGGGTCATTCCAAGTTTCATTAGAGACCCTGAAAGAATTGTAAAGAATTCCGCTGTTTCTCAGTTTTGTTTTTCAAATTCCTTTATATAGTGGGTTTGAGCTGATTCTCGCTGCCATCTTTATGCCAGTCTAGACACACTTGATTCCCTTACGGAGACATATCAATACATAGGTTTTAAGATTCTTACTAGTCAGATATATACCTCTGCAGGAAATATGGGGTTTTGAGTGCCTTTCACTGAGGAAGGTGTAGGTCTTTTCTATTCCATACATGGTTGTGGAACGGTACCTGTGCTTATATCAAACTCTGGGTATATGCATCACCCCACCTCTACTTCCCCCTTAAGCAGGCATAAGAGTGTTCTCTAAATGTGAGACTCTCTTCTCTTTCCTAACTCAGTTCATGTGTAGCCATGTTTACAGTATCTTCATAAGTGATATCTTATGATACGTTTCTTTTTCTGTGTGACTTATTTCACTTAGAATCATCATAGCTGAATCCACTCATTTTGCTGCTACTGGTGTTATGCCATTGATTTCATGGCTGAGGCATATTCCATCGTACGTAAGTACCACAATTTTTTGAACCGTTTTTATATTTCCTGCGATATTTAATGTGTACCCAAGTTGAGGTTCTTGTAAGCTGTGCAGCCCTAAATTTTGCGGTGGCTCTGTCTTATTGATTTTCAGTTTTCCCAAGGTATATTCCCTAGACTGGAAGTGTCCTTCGCTCTGTAGCTCTGTTGTTTACTTGTTTTAGGGAACACAATGCACTCCTCCAGAGAGGCAGTTGGCAATTTACATCCCGTCCATCAGCATAACAATGCTCCCTGTTCTCCAGGGCCTGTATTGAATTTCTGGTTTTTACCCTTTTTGTGGATGTCCCTTTGGACAGGTGGGAAGTGATAGTTCTTTGTAGTGCAGACTTACATTGTCCGCTTGCTTGCTTGGCCAAAAAGAGCGTATGTGTTTTCTCCTGAATATACTCAGGAAAAAACGCATACACCCTTTTTGGACAAGTGCATCATTGTCGAAGTTGTGCCCCTCTTCCTGTGCTTTAAAGGCGATTCCAACGTACCTCTTGAAATCCGTTTCCTGCTATTCTGCCTCACTTTCAATTCCGCCTCGTTGCCTTCCTTCAACAGATTTTTGGATGACATTTGTCCTTTATTACTCTGCCAGTTGGTGAATTGCTCTGCCCTAAAGGTCCTTTTTTTAACTCGTTTTTTGTGAGCTTAACACCAGTCCCATATTTTGGTTCAGGACCTATACTGGTTCCCAGTCGTTGGCTGAGTCTTTTGTTAATTCTTCTTCATCCCGGGAAATAAGAGTGACATGTGCCCGTCCAAATGCCTAACAGCTACTCTCTATATGGTTCTCCCTCTTCCGTTTCATCCTTTGCCAAATTGGCAACCTGTGCGAAACAGGAGGTTAAAGGTGCTGTCTCTCCAGGTTGGGTGATTGATAGTAAGGCAGTTGGAAAGTCAAACCGGAGCACCAGGAGAGGGACTGTTCGTTGAGCTTTAGAGATATTTCGTATTCACAGAGTGTCCATTCTCTAGGGTTCCCATACATGTTATAGCTGTAGTAATATTCCCTACAACCTGGAGAGTTGGGACCCATGGAATGGGTTACATGCATTATTGCTTTAAAGGGTCTGCATTTACTCACGAATCTCACCAATCCTCTCAGTCCCATGTGTCCAGCCTTATGCCACCTCCAGCTGTCGTTCTAGATAGGGTCATTCCAAGTTTCATCAGAGACCCTGAAGGAATTGTAAAGAATTTCCCTGTATTTTTGTTTTGTTTTAGAAATTCCTTTCTATAGTGTGTTTGAGCTGATTCTCGCTGCCATGATTATGCCAGTCTAGAAACACTTGATTCCCTTATGGAGACATATCAATACATAGGTTTTAAGATTCTTACTAGTCAGATATATTCCTCTGCGGGAAATATGGGGTTTTGAGTCCCTTTCACTGAGGAAGGTTTAGGTCTGGTCTATTCCATAGTTGGTTTTTGGAACGGTACCTGTGCTTATATCAAACTCTGGGTTTATGCATCTCCCCACCTCTCCTTCCCCCTTAAGCAGGCATAAGAGTGTTTTCTAAATGTGAGACTCTGTTCTCTTTCCTAACTCAGTACATGTGTAGCCATGTTTACAGGAACTTCATAAGTGATATCTTATGATACGTTTATTTTTCTGTGTGACTTATTTCACTTAGAATCATCGTACCTGTATCCACTCATTTAGCTGCTACTGGTCTTATGACATTGATTTCAGGGCTGATGGATATTCCATTGTACGTAAGTCCCACAATTTTTGAACCATTTTTATATTTCCTGGGATATTTAAGGTGTACCCAAGTTGAGGTTCTTCTAAGCAGTGCAGCCCTAAATTTCGGGGTGGCTCTGTCTTATTGATTTTCAGTTTTCCCAAGGTATATTCCCTAGACTGGAAGTGCCCTTGGCTCTGTATCTCTGTAGTTTACTTGTTTTAGGGAACACAATGCACTCCTCCAGAGAGGCAGTTGGTAATTTACATCCCGCCCTTCTGAATAACAAGGCTCCGTGTTCTCAAGGGCCTGTCTTGAATTTCTGGTTTATACCCATTTTGTGGATGTCCCTTTGGACCGGTGGGAAGTGACACTTATTTGTAGTGCAGGATTACATTGTCCGCTTGCTTGCTTGGCAAAAAGGGTGTATGCGTTTTCTCCTGAATATACTCAGGAGAAAATTCATACGCCATTTTTGGCCATGTGCATCATTGTCGAAGTTGTGCCCCTCTTCCTGTGCTTTAAAGTCAATTCCAACGTACCTCTTGAAATCTGTTTCCTGCTATTCTGCCTTGCTTTCAAGTCCGCCTCGTTGTCTTCCCTCAACAGATTTTTGGATGATAGTTGTCCTTTATTACTCTGCCAGTTTGTGAATTGCTCTGCCCTATAGCTCCATTTTTTAACTCGTTTTTTTGTGAGCTGAACAAAAGTCCCATATTTTGGTTTAGGACCTATACTGGTTCCGGGTGGGTGGCTGAGACATTGGTCAATTCTTCTTCCTCCCGGGAAATAAGAGTGACATGTTCCCGTTCAAATGCCTAACAGCTACTCTCTCATTGGTTCTCCCTCTTCCCTTTCATCCTTTGCAAATTAGCAACGTGTGCGAACCAGGAGGTTAAAGGTGCTGTCTCTCCAAGTTGGGAGATTGATAGAAAAGCAGTTAGAAAGTGAAACTGGAGCACCAGGAGAGAGACTATTCGTTGAGTTTTAGAAACCTTTCGTATTCACAGTGTGTCCATTCTCTAGGTTTCCCATAGATGTTATAGCTGTAGTAATATTCCCTTCAACCAGGAGAGTTGGGACCTATGAAATGGGTGCCATGCATTATTGCTTTAAAGTGTCTGCATTTGCTCACGAATCTCACACATTCTCTCAGTTCCATGTGTCCAGCCTTATGCCACCTCCAGCTGTCATTGTAGATAGGGTCATTCCAAGTTTCATCAGAGACCCTGAAGGAATTGTAAAGAATTTCGCTGTTTTTTTGTTTTGTTTTTGAAATTCCATTTTATCGTGAGTTTGAGCTGATTCTCGCTGCCATGATTATGCCAGGCTAGAAACAATTGATTCCCTTACGGAGACATATCAATACATAGGTTTTAAGATTCTTACTAGTCAGATATATTCCTCTGTGTGAAATATGGGATTTTGAATCCCTTTCACTGAGGAAGTTGTAAGTCTTCTCTATTCCATAGTTGGTTTTTGGAACGATACCTGTGCTTATATCAAACTCTGGTTTTATGCCTCACCCCACCTCACCTTCCCCCTTAAGTAGGCCCTAAGAGTTTTTTTCTAAATGTGAGACTCTGTTCTCTTTCCTAACTCAGTTCATGAGTAGCCATGTTTACAGGATCTTCATAAGTGATATCTTATGATACGTTTCTTTTTCTGTGTGACTTATTTCACTTAGAATCATTATACCTGAATCCACTCATTTTGCTGCTACTGGTCTTATTACATTGATATCTTGGCTGAGGGATATTCCATCGTACGAAAGTACCACAGTTTTTTGAACCATTTTTATATTTCCTGGGATACTTAAGGTGTACCCAAGTTGAGTTTCTTGTAAGCAGTGCAGCCCTAAATTTCGGGGTGGCTCTATCTTATTGATTTTCTGTTTTCCCAAGGAATATTCCCTAGACTGGAAATGTCCTTGGCTCTGTAGCTCTGTTGTTTACTTGTTTTAGGGAACACAATACACAACTCCAGAGAGGCAGTTGGCAATTTACATCCCGCCCATCAGCATAACAAAGCTCCCTGTTCTCCAGGGCCTGTCTTGAATTTCTGCTTTTTACCCTTTTTGTGGATGTCCCTTTGGACCGGTGGGAAGTGATACTTCTTTGTAGTGCAGACTTATATTGTCCGCTTGCTTGCTTCCCCAAAATGGGCGTATGCGTTTTCTCCTGCATATACCCAGGAGAAAATGCATACACCCTTTTTGGCCAAGTGCATCATTGTCGAAGTTGTGCCCCTATTCCTGTGCTTTAAAGGCGATTCCAACTTACCACTTGAAATCTGTTTCCTGGTATTCTGCCTCATTTTCAAGTCCGCCTCGTTTCTTTCCCTCAACAGATTTTTGGATGATAGTTGTCCTTTATTACTCTGCCAGTTTGTGAAATGCTCTGCCCTATAGCTCCATTTTTTAACTCGTTTATTGTGAGCTGAACGCAAGTCCAATATTTTGGTTTAGGACCTATACTGTTTCCCGGTGGGTGGCTGAGACTTTGGTCAATTCTTCTTCCTCCCGGGAAATAAGAGTGACATATGCCCGTCCAAATGCCTAACAGCTACTCTCTCTTTGGTTCTCCCTCTTCCCTTTCATCCTTTGCCAAATTGGCAACATGTGCGAACCAGGAGGTTAAAGGTGCTCTCTCTCCTAGTTGGGAGGTTGAAAGTAAAGCAGTTAGAAAGTCAAACTGGAGCACCTGGAGAGGGATTATTCGTTGAGATTTAGAAACCTTTCGTATTCACAGTGTTTCCATTCTCTAGGTTTCCCATACATGTTATAGCTGTAGTAATATTCCCTACAATCTGGAGAGTTGGGACCCATGGAATGGGTGACATGCATTATTGCTTTAAAGGGTCTGCATTTGCTCATGAATCTCACCAATCCTCTCAGTCCCATGTGTCCAGCCTTATGCCACCTCCAGCTGTCGTTCTAGATAGGGTCATTCCAAGATTCATCAGAGACCCTGAAGGAATTGTAAAGAATTTCACTGTTTTTTTGTTTTGTTTTTGAAATTCCTTTTTATAGTGGGTTTGAGCTGATTCTCGGTGCTATCTTTGTGCCAGTCTAGACGCACTTGATTCCCCTACGGAGACATAACAATACATAGGTTTTAAGATTCTTACTAGTCAGATATATTCCTCTGTGGGAAATATGGGGTTTTGAGTCCCTTTCACTGAGGAAGGTGTAGGTCTTGTCTATTCCATACTTGGTTTTTGGAACGGTACCTGTGCTTATATCAAACTCTGGGTTTATGCATCACCCCACCTCTCCTTCCCCCTTAGGCAGGCATAAGAGTGTTTTCTAAATGTGAGACTCTCTTCTCTTTCCTAACTCAGATCATGTGCAGCCATGTTTACAGGATCATCATAAGTGATATCTTATGATAAGGTTCTTTTTCTGTGTGACTTATTTCACTTAGAATCATCGTACCTGAATCCACTCATTTAGCTGCTACTGGTCTTATGACATTGATTTCATGGCTGAGGGATATTCCATCGTACGTAAGTACCACAATTTTTGAACCATTTTTATCTTTCCTGGGATATTTAAGGTGTACCCAAGTTGAGGTTCTTGTAAGCAGTGCAGCCCTAAAATTTGTGGTGGTTCTGTCTTATTGATTTTCAGTTTTCCCAATGTATATTCCCCAGACTGGAAGTGTCCTTGGCTCTGTAGCTCTGTTGTTTACTTGTTTTAGGGAACACAGTGCACTCCTCCAGAGAGGCAGTTGGCAATTTCCATCCCGCCCATCAGCATAACAAGGCTCCCTGTTCTCCAGGGCCTGTCTTGAATTTCTGGTTTTTACCCTTTTTGTGGATGTCCCTTTGGACCGGTGGGAAGTGATACTACTTTGTAGTGCAGACTTACATTGTCCGCTTGCTTGCTTGGCCAAAAAGGGCGTATGCGTTTTCTCCTGAGTATACTCAGGAGAAAACACATACGCCATTTTTGACCATGTGCATCATTGTCGAAGTTGTGCCCCTCTTCCTGTGCTTTAAAGGCAATTCCAACGTACCTCTTGAAATCTGTTTCCTGCTATTCTGCCTCGCTTTCAAGTCCGCCTGGTTGCCTTCCCTCAACAGATTTTTGGATGATAGTTGTCCTTTATTACTCTGCCAGTTTGTGAATTGCTCTGTACTATAGCTCCATTTTTTAACTCGTTTTTTTTGTGAGCTGAACAAAAGTCCCATATTTTGGTTTAGGACCTATACTGGTTCCGGGTGGGTGGCTGAGACTTTGGTAAATTCTTCTTTCTCCCGGGAAATAAGAGTGACATATGCCCGTTCAAATGCCATCAGCTACTCTCTCATTGGTTCTCCCTCTTCCCTTTCATCCTTTGCAAATTAGCAACCTGTGCGAACCAGGAGGTTAAAGGTGCTGTCTCTCCAAGTTGGGAGATTGATAGTAAAGCTGTTAGAAAGTGAAACTGGAGCACCAGGAGAGGGACTATTCGTTGAGATTTAGAAACCTTTCATATTCACAGTGTGTCCATTCTCTAGGTTTCCCATACATGTTATAGCTGTAGTAATATTCCCTTCAACCCGGAGAGTTCGGACCCATGGAATGGGTGCCATGCATTATTGCTTTAAAAGGTCTGCATTTGCTCACCCAGTCTCACCAATCCTATCAGTCCTATGTGTCCAGCCTTATGCCACATGCAGCTGTCGTTGTAGATAGGGTCATTACAGGTTTCATCAGAGACTCTGAAGGAATTGTAAAGAATTTCCCTTTTTTTTTGTTTTTCAAATTCATTTTTATAGTGGGTTTGAGCTGATTCTCGCTGCCAAGTTTATGCCTGTGTAGACGCACTTGATTCCCTAAAAGAGACCTATCAATACATAGGTTTTAAGATTCTTACTAGTCAGATATATTCCTCTGCGGGAAATATGGGTTTCTGAGTCCCTTTCACTGAGGAAGGTGTAGGTCTTGTCTATTCCATAGTTGGTTTTTTGAACGGTACTTGTGCTTATATCAAACTCTGGTTTTATGCATCACCCAACCTCTCCTTTCCCCTTAAGCAGGCATAAGAGTGTTTTCTAAATGTGAGACTCTGTTCTCTTTCCTAACTCAGTTCATGTGTAGCCATGTTTACAGGATCTTCATAAGTATTATCTGATGATAAGTTTCTTTTTCTGTGTGACTTATTTCACTTAGAATCATCGTACCTGAATCCACTCATTTTGCTGCTACTGGTATTATGACATTGATTTCATGGCTGAGGGATATTCCTTCATACGTAATTACCACAGTTTTTTGAACAATTTTTTTCTTTCCTGGGATACTTAAGGTGAACCCAAGTTGAGGTTCTTGTAAGCAGTGCAGCCCTAAATTTTGGGGTGGCTCTGTCTTATTGATTTTCAGTTTTCCCAAGGTATATTCCCTAGACTGGAAGTGCCCTTGGCTCTGTAGCTCTGTTGTTTACTTTTTTAGGGAACACAATGCACTCCTCCAGAGAGGCAGTTGACAGTTTACATCCCGCCCATCAGCATAACAAGGCTCCCTGTTCTCCAGGGCCTGTCTTGCCTTTCCGTTTTTACCCATTTTGTGGATGTCCCTTTTGACCGGTGGGAAGTGATACTTCTTTGTAGTGCAGATTTGCATTGCCTGCTTGCTTGCTTGGCCAAAAAGGGCGTATGCATTTTCTCCTGAATATATTCAGGACAAAACACATACGCCCTTTTTGGCCAAGTGCATCATTGTCTAAGTTGTGCACCTATTCCTTTGCTTTACAGGCGATTCCTACGTACCTCTTGAAATCTGATTCCTGCTATTCTGCCTCACTTTCAAGTCCGCCTCGTTGCCTTCCCTCAAAAGATTTTTGGACGATAGTTGCCCTTTATTAGTCTGCCAGTTTGTGAATTGCTGTGCCCCTGAGCTCCATTTTTAACTCGTTTTTTCTGAGCTGAACGCAAGTCCAATATTTTGGTTCAGGACCTATACTGGTTCCCGGTGGGTGGTTGAGACTTTTGTCAATTCTTCTTCCTCCCGGGAAATTAGAGTGACATGTGCCCGTCCAAATGCATAACAGCTACTCTCTCATTGTTTCTCCCTTTTCCCTTTCATTCTTTGCCAAATTGGCAACCTGTGCAAACCAGGAAGTTAAAGGTGCTGTCTCTCCAAGTTGGGAGATTGATAGTAAAGCAGTTGGAATGTCAAACTTGAGCACCAGGAGAGGGACTATTCCTTGAGTTTTAGAAACCTTTCGTATTCACAGTGTGTCCATTCTCTAGGTTTCCATACATGTTATAGCTGTAGTAATATTCCCTTCAACCTGGAGAGTTGGGACCCATGGAATGGGTGCCATGCATTATTGCTTTAAAGGGTCTGCGTTTGCTCACCCAATCTCACCAATCCTCTCAGTTCCATGTGTCCAGCCTTATGCCACATCCAGCTGTCGTTGTAGATAGGGTCATTCCAGGTTTCATCAGAATCCCTGAAGGAATTGTAAAGAATTTCCCTGTTTTTTGGTTTTGTTTTTGAAATTCCTTTTTATAGTGGGTTTGAGCTGATTCTCACTGCCAGGTTTATGCCAGTCTAGACACACTTGATTCCCTTACGGAGACATATCAATACATAGGTTTTAAGATTCTTACTAGTCAGATATATTCCTCTGCGGGAAATATGGGGTTTCGAGTCCCTTTCACTGAGCAAGGTTTAGGTCTTGTGTCTTCCATAGTTGGTTTTTGGAACAGTACCTGTGCTTATATCAAACTCTGGTTTTATGCATCACCCCACCTCTCCTTCCCCCTTAAGCAGGCATAAGAGTGTTTTCTAAATGTGAGACTCTGTTCTCTTCCCTAACTCAGTTCATGTGTAGCCATGTTTACAGGATCTTCATAAGTGATATCTTATGATAAGTTTCCTTTTCTGTGTGTCTTATTTCACTTAGAATCATCGTACCTGAATCCACTCATTTTGCTGCTACTGGTCTTATGACATTGATTTCATGTCTGAGAGATATTCCATCGTATGTAAGTACCACAATTTTTTGAACCATTTTTATATTTCCTGGGATATTTAAGGTGTACCCATGTTGACGTTCTTGTAAGCAGTGCAGGCCTAAATTTTTGGGTGGCTCTGTCTTATTGATTTTCAGTTTTCCCAAGGTATATTCCCTAGACTGGAAGTGCCCTTGGCTCTGTAGCTCTGTTGTTTACTTCTTTTAGGGAACACAGTGCACTCCTCCAGAGAGGCAGTTGGCAATATACATCCCGCCCATCTGCATAACAAGGCTCCCTGTTCTCCAGGGCCTGTCTTGAATTTCTGGTTTTTACCCATTTTTTCGATGTTCCTGTGGACCGGTGGGAAATGATACTTCTTTGTAGTGCAGACTTGCATGAACGCTTGCTTGCTTGGCCAAAAAAACTGTATGCGTTTTCTCCTGAATATACTCAGGAGAAAATGCATAAGCCCTTTTTGGCCAAGTGCATCATTGTCGAAATTGTGCCCCTCTTCCTGTGCTTTAAAGGTGATTCCTACGTAACTCTTGAAATCCTTTTCTGGCAATTCTGCCTGGCTTTCAAGTCCGCCTCGTATCCTTCGCTCAACAGGTTTTTGGACGATAGTTGTCCTTTATTACTCTGCCAGTTTGTGAGTTGCTGTGCCCCTGAGCTCCATTTTTAACTCGTTTTTTCTGAGCTGAACGCAAGTCCAATATTTTGGTTCAGGACCTATACTGGTTCCCGGTGGGTGGTTGAGACTTTTGTCAATTCTTCTTCCTCCCGAGAAATTAGAGTGACATGTGCCCGTCCAAATGCATAACAGCTACTCTCTCATTGTTTCTCCCTCTTCCCTTTCATTCTTTGCCAAATTGGCAACCTGTGCGAACCAGGAAGTTAAAGGTTTTGTGGATGTCCCTTTTGACCGGTGGGAAGTGATACTTCTTTGTAGTGCAGATTTGCATTGCCCGCTTGCTTGCTTGTCCAAAAAGGGCATATGCGTTTTGTCCTGCATCTATGCATGTGAAAACCCATATGCCCTTTATGGCCATTTCCATAATTTTCGGAGTTGTAATGATTTTCCTGTGTTTAAAGGCGATTCCAATGTACCTCTTGAAATCTATTTCATGCCATTCTGCCTATTTTCCCTTCCGCCTCGTGGCTTTCCCTTAACAGATTTTTCGAAGAGAGTAGTCCTTTATAACTCTGCAGGTTAGTGAATTGCTGTGGCCCTGAGCTCCATTTTTCAACTCGCGTTTTTGTGATCTGACCGCAAATCAACACTTTTGCTTCGGGACTTATACTGGTTCTGGGGGGCAGGCTGAGACTTTGGTTAATTCCTCTTTGTGACAGAAAATTAGAGAGACATGTGGCCGTCCAAATGCCTACAGCTACTCTCTCATTGGTTCTCTCTCTTCCCTTATATCCTCTGCACAATTTGCCAACTGTGCGTACCAGGAGGATATAGGGGCTAACTTTCCAAGTTGGGAGATTGATAGTAAAGCAGTTGGAATGTCAAACTGGAGCACAAGGAGAGAAAAAAGTAGTAGAGTTTTAGAAACCTTTCACCATCAGATGGTTTCCATTCTCTAGGTTCCCATACACGTTATAACTGTAGTGATATTCCCTTCTACCTGGAGAGATGGGAACCATGGAATGGGTGGCAGGCATTATTGCTTTAAAGGGTCTGCATTTTTTCACCCAATCTCACCAATCCTCTCAGTCCAAAGTGAACAGCCTTATGCCACATCCAGCTGTCGTTGTAGATACGGTCATTCCAGGTTTCATCAGATCCCCTGAAGTTATTGTGTAAGAATTTTACAGTTTTTATGTTTTGTTTTGAAATTCATTTTTATAGTGGGTTTGAGCTGATTCTCACTGCCATGTTTATGTCGTTCTAGACACACTTGGTTCCCTTACGGAGACATATCAATACATAGGATTTAAAATTCTTACTAGTCAGATATATTTCTCTGAGGGGAATAGGGATGTTGAGTTCCGTTCACTGAGGAAGGAGTAGGGCTTGTCTCTTCTGTTTTTGGTTTATGGAACGGTACCTGTGCTAATATCAATCTTATGTTTTGTGCATCTCCCCACCTCTCTTTCCGCTTAAGCAAGCGTTATATTGTTTTCTAAATCTGATACTCTGTTCTCTTCCCTAAATCAGTTCATATGTAGCCATGTTTACATTCCCTTCATAAGTGATATCTTATCTCAAAATGCACCATGGCCGTTCTCATAATAATGCTCCATGACCCCTGTCATCACAATGCACCATGCCCTGGTTATCAAAATGTTCCATGTCCCTTGTCATCACAATTCTCCACGTCCTTGTCATCACAGTGCTACATGACACTTCTCATCAAAATGTTACATGCTCTTGTCATCACAATTCTCCATCCACTTGACATTGCAATGCTCCAGGCACTTGTCATCACAATGCTCCATGCACATGTCATCACAAAGCTCCATGCCCTTGTCATCACAATGCTCCATTACCTTTGTCATCAGAATCCTCCATGACACTAGGCATCACAATGCTCCATGCCATTGACATCAGAGCGGGCCACTACATATGTCATCAGAATGATCCCTGACACCTCTCTTCACAATACTGCATGACTTGGTCATCACAATGCTCCATGCCCTTGTCATCACAATGCGCCATTCCAACTGTCATCGCAATAATCCATGAAACATATTAGACCATTGTTCCATGCTCTTGTCATCACAATGCTCCATGCTCTTGTTATCACAGTTCTTCATGAACCCTGTCATCACAATGCTCCATGACACTTGTCAGTATGTTCCTTGAAGCCTGTCATGACAAGGCTCCATGCCTTTTTCATCACAATGTTCCATGCCATTTCCATCACAGTGCTCCAAGACCATGTAATCACAATGCTCCATGCCCTTCTCATCACAAAACTCAAGGACGCATGCCAACAAAATGCTCCTTGGTCTTCTCCTCACAATGTGCCATGCCCTTGTCATCACAATGATCCAAGACCCCTGTAATCACAATGCTCCATGCCCCTTTTCATCAGTATGCTCCATGAGACTTGTCATCACAAGGCTCCATGGTTTTGTCATCACAATGCTCCATGACCTTGTCATCACAATGCTTCTCGACCTTGTCATGAAAATTTTCAATGGCCCTTGTCATCATAATGCTCCAAGCCCTAATCATCAAAATGCTCCATTATATTTGTCCTCACATTTCTCCATTACAGTTGGCTTCACAATGCTCCATGCCATTGTCATCACAATGGACCATGACATATGTCATCACAGTGCTCCCTGACACCTGTCTTCACAATACTCCTTGACCTTCTCATCACAATGCTCCATGCCCTTGTCATCACAATGCACCATGCCCAATGTCATCACAATAATCCATGAAACTTGTCAGACCAATGATCCATGCCCCTGTCAACACAATGCTCCATGCCCTTGTCATCACAATGCTCCATGACCCCTGTCATCACAATGCTCAGTGACTCCAGTCATTACAATGATTCATAACGTTTGTCATCACAATGGTCCATGCCCGCATCATCACAAGGCTCTGTGACTTTTGTAACCACAATGTTCCATGAACTTTTCATCACAATTCTCTGTGACCCTTGTCATCACAATGCTCCATGTCTTTGTCAGAACAATGGTCTATGACCATTGTCATCACAATGTGCCACGCGCATTTCATCACAGCCAACCACAAACTTTTCATTGCAATGCTCCATAAACCTTGTAATCACAATGGTCCATGGACTTCTCATCAAAATGCTCTCTCACCAGAGATATCACAATGTTCCATCACTAGTCATCACAATACTCCCTCACACCTGGAATCACAATGTTCCATGACCCTGTCATCACAGTGCTACATCCACTTATCTGCACAATGTTCCATGACCCCTGACATCACAATATTCCATAACCCCTGTCAGCAAAATGCTCCATGACCCTTTTCATCCGAAAGATCCAAGACCCCTGACATCACAATGTTCTATAAACACTGCCATCACAATATTCCATTACAATTCTTATCAAATTGCTGCATGACCCGTTCATCAAAATGCTCCCTGCCCTTCTCATCACAATGCACCATGCCCTTGTCATCAGAATGCTCCATGACTTGTCATCACAAAGCTCCATGTCCCATGGCATCACAATGCTCCATGTCACTGTCATCACAATGCTCCCTGAACCCTCTCATCACATTGCTCCATGTCCTTGTCATCACAAAGCTCCATGACACTTGTCATCACAATGCTCGATGCCCTTCTCATGACAATGCTCCATGCCTTTTTCATTACAATCCTGCATGACCCATGTATCACAGTGTTCCGTGCCCTTGTCATCACAATGCTCCATGCCCACTCTCATCACAATAATCCATTAAACATTTCAGACCAATGTTCCATATCCTTCTCATCAAAATGCCCCATTACCCCTGTCATAATAATGCACCATGACTCTTGGCATCACAATGTTCCACTACCTAGTCATCACAAGGTTCCATGACACTTGTCATCACAATGATCAAGACCCCTGAAATCAAAATGCTGCATGCCCTTGTCATCACAAAGCTCCATGACGCATGTCATCAGAAAGTTCCTTGGCCTTCTCATCACAATGCTCCATTCCCATGTCATCACAATGCTCCAAGACCCTTGTAATCACAGTGCTCCATGACCGTTTTCATCTCAATGCTCCATGAACCCTGTCATCACCATACACCAAGCCCATCATCATAATGCTTCAGGCTATTGTCATCACAATGAAATCAATATTCTCCATGACCTCTGTCATCATAATGCTCCAAATCCTTGTGATCACAAAGTTCAATAACACTTATCATCTCCACACCCCATGACACTCATCATCACAATTATCCATGGTCTTCTCATCACAATGCTCCATGATCGTTGTCATCACAATGCTCAATACACTTGTCATCACAATGCTCCCTGACACGTGTCGTCTGTATGCTCCTTGAACCCTGTCATGACAAGGTTCCATGCCTTTTTCATCACAGTGATCCATGCCCTATTCATCACAATGCTCCAAGATCCCTGTAATCACAATGCTCCATGCCCTTGTCATTAAAAAGCTCCATGACGCATGTCATCAGCATGCTTCATGGCCTTCTCATCACAATGCCCCATGCCCTTCTCATCACAATGCTCCAAGACCCCTGTAATCACAATGCTCCATGCCCATTTTCATCAGAATGTTCCATGAGACTTGTCATCACAATGCTTAATGCGCTTGTCAGCACAATCCTCCATGACCCCTGTCATCACAATGCTCAGTGACTCCAGTCATCACAATGATTCATAACGTTGTCATCACAATTGTCCATGCCCACGTCATCACAAGGCTCTGTGACTTTTGTAACCACAATGTTCCATGAACTTTTCATCACAATTCTCTGTGACCCTTGTCATCACAATGCTCCATGTCTTTGTCAGAACAATGGTCTATGACCATTGTCATCACAATGTGCCACGCGCATTTCATCACAGCCGACCACAAACTTTTCATTGCAATGCTCCATAAACCTTGTATTCACAATGGTCCATGGACTTCTCATCAAAATGCTCTCTCACCAGAGATATCACAATGTTCCATCACTAGTCATCACAATACTCCCTCACACATGGAATGACAATGTTCCATGACCCTGTCATCACAGTGCTACATCCACTTATCTGCACAATGTTCCATGACCCCTGACATCACAATGTTCCATAACCCCTGTCAGCAAAATGCTCCATGACCCTTTTCATCCCAAAGATCCAAGACCCCTGACATCACAATGTTCTATAAACACTGCCATCACAATATTCCATTACAATTCTTATCAAATTGCTGCATGACCCGTTCATCAAAATGCTCCCTGCCCTTCTCATCACAATGCACCATGCCCTTGTCATCAAAATGCTCCATGACTTGTCATCACAAAGCTCCATGTCCCATGGCATCACAATGCTCCATGTCACTGTCATCACAATGCTCCCTGAACACTCTCATCACATTGCTCCATGTCCTTGTCATCACAAAGCTCCATGACACTTGTCATCACAATGCTCGATGCCTTTCTCATCACAATGCTCCATGCCTTTTTCATTACAATCCTGCATGACCCATGTATCACAGTGTTCCGTGCCCTTGTCATCACAATGCTCCATGCCCACTCTCCTCACAATAATCCATGAAACATTTCAGACCAATGTTTCATACCCTTCTCATCAAAATGCTCCATTACCCCTGTCATAACAATGCACCATGACTCTTGGCATCACAATGTTCCACTACCTAGTCATCACAAGGTTCCATGACACTTGTCATCACAATGCTCAAGACCCCTGAAATCAAAATGCTGAATGCCCTTGTCATCACAAAGCTCCATGACGCATGTCATCAGAAAGTTGCATGGCCTTCTCATCACAATGCTCCATTCCCTTGTCATCACAATGCTCCAAGACCCTTGTAATCACAGTGCTCCATGACCCTTTTCATCTCAATGCTCCATGAACCCTGTCATCACAATACACCATGCCCATCATCATAATGCTTCAGGCTATTATCATCACAATGAAATCAATATTCTCCATGACCTCTGTCATCATAATGCTCCAAACCCTTGTGATCACAATGTTCAATAACACTTATCATCTCAACACCCCATGACACTCATCATCACAATTATCCATGGTCTTCTCATCACAATGCTCCATGATCATTGTCATCACAATGCTCAATACACTTGTCATCACAATGCTCCCTGACACTTGTCGTCAGTATGCTCCTTGAACCCTGTCATGACAAGGTTCCATGCCTTTTTCATCACAGTGATCCATGCCCTATTCATCACAATGCTCCAAGATCCCTGTAATCACAATGCTCCATGCCCTTGTCATCATAAAACTCCATGACGCATGTCATCAGAATGCTCCATGGCCTTCTCATCACAATGCTCCATGCCCTTCTCATCAAAATGCTCCAAGACCCCTATAATCACAATGCTCCATGCCCCTTTCATCAGAATGTTCCATGAGACTTGTCATCACAATGCTTAATGGGCTTGTCAGCACAATGCTCAATGACACATGTCATCACAATGCACCATGTGCTTGTCATCACAGTGCTCCACAATCTTGTCCTCACAATGCTCCTTAAAATTTGTCATCACAATGTTCCCTGCCCTTCTCATCACATTGCACAATGCCCTTGCCATCAAAATGCTCCATGACCATTGTCATCACAAAGATCCATGACACTTAGCATCACAATGCTCCATTTCATTGTCATCACAATGCTCCATGAATGCTCTCATCACATTGCTCCATGCCGTTGTCTTCACAAAGCTCCATGACACATGTCATCAGAATGCTCCATGGCCTTCTCATCACAATGCTGCATGCCCTTGCCATCACAAGGCTCAGTTACCCCTGTGATAACAATGCTCCATGACCACTGCCATCACGATGTACCATGGTCCTGTCATCACAATGCTCCATGACCCTTCTCATAACAATGCTCCAAGAACCCTTTAATCACAATCCTCTATGCCTCTTTTCATCTCAATGATCCATGAACCCTGTCATCACAATGCGCCATGCCCATCATCATAATGCTTCATGCTATTGTCATCACAATGAAATCAAAATGCTCCATGACCTCTGTCATAACAATGCTCCAAACACTTGTGATCACAATATACAATATCACTTTTCATCACAATGTCCCATGACTCTCGTCATCACAATTATCAATGGTCTTCTCATCACAATGCTCCATGACCTTTGTTATCACAATGCTCAATACACTTGTCATCAAAATGCTCCCTGACACTTGTTGTCTGTATCCTCCTTGAATCCTGTCATGAAAAGGCTCCATGGCTTTTTCATCACAATGATCCATGTCCTTTTCATCACAATGTTCCAACACCCATGTAATCTCAATGCTCCATGCCCTTGTCATCACAAAGCTCAATGACGCATGCCATCAGAATGCTCCTTGGTCTTCTCCTCACAATGCTACATGCCCTTGTCCTCACAATGTTCGAAGACACCTGTAAACACAATGCTCCATGGTTGTCCTCAAAAAACTCCATGACGCATGTCATCAGAATGCTCCATGGCCTTCTCATCACAATGTTCCATGCCCTAGTCATCACAGTGCTCCAAGACCCCAGTAATCACAATGCTCCATGCCCCTTTTCATCAGAATGCTCTATGAGACTTGTCATCACAAGTCTCTATGGTCTTCTCATCACAATGCTCCAGGAACTTGTCATCACCATGCTCCATTCCCTTGTAATCACAATGCTCCATGACACCTGTCATCACAATAATCCATGAAAATTTTCAGCCCAATGCACCACGACCTACTCATCACAATGCTCCATGGCCAATATCATCACAATGCTCCATGGCCACTGTCATCACAACACTCCATGTCACCTGAGAACACAATGATTCGGGACTCTTGTCATCACAATGCTCCATTCCCTAGTCATCACAATGCTCCATGACCCCTGTCATCAAAAAACTCCATGAACATTTTCAGCCCAGTGCTCCAAGACCCTTGTCATCACAATGATCCATGCCCTTGTCATCCCAATGCTCCATGATCCCTGTATTCACAATGCTCCGTGACGCTTGTCATCACAGTGCTCCATGACACATGTCATCACAATGCTCCATGCCTTTGTCAGCAAAATGCTACATGACCTTGTAATTACAATGCGCTCTGCGCTTGTAATCACAATACTCCATTTCCATTGTCATCACAATCTTCCATGAATCTTGGGATCAGGTTGTTTCATGCCCTTGTCATCATAATGCTCCATGCTCCTTGAAATCAAAGTGATCCATGACCACTGTCATCACAATGCTCCAAACACTTGTGATCACAGTGTTCCATAACACTTGTCATCACAACGCTCCATGATGCCTGTCATCACAATACTCCATGCCCTTTTCACCGCAATGCTCCATGACATTTGTCATCACAATTGTCAATACACTTGTCATCAAATTGCTCCCTGACACTTTTCATCAGAATGCTCCTTGAATCCTATCACGAAAAGGCTCCATGCCCCTTTCATCACAATTCCCCATGCCGTTTTCATCACAATGCTCCATTCCATTGTCATCAAAATAGTCCACAAGCTTGTCATCAGAATGCTCCATGCCACTGTCATCACAATTCTCCATGCACTTGTCAGCACAATACTCCCTGACACTTGTCATCACAATGCTCCAAGCCATTGTCATCACAATGCTCCATTACCTTTCTCATCAGAATCCTCCATGACAATAGGCATCACAATGCTCCATGCCATTGTCATCACAATGGGCCATTACATATGTCATCACAATGCTCCCTGACACCTGTCTTCACAATACTGCATGACCTGGTCATCACAATGCTCCATGCCCTTGTCATCACAGTGCGCCATTCCAACTGTCATCGCAATAATCCATGAAACTTTAGACCAATGTTCCATGCCCTTGTCATCACAATGCTCCTTGCCCTTGTTATCACAATGCTCCATGACCCCTGTCATCACAATGCTCTGTGACTCCAGTCATCACAATGCTTCATGACCTTTTTCATCACAATGGTTTATGCCCTCGCCATCAACAGTCTCTGTGACCTTTTTAACCACAATGCTCCACGAACTTTTCATCACAATGCTCTTTGACCCTTGTCATCACAATGCTGTATGCCTTTCTCAGCACAGTGCTCCATGACCCTTGTCATCACAATGCTCCATGCGCTTGTCAGCACAATGCTCCATGACACATGTCATCACAATGCTCCATGACACTTGTCATCACAATGTTCCGTGACTCCAGTCATCTCAAAGCTTCATAACGTTTGTCATCACAATGGTCCATGCCCGCGTGATTACAAGGCTCTGTGACCTTTGAAACCACAATGCTCCATGAACATTTCATCACAATTCTCTGTGACCCTTGTCATCACAATGCTCCATGTCTTTGTCAGATCAATGCTCCATGACCATTGTCTTCAAAATGTGCCACGCACATTTCATCACAATGGTCCACAACCTTGTCACTGCAATGCTCCATAAACCTTGTAATCACAATGGTCCATGCACTTCTCATCAAAGTGCTCTCTCACCAGAGATAACACAGTGTTTTATCACTAGTCATCACAATTCTCCCTCACCCCTGTAATCACAATGTTCCATGGACCTGTCATCACACTGCTACATCCCCTTATCATCACAATGTTCCATGACCCCTGTCATCAAAATGTTCCATGACACTTTTAATCACAAAGCTCAAAGACGCCTGACATCACAGTGTTCTATAACCCCTGCAATCAAAATGTTCCATTACACTATTCATCAAATTGCTGCATGACCAGGTCATCAAAATGCTCCCTGCACTTCTCATCCCAATGCACCATGCCCTTGTCATCAAAATGCTCCATGACTTGTCATCACAAAGCTCCATGACCCTTGGCCTCACAATGCTCCATGTCATTGTCATCACAATATTCCATGAACCCTCTCATCACATTGCTCAATGCCCTTGTCATCACAAAGCTCCATGACACTTGTCATCACAATGCTCGATGCCCTTCTCATCTCAATGGTGCATGCTCTTGTCATTACAATCCTGCATGACCCATGTAACATAGTGTTCCGTACCCTTGTCATCACAATGCTCCATGCAAACTCTCATCACAGTAATCCATGAAACATTTCAGAACAATGTTCCATGCCGTTCTCATCACCATGCTCCATTACCCCTGTCATAACAATGCACCATGACACCTGTCATCACAATGTTCCACGGCCTAGTCACCACAAGGTTCTATGACACTTGTCATCACAATGCTGAAGACCCATGTAATCACAATGCTCCATGCAAACTCTCATCACAATAATCCATGAAACATTTCAGAACAATGTTCCATGCCGTTCTCATCACCATGCTCCATTACCCCTGTCATAACAATGCACCATGACACCTGTCATCACAATGTTCCACGGCCTAGTCATCACAAGGTTCTATGACACTTGTCATCACAATGCTGAAGACCCATGTAATCACAATGCTCCATGCCCATGTCATCACAAAGCTCCATGATGCATGTCATCAGAATGTTCCATGCCCTTGTCATCACAATGCTCCAAGACCCCTGTAAACACAATGCTCCATGTCCCTTTTCATCTCAATGCTCCATGAAACCTGTCATCACAATGCACCATGCCCATCATCCTAATGCTTCAGGCTATTGTCATCACAATGAAATCAATATTCTCCATGACCTCTGTCATCATAATGCTTCAAACACTTGTGATCACAATGTTCCATAACACTTATCATCACAAAACCCCATGACGCTCATCATCACAATTATCCATGGTCTTCTCATCACAATGCTCCATGATCTTTGTCATCACAATGCTCAATACACTTATCATCACAATGCTCCCTGACACTTGTCGTCAGTATGCTCCTTGAACCCTGTCATGACAAGGATCCATGCCTTTTGCATCCCAATGATCCATGCCCTTTTCATCACAATGCTCCAAGATCCCTGTAATCACAATGCTCCATGCCCTTGTCATCACAAAACTCCATAACGCATATCATCAGAATCCTCCATGACCTTCTCATCACAATGCTCCATGCCCTAGTCATCACAATGCTCCAAGACCCCTGTAATCACAATGCTCCATGCCCCTTTTCATCAGAATGCTCCATGAGACTTGTCATCACAAGTCTCCATGCTCTTCTCATCACTATGCTCCAGGACTTTGTCATCACCATGCTCCATTCCCTTGTCATCACAATGCACCATGACCTCTGTCATCACAATAATCCATGAATATTTTCAGCCCAATGCTCCACGATCTACTCATCACAAGGCTCCATGGCCAATATCATCACAATGCTCCATGACCACTGACATAACAATGCTCCAAACCCTTGTGATCACAATGTTCCATAACACTTGTCATCACAATGCTCCATGATGTCTGTCATCACAATACTCCATGCCCTTTTCATCACAATGCTCCATGACTTTTGTCATAACAATTCTCAATACACTTGTCATCACAATGCTCCCTGACAGTTGTGATCAGTATGCTCCTTGAAACCTGTCACGAAAAGTCTCCATGCCTTTTTTATCGCAATGCCCCATGCCGTTTTCATCACTATGCTCCATGCCATTGTCATCAAAATACTCCACAAGTTTGTCACCAGAATGCTCCATGACCCTTGTCATCACAATGCTCCATGAACTTTTCATAACAATGCTCTTCGATCCTTGTTATCACAATTCTCTATGCCTTTCTCAGCATAATGCTCCATGACCCTTGTCATCACAATGCTCCATGCGCTTGTCAGCACAATGCTCCATGAAACATGTCATCACAATGCACCATGCGCTTATCATCACAGTGCTCCACAATCTTGTCATCACAATGCTCCATAAAATTTGTCATCACAATGCTCCATGCACTTCTCATCCAAATGCTCTCTCAACACTGATATCACAATGCTACATCACTATTTGTCACAATAATCCCTCACCCCTGTCGTCACAATGACCCATGACTCCTGTTATCACAATGCTACGTGCACTTATCATCACAATGTTCGATGACACATGACATCACAAAGTTCCATAACAACTGTCATCAAAATGCTCCATGACCCTTTTCATCCCAAACTCCATGATCCCTGGCAACACAGTGTTCTATAACCCATGTCATCAAAATGTTCCATTACACTTTTCATCAAATTACTGCATGAACCTGTCATCAAAATTCTCCCTGCCCATCTCATCACAATGCACCACACCCTTGTCATCAAAATGTTCCATGACCTTTGTCATCACAAAGCTCCATGACCCTTGGCATCACAATGCTCCATGTCATTGTCATTACAAGCTCCATGAACACTCTCATCACATTGCTCCATGCCCTTGTCATCACACATCTCCATGACACTTGTCATCACAATGCTCGATGCCCTTCTCATCACAATGCTCCATGCCCTTGTCATTACAATCCCCCATGACCCATGTATCACCGTGTACGGTGCCCTTGTCATCAAAATGCTACATGCCCACTCTCATCACAATAATCCATGAAACATTTCAGACCAATGCTCAATGCCCTTCTCATCACAATGCTCCATTACATCTGTCATAACAATGCTCCATGACACCGGCCATCACAATGTTCCACGGCCTTGCCATCACAAGGCTCCATGACCCTTGTCATCACAATGCTCCAAGATACCTCTAATCACAATTCTACATGCCCTTGTCATCACAGAGCTCCATGACGCATGTCATCAGAATGTTTCATGGCCTTCTCCTCACAGTGCTCAAAGCCCTGGTCATCACAATGCTCCAAGACCCCAGTAATCACAATGCTCCATGCACCTTTTAATCAGAATGCTCCATGAGCCATGTCATCACAAGTCTCCATGGTCTTCTCATCACAATGCTCCAGGACCTTGTCATCACCATGCTCCATTCCCTTGTCATCACAATCCTCTATGACCCCTGTCATCACAATACTCCATGAATATTTTCAGCCCAATGCTCCATGACTTCTCATCACAGTGCTCCATGACCAATATCATCACAATGCTCCATGACCCCTGTCATCACTACACTCCATGACACCTGACAACACAATGATCCGGGACTCTTGTCATCACAATTCTCCAAGACCACTGTAATCACAATGCTCCATGTCCCCTGTCATCACAATACTCCATGAACATTTTCAGCCCAATTCTCCATGACCATTGTCATCACAATGATCCATGCCGTTGTCATCCCTATGTTCCATGACCCCTGTATTCACAATGCTCTGGGACGCTTGTCATCACAGTGCTCCATGACACCTGTTATCACAATGCTCCATGTCTTTGTCAGCAAAATGCTACATGACCTTGTCATTACAATGCTCTATGCGCTTGTCATCACAATACTCCATTACCATTGTCATCACAATCCTCCATGAACCTTGGGATCACTTTTCTTCATGCCCTTGTCATCACAGTGCTCCATGCTCCTTGAAATCAAAATGATCCATGACCGCTGTCATCACAATGCTTCAAACCCTTGTGATCACAATGTTCCATAACACTTGTCATCACAACGCTCCCTGATGCCTGTCATCACAATACTCCATGCCCTTTTCATCACAATGCTCCATGACCTTTGTCATCACAATTCTCAATACACTTGTCATCACAATGCTCCCTGACACTTGTCATCAGAATGCTTCTTGAACCCTGTCACGAAAATGCTCCATGTCTTTTTCATCACAAAACCCCATGCAATTTTCATCACAATGCTCCATGCCATTGTCATCAAAATACTCCACAAGCTTGTCATCAGAATGCTCCATGACCCTTGTCATCACAATGCTCCAACTCATTGTCATCACAATGCTCCATTACCTTTTTCATCAGAATCCTCCATGACACTTGGCATCACAGTGCTCCATGCCATTGTCATCACAATGGGCCATTACATATGTCATCACAATGCTCCCTGACACCTCTCTTCACAATACTGCATGACCTGGTCATCACAATGCTCCATGCCCTTGTCATCACAATGCGGCATTTCCACTGTCATCACAATCTCTATAAATTATTAGAGCAATGTTCTATGCGCTTTTCATCACAATGACCCATGACCCCTGTCATCACAATGCTCCGTGACTCCAGTCATCACAATGTTTCATAACATTTGTCATCAGAATGGTCCATGCCCGCATCAACACAATGCTCTGTGATATTTGTAACCACAGTGCTCCATGAACATTTCATCACAATGTTCCGTGACACTTGTCATCACAATGCTTCATGTCTTTGTCAGAACAATGCTCCATGACCCTTGTCATCACAATGTGCCATGTCCTTTTCATCACAATGATCCACAACCTTGTCATCGCTATGCTCCATAAACCTTGTAATCACAATGCTCCATGCACTTCTCATCCAAGTGCTCTCTCACATGAGATATCACAATGTTCCATCACTTGACATCACAATCCTCCCTCACCCCAGTTATCACAGTTTTCCATGACCCCTGTCATCACAATGCTACATCCAATTTTCAGCAAAATGTTCCATGACCCCTGACATCACAATGTTCCATAACACCTGTCATCAAAATGCTCCATCACCCTTTTCATCGCAAAGATCCATGACCCCTGGCATCACAATGTTCTATAACCCCTGTCATCAAAATGTTCCATTACAATTTTCATCAAATTGCTGCATGACCATGTCATCAAAATGCTCTCTGCCCTTCTCAACACAATGCACCACACACTTGTCATCAAAATGCTCCATGACATTTGTCATCACAAAGCTTCATGACCCTTTGTATCACAATGCTCCATGATATTGTCATCACAATGCTCCATGAACCCTCTCATCACATTGCTCCATGCCCTTGTCATCACAAAGATCCATGACAATTGTCATCACAATGCTCGATGCCCTTCTCATCACAATGCTCCATGCCCTTGTCATTACAATCCCCCATGACGCATGTATCACAGTGTACCGTGCCCTTCTCATCACAATGCTCCATGCCCACTCTCATCACAATAATCCATGAAACATTTCAGACCAATGATCAATGCCCTTCTCATCACAATGCTCCATTACCTCTGTCATAACAATGCTCCATGACCCCTGCCATCACAATGTTCCACCGCCTTGTCATCACAAGGCTCCATGACCCTTGTCATCACAATGCTCCAAGACCCCTGTTATCACAATGCTCCATGCCCTTGTCATCACAAAGCTCCATGACGCATGTCATCAGAATGTTCCATGGAATTCTCCTCAGATTGCTCCATGCCCTTGTCATGACAAAGCTCCAAGACCCCTGTAATCACAATGCTCCATGCCTCTTTTCATCAGAATGCTCCATGAGAATTGTCATCACAAGTCTCCATGGTTATCTCATTACAGTGCTCCAGTACCTTGTAATCACCATGCTCCATTCCATTGTCATCACAATGCTCCATGACACCTGGCATCACAATACTCCATGAACATTTTCAGCCAAATGCTCCATGACCATCTAATCACAATGCTCCATGGCAAATATCATCAAAATGGTCCATGACCACTGTCATCACAACACTCCATGACACCTGACAACACAGTGATCCGGGACTCTTGTCATCACAATGCTCGAATACCCCTGTAATCACAATGCTCCATGACCCCTGTCATCACAGTACTCCATGAACATTTTCAGCCCAATGATCCATGACACTTATCATCACAATGATCCATGCACTTGTCATCCCTATGCTCCATGACCCCTCTATTCTCAATGCTCCGTACTGCTTGTCATCACAGTGCTCCATGACACCAGTCATCACAAAGCTCCATGCCTTTGTCAGCAAAATGCTACATGACCTTGTCATTACAATGCTCTATGCGCTTGTCATCACAATACTCCATTACCATTGTCATCACAATCCTCCAAGAACCTTGGGATCGCATTGCTTCATGCCCTAGTCATCACAATGCTCCATGCTCCTTGAAATCAAAATGATCCATGACCTCTGTCATCGCAATGCTCCAAAACCTTATGATCCCAATGTTCCATAACACTTGTCATCACAACGCTCCATGATGCCTGTCATCACAATACTCCATGCACTTGTCATCACAATACTCCATGCCCTTGTTATAACAAGGTTCCAAGACCCCTGTACTCAGAATGCTCCATTACCTTTGTCATCACAATGCTCCATGACACTTGGCATCACAATGCTCCATGACATTGTCATCACAATGGGCCATTACATATGTCATCACAATGCTCTCTGACAACTCTCTTCAAAATACTCCATGAAATTCTCATCACAATGCTCCATGCCCTGGTCATCACAATGCACCATGTCCACTGTCATCACAATAATCTCTGAAAAGTGTCACCACAACGCTCCATGTCCCTGTCATCACAATGCTCCATGACCCCTGTCATCTTAATGCTCCGTGACTCCAGTCATCACAATGCTTCATAACGTTTGTCATCACAACGGTCCATGCCCGCATCATCACAAGGCTCTGTGACCTTTGTAACCACAATGCTCCATGAAATTTTCATCACAATGCTCCGTGACCCTTGTCATCACAATGCTCCATGCCTTTGTCAGAACAGTGTTCCATGACCCTTGTCATCACAATGTGCCACGCGTTTTTCATCACAATGATCCACAACCATGTCATCGCTATGCTCCATAAACCTTGTATTCGCAATGCTCCATGCACTTCTCATCCAAATGCTCTCTCACATGAGATATCACAATGTTCCATCACTAGTCATCACAATCCTCCCTCAACCCTGTAATCAAAATGTTCCATGACCCCTGACATCACAATGTGCCATAACCACTGTCATCAAAATGCTCCATGACACTTTACAGCCCAAAGCTCCTTGACCCATGGCATCACAATGTTCTGTAAGCCCTGTCATCAATATGTTACATTACACTTTTCATCAAATTGCTGCATGACCCTGTCATCAAAATGCTCCCTCTCCTTCTCATCACAATGCACCACACGCTTGTCATCAAAATGCTCCATGACCGTTGTCATCACAAAGCTCCATCACCCTTGGCATCACAATGCTCCATATCATTGTCATCAAAATGCTCCATGAAACCTCTCATCCCATTGCTCCATGCCCTTGTCATCACAAAGCTACATGACACTTGTCATCACAATGCTCGATGCCCTTCTCATCAAAATGCTCCATGCCCTTTTCATCACAATCCTCCATGACCCATGTATCACAGTGTTCCGTGCCCTTGTCATCACAATGCTCCATGCCCACTCTCATCATAATAATCCATGAAACATTTCAGGCCAATGCTCAATGCCCTTCTCATTAGAATGCCCCATTACCTCTGTCATAACAATGCTGATTACCCCTGCCAACACAATGTTCCACGGCCTTGTCATCACAAGTCTCCATGACCCTTGTCATCAGAATGCTCCAAGGACCCTGTAATCACAATGCTCCATGCCCTTTTCATCACAAAGCTCCATGACACATGTCATCAGAATGTTCCATGGTCTTCTCATCACAATGCTCCCTGCCCTTGTCATCACAATGCTCCAAGACCCCTGTATTCAAAATGCTCCATGCCCCTTTGCATCTCAATGCTCCATGAACCCTGTCATCACAATGCACCATGCCCATCATCATAATGCTTCAGGCTATTGTCATCACAATGAAATCAAAATTATCCATGACGTCTGTCATCATAATGCTCCAAACCCTTGTGATCACAATGTTCCATAACACTTATCATCACAAATCCCCATGACGCTCATCATCACAATTATCCATGGTATTCTCATCACAATGCTCCATGACCTTTGTCATCACAAGGCTCAATACACTTGTCATCACAATGCTCCATGACACTTGTCGTCAGTATGCTCCTTGAACCCTGCCATGACAAGGCTCCATGCCTTTTTCATCACCATGATCCATGCCCTTTTCATCACAATGCTCCAAGATCACTGTAATCACAATGCTCCATGTGCTTGTCATCACAAAACTCCATGAAGCATGTCATCAGAATGCTCCATGGCTTTCTCATCACAATGCTCTATGCCCTAGTCATCACAGTGCTCCAAGACCCCTGTAATCACAATGCTCCATGCCCCTTTTCGTCAGAATTCTCCAAGAGACTTGTCATCACATGTCTCCATGGTCATCTCATCACAATGCTCCAGGACCTTGTCATCACCATTCTCCATTCCCTTGTCATCACAATGCTCCATGACCACTGTCATCATAATAATCCATTAATATATTCAGCCCAATGCTCCACGACCTACACATCACAATGCTCCATGGCAAATATCATCACAGTGCTCCATGACCACTGTCATCACAACACTCCATGACTCCTGACAGCACAATGATCTGGGACTCTTGTCATCACAATGCTCCATGTCATTGTCATCACAATGCTCTATGAACCCTCTCATAACATTGCTCCATGCCCTTGTCATCACAGAGCTCCATGACACATGTCATCACAATGCTCGCTGCCCTTCTCATCACAATGCTCCATGCCCTGTCATTACATTCCTGCATGACCCATGTATTATAGTGTTCCGTACCCTTGTCATCACAGTGCTCCATGCCCACTCTCATCACAATAATTCATGAAACATTTCAGACCAATATTCCATGTCCTTCTCATCACAATGCTCCATTAACCCTTTCATAACAATGCACCATGACCCCCGCCATCACAATGTTCCACGGCCTAGTCATCACATGGTTCCAGGACAATTGACATCACCATGCTCAAGACGCCTGAAATCACAATGCTCCATGCCCTTGTCATCACAAAGCTCCATGACGCATGTCATCAGAATGTTCCATGGCCTTCTCATCTCAATGCTCCTTGCCCTTGTCATCACAATGCTCCAAGACCATTGTAATCACAATGCTCCATGTCCCTTTTCATATCAATGCTCCATGAACCCTGTCATCACAATGCACCATGCCCATCATCATAATGCTTCAGGCTATTGTCATCACAATGAAATCAAAATGCTCCATGACCTCTGTCATCATAATACTCCGAACCCTTGTGATCACAAAGTTCCATAACACTTATCATCACAACACCCCATGACGCTCATCATCACAATTATCCATGGCCTTCTCATCACAGTGCTCTATGATTTTTGTCATCACAATGCTCAATACACTTGTCATCACAATGCTCCCTGACACTTGTCTTCAGTATGCTCCTTGAAACCTGTCATGACAAGGCTCCATGCCTTTTTCATCACAATGATCCATGCCCTTTTCATCACAATGCTCCGTGACCCCTTTAATCACAATGCTCCATGCCTTTGTCAGAACAATGCTCCATAACACTTGTCATCACAGTGTGCCATGCACTTTTCATCACAATGATCCACAACCTTGTCATCGCTATGATCCATAAATCTTGTAATCAAAATGCTCCATGAACTTCTCATCCAAATGCTCTCTCACCTGAGATATCACAATGTTCCATCACTAGTTATCACAATTCCCCCTCACCCCTGTAATCACAGTTTTCCATGACCCATGTCATCACAATGCTACATCCCCTTATAAGCACAATGTTCCATGACCCCTGACATCACAATGTTCCATAACCCCTGTCATCAAAATGCTCCATGACACTTTTCATCCCAAAGCTCCATGACCCCTGGCATCACAATGTTCTATAACCCCTGTCATCAAAATGTTCCATTACACTTTTTATCAAATTGCTGCATGACCCTGTCATCAAAATGCTCCCTGCCCTGCTCATCACAATGCACCACACACTTGTCATCAAAATACTCCATGACCTTTGTCATCACAAAGCTCAATGACCCTTGGCATCACAGTGCTCCATGGCTTTGTCATCACAATGCTCCATGAACACTCTCATCACATTGCTCCTTGCCCTTGTCATCACAAAACTCCATGACACTTGTCATCACAATGTTCGATGCGTTCTCATCACAATGCTCCATGCCCCTGTCATTACAATCCTCCATGACACATGTATCACAGTCTTCCGTGCCCTTGTCATCACAATGCTCCATGCCCACTCTCATCACAATAATCCATGAAATATTTCAGACCAATGATCAATGCCCTTCTCATCAAAATGCTCCATTACTTCTGTCATAACAATGATCCATGACCCCTGCCATCATGATGTTCCATGGCCTTTTCATCACAAGGCTCCATGACCCTTCTCATCACAATGCCCCAAGAACACTGTAATCACAAAGCTCTATGCCCCTTTTCATCTCAATGATTCATGAACCCTGTCATCACAATGCACCATGCCCATCATCATAATCCTTCCTGCTATTGTCATAACAATGAAATCAAAATGCTCCATGACCTCTGTCATAACAATGCTCCAAACCCTTGTGATCACAATATTCCATAACACTTGTCATCACAATGCCCCATGACGCTCGTCATCACAATTATCCATGGTCTTCTCATCACAATGCTCCATGACCTTTGTCATCACAATGCTCAATACACTTGTCATCCAATTGCTCCCTGACACTTGTTGTCTGTATGCTCCTTGAACCCTGTCATGACAGGGCTCCATGCCTTTTTCATCACAATGATCCATGTCCTTTTTATCACAATGCTCCAAGACCAATGTAATCCCGATGCTCCATGCCATTGTCATCACAAAGCTCAATGATGCATGCCATCAGAATGCTCCTTGGTCTTCTCCTCACAATGCTCCATGCCCTTGTCATCACAAAGTTCCAAGACCACTGTAATCACAATGCTCCATGCCCTTTTTCATAAGTATGCTCCATGAGACTTGTCATCACATGGCTCCATGGTTTTGTCATCATAATGCTCCAAGCCCTAGTCATCACAATGCTCCATTATATTTGTCATCACATACTCCATTACATTTGGCATCACAATGCTCCATGCTATTGTCATCGCAATGGACCATGACATAGGTCATCACAATGCTCCCTGACACCTGTCTTCACATTACTCCATGCCCTTGTCTTCACAATGCTCCATGCCCTAGTCATCACAATGCACCATGTCCACTGTCATCACAATAATCTATGAAACTTGTCAGACCAATGCTCCATGACCCTGTCATCACAATGCTCCGTGACTCCAGTCATCACTATGCTTCATAACGTTTGTCATCACAACGGTCCATGCCCGCGTCATCACAAGGCTCTGTTACCTTTGTAACCCCAATGCTCCATGAGCTTTTCATCACAATGCTCCGTGACCCTTGTCATCACAATGCTCCATGCCTTTGTAAGAAAAATGCTCCATGACTTTTGTCATCACAATGTGCCATGCACTTTTCATCACAATGATCCTCAACCTTGTCATCGCTATGCTCCATAAACCTTGTAATCACAATGCTCCATGCACTTCTCATCCAAATGCTCTCTCACATGAGATATCACAATATTCCATCATTAGTCATCACAATCCTCGCACAACCCTGTTATCACAATGTTCCATGACCCCTGTCATCACAATGCTACATCCCCTTATCATCACAATGTTCCTTGACCCCTGACATCACAATGTTCTATAACCCATGTCATCAAAATGTTCCATTACACTTTTCATCAAATTGCTGCATGACCCTGTCATCAAAATGCTCCCTGCACTTCTCATCACAATGCACAACACACTTGTCATCAAAATGCTCCATGACTTTTGTCATCACAAAGCTCCATGACCCTTGGCATCACAGTGCTCCATGTCATTGTCATCACAATGCTCCATGAACCATCTCATCACATTGCTCCATGCCCTTGTTATCAAAGGCTCCATGACACTTGTCATCACAATGCTCGATGCCCTTCTCATCACAATGCTCGATGCCCTTGTCATTACAATCCTCCATGACCCATGTATCACAGTGTACCGTGACCTTGTCATCACAATGCTCCATGCCCACTCTCATCACAATAATCCATGAAACATTTCAGACCAATTCTCAATGACCTTCTCATCACAATGCTCCATTTCCTATGTCATAAAAATGCTCCATGACCCCTGCCATCAAAAGGTTCCACGGCCTTGTCATCACAAGGCTCCATGCCCCTTGTCATCACAATGCTCCAAAACACCTGTAATCACAATGCTCCATGCCCTTGTCATCACAATGCTCCATGACCTTTGTCATCACCATTCTCAATACACTTGTCATCACAATGCTCCCTGACACTTGTCGTCAGAATGCTCCTTGAACCCTGTCACGAAAAGGCTGCATGCCTTTTTCATCACAAAGCCCCATGCCTTTTTCATCACAATGCTCCATGCCATTGTCATTAAAATACTCCACAAACTTTTCATCAGAATGCTCCATAACTCTTGCCATCACAATTTTCCATGCACTTGTCAGCACAATGCTCCCTGAACCTTGTCATCACTATGCTCCAAGCCATTGTCATCAAAATGCTCCATTACCTTTGTCATCAGAATCATCCATGACAATTTGCATCAAAATGCTCCATGCCATTGTCATCACAATGGGCCAATATATATGTCATCACAATGCTCCGTGACACCACTGTTCACAATACTGCATGACCTTTTCATCACAATGCTCCATGCCCTTCTCATCACAATGCTCCATTACCTCTGTCATCACAATGCTCAAAGACCCCTGTAATCACAAAGCTCCATGCCCTTGTCATCACAAAGCTCCATGACGCATGTCATCAGAATGTTCCATGGCCTTCTCCACACAATGCTCCATGCCCTTGTCATCACAATGCTCCAAGACCCCTGTAATCACAATGCTCCATGCCCCTTATCATCAGAATGCTCCATGACTCCTGTCATCACAATACTCCATGAATATTTTCAGCCCAATGCTCCGTGAACTTCTCATCACAATGCTCCAAGACCAATATCATCACAATGCTCCATGACCACTGTCATCACAACACTCCATGACACCTGACAACACAATGATCCGGGACTCTTGTCATCACAATGCTCCATTCCCTAGTCATCACAATGCTCCATGACCACTGTCATCACAATACTCCATGAATATTTTCAGCCCAATACTCCATGACGCTTGTCATCACAATGATCCATGCCCTTGTCATCCCAATGCTACATGAACCCTGTATTCACAATGCTCCGTGACGCTTGTCATCACAGTGCTCCATGACAACTGTCATCACAATGCTCCGTGCCTTTATCATCAAAATGCTACATGACCTTCTCATTACAATACTCTATGCACTTGTCATCACAATACTCCATTACCATTGTCATCACTATCCTCCATGAACCTTGGGATCACATTGCTTCATGCCCTTGTCATCAAAATGCTCCATGCTCCTTGAAATCAAAATGACCCATGACCTCTGTCATCGCAATGCTCCAAACACTTGTGATCACAATGTTCCATAACACTTGTCATCACAACGCTCCATGATGCCTGTCATCACAATACTCCATGCCCTTTTCATCACAATGCCCCATGACCTTTGTCATCACAATTCTCAATACACTTGTCATCACAATGCTCCATGACACTTGTCGTCAGAATGCTCCTTGAACCCTGTCATGAAAACGCTGCATGCATTTTTCATCACAAACTCCATGCCGTTTTCATCACAATGCTCCATGCCACTGTCATCAAAATACTCCACAAGCTTTTCATCAGAATGCTCCATGACCCTTGTCATCACAATTCTCCATGCACTTGTCAGAACAATGCTCCATGAACCTTGTCATCACTATGCTCCAAGCCATTGTGATCACAATGCTCCATTACCTTTGTCATCAGAATCCTCCATGACATTTGTCATCACAATGCTCCATGCCATTGTCATCACAATGGGCCATTACATATGTCATCACAATGCTCCGTGACACCACTTTTCAAAATACTGCATGACCTGGTCATCACAATGCTCCATGCCCTTTTCATCACAATGCGCCATTCCAACTGTCATCACAATAATCCATGAAACTTATTAGACAAATGCTCCATGCCCTCGTCATCACAATGCTCCATGCCCTTGTTAGCACAATGTTCCAAGACCCCTGTAATCAGAATGCTCCTTGCCCCTTTTCATCAGTATGCTCCATGAGACTTGTCATCACAGGGCTCCATGGTTTTCTCATCACAATGCTCCAGGACCTTGTCATCACAATGCTTCACGACATTGTCATGAAAATTCTCATTGGCCCTTGTCATCATAATGCTCCAAGCCGTTGTCATCACAATGCTACATTATATTTGTCATTAGAATCCTCCATTACATTTGGCATCACAATGCTCTATGCCATTGTCATCGCAATGGACCATGACATATGTCATCACAATGCTCCCTGACACCTGTCTTCACAAAACACCATGCCCTTGTCATCACAATGCTCCATGTCCTTGTCATCACAATGTACCATGTCCACTGTCATCACAGTCATCTATGAAACTTGTCAGACCAATGCTCCATGCCCCTGTCAACACAGTGCACCATGCCCTTGTCATCACAATGCTCCATGACCCCTGTCATCACAATGCCCCGTGACTCCAGTCATCACAGTGCTTCATAACGTTTGTCATCACAACGGTCCATGCCCGCATCATCACAAGGCTATGTGACCATTTTAACCACAATGCTCCATGAACTTTTCATCACAATGCTCCGTGACCCTTGTCATCACAATGCTCCATGCCTTTGCCAGAACAATGCTCAATGACCTTTGTCATCACAATGTGCCATGCACTTTTCATCACAGTGATCCACAACCTTGTCATCGCTATGCTCCATAAACCTTGTAATCACAATGCTCCATGAACTTCTCATCCAAATGCTCTCTCACATGAGATATCACAATGTTCCACCACTAGTCATCACAATCCTCCCTCACCCCTGTTATCACAATGTTCCATGAACCCTGTCATCACAATGCTACATCCCCTTATCTGCACAATGTTCCATGACCCCTGACATCACAATGTTCCATAACCCCTGTCATCAAAATGCTCCATGACCCTTTTCATCCCAAAGATCCATGAACCCTGGCATCACAATGTTCTATAACCCCTGTCATCAAAATGTTCCATTACACTTTTCATCAAATTGCTGCATGACCCTGTCATCAAAATGCTCCCTGCCCTTCTCATCACAATGCACCACACCGTTGTCATCAAAATGCTCCATGACCATTGTCATCACAAAGCTCCATAGCCCTTGGCATCACAATGCTCCATGTCATTGTCATCACAATGCTCCATGAACCCTCTCATCACATTGCTCCATGCCCTTGTCATCACAAAGCACCATGACACTTGTCATCACAATGCTCGATGCCCGTCCCATCACAATGCTACATGCCTTTGTCATTACAATCCTCCATGACCCATGTATCACAGTGTACCGTGCCCTTCTCATCACAATGCTCCATGCCCACTCTCATCACAATAATCCATGAAACATTTCAGACCAATGATCAATGCCCTTCTCATCACAATGCTCCATTACCTCTGTCATAACAATGCTCCATGACCCCTGCCATCACAATGTTCCACCGCCTTGTCATCACAAGGCTCCATGACCCTTGTCATCACAATGCTCCAAGACCCCTGTTATCACAATGCTCCATGCCCTTGTCATCACAAAGCTCCATGACGCATGTCATCAGAATGTTCCATGGAATTCTCCTCAGATTGCTCCATGCCCTTGTCATGACAAAGCTCCAAGACCCCTGTAATCACAATGCTCCATGCCTCTTTTCATCAGAATGCTCCATGAGAATTGTCATCACAAGTCTCCATGGTTATCTCATTACAGTGCTCCAGTACCTTGTAATCACCATGCTCCATTCCATTGTCATCACAATGCTCCATGACACCTGGCATCACAATACTCCATGAACATTTTCAGCCAAATGCTCCATGACCATCTAATCACAATGCTCCATGGCAAATATCATCAAAATGGTCCATGACCACTGTCATCACAACACTCCATGACACCTGACAACACAGTGATCCGGGACTCTTGTCATCACAATGCTCGAATACCCCTGTAATCACAATGCTCCATGACCCCTGTCATCACAGTACTCCATGAACATTTTCAGCCCAATGATCCATGACACTTATCATCACAATGATCCATGCACTTGTCATCCCTATGCTCCATGACCCCTCTATTCTCAATGCTCCGTACTGCTTGTCATCACAGTGCTCCATGACACCAGTCATCACAAAGCTCCATGCCTTTGTCAGCAAAATGCTACATGACCTTGTCATTACAATGCTCTATGCGCTTGTCATCACAATACTCCATTACCATTGTCATCACAATCCTCCAAGAACCTTGGGATCGCATTGCTTCATGCCCTAGTCATCACAATGCTCCATGCTCCTTGAAATCAAAATGATCCATGACCTCTGTCATCGCAATGCTCCAAAACCTTATGATCCCAATGTTCCATAACACTTGTCATCACAACGCTCCATGATGCCTGTCATCACAATACTCCATGCACTTGTCATCACAATACTCCATGCCCTTGTTATAACAAGGTTCCAAGACCCCTGTACTCAGAATGCTCCATTACCTTTGTCATCACAATGCTCCATGACACTTGGCATCACAATGCTCCATGACATTGTCATCACAATGGGCCATTACATATGTCATCACAATGCTCTCTGACAACTCTCTTCAAAATACTCCATGAAATTCTCATCACAATGCTCCATGCCCTGGTCATCACAATGCACCATGTCCACTGTCATCACAATAATCTCTGAAAAGTGTCACCACAACGCTCCATGTCCCTGTCATCACAATGCTCCATGACCCCTGTCATCTTAATGCTCCGTGACTCCAGTCATCACAATGCTTCATAACGTTTGTCATCACAACGGTCCATGCCCGCATCATCACAAGGCTCTGTGACCTTTGTAACCACAATGCTCCATGAAATTTTCATCACAATGCTCCGTGACCCTTGTCATCACAATGCTCCATGCCTTTGTCAGAACAGTGTTCCATGACCCTTGTCATCACAATGTGCCACGCGTTTTTCATCACAATGATCCACAACCATGTCATCGCTATGCTCCATAAACCTTGTATTCGCAATGCTCCATGCACTTCTCATCCAAATGCTCTCTCACATGAGATATCACAATGTTCCATCACTAGTCATCACAATCCTCCCTCAACCCTGTAATCAAAATGTTCCATGACCCCTGACATCACAATGTGCCATAACCACTGTCATCAAAATGCTCCATGACACTTTACAGCCCAAAGCTCCTTGACCCATGGCATCACAATGTTCTGTAAGCCCTGTCATCAATATGTTACATTACACTTTTCACCAAATTGCTGCATGACCCTGTCATCAAAATGCTCCCTCTCCTTCTCATCACAATGCACCACACGCTTGTCATCAAAATGCTCCATGACCGTTGTCATCACAAAGCTCCATCACCCTTGGCATCACAATGCTCCATATCATTGTCATCAAAATGCTCCATGAAACCTCTCATCCCATTGCTCCATGCCCTTGTCATCACAAAGCTACATGACACTTGTCATCACAATGCTCGATGCCCTTCTCATCAAAATGCTCCATGCCCTTTTCATCACAATCCTCCATGACCCATGTATCACAGTGTTCCGTGCCCTTGTCATCACAATGCTCCATGCCCACTCTCATCATAATAATCCATGAAACATTTCAGGCCAATGCTCAATGCCCTTCTCATTAGAATGCCCCATTACCTCTGTCATAACAATGCTGATTACCCCTGCCAACACAATGTTCCACGGCCTTGTCATCACAAGTCTCCATGACCCTTGTCATCAGAATGCTCCAAGGACCCTGTAATCACAATGCTCCATGCCCTTTTCATCACAAAGCTCCATGACACATGTCATCAGAATGTTCCATGGTCTTCTCATCACAATGCTCCCTGCCCTTGTCATCACAATGCTCCAAGACCCCTGTATTCAAAAATGCTCCATGCCCCTTTGCATCTCAATGCTCCATGAACCCTGTCATCACAATGCACCATGCCCATCATCATAATGCTTCAGGCTATTGTCATCACAATGAAATCAAAATTATCCATGACGTCTGTCATCATAATGCTCCAAACCCTTGTGATCACAATGTTCCATAACACTTATCATCACAAATCCCCATGACGCTCATCATCACAATTATCCATGGTATTCTCATCACAATGCTCCATGACCTTTGTCATCACAAGGCTCAATACACTTGTCATCACAATGCTCCATGACACTTGTCGTCAGTATGCTCCTTGAACCCTGCCATGACAAGGCTCCATGCCTTTTTCATCACCATGATCCATGCCCTTTTCATCACAATGCTCCAAGATCACTGTAATCACAATGCTCCATGTGCTTGTCATCACAAAACTCCATGAAGCATGTCATCAGAATGCTCCATGGCTTTCTCATCACAATGCTCTATGCCCTAGTCATCACAGTGATCCAAGACCCCTGTAATCACAATGCTCCATGCCCCTTTTCGTCAGAATTCTCCAAGAGACTTGTCATCACATGTCTCCATGGTCATCTCATCACAATGCTCCAAGACCTTGTCATCACCATTCTCCATTCCCTTGTCATCACAATGCTCCATGACCACTGTCATCATAATAATCCATTAATATATTCAGCCCAATGCTCCACGACCTACACATCACAATGCTCCATGGCAAATATCATCACAGTGCTCCATGACCACTGTCATCACAACACTCCATGACTCCTGACAGCACAATGATCTGGGACTCTTGTCATCACAATGCTCCATGTCATTGTCATCACAATGCTCTATGAACCCTCTCATAACATTGCTCCATGCCCTTGTCATCACAGAGCTCCATGACACATGTCATCACAATGCTCGCTGCCCTTCTCATCACAATGCTCCATGCCCTGTCATTACATTCCTGCATGACCCATGTATTATAGTGTTCCGTACCCTTGTCATCACAGTGCTCCATGCCCACTCTCATCACAATAATTCATGAAACATTTCAGACCAATATTCCATGTCCTTCTCATCACAATGCTCCATTAACCCTTTCATAACAATGCACCATGACCCCCGCCATCACAATGTTCCACGGCCTAGTCATCACATGGTTCCAGGACAATTGACATCACCATGCTCAAGACGCCTGAAATCACAATGCTCCATGCCCTTGTCATCACAAAGCTCCATGACGCATGTCATCAGAATGTTCCATGGCCTTCTCATCTCAATGCTCCTTGCCCTTGTCATCACAATGCTCCAAGACCATTGTAATCACAATGCTCCATGTCCCTTTTCATATCAATGCTCCATGAACCCTGTCATCACAATGCACCATGCCCATCATCATAATGCTTCAGGCTATTGTCATCACAATGAAATCAAAATGCTCCATGACCTCTGTCATCATAATACTCCGAACCCTTGTGATCACAAAGTTCCATAACACTTATCATCACAACACCCCATGACGCTCATCATCACAATTATCCATGGCCTTCTCATCACAGTGCTCTATGATTTTTGTCATCACAATGCTCAATACACTTGTCATCACAATGCTCCCTGACACTTGTCTTCAGTATGCTCCTTGAAACCTGTCATGACAAGGCTCCATGCCTTTTTCATCACAATGATCCATGCCCTTTTCATCACAATGCTCCGTGACCCCTTTAATCACAATGCTCCATGCCTTTGTCAGAACAATGCTCCATAACACTTGTCATCACAGTGTGCCATGCACTTTTCATCACAATGATCCACAACCTTGTCATCGCTATGATCCATAAATCTTGTAATCAAAATGCTCCATGAACTTCTCATCCAAATGCTCTCTCACCTGAGATATCACAATGTTCCATCACTAGTTATCACAATTCCCCCTCACCCCTGTAATCACAGTTTTCCATGACCCATGTCATCACAATGCTACATCCCCTTATAAGCACAATGTTCCATGACCCCTGACATCACAATGTTCCATAACCCCTGTCATCAAAATGCTCCATGACACTTTTCATCCCAAAGCTCCATGACCCCTGGCATCACAATGTTCTATAACCCCTGTCATCAAAATGTTCCATTACACTTTTTATCAAATTGCTGCATGACCCTGTCATCAAAATGCTCCCTGCCCTGCTCATCACAATGCACCACACACTTGTCATCAAAATACTCCATGACCTTTGTCATCACAAAGCTCAATGACCCTTGGCATCACAATGCTCCATGGCTTTGTCATCACAATGCTCCATGAACACTCTCATCACATTGCTCCTTGCCCTTGTCATCACAAAACTCCATGACACTTGTCATCACAATGTTCGATGCGTTCTCATCACAATGCTCCATGCCCCTGTCATTACAATCCTCCATGACACATGTATCACAGTCTTCCGTGCCCTTGTCATCACAATGCTCCATGCCCACTCTCATCACAATAATCCATGAAATATTTCAGACCAATGATCAATGCCCTTCTCATCAAAATGCTCCATTACTTCTGTCATAACAATGATCCATGACCCCTGCCATCATGATGTTCCATGGCCTTTTCATCACAAGGCTCCATGACCCTTCTCATCACAATGCCCCAAGAACACTGTAATCACAAAGCTCTATGCCCCTTTTCATCTCAATGATTCATGAACCCTGTCATCACAATGCACCATGCCCATCATCATAATCCTTCCTGCTATTGTCATAACAATGAAATCAAAATGCTCCATGACCTCTGTCATAACAATGCTCCAAACCCTTGTGATCACAATATTCCATAACACTTGTCATCACAATGCCCCATGACGCTCGTCATCACAATTATCCATGGTCTTCTCATCACAATGCTCCATGACCTTTGTCATCACAATGCTCAATACACTTGTCATCCAATTGCTCCCTGACACTTGTTGTCTGTATGCTCCTTGAACCCTGTCATGACAGGGCTCCATGCCTTTTTCATCACAATGATCCATGTCCTTTTTATCACAATGCTCCAAGACCAATGTAATCCCGATGCTCCATGCCATTGTCATCACAAAGCTCAATGATGCATGCCATCAGAATGCTCCTTGGTCTTCTCCTCACAATGCTCCATGCCCTTGTCATCACAAAGTTCCAAGACCACTGTAATCACAATGCTCCATGCCCTTTTTCATAAGTATGCTCCATGAGACTTGTCATCACATGGCTCCATGGTTTTGTCATCATAATGCTCCAAGCCCTAGTCATCACAATGCTCCATTATATTTGTCATCACATACTCCATTACATTTGGCATCACAATGCTCCATGCTATTGTCATCGCAATGGACCATGACATAGGTCATCACAATGCTCCCTGACACCTGTCTTCACATTACTCCATGCCCTTGTCTTCACAATGCTCCATGCCCTAGTCATCACAATGCACCATGTCCACTGTCATCACAATAATCTATGAAACTTGTCAGACCAATGCTCCATGACCCTGTCATCACAATGCTCCGTGACTCCAGTCATCACTATGCTTCATAACGTTTGTCATCACAACGGTCCATGCCCGCGTCATCACAAGGCTCTGTTACCTTTGTAACCCCAATGCTCCATGAGCTTTTCATCACAATGCTCCGTGACCCTTGTCATCACAATGCTCCATGCCTTTGTAAGAAAAATGCTCCATGACTTTTGTCATCACAATGTGCCATGCACTTTTCATCACAATGATCCTCAACCTTGTCATCGCTATGCTCCATAAACCTTGTAATCACAATGCTCCATGCACTTCTCATCCAAATGCTCTCTCACATGAGATATCACAATATTCCATCATTAGTCATCACAATCCTCGCACAACCCTGTTATCACAATGTTCCATGACCCCTGTCATCACAATGCTACATCCCCTTATCATCACAATGTTCCTTGACCCCTGACATCACAATGTTCTATAACCCATGTCATCAAAATGTTCCATTACACTTTTCATCAAATTGCTGCATGACCCTGTCATCAAAATGCTCCCTGCACTTCTCATCACAATGCACAACACACTTGTCATCAAAATGCTCCATGACTTTTGTCATCACAAAGCTCCATGACCCTTGGCATCACAGTGCTCCATGTCATTGTCATCACAATGCTCCATGAACCATCTCATCACATTGCTCCATGCCCTTGTTATCAAAGGCTCCATGACACTTGTCATCACAATGCTCGATGCCCTTCTCATCACAATGCTCGATGCCCTTGTCATTACAATCCTCCATGACCCATGTATCACAGTGTACCGTGACCTTGTCATCACAATGCTCCATGCCCACTCTCATCACAATAATCCATGAAACATTTCAGACCAATTCTCAATGACCTTCTCATCACAATGCTCCATTTCCTATGTCATAAAAATGCTCCATGACCCCTGCCATCAAAAGGTTCCACGGCCTTGTCATCACAAGGCTCCATGCCCCTTGTCATCACAATGCTCCAAAACACCTGTAATCACAATGCTCCATGCCCTTGTCATCACAATGCTCCATGACCTTTGTCATCACCATTCTCAATACACTTGTCATCACAATGCTCCCTGACACTTGTCGTCAGAATGCTCCTTGAACCCTGTCACGAAAAGGCTGCATGCCTTTTTCATCACAAAGCCCCATGCCTTTTTCATCACAATGCTCCATGCCATTGTCATTAAAATACTCCACAAACTTTTCATCAGAATGCTCCATAACTCTTGCCATCACAATTTTCCATGCACTTGTCAGCACAATGCTCCCTGAACCTTGTCATCACTATGCTCCAAGCCATTGTCATCAAAATGCTCCATTACCTTTGTCATCAGAATCATCCATGACAATTTGCATCAAAATGCTCCATGCCATTGTCATCACAATGGGCCAATATATATGTCATCACAATGCTCCGTGACACCACTGTTCACAATACTGCATGACCTTTTCATCACAATGCTCCATGCCCTTCTCATCACAATGCTCCATTACCTCTGTCATCACAATGCTCAAAGACCCCTGTAATCACAAAGCTCCATGCCCTTGTCATCACAAAGCTCCATGACGCATGTCATCAGAATGTTCCATGGCCTTCTCCACACAATGCTCCATGCCCTTGTCATCACAATGCTCCAAGACCCCTGTAATCACAATGCTCCATGCCCCTTATCATCAGAATGCTCCATGACTCCTGTCATCACAATACTCCATGAATATTTTCAGCCCAATGCTCCGTGAACTTCTCATCACAATGCTCCAAGACCAATATCATCACAATGCTCCATGACCACTGTCATCACAACACTCCATGACACCTGACAACACAATGATCCGGGACTCTTGTCATCACAATGCTCCATTCCCTAGTCATCACAATGCTCCATGACCACTGTCATCACAATACTCCATGAATATTTTCAGCCCAATACTCCATGACGCTTGTCATCACAATGATCCATGCCCTTGTCATCCCAATGCTACATGAACCCTGTATTCACAATGCTCCGTGACGCTTGTCATCACAGTGCTCCATGACAACTGTCATCACAATGCTCCGTGCCTTTATCATCAAAATGCTACATGACCTTCTCATTACAATACTCTATGCACTTGTCATCACAATACTCCATTACCATTGTCATCACTATCCTCCATGAACCTTGGGATCACATTGCTTCATGCCCTTGTCATCAAAATGCTCCATGCTCCTTGAAATCAAAATGACCCATGACCTCTGTCATCGCAATGCTCCAAACACTTGTGATCACAATGTTCCATAACACTTGTCATCACAACGCTCCATGATGCCTGTCATCACAATACTCCATGCCCTTTTCATCACAATGCCCCATGACCTTTGTCATCACAATTCTCAATACACTTGTCATCACAATGCTCCATGACACTTGTCGTCAGAATGCTCCTTGAACCCTGTCATGAAAACGCTGCATGCATTTTTCATCACAAACTCCATGCCGTTTTCATCACAATGCTCCATGCCACTGTCATCAAAATACTCCACAAGCTTTTCATCAGAATGCTCCATGACCCTTGTCATCACAATTCTCCATGCACTTGTCAGAACAATGCTCCATGAACCTTGTCATCACTATGCTCCAAGCCATTGTGATCACAATGCTCCATTACCTTTGTCATCAGAATCCTCCATGACATTTGTCATCACAATGCTCCATGCCATTGTCATCACAATGGGCCATTACATATGTCATCACAATGCTCCGTGACACCACTTTTCAAAATACTGCATGACCTGGTCATCACAATGCTCCATGCCCTTTTCATCACAATGCGCCATTCCAACTGTCATCACAATAATCCATGAAACTTATTAGACAAATGCTCCATGCCCTCGTCATCACAATGCTCCATGCCCTTGTTAGCACAATGTTCCAAGACCCCTGTAATCAGAATGCTCCTTGCCCCTTTTCATCAGTATGCTCCATGAGACTTGTCATCACAGGGCTCCATGGTTTTCTCATCACAATGCTCCAGGACCTTGTCATCACAATGCTTCACGACATTGTCATGAAAATTCTCATTGGCCCTTGTCATCATAATGCTCCAAGCCGTTGTCATCACAATGCTACATTATATTTGTCATTAGAATCCTCCATTACATTTGGCATCACAATGCTCTATGCCATTGTCATCGCAATGGACCATGACATATGTCATCACAATGCTCCCTGACACCTGTCTTCACAAAACACCATGCCCTTGTCATCACAATGCTCCATGTCCTTGTCATCACAATGTACCATGTCCACTGTCATCACAGTCATCTATGAAACTTGTCAGACCAATGCTCCATGCCCCTGTCAACACAGTGCACCATGCCCTTGTCATCACAATGCTCCATGACCCCTGTCATCACAATGCCCCGTGACTCCAGTCATCACAGTGCTTCATAACGTTTGTCATCACAACGGTCCATGCCCGCATCATCACAAGGCTATGTGACCATTTTAACCACAATGCTCCATGAACTTTTCATCACAATGCTCCGTGACCCTTGTCATCACAATGCTCCATGCCTTTGCCAGAACAATGCTCAATGACCTTTGTCATCACAATGTGCCATGCACTTTTCATCACAGTGATCCACAACCTTGTCATCGCTATGCTCCATAAACCTTGTAATCACAATTCTCCATGAACTTCTCATCCAAATGCTCTCTCACATGAGATATCACAATGTTCCACCACTAGTCATCACAATCCTCCCTCACCCCTGTTATCACAATGTTCCATGAACCCTGTCATCACAATGCTACATCCCCTTATCTGCACAATGTTCCATGACCCCTGACATCACAATGTTCCATAACCCCTGTCATCAAAATGCTCCATGACCCTTTTCATCCCAAAGATCCATGAACCCTGGCATCACAATGTTCTATAACCCCTGTCATCAAAATGTTCCATTACACTTTTCATCAAATTGCTGCATGACCCTGTCATCAAAATGCTCCCTGCCCTTCTCATCACAATGCACCACACCGTTGTCATCAAAATGCTCCATGACCATTGTCATCACAAAGCTCCATAGCCCTTGGCATCACAATGCTCCATGTCATTGTCATCACAATGCTCCATGAACCCTCTCATCACATTGCTCCATGCCCTTGTCATCACAAAGCACCATGACACTTGTCATCACAATGCTCGATGCCCGTCCCATCACAATGCTACATGCCTTTGTCATTACAATCCTCCATGACCCATGTATCACAGTGTTCCGGGCCCTTGTCATCACAATGCTCCATGCCCACTCTCATCACAATAATCCATGTAACATTTCAGACCAATGCTCAATGCCCTTCTCATAACAATGCTCCATTATCTCTGTCATAACAATGCTTCATGACCCCTGCTATCACAATGTTCCACGGCCTTGTCATCACAAGGCTCCATGACCCTTGTCATCACAATGCTCCAAAACCCCTGTAATCACAATGCTCCATGTCACTGTCATCACAATGATCCATGAACCATCTCATCACATTGCTCCATGCCCTTGTCATCAAAAGCTCTTTGACACTTGTCATCACAATGCTCGATGCCATTCTCATCACAATGCTCCATGTCCTTGTCATTACAATCCTCCATGACCCATGTATCACAGTGTACCGTGCCCTTGTCATCACAATGCTCCATGCCCACTCTCATCACAATAATCCATGAAACATTTCAGACCCATGCTCAATGCCCTTCTCATCACAATGCTCCATTACCTATGTCATAAAAATGCTCCATGAACCCTGCCATCAAAATGTTCCACGGCCTTGTCATCACAAGGCTCCATGGCCCTTGTCATCACAATGCTCCCAAACCCCTGTAATCACAATGCTCCATGCCCTTGTCATCACAATGCTCCATGACCTTTGTCATCACAATTCTCAATACACTTGTCATCACAATGCTCCCTGACACTTGTCGTCAGAATGCTCCTTGAACCCTGTCATGAAAAGGCTGCATGTCTTTTTCATCACAAAGCCCCATGCCGTTTTCATGACAATGCTCCATGCCATTGTCATCAAAATACTCCACAAGATATTCATCAGAATTCTCCATGACACTTGCCATCACAATTCTCTATGCACTTGTCAGCACAATGCTTCCTGAAGATTGTCATCACTATGCTCCAAGCCATTGTCATCAAAATGCTCCATTACCTTTGTCATCAGAATCATCCATGACAATTTGCATCACAATGCTCCATGCCATTGTCATCACAATGGGCCAATACATATGTCATCACAATGCTCCGTGACACCACTTTTCACAATACTGCATGACCTGGTCATCACAATGCTCCATGCCCTTCTCATCACAATGCTCCATTACCTCTTTCATCACAATGCTCCAAGACCCCTGTCATCACAAAGCTCCATGCCCTTTTCATCACAAAGCTCCATGATACATGTCATCAGAATGTTCCATGGCCTTCTCCAAACAATGCTCCATGCCCTTGTCATCACAATGCACCAAGACCCATGTAATCACAATGTTCCATGCCCCTTTTCATCAGAATGCTCCATGAGACTTGTCATCACAAGTCTCCATGGTCATCTCATCACAATGCTCCAGGACCTTGTTATTACCATGCTCCATTCCCTAGTGATCACACTGCTCCATGACACCTGTCATCACAATAATCCATGAACATTTTCAGCCCAATGCCCCATAACCTTCTCATCAAAATGCTCCAAGACCAATATCATCACAATGCTCCATGATCACTGTCATCACAACACTCAATGACACCTGACAACACAATGATCTGGGACTCTTGTCATCACAATGCTCCATTCCCAAGTCATCACAATGCTCCATGACCCCTGTCATCACAATACTCCAGGAACATTTTCAGCCCAATTCTCCATGACCCTTGTCATCACAATGATCCATGCCCTTGTCATCTTAATGCTCCATGACCCCTGTATTCACAATGCTCCGTGACGATTGTCATCACAGTGCTCCATGAAACATGTCATCACAATGCTGTGTGCCATTCTCAGCACAATGTTCCATGCCCTTTTCATCACAATGCTCCATGACCCCTGTCATCACAATGCTCCGTGACTCCAGTCATCACAATTCTTCATAACATTTGTCATCACAATGGTTGATACCCATGTCATCACAAGGCTCTGTGACTTTTGTAAACACAATGCTCCATGAACTTTTCATCACAATGCTCCGTGACACTTGTCATCAAAATGCTCCATTACCTTTGTCATCAGAATCATCCATGACAATTTGCATCACAATGCTCCATGCCATTGTCATCACAATGGGCCAATACATATGTCATCACAATGCTCCGTGACACCACTTTTCACAATACTGCATGACCTGGTCATCACAATGCTCCATGCCCTTCTCATCACAATGCTCCATTACTTCTTTCATCACAATGCTCCAAGACCCCTGTCATCACAAAGCTCCATGCCCTTTTCATCACAAAGCTCCATGATACATATCATCAGAATGTTCCATGGCCTTCTCCAAACAATGCTCCATGCCCTTGTCATCACAATGCACCAAGACCCATGTAATCACAATGTTCCATGCCCCTTTTCATCAGAATGCTCCATGAGACTTGTCATCACAAGTCTCCATGGTCATCTCATCACAATGCTCCAGGACCTTGTTATCACCATGCTCCATTCCCTAGTGATCACACTGCTCCATGACACCTGTCATCACAATAATCCATGAACATTTTCAGCCCAATGCCCCATAACCTTCTCATCAAAATGCTCCAAGACCAATATCATCACAATGCTCCATGATCACTGTCATCACAACACTCAATGACACCTGACAACACAATGATCTGGGACTCTTGTCATCACAATGCTCCATTCCCAAGTCATCAAAATGCTCCATGACCCCTGTCATCACAATACTCCAGGAACATTTTCAGCCCAATTCTCCATGACCCTTGTCATCACAATGATCCATGCCCTTGTCATCCTAATGCTCCATGACCCCTGTATTCACAATGCTCCGTGACGATTGTCATCACAGTGCTCCATGAAACATGTCATCACAATGCTGTGTGCCATTCTCAGCACAATGTTCCATGCCCTTTTCATCACAATGCTCCATGACCCCTGTCATCACAATGCTCCGTGACTCCAGTCATCACAATTCTTCATAACATTTGTCATCACAATGGTTGATACCCATGTCATCACAAGGCTCTGTGACTTTTGTAAACACAATGCTCCATGAACTTTTCATCACAATGCTCCGTGACACTTGTCATCACAATGCTCCATGCCTTTGTCAGAAAAATGCTCCATGACCCTTGTCATCACAATGTGCGACACGCTTTTCATCCCAACGGTCCACAAATTTGTCATCGCACTGCTCCATAAACCTTGAAATCACAATTCTCTATTCCCTTCTCATCACAATGCTCCATTACCCCAGTTATAACAATGCTCCATTACCACTGCCATCACAATATTCCAGGGCCTTGTCTTCACAAGGCTCCATGACACTTGTCATCACAATGCTCCAAGACTCCTGTAAGCACAATGCTCCATGCCATTGTCATCACAAAGCTCCATGACACATGTCATCAGAATGTTCCATGTCCTTCTCCACACAATGCTCCATGCCCTTGTCATCAAAATGCTCCAAGTCTCCTGTAATCACAATGCTCCATGCCCCTTTTCATCTCAAAGCTCCATGAACCCTCTCACCACAATGCATCATGCCAATCATCATAATGCTTCCGGCTATTGTCAGCACAATGAAATCAAAATTCTCCATGACCTCTGTCATCACAATGCTCCATGACCCCTGTCATCACAATACTCCATGAACATTTTCAGCCCAATGCTCCATGACCTTTGTCATCACAATGATCTTTGCCCTTGTCATCCCAATGCTACATGACCCCTTTATTCACAATGCTCCGTGACGCTTGTTATCACAGTGCGCCATGACACTTGTCGTCACAATGCTCCATGCCTTTTTCAGCAAAATGCTACATGACCTTGTCATTATAATGCTCTATGTGCTTGTCATCACAATACTCCATTACTGTTGTCATCACAATCCTCCATGAACCTTGGGATCACATTGCTACATGCCCTTGTCATCACAATGCTCCATGCTCCTTGAAATCAAAATGATCCATGACCTCTGTCATCACAATGCTCCAAACCCTTGTGATCACAAAGTTCCATAACACTTGTCATCACAATGCTCCATGATGCCTGTCATCACAATACTCCATGCCCTTTTCATCACAATGCTCCATGACCTTTGTCATCACAATTCTCAATATACTTGTCATCACGATGCTCCCTGACACTTGTCATCAGAATGCTCCTTGAACCCTGTCTCGAATAGGCTCCATGCCTTTTTCATCAGTATGCCCCATGCCGTTTTCATCACAATGCTCCATGACATTGCCATCAAAATACTCCACAAGCTTGTCATCAGAATGCTCCATGACCCTTGTCATCACAATTCTCCATGCACTTGTCAGCACAATGCTCCCTGACCCTTGTCATCACAATGCTCCATTACCTTTGTCATCAGAATCCTCCATGACAGTTGGCATCACAATGCTCCATGCCATTGTCATAACAATGGGCCATTACATATGTCATCACAATGCTCCCTGACACCTGTCTTCCCAATACTGCATGACCTGGTCATCACCATGTTACATGCCGTTGTCATCACAATGCGCCATTCCAACTGTCATCGCAATAATCCATGAAACTTATTAGACCAATATTCCATGCCCTTGTCATCACCATACTCCATGCCCTTGTTATCACAATGCTCCATGACACTTGTCATCACAATGCTCCGTGACTCCAGTTATCACAATGCTTCATGACCATTGTCATCACAATTCTCCATGCACTTGTCAGCACAATGCTCCCTGACCCTTGTCATCACAATGCTCCAAGCCATTGTCATCACAATGCTCCATTATCCCTGTCATACCCATCATCCATGACACCTGCCATCACGATGTTCCATGGCCTTGTCATCACAAGGCTCCATGACCCTTCTCATCACAATGCTCCAAGAACCCTGTAACCACAATGATCCATGCCCATTTCCATCTCAATGTTTCATGAACCCTGTCATCACAATGCACCATGACCATCATCATAATGCTTCATGCTCTTGTCATCACAATGAAATCAAAATGCTCCATGATCTCTGTCATAACAATGCTCCAAACGCTTGTGATCACAATATTCCAAAACACTTGTCATCACAATGCACCATGACGCTCGTCATCACAATTAACCATGGTCTTCTCATCACAATGCTCCATGACTTTTGTCATCACGATGCTCAATACATTTGTCATCAAAATGCTCCCTGACACTTGTTGTCTGTATGCTCCTTGAAACCTGTCATGACAAGGCTCCATGCTTTTTCATCACAATGCTCCAAGACCCCTGTAATCACAATGCTCCATGCCCTTGTCATCACAAAGCTAAAGGACGCATGTCTTCAGAATGCTCTTGGTTTTCTCCTCAAAATGCTCCATGCACATGTCATCACAAAGTTCCAAGACGCCTGTAATCACAATGGTCCATGTCCATTTTCATCAGTATGCTCCATGAGATTTGTCATCACAAGGCTCCATGTTTTTCTCATCACAATGCTCCAGGATATTGTCATCACAATGCTTCACGACCTTGTCCTGAAAACTCTCAATGGCCCTTGTCATCATAGTGCTCCAAGCCCTAGTCATCACAGTGCTCCATTATATTTGTCAACACAATCCTCCATTACATTTGGCATCACAAGGCTCCCTGCTATTGTCATCGCAATGGACCATGACATATGTCATCACAATGCTCCCTGACAACTGTCTTCACAATACTCCATGACCTTCTCATCACAATGATCCATGCCCTTGTCATCACAATGCACCATGTCCACTGTCCTCACAATAATCTATGAAAGTTGTCAGACGAATGCTCCATGCCCCTGTCATCACAATGCTCCATGCCCTTGTCATCACAGTGCACCATGACCCCTGTCATCACAATGCTCCGTGACTCCAGTCATCACAATGCTTCATAACATTTGTCATCACAATGCTCCATGCCCGCGTCATCACAAGGCTCTGTGTCGTTTGTAACGACAATGCTCCATGAACATTTCATCACAATACTCCGTGACCCTTGTCATCACAATGCTCCATGCCTTTGTCAAAAAAATGCTCCATGACCCTTTTCATCACAATTTGCCACGCACTTTTCATCACAACGGTCCACAATTTTCTCATTGCAATGCTCCATAAAACTTGTAATCACAATGTTCCATACCCTTCTCATCACAATACTCCATTACCCCTGTCATAACAGTGCTCCATGACGCCATCCATCACGATGTTCCATGGCGTTGTAATCACAAGGCTCCATGACACTTGTCATCACAATGCTCCAAGACCCCTGTAATCACAATGCTCCATGCCCTTGTCATCACAAAGCACCATGACACATGTCATCAGAACGTTCCATGGCCTTCTCATTAAATGCTCCATGCCCTTGTCATCACAGTGCTCCAAGAACCCTGTAATCACAATGCTCCATGCCCCTTTTCATCTCCATGCTCCATGAACCCTGTCATCACAATGCATCATGCCCATCATCATATTGCTTCCGGCTATTGTCAGCACAATGAAATCAAAATTCTCCTTGACCTCTGTCATCACAATGCTCCATGACCCCTGTCATCACAATACTCCATGAACATTTTCAGCCCACTGTTCCATGACACTTGTCATCACAATGATCCATGCCCTTGTCATCCCAATGCTCCATGTCCCCTGTATTCACAATGCTCCGTGACGCTTGTCATCACAGAGCTCCATGACACCTGTCATCACAATGCTCCATGCCTTTGTCAGCAAAATGCTACATGACCTTGTCATTACAATGCTCTATGTGCTTGTCATCAAAATACTCCATTTCCATTGTCATCACAATCCTCCATGAACCTTGGGATCACATTGCTTCATGCCCTTGTCATCAAAATGCTCCATGCTCCTTGAAATCAAAATGATCCATGAACTCTGTCATCACAATGCTCCAAACCATTGTGATCCCAAAGTTCCATAACACTTGTCATCACAATGCTCCATGATGACTGTCATCACAAAATTCCATGCCCTTTTCATCACAATGCTCCATGACTTTTGTCATCACAATGCTCAGTACACTTGTCATCAAAATGCTCCCTGACACTTGTCATCAGAATGCTCCTTGAACCCTGTCACGAAAAGGCGCCATGCCATTTTCATCACAATGCCTCATGCCGTTTTCATCACAATGCTCTGTGACCATTGTCATCAAAATGCTCCATGCCTTTGTTTGAAAAATGTTCCATGACCCTTCTCATCACAATGTGCCATTCGCTTTTCATCACAACGGTCCAGAAACTTGTCATTGAAATGCTCCATAAACCTTGTAATCACAATGCTCCATACACTTCTCATCAAAATGCTCTCTCACCAGAGATATCACAGTGTTTCATCACTAGTCGTCACAATACTCCCTCACCCCAGTAGTCACAATGTCCCATGACCCCTGTCATCACAATGCTACATCCCCTTATCAGCACAGTGTTCCATGACCCCTGACATCACAATGTTCTATAACCCCTCTCATCAAAATGTTCCAATACACTTTTCATCAAATTGCTGCATGACCCTGGCATCAAAATACTCCCTGCCATTCTCATCACAATGCACCATGCACTTGTCATCAAAATGCTCCATGACGTTTGTCATCACAAAGCTCCATGACCCCTGGCATCACAGTGCTCGATGTCATTGTCATCACAATGCTCCATGAACCCTCTCATCACATTTCTCCATGCCCTTGTCATCACAAAGCTCCATGACACTTGTAATCACAATGCTCGATGCCCTTCTCATCACAATGTCCCATGCCCTTGTCATTAGAATCCTCCATGACCCATGTATCACAGTGTTCCATGCCTTTATCATCACAATGCTCTATGCCCACTCTCATCTCAATAATCCATGAAACATTTCAGACCAATGCTCCATGCCCTTCTCATCACAATGCTCCTTTACCTCTGTCATAACTATGCTCCATGACACCTGCCATCACAATGTTCCACGGACTTGTCATCACAAGGCTCCATGACACTTGTCATCACAATGCTCCACGACCCATCTAATCAAAATGCTCCATGCCCTTGTCATCAAAAAGCTACATGACGCATGTCATCAGAATGTTCCATGGCCCTGTCATCAAAATTCTCCATGACCTTGTCATCACAATGCTCCAAGACCCTTTTAATCAAAATGCTCCATGCGTCTTTTCATCTCAATGCTCCATGAACCCTGTCATCACAATGGACGATGCCCATCATCATAATGCTTCAGGCTATTGTCATCACAATGAAATCAAAATGCTCCATGACCTCTGTCATCACAATGCTCCAAACCCTGGTGATCACAATGTTCCATAACACTTATCATCACAACACCCCTTGATGCTCATCATCACAATTATCCATGGTCTTCTCATCACAATGCTCCATGACCTTTGTCATCACAATGCTTAATACACTTGTTATCACAATGCTCCCTGACACTTATCATCTGTATGCTCCATTCACCCTGTCATGACACGTCTCCATGCCTTTTTCATCACAATGATCCCTGCCATTTTAATCACAATGCTCCAAGACCACTGTAATCACAATGCTCCATGCCCTTGTCATCATAATGCTCAATGATGCATGTCATCAGAATGCTCCATGGCCTTCTCATCACAATGCTCCATGCGCTTGTCATCACAATGCTCCAAGACCCCTGTAATCACAATGCTCCATGTCCCTTTTCATCAAAATGCTCCATGAGACTTGTCATCACAAGTCTCCATTGTCTTCTAATCAAAGTGCTCCAGGAACTTGTCATCAAAATGGTCCATGATCCCTATCATCACAATACTCCATGAACATTTTCAGCCCAATGCTCCATGACCCTTGTCATCAAAATCATCCATGCCCTTGTCATCCCAATGCTCCATGACCCCTGTATTCACAATGCTCCGTGACGCTTGTCATCACAGGGCTCCATGACACCTGTCATCACAATGCTCCATGTCTTTGTCAGCAAAATACTACCTGATCTTGTCATTGCAATGCTCTATGCGCTTGTCATCACAATACTCCATTCCCATTGTCATCACAGTCCTCCATGAACCTTGGGATCACATTGCTTCATGCCCTTGTCATCACAATGCTCCATGATCCTTGAAATCTAAATGAACCATGACCTCTGTCATCACAATGCTCCAAACCCTTGTGATCACAATGTTCCATAGCACTTGTCATCACAACGCTCTAAGATGCCTGTCATCACATTACTCCATGCCTTTTTCATCACAATGCTCCATGACCTTTGTCATCACAATTCTCAATACACTTGTCATCATAATGCTCCCTGACACTTTTCATTAGAATGCTCCTTGAACCCTTTCACGAAAATGCTCCATGCCTTTTTCATCACAATGCCCATGCCGTTTTCATCACAATGATCCATGCCATTGTCATCAAAATACTCCACAAGCTTGTCATCAGAATGCTCCATGACGCTTGTCATCACAATTCTCCATGCACTTGTCAGAACAATGCTCCCTGAACCTTGTCATCACAATGCTCCAAGCCATTGTCATCACAATGCTCCATTTCCATTGTCATCAGAATCCTCCATGACACTTGGCATCACAATGCTCCATGCCGTTGTCATCACAATGGGCCATTACATATGTCATCACAATGCTCCCTGACACCTGTCTTCACAATACTGCCTGACCTGGTCATCACAATGCTCCATGCCCTTGTCATCACAATGCGCCATTCCAACTGTCATCGCAATAATCCATGAAACATATTAGACCAATGTTCCCTGCCCTTGTCATCACAATGCTCCATGCCCTTGTTATCACAATGCTCCATGACCCCTGTCATCACAATGCTCCATGAATCGATTCATCACAATGCTTCATGACGTTTGTCATCACAATGGTCCATGCCCTCGTCATCCACAGTCTCTGTGACATATTTAACCACATTGCTCCATGAAATTTTCATCACAATGCTCTTTGACCCTTGTCATCACAATGCCCTATGCCTTCCTCAGCACAATGCTCCATGACCCTTTTCATCACAGTGCTCCATGCGCTTGTCAGCACAATGCACCATGACCCATGTCATCACAATGCACCCTGCGCTTGTCATCACAGTGCTCCACAATCTTGTCACCACAATGCTCCATAAAACTTGTCATCACAATTTTCCATGCACTTCTCATCAAAATGCTCTCCCACCACAGATATCACAGTGTTACATCACTATTCATCACAATACTCCCTCACCACTGTCATCAAAATGTTCCATGACTCCTGTCTTTGCAATGCTATATGCACTTATCATCACAAAGTTCGATGACCCCTGACATCACAATGTTCCATAACCCCTGTCATCAAAATATTCCATTACAATTTTCATCAAATTGCTCTATGACCCTGTCATCACAATGCTCCCTGCCCTTCTCATCACATTGCACCACCCCTTGTCATCAAATTGCTCCATGACCTTTGTCATCACAAAGCTCCATGACCCTTGGCATCTCAATGCTCCATGCCATTGTCATCACAATGCTCCATGAACCCTCTAATCACAATGCTCCATGCCCCTTTGCATCTCAATTCTCCATGAACCCTGTCATTAAAATGCACCATGCCCATCATCATAATGCTTCAGGCTCTTGTCATCACAATGAAATCAATATATTCGATGATCTGTCTCATCACAATTCTCCAAATCCTTGTGATCACAATGTTCTATAACACTTATCATCACAACGCCCCATGACGCTCATCATCACAATTACCCATGCCCTTCTCATCACAGAGCTCCATGACCTTTGTCATCACAATGCTCTATAAACTTGTCATCACAATGCTCCCTGACACTTGTCATGAGTATGCTCCTGGAACCCTGTCATGAGAAGGCTCCATACCATTTTCATAACAATGATCCATGCCAATTTCATCACAATGCTCCAAGACACCAGTAATCACAGTGCTCCATGCCCTTGTCATCACAATGCTCCAAGACCCCTGTAATCACAATACTCCATGCCCCTTTTCATCAGAATGCTCCATGAGAATGGTTATTACAAGGCTCCATGGTCTTCTCATCACAATGCTCCAGGAACTTTTCATCACAGTGCTCCATTCCCTTGTCATCACAATGCTCCATGACCCCAGTCCTCACAATACTTCCTGAATATTTTCAGTCCAATTCTCCAGGAACTTCTCATCAAAATGCTTCATGATACCTATCATCACAATGCTCCATGACCACTGTCATCACAACGCTCCATGACCCCTGACAACACAGTGATCCGGGACTCTTGTCATCACAGTGCTCCATTCCCTAGTCATCACAATGCTCCATGAACATTTTCAGCCCAATGCTCCATGACACTTGTCATCACAATGATCCATGGCCTTGCCATCCCTATGCTCCATGACCCCTGTAATCACAATGATCCGTGATGCTTCTCATCACAGTGCTCCATGACCCTAATCATCACAATGCTCCATGCCTGTGTCAGCAAAATGCTACATGACCTTGTCATCACAATGCTCCTTTTGCTTGTCATCACAATACTCCATTACCATTGTCATCACAATCCTCCATGAACCTTGGGATCACATTGCTTCATGCCCTTGTCATCCCAATGCTCCATGCTCCTTGAAAACAAAATTATCCATGACTTCTATCATCACAATGCTCCAAACACTTGTGATCACAATGTTCCATAACACTTGTCATCACAATGCTCCATGATGCCTGCCATCACAATACTCCATGACCTTTTCGTCAAAATGCTCCATGATCTTTTTCATCACCATTCTCAATACACTTGTCATCACAATGTTCCCTGACACTTGTCGTCAGAATATTCCTTGAAACCTGTCATGAAATGGCTTCATGCCTTTTTTATCACAATGCTCCATGCCCTTTTCATCACAATGCTCCATGCCATTGTCGTCACAATACTCCACAAGCTTGTCATCAGAATGCTCCATGACACTTGTCATCACAATGCTCCATGGCACTGTCATCACAATGCTCCATACCCCTTGTCATTACTGTGCTCCATGACGCACGTCATCACAATTATCCATGGTCTTCTCATCACAATTCTCCACGCCCTTGTCATCAAAATGCTCCATGACCCTTGTCATCACAATGCTCCATGGCCACTCTCATCACAATGCTCCATTCCCCTTGTCATTACAGTGCTCCATGACGCTCATCATCACAGTTATCCATGGTCTTCTCATCACAAAGCTCCACGGTCTTGCCATTACAATGCTCCATGCCCTGGTCATCACAATGCTCCATGTCCCCTGTCATCGCAATTCTCCTCGTTCTTGGCATCACTATGCTCCATGACACTTCTCATCACCGTGTTATATGATTTGTCATCACAATTCTGTATGCACTTTTCATCACAATGCTCCATGACCCCTGTCATAGGAAGCTCCATGTGCTTCTCATCACAATGCTTCATGAACTTGTCATCAAAATTCTCAATGGCCCTTGTCATCACAATGCTCCATGCCCTTGTCATCAAAATGCTCCATTACATTTGTCATCACAATCCTCCATGACACTTGGCATCACAATATTCCATTCCATTGTCATCGCAATGGACCATGACATATGTCATCACAATGCTCCCTGAGACCTGTCTTCAGAATACTCCATGAACTTCTCATCACAATGCTCCATGCCTTTGTCATCACATTGCACCATGCCCACTGTCATCACAATAATCCACGAAACATGTCAGGCCAATGCTCCATGCCCCTGTCATCACAATGCTCATTGCCTTTTCATCACAAAGCTCTATGACCCCTGTCATCACAATGCTCCGTGACTCCAGTCATCACAGTGCTTCATGACCTTTGTCATCAGAATGGTCCATGCCCTCGTCATCACTAGGCTCTGTGACCTTTGTCACCAAAATGCTCCATGAAATTTTCATCACAATGCTCGGTGACCCTTGTCATCACATTGCTCCATGACCCATGTCATCACAATGCGCCATGTGCTTGTCATCACAGTGCTCCACAAGCTTGTCATCACAATGCTCCATAAAACTTGTCCTCACAATGCTCCATGCACTTCTTATCAAAATGCTCTCTCATGAATGATATCAAAATGTTCCCTCACTAGTCATCACAATACACCCACTCCCCTGTCATCACAATTGTACACAACACTGTCATGAAAATGTTCCATGACTCCTGACATCACAATGTTCCATAACCCCTGTCATCAAAATGTTCCATGACACTTTTCATCAAATTGCTCCATGACCCTGTCATCACAATGCTCCCTGCCCATCACAAGAGAATGCACCACACCCTTGTCATCAAAATGCTCCATGACCTTTGTCATCACAAAACTCCATGACACTTGGCATCACAATGCTCCATGCCATTGTCATCACAAGGCTCCAAAAACCTCTCATCACATTGTTCAAAGCCCTTGTCATCACACGATCCATGATGCATTTCATCACAATGCTCGATGCCATTCTTCTCACAATGCTCCATGCGCTTCTCATTACAATCCTCCATGAACCATGTATCACAGTGTTCCGTTCCCTTGTTATCACAATGCTACTTGCCCCCTCTCATTACAATAATCCATGAAACATTTCAGACCAATGTTCCATGCCCTTTTCATCACAATGATCCAAGACTCCTGTAATCATAATGCTCCATGCCCCTTTTCATCTCAATGCTCCATGAACGCTGTCATCACAGTGCACCAAATGTGCATCATCATAATGCTTCATGCTATTGTCATCACAATGAAATCAAAATGCTCTATGACCTCTGTCATCACAATGCTCCAAATCCTTGTGATCACAATATTCCATAACACCTATCATCAGAGCTCCACATAACGCTCGTCATCAAAAGTATCCATGGTCTTCTAATCACAATGCTCCATGACATTTGTCATCACAGTGCTCAATACCCTTGTCATCACAATGGTCCCTGACACTTGTCATCAGTATGCTCCTTGAACCCTGTCATGACAAGGCTCCATGCCTTTTTCATCACAATGTTACATGCCCTTTCCCTCACAGTGCTCCAAGGCCCCTGTAATCACAATGTTCCATGCCCTTGTCCTCACAAAGCTCTATGATGCACGTCATCAGAACGCTCCATGACATTCTCATCCCATTGTTCACTGCCCTTGTCATCACTATGCTCCAAGAGCCCTGTAATCACAATGTTCCATGCCCTTGTCATCACAAAGCTCCATGAAGCATGTCATCAGAATGCTCCATGACATTCTCATCCCAATGTTCCATGACCTTGTCATCACAATGCTCCAAGACCACTGTAATCACAATGCTCCATGACCCTTTTCATCAGAATGCTCCATGAGACTTGTCATCACATGGCTCCATGGTCTTCTCATCACAATGCTCCAGTACATTGTCATCACAATGCTCCTTGACCCCTGTCATCACAATACTCCATGAACATTTTCAGCCCAATGCTCCATGACGTTCTCATCACAATGTTCCATGACCTCTGTCATCACAATGCTCCATGACCACTGTCATCACAACGCTCCATGATCCCTGACAACAGAATGATCCGGGAATCTTGTCATCAAAATGCTCCATGCCCTTGTCATCCCAATGCTCCATGAACCCTGTAATCACAATGATCCATGACGCTTGTCATTACAGTGCTCCATGAACCTTGTCATCACAATGCCTTTGACAGCAAAATGATACATAATCTTGTCATCACAATGCTCCATGCGCTTGTCATCACAATCCTCCATGACCCTTGGGATCATATTGCTTTATGCCCTTGTCATCTCTATCTTGCCTTTCTGGTTTTTACAGATTTTCGGATGCCCTTTTTGAACGGTGGGAAGTGAAAATTCTTTGTAGTGTGGATTTGCATTGCACACTTGCTTGATTGGCCAAAAAGGGCCTATGCCTTTTCTCCTGAATATATTCAGGAGAAAATTCATATGCTGTTTTTGGCCAAGTGCATCATTCTCGAAGTTGTGATGCCTTTCCTGTGCTTTAAAGGTGATTCCAATTTACCTCTTGAAATATGTTTTGTGCAATTCTGCCTCATTTTCAAGTCCGCTTTGTTGCCTTCCCTCAACAGATTTTTGGAAGAGAGTAGTCCTTTATAACTCTGCAGGTTTTTGATTTGCTTTGCCCCTGAGCTGCAATTTTCAAATCCCATTTTTGGGAGCTGACCGCAAATCCACAATTTTGCTTCAGTAACTATACTGGCTCCAGGGGTGGCTATACTGGTTCCCTGTGGGTGGCTGAGGCTTTGGTTAATTCTTCTTCCTGATGGGAATTTAGAGTGACATGTGTCCGTCCAAAGGCCTACATCTACTCTCTGATTGGTTCTCCCTCTTCCCTTTCATCCTCTGCACAATTAGCAAACTGTGCGAACCAGGAGGTTATAGGGGATGACTCTCCTAAGTTGGGAGATTGATAGTAAAGTAGTTGGAATGCCAAACTGTAGCACAAGGAGAGGAAAAAGTAGGAGACTTTCAGAAACCTTTCGCCATCACAGGGTGTCCATTCTCTAGGTTTCCCATACATGTTATAACTGTAGTGATATTCCCTTCTACCTGGAAATTTGGGACCCATGGAATGGTGGCATGCATTACTACTTTAAAGGGTCTGCATTTTCTCTCCCAATCTCACCAGTCCTCTCAGTCCCAAGTGTCCAGCCTTATGTCTCATCCAGCTGTCTTTGCAGATAGGGTCATTCTAGGTTTCATCAGAACCCCTGAAGGAATTGTGTAAGAATTTCGCTGTTTTTTGTTTTGTTTTTGAAATTCATTTTTATAATGGGGTTGAGCTGATTTTCACTGACGTGTTTATGCCGGTCTAGACACACTTGATTCCCTTACAGAGTCATATCAGTACATAGGTTTTAAGATGCTTACTAATCAGATATATTCCTCTGTGGGGAATAGGGGTTTTGAGTCCCGTTCACTGAGGGAGGTGTAGGTCTTGTCTATTCTGTATTTGGTTTATGGAATGGTACCTGTGCTAATATCAAACTCTGGTTTTATGCATCACCCCACCTCTCCTTTCCCCTTAAGGAGGCATAAGAGTGTTTTCTAAATGTGAGACGCTGATCTCTTTCCTAATTCAGTTCATGTGTGGTGATGTTGACATTCCCTCTGTAAGTGATATCTTATGATAAGATTCTTTTTCTGTGTGATTAATTTCCCTTAGAATCATCATACCTAAATCCTCTCATTATGCTGCTACTGGCCTTATGACATTGATTTCACGTCTGAGTGATATTCCGTTGTACAAAATTACCACAAGTTCTTTATGCATTTCTCTTTTTCCTGGGATACTTTAGGTGTACCAAAGTTGAGGTTCTTGTATGCAGAGCAGCCCTAAATTTTGGGGTGCCTGTGTCTTGTTGATATTTAGTCTTCCCAAGTTATATGTCCATGAGTTGAAGTCCCCTTTGCTCGGGGGCTTTGTATTTTAGTTGTTTTAGGAAACAGCATACACTTCTTCAGAGTAGCTCTTGGATATTTATACCCCACCCATCAGCGTGACCAGTCTCCCTGTTTTCCATGGCCTCTCCTGCATTTTTGATTTGTACGCATTTGTTGGATGGCCTTTCTGAGCAGTGGAAATTGAGACTTCTTTATTGTGCGGATTTGCATTTCCCTCTTGCTTGGTTGGCCAAAAACTCTGTATGTGTTTTTTTCCTGAAGATATTCACGAAAAAAACGCATACACCCTTTTGCCCAACTGCATCATTTTAGAAATTCTGCTGCTTTTCATATGCTTTAAATGTGAGTACAATCTACCTTTTGAAATCTGTTTCCTGCAATTCTGCCTCTCATTCACAACCTCTTCGTTGCCTTACCTGAATATATTTTTGGACTTTGGTTATCATTTATACCTTGCAGGTCTTTGAATTGTCTGCTCCTGAGCTCCATTTTGCAACTCGCTTTTTTTGTGAGCTGGCCGCCAAACCATTGGATTGATTCCGGCCCTATTCTGGTTCTGGGGAGGCAGGCTGAGCCTTTGGTTAATTCTTCTTCCTTAAGTCATATTAGAGTGACATGTGCCTGTCAAAACTCCTACAGCTAATCTCTCACTGGTTCCTCCTCTTCCCATTTATCCTGTGCAAAAATTGCAAACTGTGTGAAACAGGAGGTTAAAGGTTCTGATTCTCCAAGTGGGGGGATTGTTAGTAATGTGGCTGGAATGGCGAACCCCAGCACCAGGAGATCAAAAATGAGGTGCATTTTAGACACCTCTCCTGAGCACACGGTGTACATTCATCTCGGTTTCCCAGGCATGTTTTTCCTGTCAGAAGATTCCCTTGAAACTTCAGATTTGGGACCCATGGAATGGGTACCAGGCAGTATTACTTTAAAAGGTCTGTATTTCCTCACCCAGCCTCTCTAACATCTCTCAGCGTGCATAGCTTCCAGCCTTATATATCATCCTGCTGTGGGTCTACATGTGTTCAATCCATGTTACATCGTAGCCCTTCAACAAAAGTTGTAAGAATTTTTGTCTGTCTCACTGTTTTTATAAATATTTTTAAATTTATTTTTATATTGGTTACAGCTGATTTTCAAAGCTCTGTTTTTTGCTGCTGTACATCCACTTGATTCATGTACTGTGTGACAACAATAAATTCTTTCTCAGATGCCTACGAGTCATATGTATTATTTTCCAGTGACTTGAGTGGACTGAGTGCAGTTCTTTGAGGTACCATGTAGGCCTGGTCAGTTATTCAATTTGGTACTTGGAATGGTATCTTTGCTAATTTCAACCTCCTGGATAATACCTCACCATTCTCCACCTTTCCCATTTAGCAGCCTTATGTCTATTTTCTACATATTTGACTATGTTTCTGTTTTGTAGTTTATTTCATGTGTAGACATTTTTGATTCCACCTTTAAGTGACATCTTATGATATGTGTCTTTTTCTTTCTGACATGTGTCACTTAGAATGATCGTATGTAACTCCTCCAGAGTTGTTCCAACTGGCCTTATTTCATTGATTTCTGGATGAGTAATATTCCACTCTACATAAGTACCTCATATCTTTTATCCATTTTATCCTTCCAGGGACATTTAGGTTATATCCAAGTGGAGGCCCTTTTTAACAGAGAGGTGGTAATCGTTGGAGTGCCTGTTTTCTGTCATTTTTTTGTTTTTCCCAAGGTATACGCCCATGACTGCAAGTGCCCTATGCTCTGTAGCTCAGTTTTCAGATGTTTTAGCAAACAAAATACACTTCTCCAGAGTGGCCGTTGGCACATTACATTTCCACTATCAGCCTCACAGGGCTCCATTTTCTCCTCACCCTGTCCTGCATTTCTGGTGTTTACACTTTATGTGGATGGCCCTTCTGACTGATGTGAAGTGATGCATTTTGTAGTATTGATTTGCAGTGCCCACCTGTTTGGTTGGATAAAAAGTGTGTATGGCCTTTACTTGAATATATTCAGAAAAAAATGCATACGCCCTTTTGGGCCAACTGCATCATTGGCGATGTTCAGCCCCTTTTCTTGTGCTTTAATGGGGAGTCCTTTCTACCTCTTCAATCTGTTTCCTGCCACTCTCCCTTGCTTACAAGTCATTTTCTGTGACTTACCTCAAGACATTTTTCGACAATAGATATTTTCAACTCAGCAGTTTCATGAATTTTATTGCCTCCGAGTTCCATTTTTCAACTTGTGTTTTTGGAAACTGGACACAAAACAGCGGGATTTCCTCTAGCCCTATTCTGTTTCCATGGGCAATTATAGCCTTTGATGAATTTGTCTTCCAGATAGGAAATTAGAGTGGCATTTGCCTGTCTGAACAACTAAGACTTGTCTCTAAATTTTTCTCATCCTTCTGCTTCATCCTCTGGACAAATTCCAAACTGTGTGCAACAGGATGTTGACGGTGCTGATATCCCCAAGTACGGAGATTGTCAGGAAAGATGCTGGAGGGGTGAACCCGTGCACCAGACGATGAGGAGATGAGGTGCCTTTTCCAAACTCTTTCCGATCAAACGGTGTACCATCCTCTAGGTGTGACAGGCATGTAGTAGCTGTAGGAAGGGTCCCGTGCATGGAAGGAGAACACCAGGGATGTTTTCAAATCAGTGCCTCCCCGAACCCAAAACTGGGGAATTTTTAAGCTACGGCTACACGTATGTCCATTAAGGGCCTTGGGAAATAGGCAGAGCCCAAACTTTAGATGATTGAAATCTTCAGGTTCAGAAGCGCTCACCATCGGCCTTGCTTAGGTTACATTTTATCTGTCATTGATAGATGATGTCAATAAAAATATAGATTCTTTTTCAGATTATTTCCCCTTATAGTTTATTGCAAAATATTCAGTGTAGTTCCCTGTGCTATACAGTAGTTCCTTGTTGATGATCTATTTTATACATAGCAGTGTGTATGTGTTAATCCCAAACTGTTAATTTATCCCTTTTCCGACCTTTCCCCTTTGGTAATAATAAATTATAAGATTTTATACTTCTCAGGAATGGGGGAGCTGAAAGAGAGGTATCCTTTTCAATGGAAAAGCATTCAAAACAAGATTGAAGATTCAGCCAAGAGTATTCGATGTACAACCATGGAAATAAATCACTTCATTTCTCTAATGTTGACCTGACAAATAAGACAGACGTCTTCACTGAACTTGCTTATAGTAAAGTGATGGAATTATCAAATGTAAGTCTTAGAAAAATCTTATTTTACCCGAGCATTATACACTGCTCTATGTTAACTACAGTTTGGCTCAGACATCTGTTCATTGAAGTTACAATGTTCTCAATTTCTGTTACTGATCCTCCAGAGTGTACCCCAACAGGAGTCCCCGAGCCCAGTGTCATTGGAGCCAACAGATCAAGACTGAGTTTGGTTCAGAAGCAAAGGAAACATTATTTTGAAAACCGAATGGAGAGGTGAGAGCGTGCACTCCCCCACGGGCTGTGGGCTGGGCTACTGTGTAGGGATCCTGGCAGCGTCAGTGGGAGTTAGGTGATGGAGCTCTCGAAGGCTGGGTTGGCTGCAGCTCAGGCTCTATGCCGTGGAGTCTGCATGGGACTCCGCTAGCTGAGGTGTCGACCCAGCCATTCTGCACTAGGAAATCGGGTCTGAAGTGCTGGGTGTGGGACCTCTGCATGCGGAACCCTAGGAGGACGTGAAATTAGACAAAGCACAAAGGAAAAACAGGTTAGACTTTATTTTATTGCCCAGATTCTCTTTTTATCTCCCAGGAATTTTTAATGAACGTTGCCAGAGACGAACTCCTCCTCTGCTTTTTGTTCTGTTCCTCATTCTTGGGGTGTTGAGGGTGCAGACCCCTCTTTTGTAACTGCTTCATGCTGTGGTGGCAGCCCTGATACCTGGGGGGAGGGGCAAAACGTCTCCCCACCAGCCTCCAGGTGAGGTTGATTGTTCCAAAGCCTCCTGCCTCACTTCTCGTCTGCCTGAGCACCAGCATTGGAAGAGTTATAGATTCTAATGACCTTTAAGGGTCCAGGAAAGAGATGCGCAAAGATGCTGTGGTGGCAGGTTTCACCCCACCCCACATTTGTTCGCTGACCTTAGGCTGACGGTTTTTGCCAGCCTAGATGCTCTGACCAGTAGTCTGTGCTTTCTTTAATTAGGTCCCTGAATTAATGTACAAACAGCACCATGTGTCAGAGCCCTACCCGCGCAACTCCCAGACAGTCCAGGGTCCGTGGTGATCCAGGACCATGACGTCCACTGTGTCAACGGCCTTTAGAAGTAGCCAGCAGTCCAGCCGGTCATATTGGCCACCATCACCGCGGTGTCTGTAGGGTTTTCTATGGTGAAAGCGTGATATACGTTTCCCCCGCCAAGCTTATTGGCTCCCCTCTGGGTGCAGTAAGTCCTGCAAGCAGTAGTCTGCTCTTTTGCGGCACAGTCTTCTTGTTTTCTGAGAGAAACTCCAGGTCAAGTGATGGTCACACGAGTCATCTTGGGGGCCCGTTGCCCCCATTTGTCTCTCTGGAGGTTGGAGTTGGAGGGCCTCCTCACTCGAGGTCAGTGTGTCCACAGAGCGACCCCTGCAACTTCAGGACATGATGGGTGGTTAGGATCACCACGTGGGGTCCTATTCCCTTAGGAGGGAGCTGGCCTTGTGGGCTGCTGATTTCCAGCTTTTTAGATACCCCAGTATCCTGGCCTGATGAGTCGGTGGGCAAAGCCCTTGGTGACCATAGTTTATCATACCTGAAGGGCATTCTTGTGTTGCTCCATTTCAAGTGGTCCCAGTTTTTGCACTAAGGCTCCAAGGGCGATTAACCTTTGACCGGGTATGTAAAGGTCAAAGGGTTTAGCTAAATTAGCGAGTTCCTGGGCAAGGATCTGAATTGACTGCTCTTTCCATTCTTGAAAGGCTGCTTCTGGATTCTATTCAAAAGGATCATCATCTTTTCGTGTCAGTGTTTCATGTAGAGGCCCAGCTACTAGACTGTAATTAGGGATCCAGATGCAGAAAACCTTGGCCTCCCCAGGAACCCTTAAGCTGTCTTCTAGTTTTAGAAGAGGTAAGGCTGCAAATGGCTTCTTCCCTATCCTGGGATGCGTTTCTCTGAATATCTGTGAGAATGAAGCCCAGGCAAGTCACCTGAACCTGTGATATTTGAGCCTTTTTCTTGGACACCTTCTATCCTTTCTTGGCTAGGTAGTTCAGAGGCGTCTTTAGTAGGCCTGGCAATCAGAATGTCATCTGCATATTGAAGGAGGGTTCTTTTTTACAGAGGTAGAACGTTTAGGTTTTTAGAGGACATTTCCCCAATGATGGTGTGGGGATTTTTGAACCATTGGGGCAGGACGGCCCAGCATTATTGCTCGTGTTGCAAGTTGTGTCCTGCCACACACAAGCCAAAAATTCTTGTGACTCTGAGATGAATGGAATACAGAAGAAGGCATCATTGAAGTGTAATACAGAATGCCATGGCCTGGTGGATGGTAGAATGAGCAGCAGGGAGTAGGAAATAGGATCTACTGGATGTATATCCTCGGTGGCTTCACTGACTGTCCTGATGTCCTTTACCAGGTCTCCAGCAGCCCATGGGGTTCTCGTGGTTAGGCCAATCCCAGGATATGGAGCTCACCTGGGCTGCATCCCGCACCCCACAGCCCACGGGGCTCTCGTGTTCAAGTCCCTCCCAGTGTATGGAGATCACATGTGCAGCTACCCAGCAGCCCATTGGGCTCTCATAGTCCGGTCCCTCCCAGGATACGGAGCTCCCCTGGGCAGGTACCCCAGCAGGGCTGGACACACAGGAACTGTCCACATAGCCCACCTTGCAGAGAACCCCCAGCTCACCTGTCACTCACAGCTGACACAGAACACCTCAGAGCATGACTTGAACTAACAAACAGCAGCTCTGACAGGTCTGTGACCCTGGCTATCACTCCGTGCAGCCTCTCTCTGCCTGGTCTTCCAGACACTTCCACTGCAGCCAGGGCACCAGGCCTGTGTCTCCACCCACCATCACTCCTCTCCCTGACTCCTGGGTTCCTCTCATTAGGATAGGGTCTTCTTGAAGTTGTTTTCCACTCATGGACCAGATAAAATTATAAGAAAACAAGCCGCAGCTGCAGCCCCTTGTCTAGCCTGAGTCTCAAGGCCCAAACCTGTTCCTTGGGACTGACCCGTTTAGGAAGGTTCATTTTCTGCAACTGTGAGCCCCTGAGGGGTGAGGATTGGCTGATTTGGGCAGCCTGACACTGCCTGCCACGCCCCCCCACAGGTGTGCCTGTGTTGAGGTCAATATAAACACCTCTCCAGTCAGCAAGAGCCCCTGTAGCTGTGCCTGATGCCATATTCTCTGCCCCGTCAGCAGTTTCGGGGCTGGGGTGGTGAGAGGGAGGGATGGGCCCTGGCTTTGTGGGTGGCCCAGTGTGAGTGGGGCTCTGCTGGACTTTCTGCAGGAGTTGCCAGGCTGCCACCTGCTAAAGAAGAGGATGTGTCACCCATACCTACCACTGGAATTTCTCCCCAGGCAGAGGTGAGGAAGTAAAAAGCAGTGGCGGCTGTGGCAGGAGGGGTATCTCAGGCAGGGAAATGAAAAGCTTCCAGAAGAGCATCTGGGGCCAGGACCATCCTGGCTGGCCTGCAGGCACCAAGTCGGCCTGCGTGCTCTCGCTAGTGTGGCTCCACAGCCCTTCCTCTAGGCTTGCAAGTGCTTGTACATATTCAGGTGTTTTACCTGGAAAGGGTGGGAAGAGTTCAGCTGCAGCAGCACTGGGGCTCAGCTCACATTTACTCACAGACGCCTCGACACAGTCCCCCAGCTTTGCAATGAGGATGCTCCTTGTGGGGGAGAGCGCTGCTGATGGCATGGGAGACGATTTCCCACCTCTGACCAACTTAAGAATTTTTTACCACTGGACCAAGTGCCCTGATACGATTTTCCTCTGTATAACTGGTGAGTTCTGTCTTTTTTCTTTCTTTTTTTCTTTTTGGTTCAAGTTAGATTTTATTTATTCCTCTTTTTTTTTAATTTGGAGATATAAACATGGAAATAATGCATTAATATAAAGACGTCTATGTGAAGGGAAAAACTTTTATTCTGTTTTATTTTATTAAATGTTATTTATTTATTTTTAATTTTTTTAAATTTATTTCTTTTATACAACAGGTTCTTATTGGATATGTATTTTATACATATAAGTGTGCACATGTGAATCCCAGTCTCCCAATCCATCCCACCACCACCCTCACATGGCGTTCCCTCCTTGGTGTCCATATGTTTGTTCTCTACATCTGTCTCTATCTCTGCCCTGCAAACTGGTTCATCTGTACCATTTTTCTAGGTTCCACATATATGCATTAATACACAATAATTGTTTTTCTCTTTCTGACTTACTTCACTCTGTATGACAGTCTCTAGATCCATCGAGGTCTCTACAAATGACCCAATTTCATTCCTATGTATGGCTGAGTAATATTCCGTTGTATATATGTACCACGTCTTTATCCATTCGTCTGTCTGTGGGCACTTAGGTTGCTTTCATTACCTGTCTATTGTAAATAGTGCTGCAGTGAACATTGTGGTGAATGTGTCTTTTTGATTTATGGTTTTCTCTGGGTATATGCCCAGTAGTGGGATTGCTGGATTATATGGTAATTCTATTTTTAGTTTTTTAAGGAACCTCCATACTGTTCTCCATAGAGACTGTATCAATTTACATTCCCAACAATAGTGGAAGAAGGTTCCTTTTCTCCACACCCTCTCCAGCATTTGTTGTTTGTAGATTTTCTGGTGATGCCCATTCTAACAGGTGTGACGTGATACCTCATTGTAGTTTCGATTTCCATTTCTCTAATAATTAGTGATGTTCAGCAGATTTTCATGTGCGTACTGGCCATCTCTATGTCTTCTTGGAAGAAATGTCTATTTAGATCTTCCATTTTTGTATTGGGTTGTTTGTTTTATTAATATTGAGCTGCATGAGCTGTTTATATATATTGGAGATTAATCATTTGTCCATTGATTCGTTTGCAAATATTTTCTGCCATTCTGAGTGTTGTCTTTTCGTCTTGTTTGTAGTTTCCTTTGCTTTGCAAAAGCTTTTACATTTCATTAGGTCCCATCTGTTTAGTTTTCTTTTTTATTTCATTACTATAGGAGGTGGATCAAAAAAGATCTTGCTGTGATTTACGTCAGAGTATCCTTCGTAAGTTTTCCTCTCAGAGTTTTATACTGTGTGGTCTTACATTAAGGTCTCTAATTCATTTTGAATATATTTTTATGTATGATGTTGGGGAGTGTTCTAATTTCATTCTTTTACATGTAGCTCTCCATATTTCCCAGCACCAATGATTGAAGAGACTGTCTTATCTCCATTGTATAGTCTTGCCTCCTTTGTCATAGATTAGTTGACCATAAGTTTGTAGGTTTATCCTTGGGCTTTTTTTTTTTTCCTTTTACACGTTTATTGAAGTATAATTGCTTTACAATGGAGTGTTCGTTTCTGCTGTATAACAAAGTGAATCAGCTATACATATACAAATATCACCAGATCCCCTCCCTCTTGCATCTCCCTCCCACACTCCATATCCCACCCCTTTATGTGGTCACAAAGCACCGAGCTGATCTCCCTGTTCTATGTGGCTGATTCTCAGTAGCTATCGGTGTTACATTTGGTAATGTATTTATGTCCATGCCACTCTCTCACTTCGTCCCAGCTTACCCATCCCCCTTCCGGTGTCCTCAAGTCCTTTCTCTATGTCTGTGTCCTTAATCCTGTCCTGCCACTACGTTCTTCAAAATCTTTTTTTTTCTTCATTAGATTCCATATATCTCTGTTAACATACAGTATTTGTTTTTCCCTTTCTGACTTACTTCACTGTGTAGGATAGATTCTAAATCCATCCACCTCAGTACAAATAACTCAGTTTTGCTTCTTTTTATGGTTGAGTAATATTTGATTGTATATATGTGCCAGATCTTCTTTATCCATTCATCTGTCGATGGACACTTAGGTTGCTTCCATGTCCTGGCTAATGCAAATAGAGCTGCAATGAACATTTTTGTACATAACTCTTTTTGAATTATGGTTTTCGCAAGGCAAATGCCCAGTAGTTGGATTGTTGTGTCATATGGTACTTCTATTGTTAGTTATTTAAAGGAACCTCCGTACTGTTCTCCCTAGTGCTCATATCAATTTACATTCCCACCCACAGTGCAAGTGTGTTCCCTTTTCTCCAATAAAGGCCTCTCTATCATTTATTGTTTTGTAGATTTTTTTGATGATTGCCACTCTGATTGCTGTGAGGTGATACCTCACGGTAGTTTTGATTTGCATTACTCTAATGATTAGTGATGTTCAGCATCCTTTCATGTGTTTCTTGGTAATCTGTATATCTTCTTTGGAGAAATGTCTATTTATGTCTTCGGCCCATTTTTGGATTGGTTTGTTTGTTTTTGTGATATTGAGCTACATGAGGTGCTTGTAAAGTTTGGAGATTAATCCTTTGTCAATTGCTTCATTTGAAAATATTTTCTCCCATTCTGAGGGTTGTTTTTGCATCTTGTTTATGTTTTCCTGTACTGTGTAAAAGCTTTTAAGTTTCATTAGGTCCCATTTGTTGATTTCTGTTTTTATTTCCATTTCTCTAGGAGCTGGGTCCAAAAGGATCTTGCTGTGATTTATGTCATAGAGTGTTCTGCCTATAGTTTCCTCTAAGTGTTTTATAGTGTCTGGTCTTATATTTAGATCTCTAATCAATTTAGAGTTTATTTTTGTGTATGGTGTTATGGAGTGTTCTAATTTCATTCTTTTATGTGTAGGGGTCCAGTTTTTCCAGCACCAATTACTGAAGAGACTGTCTTTTCTCCATTGTATATCCTTAGCTCCTTTGTCATAGATGAGATAGCCATAGGTATGTAGGTTTATCTCTGGGCTTTCTGTCCTGTTCCACTGATCTGTGTTTATGCCAATCTACATACACTTGATTCCATTATGGAGACATATAAATACATAGGTTTCAAGGTTATTACCAGTCAGATATATTCCTCTTCAGTGAATAGGGTGTTTTGTGTCCAGTTCATTGAGAAAGGTGTAGGTCTTGTCTATTAACTATTTGGTATATGGAATAGGATCTGTGCTAATTTCAAACTCTGCTTTTACACATCACCCCACGTCACCTTTCCCATTAAGGAGGCATAAGTGTGTTTTCTAAATGTGTAACTCTGTTCTCTTTTGAAATTCAGTTCATGTGTAGCCATGTTTACATTTCCTCTATAAGTGATATATTACAATAAGTTTCTTTTCCTTTGTGGCTCATTTCACTTAGCATCATCGTACCTAAAGCCACTCATTATGCTGCTATTGGCCTTATGACATTGATTTTATGTCTGAGGGACTTTCCTTTGTATATAAGTACCACAACATCTATATCCATTTTTTTTTTCCTTTCCTGGGATATATAAAGTGTACCGAAGTCGAGGTTCTTGTAAACAGAGCAGCCCTAAATTTTGGGCTGGCTGTGTGTTGTGGATTTTTAGTTTTCCCAAAATACACGCCCATGAGTGGAAGTGTGCTATACTCTGTAGCTCTGTTTTAGAAAACAACATACAGTTCTCCAGAGAGGCTGTTGGAAATTTACATCCTGTCCATCAGCGTAACCAGGCTCCCTTTTCTCCATGGCCTGTCCTGCATTTGTGGATTTTACACTATTTGTGGATGGCCCTTTTGACTGGATGTAAGGGACACTTCTATGTAGTGTGGATTTGAAATGCCTGATGGCTTGCTTAGCCAAAAAGGGCATATGCATTCTTTCCCGAATATATTCAAGAAAATACATATAATCCCTTTTCAGCCAAGCGCAACATTGTCGAAATTCTGTCGCTTTTCATGTGCTTTAAAGATGACTCCAATCTACCTCTTGAAATCTGTTTCCTTCAATTCTGCCTTGAATTCAAATCCTCTTCACTGCCTTTCCTCAATATATTTCTGGATGATAGTTGTCCTTTATAATTCTGCAAGTTTGTGAATTGCTGTGCCCCTGATTTCCATTTTTCAACTCGCCTCTTTGTGAGCTGGCTGCAATACCGCAGGATGGCTTTAGGCCCTAGTCCTGTTCCAGGGCTTCAGGCTGAGCCTTTGGTTAATTCTTCTTCCTGATGGGAAACTAGAGTGACATGTACCCATCCAAACACCTACAGCTAATCTCTCATTTATTTCCCCTCTTCCTGTTCATCCTCTGCACAGTTTGCAAACTGTGCATAACGGGAGGGTAAAGGCACTGACACTCCAAGTGGGGAGATTTTGAGTAATGCAGATGGAATGGCGAAGCCGAGCACGACAAAAAGAAAAATGAGGTACCTTTTAGAAAACTTTCCCAATTACACAGTGTACCATCCACTGGGTTTCCCATGCATGTTTTAACTGGAGGAAGATTCCCTTAAACCTGGAGAGTTGGGACCACTAGAATGGGTAGCACACAGTATTGCTCTAAGTGGTGTTCTTTTGTTCACACAACCTCAGCAATCTTGTCAGCCCCAAGAGTCCAGTCTTATGTCTCATCCAGCTGTGGGTGTAAAGGTGGTCAATCTAGCTTGCATCACAGGCCCTGAACGTAATTTTTAAGACTTTCTCTATGTTTTTGCATTTTGCTTTGGAAATTTATTTTTATAAGTGGGTTTAACTGAATTTCAGTGCTGTGTTCATGCCGTTATACACACACATGATTCCTTTATGGAGACATGAGAATACATACGTTTTAAAATACTTAGAGTCAGACATATTCCTCTGCAATGAATAGGGGGTGTTGAGTCCAGTTTATTGTGCTGGGAGTAGGTATTGTCTATTACATACATGGTTTATATAACGGTATCTGTGCTAATATAAAACTGTGGTTTTATGCATCACCCCACCTCGGCTTTCCCATTAAGCAGGCAGATGTTTTCTAAATGTGTGACTCTGTTGTGTTTGTAATTCAGTTCATGTGTAGTCATGTGTACATTCCCGCTATGAGTGATAACTTATGATAAGGTTAGTTACTCTGTAATCTTTCCTAACTCAGTTCATGTGTAGCCATGTTTACAGGACCTTCATAAGTGATATCTTATGATACGTTTATTTTTCTGTGTGACTTATTTCACTTAGAATCATGATACCTGAATCCACTCTTTTTGCTGCTACTGGCCTTATGACATTGATTTCATGGCTGAGCGATATTCCATCGTACGTAAGTACCACAATATCTTGAACCATTTTTGTCTTTCCTGGGATACTTAAGGTGTACCCAAGTTGAGGTTCTTGTAAGCAGTGCAGCGCTAAATTTTAGGGTGGCACTGTCTTATTGATTTTCAGTTTTCCCAAGGTATATTCCTTAGACAGGAACTGCCCTTGGCTGTGTAGCTCTGTTGTTTACTTGTTTTAGGGAACACAATGCACTCCTCCAGAGAGGCATATGGCAACTTACATCCCGCCCATCAGCATAACAAGGCTCCCTGATCTCCAGGGCCTGTCTTGCCTTTCTGGTTTTTACACATTTTGTGGATGTCCCTTTTGACTGGTGGGAAGGGATACGTCTTTGTAGTGCAGATTTGCATTGCTCCTTGCTTGCTTGGCCAAAAATGGCGTATGCATTTTCTCCTGAATATACTCAGGAGAAAACGCATACACCCTTTTTGGCCAAGTGCATCATTGTCGAAGTTGTGCCCCTCTTCCTGTGCTTGAAAGGTGATTCCAACGTACCTCTTGAAATCCGTTTCCTGCTATTCTGCCTCATTTTAAAGTCCGCCTCTCTGCCTTCCCTCAAAAGATTTTTGGACGATAGTTGTCCTCTATTACTCTGCCAGTTTGTAAATTGCTGTGCCCCTGAGCTCCATTTTTCAACTCGTTTTTGTGAGCTGACAGCAAATCCAAAATTATGGTTCAAAACCTATACTGGTTCCCGGCGGGTGGCTGAGACATTGGTTAATTCTACTTCCTGCCGGGCAATTAAAGTGACATGTACCTGTCCAAATGCCTAACAGCTACTCTCTCATTGATTCTCCCTCTTCCCTTTCATCCTCTGCCAAATTGGCAACCTGTGCGAACCAGGAGCTTTTACGGGCTATCGCTCCAATTTGGGAGATTGATAGTAAAGCCATTGGAAGGTCAAACTGGAGCACAAGAGAGGGAGTATAAGTTGAGTTTTAGAAAACTTTCGTATTCACAGTGTCCATTCTCTAGGTTTCCCATAAATGTTATGACTGTAGTAATATTCCCTTACACAAGGAGAGTTGGGACAAATGGAATGGGTGCCACATATTATTGCTTTAAAGGGTCTGCCTTTGCTCACCCAGTCTCACCAAACCTCTCAGTCTCAAGTGTCCAGCTTTATGCCACATCCAGCTCTCCTTGTAGGTAGGGTCATTCCAGGTTTCATCAGAGCCCCTGAAGGAATTGTAAAGATTTTCCCTGTTTTTTTTTTTTTGGTTTGTATTTGAAATTTCTTTTTGTACTGGGTTTCAGCTGATTCTCACTGCCATGTTTATGCCTGTTTAGACACACTTGATTCCCTTATGGTGACATATCAATACATAGGTTTTAAGATTCTTACTAGTCAGATATATACCTCTGCGCAGAATATTGGGTTTTGCGTCCCTTTCACTGATGAAGGTGTAGGTCTTGTCTATTCCGTATTTTGATTTTGGAATGGTACTTGTACTAATATCAAACTCTGGTTCTATGAATCACCCCACCTCTCCTTCCTCCTTAAGCAGGCATAAGTGTGTTTTCTAAATGTGAGATGCTGTTCCCTTTCCTAACGCAGTTCATGTGTAGCCATGTTACAGAAAATTCATAAGTGCTATCTTATGATAAGTTTGTTTTTCAGTGTGACTTATTTCACTTAGAATCATCGTACCTGAATCCATTCATTTTCCTGTTACTGACATTATGACATTGATTTCATGGCTGAGGGATAATCCATCGTACATAAGTACCACAATTTTTTGAATCATTTTTATCTATCCTGGGATATTTAGAGAGTACTCAATTTGAGATTCTTGTAAGCAGTGCAGCCCTAAATTTTGGGGTGGCTCTATCTTATTGATTTTCAGTTTTCCCAAGGTATATTCCCTAGATTGGAAGTCCCCTTGGCTCTGTAGCTCTGTTGTTTACTTGTTTTAGGGAACACAATGCACTCCTCCAGAGAGGCAGTTGGCAATTTACATCCCGCCCATCAGCATAACAAGGCTCCATGTTCTCCAGGGCCTCTCTAGGATTTCTGGTTTTTACACATTTTGTGGATGTCCCTTTTGACTGGTGGGAATTGATACTATTTTGCTGTGCAGATTTGCATTGCCCACTTGCTTGCTTGGCCAAAAAGGGCGTATGCGTTTTCTCCTGAATATATTCAGGAGAAAACGCATACGCCCTTTTTGGCCAAGTGCATCATTTTTGATGTTGTGCCCCTCTTCCTGTGCTTTACAGGTGATTCCAACGAACCACTTGAAATCTGTTTCCTGCTATTCTGCCTCGCTTAGAAGGTCGCCTCGTTGCCTTCCCTTAACAGATTTTTTGGACGATAGTTGTCCTTTATTACTGTGCCAGTTTGTGAATTGCTGTGCCCTTGAGCTCCATTTCCTAACTCGTTTTTTGTGAGCTGACCACAAGTCCACAATTTTGGTTCAGGACCTATAATTGTTCAAGATGGGTGGCTGAGACTTTGGTTAATTCTTCTTCCTGCCGGGAATTTAGAGTGACATGTGCCCGTACAAAAGCCTAACAGCTACTCTTTCATTGGTTCCCCCTTTTCCCTTTCATCCTCTTCCAAATTGGCAACCTGGGCAAACCAGGAGGTTAAAGGGGCTGTCTCTCCAAGTTGGGAGATTGATAGTTAAGCAGTTTGAAAGTCAAACCGGAGCACCAGGAGAGGGACAATTAGTTGGGTTTTAGAAACCATTCGTATTCACTGTGTGTCCATTCTCTTGGTTTCCTGTACATGTTATAGCTGTAGTAATATTCCCTTCAACATGGAGAGTTGGGAACCATGGAATGGGTGCCATGAATTATTGCTTTAAAGGGTCTGCATTTGCTCACCCAATCTCACCAATCCTCTCAGTCCCATGTGTCCAGCCTTATGACACCTCCAGCTGTCGTTGTAGATAGGGTCATTCCAGGTTTCATCAGAGACCCTGAAGAAATTGTAAAGAATTTCCCTGTTTTTTTGTTTTGTTTTTGAAATTCCTTTTTATAGTGGGTTTGACCTGATTCTCACTGCCATGTTTATGCCAGTCTAGAAACACTTGTTTTCCTTACGGAGACATATCAATACATAGGTTTTAAGATTCTTACTAGTCAGATATATTCCTCTGCGGGAAATATGGGGTTTTGAGTCCCTTTCAATGAGGAAGGTGTAGGTCTTGTCTATTCCATAGTTGGTTTATGGAACGGTACCTGTGCTTATATCAAACTCTGGTTTTATTCATCACCCCACCTCTCCTTCCCCCTTAAGCAGGCATAAGAGTGTTTTCTAAATGTGAGACTCTGTTCTCTATCCTAACTCAGTTCATGTGTAGCCATGTTTACAGGATCTTCATAAGTGATATCTTATGATACGTTTCTTTTTCAGTGTGTCTTATTTCACTTAGAATCATCGTACCTGAATCCACTCATTTTGCTGCTTCTGGTCTTATGACATTGACTTCAAGTTTGAGGGATATTCCATCGTACATAAGTACCACAATTTTTTGAACCATTTTTTATATTTCCAGGGATATGTAAGGTGTACCCAAGTTGAGGTTCTTGTAAGCAGTGCAGCCCTAAATTTTGGGGTGGCTCTGTCTTATTGATTTTCAGTTTACCCAAGGTATATTCCCTAGACTCGAAGTGCCCTTGGCTCTGTAGCTCTGTTGTTTAATTGTTTTAGGGAACACAGTGCACTCCTCCAGAGAGGCATTTGGCAATTTACATCCCGCCCATCAGCAAACAAGGCTCCCTGTTCTCCAGGGCCTGTCTTGCCTTTCTGGTTTTTACCCATTTTGTGGAGGCCCCTAATGACCTGTTGGAAGTGATACTTCTTTGTAGTGCAGATTTGCATTGCCTGCTTGCTTGCTTGGCCAAAAAGTGCGTATGCGTTTTCTCCTGAATATATTCAGGAGAAAACGCATACACCCTTTTTGCCCAAGTGCATCATTGTTGAAGTTGTGCCCCTCTTCCTGTGTTTTAAAGGCGATTCCAATGAACCTCTTGAAATCTGTTTCCTGCTATTCTGCCTCGCTTTCAAGTCCGCCTCATTGCCTCCCCTCAACAGACTTTTGGACGATAGTTGCCCTTTATTACTCTGCCAGTTTGTGAATTGCTGTGCCCCTTAGCTCCATTTTTTAACTAGTTTTTTGTGAGCTGAATGCAAGTCCAATATTTTGGTTCAGCACATATATTTGTTTTCGGTGGGTGGCTGAGACTTTGGTTAATTCTTCTTCCTCACGGGAAATAAGAGTGACATGTGCCCATCCAAATGCCTAACAGCTACTCTCTCATTGGTTCTCCCTATTCCCTTTCATCATCTGCCAAATTGGCCATCTGTGCGAACCAGGAGTTTAAAGGTGCTGTCTCTACAAGTTGGGAGATTGATAGTAAAGCAGTTGGAATGTCAAACGGGAGCACCAAGAGAGGGACTATTCGTTGAGTTTTAGAAACCTTTCGTATTCACAGTGTGTCCATTCTCTAGGTTTCCCATACATGTTATAGCTGTAGTAATATTCCCTTCAACCTGGAGAGTTGGGACCCATGGAATGGGTGCCATGCTTTATTGTTTTAAATGGTCTGCGTTTGCTCAACCAATCTCACCAATCCTCTCAGTCCCATGTGTCCAGCCTTATTCCACATCCAGCAGTCATTGTAGATAGGGTCATTCCAGGTTTCAACAGAGACCCTGAAGGAATTGTAAAGAATTTCCCTGTTTTTTTGTTTTGTTTTTTAAATTCCTTTTTATAGTTGGTTTGATCTGATTCTCGCTGCCATGTTTATGCCAGTCTAGACACACTTGATTCCCTTAGGGAGACATATCAGTACATAGGTTTTACGTTTCTTACTAGTCGGATATATTCCTCTGTGGGAAATATGGGATTTTGAGTCCCTTTCACTGAGGAATGTGTAGGTCTTGTCTATTCCATAGTTGGTTTTTGGAATGGTACCTGTGCTTATATCAAACTCTGGTTTTATGCATCACCCCACCTCTCCTTCCCCCTTAAGCAGGCATAAGAGTGTTTGCTAAATGTGAGACTCTTTTCTCTTTCCTAACTCAGTTCATGTGTAGCCATGTTTACAGGATCTTCATAAATGATATCTTATGATAAGTTTCTTTTTCTGTGTGACTTATTTCACTTAGAATCATCGTACCTGAATCCACTCATTTTGCTGCTACTGGTTTTATGACATTGATTTCATGGCTGAGGGATATTCCGTCGTACGTAAGTACCACAATTTTTTGAACCATTTTTATATTTCCAGGGATATGTAACGTGTACCCAAGTTGGGATTCTTGTAAGCATTGCAGGACTAAATTTAGGGGTGGCTCTGTCTTATTGATTTTCAGTTTTCCCAAGGTATATTCCCTAGATTCGAAGTGCCCTTGGCTCTGTAGCTCTGTTGTTTACTGTTTTAGGGAATACAAGGCACTCCTCCAGAGAGGCAGTTGGCAATTTACATGCCGCCCATCAGCATAAAAAGGCTGCCTGTTCTCCAGGTCCTGTTTGGCCTTTCTGGTTTTTACCCATTTTGTGGATGCCCCTAATTAATGGTGGGAAGTGATACTTCTTTGTAGTGCAGATTTGCATTGCCCGCTTGCTTGCTTGGCCAAAAAGGGCGTATGCGTTTTCTCCTGAATATATTCAGGGGAAAACACATACGCCCTTTTTGGCCAAGTGCATCATTGTCGAAGTTGTGCCCCTATTCCTGTGCGTTAAAGGTGATTCCAACGTATCTCTTGAAATCTGTTTCCTGCTATTCTGCCTCGCTTATAAGTCCGCCTCGTTGCCTTCCCTTAATAGATTTATGGACGATAGTTGCCCTTTATTACTCTGCCAGTTTGTGAATTGCTGTGCTCTTGAGCTCCATTTTGTAAATCGTTTTTTGTCAGCTGAACGCAAGTTCAATATGTTTTTTCAGAAGCTATACTGGTTTTCGGTGGGTGGCTGTGACTTTGGTTAATTCTTATTCCTCACGGGAAATAAGAGTGACATGTGCCCGTCCAAATGCCTGACAGCTACTCTCTCATTGGTTCTCCCTCTTCCCTTTCATCCTTTGCCAAATTGGCAACCTGTGTGAACCAGGAGGTTAAAGGTTCTGTGTCTCCAAGTTGGGAGATTGATAGTAAAGCAGTTGGAAAGTCAAACTGGAGCACAAGGAGAGGGACTATTCGTTGAGTTTTACAAACCTTTCATATTCACAATGTGTCCATTCTCTAGGTTTCCCATACATGTTATAGCTATAATAATATTCCCTTCAACCTGGAGAGTTGGGACCCATGGAACGGGTGCCATGCATTACTTCTATAAAGGGTGTGCTTTTGCTCACCCAATGTCACCGATCCTCTCAGTTCCATGTGTCCAGCCTTATGCCACATCCAGCTGTCATTGTAGATAGGGTCATTCCAGGTTTCATCAGAGACCCTGAAGGAATTGTAAAGAATTTCCCTATTTTTTTGTTTTGTTTTTGAAATTCCTTTTTAGATTGGGTTTGAGCTGATTCTCCCTGCCATGTTTATGCCAGTCTAGACACACTTGATTCCCTTATGGAGACATATCAGTACATTGGTTTTAAGTTTCTTACTACTCGGATATATTCCTCTGTGGGAAATATGGGATTATGAGTCCCTTTCACTGAGGAAGGTGTATGTCTTGTCTATTCCATAGTTGGTTTTTGGAACGGTACCTGTGCTTATATCAAACTCTGGTTTTATGCATCACCCCACCTCTCCTTCCCCCTTAAGAAGGCATAAGAGTGTTTTGTAAATGTGAGACTCTGTTCTGTTTCCTAACTCAGTTCATGTGTAGCCATGTTTACAGGATCTTCATAAATGATATCTTATGATAAGTTTCTTTTTCTGTGTGACATATTTCACTTAGAATCATCATACCTGAATCCACTCATTTTGCTGCTACTGGTTTTATGACATTGATTTCATGGCTGAGGGATATTCCATCGTACATAAGTACCACAATTTTTTGAACCATTTTTATATTTCCAGGGATATGTAAGGTGTACCCAAGTTGAAGTTCTTGTAAGCAGAGCAGGCCTAAATTTTGGGGTGGCTCTGTTTTATTGATTTTCAGTTTTCCCAAGGTATATTCCCTAGACTCGAAGTGCCCTTGGCTCTGTAGCTCTGTTGTTTATTTGTTTTAGGGAACATGATGCACTTCTCCAGAGAGGCAGTTTGCAATTTACATCCCGGCCATCAGCATAAAAAGGCTCCCTGTTCTCCAGGCCCTGTCTTGCCTTTCTGGTTTTTACCCATTTTGTGGATGCCCCTAATGACCGGTGGGAAGTGATACTCCTTTGTAGTGCAGATTTGCATTGCCCGCTTGCTTGCTTGGCCAAAAAGGGCGTAAGCGTTTTCTCCTGAATATATTCAGGAGAAAACGCATACGCCCTTTTTGGCCAAGTGCATCATTGTCGAAGTTGTGCCACTATTCCTGTGTATTAAAGGTGATTCCAACGTACCTCTTGAAATCTGTTTCCTGCTATTCTGCCTTGCTTATAAGTCCGCCTCGTTGCCTTCCCTTAATAGATTTATGGACGATAGTTGCCCTTTATTACTCTGCCAGTTTGTGAATTGCTGTGCCCCTGAGCTCGATTTAGTAACTCGTTTTTTGTGAGCTGAACGCAAGTTCAAAATTTTTTTTCAGAACCTATACTGGTTTTCGGTGGGTGGCTGAGACTTTGGTTAATTCTTCTTCCTCACGGGAAATAAGAGTGACATGTGCCGTTCCAAATGCCTGACAACTACTCTCTCATTGGTTCTCCCTCTTCCCTTTCATCCTTTGCCAAATTGGCAACCTGCGCGAACTAGGAGGTTAAAGGTTCTGTGTCTCCAAGTTGGGAGATTGATAGTAAAGCATTTGGAAAGTCAAACTGGAGCACAAAGAGAGGGACTATTCGTTGAGTTTTAGAAACCTTTCATATTAACAGTGTGTCCATTCTCTAGGTTTCCCATACATGTTATAGCTATACTAATATTCCCTTCAACCTGGAGAGTTGGGACCCATGGAACGGGTGCCATGCATTACTGCTATAAAGGGTATGCTTTTGCTCACCCAATGTCACCAATCCTCTCAGTCCCATGTGTCCAGCCTTATGCCACATCCAGCTGTCATTGTAGATAGGGTCATTCCAGGTTTCATCAGAGACCCTGAAGGAATTGTATAGAATTTCCCTTTTTTTTTTTGTTTTTCAAATTCCTTTTCATAGTGGGTATGAGCTGATTCTCACTGCCATGTTTATGCCAGTCTAGACACACTTGATTCCCTTATGGAGACATATCAATACATAGGTTTTAAGATTCTTACTAGTCAGATATATATCTCTGCGGAATATATGGGGTTTTGAGTCCCTTTCAGCGAGGAAGTTGTAGGTCTTCTCTATTCCATAGTTGGTTTTTGGAACGGTAACTGTGCTTATATCAAACTCTGTATTATGCATCACCCCACCTCTCCTTCCCCCTTAAGCAGGCATAAGAGTGTTTTCTAAATGTGAGACTCTGTTCTCTTTCCTAACTCAGTTCATATGTAGCCATGTTAACAGGATCTTCATAAGTGATATCTTATGATAAGTTTCTTTTTCTGTGTGACTTATTTCACTTAGAATCATCGTACATGAATCCACTCATTTTGCTGCTACTGGTCTTATGTCATTGATTTCATGGCTGAGGGATATTCCATCATACGTAAGTACCACAATTTTTTGAACCATTTTTATATTTCCTGGGATATTTAAGGTGTACCCAAGTTGAGGTTCTTGTAAGCAGTGGAGGCCTAAATTTTGGGGTGGCTCTGTCTTATTGATTTTCAGATTTCCCAAGGTATATTCCCTAGACTCGAAGTGCCCTTGGCTCTGTAGCTCTGTTGTTTACTTGTTTTAGGGAACACAATGCACTCCTCCAGGGAGGCAGTTGGCAATTTACATCCCGCCCATCAGCATAGCAAGGCTCCCAGTTCTCCAGGGCCTGTCTTGCATTTCTGTTTTTTAAACATTTTGCGTATATCCCTTTTGACTTGTGGGAAGTGATACTTCTTTGTAGACCAGGTTTGTATTGCCCGCTTGCTTGCTTGGCCAAAAAGGGCATATGCGTTTTCTCCTGAATATATTAAGGACAAAACGCATACGCACTTTTTGTCCAAGTGCATCATTGTCGAAGTTGTGTCCCTCTTCCTGTGCGTTAAAGGTGATTCCTACGTACCTCTTGAAATGTGTTTCCTGCTATTCTGCCTCCTTTTCAAGTTCGCCTCACTGCCTTCCCTCAACCGATTTTTGGACGATAGTTGCCCTTTATTACTCTGCCTGTTTGTGAATAGCTCTGCCCCTGAGCTCCATTTTGTAACTCGTTTTTTGTGAGCTGAACGCAAGTCCAATATGTTGGTTCAGGACCTATACTGGTTCCCGGTGGTTGGCTGAGACTTTGGTTAATTCTTCTTCCTCCCGAGAAATAAGAGTGACATGTGCCCATCCAAATGCCTAACAACTACTCTCTCATTGGTTCTCCCTCTTCCCTTTCATCCTATGCCAAATTGGCAACCTGTGCGAACCAGGAGGTTAAAGGTGCTGTCTCTCCAAGTTGGGAGATTGATAGTAAAGCAGTTGGAAAGTCAAAATGAAGCAACAGGAGTGGGACTATTCATTGAGATTTAGAAACCTTTTGTATTCACAGTGTGTCATTCTCTAGGTTTCCCATACATGTTATAGCTGTAGTAATATTCCCTTCAACCTGGAGAGTTGGGACCCATTGAATGGGTGCCATGCATTATTGCTTTAAAGTGTCTGCATTTGCTCAACCAATCTCACCAGTCCTCTCTGTCCCATGTGTCCAGCCTTATGCCACCTCCAGCTGTCGTTGTAGACAGTGTCATTCCAGGTTTCATCAGAGACCCTGAAGGAATGGTAAAGAATGTCCCTGTTTTTTTTTGGTTTGTTTTTGAAATTCCTTTTTATAGTGGGTTTGAGCTGATTCTCACTGCCATGATTATGCCAGTCTAGACACATTTGTTTGCCTTAAGGAGACATATCAATACACAGGTTTTAAGATTCTTAATAGTCAGATATATTCCTCTGTGGGAAATATGGGATTTTGAGTCCCTTTCACTGAGGAAGGTGTAGGTCTTGTCTATTCCATAGTTGGTTTTTGGAACGGTACCTGTGCTTATATCAAACTCTGGTTTTATGCATCACCCCACCTTTCCTTCCCCCTTAAGAAGGCATAAGAGTGTTTTCTAAATGTGAGACTCTGTTCTCTTTCCTAACTCAGTTCATGTGTAGCCATGTTTACAGGATCTTCATAAGTGATATCTTATGATATGTTTCTTATTCTGTGTGACTTATTTCACTTAGAATCATCATACATGAATCCACTCATTTTGCTGCTACTGGTTTTATGACATTGATTTCATGGCTGAGGGATATTCCATCGTACGTAAGTACCACAGTTTTTTGAACCATTTTTATATTTCCTGGAATACTTAAGGTGTACGCAAGTTGAGGTTCTTGTAAGCAGTGCAGGCCTAAATTTTGGGGTGGCTGTGTCTTACTGATTTTCAGTTTTCCCAAGGTATATTCCCTAGACTCGAAGTGCCCTTGGCTCTGTAGCTCTGTTGTTTACTTGTTTTAGGGAACAAAATGCACTCCTCTAGAGAGGCAGTTGGCAATTTACTTCAGGCCCATGAGCATAACAAGGCTCCCTGTTCTCCAGGCCCTGTCTTGCCTTTCTGGTTTTTACCCATTTTGTGGATGTCCCCTTTGACTCGTGGGAAGTGGTACTTCTTTGTAGTGCAGTTTTGGATTGCCCGCTTGCTTGCTTGGCCAAAAAGGGCGTATGCGTTTTCTCCTGAATATATTCAGGAGAAAACTCATACGCCCTTTTTGGCCAGGTGCATCATTGTCGAAGTTGTGCCCCTATTCCTGTGATTTAAAGGTGATTCGAAAGTACCTCGTGAAATGTGTTTCCTGCTATTCTGCCTCCCTTTAAAGTTCGCCTCGATGCCTTCCCTCAACAGATTTTTGGATGATAGTTGCCCTTTATTACTCTGCTAGTTTGTGTATTGCTGTGCCCCTTTGCTCCATTTTGTAACTAGTTTTTTGTGAGCTGAACTAAAGTCCAATATTTTGGTTCAGGACCTATACTGGTTCCCGGTGGTTGGCTGAGACTTTGGTTAATTCTTCTTCCTCCGGGGAAATAAGAGTGACATGTGCACATCCAAAAGCCTAACAGCTACTCTCTCATTGGTTCTCCCTCTTCCCTTTCATCCTATGCCAAATTGGCAACCTGTGCAAACCAGCAGGTTAAAGATGCTGTCTCTCCAAGTTGGGAGATTGATAGTAAAGCAGTTGGAAAGTCAAATTGGACCACCAGGAGAGGGATTATTCACTGAGTTTTAGAAACATTTTGTATTCACTGTGTGTCCATTCTCTAGGTTTCCCATACATGTTATAGCTGTAGTAATATTCCCTTCAACCTGGAGAGTTGGGACCCATGGAAAGGGTGCCATGCATTATTGCTTTAAAGAGTCTGCATTTGCTCACCCAATCTCACCAATCCTCTCAGTCCCATGCGTCCAGCCTTATGCCACATCCAGCTGTTGTTGTAGATAGTGTCATTCCAGGTTTCATCAGAGACCCTGAAGGAATTGTAAAGAATTTCCCTGTTTTTTTTGGTTTGTTTTTGAAATTCCTTTTTATAGTGGGTTTGAGCTGATTCTCGCTGCCATGATTATGCCAGTCTAGACACACTTGATTGCCTTATGGAGACATGTCAATACACAGGTTTTAAGATTCTTAATAGTCAGATATATTCCTCTGCGGGAGATATGGGGTTTTGAGTCCGTTTCACTGAAGAAGGTGTAGCTCTTGTCTATCCCATAGTTGGTTTTGGGAAAGGAACCTCTGCTTATATCAAACTCTGGTTTTATGCATCACCCCACCTCACCTTCCCCCTTAAGCAGGCATAAGAGTGTTTTCTAAATGTGAGACTCTCTTCTCTTCCCTAACTCAGTTCATGTGTAGCCATGTTTACAGGATCTTCATAAGTGATATGTTATGATAAGTTTCTTTTTCTGTGTGACTTATTTCACTTAGAATCAACGTACCTGAATCCACTCATTTTGCTGCTGCTGGTCTTATGACATTGATTTCATGGCTGAGGGATATTCCATCGTATGTAAGTACCACAATTTTTTGAACCATTTTTATATTTCCTGGGATATGTAAGGTGTACACAAGTTGAGGTTCTTGTAAGCAGTGCAGCCCTAAATTTCGGGGTGGCTCTGTCTTATTGATTTTCAGTTTTCCCAAGGTATATTCCCTAGACTGGAAGTGTCCTTGGCTCTGTAGCTCTGTTGTTTACTTGTTTTAGGGAATACAATGCACTCCTCCAGAGAGGCAGTTGGTAATTTACATCCCGCCCTTCTGAATAACAAGGCTCCCTGTTCTCAAGGGCCTGTCTTGAATTTCTGGTTTATACCCTTTTTGTGGATGTCCCTTTGGACCGGTGGGAAGTGACACTTATATGTAGTGCAGGCTTACATTGTCCGCTTGCTTGCTTGGCAAAAAGGGCGTATGCGTTTTCTCCTGAATATACTCAGGAGAAAACGCATACGCCATTTTTGGCCATGTGCATCATTGTCAAAGTTGTGCCCCTCTTCCTGTGCTTTAAAGGCAATTCCAACGTACCTCTTGAAATCTGTTTCCTGCTATTCTGCCTGGCTTTCACGTCCGCCTCGTGTCCTTCGCTCAACAAGTTTTTGGACGATAGTTTTCCTTTATTACTCTGCCAGTTTGGGAAATGCTGTGCCCCTGAGCTCCGTTTTTTAACTTTTTTTTTCTGAGCTGTATGCAAGTCCAATATTTTGGTTCAGGACATATACTGGTTCCCGGTGGGTGGCGGAGACTTTGGTCAATTCTTCTTCCTCCCGGGATGTAAGAGTGACATATTCCCGTCCAAATGCCTAACAGCTACTCTCTCATTGGTTCTCCCTCTTCCCATTCATCCTCTGCGAAATTGGCAACTTGTGCGAAACAGGAGGTTAAAGGTGCTCTCTCTCCTGCTTGGGAGATTGATAGTAAAGCAGTTGGAAAGTCAAACCACAGCACCAGGATAGGGACTATACGTTGAGTTTTAGAGACTATTCGTATTCACAGTGTGTCCATTCTCTAGGTTTCCCATACATGTTATAGCTGTAGTAATATACCCTTCAACCTGGAGAGTTGGGACCCATGGAATGGGTGCCATGCATTATTGCTTTAAAGGGTCTGCATTTGCTCACCCAATGTCACCAATCCTCTCAGTCCTATGTGTCCAGCCTTATGCCACATGCAGCTGTCATTGTAGATAGGGTCATTCCACGTTTCATCAGAGACCCTGAAGGATTTATAAAGAATTTCCCTGTTTTTTGTTTTTCAAATTCCTTTTTATAGTGGGTTTGAGCTGATTCTCGCTGCCATATTTATGCCAGTCTAGACGCACTTGATTCCCTGAAAGAGACATATCAATACATAGGTTTTAAGATTCTTACTAGTCAGATATATTCCTCTGCGGGAAATATGGGGTTTTGAGTCCCTTTCCCTGAGGAAGGTGTAGGTCTTGTCTATTCCATACTTGGTTTTTGGAACTCTACCTGTGCATATATCAAACTCTGGTTTTATGCATCACCCCACCTCTCCATCCCTCTTAAGCAGGAATAAGAGTGTTTTCTAAATGTGAGACTCTCTTCTCTTTCCTAACTCAGTTCCTGTGTAGCCATGTTTACAGGATCTTCATAAGTGATATCTTATGATACGTTTCTTTTTCTGTGTGACTTTTTTCACTTAGAATCATCGTACCTGTATCCACTCATTTTGCTGCTACTGGTCTTATGACATTGATTTCATGGCTGATGGATATTCCATCATACGTATGTACCACAATTTTTTGAACCATTTTTATATTTCCTGGGATATTTAAGGTGTACCCAAGTTGAGGTTCTTGTAAGCAGTGCAGCCCTAAATTTTGGGGTGGTTATGTCTTATGGATTTTCAGTTTTCCCAATGTATATTCCCTTGACTGGAAATGTCCTTGGCTCTGTATCACTGTTGTTTACTTGTTTTAGGGAACACAATGCTCTCCTCCAGAGAGGCAGTTGGCAATTTACATCCCGCCCATCAGCATAACAAGGCTCCCTGTTCTCCAGGGCCTGTCTTGCCTTTCTGGTTTTTACACATTTTGTGGATGTCCCTTTTGACCGATGGGAAGTGATACTTCTTTGTAGTGAATATTTGCATTGCCCACTTGCTTGCTTGGCCAAAAAGGGCGTATGCGTTTTCTCCTGAATATATTCAGGAGAAAATGCAAACGCCCTTTTTAGCCAAGTGCATCATTGTCGAAGTTGTGCCCCTCTTCATGTACTTTAAAGGCGATTCCAATGTACCTCTTGAAATCTGTTTCCTGCAATTCTGCCTCCCTTTCAAGTTTGCCTCGTTGCCTTCCCTCAACAGAATTTTGGACGATAGTTGCCCTTTATTACTCTGCCAGTTTGTGAATTGCTCTGCCCCTGAGCTCCATATTTAACTCGTTTTTTCTGAGCTGAACGCAAGTCAAATATTTTGGTTCAGAACATATACTGGTTCCCGGTGTGTGATTGAGACTTTGGTCAATTCTTCTTCCTCCCTGGAAATAAGAGTGACATATGCCCGTCCAAATTCCTAACAGCTACTCTCTCTTTGGTTCTTCCTCTTCCGTTTCAACCTCTGCCAAATTGTCAACCTGTGAGAACCAGGAGGTTAAAGGGGCTGTCTCTCCAAGTTGAGAGATTGAGAGTAAAGCAGTTGGAATGTCAAACCGGAGCACCAGGAGAGGGACTATTAGTTGAGTTTTAGAGACCTTTCGTATTCACAGTGTGTCCATTCTCTTGGTTTCCCGTACATGTAATAGCTGTAGTAATATTCCCTTCAACCTGGAGAGTTGAGACCCATGGAATGGGTGTCATGCATTATTGCTTTAAAGGGTCTGCGTTTGCTCACCCAATCTCACCAATCCTCTCAGTCCCATGTGTCCAGCCTTATGCCACATCCAGCTGTCGTTGTAGATAGGGTCATTCCTGGTTTCATCAGAATCCCTGAAGGAATTGTAAAGAATTTCCCTGTTTTTTGTTTTGCTTTTGAAATTCCTTTTTATAGTGGGTTTGTGCTGATTCTCACTGTCATGTTTATGCCAGTCTAGACACACTTGATTCCCTTATGGAGACATATCAATACATAGGTTTTAAGATTCATACTTTTAAGATATATTACTCTGTGGTGAATATGGGGTGTTGAGTCCCTTTCACTGAGTAAGGGGTAGGTTTTGTCTATTTCGTATTTGGTTTTTGGAACGGTACCTGTACTAATATCAAACTCTGATTTTATGCATCATCCCACCTCTCCTTCTCCCTTAAGCAAGCATAAGCCTTTTTTTTTTTAAATGTGAGTCTCTCTTTTCTTTCCTAACTCAGTTCATGTGTAGCCATGTTTACAGGATCTTCATAAATGATATCTTATGATAAGTTTCTTTTTCTGTGTGACTTATTTCACTTAGAATTATCGTACTTGAATCCACTCATTTTGCTGCTACTGGCCTTATGACATTGATTTCATGGCTGAGGGATATTCCATCATATGTAATTACCAGAATTTCTTGAACCATTTTTGTCTTTCCTGGGATATTTAATGTGTACCCAAGTTGAGGTTTTTGTAAGCAGTGCAGCCCTGAATTTTGGTGTGGATCTGTCTTATTTATTTTCAGTTTTCCCAAGGTATATTCCCTAGCCAGGAAGTGCCCTTGGCTCTGTAGCTCTGTTGTTTACTTGTTTTAGCGAACACAATGCACTCCTCCAGAGAGGCCATTGGCAATTTACATCCTGCCTATCAGCATAACAAGGCTCCCTGTTCTCCAGGGCCTGTCTTGCCTTTCTGGTTTTTACCCATTTTGTGGATGTCCCTTTTGACCAGTGGGAAGTGATACTTCTTTGTAGTGCAGATTTGCATTGCCCGCTTGCTTGCTTGTCCAAAAAGGAAATATGCGTTTTCTCCTGCATATGTGCACGTGAAAACCCATATGCCCTTTATGGCCATTTCCATAATTTTCGAAGTTGTAATGCTTTTCCTGTGTTTAAAGGCGATTCCAATGTACCTCTTGAAATCTATTTCATGCCATTCTGCCTCATTTTCCCTTCCGCCTCGTGGCTTTCCCTCAACAGATTTTTCGAAGAGAGTAGTCCTTTTTAACTCTGCAGGTTAGTGAATTGCTGTGGCCCTGAGCTCCATTTTTCAACTCACGTTTTTGTGATCTGACCGCAAATCAACACTTTTGCTTCTGGAATTATACTGGTTCGGGGGTCAGGCTGAGACTTTGGTTAATTCCTCTTTGTGACGGAAAATTAGAGAGACATGTGGCCGTCCAAATGCCTACAGCTACTCTCTCATTGGTTCTCTCTCTTCCCTTATATCCTCTGCACAATTTGCCAACTGTGCGTACCAGGAGGATATAGGGGCTGACTTTCCAAGTTGGGAGATTGATAGTAAAGCAGTTGGAATGTCAAACTGGAGCACAAGGAGAGAAAAAAGTAGTAGAGTTTTAGAAACCTTTCAACATCAGATGGTTTCCATTCTCTAGGTTCCCATACACGTTATAACTGTAGTGATATTCCCTTCTACCTGGAGAGATGGGAACCATGGAATGGGTGGCAGGCATTATTGCTTTAAAGGGTCTGCATTTTTTCACCCAATCTCACCAAGCCTCTCAGTCCCAAGTGACCAGCCTTATGCCACATGCAGCTGTCATTGTACATACGGTCATTCCAGGTTTCATCAGAACCCCTGAAGGTATTGTGTAAGAATTTTACTGTTTTTATGTTTTGTTTTGAAATTCAGTTTTATAGTGGGTTTGAGCTGATTCTCACTGCCATGTTTTGTCGTTCTAGACACACTTGGTTCCCTTACAGAGACATATCAATACATAGGTTTTAAAATACTTACTAGTCAGATATATTTCTCTGAGGGGAATAGGGATGTTGAGTTCCGTTCACTGAGGAAGGAGTAGGGCTTGTCTCTTCTGTTTTTGGATTATGGAACGGTACCTGTGCTAATATCAATCTTATGTTTTGTGCATCTCCCCACCTCTCTTTCCCCTTAAGCAAGCGTTAGATTGTTTTCTAAATCTGATACTCTGTTCTCTTCCCTAAATCAGTTCATATGTAGCCATGTTTACATTCCCTTCATAAGTGATATCTTATCTCAGAATGCACCATGGCCGTTCTCATAATAATGCTCCATGACCCCTGTCATCACAATGCACCATGCCCTGGTTATCAAAATGCTCCATGTCCCTTGTCATCACAATTCTCCACGTCCTTGTCATCACAGTGCTACATGACACTTCTCATCAAAATGTTACATGCTCTTGTCATCACAATTCTCCATCCACTTGACATTGCAATGCTCCAGGCACTTGTCATCACAATGCTCCATGCACATGTCATCACAAAGCTCCATGCCCTTGTCATCACAATGCTCCATTACCTTTGTCATCAGAATCCTCCATGACTCTAGGCATCACAATGCTCCATGCCATTGACATCAGAGCGGGCCACTACATATGTCATCAGAATGCTCCCTGACACCTCTCTTCACAATACTGCATGACCTGGTCATCACAATGCTCCATGCCCTTGTCATCACAATGCGCCATTCCAACTGTCATCGCAATAATCCATGAAACATATTAGACCATTGTTCCATGCTCTTGTCATCACAATGCTCCATGCTCTTGTTATCACAATTCTTCATGACCCCTGTCATCACAATGCTCCATGACACTTGTCAGTATGTTCCTTGAAGCCTGTCATGACAAGGCTCCATGCCTTTTTCATCACAATGTTCCATGCCCTTTCCATCACAGTGCTCCAAGACCATGTAATCACAATGCTCCATGCCCTTGTCATCACAAAACTCAAGGACGCATGCCAACAGAATGCTCCTTGGTCTTCTCCTCACAATGTGCCATGCCCTTGTCATCACAATGTTCCAAGACCCCTGTAATCACAATGCTCCATGCCCCTTTTCATCAGTATGCTCCATGAGACTTGTCATCACAAGGCTCCATGGTTTTGTCATCACAATGCTCCAGGACCTTGTCATCACAATGCTTCTCGACCTTGTCATGAAAATTTTCAATGGCCCTTGTCATCATAATGCTCCAAGCCCTAATCATCAAAATGCTCCATTATATTTGTCCTCACATTTCTCCATTACAGTTGGCTTCACAATGCTCCATGCCATTGTCATCACAATGGACCATGACATAGGTCATCACAGTGCTCCCTGACACCTGTCTTCACAATACTCCTTGACCTTCTCATCACAATTCTCCATGCCCTTGTCATCACAATGCACCATGCCCAATGTCATCACAATAATCCATGAAACTTGTCAGACCAATGCTCCATGCCCCTGTCAACACAGTGCTCCATGCCCTTGTCATCACAATGCTCCATAACCCCTGTCATCACAATGCTCAGTGACTACAGTCAACACAGTGATTCATAACGTTTGTCATCACAATCGTCCATGCCTGCGTCATCACAAGGCTCTGTGACTTTTGTAACCACAATGTTCCATGAACTTTTCATCACAATTCTCTGTGACCCTTGTCATCACAATGCTCCATGTCTTTGTCAGAACAATGGTCTATGACCATTGTCATCACAATGTGCCACGCGCATTTCATCACAGCCGACCACAAACTTTTCATTGCAATGCTCCATAAACCTTGTAATCACAATGGTCCATGGACTTCTCATCAAAATGCTCTCTCACCAGAGATATCACAATGTTCCATCACTAGTCATCACAATACTCCCTCACACCTGGAATCACAATGTTCCATGACCCTGTCATCACAGTGCTACATCCACTTATCTGCACAATGTTCCATGACCCCTGACATCACAATGTTCCATAACCCCTGTCAGCAAAATGCTCCATGACCCTTTTCATCCCAAAGATCCAAGACCCCTGACATCACAATGTTCTATATACACTGCCATAACAATATTCCATTACAATTCTTATCTAATTGCTGCATGACCCGTTCATCAAAATGCTCCCTGCCCTTCTCATCACAATGCACCATGCCCTTGTCATCAAAATGCTCCATGACTTGTCATCACAAAGCTCCATGTCCCATGGCATCACAATGTTCCAAGTCACTGTCATCACAATGCTCCCTGAACCCTCTCATCTCATTGCTCCATGTCCTTGTCATCACAAAGCTCCATGACACTTGTCACCACAATGCTCGATGCCCTTCTCATGACAATGCTCCATGCATTTTTCATTACAATCCTGCATGACCCATGTATCACAGTGTTCCGTGCCCTTGTCATCACAATGCTCCATGCCCACTCTCATCACAATAATCCATGAAACATTTCAGACCAATGTTCCATACCCTGCTCATCAAAATGTTCCATTACCCCTGTCATAACAATGCACCATGACTCTTGGCATCACAATGTTCCACTAACTAGTCATCACAAGGTTCCATGACACTTGTCATCACAATGCTCAAGACCCCTGAAATCAAAATGCTGCATGCCCTTGCCTTCCCTCAGCAGATTTTTGGACGATAGTTGCCCTTTATTACTCTGCCAATTTGTGAATTGCTGTGCCCCTGATCTCCATTTTGTAACTAGTTTTTTGTGAGCTGAACGCAAGTTCAATATTTTTTTTCAGAACCTATACTGGTTTTCGGTGGGTGGCTGAGACTTTGGTTAATTCTTCTTCCTCACGGGAAATAAGAGTGACATGTGCCCGTCCAAATGCCTGACAGCTACTCTCTCATTGGTTCTCCCTCTTCCCTTTCATCCTTTGCCAAATTGGCAACCTGTGCGAACCAGGAGGTTAAAGGTTCTGTGTCTCCAAGTTGGGAGATTGATAGTAAAGCAGTTGGAAAGTCAAACTGGAGCACAAGGAGAGGGACTATTCGTTGAGTTATAGAAACCTTTCATATTAACAGTGTGTCCATTCTCTAGGTTTCCCATACATGTTATAGCTATACTAATATTCCCTTCAACCTGGAGAGTTGGGACCCATGGAACGTGTGCCATGCTTTACTGCTATACAGGTTATGCCTTTGCTCACCCAATGTCACCAATCCTCTCAGTCCCATGTGTCCAGCCTTATGCCACATCCAGCTGTCATTGTAGATAGGGTCATTCCAGGATTCATCAGAGACCCTGAAGGAATTGTAAAGAATGTCCCTGTTTTTTTGTTTTGTTTTTGAAATTCCTTTTTAGATTGGGTTTGAGCTGATTCTCGCTGCCATGTTTATTCCAGTCTAGACACACTTGATTCCCTTACGGAGACATATTAGTACATAGGTTTTAAGTTTCTTACTAGTCGGATATATTCCTCTGTGGGAAATATGGGATTATGAGTCCCTTTCACTGAGGAAGGTATAGGTCTTGTCTATTCCATAGTTGGTTTTTGGAACGGTACCTGTGCTTATATCAAACTCTGGCTTTATGCATCACCCCACCTCTCCTTCCCCCTTAAGAAGGCGTAAGTGTGTTTTCTAAATGTGAGACTCTGTTCTCTTTCCTAACTCAGTTCATGTGTAGCCATGTTTACAGGATCTTCATGAATGATATCTTATGATAAGTTTCTTTTTCTGTGTGACATATTTCACTTAGAATCATCGTACCTGAATCCACTCATTTTGCTGCTACTGGTTTTATGACATTGATTTCATGGCTGAGGGATATTCCATCGTATGTAAGTACCACAATGTTTTGAACCATTTTTATATTTCCAGGGATATGTAAGGTGTACCCAAGTTGAGGTTCCTGTAAGCAGTGGAGGCCTAAATTTTGGGGTGGCTCTGTCTTATTGATTTTCAGTTTTTCTAATGTATATTCCCTAGACTCGAATTGCACTTGGCTCTGTAGTTCTGTTGTTTATTTGTTTTAGGGAACACAATGCACTCCTCCAGAGAGGCAGTTGGCAATTTACATCCCGCCCATCAGCATAAAAAGGCTCCCTGTTCTCCAGGGCCTGTCTTGCCTTTCTGGTTTTTACCCATTTTGTGGATGCCCCTAATGACCGGTGGGAAGTGATACTTCATTGTAGTGCAGATTTGCATTGCCCGCTTGCTTGCTTGGCCAAAAAGGGCGTATGCGTTTTCTCCTGAATATATTCAGGAGAAAACGCATACGCCCTTTTTGGCCAAGTGCATCATTGTCGAAGTTGTGCCCCTATTCCTGTGTGTTAAAGGTGATTCCAACGTACCTCTTGAAATCTGTTTCCTGCTATTCTGCCTCGCTTATAAGTCCGCCTCGTTGCCTTCCCTCAACAGATTTTTGGATGATAGTTGCCCTTTGTTACTCTGCCAGTTTGTGAATTGCTTTGCCCCTGAGCTCCGTTTTGTAAATCGTTTTTTGTGAGCTGAACGCAAGTTCAATATTTTTTTTCAGAACCTATACTGGTTTTCGGTGGGTGGCTGAGACTTTGGTTAATTCTTCTTCCTCACGGGAAATAAGAGTGACATGTGCCCGTCCAAATGCCTGACAGCTACTCTCTCATTGGTCCTCCCTCTTCCCTTTCATCCTTTGCCAAATTGGCAACCTGTGTGAACCAGGAGGTTAAAGGTTCTGTGTCTCCAAGTTGGGAGATTGATAGTAAAGCAGTTGGAAATTCAAACTGGAGCACAAGGAGAGGGACTATTCGTTGAGTTTTAGAAACCTTTCATATTAACAGTGTGTCCATTCTCTAGGTTTCCCATACATGTTATAGCTATACTAATATTCCCTTCAACCTGGAGAGTTGGGACCCATGGAACGGGTGCCATGCATTACTGCTATAAAGGGTATGCTTTTGCTCACCCAATCTCACCAATCCTCACAGTCCAATGTGTCCAGCCTTGTGCCACATCCAGCTGTCATTTTAGATAGGGTCATTCGAGGTTTCATCAGAGAACCTGAAGGAATTGTAAAGAATGTCCCTGTTTTTTTTGGTTTGTTTTTGAAATTCCTTTTTATAGTGGGTTTGAGCTGATTCTCGCTTCCATGATTATGCCAGTCTAGACACACTTGTTTGCCTTATGGAGACATATCAATACACAGATTTTAAAATTCTTAATAGTCAGATATATTCCTCTGTGGGAAATATGGGATTTTGAGTCCCTTTCACTGAGGAAGTTGTAGGTCTTGTCTATTCCATAGTTGGTTTTTGGAACGGTACCTGTCCTTATATCAAACTCTGGTTTTATGCATCACCCCACCTCTCCTTCCCCCTTAAGAAGGCATAAGAGTGTTTTCTAAATGTGAGACTCTGTTCTCTTTCCTAACTCAGTTCATGTGTAGCCATGTTTACAGGATCTTCATAAGTGATATCTTATGATATGTTTCTTTTTCTGTGTGACTTATTTCACTTAGAATCATCATACCTGAATCCACTCATTTTGCTGCTACTGGTCTTATGACATTGATTTCATGGCTGAGGGATATTCCATCGTACGTAAGTACCACAATTTTTTGAACCATTTTTATCTTTCCTGGAATACTTAAGGTGTATGCAAGTTGAGGTTCTTGTAAGCAGTGAAGGCCTAAATTTTGGGGTGGCTCTGTCTTACTGATTTTCAGTTTTCCCAAGGTATATTCCCTAGACTCGAAGTGCCCTTGGCTCTGTAGCTCTGTTGTTTACTTGTTTTAGGGAACACAATGCACTCCTCTAGAGAGGCAGTTGGCAGTTTACTTCAGGCCCATCAGCATAACAAGGCTCCCTGTTCTCCAGGGCCTGTGTTGCCTTTCTGGTTTTTACCCATTTTGTGGATGTCCCTTTTGACTCGTGGGAAGTGGTACTTCTTTGTAGTGCAGTTTTGCATTGCCCGCTTTCTTGCTTGGCCAAAAAGGGTGTATGCGTTTTCTCCTGAATATATTCAGGAGAAAACTCATACGCCCTTTTTGGCCAGGTGCATCATTGTCGATGTTGTGCCCCTATTCCTGTGATTTAAAGGTGATTCGAAAGTACCTCGTGAAATGTGTTTCCTGCTATTCTGCCTCCCTTTAAAGTTCGCCTCGATGCCTTCCCTCAACAGATTTTTGGATGATAGTTGCCCTTTATTACTCTGCCAGTTTGTGTATTGCTGTGCCCCTTTGCTCCATTTTGTAACTAGTTTTTTGTGAGCTGAACGAAAGTCCAATATTTTGGTTCAGGACCTATACTGGTTCCCGGTGGTTGGCTGAAACTTTGGTTAATTCTTCTTCCTCCGGGGAAATAAGAGTGACATGTGCCCATCCAAAAGCCTAACAGCTACTCTATCATTGGTTCTCCCTCTTCCCTTTCATCCTATGCCAAATTGGCAACCTGTGCAAACCAGGAGGTTAAAGATGCTGTCTCTCCAAGTTGGGAGATTGATAGTAAAGCAGTTGGAAAGTTAAATTGGACCACCAGGACAGGGACTATTCATTGAGTTTTAGAAACATTTTGTATTCACAGTGTGTCCATTCTCTAGGGTTCCCATACATGTTATAGCTGTAGTAATATTCCCTTCAACCTGGAGAGTTGAGACCCATGGAAAGGGTGCCATGCATTATTGCTTTAAAGAGTCTGCATTTGCTCACCCAATCTCACCAATCCTCTCAGTACCATGCGTCCAGCCTTATGCCACATCCAGCTGTCGTTGTAGATAGTGTCATTCCAGGTTTCATCAGAGATCCTGAAGGAATTGTAAAGAATTACCCTGTTTTTTTTGGTTTGTTTTTGAAATTCCTTTTTTTTTTTTTTTTTTTTTTTTTTGCTGTACGCGGTCCTCTCACTGCTGTGGCCTCTCCCATTGCGGAGCACAGGCTCCGGACACACAGGCTCTGCGGCCATGGCTCGCGGGCCCAGCCGCTCCGCGGCATGTGGGATCTTCCGGGATCGGGGCACGAACCCGTGTCCCCTGCATCGGCAGGCGGACTCTCAACCACTGCGCCACCAGGGAAGCCCTGAAATTCCTTTTTATAGTGGGTTTGAGCTGATTCTCGCTGCCATGATTATGCCAGTCTAGACACACTTGATTGCCTTATGGAGACATGTCAATACACAGGTTTTAAGATTCTTAATAGTCAGATATATTCCTCTGCGGGAGATATGGGGTTTTGAGTCCCTTTCAGTGAGGAAGGTGTAGGTCTTGTCTATTCCATAGTTGGTTTTGGGAAAGGAACATGTGCTTATATCAAACTCTGGTTTTATGCATCACCCCACCTCTCCTTCCCCGTTAAGAAGGCATAAGAGTGTTTTCTAAATATGAGACTCTCTTCTCTTTCCTAACTCAGTTCATGTGTAGCCACGTTTACAGGATCTTCATAAGTGATATCTTATGATACGTTTCTTTTTCTGTGTGACTTATTTCACTTAGAATCATCGTACCTGAATCCACTCATTTTGCTGCTACTGGTCTTATGACATTGATTTCATGGCTGAGGGATATTCCATCGTACGTAAGTACCACAATTTTTTGAACCATTTTTATCTTTCCTGGGATACTTAAGGTGTACCCAAGTTGAGGTTCTTGTAAGCAGTACAGCCCTAAATTGTGGACTGGCTGTGTCTTATTGATTTTCAGTTTTCCCAAGGTATATTCCCTAGACTGGAAGTGCCCTTGGCTCTGTAGCTCTGTTATTTACTTGTTTTAGGGAACACAATGCACTCCTCCAGAGAGGCAGTTGACAACTTACATCCCGCCCATCAGCATAACAAGGCTCCCTGTTCTCCAAGGCCTGTCTTGCCTTTCTGGTTTTTACCCATTTTGTGGATGTCCCTTTTGACCGGTGGGAAGTGATACTTCTTTGTAGTGCAGATTTGCATTGCCCGCTTGCTTGCTTGGCCAAAAAGTGTGTATGCGTTTTCTCCTGCATATATTCAGGGGAAAATGCATACGCCATTTTTGGCAAAGTGCATCATTGTCGAAGTTGTGCCCCTCTTCCTCTGCTTTACAGACGATTCCAATGTACCTCTTGAAATCTGTTTCCTGCTATTCGGCCTGATTTTCGTGTTCGCTTCACTTCCTTCCCTCAACAGATTTCTGGAACATAGTTGGCCTTTATTACTCTGCCAGTTTGTGAAATGCTCTGCCCCTAAGCTCCATTTATCAACTCGTTTTTTGTGAGCAGAAAGCAAGTCCAAATTTTTGGTTCAGGACCTATACTGGATCCCGGTGAGTGCCTGAGACTTTGGATAATTATTCTTCCTGCCGGGCAATTAGAGTGACATATGCCTGTCCAAATGCCTAACAGCTACTCTCTCATTTGTTCTCCCTCTTCCCTTTGATCCTCTGCCAAATTGGCAACCTGAGCGAACCAGGAGGTTAAAGCGGCTGTCTCTCCAAGTTGGGAGATTGATAGTAAAGCAGTTGGAAAGTCAAACTAGAGAATCAGGAGAGGGACTATTCGTTGAGTTTTAGAAAACTTTCGTATTCACAGAGTCCATTATCTAGGTTTCCCGTACATGTTATAGCTGTAGTAATATTCCCTTCAACCTGGAGAGTTGGGACCCATTGAATGGGTGCCAGGCATTATTACTTTACAAGGTCTGCATTTGCTCACGAATCTCACCAATCCTCTCAGTCCCATGTGTCCAGCCTTATGCCTCCTCCAGCTGTCGTTCTAGATAGGGTCATTCCAAGTTTCATCAGAGACCCTGAAGGAATTGTAAAGAATTCCGCTGTTTCTCTGTTTTGTTTTTGAAATTCCTTTTTATAGTGTGTTTGAGCTGATTCTCGCTGCCATCTTTATGCCAGTCTAGACACACTTGATTCCCTTACAGAGACATATCAATACATAGGTTTTAAGATTCTTACTAGTCAGATATATTCCTCTGCGGGAAATATGGGGTTTTGAGTGCCTTTCACTGAGGAAGGTGTAGGTCTTGTCTATTCCATACTTGGTTTTTGGAACGGTACCTGTGCTTATATCAAACTCTGGTTTTATGCATCACCCCACCTCTCCTTCCCCCTTAAGCAGGCATAAGAGTGTTTTCTAAATGTGAGACTCTTTTCTCTTTCCTAACTCAGTTCATGTGTAGCCATGTTTACAGGATCTTCATAACTGATATCTTATGATACGTTTCTTTTTCTGTGTGACTTATTTCACTTAGAATCATCATAACTGAATCCACTCATTTCGCTGCTACTGGTCTTATGACATTGATTTCATGGCTGAGGCATATTCCATCGTACGTAAGTACCACAATTTTTTGAACCATTTTTATATTTCCTGCGATATTTAATGTGTACCCAAGTTGAGGTTCTTGCAAGCAGTGCAGCCCTAAATTTTGTGGTGGCTCTGTCTTATTGATTTTCAGTTTTCCCAAGGTATATTCCCTAGACTGGAAGTGTCCTTGGCTCTGTAGCTCTGTTGTTTACTTGTTTTAGGGAACACAATGCACTCCTCCAGAGAGGCAGTTGGCAATTTACATCCCGCCCATCAGCATAACAAGGCTCCCAGTTCTCCAGGGCCTGTCTTGAATTTCTGGTTTTTACCCTTTTTGTGGATGTCCCTTTGGACCGGTGGGAAGTGATACTTCTTTGTAGTGCAGACTTACATTGTCCGCTTGCTTGCTTGGCCAAAAAGAGCGTATGTGTTTTCTCCTGAATATACTCAGGAAAAAACGCATACGCCCTTTTTGGACAAGTGCATCATTGTCGAAGTTGTGCCCCTCTTCCTGTGCTTTAAAGGCGATTCCAACGTACCTCTTGAAATCCGTTTCCTGCTATTCTGCCTCACTTTCATGTCCGCCTCGTTGCCTTCCCTCAACAGATTTTTGGATGACAGTTGTCCTTTATTACTCTGCCTGTTGGTGTATTGCTCTGCCCTATATCTCCTGTTTTTAACTCGTTTTTTGTGAGCTTAACGTGAGTCCCATATTTTAGTTCAGGACCTATACTGGTTCCCAGTCGTTGGCTGAGTCTTTGGTTAATTCTTCTTCCTCCCGGGAAATAAGAGTGACATGTGCCCGTCCAAATGCCTAACAGCTTCTCTCTATATGGTTCTCCCTCTTCCGTTTCATCGTTTGCCAAATTGGCAACCTGTGCGAAACAGGAGGTTAAAGGTGCTGTCTCTACAGGTTGGGAGATTGATAGTAAAGCAGTTGGAAAGTCAAACCGGAGCACCAGGAGAGGGACTGTTCGTTGAGCTTTAGAGACATTTCGTATTCACAGAGTGTCCATTCTCTAGGTGTCCCATACATGTTATAGCTGTAGTAATATTCCCTACAACCTGGAGAGTTGGGACCCATGGAATGGGTTCCATGCATTATTGCTTTAAAGGGTCTGCATTTGCTCACGAATCTCACCAATCCTCTCAGTCCCATGTGTCCAGCATTATGCCACCTCCAGGAGTCGTTCTACATAGGGTCATTCCAACTTTCATCAGAGACCCTGAAGGAATTGTAAAGAATTTCGCTGTTTTTTTGTTTTGTTTTAGAAATTCCTTTTTATAGTGTGTTTGAGCTGATTCTCGCTGCCAGAATTATGCCAGTCTAGAAACACTTGATTCCCTTACGGAGACATATCAATACATAGGTTTTAAGATTCTTACTAGTCAGATATATTCCTCTGCGGGAAATATGGGGTTTTGAGTCCCTTTCACTGAGGAAGGTTTAGGTCTGGTCTATTCCATAGTTGGTTTTTGGAACGGTACCTGTGCTAATATCAAACTCTGGGTTTATGCATCTCCCAACCTCTCCTTCCCCCTTAAGCAGGCATAAGAGTGTTTTCTAAATGTGAGACTCTGTTCTCTTTCCTAACTCATACATGTGTAGCCATGTTTACAGGAACTTCATAAGTGATATCTTATGATACGTTTATTTTTCTGTGTGACTTATTTCACTTAGAATCATCGTACCTGTATCCACTCATTTAGCTGCTACTGGTCTTATGACATTGATTTCATGGCTGAGGGATATTCCATTGTACGTAAGTACCACAATTTTTGAACCACTTTTATATTTCCATGGATATGTAAGGTGTACCCAAGTTGAGGTTCCTGTAAGCAGTGCAGCCCTAAATTTCGGGGTGGCTCTGTCTTATTGATTTTAAGTTTTCCCAAGGTATATTCCCTAGACTGGAAGTGTCCTTGGCTCTGTAGCTCTGTTGTTTACTTGTTTTAGGGAACACAATGCACTCCTCCAGAGAGGCAGTTGGTAATTTACATCCCGCCCTTCTGAATAACAAGGCTCCCTGTTCTCAAGGGCCTGTCTTGAATTTCTGGTTTATACCCTTTTTGTGGATGTCCCTTTGGACCGGTGGGAAGTGACACTTATTTGTAGTGCAGGATTACATTGTCCGCTTGCTTGCTTGGCAAAAAGGGCGTATGCGTTTTCTCCTGAATATACTCAGGAGAAAACGCATACGCCATTTTTGGCCATGTGCATCATTGTCAAAGTTGTGCCCCTCTTCCTGTGCTTTAAAGGCAATTCCAACGTACCTCTTGAAATCTGTTTCCTGCTATTCTGCCTCGCTTTCAAGTCCGCCTCATTGCCTTCCCTCAACAGATTTTTGGATGATAGTTGTCCTTTATTACTCTGCCAGTTTGTGAATTGCTCTGCCCTATAGCTCCATTTTTTAACTCGTTTTTTTGTGAGCTGAACAAAAGTCCCATATTTTGGTTTAGGACCTATACTGGTTCCGGGTGGGTGGCTGAGACTTTGGGAAATTCTTCTTCCTCCAGGGAAATAAGAGTGACATGTGCCCGTTCAAATGCCTAACAGCTACTCTCTCATTAGTTCTCCCTCTTGCCTTTCATCCTTTGCAAATTAGCAACCTGTGCGAACCAGGAGGTTAAAGGTGCTGTCTCTCCAAGTTGGGAGATTGATAGTAAAGCAGTTAGAAAGTGAAACTGGAGCACCAGGAGAGGGACTATTCGTTGAGTTTTAGAAACCTTTCGTATTCACAGTGTGTCCATTCTCTAGGTTTCCCATACATGTTATAGCTGTAGTAATATTCCCTTCAACCTGGAGAGTTGGGACCCATGAAAAGGGTGCCATGCATTATTGCTTTAAAGTGTCTGCATTTGCTCACGAATCTCACCCATTCTTTCAGTCCCATGTGTCCACCCTTATGCCACCTCCAGCTGTCATTGTAGATAGGGTCATTCCAAGTTTCATCAGAGATCCTGAAGGAATTGTAGAGAATTTCGCTGTTTTTTTGTTTTGTTTTTGAAATATCGTTTTATAGTGGGTTTGAACTGATTCTCGGTGCCATCTTTGTGCCAGTCTAGACACACTTGATCCCCTTACAGAGACATAAAAATACATAGGTTTTAAGATTCTTACTAGTCAGATATATTCCTCTGCAGGAAATATGGGGTTTTGAGTCCCTTTCACTGAGGAAGGTGTAGGTCTTGTCTATTCCATACTTGGTTTTTGGAACGGTACCTGTGCTTATATCAAACTCTGGGTTTATACATCACCCCACCTCTCCTTCCCCCTTAAGCAGGCATAAGAGTGTTTTCTAAATGTGAGACTCTCTTCTCTTTCCTAACTCAGTTCATGTGTAGCCATGTTTACAGGATCATCATAAGTGATATCTTATGATAAGTTTCTTTTTCTGTGTGACTTAATTCACTTAGAATCATCGTACCTGAATCCACTCATTTAGCTGCTACTGGTCTTATGACATTGATTTCATGGCTGAGGGATATTGCATCGTACGAAAGTACCACAATTTTTTGAACCATTTTTATATTTCCTGGGATATTTAAGGTGTACCCAAGTTGAGGTTCTTGTAAGCAGTGCAGCCCTAAAATTTGGGGTGGTTCTGTCTTATTGATTTTCAGTTTTCCCAAGGTATATTCCCCAGACTGCAAGTGTCCTTGGCTCTGTAGCTCTGTTGTTTACTTGTTTTATGGAACACAATGCACTCCTCCAAAGAGGCAGTTGGCAATTTGCATCCCGCCCATCAGCATAACAAGGCTCCCAGTTCTCCAGGGCCTGTCTTGAATTTCTGGTTTTTACCCTTTTTGTGGATGTCCCTTTGGACCGGTGGGAAGTGATACTTCTTTGTAGTGCAGACATACATTGTCCCCTTGCTTGCTTGGCCAAAAAGGGCGTATGCGTTTTCTCCTGAATATACTCAGGAGAAAACACATACGCCCTTTTTGGCCAAGTGCATCATTGTCGAAGTTGTGCCCCTCTTCCTGTGTTTTAAAGGCGATTCCACCGTACCTATTGAAATCTGTTTCCTGCTATTCTGCCTCCCTTTCAAGTCCGCTTCGTTGCCTTCCCTCAACAGATTTTTGGATGATAGTTGTCCTTTATTACACTGACAGTTTGTGAATTACTGTGCCCCGGAGCTCCATTTTTTAACTCGTTTTTTTGTGAGCTGAACGCAAGTCCAATATTTTGGTTGAGGTCCTACACTGGTTCCCGGTGGGTGGCTGAGACTTTGTTTAATTCTTCTTCCTCCCAGGAAATAAGAGTGACATGTGCCCTTCCAAATGCCTAACAGCTACTCTGTCATTGGTTCTCCCTCTTGCCTTTCATCCTTTGTCAAAGTGGCCACCTGTGCCAACCAGGAGGGTAAATGTGCTGTCTTCTCCAAGTTGGGAGATTGATAGTAAAGCAGTTGGAAAGACCAACTGGAGCACCAGGAGAGGGTCTATTCGTTGAGATTTAGAAACCTTTCGTATTCACAGTGTGTCCATTCTCTAGGTTTCCCATACATGCTATAGCTGTAGTAATATTCCCTTCAACCCGGAGAGTTGGGACCCATGGAATGTGTGCCATGCATTATTGCTTTAAAGGGTCTCCATTTGCTCACCCAGTCTCACCAATCCTCTCAGTCCTATGTGTGCAGCCTTATGCCACATGCAGCTGTCGTTGTACATAGGGTCATTACAGGTTTCATCAGAGACCCTGAAGGAATTGTAAAGAATTTCCCTTTTTCTTGTTTTTCAAATTCATTTTTATAGTGGGTTTGAGCTGATTCTCGCTGCCAAGTTTATGCCTGTCTAGACGCACTTGATTCCCTGAAAGAGACCTATCAATACATAGGTTTTAAGATTATTACTAGTCAGATATATTCCTCTGCGGGAATTATGGGGTTCTGAGTCCCTTTCACTGAGGAAGGTGTAGGTCTTGTCTATTCCATAGTTGGTTTTTTGAACGGTACTTGTGCTTATATCAAACTCTGGTTTTATGCATCACCCAACCTCTCCTTCCCCATTAAGCAGGCATAAGAGTGTTTTCTAAATGTGAGACTCTCTTCCCTTTCCTAACTCAGTTCATGTGTAGCCATGTTTACAGGATCTTCAAAAGTATTATCTTATGATAAGTTTCTTTTTCTGTGTGACTTATTTCACTTAGAATCATCGTACCTGAATCCACTCATTTTGCTGCTACTGGTATTATGACATTGATTTCATGGCTGAGGGATATTCCATCATACGTAAGTACCACAATTTTTTGAACAATTTTTATCTTTCCTGGGATAATTAAGGTGAACCCAAGTTGAGGTTCTTGTAAGCAGTGGAGGCCTAAATTTTGGGGTGGCTCTGTCTTATTGATTTTCAGTTTTCCCAAGGTATATTCCCTAGACTGGAAGTGCCCTTGGCTCTGTAGCTCTGTTGTTTACTTGTTTTAGGGAACACAATGCATTCCTCCAGAGAGGCAGTTGGCAGTTTACATCCCGCCCATCAGCATAACAAGGCTCCCTGTTCTCCAGGGCCTGTCTTGCCTTTCTGGTTTTTACACATTTTGTGGATGTCCCTTTTGACCGGTGGGAAGTGATACTTCTTTGTAGTGAAGATTTGCATTGCCCACTTGCTTGCTTGGCCAAAAAGGGCGTATGCGTTTTCTCCTGAATATATGCAGGAGAAAATGCAAACGCCCTTTTTAGCCAAGTGCATCATTGTCGAAGTTGTGACCCTCTTCCTGTGCTTTAAAGACGATTCCAACGTACCTCTTGAAATCTGTTTCCTGCAATTCTGCCTCCCTTTCAAGTTTGCCTCGTTGCCTTCCCTCAACAGAATTTTGGACGATAGTTTCCCTTTATTACTCTGCAAGTTTGTGAATTGCTGTGCGCCTGAGCTCCATATTTAACTCGTTTTTTCTGAGCTGAACACAAGTCAAATATTTTGGTTCAGAACATATACTGGTTCCCGGTGTGTGGCTGAGACTTTGGTCAATTCTTCTTCCTCCCTGGAAATATGAGTGACATATGCCCGTCCAAATGCCTAACAGCTACTCTCTCTTTGGTTCTTCCTCTTCCGTTTCATCCTCTGCCAAATTGGCAACCTGTGAGAACCAGGAGGTTAAAGGGGCTGTCTCTCCAAGTTGGGAGATTGATAGTAAAGCAGTTGGAATGTCAAACCGGAGCACCAGGAGAGGGACTATTAGTTGAGTTTTAGAGACCTTTCGTATTCACTGGGTGTCAATTCTCTAGGTTTCCCGTACATGTAATAGCTGTAGTAATATTCCCTTCAACCTGGAGAGTTGGGACCCATGGAATGGGTGCCCCTCATTATTGCTTTAAAGGGTCTGCATTTGCTCACACAATCTCACCAATCCTCTCAGTCCCAACTGTCCAGCCTTATGCCACTTCCAGCTGTCATTGTAGATAGGGTCATTCCAGGTTTCATCAGAGACCCTGAAGGAATTGTAAGAAATTTCGCTGTTTTTTGTTTTGTTTTTGAAATTCCTTTTTATAGTGGGTTTGAGCTGATTCTCACTGTCATGTTTATGCCAGTCTAGACACACTTGATTCCCTTATGGAGACATATCAATACATAGGTTTTAAGATTCATACTTTTAAGATATATTACTCTGTGGTGAATATGGGGTGTTGAGTCCCTTTCACTGAGGAAGGTGTAGGTTTTGTCTATTTCGTATTTGGTTTTTGGAACGGTACCTGTACTAATATCAAACTCTGATTTTATGCATCACCCCACCTCTCCTTCTCCCTTAAGCAAGCATAAGCGTTTTATTTTTTTTTAAATGTGAGTCTCTCTTTTCTTTCCTAACTCAGTTCATGTGTAGCCATGTTTACAGGATCTTCATAAGTGATATCTTATGATAAGTTTCTTTTTCTGTGTGACTTATTTCACTTAGAATTATCGTACCTGAATCCACTTCTTTTGCTGCTACTGGCCTTATGACATTGATTTCATGGCTGAGTGATATTCCATCATATGTAAGTACCACATTTTCTTGAACCATTTTTGTCTTTCCTGGGATATTTAATGTGTACCCAAGTTGAGGTTTTTGTAAGCAGTGCAGCCCTGAATTTTGGTGTGGATCTGTCTTATTTATTTTCAGTTTTCCCAAGGTATATTCCCTAGACTGGAAATGCCCTTGGCTCTGTAGCTCTGTTGTTTCCTTGTTTTAGGGAACACAATGCACTCCTCCAGAGAGGCAGTTGGCAATTTACATCCTGCCCATCAGCATAACAAGGCTCCCTGTTCTCCAGGGCCTGTCTTGCCTTTCTGATTTTTACCCATTTTGTGGATGTCCCTTTTGACTCTTGGGAAGTGATACTTCTTTGTAGTGCAGATTTGCATTGCCCGGTTGCTTGCTTGTCCAAAAAGGGCATATGCGTTTTCTCCTGCATATATGCACGTGAAACCCATATGCCCTTTATGGCCGTTTCCATAATTTTCGAAGTTGTAATGCTTTTCCTGTGTTTAAAGTTGATTCCAATGTACCTCTTGAAATCTATTTCATGCCATTCTGCCTCATTTTTCCTTCCGCCTCGTGGCTTTCCCTCCACAGATTTTTCGAAGAGAGTAGTCCTTTATAACTCTGCAGGTTAGTGAATTGCTGTGGCCCTGAGCTCCATTTTTCAACTCGCGTTTTTGTGATCTGACCGCAAATCAACACTTTTGCTTCTGGACTTATACTGGTTCTGGAGGGCAGGCTGAGACTTTGGTTAATTCCTCTTCGTGATGGAAATTTAGAGAGACATGTGGCCGTCCTAATGCCTACATCTACTCTCTCATTGGTTCTCTCTCTTCCCTTATATCCTCTGCACAATTTGCCAACTGTGCGTACCAGGAGTATATAGGGGCTGAATTTCCAAGTTGGGAGATTGATAGTAAAGCAGTTGGAATGTCAAACTGGAGCACAAGGAGAGAAAAAAGTAGTAGAGTTTTAGAAACCTTTCACCATCAGATGGTTTCCATTCTCTTGGTTCCCATACACATTATAACTGTCGTGATATTCACTTCTACCTGGAGAGATGGGAACCATGGAATGGGTGGCAGGCATTATTGTTTTAAAGGGTCTGCATTTTTTCACCCAATCTTACCAATCCTCTCAGTCCCAAGTGACCAGCCTTATGCCACATCCAGCTGTCATTGTACATACGGTCATTCCAGATTTCATCAGAACCCCTGAAGGTATTGTGTAAGAATTTTACTGTTTTTATGTTTTGTTTTGAAATTCATTTTTATAGTGGGTTTGAGCTGATTCTCACTGCCATGTTTTGTCGTTCTAGACACACTTGGTTCCCTTACGGAGACATATCAATACATAGGTTTTAAAATTCTTACTAGTCAGATATATTTCTCTGAGGGGAATAGGGATGTTGAGTTCCGTTCACTGAGGAAGGAGTAGGGCTTGTCTCTTCTGTTTTTGGATTATGGAACGGTACCTGTGCTAATATCAATCTTATGTTTTGTGCATCTCCCCACCTCTCTTTCCCCTTAAGCAAGCGTTAGATTGTTTTCTAAATCTGATACTCTGTTCTCTTCCCTAAATCAGTTCATATGTAGCCATGTTTACATTCCCTTCATAAGTGATATCTTATGTCAGAATGCACCATGGCCATTCTCATAATAATGCTTCATGACCCCTGTCATCACAATGCACCATGCCCTGGTTATCAAAATGCTCCATGTCCCTTGTCATCACAATTCTCCACGTCCTTGTCTCACAGTGCTACATGACACTTCTCATCAAAATGTTACATGCTCTTGTCATCACAATTCTCCATCCACTTGACATTGCAAAGCTCCATGCACTTGTCATCACAATGCTCCATGCACATGTCATCACAAAGCTCCATGCCCTTGTCATCACAATGCTCCATTACCTTTGTCATCAGAATCCTCCATGACACTTGGCATCACAATGCTCCATGCCATTGTCATCAGAGCGGGCCACTACATATGTCATCAAAATGCTCCCTGACACCTCCCTTCACAATACTGCATGAACTGGTCATCACAATGCTCCATGCCCTTGTCATCACAAAACTCAAGGACGCATGCCAACAGAATGCTCCTTGGTCTTCTCCTCACAATGTGCCATGCCCTTGTCATCACAATGTTCCAAGACCCCTGTAATCACAATGCTCCATGCCCCTTTTCATCAGTATGCACCATGAGACTTGTCATCACAAGGCTCCATGGTTTTGTCATCACAATGATCCAGGACCTTGTCATCACAATGCTTCTCGACCTTGTCATGAAAATTTTCAATGGCCCTTGTCATCATAATGCTCCAAGCCTTAATCATCAAAATGGTCCATTATATTTGTCCTCACATTTCTCCATTACATTTGGCTTCACAATGCTCCATGCCATTGTCATCACAATGGACCATGACATATGTCATCACAGTGCTCCCTGACACCTGTCTTCACAAAACTCCTTGACCTTCTCATCACAATGCTCCATGCCCTTGTCATCACAATGCACCATGCCCAATGTCATCACAATAATCCATGAAACTTGTCAGACCAATGCTCCATGCCCCTGTCAACACAGTGCTCCATGCCCTTGTCATCACAATGCTCCAAGACCCCTGTCATCACAATGCTCAGTGACTCCAGTCATCACAATGATTCATAACGTTTGTCATCACAATTGTCCATGCCTGCGACATCACAAGGCTCTGTGACTTTTGTAACCACAATGTTCCATGAACTTTTCATCACAATGCTCCATGACCCTTGTCATCACAATGCTCCATGCGCTTATCAGCAAAATGCTCCATGACACATGTCATCACAATGCTCCATGACCCTTGTCATCACAATGCTCCCTGACTCCAGTCATCTCGAAGCTTCATAACGTTTGTCATCACAATGGTCCATGCCTGAGTGATTACAAGGCTCTGTGACATTTGAAACCACAATGCTCCATGAACTTTTCATCACAATTCTCTGTGACCCTTGTCATCACAATGCTCCATGTCTTTGTCAGAACAATGCTCCATGACCATTGTCTTCAAAATGTGCCACGCGCATTTCATCACAGTGGTCCACAACCTTGTCACTGCAATGCTCCATAAACCTTGTAATCACAATGGTCCATGCACTTCTCATCAAAGTGCTCTCTCACCAGAGATATCACAGTGTTCTATCACTAGTCATCACAATTCTCCCTCGCCCCTCTAATCACAATGTTCCAGGGACCTGTCATCACACTGCTACATCCCCTTATCATCACAATGTTCCATGACCCCTGTCATCAAAATGCTCCATGACCCTTTTCATCACAAAGCTCCAAGACGCCTGACATCACAATGTTCTATAACCCCTGCAATCAAAATGTTCCATTACACTCTTCATCAAATTGCTGCATGACCCGGTCATCAAAATTCTCCCTGCCCTTCTCTTCACAATGCACCATGTCCTTGTCATCAAAATGCTCCATGACTTGTCATCACAAATCTCCATGACCCTTGGCATCACAATGCTCCATGTCATTGTCATCACAATATTCCATGAACCCTCTCATCACATTGCTCAATGCCCTTGTCATCACAAAGCTCCATGACACTTGTCATCACAATGCTCGATGCCCTTCTCATCTCAATGGTGCATGCTCTTGTCATTACAATCCTGCATGACCCATGTACCATAGTGTTCCGTACCCTTGTCATCACAATGCTCCATGCAAACTCTCATCACAATAATCCATGAAACATTTCAGAACAATGTTCCATGCCGTTCTCATCACCATGCTCCATTACACCTGTCATAACAATGCACCATGACACCTGTCATCACAATGTTCCACGGCCTAGTCATCACAAGGTTCTATGACACTTGTCATCACAATGCTGAAGAGCCCTTTAATCACAATGCTCGATGCCCTTGCCATCACAAAGCTCCATGACGCATGTCATCAGAAAGTTCCATGGCCTTCTCATCACAATGCTCCATGCCCTTGTCATCACAATGCTCCAAGACCCCTGTAAACACAATGCTCCATGTCCCTTATCATCTCAGTGCTCCATGAAACCTGTCATCACAATGCACCATGCCCATCATCATAATGCTTCAGGCTATTGTCATCACAATGAAATCAATATTCTCCATGACCTCTGTCATCATAATGCTCCAAACCCTTGTGATCACAATGTTCCATAACACTTATCATCACAACACCCCATGACGCTCATCATCACAATTATCCATGGTCTTCTCATCACAATGCTCCATGATTTTTGTCATCACAATGCTCAATACACTTATCACAATGCTCCCTGACACTTGTCGTCAGTATGCTCCTTGAACCCTGTCATGACAAGGATCCATGCCATTTTCATCCCAATGATCCATGCCCTTTTCATCAGAATGCTCCAAGATCCCTGTAATCACAATGCTCCATGCCCTTGTCATCACAGAACTCCATGACGTATATCATCAGAATGCTCCATGACCTTCTCATCACAATGCTCCATGCCCTAGTCATCACAATGCTCCAAGACCCCTGTAATCACAGTGCCCCATGCCCCTTTTCATCAGAATGCTCCATGAGACTTGTCATCACAAGTCTCCATGGTCTTCTCATCACTATGCTCTAGGACCTTGTCATCACCATGCTCCATTCCCTTGTCATCACAATGCACCATGACCTCTGTCATCACAATAATCCATGAATATTTTCAGCCCAATGCTCCACGATCTACTCATCACAATGCTCCATGGCCAATATCATCACAATGCTCCATGACAAATGACATCACAATGCTCCAAACTCTTGTGATCACAGTGTTCCAAAACACTTGTCATCACAACGCTCCATGATGTCTGTCATCACAATAATCCATGCCCTTTTCATCACAATGCTCCATGACTTTTGTCATAACAATTCTCAATACACTTGTCATTACAGTGCTCCCTGACACTTGTGATCAGTATGCTCCTTGAAACCTGTCACGAAAAGGCTCCATGCCTTTTTCATCGCAATGCCCCATGCCGTTTTCATCACAATGCTCCATGCCATTGTCATCAAAATACTCCACAAGTTTGTCACCAGAATGCTCCATGACCCTTGTCATCACAATGCTCCATGAACTTTTCATCACAATGCTCTTTGATCCTTGTCATCACAATTCTCTATGCCTTTCTCAGCACAATGCTCCATGACCCTTGTCATCACAATGCTCCATGCGCTTGTCAGCACAATGCTCCATGAAACATGTCATCACAATGCACCATGACCCTTGTCATCACAATGCTCCATGCGCTTGTCAGCACAATGCTCCATGAAACATGTCATCACAATGCTCCATGCACTTCTCATCCAAATGCTCTCTCACCACTGATATCGCAATGCTACATCACTATTTGTCACAATACTCCCTCACCCCTGTAATCACAATGATCCATGACTCCTGTTATCACATTGCTACGTGCACTTATCATCACAATGTTCCATGACCACTGACATCACAATGTTCCATAACCCATGTCATCAAAATGCTCCATGACACTTTTCATCCCAAAGCTCCATGACCTCTGGCATCACAAAGTTCTATAACCCCTGTCATCAAAATGTTCCATTACACTTTTTATCAAATTGCTGCATGACCCTGTCATCAAAATTCTCCATGCCCTTCTCATCACAATGCACCACACACTTGTCATCAAAATGCTCCATGACCTTTGTCATCACAAAGCTCCATGACCCTTGGCATCACAACGCTCCATGGCTTTGTCATCACAGTGCTCCATGAATACTCTCATCACATTGCTCCATGCCCTTGTCATCACAAAACTCCATGACACTTGTCATCATAATGTTCGATGCGTTCTCATCACAATGTTCCATGCCCCTGTCATTACAATCCTCCATGACACATGTATCACAGTCTTCCGTGCCCTTGTCATCACAATGCTCCATGCCCACTCTCATCACAATAATCCATGAAATATTTCAGACCAATGCTCAATGCCCTTCTAATCAAAATGCTCCATTACTTCTGTCATAACAATGATCCATGACCCCTGCCATCATGATGTTCCATGGCCTTTTCATCACAAGGCTCCATGACCCTTCTCATCAAAATGCCCCAAGAACACTGTAATCACAAAGCTCTATGCCCCTTTTCATCTCAATGATTCATGAACCCTGTCATCACAATGCACCATGCCCATCATCATAATGCTTCCTGCTATTGTCATAACAATGAAATCAAAATGCTCCATGACCTCTGTCATAACAATGCTCCAAATCCTTGTGATCACAATATTCCATAACACTTGTCATCACAATGCCCCATTACACTCATCATCACAATTATCCATGGTCTTCTCATCACAATGCTCCATGACCTTTGTCATCACAATGCTCAATACACTTGTCATCCAAATGCTCCCTGACACTTGTTGTCTGTATGCTCCTTTTACCCTGTCATGACAGGGCTCCATGCCTTTTTCATCACAATGATCCATGCCCTTTTTATCACAATGCTCCAAGACCCATGTAATCACGATGATCCATGCCATTGTCATCACAAAGCTCAATGATGCATGCCATCAGAATGCTCCTTGGTCTTCTCCTCACAATGCTCCATGCCCTTGCCATCACAAAGTTCCAAGACCACTGTAATCACAATGCTCCATGCCCTTTTTCATCTGTATGCTCCATGAGACTTGTCATCACATGGCTCCATGGTTTTGTCATCATAATGCTCCAAGCCCTAGTCATCACAATGCTCCATTATATTTGTCATCATAATCCTCCATTACATTTGGCATCACAATGTTCCCTGCCATTGTCATCGCAATGGACCATGACATATTTCATCACAATGCTCCGTGACACCTGTCTTCAAAATACTCCATGACCTTCTCATCTCAATGCCCCATGCCCTTGTCATCACAATGCACCATGTCCACTGTCATCACAATAATCTATGAAACTTGTCAGACCAATGCTCCATTCCCCTGTCATCACAATGCTCCATGACCTTGTTATCACAGTGCTCCATGACCCCTGTCATCACAATGCTCCGTGACTCCAGTCATCACAATGCTTCATAACGTTTGTCATCACAAAGTTCCATGCCCGCGTCATCACAAGGCTCTGTGTCCTTTGTAACCACAATGCTCCATGAACTTTTCATCACAATGCTCCGTGACCCTTGTCATCACAATGATCCATGCCTTTGTCAGAACAATGCTCCATGACCCTTGTCATCACAATGTGCCACGCGGTTTTCATCACAATGATCCACAACCTTGTCATCGCTATGCTCCATTTACCTTGTAATCACAATGCTCCATGCACTTCTCATCCAAATGCTCTCGCAACTGGGATATCACAATGATCTATCACTAGATATCACAATCCTCCCTCACCCCTGTAATCACAGTGATCCATGACCCGTGTCATCACAATGCTACATCCCCTTATCAACACAATGTTCCATGACTCCTGACATCACAATGTTCCATAACCACCGTCATCAAAATGCTCCATGACCCTTTTCATCCCAAAGCTCCATGACCCATGGCATCACAATGTTCTATAACCCCTGTCATCAAAATGTTCCATTACACTTTTCATTAAATTGCTCCATGACCCTGTCATCAAAATGCTCCCTGCCCTTCTCATCACAATGCACCACACCCTTGACATCAAAATGCTCCATGACATTTGTCATCACAAAGCTCCATGACAATTGGCAACACAATGCTCCATATCATTGTCATCACAATGCTCCATTAACCCTCTCATCACATTGCCCCATGCCCTTGTCATCACAAAGCTCCATCACACTTGTCATCACAATGCTCCATGCCCTTGTCATTACAATCCTCCATGACCCAAGTATCACAGTGTACCGTGCCCTTGTAATCACAATGCTCCATGCCCACTCTCATCACAATAATCCATGAAATATTTCAGACTAATGGTCAATGCCATTCTCATCACAATGGTCCATTACATCTGTCGTAACAATGCTCCATGACTCCTGCCATCACAATGTTCAACGGCCTTGTCATCACAAGGCTCCATGACCCTTGTCGTCACAATGCTCCAAGACCCCTCTACTCACAATGCTCCATGCCCCTGTTCATCAGAATGCTCCATGAGATTTCTCATCACAAGTCTCCATGGTCATCTCATCACAATGCTCCAGGACCTTGTCATCACCATGCTCCATTACCTAGTCATCACAATGCTTCATGACCCATGTCATACCAATACTCCATGAACATTTTCAGCCCAATGCTCCATGACCTTCTCATCACAATGCTCCATGACCAATATCATCACAATGCTCCATGACACGTGACAACACAATGATCCGGAACTCTTGTCATCACAATGCTCCAAGACCCCTGTAATCACAATGCTCCATGACCCCTGTCATCACAATACTCCATGAAATTATTCAACCCAATGCTCCATGACCCTTGTCATCACAGTGATGCATGCCCTTGTCATCCCAATGCTCCATGACCCCTCTATTCACAATGCTCCGTGACACTTGTCATCACTGTGCTCCATGACAAAAGTTATCACAATGCTCCATGCCTTTGTCAGCAAAATGCTACATGACCTTGTCATTACAATGCTCTATGCGCTTGTCATCACAATGCTCCCTGCTCCTTGAAATCAAAATGATCCATGACCTCTCTCATCACAATGCTCCAAACTCTTGTGATCACTATGTTCTATAACACTTGTCATCACAAAGCTCCATGATGCCTGTCATCACACATACTCCATGCCCTTTTTATAACAATGCTCCATGAATTTGTCATCACAATTCTCAGTACACTTGTCATCACAATGCTCCGTGACATTGTCGTCAGAATGCTCCTTGAACCCTGTCACAAAAAGGCTCCATGCCATTTTCATCAAAATGCTCCATGCAATTGTCATCAAAATACTCCACAACTTGTCATCAAAATGCTCCATGACCCTTGTCATCACAATTCTCCATGCACTTGTCAGCACAATGCTCCCTGACACTTGTCATCACAATGTTCCAAGCCATTGTCATCACAATGCTCCATTACCTTTGTCATCAGAATCCTCATTGACACTTGGCATCACAATTCTCCATGCCATTGTCATTACAATGGGCCATTACTTATGTCATCACAATGCTCCCTGACACCTCTCTTCACAATACTGCATGAGCTGGTCATCACAATGCTCCATGCCCTTGTTATCACAATGTTCCAAGTCCCCTGTAATCAGAATGCTCCAGACCCCTTTTCATCAGTATGCTCCTTGAGACTTGTCATCACAAGCCCTCATGGTTTTCTCATCACAATGCTCCAGGACTTGTCATCACAATGCTTCTCGACACTGTCATGAAAATTCTCAATGGCCCTTGTCAACATAATGCTCCATGCCCTAGTCATCACAATGCTCCTTTATATTTGTCATCACATCCTCCATTACAATTGGCATCACAATGCTCCATGCTATTGTCATCGCAATGGACCATGACATAGGTCATCCCAATGATCCCTGACACCTGTCTTCACAATGCTCCATGCCCTTGTCATCACAATGCACCATTTCCACTGTCATCACAATTATCTATGAAACATGTCAGACCTATGCTCCATGCCCCTGTCATCACAATGCTCCATGCCCTTGTCATCACAATGCTCTATGCGCTTGTCATCACATTACTCCTTTACCATTGTCATCACAATCCTCCATGAAACTTGGGATCACATTGCTTCATGCCCTTGTCATCACAATGCTCCCTGCTCCTTGAAATCAAAATGATCCATGTCCTCTCTCATCACAATGCTCCAAACTCTTGTGATCACTATGTTCTATAACACTTGTCATCACAAAGCTCCATGATGCCTGTCATCACACATACTCCATGCCCTTTTTATAACAATGCTCCATGAATTTGTCATCACAATTCTCAGTACACTTGTCATCACAATGCTCCGTGACATTGTCGTCAGAATGCTCCTTGAACCCTGTCACAAAAAGGCTCCATGCCTTTTTCATGAAAATGCTATATGCAATTGTCATCAAAATACTCCACAAGCTTGTGATCAGAATGCTCCATGACCCTTGTCATCACAATTCTCCATGCATGTTCAGCACAATGCTCCCTGAAACCTGTCATCACAATGCTCCAAGCCCTTGTCATCACAATGCTCCATTACCTTTGTCATCAGAATCCTCCATGACACTTGGCATCACAATTCTCCATGCCATTGTCATTACAATGGGCCATTACTTATGTCATTACAATGCTCCCTGACACCTCTCTTCACAATACTGCATGACCTGGTCATCACAATGCTCCATGCCCTTGTTATCACAATGTTCCAAGTCCCGTGTAATCAGAATGCTCCAGACCCCTTTTCATCAGTATGCTCCTTGAGACTTGTCATCACAAGCCTCCATGGTTTTCTCATCAAAATGCTCCAGGACTTGTCATCACAATGCTTCACGACATTGTCATGAAAATTCTCAATGGCCCTTGTCAACGTAATGCTCCATGCCCTAGTCATCACAATGCTCCATTATATTTGTCATCACATCCTCCATTACAATTGGCATCACAATGCTCCATGCTATTGTCATCGCAATGGACCATGACATAGGTCATCACAATGCTCCCTGACACCTGTCTTCACAATACCCCATGCCCTTGTCTTCACAATTCTCCATGATCCCTGTCATCACAATGCTCCCTGATTCCAGTTATCACTATGCTTCATAACGTTTGTCATCACAACGGTCCATGCCCGCATCATCACAAGGCTCTGGTGACCTTTGTAACCACAATGCTCCATGAACATTTCATCACAATGCCCCGTGACCCTTGTCATCACAATACTCCATGCCTTTGTAAGAACAATGCTCCATGACACTTGTCCTCACAATGTGCCATGCACTTTTCATCACAGTGATCCACAACCTTGTCATCGCTATGCTCCATAAACCTTGTAATCACAATGCTCCATGCACTTCTCATCCAAATGCGCTCTCACCTGAGATATCACAATGTTCCATCACTAGTCATCACAATCCTCCCTCACCCCTGTTATCACAATATTCCATGACACCTGTCATCACAATGCTACATCCCCTTATCAGCACAATGTTCCTTGACCCCAGACATCACAATGTTCCATAACCCCTGTCATCAAAATGCTCCATGACCCTTTTCATCCCAAAGCTCCATGATCCCTGGCATCACAATGTTCTATAATCCCTGTCATCAAAATGTTCCATTACACTTTTCATCAAATTGCTGCATGACCCTGTCATCAAAATGCTCCCTGCCCTTCTCATCACAATGCACCACACACTTGTCATCAAAATGCTCCATGACCTTTGTCATCGCAAAGCTCCATGACCCTTGACATCACAATGCTCCATGTCATTGTCATCACAATGCTCCATGAACCCTCTCATCACATTGCTCCATGCCTTTGTCATCACAAATCTCCATGACACATGTCATCAGAATGCTCCATGGACTTCTCATCACAATGCTCCATGCCCTTGTTATTACAATCCTCCATGACCCATGTATCATAGTGTACCGTGCCCTTGCCATCACAAGGCTCCATGCCCACTCTCATCACAATAATCCATGAAACATTTCAGACCAATGCTCAATGCCCTTCTCATCACAATGCTTCATTACCTCTGTCATAACAATGCTCTATGACCCCTGCCATCACAATGTTCCAGGGCCTTGTCATCAAAAGGCTCCATGACCCTTGTCATCAAAATGCTCCAAGACCCCTGTAATCACAATGCTCCATGCCCTTGTCATCACAAATCTCCATGACGCATGCCATCAGAAAGTTCTATGGCTTTCTCCTCACAATGCTCCATGCCCTTGTCATCACAATGCTCCAAGACCCCTGTAATCACAATGCTCCATGCCCCTTTTCATCAGAATGCTCCATGAGACTTGCCATCACAAGTCTCCATCGTCATCTCATCACAATACTACAGGACCTTGTCATCACAATGCTCGATGACACCTGTCATCAAAATTCTCCATGAATATTTTCAACCCAATGCCCATTACCTTCTCATCACAATGCTCCATGACCAGTATCATCACAATGCTCCATGACCACTGTCATCACAATGCGCAATTCCAACTCTCATCACAATAATCCATGAAACTTATTATACCAATGCTCCATGCCCTTGTCATCACAATGCTCCATGCCCTTGCTATCACAATGTTCCAAGACCCCTGTCATCAGAATGCTCCATGCCCCTTTTCATCAGTATGCTTCATGAGACTTGTCTTCACAAGGCTCCATGGTTTTCTCATCACAATGCTCAAGGACATTGTCATCACAATGCTTCACGACATTGTCATGAAAATTCTCAAAAGCCCTTGTCATCATAATGCTCCAAGCCCTAGTCATCACAATGCTCCATCATATTTGTCATCACAATCCTCCATTACATTTGGCATCACAATGAACCATGCCATTGTCATCGAAATGAACCATGACATATGTCATCAAAATGCTCCCTGACACCTGTCTTCACAATACTCCATGACTTTGTCATCACAATGCTCCATGCCTTGGTCATCACAATGCTCCATGAACCCTGTCAACACAATGCTCCGTGACTCCAGTCATCACAATGCTTCATATCGTTTGTCATCACAACGGTCCATGCCTGCGTCATCACAAGTCTCTGTGACCTTTGTTACCACAATGCTCCATGAACATTTCAACACAGTGCTCCGTGACACTTGTCATCACAATGCTCCATGCCTTTGTCAGAAAAATGCTCAATGACACATGTCATCAAAACGTGCGACGGGCTTTCCATCACAATGATCCACAACCTTGTAATCGCTATGCTCCATAAAACTTGTAATCACAATGCTCCATGCTCTTCTCATCCAAATGCTCTCTCACCTGAGATATAACCATGTTCCCTCACTAGTCATCACAATCCTCCCTCAACCCTGTAATCAAACTGTTCCATGACCACTGTCATCACCATGATCCATTCCATTGTCATCACAATGTTCCATGACCACTGTCATCACAATACTCCATGAATATTTTCAGCCAAATACTCCATGACCTTCTCATCACAATGCTCCATGACAAATATCATCACAATGCTCCATGACCACTGTCATCACAACAATCCATGACACCCGACAACACAATGATCAGGGACTCTTGTCATTACAAAGCTCCATTCCCTAGTCATCACAATGCTCCATGACCCCTGTCATCACAATACTCCATGAACATTTTCAGCCCAATGCTCCATGACACTTGGCATCAAAATGATCCATGCCCTTGTCATCCCAATTCTCCATGACCCCTGTATTCACAATGCTCCGTGACACTTGTCATCACAGGGCTCCATGACACCTGGCATCAAAATGCTTCATGCCTTTGTCAGCAGAATTCTACATGACCTTGTCATTACAATGCTCTATGCGCTTGTCATCACAATACTCCATTCCCATTGTCATCACAGTCCTCCATGAAACTTGGGATCACATTGCTTCATGCCCTTGTCATCACAATGTTCCATGCTCCTTGAAATCAAAATGATCCATGACCTCTGTCATCACAATGCTCCAAACCCTTGTGATCACAATGTTCCATAGCACTTGTCATCACAACGGTCCATGATGCCTGTCATCACAATACTCCATGTCCTTTTCATCACAATGCTCCATGACATTTGTCATCACAATTCTCAATACATTGTCATCACAATGCTCCCTGACATTTGTCGTCATAATGCTCCTTGAACCCTGTCACGAAAAGTCTCCATGCCATTTTCATCACAATGCCCCATGCCGTTTTCATCACAATGCTCCATCCCATTGTCATCAAAATACTCCACAAGCTAGTCATCAGAATGCTCCATGACCCTTGTCATCACAATTCTCCATGCACTTGTCAGCACAATGCTCCCTGACCCTTGTCATCACAATGCTCCAAGCCATTGTCATCACAATGCTCCATTACATTTGTCTACTGAATCCTCCATGACACTTGGCATCACAATGCTCAATGCCATTGTCATCACAATGGGCCATTATATATGTCAGCACAATGCTCCCTGACAACTGTCTTCACAATACTGCATCACATTGTCATCACAATGTTCCATGCCCTTGTCATCACAATGCTCCATGCCCTTGTTATCACACTGCTCCATGACCCCTGTCATCACAATGCTCCGTGACTCCAGTCATCACAATGCTTCATGACGTTTGTCATCACAATGGCCCATGCCCTCATCATCAAGAGTCTCTGTGACCTTTTAACCACAATGATCCATGAACTTTTCTTCACAGTGCTCTTTATCCCCTGTCATCACAATTCTCTATGCCTTTCTCAGCACAATGCTCTATGACGCATGTCATCAGAATGCTCCATGGCCTTCTCCTCACAGTGCTCCATGCCCTTGTCATCACAATGCTCCAAGACCCCTGTAATCACAATGCTCCATGCCCCTTTTCATCAGAATGCTCCATGAGACTTGTCATCACAAGTCTCCATGGTCATCTCATTACAATGCTCCAGGACCTTGTCATCACAATGCTCCATGACACCTGTCATCACAATGCTCTGTGACTCCAGTCATCACAGTTCTTCATAATATTTGTCATTACAATGGTCCATGCCCACGTCATCACAAGGCTCTGTTACCGTTGTATCCACAATGCTCCATGAACATTTCATCACAATGCTCCGTGACCCTTGTCATCACAATGCTCCATGACCATTGTCATCACAATGTGCCACGCGCTTTTCATCCCAACGGTCCAAAAATTTGTCATCACAATGCTCCATAAAAATTGTAATCACAATGCTGCGTGCCCTTCTCATCACAATGCTCCATTACCCCTGTCATAACAATGCTCCATGACCCCTGCCATCACAGTGTTCCACGGCCTCGTCATCACAAGGCTCCATGACACTTGTCATCACAATGCTCCAAGACCCCTTTAATCGCAATGCTCCATGCCGTTGTCATCACAAAGCTCCATGACACATGTCATGAGAATGTTCCATGGCCGTCTCATCAAAATGCTCCTTGCCCTTGTCATCACAATGCTCCAAAACCCCTGTAAACACAGTGTTCCATGCCCCTATTCATCTCAATGCTCCATGAACCATGTCATCACAACACTCCATGACACGTGACCACACAAAGATCCGGGACACTTGTCATCACAGTGCTCCAAGACCACTGTAATCAAAATGCTCCATGAGCCCTGTCATCACAATACTCCATGAACATTTTCAGCCCAATGCTCCATGACCCTTGTCATCACAATGATCCATGCACTTGTCATCCTAATGATCCATGACCCCTGTATTCAAAATGCTCCGTGACAATTGTGTCACAGTTCTCCATGACACCTGTCATCACAATGCTCCATGCCTTTGTCAGGAAAATTCTACATGACCTTTTCATTACAATGCTCTATGCGTTTGTCACCACAATGCTCCAAGACCCCTGTAATCACAATGCTACATGCCCCTTTTCATCTCAATGCTCCATGAGCTCTGTCATCACAATGCACCATGCCCATCATCATAATGCTTCAGGCTATTGTCATCACAATGAAATCAAAATTCTCCGTGACCTCTGTCATCGTAATGCTCCAAAGCCTTGTGATCACAATGTTCCATAACACTTATAATCACAACACCCCATGACGATCATCATCACAATTATCCATGGCCTTCTCATCACCATGCTCCATGACTTTTGTCATCACAATTCTCAATACACTTGTCATCACAATGCTCCCTGACACTTGTCGTCAGAATGCTCCTTGAACCCTGTCATAAAAAGGCTGCATGCTTTTTTCATCACATTGCCCCATGCCGTTTTCATCACAATGCTCCATGCCATTGTCATCAAAATACTCCACAAGCTTGTCATCAGAATGCCCCATGACTCTTGTCATCACAATTCTCCATACACTTGTCAGCACAATGCTCCCTGACCCTTGTCATCACAATGCTCCAAGCCATTGTCATAACAATGCTCCATTACCTTTGTCATCAGAATCTTTCATGAAACTTGGCATCACAATGCTCCATGCCATTTTCATCACAATGGGCCATTACATATGTCATCACAATGCTCCCTGACACTTCTCTTCACAATACTGCATGAGCTGGTCATCACAATGCTCCATGCCCTTGTCATCACAATGCGCCATTCCAAATGTCATCGCAATAATCCATGAAACATATTAGACCAATGTTCCATGCCCTTATCATCACAATGCTCCATACCCTTGTTATCACAATGCTCCATGACCCCTGTCATCACCATGCTCCGTGACTCCATTCATCACAATGCTTCATGACCTTTGTCATCACAATGGTCCATTACCTCATCATCAACAGTCTCTGTGACATTTTTAACCACAATGCTCCATTAAATTTTCATCACAATGCTCTTTGACCCTTGTCATCACAATGATCTACGCCTTTTTCAGCACAATGCTCCATGCCCTTGTCATCAAAATGCTCCATGACCCTGTCATCACAATGCTCCGTGACTCCAGTCATCACAATGCTTCATAACATTTGTCATCACAATGGTCCATGTCCGTGTCATCACAAGGCTTTGTGACATATTTAACCTCAATGCTTCATGAACTTTTCATCACAATGCTCCGTGACCCTTGTCATCACTGTGCTCCATGCCTTTGTAAGAAAAATGCTCCATGACACTTGTCATCACAATGTGCCAAGCGCTTTTTATCCCAATGGTCCACAGATTTGTCATCACAATGCTCCATAAAACTTGTAATCACAATGCTCCATGCCCTTCTCATCACAGTGCTCCATTACCCCTGTCATAACAATGCTCCTTGACCCCTGCCAACACAATGTTCCACGGCCTTGTCATCACAAAGCTCCATTACCCTTGTCATCACAATGCTCCAAGACCCCTGTAATCACAATGCTCCATGCCCTGTCATCACAAAGCACCATGACACATGTCATCAGAATGTTCCATGTCCTTCTCATCCAAATGCTCCATGCCCTTGTCATCACAATGCTCCAAGACCCCTGTAATCAAAATGCTCCATGCGCCTTTTCATCTCAATGCTCCATGAACCCTGTCATCACAATGCATCATGCCCATCATCATCATGCTTCCGGCTATTGTCAGCACAATGAAATCAAAATTCTCCATGACCTCTGTCATCACAATGCTCCATGACCCCTGTCATCACAATACTCCATGAACATTTTCAGCCCAATGCTCCATGACCCTTGTCATCACAATGATCCATGACCCCTGTGTTCACAAAGCTCCGTGACACATGTCATCACAGTGCTCCATGACACCTGTAATCACAGTGCTCCATGTCTTTGTCTGCAGAATTCTCCATGATCTTGTCAATACAATGCTCTATGCGCTTGTCATCACAATGCTACCAGACCTCTGTAATCACAATGCTCCATGCCACTTTTCATCTCAATGCTCCATGAACCCTGTCATCACAATGCACCATGCTCATCATCATAATGCTTCAGGTTATTGTTATTAAAATGAAATCAAAAGTGTCCATGACCTCTGTCATCATAATGCTCCAAAACCTTGTGATCACAATGTTCCATAACATTTATCATCACAACACCCCATGACGATCATCATCACAGTTATCCTTGGTCTTCTGGTCACAATGCTCCCTGATCTTTGTCATCACAATGCTCAATACACTTGTCTTCACAATGCTCCCTGACACATGTCATCAGTATGCTCCTTGAACCCTGTCATGACAAGGCTCCATGCCTTTTCATCACAATGATCCATGCCCTTTTCATCACAATGCTCCAAGACCCCTATAATCACAATGCTCCATGCCCTTGTCATCAAAAAGCTCCATGAGGCATGTCACCAGAATGCTCCATGGCCTTTTCCTCACAATGCTCCATGGCATTGTCATCAGAATGCTCCATGTACCCTCTCATCACATTGCTCCATGCCCTTGTCATTACAATCCTCCATGACCCATGTATCACATTCTTCCGTGCCCTTGTCATCACAATGCTCCAGCCCACTCTCATCACAATAATCTATGAAATATTTCAAACCAATGCTCAATGCCCTTCTCATCACTATGCTCCATTACCTCTGTCATAACAATGCACCATGACCACTGCCATCACAATGTTTCACGGCCTTGTCATCACAAGGCTCCATGACCCTTGTCATCACAATGCTCCAAGAAACTTGTAATCAAAATTCTCCATGCCCTTGTAATAACAAAGCTCCATGACGCATGTATCAGAAGGTTCCATGGCCTTCTCATCACAATGCTCCATGCCCTTGTCATCACAATGCTCCAAGACCCCTGTAATCACTATGATCCATGCCCCTTTTCATCTCAATGCTCCATGAACCCTGTCATCACAAAGCACCATGCCCATCATCATAATGCTTCAGGCTATTGTCACTACAATGAAATCAAAATTCTCCATGACCTCTGTCATCATAATGCTCCAAACACATGTGCTCACAATGTTCCATAACACTTATCATCACAACACCCCATGACGATCATCATCACAGTTATCCATGGTCTTCTCATCAAAATGCTCCATGATCATTGTCATCACAATGCTCAATACACTTGTCATCACAATACTCCCTGACACCTGTCGTCAGTATGCTCCTTGAACCCTGTGATGACAAGGCTCCATGCCTTTTACATCACAATGATCCATGCCTTTTCATCACAATGCTCCAAGACCCCTATAATCACAATGCTCCATGGCCTTGTCAGCACAAAACTCCATGACGCATGTCATCAGAATTCTCCATGGATTTCTCCTCAAAATGCTCCATGTCCTTGTCATCACAATGCTCCAAGTCCACTGTAATCACATTGCTCCATGCCCCTTTTCATTAGAATGCTCCATGAGAATTGTCATCACAAGTCTCCATGGTCATCTCATAACAATGCTCCAGGACATTGTCATCACCATGCTCTATTCCCTTGTCATCACAATGCTCCATGACCCCTGTCATTACAATAATCCATTAATATTTTCAGCCAAATGCACCATGACCTTCTCATCACAATGCTCCATGACCAATATCATCACAATGCTCCATGACCACTGTCATCACAACCACCCATAACACCTGACAACACAATGATCCGGGACTCTTGTCATCAAAATGCTCCATGCCCTTGTCATCACAATGCACCATGTCCACTGTCATCACAATAATCTATGAAACTTGTCAGACAAATGCTCCATTCCCCTGTTATCACAATGCTCCATGCACTTGTTATCACAATGCTCCATGACCCCTGTCATCACAATGCTCCGTGACTCCAGTCATCACAATGATCCATAACCCCTGTCATCAAAATGCTCCATGACCCTTTTCATCCCAAAGCTCCATGATGCCTGGCATCACAATGTTCTATAACCCCTGTCATCAAAACGTTCCATTACATTTTTCATCAAATTGCTGCATGACCCTCTCATCAAAATGCTCCCTGCCCTTCTCATCACAATGCACAACACCCTTGTCATCAAAATGCTCCATGACATTTGACATCACAAAGCTCCATGACACTTGGCATCAAAATGCTCCATGTCATTGTCATCGCAATGCTCCATGAACCCTCTCATCACATTGCTCAATGCCCTTGTCATAACAAAGCTCCATGACACTTGTCATCACAATGCTCGATGCCATTCTCATCACAATGCTCCACGCCCTGGTCATTACAATACACCATGACCCATGTATCACAGTGTACCGTGCCCTTGTCATCACAATGCTCCATGCCCACTCTCATCACAATAATCCATGAAACATTTCAGACCAATGCTCAATGCCATTCTGATTACAATGCTCCATTACTTCTGTCATAACTATGCTCCATGACCGCTGCCATCACAATGTTCCACGGCCTTGTCATCAAAAGGCTACATGACCCTTGTCATCAAAATGCTCCAAGACCCCTGTAATCACAATGCTCCATGCCCTTGTCATCACAGTGCTCCAAGACCCCTGTAATCACAAAGCTCCTTGCCCCTTTTCGTCAGAATGCTCCATGAGACTTGTCATCACAAGTCTCCATCGTCATCTCATCACAATGCTCCAGGAACTTGTCATAACCATGCTCCATTCCCTTGTCGTCACAATGCTCCTTGACACCTGTCATCACAATACTCTATGAACATTTTCAACCCAATGCTCCATGACGGTCTTATCACAATGCTCCATGAGCAGTATCATCACAATGCTCCATGACCACTGTCATCACAATGCGCCATTCCAACTGTCATCACAATAATCCATGAAACTTATTACACCAATGCTCCATGCCCTTGCTATCACAATGTTCCAAGACCTCTGTAATCAGAATGCTCCATGCCCCTTTTCATCAGTATGCTCCATGATACCTGTCATCACAAGGCTCCATGCCTTTTTTATCACAATGCCCCATGCCGTTTTCATCACAATGCTCAATGCCATTGTCATCAAAATACTCCACAAGCTTGTCACCAGAATGCTCCATGACCTTTGTCATCACAATTCTCCATGCACTTGTCAACACAATGCTCCTTGACCCTTGTCATCGCAATGCTCCAAGCCATTGTCATCACATGCTCTATTAACTTTGTCATCAGAATCCTCCATGACACTTGGCATCACAATGCTCCATGCCATCGTCATCACATTGGGCCATTACATATGTCATCACAATGCTCCCTGACAACTGTCTTCACAATACTGCATGACCTGGTCATCACAATGCTCCAAGCCCTTGTCATCACAAAGCTCCATGACCCATGTCATCAGAATGCTGCATGGCCGACTCTGACAATGCTCCATGCCCTTGTCATCACAATGCTCCAAGACCACTGTAATCACAATGATCCATGCCACTTTTCATCAGAATGCTCCATGAAACTTGTCATCACAAGCCTCCAAGGACTTCTCATCACAATGCTACATGACCTTGTCATCACCATGCTCCATTCCCTAGTCATCACAATGCTCCATGACAATTGTCATCACAGTACTCCATGAATATTATCAGCACAATGCTCCATAACCTTCTCATCACAATGCTCCATGACCAATATCATCACAATGCACCATGACAACTGTCATCACAACACTCCATGACACCTGACAACACAATGATCCGGGACACTTGTCATCACTATGCTCCATTCCCTAGTCATCACAATGCTGCATGAACCCTGTCATCACAATGCTCCATGACACCAGTCTTCACAATACAGCATGACCTCTTTATCACAATGTTCCATGCCCTTGTCACCACAATGCACCATCCCAACAGTCATCGCAATAATCCATGAAAATTATGAGACCAATGATACATGCCCTTGTCATCACAATGCTCCATGCCCCTTTTCATCACAATGCTCCATGACCCCTGTCATCACAGTGCTCCGTGACTCCAGTCATCACAATGCTTCATGACCTTTGTCATCACAATGGTCCATGCCCTCATCATCAACAGTCTCTGTGACCTTTTTAACCACAATGCTCCATGAACTTTTCATCACAATTCTCTTTGACCCTTGTCATCACAATGCTCTATGCCTTTCTCAGCACAATGCTTCATGACCCTTGTCCTCACAATGCTCCATGCGCTTGTCAGCACAATGCTCCATGACACATGTCATCACAATGCACCATGCACTTGTCATCACAAAACTACATGAAGCATGTCATCAGAATGCCCCATGGACTTCTCATCACAATGCTCCATGCCCTAGTCATCAAAATGTTCCAAAACCCCTGTAATCACAATGCTCCATGCCCCTTTTCATCAGAATGCTCCGTGAGACTTCTCATCACAAGTCTCCATGGTCATCACATCACAAAGATCCAGGATATTGTCATCACCATTCCCCATTCCCTTGTCACCACAATGCTCCATGACCCCTGTCATCACAATAATCCATTAACATATTCAGCCCAATGCTGCACGACCTACACATCAGAATACTCCATGGCCAATATCTTCACAATGCTCCATGACCACTGTCATCACAACACTCCATGACTCCTGACAACAGAATGATCCGGGACTCTTGTCATCACAATGCTCCATTCCCTACTCATCACTATGCTCCATGACCCATGTCATCACAACACTCCATGAACATTTTCAGCCCAGTGCTCCATGACACTTGTCATCACAATGATCCATGCCCTTGTCATCCCAATGCTCCATGACCCCTGTATTCACAATGGTCCATGACGCTTGTCATCACAGTGCTCCATGACACATGTCATCACAATGCTCCATGCCTTTGTCAGCAAAATGCTACATGACCTTGTCATTACAATGCTCTATGCGCTTGTCATCACAATACTCCATTTCCATTGTCATCACAATCCTCCATGAACCTTGGGATCACATTGCTTCATGCCCTTGTCATCACAATGCTCCATGGTCCTTTAAATCAATATGATCCATGACCACTGTCATCACAATGCTCCAAACCCTTGTGATCACAATCTTCCATAACACTTGTCATCACAACGCTCCATGATGCCTGTCATCACAATACTCCATGCCCTTTTCATCACAATGCTCCATAACCATTGTCATCACAATTCTCAATATACATGTCATCACAATGCTCCCTGACATTGTCATCAGAATGCTCCTTGAAACCTGCCACGAAAAGGCTACATGCCTTTTTCTTCACAATGCCCCATGCCATTTTCATCACAATGCTCCATGCCATTGCCATCAAAATACTCCACAAGCTTGTCATCAGAATGCTCCATGACCCTTGTCATCACAATTCTCCAAGCAATTGTCAGCACAATGCTCCCTGTCCCATGTCATCACAATGCTCCAAGCCATTGTCATCACAATGTTCCATAACCTTTGTCATCAGATTCCTCCATGACACTTGGCATCACAATGCTCCATGCCATTGTCATCACAATGGGCCATTACATATGTCATCACAATGCTCCCTGACACCTCTCTTCACAATACTGCATGACCTGGTCATCACAATTCTCCATGCCATTGTCATCACAATGGGCCATTACATATTTTATCACAATGCTCCCTGACACCTCTCTTCACAATACTGCATAACCTGGTCATCACAATGCTCCATGCCCTTGTCATCACAATGTGCCATTCGAACTGTCATCCCAACAATCCATGGAACTTATTAGACTAATGTTCCATGCCCTTGTCATCACAGTGCTCCATGCTCTTGTTATCACAATGCTCCCTGACCCCAGTCATCACAATCCTCCGTGACTCCAGTCATCACAATGCTTCATGACCTTTGTCATCACAATGGTCCATGCCCTCGTCATCAACAGTCTCTGTGACCATTTTAACCACAATGCCCCATGAACTTTTCATACAATGCTCTTTGACCCTTGTCATCACAATGCTCTATGCCTTTATCAGCACAATGCTCCATGACCCTTGTCATCACAATGCTCCTTGCGCTTGTCAGCACAATGCTCCATGACACATGTCATCACAATGCACCATGCGCTTGTCATCACAGTGCTCTACAATCTTGTCATCACAATGCTCCATAAACATTGTCATCATAATCCTCCATGCACTTCTAATCAAAATGCTCTCTCACCACTGATATCACAATGCTACATCACTATTTGTCACAATACTCCCTCCCACCTGTCATCACAATGTTCCATGACTCCTGTCATCACAATGCTACATGCACTTATCATCAAAATGTTCGATGACACCTGACATCACAATGTTCCATAACACCTGTCATCAAAATATTTCATGAAAATTTTCAACAAATTGCTCCATGAACCTGTCATCACAATTCTCCCTGCCCTACTCATCACAATGCACAACGCCCTTGCCATCAAAATGCTCCATGACCTTTGTCATCTCAAAGATCCCTGACCCATGGCATCACAATGCTCCATGTCATTGTCATCACAATGCTCCTTGACACATGTCATCAGAATGCTACATGGCCTTCTCATCACAATGATCCATGCCCTTGCCGTCACAATGCTCCATTACCCCTCTCATAACAATGCTCCATGCCCCTGCCATCACGATATCCCATGGCCTTGTCATCACAAGGCTCCATGACCCTTCTCATCACAACACTCCAAGAACCCTGTAATCACAATGTTCCATGCCCTTTTTCATCCCAGTGATCCATTAACCCTGTCATCACAATGCACCATGCCTATCATCATAATGCTTCATGCTATTGTCATCACAATGAAATCAAAATGCACCATGACCTCTGTCATAACAATGCTCCAATCCCTTGTGATCACAATATTTCATAACACTTGTCATCACAATGCCCCTTGACGCTCGTCATCACAATTATCCATGGTCTTCTCATCACAATGCTCCATGACCTTTGTCATCACAATCCTCAATACACTTGTCATCAAAATGCTCCCTGACACTTGTTGTCTCTATCCTCCTTGAACTCTGTCATGACAAGGCTCCATGCCTTTTTCATCACAATGATCCATGCCCTTTTCATCACAATGCTCCAAGACCCATGTATTCAAAATGCTCCATGCCCTTGTCATCACAAATCTCAATGACGCATGCCATCAGAATGCTCCTTGGTCTTCTCCTCACAATGTTCCATGCCCTTCTCATCACAATGTTCCATGACCCCTGTAATCACAATGCTCCATGCCCCTTTTCATCAGTATGCTCCATGAGACTTGTCATCACAAGGCTCCATAGCTTTGTCATCACAATGCTCCAGGATCTTGTCATCACAATGATTCACGACCTTGTCATGAAAATTCTCATTGGCCCTTGTCATCATAATGCTGCAAGCCCTAATCATCACAATGCTCCATTATATTTGTCATCACAATCCTCCATTACAATTGGCATCACAATGCTCCATGCCATGGTCATGGCAATGGACCATGACATATGTCATCACAATGCTCCCTGACATCTCTCTTCACAATATTCCATGACCTTATCATCACAATGCTCCATGCCCTTGTCATCACAATGCACCATGCCCATGGTCATCACAATAATCTATGAAATTTTTCAGACCAATGCTCCATTCCCCTGTCATCACAATGCTCCATGCACTTGTCATCACAATGCTCCATGACCCCTGTCATCCCAATGCTCCGTGACTCCAGTCATCACAATGCTTCATAACGTTTGTCATCACAATGGTCCATGTCCGCGTCATCACAAGGCTCTGTGACATTTGTAACCACAATGCTCCATGAACATTTCCTCACCATTCTCTGGGACTCTTGTCATCACAATGCTCCATTTCTTTGTCAGAACAATGCTCCATGACCATTGTCATCACAATGTGCCACGCACATTTCATCACAACTGTCCACAACCTTATGATTGCAATGCTCCATAAAGTTTGTTATCACAATGGTCCATGAACTTCTCATCAAAATGCTCTCTCACCATAGATATCACAATGTTCCATCACTAGTCATCACAATACACCCTCACCCCTGGAATCACAATGTTCCATGACCCTGTCATCACAATGCTACATCCCTTTATCATCACAATATTGCATGACCCCTGACATAACAATGTTCCATAACCCCTGTCATCAAAATGCTCCATGACCCTTTTCATCCCAAAGCTCCAAGAACCCTGACATCACAATGTTCTATAACCCATGCCATCAAAATATTCCATTACACATTTTATCAAATTGCTGCATGACCCGGTCATCAAAATGCTCCCTGCACTTCTCATCACAATGCACCATTCCCTTGTCATCAAAATGCTCCATGACTTGTCATCACAAAGCTCCATGAACCTTGGCATCACAATGCTCCATGTCATTGTCATCACAGTGCTCCATGAACCCTCTCATCACATTGCTCCATGCCCTTGTCATCAGAAAGCTCCATGACACTTGTCATCACAATGCTCGATGCATTTCTCATCACAATGCTCCATGCCCTAGTCATTAAAATCCTGCATGACCCATGTATCACAGTGTTCCGTGCCCATGTAATCACAATGCTCCATGCCCTTCTCATCACTATGCTCCATGACCCAGGCCATCACAATGTTCCACGGACTTGTAATCACAAGGCTCCATGACACTTGTCATCACAATGATCCAAGACCCCTGTAATCACAATGCTCCATGCCCTTGTCATCACAAAGCTCCATGACACATGTCATCAGAATGTTCCATGGATTTCTCATCACAATGCTCCTTGCCCTTGTCATCACAATGCTCAAGACCCCTGTAATCACAATGCTCCATGCCCCTTTTCATCTCAATGCTCCATGAACCCTGTCATCACAATGCATCATGCCCATCATTATAATGCTTCCGGCTATTGTCAGCACAATGAAATCAAAATTCTCCATGACCTATGTCATCACAATTCTCCATGTCCCCTGTCATCACAATACTTCATGAATATTTTCAGCCCAATGCTCCATGATACTTGTCATCACAATGATGCATGCCCTTTTCAACCCAATGCTCCATGACCCCTGTGTTCACAATCCTCCGTGATGCTTGTCATCACAGTGCTCCATGACACCTGTCATCACAATGCTAGATGACTTTGTCAGCAAAAGGCTAAATGACCTTGTAATTACAATGCTCTATGCGCTTGTCATCACAATACTCCATTACCATTGTCATCACAATCCTCCATGAACCTTGGGATCACATTGCTTTATGCCCTTGTCATCACAATGCTCCATGCACCTTGATATCAAAATGATCCATGAAATCTGTCATCAAAATGCTCCAAAGCCTTGTCATCACAATGCTCCATATCACTTGTCATCACAACGCTCCATCATGCCTGTCATCACAATACTCCATGCCCTTTTCATCACAATGCTCCATGACCTTGGTCATCAAAATTCTCAATACACTTGTCATCACAATGCTCCCTGACACTTGTCGTCAGAATGCTCCTTGAACTCTGTCATGAAAAGGCTCCATGCCTTTTTCATCACAATGCCCCATGCCGTTTTCATCACACTGCTCCATGCCATTGTCATCATAATACTCCACAAGTTTGTCATCAGATTGCTCCATGACCCTTGTCATCACAATTCTCCATGCACTGGTCAGCACAATGCTCCTTAACCCTTGTCATCACAATGCTCCAAGCCATTGTCATCACAATGCTCCATTACCTTTGTCATCAGAATCCTCCATGACACTTGGCATCACAATGCTCCATGCCATTGTCACCACAATGGGCCATTACATATGTCATCACAATGCTCCCTGACAGCTGTCTTCACAATACTGCATGACCTTCTCATCACAATGATCCATTCCCTTGTCATCACAATGCACCATGTCCACTGTCATCACAATAATCTATGAAACTTGTCAGACCAATGCTCCATGCCCCTGTCACCAAAATGCTCTATGCCCTTGTCATCACAATGCTCCATGTCCACTGTCATCACAATGCTCCATGACTCCAATCATCACAATGCTTCATAACATTTGTCATCACAATGGTCCATGACCGCGTTATCACAAGGCTCTGTGACCTTTATAACCACAATGCTCCATGAACTTTTCATCACAATGCTTCGTGACCATTGTCATCAAAATGCTCCATCCCTTTGTCAGAAAAATGCTCCATGACCCTTGTCATCACAATATGCTACACGCTTTTCATGACAACGTTCCACATATTTGTCATGGTAATGCTCCATAAACCTTGTATTCACAATGCTCCATGTCCTTCTCATCACAATGCTCCATTATCCCTATCATAACAATGTTCCATGACCCCTGCCATCACAATATTCCACGGCCTTGTCATCACAAGGCTCCATGACACTTGTCATCACAATGCTCCAAGACCCCTGTAATCACAATGCTCCATGCCCTTCTCATCACAAAGCTCCATGACACATGCCATCAGAATGTTCCATGTCCTTCTCATCAAAATGCTCCATGCCCTTGACATCACAATGCTCCAAGAACCCTGTAATCACAATGCTCCATGCCACTTTTCATCTCAATGCTCCATGAACCCTGTCATCACAATGCATCAGGCCCATCATGATAATGCTTCAGCCTATTGTCATCACAATGAATTCTATATGCTCCATGACCTCTGTCATCACAATGCTCCAATCCCTTGTGATCACAATGTTCCATGACACTTATCATCACAAAACCCAATGACGCTCATCATCACAATTATCCATGGTCTCCTCATCACACTGCTCCATGACCTTTGTTATCACAATGCTCAATACACTTGTCATCACAATGCTCCCTGACACTTGTCATCAGTATGCTCCATTAACCCTGTCATGACACGTCTCCATGCCTTTTTCATCACAATGATCCATGCCCTTTTAATCACAATGCTCCAAGACCCCTGTAATCACAATGCTCCATGCCCTTGTCATCACAAAGCTCAATGACGCATGTCATCAGAATGCTCCATGGCCTTCTCCTCACAATGCTCCATGCCCTTTTCATCACAATGCTCCAAGACCCCTGTAATCACAATGCTACATGTCCCTTTTCATCAGAATGCTCCATGAGACTTGTCCTCACAAGTCTCCATTGTCTTCTCATCAAAGTGCTCCAGGAACTTGTCATCAAAATGCTCCATGATCCCTGTCATCACAATACTCCATGAACATTTTCAGCCCAATGCTCCATGACACTTGTCATCACAAAGATCCATGCCCTTGTCATCCCAATGCTCCCTGACCCCTGTATTCACAATGCTCCGTGACGCTTGTCATCACATTGCTACATGACACCTGTCATTACAATGCTCCATGCCTTTGTCGGCAAAATGCTACCTGACCTTGTCATTGCAATGCTCTATTCGCTTTTCATCACAATACTCCATTTCCATTGTCATCACAATCCTCCATGAATCTTTGGATCACATTGTTTCATGCCCTTGTCATCACAATGCTCCATGCTCCTTGAAATCTAAATGACCCATGACCTCTGTCATCACAATGCTCCAAACCCTTGTGATCACAATGTTTCATAACACTTGTCATCACAACGCTCCATGATGCCTGTCATCACAATACTCCATGCCCTACTCATCACAATGCTCCATGACATTTGTCATCACAATTCTCAATACACTTGTCATCTCAATGCCACATGCCTTTTTCATCACAATGTTCCATGCCATTGTCATCAAAATACTCCACAAGCTTGTCATCAGAATACTTTATGACCGCTGTCATCACAATTCTCCCTGCACCTGTCAGCAAAATTCTCCCTGACCCTTGTCATCACAATGCTCCAAGCCATTGTCATCAGAATCCTCCATGACACTTGGCATCAAAATGCTCCATGCCATTGTCATCACTATGGGCCATTACATATGTCATCACAATGCTCCCTGACACGTGACTTCACAGTACTGCATAACCTGGTCATCACAATGCGCCATTACAACAGTCATCACAATAATCCATGAAACTTATTAGACCAATGCTCCATTCCCTTGTCATCACAATGCTCCATGTCCTTGTTATCACAATACTCCATGACGCCTGTCATCACAATGCTCCATGCCTCCATTCATCACAATGATTCATGACCTTTTTCATCACAATGTTCCATGCCCTCGTCATCAACAGTCTCCGTGACATATTTAACCACAATGGTCCAATAACTTTTCATCACAATGCCCTTTGACCCTTGTCATCCCAATGTTCTATGCCTTTCTCAGCACAATGCTCCATGACCCTTGTCATCACAATGCTCCATGCGCTTGTCAGATCAATGCTCCATGACCCATGTCATCACAATGCACCCTGCGCTTCTCATCACAGTTCTCCACAATCTTGTCACCACGATGCTCCATAAAACTTGGCATCACAATTCTCCATGCACTTCTCATCAAAATGCTTTCTCACCAATGATATCACAATGTTACAGCACTATTCATCACAATACTCCGTCACCCCTGTCATCACAATGTTCCATGACTTTTGTCTTTGCAATGCTACATGCACATATTATCACAAAGTTCGGTGACCCCTGACATCACAATGTTCCATAACCCCTGTCATCATAATGCTCCATAACACTTTTCCTCAAAATGCTCTATGACCCCTGACATCACAATGTTCCATAACCCCTGTCATCATAATTCTCCATGATCCTTTTCATCAAAATGCTCCATGAACCCTGACATCACAATGTTCCATAACCCCTGTCATTAAAATATTCCATGGCACTTTTCATCAAATTGCTCTATGAACCTGTCATCACAATGCTCCCTGCCCTTCTCATCACAATGTACCCCGCCCTTGTCATCAAAATGCTCCATGACCTTTGTCATCACAAAGCTCCATGACAATTGGCATCTCAATGCTCCATGCCATTGTCATCACAATGCTCCATGAACCCTCTAATCACAATGCTCCATGCCCCTTTGCATCTCAATGCTCCATGAACCCTGTCATCAAAATGCACCATGACCATCATCATAATGCTTCAGGCTATTGTCATCACAATGAAATCAAAATATTCAATGATCTATCTCATCACAATGCTCCAAATCCTTGTGATCACAATGTTCCATAACACTTATCATCACAACGCCCCATGAAGCTCATCATCACAGTTATCCATGGTCTTCTCATCACAGTGCTCCATGACCTTTGTCATCACAATGCTCTATACACATGTCATCACAATGCTCCCTGACACTTCTCATCAGTATGCTCCTGGAACCCTGTCATGACAAGGCTCCATACCATTTTCATAACAATGATCCATGCCAATTTCATCACAATGCTCCAAGACACCAGTAATCACAATGCTCCATGCCCTTGTCATCACAATGCTCCAAGACCCCTGTAATCACCATACTCCATGCCCCTTTTCATCAGAATGTTCCATGAGACTTCTTATTACGAGGCTCCATGGTCTCCTCATCACAGTGCTCCAGGAACCTTTCATCACAGTGCTCCAATCCCTTGTCATCACAATGCTCCATGACCCCTGTCCTCACAATACTTCCTGAATATTTTCACGCCAATTCTCCAGGAACTTCTCATCACAATGCTTCATGATCCCTATCATCACAATGCTCCATGACCACTGTCATCACAACGCTCCATGACCCCTGACAACACAGTAATCTGGGACTCTAGTCATCACAATGCTCCATTCCCTAGTCATCACAATGCTCCATTAATATTTTCCGCCCAATGCTCCATGACACTTGTCATCACAATGATCCATGACCTTGTCATCCCAATGGTCCATGACCATTGTAATCACAATGATCCGTGATGCTTCTCATCAAAGTGCTCTATGACCCTTATCATCAAAATGGTCCATGACTGTGTCAGCAAAATGCTACATGAGCTTGCCATCAAAATGCTCCATTTGCTTGTCATCACAATACTCCCTTAGCATTGTCATCACAATCATCCATGAACCTTGGGATCACATTGCTTCATGCCCTTGTCATCACAATGCTCCATGCTCCTTGAAAACAAAATGATCCATGACTTCTATCATCACAATGCTCCAAACCCTTGTGATCACAATGTTCCATAACACTTGTCATCACAACGCTCCATGATGCCTGTCATCACAATACTCTATGCCCTTTTCGTCAAAATGCTCCATGATCTTTTTCATCACAATTCTCAAAACACATGTCATCACAATGTTCCCTGACACTTATCATCAGAATGCTCCTTGAAACCTGTCATGAAATGGCTTCATGCCTTTTTCATCACAATGCTCCATGCCCTTTTCATCACAATGCTCCAAGCCATTGTCGTCACAATACTCCACAAGCTTGTCATCAGAATGCTCCATGACACTTGTCATCACATTTCTCCATGGCCACTGTCATCACAATGCTCCATAACCCTTGTCATTACTGTGCTCCATGACGCACGTCATCACAATTATCCATGGCCTTCTCATCACAATGCTCGACGCCATTGTCATCAAAATGCTCCATTACCCATGTAATCACAATGCTCCATGCCCTTGTCATCACAAAGCTCCATTTCTTTGTCAGAACAATGCTCAATGAACATAGTCATCACAATGTGCCACGCGCATTTCATCACAACGGTCAACAACCTTGTCATTGCTATGCTTCATAAATCTTGTAATCACAATGGTCCATGCACTTCTCATCAAAATGCTCTCTCACCAGAGATATCACAATGTTCCATCTCTACTCATCACAATACACCCTCATCCCTGTAATCACAATGTTCCAGGACCCTGTCATCACAATGCTACATCCCCTTATCATCACAATGTTCCATGACCCCTGACATCACAATGTTCCATAACCCCTGTCATCAAAATGCTCCATGACCCTTTTCATCCCAAAGCTCCAAGACCCCTGACATCACAATGTTCTATAACCCCTGCCATCAAAATGTTCCTTTACACTTTTTATCAAATTGTTGCATGACCTGGTCATCAAAATGCTCCCTGCATTTCTCAGCACAATGCACCATGCCCTTGTCATCAAAGTGCTCCATGACTTGTCATCACAAAGCTCCATGAACCTTGGCATCACAATGCTCCATGTCATTGTCATCACAATGCTCCATGAACCCTCTCATCACATTGCTCCATGCCATTGTCATCACAAAGCTCCATGACACTTGTCATCACAATGCTCGATGCCTTTCTCATCACAATGATCCATGCCCTTGTCATTATAATCCGGCATGACCCATGTATCACAGTGTTCCGTGCCCTTGTCATCACAATGCTCCATGCCAACTCTCATCACAATAACCCATGAAATATTTCAGACCTATGTTCCATGCACTTCCCATCAAAATGCTCCATGACACCTGTCATAAAAATGCACCATGACCCTTGCCATCAAAATGTTCCACGGCCTAGGCATCACAAGGTTACATGACACTTGTCATCACAATGCTCCAGACCCCTGAAAGCACAATGCTCCATGCCCTTGTCATCACAAAGCTCCATGACGCATGTCATCAGAAAGATCTGTGGCCTTCTCATCACAGTGCTCCATGCCCTTGTCATCACAATGCTCCAAGACCCTTGTAATCACAATGCTCCATGCCCCTATTCATCTCAATTCTCCATGAACACTGTCATCACAATGCACCATTCCCATCATCATAATGCTACAGGCTATTTTCATCACAATGAAATCAATATTCTCCATGACCTCTGTCATCATAATGTTCCAAACCCTTGTGATCACAAGGTTCCATAACACTTATCATCACAACACACCATGACGCTCATCATCACAATTATCCATGGTCTTCTCATCACAATGCTCCATGATCCTTGTCATCACAATGCTCAATACACTTGTCATCACAATGCTTCCTGACACTTGTCGTCAGAATGCTCCATGAACCCTGTCATGACAAGGCTACATGCCATTTTCATAACAATGATCCATGCACTTTACATCACAATGCTCCAAGATGCCGGTAATCACAAATGCTCCATGCCCTTGTCATCACAAAACTCCATGACGCATGTCACCAGAATGCTCCATGGCCTTCTCATCACAATGCTCCATGCCCTAGTCATCACAATGCTCCAAGACAACTGTAATCACAATGCTCCATGCTCCTTTTCATCAGAATGCTCCATGAGACTTCTCATCAGAAGTCTCCATGGTCTTCTCATCACAATGCCCCAGGACCTTGTCATCACCATGTTCCATTCCGTTGTCATCATAATGCTCCATGACACATGTCATCACAATTCTCCATGCCCTTGCCATCAAAAAGCTCTATGACACATGTCATCAGAATTCTTCATGGCCTTCTCATCACAATGCTCCATGCTCTTGTCATCAAAATGCTCCAAGACCCCTGTAATCACAATGCTCCAGGCCCCTTTTCATCAGAATGCTCCATGAGACTTATCATCACAAGTCTCCATGGTCTTCTCATCACAATGCTCTAGGACCTTGTCATCACCATGCTCCATTCCCTTGTAATCACAATGCTCCATGACCCCTGTCTTCACAATAATCCATGAACATTTTCAGCCCAATGCTCCACGACGTACTCATCACAATGCTCCATGGCCAATATCATCAGAATGCTCCATGAACACTGTCATCACAACACTCCATGACACATGAGAACACAATGATCCGGGACTCTTGTCATCACAATGTTCCATTCCCTAGTCATCAAAATGCTCCATGACCCCTGTCATCACAACACTCCATGAACATTTTCAGCCCAGTGCTCCATGACCCTTGTCATCACAATGATCCATGCCCTTGTCTTGACAATGCTCCATGACCCCTGTATTCACAATGCTCCGTGACGCTTGTCATCACAGTGCTCCATGACACATGTCATCACAATGTTCCATGCCTTTGTCAGCACAATGCTACATGACCTTGTCATCACAATGCTCTATGCTCTTGACATCACAATACTCCATTTCCATTGTCATCACAATCCTCCATGAAACTCAGGATCACATTGCTTAATGCCCTTGTCATCACAATGCTCCATGCTCCTTGAAATCAAAATGATCCATGACCTCTGTCATCACAATGCTCAAAACCCTTGTGATCACAGTGTTCCATAGCACTTGTCATCACAATGCTCCATGATGCTTGTCATCACAATACTCCATGCCCTTTTCATCACAATGCTCCATGACCTTTGTCATCACAAGTCTCAATACATTGTCATCACAATGCTCCCTGACATTTCTCATCAGAATGCTCATTGAACCCTGTCACGAAAAGTCTCCATGCCTTTTTCATCACAAAGCCCCATGTGGTTTTCATCACAATGCTCCATGCCATTGTCATCAAAATACTCCACAAGCTTGTCACCAGAATGCTCCATGACCCTTGTCATCACAATTCTCCATGCACTTGTCATCACAATGCCCCCTGACACTTGTCATCACAATGCTCCAAGCCATTGTCATCACAATGCTCCATTACCTTTGTCTTCAGAATCCTCCATGACACTTGGCATCACAATGCTCCATGCCATTGTCATCACAATGGGCCATTACATATGTCATCACAATGCTCCCTGACACCTGTCTTCACAATACTGCATGACCTGGTCATCACAATGCTCCATGCCCTTGTCATCACAATGTGCCATTCCAACTGTCATCGCAATAATCCATGCAACTTATTAGACCAATGTTCCATGCCCTTGTCATCACAATGCTCCATGCCTTTGTTATCACAATGCTCCATGACCGCTGTCATCACAATGCTCCGTGACTCCAGTCATCACAATTCTTCATGACCTTTGTCATCACAGTGGTCCATGCCCTCATCATCAACAGTCTCTGTGACCTTTTTAACCACAATGCTCCATGAACTTTTCTTCACAATGCTCTTTATCCCCTGTCATCACAATGCTCTATGCCTTTCTCAGCACAATGCTGCATGACGTATGTCATTAGAATGCTCCATGGACTTCTCCTCACAATGCTCCATGCCCTTGTCATCACAATGCTCCAAGACCCCTGTAATCACAATGCTCCATGCCCCTTTTCATCAGAATGCTCCATGAGACTTGTCATTACAAGTCTCCATGGTCATCTCATCACAGTGCTCCAGGACCTTGTCATCACAATGCTCCATGACACCTGTCATCACAATGCTCTGTGACTCCAGTCATCACAATGCTTCATAATATTTGTCATCACAATGTTCCATACCCGCGTCATCACAAGGCTCTGTTACCTTTGTATCCACAATGCTCCATGAACATTTCATCACAATGCTCCGTGACCCTTGTCATCACAATGCTCCATGCCTTTGTCAGTAAAATGCTCCATGACCATTGTCATCACAATGTGCCACGCGCTTTTCATCCCAACGGTCCAAAAATTTGTCATCACAATGCTCCATTAAAATTGTAATCAGAATGCTGCATGTCCTTCTCATCACAATGCTCCATTACCCCTGTCATAACAATGCTCCATGACCCCTGCCATCACAATGTTCCACGGCCTTGTCATCACAAGGCTCCATGACACTTGTCATCACAATGCTCCAAGACCCCTTTAATCACAACGTTCCATGCCGTTGTCATCACAAAGCTCCATGACACATGTCATCAGATTGTTCCTTGGCCTTCTCATCAAAATGCTCCATGCCCTTTTCATCACAATGCTCCAAAACCCCTGTAAACACAGGGCTCCATGCCCCTTTTCATCTCAATGCTCCATGAACCCTGTCATCACAATGCATCATGCTGATCATCATAATGATTCAGGCTATTGTCATCACAATGAAATAAAAATTATCCATGACCTCTGTCATCACAATGCTCCAGGACCCCTGTCATCACAACACTCCATGAATATTTTCAGCCAAATGCTCCATGACACTTGTCATCTCAATGATCCATGCACTTGTCATCCCAATGCTTCATGACACCTGTATACACAATGCTCCGTGGCACTTGTCATCACAGTTCTCCATGACACCTGTCATCACAATGCTCCATGCCTTTGTCAGGAAAATTCTACATGACCTTGTCATTACAATGCTCTATGCGCTTGTCATCACAATGCTCCAAGACCCCTGTAATCACAGTGCTCCATGCCTCTTTTCATCTCAATGCTCCATGAACCCTGTCATCACAATGCACCATGCCCATCATCATAATGCTTCTGGCTATTGTCATTACAATGAAATCAAAATTCTCCATGACCTCTGTCATCATAATGCTCCAAAACCTTGTGATCACAATGTTCCATAACACTTATAATCACAACACCCCATGACGATCATCATCACTATTATCCATGGCCTTGTCATCACCATGCTCCATGACCTTTGTCATCACAATTCTCAATACACTTGTCATCACAATGCTCCCTGACACTTGTCGTCAGAATGCTCCTTGAAACCTGCCACGAAAAGGCTACATGCCTTTTTCATCACATTGCCCCATGCCGTTTTCATCACAATGCTCCATGCCTTTGTCATCAAAATACTCCACAAGCTTGTCATCAGAATGCTCCATGACCCTTGTCATCACAATTCTCCATGCACTTGTCAGCACAATTCTCCCTGACCCTTCTCATCACAATGCTCCAAGCCATTGTCATCACAATGCTCCATTACCTTTGTCATCAGAATCTTCCATGACACTTGGCATCACAATGCTCCATGCCATTTTCATCACAATGGGCCTTTACATATGTCATCACAATGCTCCCTGACACTTCTCTTCACAATAATGCATGACCCGGTCTTCACAATGCTCCATGCCCTTGTCATCACAATGTGCCATACCAAATGTCATTGCAATAATCCATGAAACATATTAGACCAATGTTCCATGCCATTGTCATCACAATGGACCATTACATATGTCATCACAATGCTCCATGCCCTTTTTATCACAATGCTCCATGACCCCTGTCATCACTATGCTCCGTGACTCCACTCATCACAATGATTCATGACCTTTGTCCTCACAATGGTCCATTCCCTCATCATCAACAGTCTCTGTGACCTTTTTAACCACAATGCTCCATGAACTTTTCATCACAATGCTCTTTGACCCTTGACATCACAGTGATCTACGCCTTTCTCAGCACAATTCTCCATGCCTTGTCATCACAATGCTCCATGACACTGTCATCACAATGCTCCTTGACTCCAGTCATCACAATGCTTCATAACATTTGTCATAACAATGGTCCATTCCCGCGTCATCACAAGGCTTTGTGACCTTTTTAACCACAATGATTCATGAACTTTTCAGCACAATGCTCTGTGACACTTGTCATAACAGTGCTCCATGCGTTTGTCAGAAAAATGCTCCATGACCCTTGTCATCACAATGTGCCACGCGATTTTTATCCCAAAGGTCAACAAATTTGTCATCGCAATGCTCCATAAAAATTGTAATCACAATGCTCCATGCCCTTCTCATCACAGTGCTCCATTACACCTGTCATAACAATGCTCCTTGACCCCTGCCATCACAATGTTCCACGGCCTTGTCATCACAAGGCTCAATGACACTTGTCATCACAATGCTCCAAGACACCTGTAATCACAAAGCTCCATGCCCTTGTCATCACAAAGCTCCATGACATATGTCATCAGAATGTTCCATGGACTTCTCATCAAAATGCTCCATGCCCTTGTCATCACAATGCTCCAAGACCCGTGTAATCAAAATGTTCCATGCCCCTTTTCATCTCAATGCTCCATGAAACCTGTCATCACAGTGCATCATGCCCATCATCATAATGCTTCCGGCTATTGTCAGCACAATGAAATCAAATTTCTCCATGACCTCTGTCATCACAATGCTCCATGACCCCTGTCATCACAATACTCCATGAACATTTTCCGCCCAATGCTCCATGACCCTTGTCATCACAATGATCCATGACCCCTGTATTCACAATGCTCCGAGACAAATGTCATCACAGTGCTCCATGACAACTGTCATCACAGTGCTCCATGCATTTGTCTGCAAAATTCTACATGATCTTGTCATTACAATGCTCTATGTGCTTGTCATCACAATGCTACAAGACCCCTGTAATCACAATGCTCCATGCCCCTTTTCATCTCAATGCTCCATGAACCCTGTCATCACAATGCACCACGCCCATCATCATAATGCTTCAGGCTATTGTCATTACAATGAAATCAAAAGTCTCCATGACCTCTGTCATCATAATGCTCCAAACCATTGTGATCACAATGTTCCATAACATTTATCATCACCACACCCCATGACGATCATCATCACAATTATCCTTGGTCTTCTGATCCCAATGCTCCCTGATCATTTTCATCACAATGCTCAATACACTTGTCTTCACAATGCTCCCTGACACTTGTCGTCAGTATGCTCCTTGAACACTGTCATGACAAGGCTCCATGCCTTTTTCATCACAATAATCCATGCCCTTTTCATCACAAAGCTCCAAGACACCTGTAATCACAATGCTCCAAGAAACATGTAATCAAAATTCTCCATGCCCTTGTCATAACAAAGCTCCATGACGCATGTCATCAGAAGGTTCCATGGCCTTCTCATCACAATGCTCCATGCCCTTGTCATCAGAATGCTCCAAGACCCCTGTAATCACAATGCTCCATTCCACTTTGCATCTCAATGCTCCAAGAACACTGTCATCACAATGCACCATGCCCATCTTCATAATACTTCAGGCTATTGTCACTACAATGAAATCAAAATTCTCCATGACTTCTGTCATCATAATGCTCCAAACCCTTGTGATCACAATGTTCCATAACACTTATCATCACAACAGCCCATGACGATCATCATCACAGTTGGCCATGGTGTTCTCATCACAATGCTCCATGATCATTGTCATCACAATGCTCAATACACTTGTCATCACAATACTCCCTGACACCTGTCGTCAGTATGCTCCTTGAACCCTGTGATGACAAGACTCCATGCCTTTTACATCACAATGATCCATGCCTTTTCATCACAATGCTCCAAGACCCCTGTTATCACAATGCTCCATGGCGTTGTCAGCACAAAGCTCCATGACGCATGTCATCAGAATTCTCCATGGCCTTCTCCTCACAATGCTCCATGCCCTTGTCAAAACAATGCTCCAAGACCCCTGTAATCACAATGCTCCATGCACTTTTTCATCAGAATGCTCAATGAGACTTGTCATCACAAGTCTCCATGGTCATCTCATCACAATGCTCCAGGACATTGTCATCACCATGCTCTATTCCCTTGTCATCACAATGCTCCATGACCCCTTTCATTACAATAATCCATTAACATTTCCAGCCGAATGCTACATGACATTCTCATCACAATGCTCCATGACAAATATCATCACAATGCTCCATGACCACTGTCATCACAACCATCCATAACACCTGACAACACAATGATCCGTGACTCTTGTCATCACAATGCTCCATTCCCTACTCATCACTATGCTCCATGACACTGGTCATCACAATGCTCCATGCGCTTGTCAGCACAATGTTCCATGACACATGTCATCACAATGCACCATGCGCTTATCATCACAGTGCTCCACAATCTTGTCATCACAATGCTCCATAAAATTGGTCATCACAATGCTCCATGCACTTCTCATCAAAATGCTCTCTCAACACTGATATCACAATGCTACATCACTATTTGTCACAATACTCCCTCACCCCTGTCATCACAATCTTCCATGACTCCTGTCATCACAATGCTACATGCACTTATCATCACAATGTTCGAAGACCCATGACATCACAATGTTCCATAACACCTGCCATCAAAATGTTGCATGACACTTTGCATCAAATTGCTCCATGACCCTGTCATCACAATGCTCCCTGCCCTCCTCATCACAATGCACAACGCCCTTGCCATCAAAATGCTCCATGACCATTGTCATCACAAAGATCCATGACCCTTGGCATCACAATGTCCCATATCATTGTCATCACAATGCTCCATGAACGCTCTCATCACATTGCTCCATGCCCTTGACTTCACATAGCTCCATGACACATGTCATCAGAATGCTCCATGACCTTCTCAACACAATGCTCCATGCCCTTGCCATCACAATGCTCCATTATCCCTGTCATAACAATCCTCCATGTCCCCTGCCATCACGATGTTCCATGGCCTATTCATCACAGGGCTCCATGACCCTTCTCATCACCATGCTCCAAGAACACTGTAATCACAATGCTCTATGCCCCTTTTCATCTCAATGATCCATGAAACCTGTCATCACAATGCACCATGCCCATCATCATAATGCTTCATGCTATTGTCATAAAAATGAAATCAAAATGCTCCATGACCTCTGTCATAACCATGCTCCAAACCCTTGTGATCACAATATTCCATAACACTTGTCATCACAGTGCCCCATGACGCTCATCATCACAATTATCCATGGTCTTCTCATCACAATGCTCCATGACCTTCGTCATCACAATGCTCAATACACTTGTCATCAAACTGCTCCCTGACACTTGTTGTCTGTATGCTCCTTTTACCCTGTCATGGCAAGGCTCCATGCCTTTTTCATCACAATGATCCATGCCCTTTTCATCACAATGCTCCAAGACCCATGTAATCACGATGCTCCATGCCCTTGTCACCACAAAGCTCAATGATGCATGCCATCAGAATGCTCCTTGGACTTCTCCTCACAATGCTCCATGCCCTTGTCATCACAAAGTTCCAAGACCCCTGTAATCACAATGCTGCATGCCATTTTTCATCAGTATGCTCCATGAGACTTGTCAGCACATGGCTCCATGGTTTTGTCATCGTAATCCTCCAAGACCTAGTCATCACAATGCTCCATTTTATTTGTCATCACAATCCTCCATTGCATTTGGCATCACAATGCTCCCTGCCATTGTCATCTCAATGGACCATGCTATATGTCATCCCAAAGCTCCATGACCCCTGTATTCACAATGCTCCGTGATGCTTGTCATCACAGTGCTCCATGACACCTGTCATCACAATGATCCATGCCCTTGTCATCCCAATGCTCCATGACCACTGTATTCACAATGTTCTGTGATGCTTGTCATCACAGGGCCCCATGACACCAGTCATCACAATCCTCTATGCCTTTTTCAGCAAAATGCTACATGACCTTGTCATTACAATGCTCTATGCACTTGTCATCACAATACACCATTACCATTGTCATCACTATCCTCCATGAACCTTGGGATCACATTGCTTCATGCCCTTGTCATCACAATGCTCCATGCTCCTTGAAATCAAAATGATCCATGACCTCTGTCATCGCAATGCTCCAAACCCTTGTGATCACAATGTTCCATAACACTTGGCATCACAATGAACCATGATGCCTATCATCACAATACTCGATGGTCTTTTCATCACAATTATCCATGACCTTTGTCATCACAATTCTCAATACACTTGTCATCACAATGTTCCCTGACACTTGTCGTCAGAATGCTCCTTGAACCCTGTCACGAAAAGGCTCCATGCATTTTTCATCACAAAGCCCCTTGCCGTTTTCATCACAATGCTCCATGCAATTGTCATCAAAATACCCCACAAGCTTGTCATCAGAATGCTCCATGACCCTTGTCATCACAATTCTCAATACACATCTCATCAGAATGTTCCCTGACACTTGTCGTCAGAATGCTCCTTGAAACCTGTCACGAAAATGCTCCATGCCTTTTTCATCACAAAGCCCCATGCCGTTTTCATCACAATGCTCCATGCCATTGTCATCAAAATACTCCACAAGCTGGTCATCAGAATGCTCCATGACCCTTGTCTTCACAATTCTCCTTGCACTTGTCAGCACAATGCTCCCTGACCCTTGTCATCACTATGCTCCAAGCCATTGTCATCACAATGCTCATTTAACTTTGTCATCAGAATCCTCCATGACACTTGGCATCACAATGCTCCATGCCATTGTCATCACAATGGGCCATTACATATGTCATCACAATGCTCCCTGACACCTCTCTTCACAATACTGCATGACCTGGTCATCAAAATGCTCCATGCCCTTGTCATCACAATGCGCCATTTCAACTGTCATCACAATAATCCATGAAACTTATTAGACCAATGTTCCATGCCATTGTCATCACAATGGACCATTACATATGTCATCACAATGCTCCCTGACACGTCTTCACAATACTCCATACCCTTGCCATCACAATGCTCCATGTCCTTGTCATCACAATGCTACATGCACACTGTCATCACAATAATCTATGAAAATTGTCAGCCCAATTCTCCATGCCCCTTTCATCACAATGCTCCATGCCCTTTTCATCACAATGCTCCATGACCCCTGTCATCACAATGCTCCGTGACTCCAGTCATCACAGTGCTTCATAACGTTTGTCATCACAACGGTCTATGCCCGTGTCATCACAAGGCTCTGTGACCTTTGTAACCACAATGTTCCATGAACTTTTCATCACAATGCTCCATGACCCCTGTCATCACAATACTCCATGAATATTTTCAGCCCAATGCTCCATGAAATTCTCATCACAATGCTCCATGAAAAATATCATAATAATGCTCATTGACCACTGTCATCACAACACTCCATGACACCTGACAACACAATGATCCGGGACACTTGTCATCACAATCATCCATGCCCTACTCATCACAATGCTCCATGACCCTGTCATCACAATACTCCATGAACATTTTCAGCCCAATGCTCCATGACACTTGGCATCACAATGCTCCATGCCTTTGTCAGCAAAATGCTACATGACATTGTCATTACAATGCTCTATGTGCTTGTCATCAAGATACTCCATTACCATTGTCATCACAAACCTCCATGAACCTTGGGATCACATTGCTTCATGCCCTTGTCATCACAATGCTCCATGCACTTTGAAATCAAAATGATCCATGACCCCTGTCATCACAATGCTCCAAACACTTGGAATCACAATGTTCCATAACACTTGTCCTCACAACGCTCCATGATGCCTGCCATCACAATACTCCATGCCCTTTTCATCACAATGCTCCATGACCTTTGTCATCACAATTCCTAATACACTTGTCATCACAGTGCTCCCTGGCACTTGTCGTCAGTATGCTCCTTGAACCCTGTCACGAAAAGGCTACATGCCTTTTTCATCAAAAAGCCCCATGCCATTTTCATCTCAATGCTCCATGCCATTGTCATCAAAATACTCCAGAAGCTTGTCATCAGAATGCTCCAAGACCCTTTTCATCACAATTCTCCATGCACTTGACAGCACAATGCTCCCTGACCCTTGTCATCACAAAGCTCCATTAACTTTGTCATCAGAATCCTCCATGAAACTTGGCATCACAATGCTCCAGGCCGTTGTTATCACAATGGGCCATTACATATGTCATCACAGTGCTCCCACACACCTCTCTTCACAATACTGCAAGACCTGGTCATCACAGTGCTACATGCCCTTGTCATCACAATGCGCCATTCCAAGTGTCATCGCAATACTCCATGAAAATTATTAGACCAGTGCTCCATGCACTTGTCATCACAATGCTCCATGCCCTTGTTATCACAATGTTCCATGACCTCTGTCATCACAATGCTCCGTGACTCCAGTCATCACAATGCTCCATGACTTTTGTCATCACAGTGATCTATGCCCTCATCATCAACAGTCTCTGTGACTTTTTTAAGCACAATGCTCCATGAACATTTCATCACAATGCTCTTTGACACTTGTCATCACAATGCACTATGCCTTTCTTAGCACAATGCTCCATGCCCTTGTCATCACATTGCTCCATGACCCCTGTCATCACAATGCTCCGTGACTACTGTCATCACAATTCTTCATAACATTTGTCATCACAATGGTCAATGATCGCATCATCAAAAGGCTCTGTTACCTTTGTAACCACAATGTTCCATGAACTTTTCATCACACTGCTCCAAGACCCTTGTCATCACAATGCTCCATGCCTTTGTCAGAAAAATGCTCCATAACCCTTGTCATCACAATGGGCGACGCGATTTTCATCCCAACGGTCCACAAATTTGTCATCGCAATGCTCCATAAATCTTGTAATCACAATGCTCCTTGCCCTTCACATCAAAATACTCCATTACCCCTGTCATAACAATGCTCCATGACCCCTGCCATCACAATGTTCCACGGCCTTGTCATCACAAGGCTCCATGACCCTTGTCATCACAGTGCTCCAAGAACCCTGTAATCAAAATGCTCCATGCCGTTGTCATCACAAAGGTCCATGACACATGTCATCAGAATGTTCCATGGTCTTCTCATCAAAATGCTTCATGCCGTTATCATCACTATGCTCCCAGACCCCTGTAATCACAATGCTCCATGCCCGTTTTCATCTCAATGGTCCATGAAACCTGTCATCACAATGCATCATGCCCATCATCATAATGCTTCCAGCTATTGTCAGCACAATGAAATCAAAATACTCCATGACCTCTGTCATCACTATGCTCCATGACCCCTGTCATCACAATACTCCATGAACATTTTCAGACCACTGCTACATGACAGTTGTCATCACAATGATCCATGCCCTTGTCATCCCAATGCTCCATGACCCCTGTATTCACAATGCTCCGTGACGCTTTTCATCACAGGGCTCCATGACAACTGTCATCACAATGCTCCATGCGCTTCTCAGCAAGATGCTCCATGATACAGGTCATCACAATGCACCATGCGCTTGTCATCACAGTGCTCCACAATCTTGTCATCACAATGCTCCATAAAGCTTGTCATCACAATGCTCCATGCACTTCTCATCAAAATGCTCTCTCACCACAGATATCAAAATGTTACATCACTATTCGTCACAATACTCCCTCACCCCTGTTATCACAATGTTCCATGACCCCTGTCATCACAATGCTACATGCACTTATCATCACAATGTTCGATGACACCTGTCATCACAAAGCTCCATAACCCCTGTCATCAAAATGCTCCATGACCCTTTTCATCAAAATGCTCCATGAACCCTGACATCACAGTGTTCCATAACCCCTGTCATCAAAATGTTCCATGACAATTTTCATTAAAATGCTCCATGACCCTGTCATCACAATGCTCCCTGCCCTTCTCATCACAATGCACAAACACTTGTCATCAAAATGCTCCCCGTTATTTGTCATCACAAAGATCCATGACCCTTGGCATCACAATGATCCATGTCATTGTCATCACAATGCTCCGTGAATGCTCTCATCACATTGCTCCATGCCCTTGTCATCACAAAGCTCCATGACACATGTCATCAGAATGCTCCATGGCCTTCTCATCACAATGCTCCATTTGCTTGCCATCACAATGCTCCATTACCACTGTCATAACAATGCTCCATGACAACTGCCATCACGATGTTCCGTGGCCTTGTCATCACAAGGCTCCATGACCCTTCTCATCACAATGCTCCAAGACCCCTGTAATCACAAAGTTCCATGCCCATTTTCTTCTCAATGATCCATGAACCGTGTCATCACAATGCACCATGACATCATCACAATGCTTCAGGCTATTGTCATCACAATGAAATCAATATGCTCCATGACCTCTGTCATAACAATTCTCCAAACCCTTGTGATCACAATATTCCATAACTCTTGTCATCACAGTGCCCCATGACACTCGTCATCACAATTATCCATGGTCTTCTCATCAAAATGCTCCATGACCTTTGTCATCACAATGCTCATTACACTTGTCATCAAAATGCTCCCTGACACTTGTTGTCTGTATGCTCCTTGAACCCTGCCATGACAAGGCTCCATGCCTTTTTCATCACAATGATCCATGTCCTTCTCATCACAGTGCTCCATGACACTTGTCATCACAATTCTCCATGAATTTGTCAGCACAATGCTCCCTGACCCTTGTCATCTCAATGCTCCAAGCTATTGTCATCACAATGCACCATTACCTTTGTCATCAGAATCCTCCATGACACTTGGCATCACAATGCTCCATGCCATTGTCATCACAATGGGCGATTACATATGTCAACACAATGCTCCCTGACACCAGTCTTCACAGTACTGCATGACCTGGTCATCACAATGCTCCATGCCCTTGTCACCACAATGCACCATTCCAACATTCATCGCAATAATCCATGAAAGTTATTAGACCAATGCTCCATGCCCTTGTTATCACAATGCTCCATGACCCTTGTCATCACAATGCTCCATGAACTTTTCATCACAATGCTCTTTGATCCTTGTCATCACAATTCTCTATGCCTCTCTCAGCACAATGCTCCATGACCCTTGTCATCACAATGCTCCATGTGCTTGTCAGCACGATGTTCCATGACACATGTTATCACAATGCACCATGCGCTTGTCATCACAGTGCTCCACAATCTTGTCATCACAATGATCCATAAACCTTGTCATCACAATGCTCCAAGAACTTCTCATCAAAATGCTCTCTCACCACAGATATCACAATGTTACATCACTATTTGTCACAATACTCCCTCACCCCTGTCATCACAATGATCCATGACTCCTGTCATCACAATTGTACATGCACATATCATCACAATGTTCGATGACCCCTGACATCACAATGCTCCATAACCCCTGTCATCAAAATTCTCCCAAAACCTTTTCATCAAAATGCTCCATGACCCCTGGCATCACAATGTTCAATAACCCCTGTCATCAAAATATTCCATGACACATTTCATCCATTTGCTCCATGACCCTGTCATTACAATGCTCCCTGCCCTTCTCATCACAATGCACAACGCCCTTGTCATCAAAATGCTCCATGACCTTTGTCATCACAAAGATCCATGACCCTTGGCATCACAATGCTCCATGTCATTTTCATCACAATGCTCCATGATCGCATTCATCACATTGCTCCATGCCGTTGTCATCACAAAGCTCCATGACACATGTCATCAGAATGCTCCATGGCCTTCTCATCACAGTCCTCCATGCCATTGCCATCACAATGTTCCATTACGCCTGTCATAACTATGCTCCATGACCCCTGCCATCACGATGTTCCATGGCCTTGTCATCACAAGGCTCCATGACCCTTCTCATTACAAGGCTCCAAGACCCCTGTAATCACAATGTTCCATGACCCCTGTCATCACAATGCTACATCCCCTTATGATCACAATGTTCCATGACACCTGACATCACAATGTTCCACAACCCCTGTCATCAAAATGCTCCATGACACTTTTTATCCCAAAGCTCCATGACCCCTGACATCACAATGTTCTATAAACCCTGTCATCAAAATATTCCATTACAATTTTCATCAAATTGCTGCATGACCCTGTCATCAAAATTCTCCCTGGCCTTCTCATCACAATGCACCACGCCCTTGTCATCAAAATGCTCCGTGACCTTTGTCATCACAAATCTCCTTGACCCTTGACATCACAATGCTCCATGTCATTGTCATCACAATGCTCCATGAACCTTCTCATCACATTTCTCCATGCCCTTGTCATCACAAAGCTCCATGACACATGTCATCACAATGCTCGATGCCCTTCTCATCACTATGCTCCATGCCATTGTCATTACAATCCTCTATGACCATTGTATCACAGTGTTCCGTATTCTTGTCATCACAATGCTCCATGTCCACTCTCATCACAATAATCCATGAAACATTTCACACCAATGCTTCCTGTCCTTCTCATCACAATGCTCCATTACACCTGTCATAACAATGTTCCATGACCCCTGCCATCACAAAGTTCCACGGCCTTGTCATTCACAAGGCTCCATGACACTTGTCATCACAATGTTCCAAGACCCCTGTAATCACAATGCTCCATGCCCTTGTCATCACAAAGCTCCATGACGCATGTCATTAGAATGTTCCATGGACTTCTCATCACAATGCTCCAAGACACTTTTTATCACAATGCTCCATGCCCCTTTTCATCTCAAAGCTCCATGAATCGTATCATCACAATGCACCATGCCCATTATCATAATGCTTCAGGCTATTTTCCTCACAATGAATTCAAAATGCTCCATGACCTCTGTCATCACAATGCTCCAAACCGTTGGGATCACAATGTTCCATAACACTTCTCATCACAACACCCCATGATGCTCATAATCACAATTATCCATGGTCTTCTCATCACTATGCTCCATAACCTTTGTCATCACAGTGCTCCCTGACACTTGTCGTCAGTAAGCTCCTTGAACACTGTCATTACAGTGCTCCATGCCTTTTTCATCACAATGATCCATGCCCTTTTCATCACAATGCTCAAAGACACCTTTAATCACAATGCTACATGCACTTGTCATCACAGTGCTCCATGACGCATTCATCAGAATGCTCCATGGCCTTCTCTTCAAAATGCTCCATGCCCTTGTCATCAAAATGCTCCAAGATCCCTGTAAACACAGTGCTCCATGCCGCTTGTCATTATAGCACTCCATGACGCTCGTCATCACAATTACCCATGGACTTCTCATCACAGTGCTCCACGGTCTTGCCATCACAATGCTCCATGCCCTGGTCATCACAATGCTCTATGTTCCCTTTCATCACAATTCTCCACGTTCTTGGCATCACTATGTTCCATGACACTTCCCATCACAGTGTTAAATGCTTTGTCATCACAATACTGCACAAGCTTGTCATCAGAATACTCTATGACCCTTGTCATCACAATGATCCATGACCCCGGTCATCACAATGCTCCATGAGACCTATCATCACAATGCTCCATGCCCCTTGTCATTACAGTGCTCCATGATGCTCGTCACCAGAATTATCCATGGTCTTCTCATCACAGTGCTCCACGGTCTTGCCATAACAATGCTCCATGCCCTGGTCATCACAATGCTCCATGTCCCTTGTCATCACAATTCTCCAGGTCCTTGTCATCACAATGCTCCATGACAGTTCTCATCTCTATGCCACATGCTCTTGTCATCACAATTCTCCATGCACTTGTCATCGCAATGTCCCATGACCCCTGTCATAGCAAGCTCCATGCCTTTGTCATCACAATGCTTCACGACCTTTTCATCAAAATTCTCAAAGGCCGTTGTCATCACAATGCTCCATGCCCTTGTCATCACAATGCTCCATCGCCCTTGTCATCACAATGCTCCAAGCCCTTGTCATCACAATGCTCCATTACCTTTGTCATCACAATCCTCCATAACACTCGGCATCACAATGCTCCATGACCCCTGTCATCACAATGGAACATGAAATATGCCATCACAATGCTCCCTGACACCTGTCTTCACAATAATCCATGACCTTGTAATCACAATGTTCCATGCCCTTGCCATCACAATTCTCCATTAACCCTGTCATAACAATGCTCCATGACCCCTGCTATCACGATGTTCCATGGTCTTGTCATCACAAGGCTCCATGACCCTTCTAACCACAATGCTCCAAGACCCCTGTAATCACAATGCTCCATGCCCCTTTTCATCTCAATGATCCATGAACCCGGTCATCACAATGCACCATGCCCATCATCAAAATGCTTCAGGTTATTGTCAACACAATGAAATCAAAATTCTCCATGATCTCTGTCATCACAATGATCCAAATCCCTGTGATCAAACTCTTCCATAACACTTATCATCACAACGTCCCATGACGCTCGTCATCACAATTATACATGGTCTTCTCATCACAATGCTCCATGACCTTTTTCATCACAATGCTCAATACACTTCTCATCACAATGCTCCCTGACACTTGTCCTCAGTATGCTCCTTGAACCATGTCATGACAAGGCTCCATGCCTTTTTCATCACAATGCTCCATGCCCTTGTGATAACAAAGCTCCATGATGCATGTCATCAGAACTTTCCATGGCCATCTCATCCCAATGCTCCAAGCCCTTGTCATCACAATGCCCCAAGACCCCTGTAATCACAATGCACCATGCCCCTTTTCATCAGAATATTCCATGAGACTTGTCATCACAAGTCTCCATGGTCTTCTCATCACAATGCTCCAGTACCTTGTCATCACAAGCCTCCATGGCCCCTGTCATCACAATACTCGATGAACGTTTTCAGTCCAATGCTCCTTGACCTTCTCATCACAATGCTCCATGACCACTGTCATGACAACACTCCATGACACCTGACAACACAATGATCCGGGACTCCTGTCATCACAAAGCTCCAAGACCCTTGTAATCACAATACTCCATGAACATTTTCAGCCCAATGCTCCATGACACTTGTCATCACAATCATCCATGCCCTTGTCATCCCAATTCTCCATGACCCCAGTATTCACAATGCTCCGTGACGCTTGTCATCACAGTGCTCCATGACACCTGTCATCACAATGCTCCATGACTTTGTCAGCAAAATGCTTCATGACCTTGTCATTACAATGCTCTTTGCGCTTATCATCACAATACTCCACTACCATTGTCATAACAATCCTCCATGAACCTTGGGATCACATTGCTTCATGCCCTTGTAATCACAATGCTCCATGCTCCTTTAAATCAAAATGATCCATGACCTCTGACATCACAATGCTCCAAAACCTTGTGATCACAATGTTCCATAACACTTATAATCACAACACCCCATGACGATCATCATCACTATTATCCATGGCCTTCTCATCACCATGCTCCATGACCTTTGTCATCACAATTCTCAATACACTTGTCATCACAATGCTCCCTGACACTTGTCGTCAGAATGCTCCTTGAACCCTGTCACGAAAAGGCTCCATGCCTTTTTCATCAAAATGCCCCATGCCGTTTTCATCACAATGCTCCACGCCACTGTCATCAAAATACTCCACAAGCTCGTCATCACAATGCTCCATGACCTTTGTCATCACAATTCTCCATGCACTTGTCAGCACAATGCTCCCAGACCCTTGTCATCTCAATGCTCCAAGCCATTGTCATCACAATGCACCATTACATTTGTCATCAGAATCCTCCCTGACACTTGGCATCACAATGCTCCATGCCCTTGTCACCACAATGCACCATTCCAACAGTCATCACAATAATACATGAAATTTATGAGACCAATGATCCATGCCCTTGTCATCACAATGCTCCATGCCCCTTGTCAACACAATGCTCCATGACCCCTGTCATCACAGTGCTCCGTGACTCCAGTCATCACAGTGCTTCATGACCTTTGTGATCACAATGGTCCATGCCCTCGTCATCAAGAGTCTCTGTGACCTTTTTAACCACAATGCTCCATGAACTTTTCATCACAATTCTCTTTGATCCTTGTCAACAAAATGCTCTATGCCTTTCTCAGCACAATGCTCCATGACCCTTGTCATCACAATGCTCCATGCACTTGTCAGCACAATGCTCCATGACACATGTCATCACAATGCACCATGCGCTTGTCATCACAGTGCTCCACAATCTTGTCATCACAATGCTCCATAAACATTGTCATCACAATGCTCCATGAACTTCTCATCAAAATGCTCTCTCACCACTGATATCACAATGTTACTTCACTATTCGTCACAATACTCCCTCACCCCTGTCATCAAAATATTCCATGACTCCTGTCATCACAGTGCTACATGCACTTATCATCACAATGTTCGATGACCACTGACATCACAATGTTCCGTAACCCCCGTCATCAAAATGCTCCCTGACCCTTGTCATCTCAATGCTCCAAGCCATTGTCATCACAATGCACCATTACATTTGTCATCAGAATCCTCCATGACCCTTGGCATCACATTGCTCCATGCCCTTGTCATCACTAAGCTCCATGACACATGTCATCAGAATGCTCCATGGCCTTCTCATCACAATGTCCCATGACATTTTTCATCACAATGCTCAATACACTTGTCATCAATATGCTCCATGACACTTGTTGTCTGTATGCTCCTTGAACCCTGTCATGACAAGGCTCCATGCATTTTTCATCACAATGTTCCATGCCCTTTTCATCACACTGCTACAAGACCCCTGTAATCAAAATGCTCCATGTGCTGGTCATCACAAAGCTCAATGACGCATGTCCTCAGATTGCTCCTTGGCCTTCTCTTCACAGTGCTCCATGCCCTTGTCATCACAATGTTCCAAGAACCCTGCAATCACAGTGGTCCATGCCCCTTTTCATCAGTATGCTATATGAGACTTGTCATCACAAGGCTCCATGGATTTCTCATCACAATGCTCCAGGACCTTGTCATCACAATGCTTCACAACTTTGTGAAGAAGATTCTCAATAGCCCTTATCATCATATTGCTCCAAGCCCTAGTCATCACAATGCTCCATTTTATTTGTCATCACAATCCTCCATTACATTTAGCATCACAATGCTCCATGCCATTATCATCGCAATGGACCATGACATATGTCATCACAATGCTCCCTGACACCTGTCTTCACAATACTCCATGACCTTGTCATCACCATGATCCATACACTTGTCATTACAATGCACCATGTCCACTGTCATCACAATAATCTATGAAACTTGTCAGACCAATGTTCCATGCCCCTGTCACCACAATGCTCCATGCCCTTGTCCTCACAATGCTCCATGACCCCTATCATCACAATGCTCCGTGACTCCATTCATCACAGTGTTTCATAACGTTTGTCATCAAAACGGTCCTTGCTCGTGTCATCACAAGGCTCTGTGACCTTTGTAACCACAATGCTCCTTGAACTTTTCATCACAACGCTCCGTGACCCTTGTCATCACAGTGCTCCATGCCTTTGTCAGAACAGTGCTCCATGACCCTTGTCATCACAATGTGCCACGTGATTTTCATCACATCGGTCCACAACCATGTAATCACTATGCTCCATAAACCTTGTAATCACAATGCTCCATGCACTTCTCATCCAAATGCTCTCTCACCAGAGATATCACAATGTTCCATCACTAGTCATCACAATACCCCTCACCCCTGTAATTATAATGTTCCATGACCCCTGTCATCACAGTGCTACATACCCTTATCATCACAATATTCCATGACCCCTGACATCACAATGTTCCATAACCCCTGTAATCAAAATGCTCAATGACCCTTTTCATCCCAAAGCTCCATGACCCCTGACATCACAATATTCTAAACCACCTGCCCTCAAAATATTCCATTACATTTTCATCAAATTGCTGCATGACCCTGTCATCAAAATGCTCCCTGCCCTTCTCATCACAATGCACCACACCATTGTCATCGAAATGCTCCCTGTTATTTGTCATCACAAATCTCCATGACCATTGGCATCACAATGCTCCATGAACACTCTCATCACATTGCTCCATGCCCTTGTCATCACAAAGCTCCATGACACTTGTCATCACAATGCTCGATGCCCTTCTCATCACAATGCTCCATGCCCTTGTCATTACAATCCTGCATGAAACATGCATCACAGTGTTCCGTGCACTTGTCATCCCAATGCTCCATGCCCACTCTCATCACAATAATCCATGAAACATTTTAGACCAAAGCTCAATGCCCTTCTCATCACAATGCTCCATTACCTCTGTCATAACAATGCTCCATGACACATGCCATCACATTGTTCAACGGCATGTCATCACAGGGCTCCATGACCCTTGTCATCACAATGCTCCAAGACCCCTGTAATCACAATGCTCCATGCCCTTGTCATCACAGTGCTCCATGACGCATGTCATCAGAATGTTCCATGGCCTTCTCATTACAATGCTCCATGCCCTTGTAATCACAATGCTCCAAGACCCCGGTAATCACAATGCTCCATGCCCCTTTTCATCTCAATGCTCCATGAACACTGTCATCACAATGCACCATGCCCATCATCATAATGTTTCAGGCTATTGTCATCACAATGAAATCTAAATTCTCCATGAACTCTGTCATCATAATGCTCCAAACCTTTGTGATCACAATGTTCCATAAGACTTATCATCACAACACCCCATGACGCTCATCATCACAATTATCCATGGTCTTCTCATCACAATGCTCCATGACCTTTGTCATCAAATGCTCAATACACTTGTCATCACAATGCTCCCTGACACTTGTCGTCAGTATGCTTATTGAACCCTGTCATGACAAGGCTCAATGCATTTTTCATCACAATGATACATGCCCATTACATCACAATGCATCAAGACACCTGTAATCACAATGCTCCTCAACCTTCTCATCACAGTGCTCCATGGCCAATATCATCACAGTGCTCCATGACCACTGTCATCACAACACTCCATGACACCTGACAACACAATGATCCGGAACTCTTGTCATCAAAATGCTCCATTCCCTAGTCATCACAATGCTCCATGACCCCTGTCATCACAATACTCCATGAACATTTTCAGCCCAATGCTCCATGACCCTTGTCATCACATTGAACCATGCCCTTGTCATCCCAATGCTCCATGACCCCTGTATTCACAAAGCTCCGTGACGCTTCTCATCACAGTGCTCCATGACACCTGTCATCACAATGCTCCATGCCTTTGTCAGCAAATGCTACATGACCTTTTCATTACAATGCTCTATGCGCTTGTCATCACAGTACTCCATTACCATTGTCATCACAATCCTCCATGAACCTTGGGATCACATTGCTTCATGCCCTTGTCATCACAGTGCTCCATGATTCTTGAAATCAAAATGATCCATGACCTCTCTCATCACCATGCTCCATTCCCTGGTCATCACAATGCTCCATGACCCCTGTCATCACAATACTCCATGAATATTTTCAGCCCAATGCTCCATGACCTTCTCATCACAATGCTCCAAGACCAATATCATCACAATGCTCCAAGACCACTGTCATCACAACACTCCATGACACCTGAAAACACAATTATCCGGGACTCTTGTCATCACAATGCTCCATTCCCTAGTCATCACAATGCTCCATGACCCCTGCCATCACAATTTTCTATGCCCTTGTCATCACAAAGCTCCATGACACGTCATCAGAATGTTCCATGTACTTCTCATCAAAATGCTCAATGCCCTTGTCATCACAGTGCTACAAGACACCTGTAATCACAATGCTCCATGCCCCTCTTCATCTCAATGCTCCATGAACCCTGTCATCACATTGCATCATGCCAATCATCATAATGCTTCCGGCTATTGTCAGCACAATGAAATCAAAATTCTACATGACCCCTGTCATCACAGTACTCCATGAACATTTTCAGCCCAAGGCTCCATGACCCTTGTCATCACAATTATCCATGCCCTTGTCAACCCAATGCTCCATGACCCCTGTATTCACAGTGCTCCGTGACGCTTCTCATCACAGTGCTCCTTGAAACTTGTCATCACAATGCTCCATGCCTTTGTCAGCAAAATGCTACATGCCCTTTTCATCACAATGCTCCATGACCCCTGTCATCACAATGCTCCGTGACTCAAGTCATCACAATTATTCATAACATTTGTCATCACAATGGTCGATAACCATGTCATCACAAGGCTCTGTGACTTTTGTAAACACAATGCTCCATGAACTTTTCATCACAATGCTCCGTGACACTTGTCATCACAATGCTCCATGCCTTTGTCCGAAAAATGCTCCATGACCGTTGTCATCACAATGTGCGACACGCTTTTCATCCCAACGGTCCACAAATTTGTCATCCCAATGCTCCATAAAACTTGAAATCACAATGCTCCATTCCCTTCTCATCACAATGCTCCATTACACCGGTCATAACAATGCTCCAATACCACTGCCATCACAATGTTCCACGGCCTTGTCTTCACAAGGCTCCATGACACTTGTCATCACAATGCTCCAAGACTCCTGTAAGCACAATGCTCCATGCCCTTTTCATCACAAAGCTCCATGACACATGTCATCAGAATGTTCCATGTCCTTCTCCACACAATGCTCCATGCCCTTGTCATCAAAATGCTACAAGAGCCGTGTAATCACAATGCTCCATGCCGCTTTTCATCTCAATGCTCCATGAACCCTCTCTTCACAATGCATCATGCCAATCATCATAATGCTTCCGGCTATTGTCAGCACAATGAAATCAAAATTCTCCATGACCCCTGTCATCACAATACTCCATGAACATTTTCAGCCCAATGCTCCATGACCCTTGTCATCACATTGAACCATGCCCTTGTCATCCCAATGCTCCATGACCCCTGTATTCACAAAGCTCCGTGACGCTTCTCATCACAGTGCTCCATGACACCTGTCATCACAATGCTCCATGCCTTTGTCAGCAAATGCTACATGACCTTTTCATTACAATGCTCTATGCGCTTGTCATCACAGTACTCCATTACCATTGTCATCACAATCCTCCATGAACCTTGGGATCACATTGCTTCATGCCCTTGTCATCACAGTGCTCCATGATTCTTGAAATCAAAATGATCCATGACCTCTCTCATCACCATGCTCCATTCCCTGGTCATCACAATGCTCCATGACCCCTGTCATCACAATACTCCATGAATATTTTCAGCCCAATGCTCCATGACCTTCTCATCACAATGCTCCAAGACCAATATCATCACAATGCTCCAAGACCACTGTCATCACAACACTCCATGACACCTGAAAACACAATTATCCGGGACTCTTGTCATCACAATGCTCCATTCCCTAGTCATCACAATGCTCCATGACCCCTGCCATCACAATTTTCTATGCCCTTGTCATCACAAAGCTCCATGACACGTCATCAGAATGTTCCATGTACTTCTCATCAAAATGCTCAATGCCCTTGTCATCACAGTGCTACAAGACACCTGTAATCACAATGCTCCATGCCCCTCTTCATCTCAATGCTCCATGAACCCTGTCATCACATTGCATCATGCCAATCATCATAATGCTTCCGGCTATTGTCAGCACAATGAAATCAAAATTCTACATGACCCCTGTCATCACAGTACTCCATGAACATTTTCAGCCCAAGGCTCCATGACCCTTGTCATCACAATTATCCATGCCCTTGTCAACCCAATGCTCCATGACCCCTGTATTCACAGTGCTCCGTGACGCTTCTCATCACAGTGCTCCTTGAAACTTGTCATCACAATGCTCCATGCCTTTGTCAGCAAAATGCTACATGCCCTTTTCATCACAATGCTCCATGACCCCTGTCATCACAATGCTCCGTGACTCAAGTCATCACAATTATTCATAACATTTGTCATCACAATGGTCGATAACCATGTCATCACAAGGCTCTGTGACTTTTGTAAACACAATGCTCCATGAACTTTTCATCACAATGCTCCGTGACACTTGTCATCACAATGCTCCATGCCTTTGTCCGAAAAATGCTCCATGACCGTTGTCATCACAATGTGCGACACGCTTTTCATCCCAACGGTCCACAAATTTGTCATCCCAATGCTCCATAAAACTTGAAATCACAATGCTCCATTCCCTTCTCATCACAATGCTCCATTACACCGGTCATAACAATGCTCCAATACCACTGCCATCACAATGTTCCACGGCCTTGTCTTCACAAGGCTCCATGACACTTGTCATCACAATGCTCCAAGACTCCTGTAAGCACAATGCTCCATGCCCTTTTCATCACAAAGCTCCATGACACATGTCATCAGAATGTTCCATGTCCTTCTCCACACAATGCTCCATGCCCTTGTCATCAAAATGCTACAAGAGCCGTGTAATCACAATGCTCCATGCCGCTTTTCATCTCAATGCTCCATGAACCCTCTCTTCACAATGCATCATGCCAATCATCATAATGCTTCCGGCTATTGTCAGCACAATGAAATCAAAATTCTCCATGACCTCTGTCATCACAATGCTCCATGACCCCTGTCATCACAATACTCCATGAATATTTTCAGCCCAATGCTCCATGACCCTTGTCATCACAATGATCTTTGCCCTTGTCATCCCAATGCTACATGACCCCTGTATTCACAATGATCCATGACGCTTGTCATCACAGTGTGCCATGACACTTGTCATCACAATGCTCCATTCCTTTGTCAGCAAAATGCTACATGACCTTGTCATTATAATGCTCTATGTGCTTGTCATCACAATACTCCATTACCGTTGTCATCACAATCCTCCATGAACATTGGGATCACATTGCTTCATGCCCTTGTCATCACAATGATCCATGCTCCTTGAAATCAAAATGATCCATGACCTCTGTCATCACAATGCTCCAAACCCTTGTGATCACAATGTTCCATAACACTTGTCATCACATCGTTCCATGATGCCTGTCCTCAAAATACTCCATGCCCTTTTCATCACAATGCTCCATGACCTTTGTCATCACAATTCTCAATACACTTGTCATCACAATGCTCCCTGACATTTGTCATCAGAATGCTCCTTGAACCCTGTCACGAAAAGGGTCAATGCCTTTTTCATCAGTATGCCCCATGCCGTTTTCATCACAATGCTCCATGCCATTGCCATCAAAATACTCCACAAGCTTGTCATCAGAATGCTCCCTGACCGTTGTCATCACAATGCTCCAAGCCATTGTCATCACAATGCTCCATTACCTTTGTCATCAGAATCCTCCATGACACTTGGCATCACAATGCTCCATGCCATTGTCATCACAATGGGCCATTACATATGTCATCACAATGCTCCCTGACACCTGTCTTCCCAATACTGCATGACCTGGTCATCACAATGCTCCATGCCGTTGTCATCACAATGCGGCATTCCAACTGTCATCACAATAATCCATGAAACTTATTAGACCAATATTCCATGTCCTTGTCATCACAATACTCCATGCCCTTGTTATCACAATGCTCCATGACCCCTGTCATCACAATGCTCCGTGACTCCAGTTATCACAATGCTTCATGACCTTTGTCATCACAATGGTCCATGACCTCGTCATCAACAGTCTCTGTGACCTTTTTAACCACAATACTCCATGAACTTTTCATCACAATGCTCTTTGACCTTTGTCATCACAATGCTCTATGCCTTTTTCAGCACAATGCTCCATGACCCTTGTCATCACAATGCTCCATGTGCTTGTCAGCACAATGCTCCATGACACATGTCATCCCAATGCACCATGCGCTTGTCATCACAGTGCTCCCCAATCTTGACATCACAATGCTCCATGAAACTTTTCATCTCAATGCTCCATGGACTTCTCACCAAAATGCTCTCTCACCACTGATGTCACAATGTTACATCAATATTCATCACAATATTCCCTCACCCCTGTCATCAAAATTTGCCATGACTCCTGTCATCACAATGCTACATGCACTTATCATCACAATGTTCGATGACCCCTGGCATCACAATGTTCCATAACCACTGTCATCAAAATGTTCCTTGACACTTTTCATCAAATTGCTCCATGACACTGTCATCACAATGCTCCCTACCCTTCTCATCACAATGCACAACGCCCTTGTCTTCAAAATGCTCCATGACCTTTGTCATCACAAAGATCCATAACCCTTGTCATCACAATGCTCCATGTCATTGTCATCACAATGCTCCATTAAGGTTCTCATCACATTGCTTCATGTCCTTGTCATCACAAACCTCCATGACACATATCATCAGAATGCTCCATGGCCTTCTCATCACAATGCTCCTTGCCCTGCCATCACAATGCTCCATTATCCCTGTCATACCCATGATCCATGACCCCTGCCATCACGATGTTCCATGGCCTTGTCATCACAAGGCTCCATGACCCTTCTCATCACAGTGCTCCAAGAACCCTGTAACAACAATGATCCATGCCCATTTTCATCTCAATGTTTCATGAACCCTGTCATCACAATGCACCATGACCATAATCATAATGCTTCATGCTATTGTCATCATAATGAAATCAAAATGCTCCATGATCTCTGTCATAACAATGCTCCAAACGCTTGTGATCACAATATACCAAAACACTTGTCATCACAATGCACCATGACGCTCGTCATCACAGTTATCCATGGTCTTCTCATCACAATGCTCCATGACCTTTGTCATCACGATGCTCAATACACTTGTCATCAAAATGCTCTCTGACACTTGTTGTCTGTATGCTCCTTGAACCCTGTCATGACAAGGCTCCATGCTTTTTCATCACAATGCTCCAAGACCCATGTAATCACAATGCTCCATGCCCTTGTCATCACAATGCTAAACGACGCATGTCTTCAGAATGCTCTTGGCCTTCTCCTCACAATGCTCCATGCACATGTCATCACAATGTTCCAAGACGCCTGTAATCACAATGGTCCATGTCCATTTTCATCAGTATGCTCCATGAGATTTGTCATCACAAGGCTCCATGTTTTTCTCATCACAGTGCTCCAGGACATTGTCATCACAATGCTTCACGACCTTGTCCTGAAAATTCTCAATGGCCCTTGTCATTATAATGCTCCAAGCCCTAGATATCACAGTGCTCCATTATATTTGTCAACACAATCCTCCATTACATTTGGCATCACAAGGCTCCCTGCTATTGTCATCGCAATGGACCATGACATATGTCATCACAATGCTCCCTGACAACTGTCTTCACTGTACTCCATGACTTTCTCATCACAATGATCCATGCCCTTGTCATCACAATGCACCATGTCCACTGTCCTCACAATAATCTATGAAAGTTGTCAGACGAATGCTCCATGCCCCGTCATCACAATGCTCCATGCCCTTGTCATCACAATGCACCATGACCCCTGTCATCACAATGCTCCGTGACTCCAGTCATCACAATGCTTCATAACATTTGTCATCACAATGCTCCATGCCCGCGTCATCACAAGGCTCTGTGTCGTTTGTAACCACAATGCTCCATGAACATTTCATCACAATACTCCGTGACCCTAGTCATCACAATGCCCCATGCCTTTGTCAAAAAAATGCTCCATGACCCTTTTCATCACAATTTACCACGCACTTTTCCTCACAACGGTCCACAATTTTCTCATTGCAATGCTCCGTAAAACTTGTAATCACAATGCTCCATGCCCTTCTCATCACAATGCTCCATTACCCGTGTCATAACAGTGCTCCATGACGCCATCCATCACGATGTTCCATGGCCTTGTAATCACAAGGCTCCATGACACTTGTCATCACAATGCTCCAAGACCCCTGTAATCACAATGCTCGATGCCCTTGTCATCACAAAGCACCATGACACATGTCATCAGAATGTTCCATGGCCTTCTCATTAAATGCTCCATGCCCTTGTCATCACAGTGCTCCAAGACCCCTGTAATCACAATGCTCCATGCCCCTTTTCATCCCCATGCTCCATGAACACTGTCATCACAATGCATCATGCCCATCATCATATTGCTTCCGGCTATTGTCAGCACATTGAAATCAAATTTCTCCTTGACCTCTGTCATCACCATGCTCCATGACCCCTGTCATCACAATACTCCTTGAACATTTTCAGCCCAATGCTCCATGACCCTTGTCATCACAATGATCCATGCCCTTGTCATCCCAATGCTCCATGACCCCTGTATTCACAAAGCTCCGTGACGCTTGTCATCACAGTGCTCCATGACACCTGTCATCACAATGCTCCATGCCTTTGTCAGCAAAATGCTACATGACCTTGTCATTATAATGCTCTATGTGCTTGTCATCACAGTACTCCATTACCATTGTCATCACAATCCTCCATGAACCTTGGGATCACATTGCTTCATGCCCTTGTCATCACAGTGCTCCATGCTCCTTGAAATCAAAATGATCCATGACCTCTGTCATCACAATGCTCCAAACCCTTGTAATCACAATGTTCCATAACACTTGTCATCACAACGCTCCATGATGCCTGTCATCACAATACTCCATGGCCTTTTCATCACAATGCTCCATGACCATTGTCATCACAATTCTAAATACACTTGTCATTACAATGCTTCCTGAAACTTGTCGTCAGAATGCTCCTTAAAACCTGTCACGAAAAGGCTCCATGCCTTTTTCATCACAATGCCCCATGCCATTTTCATCACAATGCTCCATGCCGTTGTCATCAAAATGCTCCATGCCTTTCTTTGAAAAATGTTCCATGACCCTTCTCATCACAATGTGCCATTCGCTTTTCATCACAACGGTCCAGAAACTTGTCATTGCAATGCTCCATAAACCTTGTAATCACAATGCTCCATACACTTCTCATCAAAATGCTCTCTCACCGGAGATATCACAGTGTTTCATCACTAGTCGTCACAATACTCCCTCACCCCTGTAATCACAATGTCCCATGACCCCTGTCATCACAATGCTACATCCCCTTATCATCACAATGTTCCATGACCCCTGACATCACAATGTTGTATAACCCCTGTCATCAAAATGTTCCAATACACTTTTCATCAAATTGCTGCATGACCCTGACATCAAAATACTCCCTGCCATTCTCATCACAATGAACCATGCACTTGTCATCAAAATGCTCCATGACCTTTGTCATCACAAAGCTCCATGAACCCTGGCATCACAATGCTCGATGTCACTGTCATCACAATGCTCCATGAACCCTCTCATCACATTTATCCATGCCCTTGTCATCACAAAGCTCCATGACACTTGTAATCACAATGCTCGATGCCCTTCTCATCACAATGCCCCATGCCCTTGTCATTAGAATCCTCCATGACCCATGTATCACATTGTTCCATGTCCTTATCATCACAATGCTCTATGCCCACTCTCATCACAATAATCCATGAAACATTTCAGACCAATGCTCCATGCCCTTCTCATCACAATGCTCCTTTACCTCTGTCATAACTATGCTCCATGACACCTGCCATCACAATATTCCACGGCCTTGTCATCACAAGGCTCCATGACACTTGTCATCACAATGCTCCACGACCCAACTAATAAAAATGCTCCATGCCCTTGTCATCACAATGCTCCAAGACCCTTGTAATCAAAATGCTCCATGCGTCCTTTCATCTCAATGCTCCATGAACCCTGTCATCACAATGGACGATTCCCATCATCATAATGCTTCAGGCTATTGTCATCACAATGAAATCAAAATGCTCCATGACCTCTGTCATCACAATGCTCCAAACCCTGGTGATCACAATGTTCCATAACACTTATCATCACAACACCCCTTGACGCTCATCATCACAATTATCCATGGTCATCTCATCACAATGCTCCATGACCTTTGTCATCACAATGCTTAATACACTTGTTATCACAATGCTCCCTGACACTTGTCATCAGTATGCTCCATTAACCCTGTCATGACACGTCTCCATCCCTTTTTCATCACAATGATCCCTGCCATTTTAATCACAATGCTCCAAGACCACTGTAATCACAATGCTCCATGCCGTTGTCATCATAAAGCTCAATGATGCATCTCATCAGAATGCTCCATGGCCTTCTCATCACAATGCTCCATGCCCTTGTCATCACAATGCTCCAAGACCCCTGTAATCACAATGCTCCATGTCCCTTTTCATCAAAATGCTCCATGAGACTTGTCATCACAAGTCTCCATTGTCTTCTCATCAATGTGCTCCAGGAACTTGTCATCAAAATGCTCCATGACCCCTGTCATCACAATACTCCATGAACATTTTCAGCCCAATGCTCCATGACCCTTGTCATCACAATCATCCATGCCCTTGTCATCCCAATGCTCCATGACCCCTGTATTCACAATGTTCCGTGACGCTTGTCATCTCAGGGCTCCATGACACCTGTCATCACAATGCTCCATGCCTTTTTCAGCAAAATACTACCTGACTTTGTCATTGCAATGCTCTATGCGCTTGTCATCACAATACTCCATTCCCACTGTCATCACAGTCCTCCATGAACGTTGGGATCACCTTGCTTCATGCCCTTGTCATCACAATGCTCCATGCTCCTTGAAATCTAAATGATCCATGACCTCTGTCATCACAGTGCTCCAAACCCTTGTGATCACAATGTTCCATAGCACTTGTCATCACAACGCTCTAAGATGCCTGTCATCACATTACTCCATGCCTTTTTCATCACAATGCTCCATGACCTTTGTCATCACAATTCTCAATACACTTGTCATCACAATGCTCCCTGACACTTGTCATCAAAATGCTCCTTGAACCCTTTCACGAAAATGCTCCATGCCTTTTTCATCACAATGCCCATGCCATTTTCATCACAATGATCCATGCCATTGTCATCAAAATACTCCACAAGCTTGTCATCAGAATGCTCCATGACGCTTGTCATCACAATTTTCCATGCACTTGTCAGCACAATGCTCCCTGACCCTTGTCATCACAATGCTCCAAGCCATTGTCATCACAATGCTCCATTTCCATTGTCATCAGAATCCTCCATGACACTTGGCATCACAATGCTCCATGCCATTGTCATCACAATGGGCCATGACATATGTCATCACAATGCTCCCTGACACCTGTCTTCACAATACTGCATGACCTTCTCATCACAATGCTCCATGCCCTTCTCATCACAATGCGCCATTCCAACTGTCATTGCAATAATCCATGAAACTGATTAGACCAATGTTCCCTGCCCTTGTGATCACAATGCTCCATGCCCTTGTTATCACAATGCTCCATGACCCCTGTCATCACAATGCTCCATGAATCGATTCATCACAATGCTTCATGACGTTTGTCATCACAGTGGTCCATGCCCTCGTCATCCACAGTCTCTGTGACATATTTAACCACATTGCTCCATGAAATTTTCATCACAATGCTCTTTGACCCTTGTCATCACAATGCTCTATGCCTTCCTCAGCACAATGCTCCATGACCCTTGTCATCACAATGCTCCATGCGCTTGTCAGCACAGTGCACCATGACCCATGTCATCACAATGCATCCTGCGCTTGTCATCACCGTGCTCCACAATCTTGTCACCACAATGCTCCATAAAACTTGTCATCACAATTCTCCATGCACTTCTCATCAACATGCTCTCTCACCACAGATATCACAATGTTACATCACTATTCATCACAATACTCCCTCACCACTCTCATCACAAAGTTCCATGACTCCTGTCTTTGCAATGCTACATGCACTTATCATCACAAAGTTCGATGACCCCTGACATCACAATGTTCCATAACCCCTGTCATCAAAATATTCCATGACACTTTTCATCAAATTGCTCTATGACCCTGTCATCACAATGCTCCATGCCCTTCTCATCACATTGTACCACCCCTTGTCATCAAATGTCTCCATGACCTTTGTCATCACAAAGATCCATGACACTTGGCATCTCAATGCGCCATGACATTGTCATCACAATGCTCCATGAAACCTCTAATCACAATGCTCCATGACACTTTGCATCTCAATGCTCCATGAACCCTGTCATCAAAATGCACCATGCCCATCATCATAATGCTTCAGGCTCTTATCATCACAATGAAATCAAAATATTCGATGATCTGTCTCATCACAATGATCCAAATCCTTGTGATCACAATGTTCTATAACACTTATCATCACAACGCCCCATGATGCTCATCATCACAATTATCCATGCTCTTCTCATCACAGTGCTACATGACCTTTGCCATCACAATGCTGTATAAACTTGTCATCACAATGCTCCCTGACACTTGTCATCAGTATGCTCCTGGAACCCTGTCATGACAAGGATCCATAACATTTTCATAACAATGATCCATGCCAATTTCTTCACAATGCTCCAAGACACCAGTCATCACAGTGCTCCATGTGCTTGTCATCACATTGCTCGAAGACCCCTGTAATCACAATACTCCATGCCACTTTTCATCAGAATGCTCCATGAGACTTTTTATTACAAGGCTCCATGGTCTTCTCATCACAATGATCCATGCCCTTGTCATCACAAAGCTCCATGACACTTGTCATCACAATGCTCGATGACATTCTCATCACAATGCTCCATGCCCTTGTCATTACAATCCTGCATGACCCATGTATCACAGTGCTCCTTGCCCTTGTCATCACAATGCTCCATGCCCACTGTCATCACAATAATCCATGAAACATTTCAGACGAAAGTTCCATACCCTTCTCATCACAATGCTCCATTACTCCTGTCATAACAATGCACCATGACCCCTGCCATCACAATCTTCCATGGCCTAGTCATCACAAGGTTCCATGACATTTCTCATCACAATGCTCAAGACCCCTGAAATCACAATGCTCCATGCACTTGTCATCACAAAGCTCCATGACGCATGTCATCAGAATGTTCCATGGCCTTCTCATCACAATGTTCCATGGCCTTGTCAGCACAATGCTCCAAGACCCTTGTAATCACAATGCTCCATGCCGCTTTTCATCTCTGTGCCCCATGAAACCTGTCATCACAGTGCACCATGCCCATCATCATAATGCTTCAGGCTATTGTCATCACAATGAAATCAATATTCTGCATGTCCTCTGTCATCATAATGCTCCAAACCCTTGTGATCACAATTTTGCATAACACGAATCATCACAACACCCCATGATGCTCATCACCACAATTATCCATGGTCTTCTCATCACAATTCTCCATGATCTTTGTCATCACAAGGCTCAATACACTTGTCATCACAATGCTCCCTGACACTTGTTGTCAGTATGCTCCTTGAACCCTGTCATGACAAGGCTCCATGCCTTTTTCGTCACAATGATCCATGCCATTTTCATCACAATGCTCCAAGATCCCTCTAATCACAATGCTCCATGCCCTTGTCATCACTAAACTCCAGGACACATGTCATCAGAATGCTCCATGGCCTTCTCATCACAATGTTCCATACCCTAGTCTTCACAATGCTCCAAGACCCCTGTAATCACAATGCTCCATGCCCCTTTTCATCAGAATGCTCCATGAGACTTGTCATCACAAGTCTCCATGATCTTCTCATCACAATGCTCCAGGAACTTGTCATCACCATGCTTCATTTACTTGTCATCACAATGCTCCAGGACCCCTATCTTCACAATATTCCATGCACATTTTCAGCCCAATGCTCCACGACCTACTCATCACAATGCTCCATGGCCAATATCATCACAATGCTCCATGACCACTGTCGTCACAAAATTCCATGACACCTCACAACACAATGATCCGGGATTCTTGTCATCACAATAATCCATGCCCTTATCATCCCAATGCTCCATGAACCCTGTATTCACAATGCTCCGTGACGCATGTCATAACAGTACTCCATGACACATGTCATCACAATGCTCCATGCCTTTGTCAGCAAAATGCTACATGACCTTGTCATTACAATGCTTTGTGCGCTTGTCATCACAATACTCCATTTCCATTGTCATCACAATCCTCCATGAACCTTGGGATCACATTGCTTCATTCCTTTGTCATCACAATGCTCCATGCTCCTTGAAATCAAAATGATCCATGACCTCTGTCATCACAATGCTCCAAATCCTTGTGATCACAGTGTTCCATAACACTTGTCATCACAAAGCTCCATGATGCCTGTCATCACAATACTCCATGGACTTTACATCACAAAGCTCCATGACTTTGTCATCACAAATCTCAATATACATGACATCACAATGCTCCCTGACACTTGTCATCAGTATGTTCCTTGAACCCTGTCACGAAAAGTCTCCATGCCTTTTTCATCACAAAGCCCCATACCGTTTTCATCACAATGCTCCATGCCATTGTCATCAAAATACTCCACAAGCTTGTCATCAGAATGCTCTATGACCCTTGTCATCACAATTCTCCATGCACTTGTCAGCTCAATGCTACCTGACCCTTGTCATCACAATGCTCCAAGCCATTGTCATCACAATGCTCCATTACATTTGTCATCAGAATCCTCCATGACACTTGGCATCACAATGCTCAATGCCATTGTCATCCCAATGGGCAATTACATATGTCATCACAATGCTCCCTGACAGCTGTCTTCACAAAACTGCATGATCTGGTCAACACAATGATCCATGCCCTTGTCATCACAATGCGCCATTCCATCTGTCATCACAATAATCCATGAAACGTATTAGACCAATGCTCCATGCCCTTGTCATCACAATGCTCCATGCACTTGTTATCACAATGTTGCAAGACCCCTGTAATCAGAATTTTCCATGCCCCTTTTCATTAGTATGCTCCATGAGACTTGTCTTCACAAGGGTCCATGGTTTTCTAAACACAAAGCTCCAGGACCTTGTCATCACAATGCTCCTCGACCTTGTAATGAAAATTCTCAATGGCCCTTGTCATCATAATGCTCCAAGCCCTAGTCATCACAATGCTCCATTATATTTGTCATCACAATCCTCCATTACATTTGGCATCTCAATGCTCCCTGACATTGTCATCGCAGTGGACCATGACATATGTCATCACAATGCTCCCTGACACCTGTCTTTACAATACTCCATGACCTTCTCATCACAATGATCCATGCCCTTGTCATCCCAATGCTCCATGACCCCTGTATTCACAATGCTCCGTGACCCTTGCCATCACAGAGCTCCATGACACCTGTCTTCACAATACTCCATGACCTTCTCATCACAGTGCTCCATGCCCTTGTCATCACAATGCACCATGTCCACTGTCATCACAATAATCTATGAAACTTGTCAGACCAATGCTCCATGCCACTGTCATCGCAATGCTCCATGCCCATGTCATCACACTGCTCCATTACCCCTGTCATCACAATGCTCCCTGAATCCAGTCATCACAATTCTTCATAACGTTTGTCAACACAACGGTCCATGCTCGTGTCCTCAAAAGGCTCTGTGTCCTTTGTAACCTCAATGCTCCATGAAATTTTCATCACAATGCTCCGTGACCCTTGTCATCACAATGCTCCATGCCTTTGTCCGAACAATACTCCATGACCCTTGTCATCACAATGTGCCACGTGCTTTTCATCACAATAATCCACAACCTTGTCATCGCTATCCGCCATAAACTTTGTAATCACAATGCTCCATGCACTTCTCATCCAAATGCTCTCTCACCTGAGATATCACAATGTTCCGTCACCAGTTATCACAATCCTCCCTCACCCCGGTAATCACAATGTTCCATGACCCCAGTCATCACAATGCTACATCCCCTTATCAGCACAATGTTCCATAACCCCTGACATCACAATCTTCCATAACCCCTGTCATCAAAATGCTCCATGACCCTTTTCATCCCAAAGCTCCATGACCCCTGGCATCAAAATATTCTATAACCCCTGTCATCAAAATGTTCCATTACACTTTTCATCAAATTGCTGCATGACCCTGTCATCAAAATGCTCCCTGCCCTTCTCATCACAATGCACCACACCCTTGTCATCAAAATGTTCTATGACCTTTGTCATCACAAACCTCCATGACCATTGGCATCACAGTGCTCCATGTTATTGTCATCACAGTGCTCCATAAACGCTCTCATCACATTGCTCCATGCCCTTGTCATTACAAAGCTCCATGACACTTGTCATCACAGTGCTCGATGCCCTTCTCATCACAATGCTCCATGCCCTTGTCATTACAATCTTCCATGACCCATGTATCACAGTGTTCCGTGCCCTTGTCATCACAATGCTCCATGCCCACTCTCATCACAATAATCCTTGAAATATTTCAGACCAATGCTCAATGCCCTTCTCATCAAAATGCTCCATTACCTCTGTCATAACAATGCTCCATGACCACTGCCATCACAATGTTCCATTACACTTTTCATGAAATTGCTGCATGACCCGGTCATCAAAATGCTTCCTGCCATTGTCATCACAATGCACCATGCCCTTGTCATCAAAATGCTCCATGACTTGTCATCACAAAGCTCCATGACACCTGTCATCACAATGCTCCATGCATTTGTCAGCAAAATTCTACATGACCTTGTCATTAGAACGCTCTATGCGCTTGTCATTACAATGCTCCAAGAACTCTGTAATCACAATGCTCCATGCCCTTTTTCATCTCAATGCTCCATGAACCGTGTCCTTACAATGCACCATGCCCATCATCATAATGCTTCAGGCTATTGTCATCACAATGAAATAAAAATTCTCCATGAACTCTGTCAACATAATGCTCCAAATCCTTGTGATCACAATGTTTCATAACACTTATCATCACAACACCGCATGACGATCATCATCACAAATATCCATGGTCTTCTCATCACAATGCTCCATGATCTTTGTCATCACAATGCTCAATACACTTGTCATCACAATGCTCCCTGACACTTGTCGTCAGTATGCTCCTTGAACCCTGTCATGACAAGGCTCCATGCCTTTTTCATCACAGTGATCCATTCCCTTTTCATCACAATGCTCCAAGACCCCTGTAATCACAAAGCTCTATGCCCTTGTCATCACAAAGCTCCATGACGCAAGACATCAGAATGCTCCATGGCCTTCTCCTCACAACGCTCGATGTCATTGTCATCACAGTGCTCCATGAACCCTCTCATCGCATTGCTTCTTGCCCTTGACATTACAATCCTCCATGACCCATGTATCACAGTGTTCCGTGCCCTTTTCATCACAATTCTCCATGCCCAATCTCATCACAATAATCCATGAAATATTTCAGACCAATGCTCAATTCCCTTCTCATAACAATGCTCCATTACCTCTGTCATAACAATGCTCCATGACCATTGCCATCACAATGTTCCACGGCCTTGTCATCACAAGGCTCCATTACCCATGTCTTCGCAATGCTCCAAGACACCTGTAATCAAAATGCTCCATGACCTTGTCATAACAAAGCTCCATGATGCATGTCATCAGTAGGTTCCATGGCCTTCTCTTCACAATGTTCCATGCCCTTGTCATCACAGTGTTCCAAGACCCCTGTAATCAAAATGCTCCATGCCCCTTTTCATCTCAATGATCCATGAACTCTGTCATCACAATGCACCATGCCCATCATCATAATGCTTCATGCTATTGTCATCACAATGAAATCAAAATGCTCCATGACCTCTGTCATAACAATGCTCCAAACCCTTGTGATCACAATATTCCATAACACTTGTCATCACTGTGCCGCATGACACTCGTCATCACAGTTATCCATGGTCTTCTCATCACAATGCTCCATGCCCTTGTCATCACAAAGCTCAATGAAATATGTCTTCAGAATGCTCCTTGGCCTTCTCCTCACAATGCTCCATGCCCATGTCATCACAATGTTCCACGACCCCTGTAATCACAATGGTCCATGCCCCTTTTCATCAGTATGCTCCATGAGATTTGTCATCACAAGTCTCTATGGATTTCTCATCACAATGCTCCAGGACATTGTCATCACAATGCTTCACGACCTTGTTCTGAAAATTCTCAATGGCCCTTGTCATCATAATGATCCAAGCCCTAATCATCACAATGCTCCATTATATTTGTCATCAAAATCCTCCATTACATTTGGCATCACAATGCTCTCTGCCATTCTCATTGCAATGGACCATGACATATGTCATCACAATTCTCCCTGACACCTGTCTTCACAATACTCCATGACCTTCTCATCACAATGATCCATGCCCTTTTCATCACAATGATCCAAGACCCATGTAATCACAATGCTCCATGCCCTTGTCATCACAAAACTCAATGACGCTTGCCATCAGTATTCTCCTTTGTCTTCTACTCACTATGCTCCATGCCCTTGTCATCACAATGTTCCAAGACCCCTGTAATCACAATGCTCCATGCCCCTTTTCTTCAGTATGCTCCATGAGACTTGTCATCACAAGGATCCATGGTTTTGTCATCACAATGCTCCAGGACATTGTCATCACAATGCTTCACGACCTAGTCATGAAAATTTTCAATGGCCCTTGTCATCATAATGCTCCAAGCCCTAATCATCACAATGCTCTATTATATTTGTCATCACAATTCTCCATTACATTTGGCATCACAATGCTCCATGCCATTTTCTTCGCAATGGCCCATGACATATGTCATCACAATGCTCCCTGACACCTGTCTTCACAATAATCCATGACCTTCTCATCTCAATGCTCCATGCCCTTGTCATCACAATGCACCATGTCCACTCTCATCACAATAATCTATGAAACTTCTCAGACCAATGCTCCATGCCCGTGTCATCACAATCGTCTATGACCCCTGTCATCACAATGCTCCGTTACTCCAGTCATCACAATGCTTCATAACGTTTGTCATCACAATGGTCCATTCCCGTGTCATCACAAGGCTCTGTGACCTTTGTATCCACAATGCTCCATGAAATTTTCATCACAATTCTCTGTGACACTTGTCATCACAGTGCTCCATGTCTTTGTCAGAACAATGCTCCATGACAATTTTCATCACAATGTGCCATGCGCATTTCATCACAACGGTCCACAAACTTGTCATTGCAATGCTCCATAAACGTTGTAATCACAATGGTCCATGCACTTCTCATCAAAATGCTCTCTCACCAGAGATATCACAATGTTCCATCACTAGTCTTCACAATACTCCCTCACCCCTGTAATCACAAGGTTCCATGACACTGTCATCACAATGCTACATCCCCTTATCATCACAAAGTTCCATGACCCCTGCCATCACAATGTTCCATAACCCCTGTCATCAAAATGCTCCATGACCCTTTCCATCCCAAAGCTCCAAGTCCCCTGACATCACAATGGTCTATAAACCCTGCCATCAAAATGTTCCATTACACTTTTTATCAAATTGCTGCATGACCCGGTCATCAAAATGCTCCATGCCCTTCTCATTACAATGCACCATGTCCTTGTCATGAAAATGCTCCATGACTTGTCATCACAAAGCTCCATGGCCCTTGGCATCACAATGCTCCATGTCATTGTCATCACAATGCTCCATGAACACTCTCATCACATTGCTCCATGCCCTTGTCATCACAAAGCTCCATGACACTTGTCATCACAATGCTCGATGCCATTCTCATCACAATGCTCCATGCCCTTGTCATTACAATCCTGCATGACCCATGTATCACAGTGTTCCATGCCCTTGTCATCACAATGCTCCATGCCCACTCTCATCACAATAATCCATGAAACATTTCAGACCAAAGTTCCATACCCTTCTCATCACAATGCTCCATTACTCCTGTCATAACAATGCACCATGACCCCTGCCATCACAATCTTCCATGGCCTAGTCATCACAAGGTTCCATGACACTTCTCATCACAATGCTCAAGACCTCTGAAATCACAATGCTCCATGCCCTTGTCATCACAAAGCTCCATGATGCATGTCATCAGAATGTTCCATGGCCTTCTCATCACAATGTTCCATGCCCTTGTCAGCACAATGCTTCAAGACCCTTGTAATCACAATGCTCCATGCCACTTTTCATCTCAATGCCCCATGAACCCTGTCATCACAATGCACAATGCCCATCATCATAATGCTTCAGGCTATTGTCATCACAATGAAATCAATATTCTGCATGTCCTCTGTCATCATAATGCTACAAAACATTGTGATCACAACTTTGCATAACACGAATCATCACAAAACCCCATGATGCTCATCATCACAAGTATCCATGGTCTTCTCATCACAATGCTCCATGATCTTTGTCATCACAATGCTCAATACACTTGTCATCACAATGCTCCCTGACACCTGTCGTCAGTATGCTCCTTGTACCCTGTCATGACAGAGCACCATGCTTTTTTCATCACAATGATCCATGCCCTTTTCATCACAATGCTCCAAGATACCTCTAATCACAATGCTCCATGCCCTTGTCATCACATATCTCCAGGACACATGTCATCAGAATGCTCCATGGCCTTCTCATCACAATGCTCCATGCCCTAGTCTTCACAATGCTCCAAGACCCCTGTAATCACAATGCTCCATGCCCCTTTTCATCAGAATTCTCCATGAGACTTCTCATCACAATTCTCCATGGTCTTCACATCACAATGCTCCAGGACCTTGTCATCACCCTGCTTCATTTACTTGTCATCACAATGCTCCAGGACCCCTATCATCACAATACTCCATGCACATTTTCAGCCCAATGCTCCACGACCTACTCATCACAATGCTCCATGGCCAATATCATCACAATGCTCCATGACCACTGTCATGACAACATTCCATGACACCTCACAACACAATGATCTGGGATTCTTGTCATCACAATGATCCATGCCCTTATCATCCCAATGCTCCATGACCCCTGTATTCACAATGCTCCGTGACGCTTGTCATCACAGTGCTCCATGACAAATGTCATCACAATGCTCCATGCCTTTGTCAGTAAAATGCTACATGACCTTGTCTTTACAATGCTTTGTGCACTTGTCATCACAATACTCCATTTCCATTGTCATCACAATCCTCCATGAACCTTGGGATCACATTGCTTCATTCCTTTGTCATCACAATGTTCCATGCTCCTTGAAATCAAAATGATCCATGACCACTGTCATCACAATGCTCCAAATCCTTGTGATCACAGTGTTCCATAACACTTGTCATCACAACGCTCCATGATGCCTGTCATCACAATACTCCATGGACTTTACATCACAATGCTCCATGACCTTTGTCATCAAAATTCTCAATATATATGTCATCCCAATGCTCTCTGACACTTGTCATCAGAATGTTCCTTGAACCCTGTCACGAAAAGTCTCCATGCATTTTTCATCACAAAGCCCCATGCCATTTTCATCACAATGCTCCATGCCATTGTCATCAAAATACTCCACAAGCTTGTCATCAGAATGCTCCATGACCCTTGTCATCACAATTCTCCATGCACTTGTCAGCTCAATGCTCCCTGACCCTTGTCATCACAATGCTCCAAGCCATTGTCATCACAATGCTCCATTACCTTTGTCTTCAGAATCCTCCATGACACTTGGCATCACAATGCTCCATGCCATTGTCATCACAATGGGCCATTACATATGTCATCACAATGCTCCCTGACAACTGTCTTCACAATACTGCATGATCTGGTCAACACAATGCTCCATGCCCTTGTCATCACAATGTGCAATTCCAACTGTCATCGCTATAATCCATGAAACTTATTAGACCAATGTTCCATGCCGTTGTCATCACAATGCTCCATGCCCTTTTTATCACAATGCTCCATGACCCCTGTCATCACAATGCTCCGTGACTCCAGTCATCACAATGCTTCATGACCTTTGTCATCACAGTTGTCCATGCCTTCGTCATCAACAGTCTCTGTGACATTTTTATCCAAAATGCTCCATGAACTTTTCATCACAATGCTCTTTGACCCTTGTCATCATAATGCTCTATGCCTTTCACAGCACAATGCTCCATGACCCTTGTCATCACAATATTCCAAGCCTTTGTCATCAAAATGTTCCATTATATTTGTCATCAGAATCCTCCATGACACTTTTCATCACAATGCTCTTTGACATTTGTGATCAGACTCCTCCATGATACCTGGCATCACAATGCTCCATGCCATTTTCATCACAATGGGCCATTGCATATGTCATCACAATGCTCCCTGATACCTGTCTTCACAATACTGCATGACCTGGTCATCACAATGCTCCATGCCCTTGTCATCACTATGTGCCATTCCATCTGTCATCACAATAATCCATGAAACGTATTAGACCAATGCTCCATGCCCTTGTCATCACAATGCTCCATGCACTTGTTATCACAATGTTGTAAGACCCCTGTAATCAGAATGTTCCATCCCCCTTTTCATCAGTATGCTCCATGAGACTTGTCTTCACAAGGCTCCATGATTTTCTAATCACAAAGCTCCAGGACCTTGTCATCACAATGCTCCTCGACCTTGTCATGAAAATTCTCAATGGCCCTTGTCATCATAATGCTCCAAGCCCTAGTCATCACAATGCTCCATTATATTTGTCATCACAATCCATTACATTTGGCATCTCAATGCTCCCTGACATTGTCATCGCAGTGGACCATGACATATGTCATCACAATGCTCCCTGACACCTGTCTTTACAATACTCCATGACCTTCTCATCACAATGATCCATTCCCTTGTCATCACAATGCTCCATAACCCCTGTATTCACAATGCTCCGTGACCCTTGTCATCACAGTGTTCCATGACACCTGTCTTCACAATACTCCATGACCTTCTCATCACAATGCTCCATGCCCTTGTCATCACAATGCACCATGTCCACTGTCATCACAATAATCTATGAAACTTGTCATCGCAATGCTCCATGCCCCTGTCATCGCAATGCTCCATGCCCTTGTCATCACACTGCTCCATTACCCCTGTCATCACAATGCTCCCTGAATCCAGTCATCACAATTCTTCATAACGTTTGTCAACACAGCGGTCCATGCTCGCGTCCTCAAAAGGCTCTGTGTCCTTTGTAACCTCAATGCTCCATGAAATTTTCATCACAATGCTCCGTGACCCTTGTCATCACAATGCTCCATGCCTTTGTCAGAACAATACTCCATGACCCTTGTCATCACAATTTGCCACGCGCTTTTCATCACAATGATCCACAACCTTGTCATCGCTATCCGCCATAAACCTTGTAATCAAAATGCTCCATGCACTTCTCATCCAAATGCTCTCTCACCTGATATATCACAATGTTCCTTCACCAATTATCACAATCCTCCCTCACCCCGGTAATCACAATGTTCCATGACCACAGTCATCACAATGCTACATCCCCTTATCAGCACAATATTCCATAACCCACGACATCACAATCTACCATAACCCCTGTCATCAAAATGCTCCATGACCCTTTTCATCCCAAAGCTCCATGACCCCTGGCATCAAAATGTTCTATAACCCCTGTCATCAAAATGTTCCATTACACTTTTCATCAAATTGCTGCATGACCCTGTCATCAAAATGCTCCCTGCCCTTCTCATCACAATGCACCACAACCTTGTCATCAAAATGTTCTATGACATTTGTCATCACAAAGCTCCATGACCATTGGCATCACAGTGCTCCATGTCATTGGCATCACAGTGCTCCATAAACGCTCTCATCACATTGCTCCATGCCCTTGTCATTACAAAGCTCCATGACACTTGTCATCACAATGCTCGATGCCCTTCTCATCACAATGCTCCATGCTCTTGTCATTACAATCCTCCATGACCCATGTATCACAGTGTTCCGTGCCCATGTCATCACAATGCTCCATGCCCACTCTCATCACAATAATCCTTGAAACATTTCAGACCAATGCTCAATGCCCTTCTCATCAAAATGCTCCATTACCTCTGTCATAACAATGCTCCATGACCACTGCCATCACAATGTTCCATTACACTTTTCATCAAATTGCAGCATGACCCGGTCATCAAAATGCTACCTGCCCTTGTCATCACAATGCACCATGCCCTTGTCATCAAAATGCTCCATGACTTGTCATCACAAAGCTCCATGACACCTGTCATCACAATGCTCCATGGATTTGTCAGCAAAATTCTACATGACCTTGTCATTAGAACGCTCTATGCGCTTGTCATTACAATGCTCCAAGAACTCTGTAATCACAATGCTCCATGCCCTTTTTCATCTCAATGCTCCATGAACCGTGTCATCACAATGCACCATGCCCATCATCATAATGCTTCATGCTATTGTCATCACAATGAAATCAAAATGCTCCATGACCTCTGTCATAACAATGCTCCAAACCCTTGTGATCACAATATTCCATAACACTTGTCATCACAGTGCCCCATGACACTCGTCATCACAATTATCCATGGTCTTCTCATCACAATGCTTCATGACCTTTGTCATCACAATGCTCAATACACTTGTCATCAAAATGCTCCCTGACACTTGTTGTCTGTATGCTCCTTGAACCCTGTCATGACAAGGCTCCATGCCTTTATCATCACAATGATCCATGCCTTTTTCCTCACAATGCTCCAAGAACCCTTTAAACACAATGCTCCATGCCCTTGTCATCACAAAGCTCAATGAAACATGTCTTCAGAATGCTCCTTGGCCTTCTCCTCACAATGCTCCATGCCCATGTCATCACAATGTTCCAAGACCCCTGTAATCACAATGGTCCATGCCCCTTTTCATCAGTATACTCCATGAGATTTGTCATCACAAGTCTCTATGGATTTCTCATCACAATGCTCCAGGACTTGTCATCACAATGCTTCACGACCTTGTTCTGAAAATTCTCAATGGCCCTTGTCATCATAATGCTCCAAGCCCTAGTCATCACAATGCTCCATTATATTTGTCATCAAAATCCTCCATTACATTTGGCATCACAATGCTCCCTGCCATTGTCATTGCAATGGACCATGACATATATCATCACAATGCTCCCTGACACCTGTCTTCACAATACTCCATGACCTTCTCATCACAATGATCCATGCACTTGTCATCACAATGCACCATGTCCAATGTCATCACAATAATCTATGAAACTTGTAAGACAAATGCTCCATGCTCCTGTCATCACAATGCCCATGCCCTTGTCATCACAATGCTCAATGACCACTATCATCACAATGCTCGGTGACTCCAGTCATCACAATGCTTCATAACATTTGTCATCACAATGGTCCATGCGCGCATCATCACAAGGCTCTGTGACCTTTATAACCACAATGCTCCATGAACTTTTCATCACAATGCTCCGTGACCCTTGTCATCAATATGCTCCATGCGTTTGTCAGAAAAATGCTCCATGACCCTTGTCATCACAATGTGCTACGCGATTTTCATCACAACGGTCCACAAATTTGTCATTGTAATGCTCCATAAACTTTGTAATCACAATGCTCCATGCACTTCTCATCTCAATGCTCCATTTCCCCTGTCATAACAATGCTCCATGGGACCTGCCATCACAATATTCCACGGCCTTGTCATCACAGGCTCCATGACACATGTCATCACAATGCTCCAAGACCCCTGTAATCACAAGGCTCCATGCCCTTGTCATCACAAAGCTCCATGACACATGCCATCAGAATGTTCCATGTCCTTCTCATAAAAATGCTCCATGTCCTTGTCATTACAGTGCTCCAAGACCCCTATAATCACAATGCTCCATGCCACTTTTCATCTCAATGCTCCATGAACCCTGTCATCACAATGCACAATGCCCATCATCATAATGCTTCCGGCTGTTGTCAGCACAATGAAATCAAAATTCTCCATGACCTCTGTCATCACAATGCTCCATGACCCCTGTCATCAAAATACTCCATGAACATTTTCAGCCCAATGCTCCATGACACTTGTCATCACAGTGATCCATGACCTTGTTATCCCAATGCTCCATGACCCCTGTATTCACAATGCTCCGTGACGCTTGTCATCACAGTGCTCCATGACACCAGTCATCAAAATGCTCCATGCATTTGTCAGCAAAATGCTACATGAACTTGTCATTACAATGCTCTATGCACTTGTCATCACAATACTCCGTTACCACTGTTATCACAATCTTCCATGAACATTGGGATCATATTGCTTCATGCCCTTGTAATCACAATGCTCCATGCTCCTTGAAATCAAAATGATCCATGACCTCTGTCATCACAATGCTCCAAATCCTTGTGATCAAAATGTTCCATAACTCTTGTCATCACAACGCTCCATGATGCCTGTCATCACAATACTCCATGCACTTTTATCACAATTCTCCATGACCTTTGTCATCACAATTCTCAATACACTTGTCATTACAATGCTCCCTGACACTTATCATCAAAATGCTCCTTGAACCCTGTCACGAAAATGCTCCATGCCTTTTTCATCACAATGCCCCATGCCGTTTTCATCACAATGCTCTACGCCACTGTAATCAAAATACTCCACAAGCTTGTCATGAGAATGCTCCATGAACCTTGTCATCACAATTCTCCATGCACTTGTCAGCACAATGCTCCCTGACCCTTGTCATCACAATGCTCCAAGCCATTGTCATTACAATGCACCATTACCTTTGTCATCAGAATCCTCCATGACACTTGGCATCACAATGCTCCATGCCATTGTCATCACAATGGGTCACTACATATGTCAACACAGTGCTCCCTGACACCAGTCTTCACAATACACCATGACCTGGTCATCACAATGCTCCATGCCCTTGTCACCACAGTGCACCATTCCAACAGTCATCGCAATAATCCATGAAACTTATTAGACCAATGATCCATGCCCTTGTCATCACAATGCTTCATGACCCTTGTCATCACAATGCTCCATGAACTTTTCATCACAATCCTCTTTGATCCTTGTCATCACAATTCCCTATGCCTTTCTCAGCACAATGCTACATGACACTTGTCATCACAATGCTCCATGCGCTTGTCAGCACGATGCTCCATGACACATGTCATCACAATGAACCATGCGCTTGTCATCACAGTGCTCCACAATCTTGTCACCAGAATGCTCCATAAAACTTGTCATCACAATGCTCCATGCACTCCTCATCAAAATGCTCTCTCACCAGAGATATCACAATGTTACATCCCTATTCGTCACAATACTGACTCACCCCTGTTTTCACAGTTTTCCATGACTCCTATCATCACAATGCTACATGCACTTATCATCACAATGTTCGATGACCCCTGACAGCACAATGCTCCATAACCCCTGTCATCAAAATGCTCCATTTCCTTTTAATCAAAATGCTCCATGAACCCTGACATCACAATGTTCCATAACCCCTGTCATCAAAATGTTACATTACCCTTTTCATCAAATTGCTCCATGACCCTGTCATCACAATGCTCCCTGCCCTTCTCATCACATTGCACAACGCACTTGTCATCAAAATGCTCCATGACCTTTGTCATCACAAAGATCCATGACCCTTGGCATCACAATGCTCCATGTCATTGTCATCACAATGCTCCATGAACGCTCTCATCACATTGCTCCATGCCCTTGTCATCACAAAGCTCCATGACACATGTCATCAGAATGCTCCATGGCCTTCTCATCACAATGCTCCATGCGCTTGCCATCACAATGCTCCATTACCCCTGTCATAAAAATGCTCCATGACCCGTGCCATCACGATGTTCCGTGGCCTTGTCATCACAAGCCTTCATGACCCTTCTTATCACAATGCTCCAAGACCCCTGTAATCACAGTGCTCCATGCCCATTTTTCATCTCAATGATCCATGAACCCTGTCATCACAATGCACCATGCCCGTCATCATAATGCTTCATGCCATTGTCATCACAATGAAATCAAAATGCTCCATGACCTCTGTCATAACAATGCTCCAAACCCTTGTGATCACAATATTCCATAACACTTGTCATCACAGTGCCCCATGACACTCGTCTTCACAATTATCCATGGTCTTCTCATCACAATGCTCCATGACCTTTGTCATCACAATGCTCAATACACTTGTCATCAAAATGCTCCCTGACACTTGTTGTCTGTATGCTCCTTGAACCCTGTCATGACAAGGCTCCATGCCATTTTCCTCACAATGATCCATGCCCTTTTCCTCACAATTCTCCAAGAACCCTTTAAACACAATGCTCCATGCCCTTGTCATCACAAAGCTCAAGGAAACATGCCTTCAGAATGCTCCTTGGCCTTCTCTTCACAATGTTCCATGCCCATGTCATCAAATTTTTCCAAGACCCCTGTAATCACAATGGTCCATGCCCCTTTTCATCAGTATGCTCCATGAGATTTATCATCACAAGTCTCTATGGATTTCTCATCACAATGCTCCAGGACCCTGTCATCACAATTCTTCCCAACCTTGTTCTGAAAATTCTCAATGGTCCTTGTCATCATAATGCTCCAAGCCCTAGTCATCACAATGCTCCATTATATTTATCATCAAAATCCTCCATTACATTTGGCATCACAATGCTCCCTGCCATTGTCATTGCAATGGACCATGACATATGTCATCACAATGCTCCCTGACACCTGTCTTCACAATAATCCATGACCTTCTCATCACAATGATCCATGCCCTTGTCATCACAATGCACCATGTCCAATGTCATCAAAATACTCTATGAAACTTCTCAGACCAATGCTGCATGCCCCTGTCACCACAATGCTCCATGCCCTTGACATCACAATGCTCCATGACCCCTGCCATCACAATATTCCACGGTCTTGTCATCACAAGGCTCCATGACACTTGTCATCACAATGCTCCAAGACCCGTGTAATCACAATGCTCCATGCCCTTGTCATCACAAAGCTCCATGACACATGCCATCAGAATGTTCCATGTCCTTCTCATCAAAATGCTCCATGCCCTTGTCATCACAGTGCTCCAAGATCCCAGTAATCACAATGCTCCATGCCCCTTTTCATCTCAATGCTCCATGAAACCTGTCATCACAATGCACCATGCCCATCATCATAATGCTTCCGGCTATTGTCAGCACAATGAAATCAATATTCTCCATGACCTCTGTCATCACAATGCTCCATGACCCCTGTCATCACAATACTCCATGAACATTTTCAGCCCAATGCTCCATGACCCTTGTCATCACAATGATCCATGCCCTTGTCATCCCAATGCTCCATGACCCCTGTATTCACAATGCTCCGTGACGCTTTTCATCACAGTGCTCCATGACACCTGTCATCATAATGCTCCATGCCCTTGTCATCCCAATTCTCCATGACCCCTGTATTCACAATGCTCCGTGACGCTTGTCATCACAGTGCTCAATGACACCTGTCATCACAATGCTCCATGCCTTTGTCAGCAAAATGCTACATGACTTTGTCATTACCATGCTCTATGCGCTTGTCATCACAATACTCCATTACCATTGTCATCACAATCCTCCATGAATCTTGGGATCACATTGCTACATGCCCTTGTCATCACATTGCTCCATGCTCCTTGAAATCAAAATGATCCATGACCTCTGTCATCACAATGCTCCAAACACTTGTGATCACAATGTTCCATAAAACTTGTCATCACAACGCTCCATGATGCCTGTCATCACAATACTGCATGCCCTTTTCATCACAATGCTCCATGACCTTTGTCATCACAATTCTCAATACACATGTCATCACAATGCTCCCTGACACTTGTCGCCAGAATGCTCCTTGAACCCTGTCACGAAAAGGCTCCATGACATTTTCAACACAATGCCCCATGCCGTTTTCATCACAATGCTCCATGCCACTGTCAGCAAAAAACTCCACAAGCTTATCATGAGAATGTTCCATGACCCTTGTCATCACAATTCTCCATGCAATTTTCAGCACAATGCTCCCAGACCTTGTCATCTCAATGCTCCAAGCCACTGTCAGCACAATGCACCATTACCTTTGTCATCAAAATCCTCCATGACACCTGACCTCACAATGCTCCATGCGATTGTCATCACAATGGGCCATTACATATGTTATCACAATGCTCCCTGACACCTCTCTTCACAATACTGCATGACCTGGTCATCACAATGCTCCATGCCCTTGTTAGCACAATGCACCATTCCAACAGTCATCACAATAATCCATGAAACTTATTAGACCAATGCTCCATGCCCTTGTCATCACAGTGCACCATGACCTTTGTAATCACAATGCTCCATGAACTTTTCATCACAGTGCTCTTTGATCCTTGTCATCACAATGCTCTATGCCTTTCTCAGCGCAATGCTACGTGACCCTTGTCATCACAATGCTCCATGCGCTTGTCAGCACGATGCTCCATGACTCATGTCATCATAATGCACCATGCGCTTGTCATCACAGTGCTCCACAAGCTTGTCATCACAATGCTCCATAAAACTTGTCATCACAATGCTCCATGCACTTCTCATCAAAATGCTCTCTCACCACAGATATCACAATGTTACATCACTATTCGTCACAATACTCACTCACCCCTGTTATCACAATGTTCCATGACCGCTGTCATCACAATGCTACATGCACATATCATCACAATGTTCGATGACCCCTGACATCAAAATGCTCCATAACCCCTGTCATCAAAATGCTCCATGACCCTTTTCATCATAATGCTCCATGACCTCTGACATCACAATGTTCCATAAACCCTGTCATCAAAATGTTCCATGACCCTTTTCATCAAATTGCTCCATGACCCTGTCATCACAATGCTCCCTGCCTTCTCATCACAATGCACAACGCCCTTGTCATCAAAATCCTCCATGACCTTTGTCATCACAAAGATCCATGACCCTTGGCATCACAATGCTCCATGTCATTGTCATCACAATCCTCCATGAACACTCTCATCACATTGCTCCATGCCCTTGTCATCACATAGCTCCATGACACATGTCATCAGAATGCTCCATGGCCTTCTTATCACAATGCTCCATGCCTTTGCCGTCACAATGCTCCATTACCCCTGTCATAACAATGCTCCATGATCCCTGCCATCACGATGTTCCGTGGCCTTGTCATCACAGTGCTCCATGACACCTGTCATCACAATGCTCCATGACTTTGTCAGCAAAATGCTACATGACCTTTTCATTAAAATGCTCTATGCGCTTGTCATCACAATACTCCATTTCCATTGTCATCACAATCCTCCAGGAACTTTGAGAGCACATTGCTTCATGCCCTTGTCATCACAATGCTCCATGCTCCTTGAAATCAAAATGATCCATGTCCTCTGTCATCACAATGCTCCAAGCCCTTGTGATCACAATGTTCCATAACACTTGTCATCACAACGCTCCATGATGACTGTCATCACAATACTCCATGCCCTTTTCATCACAATGCTCCATGACCTTTGTCATCACAATTCTCAATACACTTGTCATCACAATGCTCCCTGACACTTGTCATCAGAATGCTCCTTGAACCCTGTCACGAAAAGGCTCCATGCCTTTTTCATCACAATGTCCCATGCCGTTTTCATCACAATGCTCCATGCCATTGTCATCACAAAGCTCCATGACACATGCCATCAGAATGTTCCATGTCCTTCTCATCAAAATGCTCCATGCCCTTGTCATCACAGTGCTCCAAGATCCCAGTAATCACAATGCTCCATGCCCCTTTTCATCTCAATGCTCCATGAAACCTGTCATCACAATGCACCATGCCCATCATCATAATGCTTCCGGCTATTGTCAGCACAATGAAATCAATATTCTCCATGACCTCTGTCATCACAATGCTCCATGACCCCTGTCATCACAATACTCCATGAACATTTTCAGCCCAATGCTCCATGACCCTTGTCATCACAATGATCCATGCCCTTGTCATCCCAATGCTCCATGACCCCTGTATTCACAATGCTCCGTGACGCTTTTCATCACAGTGCTCCATGACACCTGTCATCATAATGCTCCATGCCCTTGTCATCCCAATTCTCCATGACCCCTGTATTCACAATGCTCCGTGACGCTTGTCATCACAGTGCTCAATGACACCTGTCATCACAATGCTCCATGCCTTTGTCAGCAAAATGCTACATGACTTTGTCATTACCATGCTCTATGCGCTTGTCATCACAATACTCCATTACCATTGTCATCACAATCCTCCATGAATCTTGGGATCACATTGCTACATGCCCTTGTCATCACATTGCTCCATGCTCCTTGAAATCAAAATGATCCATGACCTCTGTCATCACAATGCTCCAAACACTTGTGATCACAATGTTCCATAAAACTTGTCATCACAACGCTCCATGATGCCTGTCATCACAATACTGCATGCACTTTTCATCACAATGCTCCATGACCTTTGTCATCACAATTCTCAATACACATGTCATCACAATGCTCCCTGACACTTGTCGCCAGAATGCTCCTTGAACCCTGTCACGAAAAGGCTCCATGACATTTTCAACACAATGCCCCATGCCGTTTTCATCACAATGCTCCATGCCACTGTCAGCAAAAAACTCCACAAGCTTATCATGAGAATGTTCCATGACCCTTGTCATCACAATTCTCCATGCAATTTTCAGCACAATGCTCCCAGACCTTGTCATCTCAATGCTCCAAGCCACTGTCAGCACAATGCACCATTACCTTTGTCATCAAAATCCTCCATGACACCTGACCTCACAATGCTCCATGCGATTGTCATCACAATGGGCCATTACATATGTTATCACAATGCTCCCTGACACCTCTCTTCACAATACTGCATGACCTGGTCATCACAATGCTCCATGCCCTTGTTAGCACAATGCACCATTCCAACAGTCATCACAATAATCCATGAAACTTATTAGACCAATGCTCCATGCCCTTGTCATCACAGTGCACCATGACCTTTGTAATCACAATGCTCCATGAACTTTTCATCACAGTGCTCTTTGATCCTTGTCATCACAATGCTCTATGCCTTTCTCAGCGCAATGCTACGTGACCCTTGTCATCACAATGCTCCATGCGCTTGTCAGCACGATGCTCCATGACTCATGTCATCATAATGCACCATGCGCTTGTCATCACAGTGCTCCACAAGCTTGTCATCACAATGCTCCATAAAACTTGTCATCACAATGCTCCATGCACTTCTCATCAAAATGCTCTCTCACCACAGATATCACAATGTTACATCACTATTCGTCACAATACTCACTCACCCCTGTTATCACAATGTTCCATGACCGCTGTCATCACAATGCTACATGCACATATCATCACAATGTTCGATGACCCCTGACATCAAAATGCTCCATAACCCCTGTCATCAAAATGCTCCATGACCCTTTTCATCATAATGCTCCATGACCTCTGACATCACAATGTTCCATAAACCCTGTCATCAAAATGTTCCATGACCCTTTTCATCAAATTGCTCCATGACCCTGTCATCACAATGCTCCCTGCCTTCTCATCACAATGCACAACGCCCTTGTCATCAAAATCCTCCATGACCTTTGTCATCACAAAGATCCATGACCCTTGGCATCACAATGCTCCATGTCATTGTCATCACAATCCTCCATGAACACTCTCATCACATTGCTCCATGCCCTTGTCATCACATAGCTCCATGACACATGTCATCAGAATGCTCCATGGCCTTCTTATCACAATGCTCCATGCCTTTGCCGTCACAATGCTCCATTACCCCTGTCATAACAATGCTCCATGATCCCTGCCATCACGATGTTCCGTGGCCTTGTCATCACAGTGCTCCATGACACCTGTCATCACAATGCTCCATGACTTTGTCAGCAAAATGCTACATGACCTTTTCATTAAAATGCTCTATGCGCTTGTCATCACAATACTCCATTTCCATTGTCATCACAATCCTCCAGGAACTTTGAGAGCACATTGCTTCATGCCCTTGTCATCACAATGCTCCATGCTCCTTGAAATCAAAATGATCCATGTCCTCTGTCATCACAATGCTCCAAGCCCTTGTGATCACAATGTTCCATAACACTTGTCATCACAATGCTCCCTGATGCCTGTCATCACAAAATTCCATGCCCTTTTCATCACAGTGCTCCATGACATTTGTCATCACAATGCTCAGTACACTTGTCATCACAATGCTCCCTGACACTTGTCATCAGAATGCTCTTTGAACCATGTCACGAAAAGGCTCCATGCCTTTTTCATCACAATTCCCCATTCCATTTGCATCACAATGCTCCGTGACCATTTTCATCAAAATGCTCCATGACTTTGTCTGAAAAATGTTCCATGACCCTTGTCATCACAATGTGCCATTCGCTTTTCATCACAACGGTCCAGAAAATTGTCATTGCAATGCTCCATAAACCTTGTAATCACAATGCTCAATACACTTCTCTTCAAAATGCTCTCTCACCAGAGATATCACAGTGTTCCATCACAAGTTGTCACAATACTCCCTCACTACTGTAATCACAATGTCCCATGACCCCTGTCATTACAATGCTACATCCCTTTATCATCACAATGTTCCATGACCCCTGACATCACAATATTCTATAACCCCTGTCATCAAAATGTTCCAATACACTTTCCATCATATTGCTGCATGACCCTGTCATCAAAATACTCCCTGCCCTTATCATCACAATGCACCATGCACTTGTCATCAAAATGCTCCATGACATTTGTCATCACAAAGCGCCATGACCCTTGGCATCACAATGCTCCATGTCATTGTCATCACAGGGCTCCATGAACCCTCTCATCACATTGCTCCATGCCCTTGTCATCACAAAGCTCCATGACACTTGTCATCAAAATGCTCTATGCCCTTCTCATCACAATGCCCCATGACCTTGTCATTATAATCCTTCATGACCCATGTATCAGAGTGTTCCTTGCCCTTATCATCACAATGCTCTATGCCCACTCTCATCACAATAATCCATGAAACTTATTAGACCAATGCTCCATTCCCTTTTCATCACAATGCTCCATGCCCTTGTCATCACAATGCACCATGTCAACTCTCATCACAATAATCTATGAAACTTGTCAGACCAATGCTCCATGCCACTGTCATCACAATGTTCCATGCCCTTGTCATCAAAATGCTCCATGACCCCTGTCATCACAATGCTCCCTGACTCCTGTCATCACAATGCTTCATAACGTTTGTCATCACAACAGTCCATGCCCGCGTCATCACAAGGCTCTGTTATCTTTGTAACCACAATGCTCCATGAACTTTTCATCACAATGCTCTGTGACACTTGTCATCACAATGCTCCATGCCTTTGTCAGAACAATGCTCCATGACACTTGTCATCACAATGTACCATGCGCTTTTCATCACAATGATCCACAACCTTGTCATCGCTATGCTCCATAAACATTGTAATCACAATGCTCCATGCACTTCTCATCCAAAGGCTCTCTCACCTGAGATATCACAATGTTCCATCACTAGTCATCAAAATCCTCCCTCACCCCTGTTATCACAATGTTCCATGACCCCTTTCATCACAATGCTACATCCCCTTATCAGCACAATGTTCCATGACCCCCGACATCACAATGTTCCATAACCCCTGTCATCAAAATGCTCCATGACCCTTTTCATCCCAAAGCTCCATGACCCCTGGCATCACAATGTTCTATAACCCCTGTCAACAAAATGTTCCATTACACTTTTCATCAAATTGCTGCATGACCCTGTCATCAAAATGCTCCCTGCCTTTCTCATCACAATGCACCACACCCTTGTCATCAAAATGCTCCATGACCTTTGTCATCACAAAGCTCCATGACCTTCGGCATCACAATGCTCCATGCCCTTGTCATCACAATGCACCATTCCAACTGTCATCGCATTAATCCATGAAACTTATTAGAGCAATGCTCCATGTCCTTGTAATCACAATGCTCCATGCCCTTGTTATCACAATGCTCCATGACCCTTGTCATCACAATGCCCCGTGACTCCAGTCATCACAATGCTTCATGACCTTTGTCATCACAATGGTCCATGCCCTCGTCATCAACAGTCTCTCTGACCTTTTTAACCACAATGCTTCATGAACTTTTCATCACAATGCTCTTTGACCCTTGTCATCACAATGCTCTATGCCGTTCTCAGCACAATGCTCCATGACCCTTCTCATCACAAAGCTCCATGCGCTTGTCAGCACAATGCTCCATCACACATGTATTCACAATGCACCATGCGCTTGTCATCACAGTGCTCCACAATCTTGTCATCACAATGCTCCATAAACCTTGTCATCACAATGATCCATGCACTTCTCATCAAAATGCTCTCTCACCACTGATATCACAATGTTACATCACTATTTGACACAGTACTCCCTCACCCCTGTCATCACAATGTTCCATGACTCCTCTCATCACAGTGCTATATGCACTTATCATCAGAATGTTCGATGATCCCTGACATCACAATGTTCCATAACCCGTGTCATCAAAATGTTCCTTGACACTTTTCATCAAATTGCTCCATGACCCTGTCATCACAATGCTCCCTGCACTTCTCATCACAATGCACAATGCAGTTGTCATCAAAATGCTCCATGACCCTTGTCATCACAAATATCCATGACACTTGGCATCACATTGCTCCATGCCCTTGTCATCACTAAGCTCCATGACACATGTCATCATAATGCTCCATGGCCTTCTCATCACAATGCTCCATGACATTTGTCATCACAATGCTCAATACACTTGTCATCAATATGCTCCCTGACACTTGTTGTCTGTATGCTCCTTGAACCCTGTCATGACAAGGCTCCATGCAATTTTCATCACAAGGTTCCATGCTCTTTTCATCACAATGCTCCATGACCCCTGTAATCTCAGAGATCCAAGCGCTTGTGACCACAAAGCTCAATGACGCATGTCTTCAGAATGCTCCTTGGACTCCTCTTCACAATGCTCCATGCCCTTGTCATCACAATGTTCCAAGACCCCTGTAATCACAATGGTCCATGCCCCTTTTCATCAATATGCTATATGAGACTTGTCATCACAAGGCTCCATGGTTTTCTCATCACAATGCTCCAGGACCTTGTCATCACAATGCTTCACGACCTTGTCATGAAAATTCTCAATGGCCCTTGTCATCATAGTGCTCCAAGCCCTAGTCATCACAATGCCCCATTTTATTTGTCATCACAATCCTCCATTACATTTGGCATCACAATTTTCCATTCTATTTTCTTCGCAATGGACCATGACATATGTCATCACAATGCTCCCTGACACCTGTCTTCACAATACTCCATGACCTACTCATCACCATGATCCATGCCCTTGTCATCACAATGAACCATGTCCACTGTCATCAAAATAATCTATGAAACTTGTCAGACCAGTGCTCCATGCCCCTCTCATCACAATGATCCATGCCCTTGTCATCACAATGCGCCATTCCAACTGTCATCGCAATAATCCATGAAACTTATTAGACCAATGTTCCATGCCCTTGTCATCACAATGCTCGATGCCCTTGTTATCACAATGTTCCAAGAACCCTGTAATCAGAATTCTCCTTGCCCCTTTCATCAGTATGCTCCATGAGACTTGTCATCACAAGGCTCCATGGTTTTCTCATCACAGTGCTCCAGGACCTTGTCATGACAATGCTTCACTACCTTGTCATGAAAATTCTCAATGGCCCTTGTCATCATAATGCTCCAAGTCCTAGTCATCACAATGCTCCATTATATTTTTCATCACAATCCTCCATTACATTTGGCATCACAATGCTCCCTGCCATTGTCATCGCAATGGAACATGACATATGTCATCACAATGCTCTCTGACAACTCTCTTCAAAATACTCCATGACCTTCTCATCACAATGCTCCATGCCCTGGTCATCACAATGCACCATGTCCACTGTCATCACAATAATCTCTGAAAAGTGTAACCACAACGCTCCATGTCCCTGTCATCACAATGCTCTATGACCCCTGTCATCTCAATGCTCCGTAACTCCAGTCATCACAGTGCTTCATAACGTTTGTCATCACAACGGTCCATGCCCACATCATCACAAGGCTCTGTGACCTTTGTAACCACAATGCTCCATGAAATTTTCATCACAATGCTCCGTGACACTTGTCATCACATTGCTCCATGCCTTTGTCAGAACAATGTTCCATGACTCTTGTCATCACAATGTGCCACGCGTTTTTCATCACAATGATCCACAACCTTGTCATCGCTATGCTCCATAAATCTTGTATTCGCAATGCTCCATGCACTTCTCATCCAAATGCTCTCGCACCTGAGATATCACAATGTTCCATCACTAGTCATCACAATCCTCCCTCAACCCTGTAATCAAAATGTTCCATGACCCCTGACATCACAATATTCCATAAACACTGTCATCAAAATGCTCCATGACACTTTTCAGCCCAAGGCTCCTTAACCCATGGCATCACAGTGTTCTGTAACCCCTGTCATCAAAATGTTACATTACACTTTTCATCAAATTGCTGCATGACCCTGTCATCAAAATGCTCCCTCTCCTTCTCATCACAATGCACCACACGCTTGTCATCAAAATGCTCCATGACCGTTGTCATCACAAAGCTCCATGACGCTTGGCATCACAATGCTCCATATCATTGGCATCAAAATGCTCCATGAAACCTCTCATCACATTGCTCCATGCCCTTGTCATCACAAAGCTCCATGACACTTGTCATCACAATGCTCGATGCCCTTCTCATCAAAATGCTCCATGCACATTTCATCACAATCCTCCATGACACATGTATCACAGTGTTCCGTGCCCTTGTCATCACAATGCTCCATGCCCACTCTAATCACAATAAACCATGAAACATTTCAGGCCAATGCTCAATGCCCTTCTCATCAGAATGACCCATTACCTCTATCATAACAATGCTGATTACCCCTGCCAACACAATGTTCCACGGCCTTGTCATCACAAGGCTCCATGACCCTTGTTATCACAATGCTCCAAGACCCCTGTAATCATAATGCTCCATGCCATTTTCGTCACAAAGCTCCATGACACATGTCATCAGAATGTTCCATGGCCTTCTCATCACAATGCTCCATGCCCTTGTCATCACAATGCTCCAAGACCCCTGTAATCAAAATGCTCCATGCCCCTTTGCATCTCAATGCTCCATGAACCCTGTCATCACAATGAACCATGCCCATCATCATAATGCTTCAGGCTATTGTCATCACAATGAAATCAAAATTATCCATGAACTCTGTCATCATAATGCTCCAAACCCTTGTGATCACAATGTTCCATAACACTTATCATCACAAATCCCCATGACGCTCATCATCACAATTATCCATGGTCTTCTCATCACAATGCTCCATGACCTTTGTCATCACAAGGCTCAATACACTTGTCATCACAATGCTCCCTGACACTTGTCGTCAGTATGCTCCTTGAACCCTGCCATAACAAGGCTCCATGCCGTTTTCATCAAAATGATCCGTGCCCTTTTCATCACAATGCTCCAAGATCACTGTAATCACAATGCTCCATGTCCTTGTCATCACAAAACTCCATGAAGCATGTCATCAGAATGCTCCATGGCTTTCTCATCACAATGCTCCATGCACTAGTCATCACAATGCTCCAAGACCCATGTAATCACATTGCTCCATGCCCCTTTTCATCAGAATGCTCCGTGAGACTTGTCATCACAAGTCTCCATGGTCATCTCTTCACAATGCTCCAGGACCTTGTCATCACCATTCTCCATTCCCTTGTCATCACAATGCTCCATGACCCCTGTCATCACAATAATCCATTAATATATTCAGCCCAATGATCCACGACCTACACATCACAATGCTCCATGGCAAATATCATCACAATGCTCCATGACCACTGTCATCACAAGACTCCATGACACCTGACAACACAATGATCTGGGACTCTTGTTATCACAATGCTCCATTTCCTACACATCACTATGCTCCGTGACCCCTGTCATCACAACACTCCATGAACATTTTCAGCCCAGTGCTCCATGACACTTGTCATCACAATGATCCATGCCCTTGTCATCCCAATGCTCCATGACCCCTGTATTCACAATGCTCCATGACGCTTGTCATCAAAATGACCCATGACACATGTCATCACAATGATCCATGACTTTGTCAGCAAAATGCTACATGACATTGTCATTACAATGCTCTATGCGCTTGTCATCACAAAACTCCATTTCCATTGTCATCACAATCCTCCATGAACCTTGGGATCACATTGCTTCATGCCCTTGTCATCACAATGCTCCATGCTCCTTGAAATCAAAATGATCCATGACCTCTGTCATCACAATGCTCCAAACCCTTGTGATCACAATGTTCCATAACACTTGTCATCACAACGCTCCATGATGCCTGTCATCACAATACGCCATGTCCTTTTTATCACAATGCTCCATGACTTTTGTCATCACAATTCTCAATATACATGTCATCACAATGCTCCCTGACATTGTCATCAGAATGATCTTGAACCCTGTCACGAAAAGGCTCCATGCCTTTTTCAACACAATGCCCCATGCCATTTTCATCACAATGCTCCATGCCATTGTCATCAAAATACTCCAAAAGCTTTTCATCAGAATGCTCCATGACCCTTGTCATCACATTTCTCCATGCACTTGTCAGCACAATGCTCCCTGAACTTTGTCATCTCAATGCTCCAAGCCATTGTCATCAAAATGCTCCATTACCTTTGTCATCAGTATCCTCCATGACAGTTGGCATCACAATGCTCCATGCCATTGTCATCACAAAGGGCCATTACATATGTCATCACAATGCTCCGTGACACCACTTTTCACAATACTGCATGACCTGTTCATCACAATGCTCCATGCCCTTGTCATCACAATGCGCCATTCCAACTCTCATCGCAACAATCCATGAAACTTATTAGACTAATATTCGATGCCCTTGTCATCTCAATGCTCCATGCCCTTTTTATCACAATGCTCCCTGACCCCTGTCATCACAATGCTCCGTGACACCAGTCATCACAATGCTTCATGACCTTTGTCATCACAATGGTCCATGCCGTCGTCATCAACAGTCTCTGTGACCATTTTAACCACAATGCTCCATGAACTTTTCATCACAATGCTCTTTGACCCTTGTCATCACAATGCTCTATGCCTTTCTCAGCACAATGCTCCATGACCCTTGTCATCACAAAGCTCCATGCGCTTCTCAGCACAATGCTCCATGACACAGGTCATCACAATTCACCATGCGCTTGTCATCAGAGTGCTCTACAATTTTGTCATCACAATGCTCCCTGACATTGTCATCAGAATGATCTTGAACCCTGTCACGAAAAGGCTCCATGCCTTTTTCAACACAATGCCCCATGCCATTTTCATCACAATGCTCCATGCCATTGTCATCAAAATACTCCACAAGCTTGTCATCAGAATGCTCCATGGCCTTATCATCACAATGCTCTATGTGCTTGCCATCACAATGCTCCATTACCCCTGTCATAAAAATTCTCCATGACACCTGCCATCACGATGCTCCGTGGCCTTGTCATCACAAGGCACCATGACCCTTCTCATCACAACACTCCAAGAACCCTGTAATCACATTGATCCATGACCCTTTTCATCTTAATGTTCCATGAACCCTGTCATCACAATGCACCATGCCCATCATCATAATGCTTCATGCTATTGTCATCACAATGAAATCAAAATGCTCCATGACCTCTGTCATAACAATGCTACAAACCCTTGTGATCACATTATTCCATATCACTTGTCATCACAATGACCCATGACGCTCGTCATCACTATTAACCATGGCCTTCTTATCACAATGCTCCATGACCTTTGTCATCACAATGCTCAATACACTTGTCATCAAAATGCTCCCTGACTCTTGTTGTCTGTATGCTCCTTGAAACCTGTCATGACAAGGCTCCATGCCTTTTTCATCACAATGATCCATGCCCTTTTCATCACAATGCTCCAAGACCCATGTAATCACAATGCTCCATGCTCTTGTCATCACAAAGCTCAATGACGCATGCCATCAGAATGCTCCTTGGTCTTCTCCTCACAATATTCAATGCCCTTGTCATCACAATGTTCCATGACCCCTGTAACCACAATGCTCCATGCCCCTTTTCATCAGTATTCTCATGAGACTTGTCATCACAAGGCTCCATAGTTTTGTCATCACAATGCTCCAGGACCTTGTCAGCACAATGCTTCACGAGTTTTTCATGAAAATTCTCAATGGCCCTTGTCATCATAATGCTCCAAGCCCTAATAATCACAATGCTCCATTATATTTGTCATCACAATCCTCCATTACATATGGCATCACAATGCTCCATGCCATTGTCATTGCAATGGACCATGACATATGTCATCACAATGCTCCCTGACATCTGTCTTCACAATACTCCATGACCTTCTCATCACAATGCTCCATGCCCTTGTCATCACAATTCACCATGCCCACTGTCATCACAATAATCTATGAAACTTGTCAGACCAATGCTCCATGCCCCTGTCATCACAATGCTCCATGAACCCTCTCATCACATTGCTCCATGCCCTTGTCATCACAAAGCTCCATGACACTTGTCATCACAATGCTCGATGCCCTTCTCATCACAATGCTCCATGCCCTAGTCATTAAAATCCTGCATGATCCATGTATCACTGTGTTCCGTGCCATTGTCATCACAATGCTCCATGCCCAGTCTCATCACAATAATCCATAAAATATTTCAGACCAATATTCCATGCCCTTCTCATCACAATGCTCCATTACCACTGTCATAACAATGCTCCATGACCCCTGTCATCACAGTGTTCCACAGCCTAGTCATCACAAGGTTCCGTGACACTTGCCATCACAGTGCTCCAAGACCCCTGTAATCACATTGCTCCATGCCCTTGTCATCACAAAGCTCCATGACACATGTCATCAGAATGTTCCATGGTCTTCTCATCAAAATACTCCATGCACTTTTCATTACAGTGCTCCAAGACCCCTGTAATCACAATGCTCCATGCCCCTTTTCATCAGTATGCTCCATGAGACTTGTCATCACAAAGCTCTTTGATCCTTGTCATCACAGTGCTCTATGCCTTTCTCAGCACAAAGCTCCATGACCATTGTCATCACAATGCTCCATGCGCTTCTCAGCATGATGCTCCATGATGCTTGTCATCACAATGCACCATGCGCTTGTCATCACAGTGCTCCACAATCTTGTCATCACAATGCTCCATAAACCTTGTCATCACAATGCTCCATGCACTTCTCATCAAAATGCTCTCTCACCACAGATATCCCAGTGTTACATCACTATTCGTCACAATACACCCTTACCCTTGTTATCACAATGTTCCATGACTCCTGTCATCACAGTGCTACATGCACTTATCATCAAAATGTTCAATGACCCCTGACATCACAATGCTCCATAACCCCTTTCATCATAATGCTCCATGACCCTTTTCATCATAATGCTCCATGACCCCTGTCATCACAATGTTCCATAAAACCTGTCATCATAATTTTCCATGAACCTTTTCATCAAATTGCTCCATGACCCTGTCATCACAATGCTCCCTGCCCTTCTCATCACAATGCACAACGCCCTTGTCATCAAAATGCTCCATGACCTTTGTCATCACAAATATCCATTACCTTTGGCATCACAATGTTCCATGTCATTGTCATCACAATGCTCCATGAACACTCTCATCACATTGCTCCATGCCATTGTCATCACAAAGCTCCATGACACATGTCATCAGAATCCTCCATGGCCTTCTCATCACAATGCTCCATGCCCTTGCCGTCACAGTGCTCCATTCCCCCTGTGATAACAATGCTCCATGACCCGTGCCATCACGATGTTCCGTGGACTTGTCATCACAAGGCTCCATGACCCTTCTCATCACAATGCTCCAAGACCCCTGTCATCACAATGCACCATGCCCATCATCATAATGCTTCATGCTACTGTCATCAAAATGAAATCAAAATGCTCCAAGACATCAGTCATAACAATGCTCCAAACCCTTGTGATCACAATGTTCCATAACACTTGTCCTCACAGTGCCCCATGACGCTCGTTATCACAATTATCCATGGTCTTCTCATGGCAATGCTCCATGACCCCTGCCATCACAATGTTCCATGGCCTTGTCATCACAAGGCTGCATGACCCTTGTCATCACAGTGCTCCAAGACCCCTGTAATCACAATGCTCCATGCCCTTGTCATCACAAAGCTCCCTGACGCATGTTATCAGAATGTTCCATGGACTTCTCCTCACAGTGCTCCAGGCCCTTGTCATCACAATGCTCCAAGACCCCTGTAATCACAATGCTCCATGACCCTTTTCATCAGAATGCTCCTAGAGACTTGTCATCACAAGTCACCATGGTCATCTCATCACAATGCTCCAGGACCTTGTCATCACCACGCTCCATTCCCTTGTCATCACAATGCTCCATGACACCTGTCATCACAATATTCCATGAACATTTTCACCCCAATGCTCCATGACCTTCTCATCAAAATGTGCCATGACCAATATCATCACAATGTTCCATGACCACTGTCATCACAACACTCCATGAAACCTGACAACACAATGATCCATGACTCTTGTCATCACAATGCTCCAAGACCCCTGTAATCACAATGCTCCATGCCCCTTTTCATCAGAATGCTCCTTGAGACTTGTCATCACAAGTCTCCATGGTCATCTCATCACAATGCTCCAGGACCTTGTCATCACCGTGCTTCATTCCCTTGTCATCACAATGCTCCATGACCCCTGTCATCACAATACTCCATGAACATTTTCAGCCCAGTGCTCCATGACACTTGTCATCACAGTGATCCATGCCCTTGTCATCCCTATGCTCCATGACCCCTGTATACACAATGCTCCGTGATGCTTGTCATCACAGTGCTCCATGACACCTGTCATCACAAATCTCCATGCCTTTGTCAGCAAAATGCTACATGATCTTGTCATTACAATGCTCTATGCGCTTGTCATCACAAAACACCATTACCATTGTCATCACAATCCTCCAAGAACATTGGGATCGCATTGCTTCATGCCCTAGTCATCACAATGCTCCATGCTCCCTGAAATCAAAATGATCCATGACCTCTGTCATCGCAATGCTCCAAACACTTGTGATCACAGTGATCCATAACACTTGTCATCACAAGGCTCCATGATGCCTGTCATCAAAATACTCCATGCCCTTGTCATCACAGTGCTCCAAGACCCCTGTAATCACAATGCTCCATGCCCCTTTTCATCAGAATGCTCCATGAGACTTGTCATCACAAGTCTCCTTGGTCTTCTCATCACAATGTTCCAGGACCTTGCAATCACAATGCTCCAGGACCACTGTCATCACAATATTCAATGAACATTTTCAGCCCAATGCTCCATGACCTTCTCATCCCAATGCTCCAAGACCCCTGTATTCACAATGCTCCATGAAGCTTGTCATCACAGTGCTCCGTGACACATGTCATCACAATGCTCCATGCCTTTGTCAGCAAAATGCTACATGACCTTGTCATTACAATGCTCTATGTGCTTGTCATCACAATACTCCATTACCATTGTCATCACAATCCTCCATGAACCTTGGGATCACATTGCTTCATGCCCTTGTCATCACAATGCTCCATGCTCTTTGAAATCAAAATGATCCATGACCTCTGTCATCACAATGCTCCAAACCCTTGTGATCACAATGTTCCATAACACTTTTCATCACAACGCTCCATGATGCCTGTCATCACAATGCTCCATGCCCTTTTCATCACAATGCTCAATACACTTGTCATCAAAATGCTCCTTGACACTTGTTGTCTGTATGCTCATTGAACCCTGTCATGACAGGGCTCCATGGCTTTTTCATCAAAATGATCCATCCCCTTTTCATCACAATGCACCAAGACCCCTTTAAACACAATGCTCCATTCCCTTGTCATCACAAAGCACAATGAATCATGTCTTCAGAATGCTCCTTGGCCTTCTCCTCACAATGCTCCATGCCCATGTCATCACAGTGTTCCACGACCCCTGTAATCACAATGCTCCATGCCCCTTTTCATCACTATGCTCCATGAGAGTTGTCATAACAAATCTCTATGGATTTCTCATCACAGTGCTTTAGGACATTGTCATAACAATGCTTCACGACCATGTTTTGAAAATTCTCAACGGCCCTTGTCATCATAAAGCTCCAAGCCCAAGTCATCACAATGCTCCATTATATTTGTCATCAAAATCCTCCATTACATTTGGCATCACAATGCTCCCTGCCATTGTCATTGCAATGGACCATGACATATGTCATCACAATGCTCCCTGACACCTTTCTTCACAATACTCCATGAATTTCTCATTACAATAATCCATGCCCATGTCATCACAATGCACCATGTCCACTGTCATCACAATAATCTATGAATTTTGTCAGAACAATGCTCCATGCCCTTGTCACCACAGTGCTCCATGACCTTGTCATCACAATGCTCCATGACCCCTGTCATCACAATGCTCCGTGACTCCAGTCATCACAATGCTTCATAACATTTGTCATCACAATGGTCCTTGCCCACGTCAGCACAAGGCTCTGTGACCTTTATAACCACAATGCTCCATGACCCTTGCCATCAAAATGCTCCATGCATTTGTCAGAAAAATGCTCCATGAAACTTGTCATCACAATGTGCTACGGGCTTTTCATCACAACGGTCCACAAATTTGTCATGGTATTGCTCCATAAACCTTGTAATCACAATGCTCCATGCCCTTCTCATCACAATGCTCCATTACCCCTGTCATAACAATGCTCAATGACCCCTGCCATCACGATGTTCCATGGCCTTGTCATCACAAGGCTCCATGACACTTGTCATCACAATGCTCCAAGACCCCTTTAATCACAATGCTCTATTCCCTTGTAATCACAAAGCTCCATGACACATGTCATCAGAATGTTCCATGGCCTTCTCATCAAAATGCTCCATTCCCTTGTCATCACAGTGCTCCAAGACCTCTGTAATCACAATGCTCCATGCCCCTTTTCAACTCCATGCTCCATGAACCCTGTCATCACAATTCATCATGCCAATCATCATAATGCTTCTTGATATTGTCAGCACAATGAAATCAAAATTCTTCATTACCTCTGTCATCACAATGCTCCATGACCCCTGTCATCACAATACTCCATGATCATATTCAGCCCAATTCTCCATGACCCTTGTCATCACAATGATCCATGCCCTTGTCATCCCAATACTCCATGACCCCTGTATTCACAATGCTCCATGACGCTTGTCATCACAGTGCTCCATGACACCTGTCATCACAATGCTCCATGACTTTGTCAGCAAAATGCTACATGACCTTGTCATTACAATGCTCTATGCGCTTGTCATTACAATACTCCATTTCCATTGTCATCAAAATCCTCCATGAACCTTGGGATCACATTGCTTCATGCCCTGGTCATCATAATGCTCCATGCTCCTTGAAATCAAAATGATCCATGACCACTGTCATCACAATGCTCCAAACAATTGTGATCCCAATGTTCCATAACACTTGTCATCACAATGCTCCATGATGCTTGTCATCACAAAATTCCATGCCCTTTTCATTACAATGTTCCATGACCTTTGTCATCACAATTCTCAGTACACTTGTCATCACAATGCTCCCTGACACTTGTCATCAGAATGCTCCTTGAACCCTGTCACGAAAAGGCTCCATGCCTTTTTCATCACAATGCCCCATTCCATTTTCATGACAATGCTCCGTGACCATTGTCATCACAATGCTCCATGCCTTTGTCTGAAAAATATTCCATGACCCTTATCATCACAATGGGCCATTCACTTTTCATCACAACGGTCCAGAAACTTGTCATTGCAATGCTCCATAAACCTTGTAATCACAATGCTCCATACAATCCTCATCAAAATGCTCTCTCACCAGAGATATCACAGTGTTCCATCACTAGTCGTCACAATACTCCCTCAACCCTGTAATCACATTGTCCCATGACCCGTGTCATCACAATGCTACATCCCTTTATCATCACAATGTTCCATGACCCCTGACATCACAATATTCTATAACCCCTGTCATCAAAATGTTCCAAAACACTTTTCATCATATTGCTGCATGACCCTGTCATCAAAATACTCCCTGCCCTTCTCATCACATTGCACCATGCACTTATCATCAAAATGCTCCATGACCTTTGTCATCACAAAGCGCCATGACACTTGGCATCACAATGCTCCATGTCATTGTCATCAAAATGCTCCATGAACCCTCTCATAACATTGCTCAATGCCCTTGTCATCAAAAAGCTCCATGACACTTCTCATCACAATGCTCGATGCCCTTCTCATCACAATGCCCCATGACCTTGTCATTACAATCCTCCATGACCCATGTATCACAGTGTTCCATGCCCTTATCATCACAATGCTCTATGCCCACTCTCATCACAATAATCCATGAAACATTTCAGACCAATTCTCCATGCACTTCTCATCACAATGCACCTTTACCTCTGTCATAACAATGCTCCATGACACCTGCCATCACAATGTTCCCCGGCCTTGTCATCACAAGCCTCCATGACCCTTGTCATCACAATGCTCCACGACCCCTCTAATCAAAATGCTCCATGCCCTTTTCATCAAAAAGCTACATGACACATGTCATCAGAATGTTCCATGGCCCTGTCACCACAATGCTCCATGCCCTTGTCATCACAATGCTCCAAGACCATTGTAATCAAAATGCTCCATGAGATTTTTCATCTCAATGCTCCATGAACCCTGTCATCACAATGGACCATGCCCATCATCATAATGCTTCAGGCTATTGTCATCACAATGAAATCAATATGCTCCATGACCTCTGTCATCACAATGCTTCAATCCCTTGTGATCACAATGTTCCATAACACTTATCATCACAACACACTATGACGCTCATCATCACAATTATCCATGGTCTTGTCATCACAATGCTCCATGACTTTTGTCATCACAATGCTCCCTGACACTTGTCATCAGTCTGCTCCATTAACCCTGTCATGACACGTCTCCATGCCTTTTTCATCACAATGATCCATGCCCTTTTAATCACAATGCTCCAAGACCCCTGTAATCACAATGCTCCATGCTCTTGTCATCACAAAACTCAATGACACATGTCATCAGAATGCTCCATGGCCTTCTCCTCACAATGCTCCTTGCCCTTGTCATCACAATGCTCCAAGACCCCTGTAATCACAATGCTCCATGTCCCTTTTCATCAGAGTGCTCCATGAGACTTGTCATCACAAGTCTCCATTGTATTCTCATAAAAGTGCTCCAGGAACTTGTCATCATAATGCTCCATGATCCCTGTCATCACGATACTCCATGAACATTTTCAGCCCAATGCTCTATGACCTTCTCATCAAAATGCTCCATGACCCCTGTCATCACAATACTCCATGAACATATTCAGCCCAATGCTCCATGACCCTTGTCATCACAATGATCCATGCCCTTGTCATCCCAATGCTCCATGACCCCGGTATTCACAATGCTCCGTGATGTTTGTCATCACAGTGCTCCATGACACCTGTCATCACAATTCTCCATGCCCTTGTTATCACATTGTTCCATGACCCCTGTCATTACTATGCTCCGTGACTTCATTCATCACAGTGCTTCCTGACCTTTGTCATCTCAATGGTCCATGCCCTCGTCATCAACAGTCTCTGTGACCATTTTAACCACAATGCTCCATGAACTTTTCATCACAATTCTCTTTGACCCTTGTCATCACAATCCTCTCTGCCTTTCTCAGCACAATGCTCCATGACACTTCTCATCACAATGCTCCATGCGCTTGTCAGCACAATGTTCCATGACACATGTCATCAAAATGCACCATGTGCTTGTCATCACAGTGCTCCACAATCTTGTCATCACAATGCTCCATAAAACTTGTCATCACAATGCTCCATGCACTTCTCATCAAAATGCTCTCTCACCACTGATATCACAATGTTACATCACTATTCGTCACAATACTCCCTCACCCTTGTCATCACAATGATCCATGACTCCTGTCATCACAATTGTACATGCAAATATCATCACAATGTTCGATGACCCCTGACATCACAATGTTCCATAACCCCTGTCATCAAAATGCTCCCAAAACCTTTTCATCAAAATGCTCCATGACCACTGGCATCACAATGTTCAATAACCCCTGTCATCAAAATGTTCCATGACACATTTCATCCAATTGACCCATGATCCTGTCATCACAATGCTCCCTGCCCTTCTCATCACAATGCACAACGCCCTTGTCATCAAAATCCTCCATGACCTTTGTCATCACAAAGAACCTTGACCCTTGGCATCACAATGCTCCATGTCATTTTCATCACAATGCTCCATGATCGCATTCATCACATTGCTCCATGCCGTTGTCATCACAAAGTCCATGACACATGTCATCAGAATGCTCCATGGCCTTCTCATCACAATCCTCCATGCCATTGCCATCACAATGATCCATTACCCCTGTCATAACAATGCTCCATGACCCCTGCCATCACGATGTTCCATGGCCTTGTCATCACAAGGCTCCATGACCCTTCTCATCACAATGTTCCAAGACCCGGTAATCACAATGTTCCATGACCCCTGTCATCACAATGCTACATCCCCTTATCATCACAATGTTCCATGACACCTGACATCACAATGTTCCACAACCCCTGTCATCAAAATGCTCCATGACACTTTTTATCCCAAAGCTCCATGACCCCAGACATCACAATGTTCTATAACCCATGTCATCAAAATATTCCATTACAATTTTCATCAAATTGCTGCATGACACTGTCATCAAAATGCTCCCTGGCCTTCTCATCACAATGCACCACGCCCTTGTCATCAAAATGTTCCGTGACTTTTGTCATCACAAATCTCCTTGATCCTTGACATCACAATGCTCCTTGTCATTGTCATCACAATGCTCCATGAACCTTCTCATCACATTTCTCCATGCCCTTGTCATCACAAAGCTCCATGACACATGTCATCACAATGCTCGATGCCATTCTCATTACTATGCTCCATGCTCTTGTCATTACAATCCTCTATGACCATTGTATCACAGTGTTCCGTGCTCTTGTCATCACAATGCTCCATGTCCACTCTCATCACAATAATCCATGAAATATTTCACACCAATGCTTCCTGTCCTTCTCATCACAATGCTCCATTACACCTGTCATAACAATGTTCCATGACCCCTGCCATCACAAAGTTCCACGGCCTTGTCATTCACAAGGCTCCATGACACGTGTCATCACAATATTCCAAGACCCCTGTAATCACAGTGCTCCATGCCCTTGTCATCACAAAGCTCCATGACGCATGTCATTAGAATGTTCCATGGACTTCTCATCACAATGCTCCAAGACACTTTTTATCACAGTGCTCCATGCCCCTTTTCATCTCAAACCTCCATGAATCCTATCATCACAATGCACCATGCCCATTATCATAATGCTTCAGGCTATTTTCCTCACAATGAAATCAAAATGCTCCATGATCTCTGTCATCACAATGCTCCAAACCGTTGGGATCACAATGTTCCATAACACTTCTCATCACAATACCCCATGATGCTCATAATCACAATTATCCATGGTCTTCTCATCACTATGCTCCATAATCTTTGTCATCACAGTGCTCCCTGACACTTGTCATCAGTATGCTCCTTGAACACTGTCATGACAGGGCTCCATGCCTTTTTCATCACAATGATCCATGCCCTTTTCATCACAATGCTCCAAGACACCTGTAATCACAATGCTCCATGCACTTGTCATCACAGTGCTCCATGACGCATTCATCAGAATGCTTCGTGGCCTTCTCTTCACAATACTTCATGCCCTTGTCATCACAATGCTCCAAGACCCCTGTAAACACAATGCTCCATGCCGCTTGTCATTATAGCGCTCCATGACGCTCGTCATCACAATTATCCATGGTCTTCTCATCACAGTGCTCCACGGTCTTCCCATCACAATGCTCCATGCCCTGGTCATCACAATGCTCTATGTTCCCTTTCATCACAATTCTCCACGTTCTTGGCATCACTATGTTCCATGACACTTCCCATCACAGTGTTAAATGCTTTGTCATCACAATACTGCACAAGCTTGTCATCAGAATACTCCATGACCCTTGTCATCACAATGATCCATGACCCCTGTCATCACAATGCTCCATGAGACGTATCATCACAATGCTCCATGCCCCTTGTCATTACAGTGCTCCATGATGCTCGTCACCAGAATTATCCATGGTCTTCTCATCACAGTGCTCCACGGTCTTGCCATAACAATGCTCCATGCCCTGGTCATCACAATGCTCCATGTCCCTTGTCATCACAATTCTCCAGGTCCTTGTCATCACAATGCTCCATGACAGTTCTCATCCCCATGTTACATGCTCTTGTCATCACAATTCTCCATGCACTTGTCATCGCAATGTCCCATGACCCCTGTCATAGCAAGCTCCATGCCTTTGTCATCACAATGCTTCACGAGCTTTTCATCAAAATTCTCAAAGGCCGTTGTCATCACAATGCTCCATGCCCTTGTCATCACAATGCTCCATGGCCCTTGTCATCACAATGCTCCAAGCCCTTGTCATCACAATGCTCCATTACCTTTGTCATCACAATCCTCCATAACACTCGGCATCACAATGCTCCATGCCATTGTCATCACAATGGAACATGAAATATGCCATCACAATGCTCCCTGACACCTGTCTTCACAATAATCCATGACCTTGTCATCACAGTGCTCCATGCCCTTGTCATCACAATGTGCCATGCCCTCTGTCAACACAATTATCCATGAAACTTGTCAGACCAATGCTCCATGCTCCTGTCATCACAATGCTACATGACCCCAGTCATCACAATGCTCCGTGTGTCCCGTCATCACAAGACTCCATGACCTGTGTCACCACAAAAGTCAATGCCCTCATCATCACAAGGCTCTGTGAAATTTGTCACCACAGTGCTCCATGAACTTTTCATCAAAATGCTCAATGTGATTGTCATCACAATGCTCCATGAACACTCTCATCACATTGCTCCATGAACTTCTCATCACAAAGCTCCATGACGCATGTCATCAGAATGCTCCATGGCCTTCTCATCACAATGTTCCATGCACTTGCCATCACAATTATCCATTAACCCTGTCATAACAATGCTCCATGACCCCTGCCATCACGATGATCCATGGACTTGTCAGCACAAGGCTCCATGACCCTTCTAATCACAATGCTCCAAGACCCCTGTAATCACAATGCTCCATGCCCCTTTTCATCTCAATGATCCATGAACCCGGTCATCACAATGCACCATGCCCATCATCAAAATGCTTCATGCTATTGTCATCACAATGAAATCAAAATTCTCCATGATCTCTGTCATCACAATGCTCCAAATCCTTGTGATCAAAATGTTCCATAACCCTTATTATCACAACGTCCCATGATGCTCGTCATCACAATTATACATGGGCTTCTCATCACAATGCTCCATGACCTTTTTCATCACAATGCTCAATACACTTGTCATCACAATGCTCCCTGACACTTGTCCTCAGTATGCTCCTTGAACCATGTCATGACAAGGCTCCATTCCTTTTTCATCACAATGCTCCATGCCCTTGTCATCACAAAGCTCCATGATGCATGTCATCAGAACGTTCCATGGCCATCTCATCCCAATGCTCCAAGCCCTTGTCATCACAATGCCCCAAGACCCCTGTAATCACAATGCACCATGCCCCTTTTCATCAGAATATTCCATGAGACTTGTCATCACAAGTCTCCATGGTCTTCTCATCACAATGCTCCAGTACCTTGTCATCACAAGCCTCCATGGCCCCTGTCATCACAATACTCGATGAACGTTTTCAGCCCAATGCTCCTTGACCTTCTCATCACAATGCTCCGTGACCCCTGTCATCACAATGCTCCATGACTCCTGTCATCACAATGATCCATGAACACTGACAACACAATGATCCTGGACTCTTGTCATGAAAATGCTCCATGCCCATGTCATCCCAATGCTTCATGACCCCTGTAATCACAATGCTCCGTGACGCTTGTCATCACAGTGCTCCATGAACCTTGTCCTCACAATGCTCCATGCCTTTGTCAGCAATATGCTACATAATCTTGTCATCACAATGCTCCATGCGCTTGTCATCACAATCCTTCATGACCCTTTGGATCATATTGCTTCATGCCCTTGGCATCTCCCTCTTGCCTTTCTGGTTTTTACAGATTTTCGGATGTCCCTTTTGACCCGTGGGAAGTGACAGTTCTTTGTAGTGTGGATTTGCATTGCGTGCTTGCTTGATTGTCCAAAAAGGTCGTATGCGTTTTCTCCTGAATATATTCAGGAGAAAACGCATACGACCTATTTGGCCAAGTGCATCATTGACGAAGTTGTGATGCCTTTCTTGTGCTTTAAAGGCGATTCCAATTTACCTCTTGAAATAGGTTTTGTGCAATTCTGCCTCATTTTCAAGTCAGCTTTGTTGCCTTCCCTCAACAGATTTTTGGAAGACAGTAGACCTTTATAACTGTAGGTTTGTGAATTGCTGTGCCCGTGAGCTCCAATTTTCAAATCCCATTTTTGGGAGCTGACTGCAAATCCACAATTTTGCTTCAAGACCTATACTTGTTCCAGGGGTGGCTATACTCTTCCCTGCAGGTGTCTGAGGCTTTGGTTAATTCTTCTTTCTGACGGGAATTTACAGTGACATGTGCCCGTCCAAATGCCTACATCTACTCTCTGATTGGTTCTCCCTCTTCCCTTTCATCCTCTGCACAATTAGCAAACTGTGCGAACCAGGAGGTTATAGGGGCTGGCTCTCCTAAGTTGGGAGATTGATAGTAAAGCAGTTGGAATGCCAAACTGGAGCACAAGGAGAGGAAAAATTAGGAGAATTTTAGAAACATTTCACCATCACAGGGTGTCCATTCTCTAGGTTTCCCATACATGTTATAACTGTAGTGATATTCCCTACTACCTGGAGATTTGGTATCCATGGAATCGTGGCATGCATTACTACTTTAAAGGGTCTGCATTTTCTCTCCCAATCTCACCAGTCCTCTCAGTCCCAAGTGTCCAGCCTTATGTCTCATCCAGCTGTCTTTGCAGATAGGGTCAGTCCCGGTTTCATCAGAACCCCTGAAGGAATTGTGTAAGAATTTCGCTTTTTTTTTGTTTGTTTTTGAAATTCATTTTTATAATGGGGTTGAGCTGATTTTCACTGACATGTTTATGCCAGTATAGACACACTTGATTCCCTTATGGAGACAAATCAATACATAGGTTTTAAGATTCTCACTAGTCAGATATATTCCTCTGCGAGGAATAGGGGATTTGAGTCCCGTTCACTGAGGAAGGGGTAGGTCTCGTCTGTTCTCTATTTGGTTTATGGAATGGTACCTGTGCTAATATCAAACTCTGGTTTTATGCATCACCCCCCCTCTCCTTTCCCATTAAACAGGCATAAGAGTGTTTTCTAAATGTGAGACTCTGTTCTCTTTCTTAATTCAGTACATGTGTTGTGATGTTGACATTCCTTCTGTAAGTGATATCTTATGATAAGATTCTTTTTTTGTGTGACTAATTTCACTTAGAATCATCATACCTAAATCCACTCTTTATGCTGCTACTGGCCTTATGACATTGATTTCACGTCTGAGTGATATTCCGTTGTACAAAATTACCACAAGTAATTTATGCATTTCTCTTTTTCCTGGGATATTTTAGGTGTACCGAAGTTGAGGTTCTTGTATGCAGAGCAGCCCTAAACTTTGGGGTGCCTGTGTGTTGTCGATATTTAGTCTTCCCAAGTTATATGTCTATGAGTTGAAGTCCCCTTTGCTCGGGGGCTTTGTATTTAAATGTTTTAGGAAACAGCATACACTTCTTCAGAGTGTCTCTTGGATATTTATACCCCACCCATCAGCGTGACTAGGCTCCCTGTTCTCCATGGCCTCTCCAGCATTTCTAGTTTGTACACATTTTTTGGATGGCGTTTCTGAGCAGTGGAAATTGAGACTTCTTTGTTGTGCGGATTTGCATTTCCCGCTTGCTTGGTTGGCCAAAAACTCTGTATGTGTTTTTTTTCCTGAAGATATTCACGAAAAAAGGCATACACCCTTTTGCCCAACTGCATCATTTTAGAAATTCTGCTGCTTTTCATATGCTTTAAATGTGAGTACAATCTACCTTTTGAAAAATGTTTCCTGCAATTCTGCCTCTCATTCAGATGCCCTTCGTTGCCTTACCTGAATATATTTTTGGACGTTGGTTATCATTTATATCTTTGCAGGTCTTTGAATTGTCTGCTCCTGAGCTCCATTTTGCAACTCGCTTTTATTGTGAGCTCGCCGCCAAACCATTGGATTGCTTCTGGCCCTATTCTGGTTCTGAGGAGGCAGGCTGAGCCTTTGGTTAATTCTTGTTCCTAATGGGAAATTAGAGTGACATGTGCCTGTCAAAACTCCTACAGCTAATTTCTCATTGGTTCCCCCTCTTCTCATTTATCCTCTGCACAATTTGCAAACTGTGTGAAATAGGAGGTTAAAGGTGCTGAGTCTCCAAGAGGGGAGATTGTTAATAATGTGGCTGGAATGGCGAACCCCAGCACCAGGAGATCAAAAATGAGGTGCATTTTAGACACCTCTCCTGAGCACATGGTGTACATTCATCTCGGGTTCGCAGGCATGTTTTCGCTGTCAGAAGATTCCCTTGAAACTGCCGATTTGGGACCCATGGAATGGGTACCAGGCAGTATTACTTTAAAAGGTCTGCATTTCCTCACCCAGCCTCTCAAACATCTCTTAGCGTGCATAGGTTCCAGCCTTATATATCATCCTGCTGTGGGTCTACATGTGTTCAATCCATGTTACATCGTAGCCCTTCAACAAAAGTTGTAAGAATTTTTGTCTGTCTCACCGTTTTTATAAATATTTTTTCAAATTTATTTTTATATTTCTTACAGCTGATTTTCAAAGCTCTGTTTTTTGCTGCTGTACATCCACTTGATTCATGTACTGTGAGACAACAATAAATTATTTTTCAGATGCTTACGAGTCATATGTATTATTGTCCAGTGACTTGAGTGGGCTGAGTGCAGTTCTTTGAGGTACCGTGTAGGCCTTGTCAGTTATTCAATTCGGTACTTGGAATGGTATCTTTGCTAATTTCAACCTCCTGGTTAATACCTCGCCATTCGCCACCTTTCCCATTTAGCAGCCTTATGTCTATTTTCTACATATTTGACTATGTTTCTGTTTTGTAGTTTATTTCATGTGTAGCCATGTTTGATTCCACCCTTAAGTGACATCTTATGATATGTGGCTTTTTCTTTCTGACATATGTCACTTAGAATGATCGTATGTAACTCCTCCAGAGTTGTTCCAACTGGCCTTCTTTCATTGATTTCGGAATGAGTAATATTCCACTGTACATAAGTACCCCATCTCTTTTATCCATTTTATCCTTCCAGGGACATTTAGGTTATATCCAAGTGGAGGCCCTTTTTAACAGAGAGGTGGTAAACGTTGGGGTGCCTGTTTTCTGTCCATTTTTGTTTTTCCCAAGGTATACGCCCATGAGTGCAAGTGCACTATGCTCTGTAGCTCATCTTTTAGATGTTTTAGCAAACACAATACACTTCTCCAGAGTGGCCATTGGTAAATTACATTTCCACTATCAGCCTCACTGGGCTCCCTTTTCTCCTCGCCCTGTCCTGCATTTCTGGTGTTTACACTTTATGTGGATGGCCCTTCTGACTGATGTGAAGTGATACATTTTGTAGTATTGATTTCCAGTGCCCACCTGTTTGGTTGTATAAAAAGTGTGTATGGCCTTTACTTGAAGATATTCAGAAAAAATGCATACGTCCTTTTGGGCCAACTGCATCATTGGCGATGTTCAGCCCCTTTTCTTGTGCTTTAATGGGGAGTCCTTTCTACCTCTTCAAATCTGTTTCCTGCCACTCTCTCTTGCTTACAACTCCTTTTCTGTGACTTACCTCAAGACATTTTTCAATGATAGATATTTTCAACTCTGCAGTTTCATGAATTTTAGTGCCCCTGAGTTCCATTTTTCAACTTGTGTTTTTGGAAACTGGACACAAAACAGCGGGATTTCCTCTAGACCTATTCTGTTTCCGTGGGCAATTCTAGCCTTTGATGAATTTGTCTTCCAGATTGGAAATTAGAGTGGCATGTGCCTGTCCAAACAACTAAGACTTGTCTCTAAATTTTTCTCATCCTTCCGCTTCATCCTCTGGACAATTTCCAAACTGTGTGCAATAGGATGTTGACGGTGCTGATATCCCCAAGTGAGGAGATTGTTAGGAAATATGCTGGAGGGGTGAACCCGAGCACCAGGCGATGAGGAGATGAGGTGCCTTTTCCAAACTCTTTCCGATCAAACAGTGTACCATCCTCTAGGTGTGACAGGCATGTTTTAGCTGTAGGAAGGGTCCCGTGCATGGAAGGAGAACACCAGGGATTTTTCCAAATCAGTGCCTCCCCGTACCCCAAACTGGGGAATTTTTAAGCTACGGCTACACGTATGTCCATTAAAGGCCTTGGGAAATAGGCAGAGCCCAAACTTTAGATGATTGAAATCTTCAGGGTCAGAAGCGTTCACCATGGGCCTTGCTTAGGTTACATTTTATCTGTCATTGATAGATGATGTCAATAAAAATATCGATTCTTTTTCAGATTATTTCCCCTTATAGGTTATTGCAAAATATTCAGTGTAGTTCCCTGTGCTATACAGTAGTTCCTTGTTGATGATCTATTTTATACATAGCAGTGTGTATGTGTTTATCCCAAACTGTTAATTTATCCCTTCTCCTACCTTTCCCCTTTGGTAATAATAAATTATAAGATTTTATACTTCTCAGAAATGGGGGAGCTGAAAGAGAGGTATCCTTTTCAATGGAAAAGCATTCAAAACAAGATTGAAGCTTCAGCCAAGAGTATTCGATGTACATCCATGGAAATAAATCACTTCATTTCTCTAATGTTGACCTGACAAATAAGACAGACGTCTTCACTGAACTTGCTTATAGTAAAGTGATGGAAATATCAAATGTAAGTCTTAGAAACATCTTATTTTACCCGAGCATTATACACTGCTCTATGTTAACTACAGTTTGGCTCACACATCTGTTCATTGAAGTTACAATGTTCTCAATTTCTGTTACTGATCCTCCAGAGTGGACCCCAACAGGAGTCCCCGTGCCCAGTGTCATTGGAGCCAAGAGATCAAGACTGAGTTTGCTTCAGAAGCAAAGGAAACATTATTTTGAAAACAGAATGGAGAGGTGAGAGCGTGCAGTCCCCCACGGGCTGTGGGCTAGGCTGCTGTGTAGGGATCCCAGCAGCGTCAGTGGGAGGGAGGGGATGGAGCTCTCGAGGGCTGGGTTGGCTGCAGCTCAGGCTCTATGCCGTGGAGTCTGCATGGGACCCCGCTAGCTGAGGTGTCGACCCAGCCATTCTGCACTAGGAAATCGGGTCTGAAGTGCCGGGTGTGGGACCTCTGCATGCGGAACCCTAGGAGCACGTGAAATTAGACAAAGCACAAAGGAAAAGCAGGTTAGACTTTATTTTATTGCCCAGATTCTCTTTTTATCTCCCAGGAATTTTTAATGAATGTTGCCGGAGATGAACCCCTCCACTGCTTTTTGTTCCGTTCCTCATTCTTGGGGTGTTGAGGGTGCTGAACCCTCTTTTGTAACTGCTTCATGCTGTGGTGGGAGCCCTGATACCTGAGGGGAGGGGCAAAACGTCTCCCCACCAGCCTCCAGGTGAGGTTGATTGTCCCAAGGCCTCCTGCCTCACTTCTCGTCCGCATGAGCACCAGCATTGGAAGTGTTATAGATTCTAATGACCTTTAAGGGTCCAGGAAAGTGATGCGCAGAGATGCTGAGGTGGCAGGTTTCACCCCACCCCACATTTGTTTGGCGACCTTAGGCTGACGGTTTTTGCCAGCCTAGATGCTCTGACCAGTAGTCTGTGCTTTCTTTAATTAGGTCCCTGAATTAATGTACAAACAGCACCATGTGTCAGAACCCTGCCCGCTCAACTCCCAGACAGTCCAGGGTCAGTGGTGATCCAGGACCATGACGTCCACTGAGTCAACGGCCTTTAGAAGTAGCCAGCAGTCCAGCCGGTCATACTGGCCACCATCACCGCGGTGTCTGTAGGGTTTTCTATTGTGAAAGCGTGATATACGTTTCCCCCGCCAAGCTTATTAGCTCCCCTCTGGGTGCAGTAAGTCCTGCAAGCAGTAGTCTGCTCTTTCGGGACACAGTCTTGTTGTTTTCTGAGAGAAACTCCAGGTCAAGTGATGGTCACACGAGTCATCTTGGGGGCCCGTTGCCCCCATTTGTCTCTCTGGAGGTTGGAGTTGGAGGGCCTCCTCACTCGAGGTCAGTGTCCACAGAGTGACCCCTGCAACTTCAGGCCATGATGGGTGGTTAGGATCACCACGTGGGGTCCTTTTCCCTTAGGAGGGAGCTGGCCTTGTGGGCTGCTGATTTCCAGCTTTTTAGATACCCCAGTATCCTGGCCTGATGATTCAGTGGGCAAAGCCCTTGGTGACCATAGTTTATCATACCTGAAGGGCATTCTTGTGTTGCTCCATTTCAAGTGGTCCCAGTTTTTGCACTAAGGCTCCAAGGGCAATTAACCATTGACTCTCTATGTAAAGGTCAAAGGGTTTAGCTAAATTAGGGAGTTCCTGGGCAAGTGTCTGAATTGACTGCTCTTTCCATTCTTGAAAGGTTGCTTCTGGATTCTATACAAAAGGATCATCATCTTTTCGTGTCAGTGTTTCATGTAGAGGCCCAGCTATTAGACTGTAGTTAGGGATCCAGATGCAGAAAACCTTGGCCACCCCAGGAACCCCTAAGCTGTCTTCTAGTTTTAGAAGAGGTAAGGCTGCAAATGGCTTCTTCCCTATCCTGGGATGCGTTTCTCTGAATATCTGTGAGAATGAAGCCCAGGCATGTCACCTGAGCCTGTGATATTTGAGCCTTTTTCTTGGACACCTTCTATCCTTTCTTGGCTAGGTAGTTCAGAGGCGTCTTTAGTAGGCCTGGCGATCAGTATGTCATCTGCATATTGAAGGAGGGTTCCCTTTTAGAGAGGTAGAACGTTTAGGTCTTTAGAGGTCATTTCCCCAATGATGGTGTGGGGATTTCTTTACCGTTGGGGCAGGACGGCCCAGCATTATTGGTTTTGTTGCATGTTGTGTCCTGCCACTCACAAGCCAAAAATTCTTGTGACTCTGAGATGAATGGAATACAGAAGAAGGCATCATTGAAGTGTAATACAGAATGCCATGGCCTGGTGGATGGTAGAATGAGCAGCAGGGTGTAGGAAATAGGAGCTAATGGATGTATATCCTCGGTGGCTTCACTGACTGTCCTGATATCCTTTACCAGGTCTCCAGCAGCCCATGGGGCTCTCGTGGTCATGCCAATCCCAGGATATGGAGCTCACGTGGGCTGCACCACCCATCCCCACAGCCAACGGGGCGCTCGTGTTCAAGTCCCTCCCTGGGTATGGAGCTCCCCTGTGCAGCTACACAGCAGCCCATGGGGCTCTCCTAGTCAGGCCCTTCCCAGGATACAGAGCTCCCATGGGCAGGTACCCAAGCAAGGCTGGACACACAGGAACTGTGCACATAGCCCACCTTGCAGAGAACCCCCAGCTCACCTGTCACTCACAGCTGACACAGAACACCTCAAAGCAGGACTTGAACTAACAAACAGCAGTTCTGACAGGTCTGTGAACCTGCCTATCACTCTGTGCAGTCTCTCTCTGCCTGGTCTTCCAGACACTTCCACTGCAGCAAGGGCACCAGGCCTCTGTCTCCACCCACCATCACTCCTCTCCCTGACTCCTGGGTTCCTCTCATTAGGATAGGGTCTTCTTGAAGTTGTTTTCCACTCATGGACCAGATAAAATGATAAGAAAACAAGCCGCAGCTGCAGCCCCTTGTCTAGCCTGACTCTCAAGGGCCCACACCTGTTCCTTGGGACTGGCCCATTTAGCAAGGTTCATTTTCTGCTACTGTGAGCCCCTGAGGGGTGAGGATTGGCTGATTTGGGCAGCCTGACACTGCCTGCCTGCCCTCCCCAGGTGTGCCTGGGTTGAGGTCAATATAAACACCTCTCCAGGCAGCAAGAGCCCCTGTAGCTGTGCCTGATGCCATATTCTCTGCCCCGTCAGCAGTTTCGGGGCTGGGGTGGTGGTAGGGAGTGAGGGGCCGTGGCTTTGTGGGTGGCCCAGTGTGAGTGGGGCTCTGCTGGACTTTCCGCAGGAGTTGCTAGGCTGCCACCTGCTAAAGAAGAGGATGTGTCATCCATACCTGCCTCTTGAATTTCTCCCCAGGCAGAGGTGAGGAAGTAAAAAAGCAGTGGGGGCCGTGGCAGGAGGGGTATCTCAGGCAGGGAAATGGAAAGATTCCAGAAGAGCATCTGGGGCCAGGACCATCCTGACTGGCCTGCAGGCACCAAGTCGGCCTGTGTGCTGTCGCTGGTGTGGCTCCACAGCCCTTCCTCTAGGCTTGCAAGTGCTTGTACATATTCAGGTGTTTTACCTGGAAAGGGTGGGAAGAGTTCAGCTGCAGCAGGACTGGGGCTCAGCTCACATTTACTCACAGACACCTCGACACAGTCCCCCAGCTTTGCAATGAGGATGCTCCTTGTCGGTGGGAGCACTGCTGACTGCATGGGAGATGATTTCCCACCTCTGACCAACTTAATAATTTTTTACCACTGGAGCAAGTGTCCTGATACGATTTTCCTCTGTATAACTGGTGGGTTCTGTTTTTTTTTTTTTTTCTTTTTTTTCTTTTTGGTTCAATGTAGATTTTATTTATTCCTCTTTTTTTTTTAATTTACAGATATAAACATGTAAATAATGCATTAATATAAAGACGTCTATGTGAAGGGAAATATTTTTTTCTGTTTTATTTTATTAAATGTTATTTATTTATTTTTAATTTTTTAAAATTTATTTATTCATTTTATACAGCAGGTTCTTATTGGATATCTATTTTATACATATAAGAGTGCACATGTGAATCCCAGTCTCCCAATTCATCCCACCACCACCCTCACATGGCGTTCCCTCCTTGGTGTCCATATGTTTGTTCTCTACATCTGTCTCTATCTCTGCCCTGCAAACTGGTTCATCTGTACCATTTTTCTAGGTTCCACATATATGCATTAATATACAATATTTGTTTTTCTCTTTCTGACTTACTTCACTCTGTATGACAGTCTCTAGATCCATTAAGGTCTCTACAAATGACCCAATTTCATTCCTATGTATGGCTGAGTAATATTCCATTGTATATATGTACCACATCTTTATCCATTCGTCTGTCTGTGGGCACTTAGGTTGCTTTCATTACCTGGCTATTGTAAATAGTGCTGCAGTGAACATTGTGGTGAATGTGTCTTTTTGATTTATGGTTTTCTCTGGGTATATGCCCAGTAGTGGGATTGCTGGATTATATGGTAATTCTATTTTTACTTTTTTAAGGAACCTCCATACTGTTCCCCATAGAGACTGTATCAATTTACATTCCCAACAATAGTGGAAGAAGGTTCCTTTCCTCCATACCCTCTCCAGCATTTGTTGTTTGTAGATTCTCTGTTGATGCCCATTCTAACAGGTGTGACATGACACCTCATTGTAGTTTCCATTTCCATTTCTCTAATAATTAGTGATATTGAGCAGATTTTCATGTGCGTACTGGCCAACTCTATGTCTTCTTGGAAGAAATGTCTATTTATATCTTCTTCCATTTTTGTATTGGGTTGTTTGTTTTATTAATATTGAGCTACATGAGCTGTTTATATATATTGGAGATTAATCATTTGTCCATTGATTCGTCTGCAAATATTTTCTGCCATTCTGAGGGTTGTCTTTTCATCTTGTTTGTAGTTTCCTTTGCTTTGCAAAAGCTTTTACGTTCCATTAGGTCCCATCTGTTTAGTTTTCTTTTTTATTTCATTACTATAAGAGGTGGATCAAAAATGATCTTGCTGTAATTTACGTCAGAGTATCCTTCGTAAGTTTTCCTCTCAGAGTTTTATACTATCCGGTCTTACATTAAGGTCTCTAATCCATTTTGAATGTATTTTTATGTATGGTGTTGGGGAGTGTTCTAATTTCATTCTTTTACATGTAGCTCTCCATATTTCCCAGCACCAATGATTGAAGAGACTGTCTTATCTCCATTGTATAGTCTTGCCTCCTTTGTCATAGATTAGGTGACTATAGATGTGTAGGTTTATCCCTGTGGTTTCTTTTTTTTTTCCTTTTACACGTTTATTGGAGTGTAATTGCTTTACAATGGAGTGTTCGTTTCTGCTGTATAAAAAAATGAATGAGCTATACGTATACAAATATCACAAGATACCCTCCCTCTTGCATCTCCCTCTCACACCCCATATCCCACCCCTTTATGTGGTCACAAAGCACCGAGCTGATCTCCCTGTTCTATGTGGCTGCTTCCCAGTACCTATCAGTGTTACATTTGGTAATGTATTTATATCCAGGCCACTCTCTCACTTCGTCCCAGCTTACCCATCCCCCTTCCGATGTCCTCAAGTCCTTTCTCTATGTCTGTGTCCTTAATCCTGTCCTGCCACTAGGTTCTTCAAAATCTTTTTTTTTTCTTCATTAGATTCCGTATATCTCTGTTAACATACAGTATTTGTTTTTCCCTTTCTGACTTACTTCACTGTGTAGGACAGATTCTAAGTTCATCCAACTCAGAACAAATAACTCAGTTTTGCTTCTTCTTATGGCTGAGTAATACTCCATTGTATATATGTGCCAGATCTTCTTTAAACATTCATCTGTCGATGGACACTTAGGTTGCTTCCATGTCCTGACTATTGTAAATAGAGCTGCAATGAACATTTTTCTACATAACTCTTTTTGAATTATGGTTTTCACAAGGCAAATGCCCAGTAGTTGGATTGTTGTGTCATATGGTACTTCTATTGTTAGTTATTTAAAGGAACCTCCGTACTGTTCTCCCTAGTGCCCATATCAATTTACATTCCCACCCACAGTGCAAGTGTGTTCCCTTTTCTCCAATAAAGGCCTCTCCAGCATTTATTGTTTTGTAGATTTTTTTGATGATTGCCACTCTGACTGCTGTGAGGTGATACCTCAGGGAAGTTTTGATTTAGATTTCTCTAATGATTAGTAATTTTCAACATCCTTTCATGTGTTTGTTGGTAATCTGTATATCTTCTTTGGAGAAATGTCTATTTAGGTCTTCTGCCCGTTTTTGGATTGGGTTGTTTGTTTTTGTGATATTGAGCTACATGAGGTGCTTGTAAAGTTAGGAGATTAATCCTTTGTCAATTGCTTCATTTAAAAATATTTTCTCCCATTCTGAGGGTTGTTTTTGCATCTTGTTTATGTTTTCCTGTACTGTGTAAAAGCTTTTAAGTTTCATTAGGTCCCATTTGTTGATTTCTGTTTTTATTTCCATTTCTCTAGGAGGTGGGTCAAAAAGGATCTTGCTGTGATTTATGTCATAGAGTGTTCTGCCTATGGTTTCCTCTAAGTGTTTTATAGTGTCTGGTCTTATATTTAGATCTCTAATCAATTTAGAGTTTATTTTTGTGTATGGTGTTATGGAGTGTTCTAATTTCATTCTTTTATGTGTAGGGGTCCAGTTTTCCCAGCACCAATTACTGAAGAGACTGTCTTTTCTCCATTGTATATCCTTAGCTCCTTTGTAATAGATGAGATAGCCATAGGTATGTAGGTTTATCTCTGGGCTTTCTGTCCTGTTCCATTGATCTGTGTTTATACCAATCTACATACACTTGATTCCATTATGCAGACATATAAATACATAGGTTTCAAGGTTATTACCAGTCAGATATATTCCTCTTCAGTGAATACGGTGTTTTGTGTCCAGTTCATTGAGAAAGGAGTAGGTCTTGTCTATTACATATTTGGTATATGGAATGGGATCTGTGCTAATTTCAAACTCTGCTTTTACACATCACCCCACGTCACCTTTCCCCTTAAGGAGGAATAAGTGTGTTTTCTAAATGTGTAACTCTGTTCACATTTGAAATTCAGTTCATGTGTAGCCATGTTTACATTCCCTCTATAAGTGATATATTACAATATGTTTTTTTTCTTTGTGGCTCATTTCACTTAGCATCATCATACCTAAAGCCACTCATTATGCTGCTATTGGCCTTATGACATTGATTTTATGTCTGAGTGACATTCCATTGTATATAAGTACCACAACATCTATATCCATTTTTTTCCCTTTCCTGGGATATTTAAAGTGTACCGAAGTCGAGGTTCTTGTAAACAGAGCAGCCCTAAACTTTGGGCTGTCTGTGTGTTGTGGATTTTTAGTTTTCCCAAAATGCACGCCCATGAGTAGAAGTGTGCTATGCTCTGTAGCTCTGTTTTAGAAAACAACATACAGTTCTCCAGAGAGGCTGTTGGCAATTTACATCCTGACCATCAGCGTAACCAGGCTCCCTTTTCTCCATGGCCTGTCCTGCATTTGTGGTTTTTACACTATTTGTGGATGGCCCTTTTGACTGGAGGTAAGGGACACTTCTCTGTAGTGTGGATTTGCAATGCCTGATGGCTTGCTTGGCCAAAAAGGGCATATGCATTTTTTCCCGAATATATTCAAGAAAATACACGTACTCCCTATTCGGCCAAGGACAACATTGTCGAAGTTCTGTCGCTTTTCATGTGCTTTAAATACAACTCCAATCTACCTCTTGAAATCTGTTTCCTTCAATTCTGCCTTGCATTCAAATCCTCTTCACTGCCTTACCTCAATATATTTCTGGATGATAGTTGTCCTTTATAACTCTGCAAGTTTGTGAATTGCTGTGCCCCTGATTTCCATTTTTCAACTCGCCTCTTTGTGAGCTGGCTGCAATACTGCAGCATGGCTGTAGGCCCTAGTCTGGTTCCGGGGTGTCAGGCTGAGCCTTTGATTAATTTTTCTTCCTGATGGGTAACTAGAGTGACATGTGCCCATCCAAACACCTACAGCTAATCTCTCATTTGTTTCCCCTCTTCCTGTTCATCCTCTGCACAATTTGCAAACTGTGCATAACAGGAGGGTAAAGGCGCTGACACTCCAAGTGGGGAGATTTTGAGTAATGCAGATGGAATGGCGAAGCCGAGCACGACAAACGGAAAAATGAGGTACCTTTTAGAAAACTTTCCCAATTACACAGTGTACCATCCACTGGGTTTCCCATGCATGCTTTAACTGTAGGAAGATTCCCTTAAACTTGGAGAGTTGGGACCACTAGAATGGGTAGTACACAGTATTGCTCAAAGTAGTGTTCTTTTGCTCACACAACCTCAACAATCTTGTCAGCCCCAAGTGTCCAGTTTTATGTCTCATCCAGCTGTGGGTGTAAAGGTGGACAATCCAGGTTGCATCACAGGCCCTGAACGTAATTCTTAAGGCTTTCCCTCTGTTTCGCTGTTTTTGCATTTTGCTTTTGAAATTTATTTTTATAAGGGTGTTTAGCTGAATTTCAGTGCTGTGTTCATGCCATTATACACACACATGACTCCTTTATGGAGACATGATAATACATATGTTTTAAAATTCTTGGAGTCAGATATATTCCTCTGCAATGAATAGGGGGTGTTGAGTCGAGTTCATTGTGCGGGGAGTAGGTGATGTCTATTACATACTTGGTTTATGTAACGGTATCTGTGCTAATTTAAAACTGTGGTTTTATGCATCAACCCACCTCGCCTTTCACCTTAAGCAGGGAGAATATGGTTTTCTAAGTGTGTGACTCTGTTGTGTTTGTAATTCAGATCATTCGTAGCCAAGTGTACATTCCCACTATAAGTGATAACTTATGATAAGATTCAGTACTCTGTTATCCTTCCTAACTCAGTTAATATATAGCCATGTTTAGAGGATCTTCATAAAGTGATATCTTATGATAAGTTTCTTTTTCTGTGTGACTTATTTCACTTAGAATCATCGTACCTGAATCCAGTCATTTTGCTGCTACTGGTCTTATGACATTGATTTCATGGCTGAGGGATATTCCATCGTATGAAAGTAACACAATTTTTTGAACCATTTTAATCTTTCTTGGGATATTTAAGGTGTACCCAAGTTGAGGTTCTTGTAAGCAGTGCAGCCCTAAATTTTGGGGTGGCTCTGTCTTATTGATTTTCAGTTTTCCCAAGGTATATTCCCTAGACTGGAAGTGCCCTTGGCTCTGTAGCTCGGTTGTTTACTTGTTTATGGAACACAATGCACTCCTCCAGTGAGGCAGTTGGCAATTTACATGCCGCCCATCAGCATAACAAGGCTCCCTGTTCTCCAGGGCCTGTCTTGCCTTTCTGTTTTTTATCCATTTTGTGGATATGCATTTTGACTGGTGACAAGTGATACTTCTTTGGAGTGCAGATTTGCAATGCCCGCTTGCTTGCTTGGCCAAAAAGGGCGTATGCGTTTTCTCCTACATATATCCAGGAGAAAACGCATACGCCCTTTTTGGCCAAGTGCATCATTGTCGAAGTAGTGCCCCTCTTCCTGTGCTTTAAAGCCGATTCCAACGTACCTATTGAAATCTGTTTCCTGCTATTCTGCCTCGCATTCAACTCCGCCTCGTCGCCTTCCCTCAACAGATTTTTGGACGATAGTTGTCCTTTATTACTCTGCCAGTGTGTGAAGTGCTGTGCCCCTGAGCTCCGATTTTTAACTCGTTTTGTGTGAGATGAACGCAAGTCCAAAATTTTGGTTCAGGAACTCTACTGGTTCCCGGTGGGTGGTGGAGACTTTGGTTAATTCTTCTTCTGCACGGGATATAAGAGTGACATGTGCCCGTCCAAATGCCTGACAGCTACTCTCTCATTTGTTCTCCCTCTTCCCTTTCATCCTCTGCCAAATTGGCAACCTGTGAGAACCATGAGGTAAAAGGTGCTGTCTCTTCAAGTTGGGAGATTGATAGTAAAGCAGTTGGAATGTCAAACCAGAGCACCAGGAGGGGGACTATTCGTTGAGTTTTAGAGACCTTTCATATTCACAGTGTGTCCATTTTCTACGTTTCACGTACATGTTATAGCTGTAGTAATATTCCCTTCAACCTGGAGACATGGGACCCATGGAATGGGTGCCATGCATTATTGCTTTAAAGGGTCTGCATTTGCTCACCCAATCTCACCAATCCTCTCAGTCCCATGTGTCCAGCCTTATACCACATCCAGCTGTCATGTAGATAGGGTCATTCCAGGTTTCATCAGAGACCCTGAAGGAATTGTAAAGAATTTCCGATTTTTTTTTGAAATTCCTTTTAATAGTGGGTTTGAGATGATTCTCACTGCCATGTTTATGCCAGTCTAGACACTCTTGATTCCCTTAAGGAGACATACCAATACATAGGTTTTAAGATTCTTCCTAGTCAGATATATTCCTCTGCAGAATGTATGGGTTGTTGAATCCCTTTCACTGAGGAAGGTGTAGATCTTGTCTATTCTGTATTTCGTTTTTGGAACGGTGCCTGTTCTAATATTAAACTCTGATTTTATGCAACACCCCACCTCTCCTTCCCCCTTAAGGAGGTATAAGAGTGTTTTCTAAATGTGAGACTCTGTTCTCTTTCCTAACTCAGTTCATGTGTAGCCATGTTTACAGGATCTTCATAAGTGATATCTTATCATACGTTTCTTTTTCTGTGTGACTTATTTCACTTAGAATCATCAAACCTGAATCCACTCATTTTGCTGCTACTGGACTTATGACATTGATTTCATGGCTGAGGGATATTCCATCGTACCAAAGTACCACAATTTTTTGAACCATTTTTATTTTTCCTGGGATATTTAAGGTGTACCCAAGTTGAGGTTCTTGTAAGCAGTGCAGCCCTAAATTTTTGGGTGGCTCTGTCTTATTGATTTTCAGTTTCCCAAGGTTTATTCCCCAGACTGGAAGTGCCCTTGGCTCTGTAGCTCTGTTGTTTACTTGTTTTTGGAAACACAATGCACTCATCCAGAGAGGCAGTTGGCAATTTACATGCCGCCCATCAGCATAACAAGGCTCCCTTTTCTCCAGGGCCTGTCTTGCCTTTCTGGTTTTTATCCATTTTGTGGATGCACCTTTTGACTGGTGGGAAGTGATACTTCTTTCTAGTGCAGATTTGCATTGCCGGCTTGCTTGCTGGGCCAAAAAGGGCGTATGCGTTTCCTCCTGAATATATTCAGGAAAAACCGCATACCCCCATTTTGGCCAAGTGTATCATTGTCGAAGTTGTGCCCCTCTTCCTGTGCTTTAAAGGCGATTCCAACGTACCTATTGAAATCTGTTTCCTGCTATTCTGTCTCGCTTTCAAGTCCACCTCGTTTCCTTCCCTCAACAGATTTTTGGACGATAGTTGTCCTTTATTACTCTGCCAGTGTGTGAAGTGCTGTGCCCCTGAGCTCCATTATTTAACTCGTTTTTTTGTGAGCTGAACACAATTGCAGAATTTTGGTTCAGGACCTATACTGATTCCCGGTGGGTGGCTGAGACTTTGGTTAATTCTTCTTCCTCCCAGCATATAAGAGTGACATGTGCCCGTCCAAATGCCTAACAGCTTCTCTCTCATTGGTTCTCCCTCTTCCCTTTCATCCTCTTCCAAATTGGCAACTTGTGTTATTCAGGAGGTTAAAGGGGCTGTCTCTCCAAGTAGGGAGATTGATAGTAAAGCAGTTGGAAAATCAAACTGGAGCACCAGGAGAGGGACAATTACTTGAGTTTTAGAAACCATTCATATACACAGTGTGTCCATTCTCTAGGTTTCCCATACATGTTATAGCTGTAGTAATATTCCCTTCAACCTGGAGAGTTTGGAACCATGGAATGGAGGCCACGCATTATTGCTTTAAGCGGTCTGTGTTTGCTTACCCAGTCTCACCAATCCTCTCAGTCCCAAGTATCCAGCCTTATGCCACATCAAGCTGTAGTTGTAGACAGGGTCATTCCAGGTTTCATCAGAGACCCTGAAGGAATTGTAAAGAATTTCCCTGTTTTGTTGTGTTTTTTTTTTAAATTCCTTTTTATAGTGGGTTTCAGCTGATTCTCACTGCCGTGTTTATGCCAATCTAGACACAATTGATTCCCTTACGGAGACATATCAATACATAGGTTTTAAGATTCTTACTAGTCAGATATATTCCTCTGCGGAAAATATGCGGTTTTGAGTCCCTTTCCCCGAGGAAGGTGTAGATCTTGTCTATTCCATAGTTTGTTTTTGGAACGGTACCTGTGCTTATATGAAAATCTGGTTTTATGCATCACCCCACCACTCCTTCCCCCTTAAGCAGGCATAAGAGTGTTTTCTAAATGTGAGACTGTGTTCTCTTCCCTCACTCAGTTCATGTGTAGCCATGTTTACAGGAACTTCTTAAGTGATATCTTATGATAAGCTTCTTTTTTCTTTGTGACTTATTTCACTTAGAATCCTCATACCTGAATCCACTCATTTTGCTGCTACTGGTCTTATGACATTGATTTCATGGCTGAGGGATATTCCATCGTACGTAAGTACCACAATTTTTTGTAAATTTTTTAACTTTCCTGGGATAATTAAGGTGTACCCAAGTTGAGGTTCTTGTAAGCAGTGCAGCCCTAAATTTTGGGGTGGCTCTGTCTTATTGACTTTCAGTTTTCCGAAGGTATATTCCCTAGACTGGAAGTGCCCTTGGCTCTGTAGCTTTGTTGTTTACTTGTTTTAGGGAACACAGTGCACTCCTCCAGAGAGGCAGTTGCCAACTTACATCCCGCCCATCAGCATAACAAGGCTCCCTGTTCTCCAGGTCCTCTCTTGCCTTTCTGGTTTTTACACATTTTGCCAATGTCCCATTTGACCAGTGGAAAGGGATACTTCTTTGCACTGCAGATTTGCATTGCCCGCTTGCTTGCTTGGCGAAAAAGGGCGTATGCGTTTTCTCCTGAATATATTCAGTAGAAAACGCATATGCCCATTTTGGCAAAGTGCATCATTGTCGAAGTTGTGCCCCTCTTCCTGTGCTTTAAAGGCCATACCAACGTACCTATTGAAATCTGTTTCCTGCTATTCTGCCACGCTTACAAGTCCGTCTCTTTGCCTTCCCTCAACAGATTTTTGGACGATAGTTGTCCTTTATTACTCTGCCAGTATGTGAAGTGCTGTGCCCCTGAGCTCCATTTTTTAACTCGTTTTTTGTGAGCTGAACGCAAGTCCAAAATTTTTGTTCAGGACCTATACTGGTTCCCGGTGGGTTGCTGAGACTTTGGTTAATTCTTCCTGGTGCCAGGCAATTAGAGTGACATGTGCCTGTCCAAATGCCTAACAGGTACTCTCTCATTGGTTCTCCCTCTTCCCTTTCATCCTCTGCCAAATTGGCAACCTGTGTTTTCCAGGAGGAGAAAGGGGCTGTCTCTCCAAGTTGGGAGATTGATAGTAAAGCAGTTGGAAAGTCAAACTGGAGCACCAGGAGAGGGACAATTAGTTGAGTTTTAGAAAACTTTTCTATAAACTGTTTCCATTCTCTAGGTCTCCCGTACATGTTTTAGCTGTAGTAATATTCCCTTCAACCTGGAGAGTTTGGAACCATGGAATGGAGACCAAGCATTATTGCATTAAACGCTCTGTGTGTGCTCACCCAGTCTCACCAATCCTCTCAGTCCCAAGTATCAAGCCTTATGCCACATCAAGCTGTAGTTGTAGATAGGTTCATTCCAGGTTTCATCAGAGACCCTGAAGGAATTGTAAAGAATTTCCCTGTTTTTTGTTTTGTTATTGAAATTCCTTTTTATAGTCGGTTTGAGCTGATTCTCGCTGCCATGTTTATGCCAGTCTAGACACACTTGATTCCCTTACAGAGACATATCAATACATAGGTTTTAAGATTCTTACTAGTCAGATATATTCCTCTGCGGGAAATATGGGTTTTGAGTCCCTTTCACTGAGGAAGGTATAGGTAGGTCTTGTCTATTCCATAGTTGGTTTTTGGAACGGTACCAGTGCTTATATCAAACTCTGGTTTTATGCATCACCCCACCTCTCCTTCCCCCATAAGCAGGCATAAGAGTGTTTTCTAAATGTGAGACTCTGTTCTCTTTCCTAACTCAGTTCATGTGTAGCCATGTTTACAGGATCTTCATAAGTGATATCTTATGATAAGCTTCTTTTTCTGTGTGACTTATTTCACTTGAAATCACCGTATCTGAATCCACTCATTTTGCTGCTACTGGTCTTATGACATTGATTTCATGGCTGAGGGATATTCCATCGTACGTAAGTACCACAATTTTTTGAACGATTTTTATCTTTCCTGGGATATTTCAGGTGTACCCAGTTGAGGTTCTTGTAAGCACTGCAGCCCTAAATTTGAAGGTGGCTCTGTCTTATTGATTTTCAGTTTTCCCAAGGTATATTCCCTAGACTGGAAGTGCCCTTGGCTCTGTAGCTCTGTTGTTTACTTGTTTTAGGGAATACAATGCACTCCTCCAGAGAGGCAGTTGGCAATTTACATGCCGCCCATCAGCATAACAAGGCTCCCTGTTCTCCAGGGCCTGTCTTGCCTTTCTGGTTTTTACACATTTTGTGGATGTCCCTTTTGACAGGTGGGAAGTGACACTTCTTTGTAGTGCAGATTTGCATTGTCCGCTTGCTTGCTTGGCCAAAAAGGGCCTATGCGTTTTCTCCTGCATATATTCAGGAGAAAATGCATACGCCCTTTTTGGCCAAGTGCATCATTGTCGAAGTTGTGCCCCTCTTCCTGTGCTTTACAGGTGATTCCAACGTACCTCTTGAAATCTGTTTCCTGCTATTCTGCCTCGCTTTCAAGTCCGCCTCGTTGCCTTCCCTGAACAGATTTTGGGCTGATATTTGTCCTTTATTACTCTGCCAGTTTGTGAATTGCTGTGCCCTTGAGCTCCATTTTTCAAGTCGTTTTTTGTGAGCTGAACGCATGTCCAAAATTTTGGTTCAGTACCTATACTGGTTCACGGTGGATGGCTGAGACATTGGTTAATTCTTCTTCCTGCCAGGAAATTAGAGTGACATATGCCAGTCCAAATGCCTAACAGCTACTCTCTCAATGGTTCTCCCTATTCCCTTTCATCCTCTGCCAAATTGGCAACCTGTGAGAACCAGGAGGTTAAAGGTGCTGTCTCTCCAAGTTGGGAGATCGATAGTAAAGCTGTTGGAAAGTCAAACTGGCGCACCAGGAGAGGGACTATTCATTGAGTTTTAGAGACCTTTCGTATTCACAGTGTGTCCATTCTCTAGGTTTCCCGTACATGTTATAGCTGTAGTAATATTCCCTTCAACCTGGAGAGTTGGGACCCATGGAATGTGTGCCATGCATTATTGCTTTAAAGGGTCTGCATTTGCTCACCCAATCTCACCAATCCTCTCAGTCACAAGTGTCCAGCCTTATGCCACATCCAGCTGTCATTGTAGACAGGGTCATTACACGTTTCATCAGAGACCCTAAAGGAATTGTAAAGAAATTCCCTGTTTTTTGGTTTTGTTTTTGAAATTCCTTTTTATAGTGGGTTTGAGCTGATTCTCGCTGCCATGTTTATGCCTGTCTAGACACACTTGATTACCTTACGGAGACTTATCAATACATAGGTTTTAAGATTCTTACTAGTCAGATATATTCCTCTGCGGGAAATATGAGGTTTTGATTCCCTTTCACTGAGGAAGGTATAGGTAGGTCTTGTCTCTTCCATAGTTGGCTTTTGGAATGGTACCTGTGCTTATATCAAACTCTGGTTTTATGCATCACCCCACCTCTCCTTCCCCGTTTAGCAGGCATAAGAGTGTTTTCTAAATGTGAGACTCTGTTCTCTTTCCTAACTCAGTTCATGTGTAGCCATGTTTACAGGATCTTCATAAGTGATATCTTATGATAAGCTTCTTTTTCTGTGTGATTATTTCACTTAGAATCATCGAACCTGAATCCACTCATTTTGCTGCTACTGGTCTTATGACATTGATTTCATGGCTGACGGATATTCCATCATACGTAAGTACCACAATTTTTTGAACCATATTTATATTTCCTTGGAAATTTAAGGTGTACCCAAGTTGAGGTTCTTGTAAGCAGTGCAGCCCTAAATTTGAGGGTGGCTCTGTCTTATTGATTTTCAGTTTTCCGAGGGTATATTCCCTAGACTGGAAGTGCACTTGGCTCTTTAGCCTTGTTGTTTACTTGTTTTAGGGAACACAATGCACTCCTCCAGAGAGGCAGTTGGCAATTTACATCCCGCCCATCAGCATAAAAAGGCTCCCTGTTCTCCAGGGCCTGTCTTGCCTTTCTGATATTTACATATTTTGTGGATGTCTCTTTTGACTGGTGGGAAGGGATACTTCTGTGTAGTGCAGATTTGCATTGCCTGCTTGCTTGCTTGGCCAAAGAGGGCGTATGCGTTTTCTCTTGCATATATTCAGGAGAAAATGCATACGCCCTTTTTGGCCAAGTGCATCATTGTCGAAGTTGTGACCCTCTTCCTGTGCTTTACAGGTGATTCCAACCTACCTCCTGAAATCTGTTTCTTGCTATTCTGCCTCTCTTTCAAGTCTGCCTCGTTGCCTTCCCTCAACAGATTTTTGGATGATAGTTGTCCTTTATTACTCTGCCAGTTTGTGAATTGTTGTGCCCTTGAGCTCCATTTTTCAACTCGTTTTTTGTGAGCTGAACGCATGTCCAATATTTTGGTTCAGGACCTATACTGGTTCCCAGTGGGTGGCTGAGACTTTGCTTAATTCTTCTTCCTGCCAGGAAATTAGAGTGACATATGCCCGTCCAAATGCCTAACAGCTACTCTCTCATTGGTTCTCCCTCTTCCCTTTCATCCTCTGCCAAATTGGCAACCTGTGAGAACCAGGAGGTTAAAGGGGCTGTCTCTCCTATTTGGGAGAATGATAGTAAATCAGTTGGAAAATCAAACCGGAGAACCAGGAGAGGGACTATTCGTTGAGTTTTAGAGACCAATCGTATTCACAGTGTGTCCATTCTCTAGGTTTCCCGTACATGTTATAGCTGTAGTAATATTCCCTTCAACCTGGAGAGTTGGGACCCATGGAATGGGTGCCATGTATTATTGCTTTAAAGGGTCTGCATTTGCTCACCCAATCTCACCAATCCTCTCAGTCCCAAGTGTCCAGCCTTATGCCACATCTGGCTGTCATTGTAGACAGGGACATGCCACGTTTCATCAGAGACCCTGAAGGAATTGTAAAGAATTTCACTGTTTTTTTGTTTTGTTTTTTAAATTCCTTTTTATAGTCGGTTTGAGCTGATTCTCGCTGCGATGTTTATGCCAGTCTAGACACACTTAAATCCCTTTTGGAGACATATCAATACATAGGTTTTAAGATTCTTACTAGTCAGATATATTCCTCTGTGGGAAATATGGGGTTTTTGATTCCCTTTCACTGAGGAAGGTGTAGGTCTTGTCTATTCCATAGTTGGTTTTTGGATCGGTACCTGTGCTTATGTCAAACTCTGGTTTTATGCATCATCCCACCTCTCCTTCTTCCGTAAGCTGTCATAAGTGTGTTTTCTAAATGTGAGACTCTGTTCTCTTTCCTAACTCAGTTCATGTGTAGCCATGTTTACAGGATCTTCATAAGTGATATATTATGATAAGTTTCTTTTTCTGTGTGACTTATTTCACTTAGGATCATCGTACCTGAATCCACTCATTTTGCTGCTACTGGTCTTATGACATTGATTTCATGGCTGAGGGATATTCCATCTTACGTAAGTACCACAATTTTTTGAACCATTTTTATATTTCCTGGGATATTTAAGGTGTACCCAAGTTGAGGTTTTTGTAAGCAGTGCAGCCCTAAATTATGGGGTGGCTCTGTCTTATTGATTTTCAGTTTTCCCAAGGTATATTCCCCAGACTGGAAGTGCCCTTGGCTCTGCAGCTCTGTTGTTTTCTTGTTTTACGGAACACAATGCACTCGTCCAGAGAAGCAGTTAGCAATTTACATCCCGCCCATCAGCATAACAGGGCTCCATGTTCTCCAGGGCCTGTCTTGCCTTTCTGGTTTTTACCAATTTTGTGGATGTCTGTTTTGACTGGTGGGAAGTGATATTTTCTAGTGCAGATTTGCATTGCCCGTTTGCTTGCTTGGCCATAAAGGTCGTATGTGTTTTCTCCTGAATATATTCAGGAGAAAACGCATACGCCCTTTTTGGCCAAGTGCAGCATTGTCGAAATTGTGCCCCTCTTCCTGTGCTTTAAAGGTGATTCCTACGTACCTCTTGAATTCTGTTTCCTGCTATTGTGCCGCACGTTTATGTCCGCCTCGTTTTCTTCCCTCAACAGATTTTTGGACGATAGTTGCCCTTTATTACTCTGCCAGTTTGTGAATTGCCGTGCCCCTAAGCTCCACTTTTTAACTCGTTTTTTGTGAGCTGAACGCAACTCCAATATTTTGGTTCAGGAACTATACTGATTCCCGGTGGGTGGCTGAGACAGGTTAATTCTTCTTCCTCCTGGGAAATAGGAGTGACATGTGCCCGTCCAAACGCCTAACAGCTACTCTCTCATTGGTTCTCCCTCTTCCCTTTCATCCTTTGCCAAATTGGCAACCTGTGCGAACCAAGAGTTTAAAAGTGCTGTCTCTGCAAGTTGGGAGATTGATAGTAAAGCAGTTGGAAAGGCAAACGGGAGCACCAGGAGAGGGACAATTCGTTGAGTTTTAGAAACCTTTCGTATTCACACTGTGTCCATTCTCTAGGTTTCCCGTACATGTTATAGCTCTAGTAATATTCCCTTCAACCTGTAGAGTTGGGACCCATGGAATTGGTGCCATGGATTGTTGCTATAAAGGGTCTGCATTTGCTCACCCAATCTCACCAATCCTCTCAGTCCCAAGTGTCCAGCCTTATGCCACATCCAGCTGTCATTGTAGATAGGGTCATTCCAGGTTTCATTAGAGACCATGAAGGAATTGAAAAGAATTTCCCTGTTTTTTTTGTTTTGTTTTTGAAATTCCTTTTTATACTGTGTTTGAGCTGATTCTCGCTGCCATGTTTATGCCAGTCTAGACACATTTGATTCCCTTACGGAGACATATCAAAACATAGTTTTTAAGATTCTTTCTAGTCAGATACATTCCTCTGCGGGAAATATGGGGTTTTGAGTCCCTTTCAGTGAGGAAGGTGTAGGTCTTGTCTATTCCATAGTTGGTTTTTGGAACGGTACCTGTGCTTATATCAAACTCTGGTTTTATGCATCACCCCACCTCTCCTTCCCCCTTAAGCAGGCATAAGAGTGTTTACTAAATGTGAGACTCTGTTCTCTTTTCTAACTCAGTTCATGTGTAGCCATGTTTAAACGACCTTCATAAGTGATATCTTATGATAAGATTCTTTTTCTGTGTCACTTATTTCTCTTAGAATCATCGTACCTGAATCCACTCATTTGCTGCTACTGGTCTTATGTTATTGATTTCATGGCTGAGGGATATTCCACCGTATGTAAGTACCAAAATATTTTGAACCATTTTTATCTTTCCTGGGATATTTAAGGTGTACCCAAGTTGAGGTTCTTGTAAGCAGTGCAGCCCTAAATTTTGGGTGGCTCTGTCTTATTGATTTTCAGTTTTCCCAAGGTATATTCCCTAGACTGGAAGTGTCCTTGGCTCTGTACCTCAGTTATTTACTTGTTTTAGGGAACACAATGCACTCCTCCAGCGAGGCAGTAGGCAATTTACATCCCGCCCATCAGCATAACAAGGCTCCCTGTTCTCCAGGGCCTGTCTTTCCTTTCTGGTTTTTAACAATTTTGTGTATGTCCCTTTTGACCGGGGGGAAGTGATACTTCTTTGTAGTGCAGATTTGTGTTGCCCACTTTCTTGCTTGTCCAAAAAGGGCGTATGCATTTTCTCCTGAATATATTAATGAGAAAACACATACGCCCTTTTTGGCCATGTGCATCATTGTCAAAGTTGTGCCCCTCTTCCTGTGCTTTAAAGGCGATTCCAAAGTACCTCTTGAAATCTGTTTCCTGCTATTCTGCCTCACTTTCATGTCCGCCTAGTTTCCTTCCCTCAACAGATTTTTGGACGATAGTTGCCCTTTATTGCTCTGCCTGGTTGTGAATTGCTGTGCCCCTAAGCTGCATTTTTCAACTCGTTTTTTGTGAGCTGAACACAAGTCCAATATTTTGGTTGATGACCTAAACTCTTTCCCGGTGGGTGGCTGAAACTTTGGTTAATTCTTCTTCCTCCCAGGAAATAAGAGTGACATGTGCCCGTCCAAATGCCTAACAGCTACTCTCTCATTGGTTCTCCCTCTTCCCTTTCATCCTCGGCCAAACTGGCAACCGGTGCGAACCCGGAGGCTAAGGGGTTGTCTCTCCAAGTTGGGAGATTGATAGTAAAGAAGTTGGAAAGTCAAACGGGAGCACCAAGAGAGTGACAATTTGTTGAGTTTTGGAGATGTTTCGTATTCAGAGTGTGTCCATATTCTATGTTTCCCGTACATGTTATCGCTGTAGTAATATTCCCTTCAACCTGGAGACATGGGACCCATGGAATGGGTGCCATGCATTATTGCTTTAAAGGGTCTGTATTTGCTCCCCCAGTCTCACCAATCCTCTCAGTCCTATGTGTCCAGACTTATGCCACCTCCAGCTGTCGTTGTAGATAGCGTCATTCCAGGTTTCATCAGAGACCCTGAAGGAATTGTAAAGAATTTCCCTTTTTTTTGTTTTGTTTTTGAAATTCCTTTTTATAGCGGTTATGAGCTTATTCTCACTGCCATATTTATGCCAGGCTAGAAACACTTGATTCCCTTACGGAGACATATCAATACATAAGTATTAAGATTCTTACTAGTCAGATATATTCCTCTGCGGGAAATATGGGGTTTTGAGTCCCTTTCACTGAGGAATGTGTAGGTCTTGTCTATTACATACTTGGTTTTTGGAACCGTACATGGGCTTATATCAAACTCTGGTTTTCTGCATCACCCCACCTCTCCTTCCCCCTTAAGCAGGCATAAGAGTGTTTTCTAAATGTGAGACTCTGTTCTCTTTCCTAACTCAGTTCATGTGTAGCCATGTTCACAGGATCTTCCTAAATGATATCTTATGATAAGTTTCTTTTTCTGTGTGACTTATTTCACTTAGAATCATCGTACCTGAATCCACTCATTTTGCTGCTACTGGTCTTATGACATTGATTTCATGGCTGAGGGATATTCCATCGTACGTAAGTACAATAATTTTTTGGACCATTTTTATCTTTCCTGGGATATTTAAGGTGTACCCAAGTTGAGGTTCTTGTAAGCAGTGCAGCCCTAAATTTTGGTTTGGCTTTGTCTTATTGATTTTCAGCTTTCCCACGGTATATTCCCCAGACTGGAAGTGCCCTTGGCTCTGTAGCTCTGTTGTTTACTTGTTTTAGGGAACACAATGCACTCCTCCAGAGAGGCATTTGGCAATTTACATTACGCCCATCAGCATAACAAGGCTCCCTGTTGTCCAGTGCCTGTCTTGACTTTCTGGTTTTTTCACATTTTGTGGATGTCCCCTTTGACCGGTCGGAAGTGATACTCCTTAGTAGTGAATATTTGCATTGCCCGCTTGCTTGCTTTGCCAAAAAGGGCATATGCGTTGTCTCCTGAATATATTCAGGAGGTAACGCATATGCCCTTTTTGGCCAAGTGCATCATTGTCGAAGTTGTGCCCCTCTTCCTGTGCTTTAAAGGCTATTCCAACGTATCTCTTGAAAGCTGTTTCCTGCAATTCTGACTCGCTTTCAAGTCTGTCTCGTTGCCTTCCCTCAACAGATTTTTGGACGATAGCTGTCCTTTACTATTCTGCCAGTTTGTGAATTGTTGTGCCCCTGAGCTCCGTTTTTCAACTCGTTTTTTGTGAGCTGAAGGCAAGTCCAAAATTTTGGTTCAGGACCTATACTGGTTCACGGTGGGTGGCTGAGACTTTGGTTACTTCTTCTTCCTGCCGGGAAATTAGAGTGACATGTGCCCGTCCAAATGCCTAACAACTACTCTCTCATTGGTTCACCTTCTTCCCATTCATCCTCTGCCAAATTGGCACCCTGTGTACCAGGAGGTTAAAGGTGCTGTCTCTCCAAGTGGGGAGATTGTTAGTAAAGCTGTTGTTAGGTCAAACCGGAGCACCAGGAGAGGGACTATTAATTGAGTTTTAGAAATTTTTCGTATTCACTGTGTGTCCATTCTCTAGGTCTCCCGTACATGTTATAGCTGTAGTAATATTGCCTTCAACCTGGAGAATTGGGACCCATGGAATGGGTGCCATGCATTATTGCTTTAAAGGGTCTACATTTGCTCACCCAATGTCACCAATCCTCTCAATCCCAAGTGTCCAGCCTTATGCCACATCCAGCTGTCATTGTAGATAGGGTTATTCCAGGTTTCATCAGCGACCCTGAAGGTATTGTGTAAGAATTTTAGTGTTTTTATGTTTTGTTTTGAAATTCATTTTTATATTGGGTTTGAGCTGATTCTCCCTGCCATGTTTATGTCGTTCTAGACACACTTAGTTACCTTACGGAGACATATCAATACATAGGTTTTAAAATTCTTACTAGTCAGATATATTTCTCTGTGGGGAATAGGGATGTTGAGTTCCGTTCTCTGAGGAAGGAGTAGGGCTTGTCTCTTTTGTTTTTGGATTATGGAACGGTACCTGTGCTAATATCAAACTTTTGTTTTGTGCATCTCCCCACCTGTCTTTCCCCTTAAGCAAGCGTTAGAGTGTTTTCTAAATCTGAGACTCTGTTCTCTTCCCTAAATCAGTTCATATGTAGCCATGTTTATATTCCCTTCATAAGTGATATCTTATGTCAGAGTGCACCATGGCCCTTGTCATAATAATGCTCCATGACCCCTGTCATCACAGTGATCCATGCCCTGGTTATCAAAATGCTCCATGTCCCTTGTCATCAAAATTCTCCACGTCCTTGTCATCACAATGCTACATGACACTTCTCATCAAAATGTTACATGCTCTTGTCAACACAATTCTCCATTCTCTTGACATTGCAATGCTCCATGCACTTGTCATCACAATGCTCCATGCCCTTGTCATCACAATGCTCCATGCCTTTGTCATCACATTGCTCCATGAACCCTGTCATCACATTGCTCCCTGACACCTGTCATCACAATGCTTCTATCCCCTTGTCATTACAGTGCTCCATGATGCTCGACATCACAATTACCCAAGGTCTTCTCATCACAATGCTCCACGGTTTTGCCATCACCATGCTCCATGCCTTGTCATCTCAAAGCTCAATGTCCCTTGTCCTCACAATTCTCCACGTCCTTGTCATTGCAATTCTCCATGGCACTTCACATCACAATGTTATATGCTCTTGTCATCACAATACTCCATGCACTTGTGATCACAATGCTCCATGACCCCTGTCATAGGAAGCTCCATGCGCTTTTCAACAAAAGTTTCACGACCAGGACATTAAAATTCTCAATGGCCCTTGATATCACAATGCTCCATGCCCTTGTCATCACAATGCTCCTTTACTTTGTCACAACAATCCTCCATAAAAATTGGCATCACAATGCTCTATGTTATTGTCATCAAACTGGAACATGACATATTTCATCACAATGCTCCCTGACACCTTTCTTCACAATAATCCATGACATTGTCATCACAGTGCTCCAAGAACTTCTCATCAAAATGTGTCATGCCCATACTTATCACAATAATCCAAGAAACTTGTCTGACCAATGCTCCATGCCACTTTTCATCACAATGCTCCATGAACGCTGTCATCCAAATGCACCATGCCCATCATCATAATGCTTCATGCTATTGTCATCACAATGAAATCTAAATGATCCATGACATCTGTCATCAAATTGTTGCAAAACCTTGTGATCACAATGTCCCATAACACTTGTCATCACAATGCCCCATGACACTGGTCAGCACAGTTATCCATGGTCTTCTCATCACAATGCACCATGACTTTTGTCAGCACAATGCTCAATACCCTTGTCAACACAATACTCTCTGACTACTGACCTCAGTATGCACCGTGCACTCTTTCATGACAAGGCTCCATGGCTTATTCATCAGAGTGCACCATGGCGTTTTCATCACAATACATCATGCCATTGTCATCAAAATACTCAACAAGCTTGTCATCAGAATGCTCCATGACCCATGTCATCACAATTCTCCATGTACTTGTCAGAACAATGCTCCCTGACACTTATCATCACAATGCTCCAAGCCATTTTCATCACAATGGGCCATTACATATGTCATCACAATGCTATCTGACACGTGTCTTTACAATACTGCATGATCTGGTCATCACAATGCTCCATGCCATTTTCATCACAATGCGCCATTCCAACTGTCATCACAATAATCTATGAAACTTATTAGACCAATGTTCCATGCCCTTGTCATCACAACGCTCCATGCCCTTGTTATCACAATGCTCCATGGCCCCTGTCATCACAATGCTCCGTGACTCCAGTCATCACAGTGATTCATGAATTTTGTCATCAAAATGTTCCACGCCCTCGTCATCAACAGTCTCTGTGACCTGTTTAACCACAATGCTCCATGAACTTTTCATCACAATGCTCTTTGACCCTTGTCATCACAGTGCTCCATGCGCTTGTCAGCACAATGCTCCATGACACATGTCATCACAATGCACCATGCGCTTGTCATCACAGTGCTCGACAATCTTTTCATCACAATGATCCTTAAAATTTGTCATCACAATGCTCCATGCACTTCTCATCAAAATGCTCTCTCACCACTGATATCACAATGCTACATCACTATTAGTCACAATACTCCCTCACCCCTGTCATCACAATGTTCCATTACTCCTGTCATCACAATGCTTCATGCACTTATCATCACAATGTTCGATGACCCCTGACATCACAGTGTTCCATAACACCTGTCATCAAAATGTTCCATGACACTTTTCATCAAATTGCTCCATGACCCTGTCATCAGAATGCTCCCTGCCCTTCTCATCACAATGCACAACGCCCTTGCCATCTAAATGCTCCATGACCTTTGTCATCACAAAGATCCATGACCCTTGGCATCACAATTCTCCATGTCACTGTCATCACAATGCTCCATGAACGCTCTCATCACATTGCTCCATGCCAATGTCTTCACAAAGATCCATGACACATGTCATCAGAATGCTCCATGGCCTTCTCATCACAATGCTTCATGACCTTGCCATCACAATGCTCAATTACCCTAGTCATAACAATGCTCCATGACCCCTGCCATCATGATGTTCCATGGCCTTGTCATCACAAAGCTCCATGACCCTTCTCATCACAATGCTCCAAGAACCCTGTAATCACAATGCTCTATGCCCTTTTTCATCTCAATGATCCATGAACCCTGTCATCACAGTGGACCATGCCCATCATCATAATGCTTCATGCTATTGTCATCACAATGAAATCAAAATGCTCCATGACCTCTGTCATAACAATGCTCCAAACCCTTGTGATCACAATAGTCCCTATCACTTGTCATCACAATTCCCCATGACACTCGTCATCACAATTATCAATGGTCTTCTCATCACAGTGCTCAATACACTTGTCATCAAAATGCTCCCTGACACTTGTTGTCTGTATGGTCCTTGAACCCTGTCATGACAAGGCTCCATGCCTTTTTCATCACAATGATCCATGCCCTTTTCATCACAATGCTCCAAGACCCATGTAATCACAATGCTCCATGCCCTTGTCATCACAAAGCTCAATGACGCATGACATCAGAATGCTCCTTGGTCTTCTCCTCACAATGCTCCATGCCCTTGTCATCACAATGTGCCAAGACCCCTCTAATCACAATGCTCCATGCCCCTTTTCATCAGTATGCTCCATGAGACTTGTCATCACAAGGCTCCATGGTTTTGCCATCACAATGCTCCAGGACCTTGTCATCACAATGCTTCTCGACCTTGTCATGAAAATTTTCAATGGCCCTTGTCATCATAATGATCCAAGCCCTAATCATCGAAGTGCTCCATTATAGTTGTCATCACAATTCTCCCTTATATTTTGCATCACAGTGCTCCATGCCATTGTAATCGCAATGGACCATGACATATGTCATCACAATGCTCCCTGACACCTGTCTTCAAAATACTGCATGACGTTCTCATCAAATTGCTCCAGGCCCTGGTCATCACAATGCACCATGCCCACTGTCATCACAATAATCTATGAAACGTGTCAGACCAATGCTCCATGCCCCTGTCATCACAATGCTCCATGCCCTTGTCATCACAAAGCTACATGACCCCTGTCTTCACAATGCTCCTTGACTCCAGTCATCACAATGTTTCATAACGTTCGTCATCACAATGGTCCATGCCCGGATCATCACAAGGCTCTGTGACCTTTGTAACCACAATGCTCCCTGAAATTTTCATCACAATTCTCTGTGACCCTTGTCATCATAATGCTCCATGTATTTTTCAGAACAATTCTCCCTGACCATAGACATGACAGTGTGCCACGTGCATTTCATCACAACGGTCCACAACTTTGTCACTGCAATGCTCCCTAAACCTTGTAATCACAATGCTCCATGCACTTCTCATCCAAATGCTCTCTCACATGAGATATCACAATGTTCCATCACTAGTCATCACAATCCTCGCTCAACTCTGTTATCACAATGTTCCATGACCCCTGTCTTCACAATGCTACATCCCCTTATCAGCACAATGTTCCTTGACCCCTGACCTCACAATGTTCCATAACCCCTGTCATCAAAATGCCCCATGACCCTTTTCAACCCAAAGCTCCAAGAGCCCTGACATCACAATGTCCTATAACCCCTGCCATCAAAATGTACCTTTACACTTTTCATCAAATTGCTGCATGACCCGGCCATCAAAATGCTCCCTGCCTTTCTCATCACAATGCACCATGCCCTTGTCATCAAAATGCTCCATGACTTGTCATCACAAAGCTCCATGACACGTGGCATAACAGTGCTCAATGTCATTGTCATCACAATGCTCCGTGAACCCTCTTATCACATTGCTCCATGCTCTTGTCATCACAATGCTCCCTGATACTTGTCATCACAATGCTCGATGCCCTTCTCAACACAATGCTCCATGCACTTGTCATTACAATCCTGCATGACCCATGTATCACAGTGTTCCGTGCCCTTGTCATCACAATGCTCCATGCCCACTCTCATCACAATAATCCATGAAATATTTCAGACCAAAGTTCCATGCCCTTCTCATCAAAATCCTGCATTACAACTGTCATAACAATGCACCATGACCTTTGCCATGAAAATGTTCCACGGCATAGTCATCACAAGGTTCCATGACACTTGTCATCACAACGCTTAAGACCACTGAAATCACAATGCTCCATGCACTTGTCATCACAAAGCTCCATGACACATGTCATCAGAATGTTCCGGGGCCTTTTCATCACAATGCTCCATGCCCTTGTCATCACAATGTTACAAGACCCTTGTAATCACAATGCTCCCTGCCACTTTTCATGTCAATGCTCCATGAACACTGTCATCACAATGCACCATGCCCATCATCATAATGCTTCAGGCTATTGTCATCACAATGAAATCAATATTCTCCATGACCTCTGTCATCATAATGCTCCAAACCCTTGTGATCACAATGTTCCATAACACTTATCATCACAACACCCCATGATGCTCATCATCACAATTATCCATGGTCTTCTCATCACAATGCTCCATGATCATTGTCATCACAATGCTCAATACACTTGTCATCACAATGCTCCCTGACACTTGTTTTCAGTATGCTCCTTGAACACTGTCATGACTAGGCTCCATGCCTTTTTCATAACAATGATCCATGCCCTTTTCATCACAATGCTCCAAGATCCCTGTAATCACAATGCTCCATGCCCTTGTCATCACAAAACTCCATGACACATGTCATCAGAATGCTCCATGGCTTTCTCATCACAATGCTCCATGCCCTACTCATCAGAATGCTCCAAGAACCCTGTATACACAATGCTCCATGCCCATTTTCATCAGAATGCTCCATGAGACTTGTCATCACAAGTCTCCATGGTCTTCTCATCACAATGCTCCAGGACCTTGTCATCACCATGCTCCATTCCCTTGTCATCACAATGCTCCATGAACCCTGTCATCACAATACTCCATGAACATTTTCAGCCCAATGCTCCACGACCTACTCATCACAATGCTCCATGGCCAATATCATCAAAATGCTCCATGACCACTGTCATCACAACACTCCATGACACATGACAACACAATGATCAGGGACTCTTGTCATCACAATGCTCCATTCCCTAGTCATCACAATGCTTCATGACCCCTGTCATCACAACACTCCATGAATATTTTCAGCCCAGTGCTCCATGACCCTTGTCATCACAATGCTCCATGACCCCTGTATTCACAACGCTCCGTGACGCTTGTCATCACAGTGCTCCATGACACATGTTATCACAATGCTCCAAGAACCCTTTAATCACAATGTTCTATGCCCTTTTTCATCTCAATGATCCATGAACCCTGTCATCACAATGCACCATGCCCATCATCATAATGCTTCATGCTATTGTCATCACAATGAAATGAAAATGCTCCATGACCTCTGTCATAACAATGCTCCAAACACTTGTGATCACAATATTCCATAACACTTGTCATCACAATGCCCCTTGACGCTTGTCATCACAATTATCAATGGTCTTCTCATCACAATGCTCCATGACCTTTGTCCTAACAACGCTCAATACACTTGTCATCAAAATTCTCCCTGACACTTGTTGTCTGTATGCTCCTTGAATCCTGTCATGAAAAGGCTCCATGCCTTTTTCATCACAATGATCCATGTCCTTTTCATCACAATGCTCCAAGACACATGTAATCTCAATGCTCCATGCCCTTGTCATCACAATGTTCCAAGACCCCTGTAATCACAATGCTCCTTGCCCTTGTCATCAAAAAATTCCATGACGTATGTCATCAGAATGCTCCATGGCCTTCTCATCACAATGCTCCATGCCCTAGTCATCACAATGCTCCAAGACCCCTGTAATCACAATGTTCCATTTTCATTTTTATCAGAAAGCTACATGAGACTTGTCATCACAAGTCTCCATGGTCTTCTCATCACAATGCTCCAGGACCTTGTCATTGCCATGCTCCATTCCCTTGTCATCACAATGCTCCATTACCCCTCTCATCACAATAATCCATGAACATTTTCAGCCCAATGCTCCACGACCTACTCATCACAATGCTCCATGGCCAATATCATCACAATGCTCCATGACCACTGTCATCAAAACACTCCATGACACCTGACAACACAATGATCCGGGACTCTTGTCATCACAATGCTCCATTCCCTAGTCATCACAATGCTCCATGACCCGTGTCATCACAACACTTCTTGAATATTTTCAGCACAGTGCTCCATGACCCTTGTCATCCCAATGCTCCGTGACCCCTGTATTCACAATGATCCATGACGGTTGTCATAACAGTGCTCCAAGACACCTGTCATCACAATGCTCCATGCCTTTGTCAGCAAAATGCTACATGACCTTCTCATTAAAATGCTCTCTGCGCTTGTCACCACAGTACTCCATTTCCATTGTCATCACAATCCTCCATGAACATTGGGATCACATTGCTTCATGCCCTTTTCATCACAATGCCCCATGTCCTTGAAATCAAAATGATCCATGACCTCTATCATCACAATGCTCCAAAGCCTTGTGATCACAGTGTTCCATAATATTTGTCATCAAAACACTCGATGATGCCTGTACATCACAATACTCCATGCACTTTTCATCACAATGCTCCATAACCTTTGTCATCACAATGCTCAATACACTTGTCATTAAAATGCTCCCTGACACTTGTTGTCTGTATGCTCCTTGAACACTGTCATGACAAGGCTCCATGCCTTTTTCATCACAATGATCCATGCCCTTTTCATCACAATGCTCCAAGACCCATGTAATCTCAATCTCCATGCCACTGTCTTCACAAAGCTCAATGATATATGCCGTCAGAATGCTCCGTGGTCTTCTCCTCACAATGCTCCATGCCCTTGTCCTCACAATGTACAAAGACCCCTGTAATCACAATACTCCATGGCCTTGTCATCAAAAAACTCCATGACGCATGTCATCAGAATGCTCCATGGCCTTCTAATCACAAAGCTCCATGCCGTAGTCATCACAATGGTCCAAGACCCCTGTAATCACAATGATTCATGCCCCTTTTCATCAGAATGTTCCGTGAGACTTGTCATCACAAGTGTTCATGGCCTTCTCATCACAATGCTCCAGGACCTTGTCATCCCCATGCTCCATTTCCTCGTCATCACAATGCTCCATGAGCACTGTCATCACAACACTACATGACACCTGACAACACAATGATCCGGGACTCTTGTCATCACAATGCTCCATTCCCTAGTCATCACAATGCTCCATGACCCGTGCCATCACAATAATCCATGAATATTTTCAGCCAAGTGATCCATGACACTTGTCATCCCAATGATCCATGCCCTTGTCATCCCAATGCTCCATGACCCGTGTATTCGCAATGCTCCATGACGCTTGTCATCACAGTGCTCCATGACACATGTCATCACAATGCTGCATGCCTTTGTCAGCAAAATGCTACATGACCTTGTCATTATAATGCTCTATGCGCTTGTCATCTCAATACTCCATTTCCATTGTCATCACAATCCTCCATGAACCTTGAGATCACATTGTTTCATGCCCTTGTCATCACAATGCTCCATGCTCCTTGAAATCAAAATGATCCATGACCTCTGTCATCACAATGCTCCAAACCCTTGTGATCACATTGTTCCATAACACTTGTCATCACAACGCTCCATGATGCCTGTCATCACAATACTCCATGCCCTTTTCATCACAATGCTCCATGACCATTGTCATCACAATGCTCAATACACTTGTCATCACAATGCTCCCTGACACTTGTCATCAGAATGCTCCTGGAACCCTGTCAGGAAAAGGCTCCATGCCTTTTTTATCAGAGTGCTCCATGCCGTTTTCATCACAATGCTCCATGTCATTGTCATCAATATACTCCACAAGCTTGTCATCAGAATGCTCCATGACCCTTGTCATCACAATTCTCCATGCACTTGTCAGCACAATGCTCCCTGACCCTTGTCATCACAATGCTCCAAGCCATTGTCATCACAATGCTCCATTACCTTTGTCATCAGAATCCTCCATGACACTTGGCATCACAATGCTCCATGCCATTGCCATCACAATGGGCCATTACATATGTCATCACCATGCTCCCTGACACCTGTCTTCACAATACTGCATGACATGGTCATCACAATGCTCCATGCCCTTGTCATCACAATGTTCGATGACCCCTGACATCACAATGTTCCATAACACCTGTCATCAAAATATTCCATGACACTTTTCATCAAATTGCTCCATGACCCTGTCATCAGAATGCTCCCTGCCCTTCTCATCACAATGCACAATGCCCTTGCCATCAAAATGCTCCATGACCTTTGTCATCACAATGATCCATGACCCTTGGCATCACAATGCTCCATGTCATTTTCATCACAATGCTCCATGAACGCTCTCATCATATTGCTCCATGCCCTTGTCTTCACAAAGCTCCATGACACGTGTCTTCAGAATGCTTCATGGCCTTCTCATCACAATGTTCCATGCCCTTGCCATCACAGTGCTCCATTACCCAAGACATAACAATGCTCCATGACCCCTGCCATCACGATGTTCCATGGCCTTGTCATCACAAAACTCCATGACCCTTCTCATTACAATGCTCCAAGAACCCTGTAATCACAATGCTCTATGCCCTTTTTCATCTCAATGATCCATGAACCCTGTCATCACAATGCACCATGCCCATCATCATAATGCTTCATGCTATTGTCATCACAATGAAATCAAAATGCTCCATGACCTCTGTCATAACAATGCTCCAATCCCTTGTGATCACAATATTCCGTAACACTTGTCATCACAAAGCTCAATGACAAATGCCATCAGAATGCTCATTGTTCTTCGCCTCACAATGCTCCATGCCCTTGTCATCACAATGTTCCAAGACCCCTGTTATCACAATGCTCCTTTCCCTTGTCATCAAAAAACTCCATGACGTATGTCATCAGAATGCTCCATGGCCTTCTCATCACAATGCTCCATGCCCTAGTTATCAGAATGCTCCAAGACCCCTGTAATCACAATGTTCCATTTTCATTTTCATCAGAAAGCTACATGAGAATTGTCATCACAAGTCTCCATGGTCTTCTCATCACAATGCTCCAGGACATTGTCATTACCATGCTCCATTCCCTTGTCATCACAATGCTCCATGACCCCTGTTATCACAATAATCCATGATTATTTTCATCCCAATGCTCCAAGACCTACTCATCCAATGCTCCATGGCCAATATCATCACAATGCTCCATGACCACTGTCTTCACAACACTCCATGACACCTGACAAAACAGTGATCCGGGACTCTTGTCATCACAATGCTCCATTCCCTAGTCATCACAGTGCTCCATGACCCCTGTCATCACAACACTCCATGAACTTTTTCAGCCCATTGTTCCATGACATTTATCATCACAATGATCCATGCCCTTGTCATCCCAATGCTCCATGACCCCTCTATTCACAATGCTCCGTGACGGTTTTCATCACAGTGCTCCATGACACCTGTCATCAAAATGCTCCATGCCTTTGTCAGCAAAATGCTACATGACATTGTCATTACAATGCTCTATGCGCTTGTCATCACAATACTCCATTTCCATTGTCATCACAATCCTCCATGAAACTTGGGATCACATTGCTTCATGCCCTTTTCATCACAATGATCCATGCTCGTTGAAATCAAAATGGTCCATGACCTCTCTCATCACAATGCTCCAAACCCTTGTGATCACAGTGTTCCATAACACTTGTCATAACAACGCTACATGATGCCTGTCATCTCAGTACTCCATGCACTTTTCATCACAATGCTCCATGACATTTGTCATTACAATGCACAATACACTTGTCATCAAATGCTCCCTGACACTTGTTGTCTGTATGCTCCTTGAACCCTGTCATGAAAAGGCTCCATGCCTTTTTCATCACAATGATCCATGACCTTTTCATGACAATGCTCCAAGACCAATGTAATCACAATGCTCCATGCACTTGTAATCAAAAAACTCCATGACACATGTCATCAGAATGCTCCATGGTATTCTCATCAAAATGATCCATGCCCTAGTCTTCACAATGCTCCAAGACCCCTGAAATCACAATGCTCCAGGCCCCTTTTCATCAGAATGCTCCATGAGATTTGTCATCACAACTCTTCATGGTCTTCTCACAACAGTGCTCCAGGACCTTGTCATCCCCATGCTCCATTCCCTTGTCATCACAAAGCTCCATGACCACTGTCATCACAACACTCCATGACACCTGACAGCACAATGATCCGGGACTCTTGTCAACACAATGCTCCATTGCCTAGTCATCACAATGCTCCATGACCCGTGTCATCACAATACTCCATGAACATTTTCAGCCAAGTGCTCCATGACAATTGTCATCTCAATGACCCTTGACCTTGTCATCCCAATGCTCCATGACACCTGTATTCACAATGCTCCGTGACGCTTGTCATCACAGTGCTCCATGACACCTGTCACCACAATGCTCCATGACTTTGTCAGCAAAATGGTACATGACCTTGTCATTATAATGCTCTATGCGCTTGTCATCTCAATAATCCATTTCCATTGTCATCACAATCCTCCATGAACCTTGGGATCACATTGCTTCATGCCAATGTCATCACAATGCTCCATGCTCCTTGAAATCAAAATGATCCAAGACCTCTGTCATCACAATGCACCAAACCCTTGTGATCACATTGTTCCATAACACTTGTCATCACAACGCTCCATGATGCCAGTCATCGCAATACTCCATGCCCTTTTCATCACAATGCTCCATGTCATTGTCATCAAAATACTCCAAAAGCTTGTCATCAGAATGCTCCATGACCCTTGTCATCACAATTCTCCATGCACTTGTCAGCACAATGTTCCCTGACGCTTGTCATCACAATGCTCCAAGCCATTGTCATCAAAATGCTACATTAGCTTTGTCATCAGAATCCTCCATGACACTTGGCATCACAATGCTCCAAGCCATTGTCATCACAAAGGGCCATTACATATGTCATCACAATGCTCCCTGACACCAGGCTTCACAATACTGCATGACCTGGTCATCACAATGCTCCATGCCCTTGTCATCACAATGTGCCATTCCAACTGTCATCGCAATAATCCATGCAACTTATTAGACCAATTTTCCATGCCCTTGTCATCACAATGCTCCATGCCCTTGTTATCACAATGCTCCATGACCCCTGTCATCACCATGCTCCGTGACTCCAGTCATCACAATAGTTCATGACCTTTGTCATCACAATGGTCCATGCCCTCGTCATCAACAGTCTCTGTAAACTATTTAACCACAATGCTCCATGAACTTTTCTTCACAGTGCTCTTTGACATTTGTCATCACTATGCTCCATGACTTGTCATCACAAAGCTCCATGACCCTTGGCATCAAAATGCTCCATGTCATTTTCATCACAATGCTCCATGAAACTTCTCATCACATTGCTCCATGCCTTTGTCATCACAAAGCTCCATGACACTTTTCATCACAATGCTCGATGCCCTTCTCAACAGAGTGCTCCATGCCCTTGTCATTACAATCCTGCATGACCCTTGTATCACAGTGTTCTGTGCCCTTGTCATCACAATGCTCCATGACCACTGTATTCACAATGCTCCGTGACGCTTGTCATCACCGTGCTCCATGACACCTGTCATCACAATGCTCCATGCCTTTGTCAGCAAAATGCTACATGACCTTGTCATTACAATGCTCTATGTGCTTGTCATCACAATACTCCATTACCATTGTCATCATAATCCCCCATGAACATTGGGATCACATTGCTTCATGCCCTTTTCATCACAATGCTCCATGCTCCTTGAAATCAAAATGATCCATGACCTCTCTCATCACAATGCTCCAAAGCCTTGTGATCACAGTGTTCCATAACACTTGTCATCACAATGCTCCATGATGCCTGTCATCACAATACTCCATGGCCTTTTCATCACAATGCTCCATGACCTTTGTCATCACAATGCTCAATACACTTGTCATCAAAATGCTCCCTGACACTTGTCATCACAATGCTCCTTGAATACTGTCACAAAAAGGCTCCATGAAATTTTCATCACAAAGCCCCATGCTGTTTTCATCACAATGCTCCATGACATTGTCATCAAAATACTCCACAAGCTTGTCATCAGAATGCTCCATGACCCTTTTCATCACAATTCTCCATGCACTTGTCATCACAATGCTCCATTACCTTTAGCATCAGAATCCTCCATGACACTTGGCATCACAATGCTCCATGCCATTGTCATCACAATGGGCCATTACATATGTCATCACAATGCTCCCTGACACCTCTCTTCACAATACCGCATGACCTCGACATCACAATGCTCCATGCCCTTGTCATCACAATGCGCCATTCCAACTGTCATCGCAATAATCCATGCAAATTTTTAGACCAATGTTCCATGCACTTGTCATCACAATGCTCCATGCCCTTGTTTTCAAAATGTTCCATGACCCCTGTCATCACAATGCTCCGTGACTCCAGTCATCACAATGATTCATGACCTTTGTCATCACAGTGGTCCATGCACTCATCATCAACAGTCTCTGTGACCTATTTAACCACAATGCTCCATGAACTTTTCATCAAAATGCTCTTTGACCCTTGTCATCACAATGCTCCATGCACTTGTCAGCACAATGCTCCATGACTCATGTCATCACAATGCACCATGAACTTGTCTTCAGAGTGCTCCACAATCTTGTCATCACATTGCTCCTTAAAATTTGTCATCACAATGCTCCTTGCACTTCTCATCAAAATGCTCTCTCACCACTGATATCAGAATGCTACATCACTATTTTTCACAGTACTCCCTCACCCTGTCATCACAATGTTCCATTACTCCTGTCATCACAATGCTACATGCACTTATCATCACAATTTTCGATGACCCCTGACATCACAATGTTCCATAACACCTGTCATCAAAATATTCCATGACACTTTTCATCAAATTGCTCCATGACCCTGTCATCACAATTCTGCCTGCCCTTCTCATTACAATGCACAATGCCCTTGGCATCAAAATGCTCCATGACCATTGTCATCACAAAGATCCATGACCCTTGGCATCACAATGCTCCATGTCATTGTCATCACAATGCTCCATGAACGCTCTCTTCATAGCTCCAGGCCCTTGTCTTCACAAAGCTCTATGACACATGTCATAAGAATGCTCCATGGCATTCTCATCACAATGCTCCATGCCCTTGCCATCACAATGCTCCATTACCCAAGACATAACAATGCTCCATGACCCCTGCCATCATGATGTTCCATGGCCTTGTCATCACAAAGCTCCATGACCCTTCTCATCACAATGCTCCAAGAACCCTGTAATTACAATGCTCTATGCCCTTTTTCATCTCAATGATCCATGAACCCTGTCACCACAATGCACCATGCCCATCATCATAATGCTTCATGCTATTGTCATCACAATGAAATCAAAATGCTCCATGACCTCTGTCATAACAATGCTCCAAACCCTTGTGATCACAATATTCCATAACACTTGTCATCACAATGCCCCATGACGTTCGTCATCACAATTATCAATGGTCTTCTCATCACAATGCTCCATGACCTTTGTCATAACAATGCTCAATACACTTGTCATCAAAATGCTCCCTGACACTTGTTGTCTGTATGCTCCTTGAATCTGTCATGACAAGGCTCCATGCCTTTTTCATCACAATGATCCATGTCCTTTTCAACACAATGCTCCAAGACACATGTAATCTCAATGCTCCATGCCCTTGTCATCACAATGTTCTAAGACCCTTGTAATCACAATGCTCCTTGCCCTTGTCATCAAAAAACTCCATGACGTATGTCATCAGAATGCTCCATGGCCTTCTCATCACAATGCTCCATGCCCTAGTCATCACAATGCTCCAAGACCCCTGTAATCACAATTTTCCATTTCCGTTTTCATCTGAAAGCTCCATGAGACTTGTCATCACAAGTCTCCCAGGTCTTCTTCTCACAATGATCCAGGACCTTGTCATTGCCATGCTCCATTCCCTTGTCATCACAATGCTCCATGACGCCTCTCATCACAATAATCCATGAACATTTGCAGCCCAATGCTGCACGACCTACTCATCACAATGCTCCATGGCCAATATCATCACAATGCTCCATGACCACTGTCATCACAACACTCCATGACACCAGACAACACAATGATCCGGGACTCTTGTCATCACAATGCTCCATTCCCTAGTCATCACAATGCTCCATGACCCCTGTCATCACAACACTCCATGAACATTTTCAGCCCATTGCTCCATGACCCTTGTCATCACAATGATCCATGCCCTTGTCATCCCAATGCTCCATGAGCCCTGTATTCACAAAGATCCGTGACGGTTGTCATAACAGTGCTCCATGACACCTGTCATCACAATGCTCCATGCCTTTGTCAGCAAAATGCTACATGACCTTGTCATTACAATGCTCTCTGCGCTTTTCATCACAATACTCCATTTCCATTGTCATCACAATCCTCCATGAATCTTGGGATCACATTGCTTCATGCCCTTTTCATCACAATGCTCCATGGTCCTCGAAATCAAAATGATCCATGACCTCTGTCATCACAATGCTCCAAACCCTTGTGATCACATTGTTCCATAACACTTGTCATCACAACGCTCATTGATGCCTGTACATCACAATACTCCATGCACTTTTCATCACAATGCTCCATGACCTTTGTCATCACAATGCTCAATACACTTGTCATCACAATGCTCCCTGACACTTGTCATTAGAATGCTCTTTGAACCCTGTCATGACAAGGCTCCATGCCTTTTTCATCACAATGATCCATGTCCTTTTCATCACAATGCTCCAAGGACCATGTAATCTCAATGCTCCATGCCATTGTCAAGACAAACCTCAATGACACATGCCATCAGAATCCTCCGTGGTCTTCTCCTCAAAATGCTCCATGCCCTTGTCATCACAATGTACCAACCCCTGTAATCACAATATTCCATGGCCTTGTCATCAAAAAACTCCATGACGCATGTCATCAGAATGCTCCATGGCCTTCTCATCACAATGCTCCATGCCCTAGTCAACACAATGATCCAAGACCCCTGTAATCACAATGCTCCATGCCCCTTTTCATCAGAATGTTCCATGAGACTTTTCATCACAAGTCTTCATGGCCTTCTCATCACAATGCTCCAGGACCTTGTCATCCCCATGCTCCATTCCCTGGTAATCACAGTGCTCCATGACCACTGTCATCACAACACTCCATGACACCTGACAACACAATGATCCGGGACTCTTGTCATCACAATGCTCCATTCCCTCGTCATCTCAATGCTCCATGACCCGTGTCATCACAATAATCCATGAACATTTACAGCCAAGTGATCCATAAGCCTTGTCATCCCAATGATCCATGCCCTTGTCATCCCAATGCTCCATGACAAGTGTATTCACAATGCTCCGTGACGCTTGTCATCACAGTGCTCCATGACACATGTCATCACAATGCTCCATGCCTTTGTCAGCAAAATGCTACATGACCTTGTCATTATAATGCTCTATGTGCTAGTCATCTCAATACTCCATTTCCATTTTCATCACAATCCTCCATGAACCTTGGGATCACAATGCTTCATGCCCTTGTCATCACAATGCTCCATGCTCCTTGAAATCAAAATGATCCATAAACTCTGTCTTCACAATGCTCCAAACCCTTGTGATCACACTGTTCCATAACACTTGCCATCACAACGCTCCATGATGCCTGTCATCACAATGCCCCATGCCGTTTTCATCACAATTCTCCATGTCATTGTCATCAAAATACTCCACTAGCTTGTCATCAGAATGCTCCATGACCCTGGTCATCACAATTCTCCATGCACTTCTCAGCACAATGCTCCATGACCCTGGTCATCACAATGCTCCATGCCATTGTCATCACAATGGGCCATTACATATGTCATCACAATGCTCCCTGACACCTGTCTTCACAATACTGCATGACATGGTCATCACAATGCTCCATGCCCTTGTCATCACAATGTGCCATTCCAACTGTCATCGCAATAATCCATGCAACTTATTAGACCAATGTTCCATGCCCTTGTCATCACAATGCTCCATGCCCTTTTTATCACAATGCTCGATGACCCCTGTCATCACAATGCTCCGTGACTCCAGTCATCACAATAGTTCATGTCCTTTGTCATCACAATTGTCCATGCCCTCGTCATCAACAGTCTCTATGACCTTTTTAACCACAATGCTCCATGAACTTTTCTTCACAGTGCTCTTTGACCCTTGTCATCAAAATGTTCCATGTGCTTGTCAGCACAATGCTCCATGACACATGTCATCACAATGCAGCATACGCTTGTCATCACAGTGCTCCACAATCTTGTCATCACAGTGCTCCTTAAAATTTGTCATCACAATGCTCCATGCACTTCTCATCAAAATGCTCTCTCACCACTGATATCACAATGTTACATCATTATTTGTCACAATACTCCCTCACGTCTGTCATCACAATGTTCCATGACTCCTGTCATCACAATACTACATGCACTTATCATCACAATGTTCGATGACCCCTGACATCACAATGTTCCATAACACCTGTCATCAAAATATTCCATGACACTTTTCATCAAATTGCTCCATGACCCTGTCATCAGAATGCTCCCTGCCCTTCTCATTACAATGCACAATGTCCTTGCCATCAAAATGCTCCATGACCTTTGTCATCACAAAGATCCATGACCCTTGGCATCACAATGCTCCATGTCATTGTCATCACAATGCTCCATGAACGCTCTCATCACGTTGCTCCATGCCCTTGTCTTCACAAAGCTCCATGACACATGTCATCAGAATGCTCCATGGCCTTCTCATCACAATGCTCCATGCCCTTGCCATCACGATGCTCCATTACACAAGACATAACAATGCTCCATGACCCCTGCCATCACGATGTTCCATGGCCTTTTCATCACAAAGCTCCATGACCCTTCTCATCACAATGCTCCATGAACCCTGTCATCACAATGCACCATGCCCATCATCATAATGCTTCATGCTATTGTCATCACAATGAAATGAAAATGCTCCATGACCTCTGTCATAACAATGCTCCAAACCCTTGTGATCACAATATTCCTTAACACTTGTCATCACAAAGCTCAATGACGCATGCCATCAGAATGCTCCTTGTTCTTCGCCTCACAATGCTCCATGCCCTTGTCATCACAATGTTCCAAGACCCCTGTAATCACAATGCTCCCTTCCCTTGTCATCAAAAAACTCCATGACGCATGTCATCAGAATGCTCCATGGCCTTCTCATCACAATGCTCCATGCCCTAGTCATCACAATGCTCCAAGACCCCTGTAATCACAATGTTCCATTTCCCTTTTCATCAGAATGCTCCCTGAGACTTGTCATCACAAGTCTCCATGGTCTTCTCATCACAATGCTCCAGGACCTTGTCATTACCATGCTCCATTCCCTTGTCATCACAATGCTCCATGACACATTTCATCACAATAATCCATGATTATTTTCATCCCAATGCTCCATGGCCTACTCATCACAATGATCCATGGCCAATATCTTCACAGTGCTCCATGACCACTGTCATCACAACACTCCATGACACCTGACAACACAATGATCAGGGACTCTTGTCATCACAATGCTCCATTCCCTAGTCATCACAATGCTCCATGATCCCTGTCATCACAACACTCCATGAACATTTTCAGCCCATTGCTCCATGACCCTTGTCATCACAATGATCCATGCCCTTGTCATCCCAATGCTCCATGACCCCTGTATTGACAATGTTCCGTGACGGTTGTCATCACAGTGCTCCATGACACCTGTCATCAAAATGCTCCATGCCTTTGTCAGCAAAATGATACATGACCTTGTCATTACAATGCTCTATGCGCTTGTCATCACAATACTCCATTTCCATTGTCATCACAATCCTCCATGAACATTGGGATCACATTGCTTCATGCCCTTTTCATCACAAGGCTCCATGCTCCTTGAAATCAAAATTAATCATGAACTCTCTCATCACAATGCTCCAAACCCATGTGATCACAGTGTTCCATAACTCTTGTCATCACAACGCTCCATGATGCCTGTCATCACAGTACTCCATGCACTTTTCATCATACTGCTCCATGACATTTGTCATCACAATGCTCAATACACTTGTCATCAAAATGCTCCCTGACACTTGTTGTCTGTATGCTCCTTGAACCCTGTCATGACAAGGCTCCATGCCTTTTTCATCACAATGATCCATGCCCTTTTCATCACAATGCTCCAGGACACATGTAATCACAATGCTCCATGCCATTGTCATCACAAAGCTCAATGACGCATGCCATCATAATTCTCCTTGGTCTTCTCCTCACAATGCTCCATGCCCTTGTCATCACAATGTTCCAAGACCCCTGTAATCACAATGTTCCATGCCCTTGTCATCAAAAAACTCCATGAGGCATGACATCAGAATGTTCCATGGCATTCTCATCACAATGCTCGAGGCCCTAGACATCACAATGCTCCAAGACCCCTGAAATCACAATGCTCCTGGCCCCTTTTCATCAGAATGCTCCTTGAGACTTGTCATCACAACTCTTCATGGTCTTCTCATAACAGTGCTCCAGGACATTGTCATCCCCATGCTCCATTCCCTTGTCATCACAATGCTCCATGACCACTGTCATCACAACACTCCATGACAACTGACAACACAATGATCCTGGACTCTTGTCATCACAGTGCTCCATTCCCTAGTCATCACAATGCTCCATGACCCGTGTCATCACAATACTCCATGAACATTTTCAGCCAAGTGCTCCATGACACTTGTCATCCCAATGACCCATGCCCTTGTCATCCCAATGATCCATGACACCTGTATTCACAGTGCTCCGTGACGATTGTCATCACAGTGCTCCATGACACATGTCATCACAATGCTCCATGCCTTTGTCAGCAAAATGCTACATGACCTTGTCATTACAATGTTCTTTGCGCATGTCATCACAATACTCCATTTCCATTGTCATCACAATCCTCCATGAACCTTGGGATCACATTGCTTCATGCCATTGTCATCACAATGCTCCATGCTCCTTGAAATCAAAATGATCCATGACCTCTGTCATCACAATGCTCCAAACCCTTGTGATCACATTGTTCCATAACTCTTGTCATCACAACGCTCCATGATGCCAGTCATCACAATACTCCATGCCCTTTTCATCACAATGCTCCATGACCTTTGTCATCACAATGCTCAATACACTTGTCATCACAATGCTCCCTGACACTTGTCATCAGAATGCTCCTTGAAACCTGTCAGGAAATGGCTCCATGCCTTTTTCATCACAATGCCCCATGCCGTTTTCATCACAATGCTCCGTGCAATTTTCATCAAAATACTCCACAAGCTTGTCATCAGAATGCTCCATGACCCTTTTCATCACAATTCTCCATGCACTTGTCAGCACAATGCTCCCTGACCATTGTCATCACAATGTTCCAAGCCATTGTCATCAAAATGTTCCATTACCTTTGTCATCAGAATCCTCCATGACACTTGTCATCACAATGCTCCATGCCATTGTCATCACAAAGGGCCATTACATATGTCATCACAATGCTCCCTGACACCTGTCTTCACAATACTGCATGACCTGGTCATCACAATGCTCCATGCCCTTGTCATCACAATGGGCCATTCCAACTGTCATCGCAATAATCCATGCAACTTATTAGACCAATGTTCCATGTCCTTGTCATCACAATGCTCCATGCCCTTGTAATCACAATGCTCCATGACCCCTGTCATCACCATGCTCCGTGACTCCAGTCATCACAATGCTTCATGACATTTGTCATCACAATGGTCCATGCCCTCGTCATCAACAGTCTCTGTGACCTATTTAACCACAATGCTCCATGAACTTTTCTTCACAATGCTCTTTGTAATTTGTCATCACAATGCTCCATGTGCTTGTCAGCACAATGCTCCATGACACATGTCATCACAATGCACCATACGCTTGTCATCACAGTGCTCCACAGTCTTTTCATCACAATGCTCCTTAAAATTTGTCATCACAATGCTCCATGCACTTCTCATCAAAATGCTCTCTCACAACTGATATCACAATGCTACATCACTGTTTTTCACAATACTCCCTCACCTCTGTCATCACAATGTTCCATGACTCCTGTCATCACAATGCTACATGCACTTATCATCACAATGTTCGATGACCCCCGACATCACAATGTTCCATAACACCTGTCATCAAAATATTCCATGACACTTTTCATCAAATTGCTCCATGACCATGATATCAGAATGCTCCTTGCGCTTCTCATCACAATGCACAATGCGTTGCCATCAAGATGCTCCATGACCTTTGTCATTACAAAAATCCATGACCGTTGGGATCACAATGCTCCATGTCATTGTCATCACAATGCTCCATGAACGCTCTCATCACATGGCTCCAGGCCGTTGTCTTCACAAATCTCTATGACACATGTCATCAGAATGCTCCATGGCCTTCTCATCACAATGCTCCATGACCTTGCAATCACAATGCTCCATTACCCAAGACATAAAAATGCTCTATGGCCCCTGCCATCACGATGTTCCATGGCCTTGTCATCACAAAGCTCCATGACCCTGCTCATCACAATAATCCAAGAACCCTGTAATCACAATGCTCTATGCCCTTTTTCATCTCAATGATCCATGAACCCTGTCATCACAATGCACCATGCCCATCATCATAATGCTTCATGCTATTGTCATCACAATGAAATGAAAATGCTCCATGACCTCTGTCATAACAATGCTCCAAACCCTTGTGATCACAATATTCCGTAACACTTGTCATCACAAATCTCAATGACGCATGCCAACAGAATGCTCCTTGTTCTTCGCCTCACAATGCTCCATGCCCTTGTCATCACAATGTTCCAAGATCCCTGTAATCACAATGCTCCTTTCCCTTGTCATCAAAAAACTCCATGACGCATGTCATCAGAATGCTCCAAGGCCTTCTCATCACAATGCTCCATGCCCTAGTCATCACAATGCTCCAAGACCCCTGTAATCACAATGTTCCATTTCCCTTTTCATCAGAATGCTCCCTGAGACTTGTCATCACAAGTCTCCATGGTCTTCTCATCACAATGCTCCAGGACCTTGTCATTTCCATGCTCCATTCCCTTGTCATCACAATGCTCCATGACCCCTGTCATCACAATAATCCATGATTATTTTCATCCCAATGCTCCACGACCTACTCATCACAATGCTCCATGGCCAATATCATCACAATGCTCCATGACAACTGTCATCACAACACTCCATGACTCCTGATAACTCAATGATCCGGGACTCTTCTCATCACAATGCTCCATTCCCTAGTCATCACAATGCTCCATGACCCCTATCATCCCAACACTCCATGAACATTTTCAGCCCATTGCTCCCTGACCCTTGTCAATACAATGATCCATGCCCTTGTCATCCCAATGCTCCATGACCCCTGTTTTCACAATGTTCCGTGACGGTTGTCATGACAGTGCTCCATGACACCTGTCATCAAAATGCTCCATGCCTTTGTCAGCAAAATGCTACATGACCTTGTCATTACAATGCTCTATGCGCTTGTCATCACAATACTCCATTTCCATTGTCATCACAATCCTCCATGAACTTTGGGATCACATTGCTTCATGCCCTTTTCATCACAATGCTCCATGCTCCTTGAAATCAAAATGATCCATGACCTCTCTCATCACAATGCTCCAAACCCTTGTGATCACAGTGTTCCATAACACTTGTCATCACAACACTCCATGATACCTGTCATCACAGTATTCCATGCACGTTTCATCACAATGCTCCATGACATTTGTCATCACAATGCTCAATACACTTGTCATCAAAATGCTCCCTGACACTTGTTGTTTGTATGCTCCTTGAATGCTTTCATGACAAGGCTACATGCCTTTTTCATCACAATGATCCATGCCCTTTTCATCACAATGCTCCAAGACCCATGTAATCTCAATGCTCCATGCCATTGTCATCACAAAGCTCAATGACGCATGCCATCATAATGCTCCTTGTTCTTCTCCTCACAATGCTCCATGCCCTTGTCATCACAATGTTCCAAGACCCCTGTAATCACAATGCTCCATGCCCTTGTCATCAAAAATCTCCATGACGCATGTCATCAGTATGCTCCATGGCATTCTCATCACAATGCTCCATGCCCTAGTCATCACAATGCTCCAAGACCCCTGTAATCACAATGCTCCTGGCCCTTTTTCATCAGAATGCTCCATGAGACTTGTCATCACAACTCTTCATGGTCTTCTCATAACAGTGCTCCAGGACCCTGTCATCCCCATGCTCCATTCCCTTGTCATCACAATGTTCCATGACACCTGACATCACAATGTTCCACAACACCTGTCATCTAAAGGCTTCATGACACTTTTCTTCCCAAAGCTCCATGACCCCTGACATCACAATGTTCTATAACCACTGTCATCAAAATATTCCATTACAATTTTCATCAAATTGCTGCATGAACCTGTCATCAAAATGCTCCCTGCCCTTGTCATTAAAATGCTCCATGACGTTTGTCATCACAAATAAACTTGACCCTTGACATCACAATGCTCCATGTCATTGTCATCACAATGCTCCATGAAACCTCTCATCATATTTCTCCATGCCCTTTTCATCACAAAGCTCCATGACACATGTCATCACAATGCTCGATGCCCTTCTCATCACTATGCTCCATGCTCTTGTCATTACAATCCTCTATGACCATTGTATCACAGTGTTCTGTGCTCTTGTCATCACAATGCTACAGGCCCACTCTCATCACAGTAATCCATGAAACATTTCACACCAATGCTTCCTGTCCTTCTCATCACAATGCTCCATTACACCTGTCATAACAATGTTCCATGACACCTGCCATCACAAAGTTCCACGGCCTTGTCATTCACAAGGCTCCATGACACTTGTCATCACAATGTCCCAAGACCCCTGTAATCACAATGCTCCATGCTCTTGTCATCACAAAGCTCCATGACTCATGTCATTAGAATGTTCCATGGACTTCTCATCACAATGCTCCAAGACACTTTTTATCACAATGCTCCATGCCCCTTTTCATCTCAAAGCTCCATGAATCCTATCATCAAAACGCACCATGCCCATTATCATAATGCTTCAGGCTATTTTCCTCACAATGAAATCAAAATGCTCCATGACCTCTGTCATCACAATGCTCCAAACCGTTGGGATCACAATGTTCCATAACACTTCTCATCACAACACCCCATGATGCTCATAATCACAATTATCCATGGTCTTCTCATCACTATGCTCCATAACCTTTGTCATCACAATGCTCAATACACTTGTCATCACAATGCTCCCTGACACTTGTCCTCAGTATGCTCCTTGAACCCTGTCATGACAAGGCTCCATTCCTTTTTCATCACAATGTTCCATGCCCTTGTCATCACAAAGCTCCATGATGCATGTCATCAGAACGTTCCATGGCCATCTCATCCCAATGCTCCATGCCCTTGTCATCACAATGCCCCAAGACCCCTGTAATCACAATGCTCCATGCCCCTTTTCATCAGAATATTCCATGAGACTTGTCATCACAAGTCTCCATGGTCTTCTCATCACTATGCTCCAGTACCTTGTCATCAGAAGCCTCCATGGCCCCTGTCATCACAATACTCGATGAACGTTTTCAGCCCAATGCTCCTTGACCTTCTCATCACAATGCTCCATGACCCCTGTCATCACAATGCTCCATGACTCCTGTCATCACAACGATCCATGAACACTGACAACACAATGATCCGGGACACTTGTCATCAAAATGCTCCATGCCCTTGTCATCCCAATGCTCCATGACCCCTGTAATCACAATGCTCCATGACGCTTGTCATCACAGTGCTCCATGAACCTTGTCATCACAATGTTCCATGCCTTTGTCAGCAATATGCTACATAATCTTGTCATCACAATGCTCCATGCGCTTGTCATCACAATCCTTCATGACACTTTGGATCATATTGCTTCATGCCCTTGGCATCTCCCTCTTGCCTTTCTGGTTTTTACAGATTTTCGGATGTCCCTTTTGACCCGTGGGAAGTGACAGTTCTTTGTAGTGTGGATTTGCATTGTGTGCTTGCTTGATTGTCCAAAAAGTTCGTATGCGTTTTCTCCTGAATATATTCAGGAGAAAAGTCATACGCCCTTTTTGGCCAAGTGCATCATTGTCGAAGTTGTGATGCTTTTCCTGTGCTTTAAAGGCGATTCCAATTTACCTCTTGAAATATGTTTTGTGCAATTCTGCCTCATTTTCAAGTCAGCTTCGTTGCCTTCCCTCAACAGATTTTTGGAAGACAGTAGTCCTTTATAACTGTAGGTTTGTGAATTGCTGTGCCCGTGAGCTCCAATTTTCAAATCCCATTTTTGGGAGCTGACTGCAAATCCACAATTTTGTTTCAGGACCTATACTTGTTCCAGGGGTGGCTATACTGATTCCCTGCAGGTGGCTGAGGCTTTGGTTAATTCTTCTTCCTGACGGGAATTTAGAGTGACATGTTCCCGTCCAAAAGCCTACATCTACTCTCTGATTGGTTCTCCCTCTTCCCTTTCATCCTCTGCACAATTAGCAAACTGTGCGAACCAGGAGGTTATAGGGGCTGGCTCTCCTAAGTTGGGAGATTGATAGTAAAGCAGTTGGAATGCCAAACTGGAGCACAAGGAGAGGAAAAATTAGGAGAATTTTAGAAACCTTTCACCATCACAGGGTGTCCATTCTCTAGGTTTCCCATACATGTTATAACTGGAGTGATATTCCCTACTACCTGGAGATTTGGTATACATGGAATCGTGGCATTCATTAGTACTTTAAAGGGTCTGCATTTTCTCTCCCAATCTCACCAGTCCTCTCAGTCCCAAGTGTCCAGCCTTATGTCTCATCCAGCTGTCTTTACAGATAGGGTCATTCCCGGTTTCATCAGAACCCCTGAAGGAATTGTGTAAGAATTTCGCTGTTTTTTTGTTTGTTTTTGAAATTCATTTTTATAATGGGGTTGAGCTGATTTTCACTGACGTGTTTATGCCAGTCTAGACACACTTGATTCCCTTATGAAGACAAATCAATACATAGGTTTTAAGATTCTCACTAGTCAGATATATTCCTCTGTGGGGAATAGGGGGTTTGAGTCCCGTTCACTGAGGAAGGGGTAGGTCTCGTCTGTTCTCTATTTGGTTTATGGAATGGTACCTGTACTAATATCAAACTCTGGTTTTATGCATCACCCCACCTCTCCTTTCCCATTAAACAGGCATAAGAGTGTTTTCTAAATGTGAGACTCTGTTCTCTTTCTTAATTCAGTTCATGTGTTGTGATGTTGACATTCCCTCTGTAAGTGATATCTTATGAATAGATTCTTTTTCTGTGTGACTAATTTCACTTAGAATCATCATACCTAAATCCACTCTTTATGCTGCTACTGGCCTTATGACATTGATTTCACGTCTGAGTGATATTCCGTTGTACAAAATTACCACAAGTAATTTATGCATTTCTCTTTTTCCTGGGATATTTTAGGTGTACCGCAGTTGAGGTTCTTGTATGCAGAGCAGCCCTAAACTTTGGAGTGCCTCTGTGTTGTCAATATTTAGTCTTCCCAAGTTATATGTCCATGAGTTGAAGTCCCCTTTGCTTGGGGGCTTTGTATTTAAATGTTTTAGGAAACAGCATACACTTCTTCAGAGTGGCTCTTGGATATTTATACCCCACCCATCAGCGTGACTAGGCTCCCTGTTCTCCATGGCCTCTCCAGCATTTCTGGTTTGTACACATTTTTTGGATGGCGTTTCTGAGCAGTGGAAATTGAGACTTCTTTGTTGTGCGGATTTGCATTTCCCGCTTGCTTGGTTGGCCAAAAACTCTGTATGTGTTTTTTTCCTGAAGATATTCACGAAAAAAAGGCATACACACTTTTGCCCAACTGCATCATTTTAGAAATTCTGCTGCTTTTCATATGCTTTAAATGTGAGTACAATCTACCTTTTGAAATCTGTTTCCTGCAATTCTGCCTCTCATTCAGATCCTCTTCGTTGCCTTACCTGAATATATTTTTGGACGTTGGTTATCATTTATATCTTTGCAGGTCTTTGAATTGTCTGCTCCTGAGCTCCATTTTACAACTCGCTTTTATTGTGAGCTCGCCGCCAAACCATTGGATTGCTTCTGGCCGTATTCTGGTTCTGAGGAGGCAGGCTGAGCCTTTGGTTAATTCTTGTTCCTAATGGGAAATTAGAGTGACATGTGCCTGTCAAAACTCCTACAGCTTATCTCTCATTGGTTACCCCCCTTCCCATTTATCCTCTGCACAAATTGCAAACTGTGTGAAAGAGGAGGTTAAAGGTGCTGATTCTCCAAGAGGGGATATTGTTAATAATGTGGCTGGAATGGCGAACCCCAGCACCAGGAGATCAAAAATGAGGTGCATTTTAGACACCTCTCCTGAGCACACGGTGTACATTCATCTCGGTTTCGCAGGCATGTTTTCGCTGTCAGAAGATTCCCTTGAAACTGCCGATTTGGGACCCATGGAATGGGTACCAGGCAGTATTACTTTAAAAGGTCTGCATTTCCTCACCCAGCCTCTCTAACATCTCTTAGCGTGCATAGCTTCCAGCCTTATATATCATCCTGCTGTGGGTCTACATGTGTTCAATCCATGTTACATCGTAGCCCTTCAACAAAAGTTGTAAGAATTTTTGTCTGTCTCACCGTTTTTATAAATATTTTTAAATTTATTTTTATATTGGTTACAGCTGACTTTCAAAGCTCTGTTTTTTGCTGCTGTACATCCACTTGATTCATGTACTGTGTGACAACAATAAATTATTTTACAGATGCTTACGAGTCATATGTATTATTGTCCAGTGACTTGAGTGGGCTGAGTGCAGTTCTTTGAGGTACCGTGTAGGCCTTGTCAGTTATTCAATTTGGTACTTGGAATGGTATCTTTGCTAATTTCAACCTGCTGGATAATACCTCACCATTCCCCACCTTTCCCATTCAGCAGCCTTATGTCTATTTTCTACATATTTGACTATGTTTCTGTTTTGTAGTTTATTTCATGTGTAGCCATGTTTGATTCCACCTTTAAGTGACATCTTATGATATGTGGCTTTTTCTTTCTGACATATGTCACTTAGAATGATCGTATGTAACTCCTCCAGAGTTGTTCCAACTGGCCTTATTTCATTGATTTCTGGATGAGTAATATTCCACTCTACATAAGTACCCCATCTCTTTTATCCATTTTATCCTTCCAGGGACATTTAGGTTATATCCAAGTGGAGGCCCTTTTTATCAGAGAGGTGGTAAACGTTGGAGTGCCTGTTTTCTGTCCATTTTTGTTTTTCCCAAGGTATACGCCCATGACTGCAAGTGCACTATGCTCTGTAGCTCATCTTTTAGATGTTTTAGCAAACACAATACACTTCTCCAGAGTGGCCATTGGCAAATAACATTTCAACTATCAGCCTCACAGGGCTCCCTTTTCTCCTCGCCCTGTCCTGCATTTCTGGTGTTTACACTTTATGTGGATGGCCCTTCTGACTGATGTGAAGTGATACATTTTGTAGTATTGATTTCCAGTGCCCACCTGTTTGGTTGGATAAAAAGTGTGTATGGCCTTTACTTGAATATATTCAGAAAAAAATGCATACGCCCTTTTGGGCCAAGTGCATCATTGGCGATGTTCAGCCCCTTTTCTTGTGCTTTAATGGGAAGTCCTTTCTACCTCTTCAAATCTGTTTCCTGCCACACCCCCTTGCTTACAAGTCCTTTTCTGTGACTTACCTCAAGACTTTTTTCAACAATAGATATTTTCAACTCTGCAGTTTCATGAATTTTAGTGCCCCTGAGTTCCATTTTTCAACTTGTGTTTTTGGAAACTGGACACAAAACAGCGGGATTTCCTCTAGCCCTATTCTGTTTCCGTGGGCAATTCTAGCCTTTGATGAATTTGTCTTCCAGATTGGAAATTAGAGTGGCATTTGCCTGTCCAAACAACTAAGACTTGTCTCTAAATTTTTCTCATCCTTCCGCTTCATCCTCTGGACAAATTCCAAACTGTGTGCAATAGGATGTTGACGGTGCTGATATCCCCAAGTGAGGAGATTGTTAGGAAATATGCTGGAGGGGTGAACCCCAGCACCAGGCGATGAGGAGATGAGGTGCTTTTTCCAAACTCTTTCCGATCAAACGGTGTACCATCCTCTAGGTGTGACAGGCATGTTTTAGCTGTAGGAAGGGTCCCGTGCTTGGAAGGAGAACACCAGGTATTTTTCCAAATCAGTGCCTCCCCGTACCCCAAACTGGGGAATTTTTAAGCTACAGCTACACGTATGTCCATTAAAGGCCTTGGGAAATAGGCAGAGCCCAAACTTTAGATGATTGAAATCTTCAGGTCAGAAGCGTTCACCATGGGCCTTGCTTAGGTTACATTTTATCTGTCATTGATAGATGATGTCAATAAAAATATCGATTCTTTTTCAGATTATTTCCCCTTATAGGTTATTGCAAAATATTCAGTGTAGTTCCCTGTGCTATACAGTAGTTCCTTGTTGATGATCTATTTTATACATAGCAGTGTGTATGTGTTCATCCCAAACTGTTAATTTATCCCTTCTCCTACCTTTCCCCTTTGGTAATAATAAATTATAAGATTTTATACTTCTCAGAAATGGGGGAGCTGAAAGAGAGGTATCCTTTTCAATGGAAAAGCATTCAAAACAAGATTGAAGCTTCAGCCAAGAGTATTCGATGTACATCCATGGAAATAAATCACTTCATTTCTCTAATGTTGACCTGACAAATAAGACAGACGTCTTCACTGAACTTGCTTATAGTAAAGTGATGGAAATATCAAATGTAAGTCTTAGAAAAATCTTATTTTACCCGAGCATTATACACTGCTCTATGTTAACTACAGTTTGGCTCACACATCTGCTCATTGAAGTTACAATGTTCTCAATTTCTGTTACTGATCCTCCAGAGTGGACCCCAACAGGAGTCCCCGTGCCCAGTGTCATTGGAGCCAAGAGATCAAGACTGAGTTTGCTTCAGAAGCAAAGGAAACATTATTTTGAAAACAGAATGGAGAGGTGAGAGCGTGCAGTCCCCCACGGGCTGTGGGCTGGGCTGCTGTGTAGGGATCCCAGCAGAGTCAGTGGGAGGGAGGGGATGGAGCTCTCGAGGGCTGGGTTGGCTGCAGCTCAGGCTCTATGCCGTGGAGTCTGCATGGGACCCCGCTAGCTGAGGTGTCGACCCAGCCATTCTGCACTAGGAAATCGGGTCTGAAGTGCCGGGTGTGGGACCTCTGCATGCGGAACCCTAGGAGCACGTGAAATTAGACAAAGCACAAAGGAAAAACAGGTTAGACTTTATTTTATTGCCCAGATTCTCTTTTTATCTCCCAGGAATTTTTAATGAATGTTGCCGGAGACGAACCCCTCCTCTGCTTTTTGTTCCGTTCCTCATTCTTGGGGTGTTGAGGGTGCAGACCCCTCTTTTGTAACTGCTTCATGCTGTGGTGGGAGCCCTGATACCTGGGGGGAGGGGCAAAACGTCTCCCCACCAGCCTCCAGGTGAGGTTGATTGTCCCAAGGCCTCCTGCCTCACTTCTCGTCCGCATGAGCACCAGCATTGGAAGTGTTATAGATTCTAATGACCTTTAAGGGTCCAGGAAAGAGATGCGCAGAGATGCTGAGGTGGCAGGTTTCACCCCACCCCACATTTGTTCGGCGACCTTAGGCTGACGGTTTTTGCCAGCATAGATGCTCTGACCAGTAGTCTGTGCTTTCTTTAATTAGGTCCCTGAATAAATGTACAAACAGCACCATGTGTCAGAACCCTGCCCGCTCAACTCCCAGACAGTCCAGGGTCAGTGGTGATCCAGGACCATGACGTCCACTGAGTCAAAGGCCTTTACAAATAGCCAGGAGTCCAGCCGGTCATATTGGCCACCATCACCGAGTTGTCTGTAGGGTTTTCTATGGTGAAAGCGTGATATACGTTTCCCCCGCCAAGCTTATTAGCTCCCCTCTGGGTGCAGTATGTCCTGCAAGCAGTAGCCTGCTCTTTCGGGGCACAGTCTTCTTTTTTTCTGAGAGAAACTCCAGGTCAAGTGATGGTCACACGAGTCATCTTGGGGGCCCGTTGCCCCCGTTTGTCTCTCTGGAGGTTGGAGTTGGAGGGCCTCCTCACTCGAGGTCAGTGTGTCCACAGAGCGACCCCTGCAACTTCAGGGCATGATGGGTGGTTAGGATCACGACGTGGGGTCCTTTTCCCTTAGGAGGGAGCTGGCCTTGTGGGCTGCTGATTTGTAGCTTTTTACATACCCCAGTATCCTGCCCTGATGAGTCGGTGGGCAAAGCCCTTGGTGACCATAGTTTATCATACCTGAAGGGCATTCTTGTGTTGCTCCATTTCAAGTTGTCCCAGTTTTTGCACTAAGGCTCCAAGGGCAATTAACCTTTGACCGGGTATGTAAAGGTCAAAGGGTTTAGCTAAATTAGGGAGTTCCTGGGCAAGGGTCTGAATTGACTGCTCTTTCCATTCTTGAAAGTCCGCTTCTGGATTCTATACAAAAGGATCATCATCTTTTCGTGTCAGTGTTTCATGTAGAGGCCCAGCTATTAGACTGTAGTTAGGGATCCAGATGCAGAAAACCTTGGCCTCCCCAGGAACCCCTAAGCTGTCTTCTAGTTTTAGAAGAGGTAAGGCTGCAAATGGCTTCTTCCCTATCCTTGGATGTGTTTCTCCGAATATCTGTGAGAATGAAGCCCAGGCATGTCACCTAAGCCTGGGATATTTGAGCCTTTTTCTTGGACACCTTCTATCCTTCCTTGGCTAGGTAGTTTAGAGGCGTCTTTAGTAGGCCTGGCGATCAGAATGTCATCTGCATATTGAAGGAGGGTTCCCTTTTACAGAGGTAGAACGTTTATGTCTTTAGAGGTCATTTCCCCAATGATGGTGTGGGGATTTTTGTACCGTTGGGGCAGGACGGCCCAGCATTATTGTTTTGTTGCATGTTGTGTCCTGCCACTCACAAGCCAAAAATTCTTGTGACTCTGAGATGAATGGAATACAGAAGAAGGCATCATTGAAGTGTAATACAGAATGCCATGGCCTGGTGGATGGTAGAATTTCCAGCAGGGTGTAGGAAATAGGAGCTACTGGATGTATATCCTCGGTGGCTTCACTGACTGTCCTGATATCCTTTACCAGGTCTCCAGCAGCCCATGGGGCTCTCGTGGTCAGGCCAATCCCAGGATATGGAGCTCACCTGGGCTGCACCACCCATCCCCAAAGCCCACGGGGCTCTCGTGTTCAAGTCCCTCCCAGGGTATGGAGCTCACCTGTGCAGCTACCCAGCAGCCCATGGGGCTCTCATAGTCTGGCCCTTCCCAGGATACAGAGCTCCCATGGGCAGGTACCCAAGCAGGGCTGGACACACAGGAACAGTGCACATAGCCCACCTTGCAGAGAACCCCCAGCTAACCTGGCGCTCACAGCTGACACAGAACACATCAGAGCAGGACTTGAACTAACAAACAGCAGCTCTGACAAGTCTGTGACCCTGGCTATCACCCTGTGCAGCCTGTCTCTGCCTGGTCTTCCAGACACTTCCACTGCAGCCAGGGCACCAGGCCTCTGTCTCCACCCACCATCACTCCTCTCCCTGACTCCTGGGTTCCTCTCATTAGGATAGGGTCTTCTTGAAGTTGTTTTCCACTCATGGACCAGATAAAATTATAAGAAAACAAGCCGCAGCTGCAGCCCCTTGTCTAGCCTGACTCTCAAGAGCCCACACCTGTTCCTTGGGCCTGGCCCGTTTAACAAGTTTCATTTTCTGCTACTGTGAGCCCCTGAGGGTTGAGGATTGGCTGATTTGGGCAGCCTGACACTGCCTACCAGCCCTCCCCAGGTGTGCCTGGGTTGAGGTCAATATAAACACCTCTCCAGGCAGCTAGAGCCCCTTTAGCTGTGCCTGATGCCATATTCTCTGCCCCGTCAGCAGTGTCGGGGCTGGGGTGGTGGTAGGGAGTGAGGGGCCGTGGCTTTGTGGGTGGCCCAGTGTGAGTGGGGCTCTGCTGGACTTTCCACAGGAGTTGCTAGGCTGCCACCTGCTAAAGAAGAGAATGTGTCATCCATACCTGCCGCTTGAATTTCTCCCCAGGCAGAGGTGAGGAAGTAAAAAAGCAGTGGGGGCAGTGGCAGGAGGGGTATCTCAGGCAGGGAAATGGAAAGCTTCCAGAAGAGCATCTGGGGCCAGGACCATCCTGACTGGCCTGCAGGCACCAAGTCGGCCTGCGTGCTGTCGCTGGTGTGGCTCCACAGCCCTTCCTCTAGGCTTGCAAGTGCTTGTACATATTCAGGTGATTTACCTGGAAAGGGTGGGAAGAGTTCAGCTGCAGCAGGACTGGGGCTCAGCTCACATTTACTCACAGACGCCTCAACACAGTCCCCCCAGCTTTGCAATGAGGATGCTCCTTGTCGGGGTGAGTGCTGCTGACTGCATGGGAGACGATTTCCCACCTCTGACAAACTTAAGAATTTTTTACCACTGGAGCAAGTGCCCTGATATGATTTTCCTCTGTATAACTGGTGGGTTCTGTTTTTTTTTTTTTTTTCTTTTTTTTCTTTTTGGTTCAAGGTAGATTTTATTTATTCCTCTTTTTTTTTTAATTTGGAGATATAAACATGTAAATGATGCATTAATATAAAGACGTCTATGTGAAGGGAAATACTTTTTTTCTGTTTTCTTTTATTAAATGCTATTTATTTTTCTTTTTTTTAAATTTATTTCTTTTATACAGCAGGTTCTTATTGGATATCTATTTTATACATATAAGTGTGCACATGTGAATCCCAGTCTCCCAATTCATCCCACCATCACCCTCGCATGGCGTTTCCCCCTTGGTGTCCATATGTTTGTTCTCTACATCTGTGTCTCTATATCTGCCCTGCAAACCGGTTCATCTGTACCATTTTTCTAGGTTCCACATATATGCATTAAAATACAATATTTGTTTTTCTCTTTCTGACTTACTTCACTCCGTATGACAGCCTCTAGATCCATTAAGGTCTCTACAAATGACCCAATTTCATTCCTATGTATGGCTGAGTAATATTCCATTGTATATATGTACCACATCTTTATACATTCGTCTGTCTGTGGGCACTTAGGTTGCTTTCATTACCTGGCTATTGTAAATAGTGCTGCAGTGAACATTGTGGTGAATGTGTCTTTTTGATTTATGGTTTTCTCTGGGTATATGCCCAGTAGTGGGATTGCTGGATTATATGGTAATTCTATTTTTACTTTTTTAAGGAACCTCCATACTGTTCCCCATAGAGACTGTATCAATTTACATTCCCAACAATAGTGGAAGAAGGTTCCTTTTCTCCATACCCTCTCCAGCATTTGTTGTTTGTAGATTCTCTGTTGATGCCCATTCTAACAGGTGTGACATGACACCTCATTGTAGTTTCCATTTCCATTTCTCTAATAATTAGTGATGTTGAGCAGATTTTCATGTGCGTACTGGCCACCTCTATTTCTTCTTTGAAGAAATGTCTATTTATATCTTCTTCCATTTTTGTATTGGATTGTTTGTTTTATTAATATTGAGCTACATGAGCTGTTTATATATATTGGAGATTAATCATTTGTCCATTGATTCGTTTGCAAATATTTTCTGCCATTCTGAGGGTTGTCTTTTCATCTTGTTTGTAGTTTCCTTTGCTTTGCAAAAGCTTTTACGTTCCATTAGGTCCCATCTGTTTAGTTTTCTTTTTTATTTCATTACTATAAGAGGTGGATCAAAAAAGATCTTGCTGTAATTTACGTCAGAGTATCCTTCGTAAGTTTTCCTCTCAGAGTTTTATACTATCCGGTCTTACATTAAGGTCTCTAATCCATTTTGAATATATTTTTATGTATGGTGTTGGGGAGTGTTCTAATTTCATTCTTTTACATGTAGCTCTCCATATTTCCCAGCACCAATGATTGAAGAGACTGTCTTATCTCCATTGTATAGTCTTGCCTCCTTTGTCATAGATTAGGTGACCATAGATGTGTAGGTTTATCCCTGTGCTTTCTTTTTTTTTTCCTTTTACACGTTTATTGGAGTGTAATTGCTTTACAATGGAGTGTTCATTTCTGCTGTATAAAAAAGTGAATCAGCTATACATATGCAAATATCACCAGATACCCTCCCTCTTGCATCTCCCTCTCACACCACATATTCCACCCCTTTATATGGTCACAAAGCACCAAGCTGATTTCCCTGTTGTATGTGGCTGCTTCCCAGTAGATATTGGTGTTACATTTGGTAATGTATTTATGTCCATGCCACTCTCTCACTTCGTCCCAGCTTACCCATCCCCCTTCCGGTGTCCTCAAGTCCTTTCTCTATGTCTGTGTCCTTAATCCTGTCCTGCCACTAGGTTCTTCAATATCTATTTTTTTCTTCATTAGATTCTGTATATCTCTGTTAACATACAGTATTTGTTTTTCCCTTTCTGACTTACTTCACTGTGTAGGACAGATTCTAAGTCCATCCACCTCAGTACAACTAACTCAGTTTTGCTTCTTTTTATGGCTGAGTAATACTTCATTGTATATATGTGCCAGATCTTCTTTAAACATTCATCTGTCGATGGACACTTAGGTTGCTTCCATGTCCTGACTATTGTAAATAGAGCTGCAATGAACATTTTTCTACATAACTCTTTTTGAATTATGGTTTTCACAAGGCAAATGCCCAGTAGTTGGATTGTTGTGTCATATGGTACTTCTATTGTTAGTTATTTAAAGGAACCTCCGTACTGTTCTCCCTAGTGCCCATATTAATTTACATTCCCACCCACAGTGCAAGTGTGTTCCCTTTTCTCCAATAAAGGCCTCTCCAGCATTTATTGTTTTGTAGATTTTTTTGATGATTGCCACTCTGACTGCTGTGAGGTGATACCTCAGGGTAGTTTTGATTTGCATTTCTCTAATGATTAGTAATGTTCTACATCCTTTCATGTGTTTCTTGGTAATCTGTATATCTTCTTTGGAGAAATGTCTATTTAGGTCTTCTGCCCGTTTTTGGATTGGGTTGTTTGTTTTTGTGATATTGGGCTACATGAGGTGCTTGTAAAGTTTGGAGATTAATCCTTTGTCAATTGCTTCATTTGAAAATATTTTCTCCCATTCTGAGGGTTGTTTTTGCATCTTGTTTATGTTTTCCTGTACTGTGTAAAAGCTTTTAAGTTTCATTAGGTCCCATTTGTTGATTTCTGTTTTTATTTCCATTTCTCTAGGAGGTGGGTCAAAAAGGATCTTGCTGTGATTTATGTCATAGAGTGTTCTGCCTATGGTTTCCTCTAAGTGTTTTATAGTGTCTGGTCTTATATTTAGATCTCTAATCAATTTAGAGTTTATTTTTGTGTATAGTGTTATGGAGTGTTCTTATTCCATTCTTTTATGTGTAGGGGTCCAGTTTATCCAGCACCAATTACTGAAGAGACTGTCTTTCCTCCATTGTATATCCTTAGCTCCTTTGTCATAGATGAGATAGCCATAGGTATGTAGGTTTATCTTTGGGCTTTCTGTCCTGTTCCATTGATCTGTGATTATGCCAATCTACATACACTTCATTCCATTATGCAGACATATATATACATAGGTTTCAAGTTTATTACCAGTCAGATATATTCCTCTTCAGTGAATAGGGTGTTTTGTGTCCAGTTCATTGAGAAAGGAGTAGGTCTTGTCTATTACATATTTGGTATATGGAATGCGATCTGTGCTAATTTCAAACTCTGCTTTTACACATCACCCCACGTCACCTTTCCCCTTAAGGAGGCATAAGTGTGTTTTCTAAATGTGTAACTCTGTTCACATTTGAAATTCAGTTCATGTGTAGCCATGTTTACATTCCCTCTATAAGTGATATATTACAATAATTTTTTGTTCTTTGTGGCTCATTTCACTTAGCATCATCGTACCTAAAGCCACTCATTATGCTGCTATTGGCCTTATGACATTGATTTTATGTCTGAGTGACATTCCATTGTATATAAGTACCACAACATCTATATCCATTTTCTTCCCTTTCCTGGGATATTTAAAGTGTACCGAAGTTGAGGTTCTTGTAAACAGAGCAGCCCTAAAGTTTGGGCTGGCTGTGTGTTGTGGATTTTTAGTTTACACAAAATACACGTCCATGAGTGGAAGTGTGCTATGCTCTGTAGCTCTGTTTTAGAAAACAACATACAGTTCTCCAGAGAGGCTGTTGGCAATTTACATCCTGTCCATCGTCGTAACCAGCCTCCCTTTTCTCCATGGCCTGTCCTGCATTTGTGGTTTTTACACTATTTGTGGATGGCCCTTTTGACTGGAGGTAAGGGACACTTCTATGTAGTGTGGATTTGCAATGCCTAATGGCTTGCTTGCCCAAAAAGGGTGTATGCATTTTTTCCTGAATATATTCAAGAAAATACACATAGTCCCTTTTCAGCCAAGGGCAAAATTGTCGAAGTTCTGTCACTGTTCATGTGCTTTAAAGACAACTCCAATCTACCTCTTGAAATCTGTTTCCTTCAATTCTGCCTTGCATTCAAATCCTCTTCACTGCCTTACCTCAATATATTTCTGGATGATAGTTGTCCTTTATAACTCGGCAAGTTTGTGAATTGCTGTGCCCCTGATTTCTATTTTTCAACTGGCCTCTTTGTGAGCTGGCTGCAATACCGCAGGATGGCTGTAGGCCCTAGTCTGGTTCTGGGGTGTCAGGCTGAGCCTTTGGTTAATTCTTCTTGCTGATGGGAACCTAGAGTGACATGTGCCCATCCAAACACCTACAGCTAATCAATCATTTGATTCCCCTCTTCCTGTTCATCCTCTGCACAATTTGCAAACTGTGCATAACAGGAGGGTAAAGGCGCTGACACTCCAAGTGGGGGGATTTTTAGTAATGCAGATGGAATGGCGAAGCCGAGCATGACAAAAGGAAAAATGAGGTACCTTTTAGAAAACTTTCCCAATTACACAGTGTACCATCCACTGGGTTTTCCATGCATGCTTTAACTGTAGGAAGATTCCCTTAAACTTGGAGAGTTGGGACCACTAGAATGGGTAGTACACAGTATTGCTCTAAGTGGTGTTCTTTTGCTCACACAACCTCAACAATCTTGTCAGCCCCAAGTGTCCAGTTTTATGTCTCATCCCGCTGTGGGTGTAAAGGTGGACAATCCAGGTTGCATCACAGGCCCTGAACGTAATTCTTAAGGCTTTCCCTCTGTTTCGCTGTTTTTGCATTTTGCTTTTGAAATTTATTTTTATAAGGGTATTTAGCTGAATTTAAGTGCTGTGTTCATGCCATTAAACACACACATAACTCCTTTATGGAGACATGATAATACATATGTTTTAAAATTCTTGGAGTCAGATATATTCCTCTGCAATGAATAGGGGGTGTTGAGTCGAGTTCATGGTGAGGGGAGTAGGTGATGTCTATTACATACTTGGTTTATGTAACGGTATCTGTGCTAATTTAAAACTGTGGTTTTATGCATCAACTCACCTCGCCTTTCCCGATAAGAAGGCAGAATATTGTTTTCTAAGTGTGTGACTCTGTTGTGTTTGTAATTCAGTTCATTCGTAGCCAAGTGTACATTCCCAAAATAGTGATATCTTATGATAAGATTTGGTACTCTGTTATCTTTCCTAACTCAGTTCATATGTAGCCATGTTTACAGGATCTTTATAAGTGATATCTTATGATAAGTGTCTTTTTCTGTGTGACTTATTTCACTTAGAATCATCGTACCTGAATCCACTCATTTTGCTGCTACTGGACTTATGACATTGATTTCATGGCTGAGGGGTATTCCATCGTATGTAAGTAACACAATTTTTTGAACCATTTTTATCTTTCCTGGGATATTTAAGTTGTACGCAAGTTGAGGTTCTTGTAAGCAGTGCAGCCCTAAATTTTGGGGTGGCTCTGTCTTATTGATTTTCAGTTTTCCCAAGGTATATTCCCTAGACTGGAAGTGCCCTTGGCTCTGTAGCTCGGTTGTTTACTTGTTTATGGTACACAATGCACTCCTCCAGTGAGGTAGTTGGCAATTTATATCCCGCCCATCAGCATAACAAGGCTCCCTGTTCTCCAGGGCCTGTCTTGCCTTTCTGCTTTTTATAAATTTTGTGGATGTGCCTTTTGACTGGTGAGAAGTGATACTTCTTTGCAGTGCAGATTTGCATTGCCCGCTTGCTTGTTTGGCCAAAAAGAGTGTATGGGTTTTCTCTTGAATATATTCATGAAAAAACGCATACGCCCTTTTTGGCCAAGTGCATCATTGTCGAAGTAGTGCCCCTCTTCCTGTGCTTTAAAGGCGATTCCAACGTACCTATTGTAATCTGTTTCCTGCTATTCTGCCTCGCTTTCAAGTCCGCCTCGTTGCCTTCCCTCAACAGATTATTGGACGATAGTTGTCCTTTATTACTCTGCCAGTTTGTGAACTGCTGTGCCCCTGAGCTCCATTTTTTAACTCGTTTTTTGTGAGCTGAACGCAAGTCCAAAATTTTGGTTCAGGAACTCTACTGGTTCCCGGTGGGTGGCGGAGACTTTGGTTAATTCTTCTTCCAACCGGGATATAAGAGTGACATATGCCCGCCCAAATGCCTAACAGCTACACTCTCATTGGTTCTCCCTCTTCCCTTTTATCCTCTGCCAAATTGGCAACCTGTGTGAACCAGGAGGTTAAAGGGGCTGTCTCTCCAAAATGGGTGATTGATAGAAAAGCAGTTGGAAATTCAAACTGGAGCACCAGGAGAGAGAGTATTAGGTGAATTTTAGAAAACTTTCGTATTCACACTGTGTCCATTCTCTAGGTTTCCCGTACATATTATAACTGTAGTAATATTCGCTTCAACCTGGAGAGTTGGGACACATGGAATGGGTTCCATGCATTATTGCTTTAAAGGGTCTGCATTTGCTCACCCATATCTCACCAATCCTCTCATTCCCATGTGTCCAGCCTTCTGCCACATCCAGCTGTCATTGTAGATAAGGTCATTCCTGGTTTCATCAGATACCCTGAAGGAATTGTAAAGAATTTCCCTTTTTTTTCTTGTTTTTCAAATTCCTTTTTATAGTGGGTTTGAGCTGATTCTCGCTGCCATGTTTATGCCAGTCTAGGCACATTTGATTCCCTATGGAGATATGTCAATACATAGATGTTAAGATTCTTACTAGTCAGATATATTCTTCTGTGGGAAATATGGTGTTTTGAGTCCCTTTCTCTGAGTAAGGTGTAGGTCTTGTCTATTCCATAGTTGGTTTTTGGAACGGTACCTGTGCTTATATCAAACTCTGGTTTTATGCATCACCCCAACTCTCCTACCCCCTTAAGCGGGCATAAGAGTGTTTTCTAAATGTGAGACTCTGTTCTCTTTCCTGTCTCAGTTCATGTGTAGACTTGTCACAGGATCTTCATAAGTGATAATTTATGATAAGTTTCTTTTTCTGTGTGACTTATTTCACTTAGAATCATCGTACCTGAATCCACTCATTTTGCTCTTACAGGTCTTATGACATTGATTTCATGGCTGAGGGATATTCCATCGTACGTAAGTACCACAATTTTTTGAACCATTTTTATATTTCCTGGGATATTTAGGATGTAGACAAGTAGAGGTTCTTGTAAGCAGTGCAGCCCTAAATTTTGGTGTGGCTCTGTCTTATTGATTTTCAGTTTTCCCAAGGTATATTCCCTAGACTGGAAGTGCACTTGGCTCTGTAGCTCTGTTGTTTACTTGTTTTAGGGAACACAATTCACTCCCCCAGTGAGGCAGTTGGCAATTTACATGCCGCCCATCAGCATAACAAGGCTCCCTGTTCTCCAGGGCCTGTATTGCCTTTCTGGTTTTTACCCATTTTGTGGATGTCCCTTTTGACCGGTGGGAAGTGATACTTTTTTGTAGTGCAGATTTGCATTGCCCGCTTGCTTGCTTGGCCAAAAAGGGCGTATGCGTTTTCTCCTGAATACATTCAGGAGAAAACACATACGCCCTTTTTGGCCAAGTGCATCATTGTCGAAGTTGTGCCCCTCTTCCTGTGCTTTACAGGCGATTCCAACATACCTCTTGAAATCTGTTTCCTGCTATTCTGCCTCACTTTCAAGTTTGCCTCGATTGCTTCCCTCAACAGATTTTTGGACGATAGTTGCCCTTTATTACTCTGCCACTTTGTGAAATGCTGTGACCCTGAGCTCTGTTTTATAACTGGTTTTTTTCTGAGCTGTACGCAAGTCCAATATTTTGGTTCAGGACCAATACTGGTTCCCGGTGAGTGGCTGAGACTTTGGTCAGTTCTTCTTCCTCCCGGGAAATAAGAGTGACATGTGCCCGTCCAAATGCCTAACAGCTACTCTCTCATTGGTTCTCCCTCTTCCCTTTCATCCTCTGGTAAATTGGCAACCTGTGCGAAACAGGAGGTTAAAGGTGCTGTCTCTCCAGGTTGGGAGATTGATAGTAAAGCAGTTGGAAAGTCAAACTGGAGGACCAGGAGAGGGACTATTTGTTAAGTTTTAGAGACCTTTCGTATTCACAGTGTGTCCATTCTCTAGGTTTCCCGTACATGTTATAGCTGTAGTAATATTCCCTTCAACCTGGAGAGTTGGGACCCATGGAGTGGGTGCCATGCATTATTGCTTTAAATGGTCTGCATTTGCTCACCCATTCTCACCAATCCTCTCAGTCCAATGTGTCCAGCCTTAAGCCACATCCAGCTGTCGTTGTAGATAGGGTCATTCCAGGTTTCATCAGAGACCCTGAAGGAATTGTAAAGAATTTCCCTTTTTTTTGTTTTTCAAATTCCTTTTTATAGTGGGTTTGAGCTGATTCTCGCTGCCATCTTTATGCCAGTCTAGACACACTTGATTCCCAAAAAGAGACATATCAATACATAGGTTTTAAGATTCTCACTACTCAGATATATTCCTCTGTGGGAAATATGGTGTTCTAAGTCCCTTTCACTGAGGAAGGTGTAGGTCTTGTCTATTCCATACTTGGTTCTTGGAACGGTATGTGTGCTTATATCAAACTCTGGGTTTATGCATCACCCCAACTCTCCTTCCCCCTTAAGCAGGCATAAGAATGTTTTCTAAATGTGAGACTCTCTTCTCTTTCCTAACTCAGTTCATGTGTAGCCATGTTTACAGGATCTTTATAAGTGATACCTTATGATAAGTTTCTTTTTCTGTGTGACTTATTTCACTTAGAATCATCGTACCTGAATCCACTCATTTTGCTGCTACTGGTCTTAAGACATTGATTTCATTGCTGAGGGATATTCCATCGTATGTAAGTACCACAATTTTTTGAACCATTTTTATATTTCCTGGGATATTTAAGGTGTACCCAAGTTGACGTTCTTGTAAGCAGTGCAGGCCTAAATTTGGTGGTGGCTCTGTCTTATTGATTTTCAGTTTTCCCAAGGTATATTCCCTAGACTGGAAGTGCCTTTGGCTCTGTAGCTCTGTTGATTACTTGTTTTAGGGAACACAATGCACTGCTCCAGAGAGGCAGTTTTCAATTTACATCCCGCCCATCAGCATAACAAGGCTCCCTGTTCTCCAGGGCCTGTTTGAATTTCTGGTTTTTACCCTTTTTATGGATGTCCCTTTGGACCGATGGGAAGTGATACTTCTTTGTAGTTCAGACTTACATTGTCTGCTTGCTTGCTTGGCCAAAATGGGCGTATGCGTTTTCTCCTGAATATACTCAGGAGAAAACGCATACGCCCTTTTTGGACAAGTGCATCATTGTCGAAGTTGTGCCCCTATTCCTGTGCTTTAAAGGCGATTCCAACGTACCTCTTGAAATCTGTTTCCTGCTATTCTGCCTCACTTTCAAGTCCGCCTCGTTGCCATCCCTCAACATATTTTTGGATGATAGTTGTCCTTTATTACTCTGCCAGTTTGTGAATTGCTCTGCCCTATAGCTCCATTTATTAACTCGTTTTTTGGAGCTGAACGCAAGTCCCATATTTTGGTTTAGGACCTATAGGGGTTCCCGGTGGGTGGCTGAGACTTTGGTTAATTCTTCTTCCTTCCGGGAAATAAGAGTGACATGTGCCCGTCCAAATGCCTAACAGCTACTCTCTCTTTGGTTCTCCCTATTCGCTTTCATCCTTTGCCAAATTGGCAACCTGTGCGAACAAGGAGGTTAAAGGTGCTGTCTCTCCAAGTTGGGAGATTGATAGTAAACCAGTTAGAAAGTGAAACTGGAGCACCAGGAGAGGGACTATCCGTTGAGATTTAGAAACCTTTTGTATTCACAGTGTGTGCATTCTCTAGGTTTCCCATACATGTTATAGCTGTAGTAATATTCCCTACAACCTGGAGAGTTGGGACCCATGTAATGGGTGCCATGCATTATTGCTTTAAAGGGTCTGCATTTGCTCACGAATCTCACCAATCCTCTCAGTCCCATGTGTCCAGCCTTATGCCACCTCCAGCCGTCGTTCTAGATAGCGTCATTCCAAGTTTCATCAGAGAGCCTGAAGGAACTGTAAAGAATTTCACTGTTTTTTGGTTTTGTTTTTGAAATTCCTTTTTATAGTGGGTTTGAGCTGATTCTCACTGCCATCTTTATGCCACTCTACACACACTTGATTCCCTTACGGAGACATATCAATACATAGGTTTTAAGATTCTTACTCGTCAGATACATTCCTCTGCGGGAAATATGGGGTTTTGAATCCCTTTCACTGAGGAAGGTGTAAGTCTTGTCTATTCCATAGTTGGTTTTTGGAACAGTACCTGTGCTTATATCAAACTCTGGTTTTATGCATCACCCCACCTCTCCTTCACCGTTAAGAAGGCATAAGTGTGTTTTCTAAATGTGAGACTCTGTTCTCTTTCCTAACTCAGTTCATGTGTAGCCATGTTTACAGGATCTTCTTAAGTGATATCTTATGATACGTTTCTTTTTCTGTGTGACTTATTTTACTTAGAATCATCGTACCTGAATCCACTCATTTTGCTGCTACTGGTCTTACGACATTGATTTCATGGCTGAGGGATATTCCATCGTATGTAAGTACCACAATGTTTTGAACCATTTTTATCTTTCCTGGGATATTTACGGTGTACCCAAGTTGTGGTTCTTGTAAGCAGTTCAGCCCTAAATTTTGGGGTGGATCTGTCTTATTGATTTTCATTTTTCCAAAGGTATATTCCCAAGACTGGAAGTGCACTTGCCTCTGTAGCTCTGTTGTTTACTTGTTTTAGGGAACACAATGCACTCCTCCAGAGAGGCAGTTGGCAATTTACATCCCGCCCATCAGCATAACAAGGCTCCCTGTTCTCCAGGGCCTGTCTTGCCTTTCTGGTTTACACCCATTTTGTGGATGTCCCTTTTGACCGGTGGGAAGTGATACTTCTTTGTAGTGCAGATTTTCAATGCCCGCTTGCTTGCTTGGCAAAAAAGGGAGTATGCGTTTTCTCGTGAAAATATTAAGGATGAAACACATACGCCCTTTTTGGCCAAGTGCATCATTGTTGAAGTTGTGCCCCTTTCCTGTGCTTTAAAGGCGATTCCAACATACCTCTTGAAATGTGTTTCCTGCTATTCTGCCTGGCTTTCAAGTCCGCCTCGTTGCCTTCCCTCAACAGATTTTTGGATGATAGTTGTCCTTTATTAATCTGCCAGTTTGTGAATTGCTCTGCCCCATAGCTCCATTTTTTAACTCTTTTTTTATGAGCTAAACGCAAGTCCAATATTTTGGTTCAGGAACAATACTGGTTCCCGATGGGTGGCTGAATCTTTGGTTAATTCTTCTTCCTCCCGGGAAATAAGAGTGACATGTGCCCGTCCAAATGCCTAACAGCTACTCTCTCATTGGTTCTCCCTCTTCCCTTTCATCCTCTGCCATATTCGCAACGTGTGCGAACCAGGAGGTTAAAGGGGCTTTCTCTGCAAGTTGGGAGATTGATAGTAAAGCAGTTGGAACATCAAACTGGAGTGCCAGGAGAGGGACTATTCGTTGAGTTTTACAGACCTTTCGTATTCACAGTGTGTCCATTCTCTAGGTTTCCGTACATGTTATAGCTGTAGTAGTATTCCCTTCAACCTGGAGAGTAGGGACCCATGGAAAGGGTGCCATGCATTATTGCTTTAAGAGGTCTGCATTTGCTCACCCAATCTCACTAATCCTCTCAGTACCATGTGTCCATCCTTATGCCACATCCAGCTGTCATTGTAGATACGGTCATTCCAGGTTTCATCAGAGACCCTGAAGAAATTGTAAAGAATTTCCCGGGTTTTTTGTTTTGTGTTCGAAATTCCTCTTTATACTGTGTTTGAGCTGATTCTCGCTGCCATGTTTATGCCAGTCTAGACACACTTGATTCCCTTATGGAGACATATAAACACATAGGTTTTAAGATTCTTAGTAGTCAGATATATTCCTATGCGGGAAATATGGGGTTTTGAGTCCCTTTCACTGACGAAGGTGTAGGTCTTGTCTATTCCATACATGGTTTTTGGAACGGTACATGTGCTTATATCAAACTCTGGTTTTATGTATCCCCCCACCTCTCCTTCCCCCTTAAGCAGGCATAAGAGTGTTTTCTAAATGTGAGTCTCTGTTCTCTTTCCTAACTCAGTTCAGGTGTAGCCATGTTTACAGAATCTTCATAAGTGATATCTTATGATAAGTTTCTTTTTCTGTGTGACATATTTCACTTAGAATCATCATACATGAATCCACTCATTTTGCTGCTACTGGTCTTATGACATTGATTTCATGGCTGAGGGATATTCCATCGTACGGAAGTACCACAAATTTTGAACCATTTTTATCTTTCCTGGGATATTTAAGGTGTACCCAAGTTGAAGATCTTGTAAACAGTGCAGCCCTAAATTTAGGAGTGGCTCTGTCTTATTGATTTTCAGTTTTCCCAAGGTATATTCCCTAGACTGGAAGTGCCCTTGGCTCTGTAGCTCTGTTGTTTACTTGTTTTAGGGAACACAATGCACTCCTCCAGAGAGGCAGTTGACAATTCACATACCGCCCATCAGCATAACAAGGCTCCCTGCTCTCCAGGGCCTGTCTTGCCTTTTTGGTTTTTACCCATGTTGTGGATGTCCCTTTTGACCGGTGGGAAGTGATACTCCTTTGTAGTGCAGATTTACATTGCCTGCTTGCTTGCTTGGCCAAAAAGTGTGTATGCGTTTTCTCCTGAATATATTCAGGAGAAAACGCATACACACTTTTTGGCCAAGTGCATCATTGTCGAAATTGTGCCCCTCTTCCTGTGCTTTAAAGGTGATTCCAAACAACCTCGTGAAATATGTTTCCTGCTATTCTGCTTCCCTTTCATGTTCGCCTCCTTGCCTTCCCTCAACAGATTTTTGGACGATAGTTGCCCTTTATTACTCTGCCGGTTTGTGAATTGCTGTGCCCCTGAGCTCCATTTTTTAAATCGTTTTTTTTTTTTTTTTTTTTTTTTTTTTTTTTTTTTTTGCTGTATGCGGGCCTCTCACTGCTGTGGCCTCTCCCGTTGCGGAGCACAGGCTCCGGACACACAGGCTCCGTGGCCATGGCTCGCTGGCCCAGCCGCTCCGCGGCATGTGGGATCTTCTGGGATCGGGGCACGAACCCGTGTCCCCTGCATCGGCAGGCGGACTCTCAACCACTGCGCCACCAGGGAAGCCCTTAAACTCGTTTTTTCTGAGCTGAACCCAAGTCCAATATTTTTGTTCAGGACCTACACTGGTTTTCGGTGGGTGGCTGAGACTTTGGTCAATTCTTCTTCCTCCTGGGAAATTAGAGTGACATAGGCCCGTCCAAATACCTAACACCTACTCTTTCATTGGTTCTCTCTCTTCCCATTCATACTCTGCGAAATTGGCAACCTGTGCGAAACAGGAGGTTAAAGGTGCTGTCTCTCCAGGTTGAGAGATTGATAGTAAAGCAGTTGGAAAGTCAAACTGGAACGCCAGGAGAGGGACTATTCGTTGAGTTCTAGAGACCTTTCCTATTCACAGTGTGTCCATTCTTTAGGTTTCCCGTACATGTTATAGCTGTAGTAATATTCCCTTCAACCTGGAGAGTTGGGACCCATGGAATGCGTGCCATGAATTATTGCTTTAAATGGTCTGCCTTTGCTCACCCAATCTCACCAATCCTCTCAGTCCCATGTGTCCTGCCTTATGCCACATCCAGCTGTCGTTGTAGATAGGGTCATTCCAGGTTTCATCAGAGACCCTGAAGGAATTGTAAGGAATTTCCCTGTTTTTTTTTTTTGTTTTTGAAATTCATTTTTATAGTGGGTTTGAGCTGATTCTCGCTGCCATATTTATGCCAGTCTAGACAAACTTGATACCCTTACAGAGACATATCAATACATAGGTTTTAAGATTCTTACTTGTTAAATATATTTCTCTGCAGGAAATATGGGGTTTTGAGTCCCTTTCACTGAGGAAGTTGTAGGTCTTGTCTATTCCATAGTTGGTTTTTTGAACGGTACCTGTGCTTATATCAAACTCTAGTTTTATTCATCACCCCACCTCTCCTTCCCCCTTAAGCAGGCATAAGAGTGTTTTCTAAATGTGAGATTCTGTTCTATTTCCTAACTCAGTTCATGTGTAGCCATGTTTACAGGATCTTCATAAGTGATATCTTATGATTAGCTTCTTTTTCTGTGTGACTTATTTCACTTAGAATCATCGTACCTGAATCCAGTCATTTTGCTGCTACTGGTCTTATGACATGGATTTCATGGCTGAGGGATATTCCATCGTATGTAAGTACCACAATTTTTTGAACCATTTTTATATTTCTTGGGATATTTAGGGTGTACCCAAGTTGAGGTTATTGTAAGCAGTCCAGCCCTAAATTTTGGGGTGGCTCTGTCTTATTGATTTCCAGTTTTCCCAAGGTATATTCCCTAGACTGGAAGTGTCCTTGGCTCTGTAGCTCTGTTGTTTACTTGTTTTAGGGAACACAATGCACTCCTCCAGAGAGGCAGTTGGAAATTTACATCCTGCCCATCAGCATAACAAGGCTCCCTGTTCTCCAGGGCCTGTCTTGAATTTCTGGTTTTTACCCTTTATGTGGATGTCCCTTTTGACCGGTGGGAAGTGATACTTCTTTGTAGTGCAGATTTGCATTGCCCGCTTGCTTGCTTGACCAAAATGGGCGTATGCGTTTTCTCCTGAATATACTCAGGAGAAAACGCATACGCCCTCTTTGGCCAAGTGCATCATTGTCGAAGTTGTGCCCCTCTTCCTGTGCTTTAAAGGCGATTCCAATGTACCTCTTGAAATCTGTTTCCTGCTATTCTGCCTCACATTCAAGTCCGCCTCGTTGCGTTCCCTCAACAGATTTTTGGATGATAGTTGTCCTTTATTACTCTGCCAGTTTGTGAATTGTTGGGCCCCTGAGCTCCATTTTTTAACTCGTTTTTTTCTGAGCTGAACGCATTTCCATATTTTGGTTCAGGAACTATACTGGTTCCCGGTGGGTGGCAGATACTTTGGTTAATTCTTCTTCCTCCCGGGAAATAAGATTGACATGTGCCCGTCCAAATGCCTAACAGCTACTCTCTCTTTGGTTCTCCCTCTTCCCTTTCATCCTTTGCCAAATTGGAAACCTGTGTGAACCTGCAGGTTAAAGGTGCTGTCTCTCCAAGTTGGGAGATTGATAGTAAAGCAGTTGGAAAGTCAAACTGGAGCACCAGGAGAGCGATTATTCGTTGAGTTTTAGAAACCATTCATATTCACAGTGTGTCCATTCGCTAGGTTTCCCATACCTGTTATAGCTGTAGTAATATTCCCTTCAACCTGGAGAGTTGGGACCCATGGAATGGGTGACGTACATTATTGCTTTAAACGGTCTGCATTTGCTCACCCAATCTCACCAATCCTCTCAGTCCCATGTGTCCAACCTTATGCCACCTCCAGCTGTCGTTGTAGATTCGGTCATTCCAAGGTTCATCAGAGAGCCTGAAGGAATTGTAAAGAATTTCGCTGTTTTTTTGTTTTGTTTTTGAAATTCCGTTTTATAGTGGGTTTGATCTGATTCTCACTGCCATCTTTATACCAGTCTAGACACAATTGATTCCCTTCTGGAGACATATCAATATATAGGTTTTAAGATTCTTACTAGTCAGATATATTCCTCTGCGGGAAATGTGGGGTTTTGAGTCCCTTTCACTGAGGAAGGTGTAGGTGTTGTTTATTCCATAGTTGGTTTTTGGAAGGGTACCTCTGCTTATATCAAACTCTGGTTTTGTGCACCACCCCACCTCTCCTTTCCCCTTATCAGGCATAAGAGTGTTTTCTAAATGTTAGACTCTGTTCTCTTTCCTAACTCAGTTCATGTGTAGCCATGTTTACAGGATCTTCATAAGTGATATCTTATGATAAGTATTTTTTTTTTCTGTGTGACTTAATTCACTTAGAATCATCGTACCTGAATCCACTCATTTTGCTGCTCCTGGTCTTATGACATTGATTTCATGGCTGAGGGATATTCCATCATACATAAGTACCACAATTTTTTGAACCATTTTTACCTTTCCTGGGATACTTAAGTTGTACCCAAGTTGAGGTTCTTGTAAGCAGTGCAGCCCTAAATTTTGGGGTGGCTCTGTCTTATTCATTTTCAGATTTCCCAAGTTATATTCCCTAGACTGGGAGTGTACTTGGCTCTGTAGCTCTGTTGTTTACTTGTTTTAGGGAACACAATGCACTCCCCCAGAGAGGCAGTTGGCAAGTTACATCCCGGCCATCAGCATAACAAGGCTCCCTGTTCTCAAGGGCCTGTCTTGCCTTTCTGGTTTTTACCCATTTTGTGGATGTCCCTTGTGACCGGTGGGAAGTGATACTTCTTTGTAGTGCAGACTTGCATTGCCCACTTGCTTGCTTCGCGAAAAGTGTGTATGCGTTTTCCCCTGAATATATTCAGGAGAAAACGCATACGGCCTTTTTGGCCATGTGCATCATTGTCGAAGTTGTGCTCCTCTTCCTGTGCTTTAAAGGTGATTCCAACGTACCTCTTGAAATCTGTTTCCTGCTATTCTGCCTCGCTTTCAAGTCCGCCTAGTTGCCTTCCCTCAACAGATTTTTGGAAGATAGTTGCCCTTTATTACTCTGCCAGTTTGTGAATTGCTTTGCCCCTGAGCTCCATTTTTTAACTCGTTTTTTGTGAGCTGAACACAAGTGCAATATTTTGGTTCAGGACCTATACTGGTTTTTGGTGGGTGGCTGAGACTTTTGTTAATACTTCTTCTGCCCAGAAAATTAGAGTGATATTTGGCAGCCCAAATGCTTAACAGCTACTCTCTCATTGGTTCTCCATCTTCCCTTTCATCCTCTGCCAAATTGGCCACCTGTGAGAACCAGGAGGTTAAAGGGCCTGTCTCTCTAAGTTGGGAGACTGATAGTAAAGCAGTTGGAAAGTCAAACCGTAGCACCAGGAGAGGGACTATTAGTTGAGTTTTAGAAACCTTTCGTATTCACAATGTGTCCATTGTCTAGGTTTCCCGAACATGTTAGAGCTGTTGTAATATTCCCTTCAACCTGGAGAGTTGGGACGCATGGAATGGGTGCCACTCATTATTGCTTTAAAGGGTCTGCATTTGCTCACCCAATCTCAATATTCCTCTCAGTCCAAAGTGTCCAGCCTTATGCCACATCCAGCTGTCATTGTAGATAGGGTCATTCCAGGTTTCATCAGATACCCTGAAGGAATTGTAAGGAATTTCCCTGTTTTTTTGTTTTGTTTTTGAAATTCCTTTTTATAGTGGGTTGAGCTGATTCTCACTGTCATGTTTATGCCAGTCTAGACACACTTGATTCCCTTATGGATACATATCAATACATAGGTTTTAAGATTCTTAAGAGTAAGATATATTACTCTGCGTTGAATATGGGGTGTTGAGTCCCTTTCACTGAGGAACGTGTAGGTCTTGTCTATTCTGTATTTGGTTTTTGGAACTGTACCTGTACTAATATCTAACTCTGGTTTTATGCATCACCACACCTCTCCTTCCCCCTTAAGAAGGCATAAGGTTGTTTTCTAAATGTGAGACTCCCTTCTCTTTCCTATCTCAGTTCAAGTGTAGCCATGTTTACAGGATCTTCATAATTGATATCTTATGATAATTTTCTTTTTCTGTTTGACTTATTTCACTTAGAATTATCGTACCTGAATCCACTCATTTTGCTGCTACTGGCCTTATGACATTGATTTCATGGCTGAGGGATATTCCGTCATACGTAAGTACCACAATTTCATGAACCATTTTTGTCTTTCCTCGGATATTTAAGGTGTACCCAAGTTGAGGTTTTTGTAAGCAGTGCAGCCCTGAATTTTGGTGTGGATCTGTCTTATTAATTTTCAGTTTTGCCAAGCTATATTACCTAGACTGGAAGTGCCTTTGGCTCTGTAGCTCTGTTGTTTACTTGTTTTAGGGAACACAGTGTACTCCTCCAGAGAGGCAGTTGGCAATTTACATCCCGCCCATCAGCATAACAAGGCTCCCTGTTCCCCAGGGCCTGTCTTGCCTGTCGGTTTTTTACACATTTTGCGGATGTCCCTTTTGGCTGGTGGGAAGTGACACTTCTTTGTAGTGCAGATTTGCATTGCCCGCTTGCTTGCTTTGCTGTAAAGGGCATATGCGTTTTCTCCTGAATATATTCACGTGAAACCCCATATGCCCTTTATGGCCATTTCCATTATTTTCGAAGTTGTGATGCTTTTCCTGTGTTTAAAGGCGATTCCAATGTACCTCTTGAAATCTGTTTCATGCCATTCTGCCTCATTTTCACTTCCGCCTCGTGGCTTTCCCACTACAGATTTTTGGAAGAGAGTAGTCCTTTATAACTCTGCAGGTTAGTGAATTGCTGTGGCCCTGAGCTCCATTTTATAACTTGCGTTTTTGTGAGCTGACCGCAAATCCACAGTTTTGTTTCTGGACCTTTACTGGTTCTGGGGGGGGCAGGCTGAGTCTTTGGTTAATTCCTCTTCATGACGGGTAATTAGAGTGAAATGTGGCCGTCCAAATGCCTACAGCTACTCTCTCATAGGTTCTCTCTCTTCCCTTATATCCTCTGCACAATTTGCCAACTGTGCAAACCATTAGATTATAGGGGCTGACTCTCCAAGTTGGGAGATTGAAGGTAAAGCAGTTGGAATGTCAAACTGGAGCACAAGGAGATAAAAAAAAGTAGTAGAGTTTTAGAAACCTTTCACCTTCAGATGGTTTCCATTCTCTAGGTTCCCATACATGTTATAACTGTAGTGATATTCCCTTCTACTTGGAGAGTTGGGAACCATGGAAAGCGTGGCAGTCATAATTGCTTTAAAGGGTCTGCATTTTTTCACCCAATCTCACCAATCCTCTCAGTCCCAAGTGACCAGCGTTATGTCACATCCAGCTGTCATTGTAGATAGGGTCATTCCAGGTTTCATCAGAACCCCTGAAGGTATTGTGTAAGAATTTTACTATTTTTATGTTTTGTTTTGAAATTAATTTTTATAGTGCGTTTGAGCTGATTCTCACTGCCATGTTTATGTCATTCTAGACACACTTGGTTCCCTTACGGAGACATATCAATACATAGGTTTTAAAATTCTTACTAGTCAGATATATTTCTCTGCGGGGAATAAGGATGTTGAGTTCCGTTTACTGAGGAAGGAGTAGGGCTTGTCTCTTCTCTTTTTGGATTATGGAACGGTACCTGTGCTAATATCAAACTTTTGTTTTGTGCATCTCCCCACCTGTCTTTCCCCTTAAGCAAGCATTAGAGTGTTTCCTAAATCTGAGACTCTGTTCTCTTCCCTAATTCAGTTCATATGTAGCCATGTTTACATTCCCTTCATAAGTGATATCTTATGTCAGAATGCACCATGGCCTTGTCATAATAATGCTCCATGACCCCTGTCATCACAGTGCTCCATGCCCTGGTTATCACAAAGCTCCATGTCCCTTGTCATCACAATTCTCCACGTCCTTGTCATCACAATGCTACATGACACTTCTCATCAAAATAATACATACTCTTGTCATCACAATTCTCCTTGCATTTGAAATTGCAATGCTCCATGCACTTGTCATCACAATGCTCCATGCCCTTGTCATCACATTGCTCCCTGACACCTGTCATCACAATGCTCCCTGACACCTGTCATCACAATGCTTCATGCCCCTTTTCATTATAGTGTTCCATGATGCTTGACACCACAATTACCCAAGGTCTTCTCATCACACTGCTCTACGGTTTTGCCATCACCATGCTCCATGCCTAGTCATCACAAAGCTAAATGTCCCTTGTCCTCACAATTCTCCACGTCCTTGTCATTACAATGCTCCTGGCACTTCACATCAAAATGTTATATGCTCTTGTCATCACAATACTCCATGCCTTTTTCATCACAATGCTCCATGAACTTTGTCATCACAATTCTCAATACACTTGTCATCACAATGCTCCCTGACACTTGTCTTCAGAATGCTCCTTGAACCCTCTCACGAAAAGGCTCCATGACGTTTTTATCACAATGCCCCATGCCGTTTTCATCACAATGCTCCATGCCATTGTCATCACAATGGGCCATAACATATGTCATCACAAAGTTCTCTGACACCTATATTCACAATAATGCATGACCTGGTCATCACAATGTTCCATGCCCTTGTCATCACAATGCGACATTCCAACAGTCATCACAATACTCCATGAAACATATTAGACCAATGATGCATGCCCTTTTCATCACAGTGCTCCATGCCCTTTTTATCACAATGCTCCATGACCCCTGTCATCTCAATGCTCCGTGACTCCAGTCATCACAATGCTCCATGACATTTGTCATCACAGTGGTCCATGCCCTCATCATCAACAGTCTCTGTGAACATTTTAACCACAAAGCTCCATGAACATTTCATCACAATGCTATTTAACCGATGTCATCACAATTCTCTATGCATTTCTCAGCAAAATTCTCCATGTCCTTCTCATCACAATGCTCCATGACCCCTGTCATCACAATGCTCCGTGACTCCAGTCATCACAATTCTTCATAACATTTGTCATCACAATGGTCGATGCCCACGTCATCGCAAGGCTCTGTTACCTTTGTAACCACAATTCTCCATGAACTTTTCATCACAAAGCTCCGTGACACTTGTCATCACAATGCTCCATGCCTTTGTCATAAAAATGCTCCATGACCTTTGTCATCACAATGTGCCAAGCGCTTCTCATCCCAATGGTCCAAACATTGCTCATGACAATGCTCCATAAACCTTGTAATCACAATGCTCCATGCCCTTCTCATCACAATGCTCCATGCCCTTGGCATCACAATGCACCATGTGCACTGTCATCACAATAGTCTATGAAACATGTCAGACAAATGCTCCATGCCCCTTTCATCACAATACTCCATGCCCTTGTCATCACAATGCTCCATGACACATGTCATCACAATGCTCCTTGACTCCAGTCATCACAATGCTTCATAACGTTTGTCATCACAATGGTTCATGCCCGTGTCATCACAAGGCTCTGTGACCTTTGTAACCACAGTGCTCCTTGAACATTTCATCACAATGCTCCGTGACCCTTGTCATCACAATGCTCCATGCCTTTGTCAGAACAATGCTCAATGAAACTTGTCATCACACTGCACTGTGCCACGCGCTTTTCATTACAACGGTCCACAACCTTGTCATCGCTATGCTCCATAAATCTTGTAATCACAATGCTCCATGCACTTCTCATCAAAATGCTCTCTCACCAGAGATATCACAGTGTTCCATCACTACTCATCACAATACTCCCTCACCCCTGTAGTCACAATGTTCCATGACACCTGATATCACAATGTTCTATAACCCCTGTCATCAAAATGCTCCATGACCCTTTTCATCCCAAAGCTCCATGACCCCTGGCATCACAATGTTCTATAACCCCTGTCATCAAAATGTTCCATGACACTTTTCATCAAATTGCTGCATGACCCTGTCATCAAAATGCTCCCTGCACTTCTCATCACAATGCACCACACCCTTCTCATCAAAATGCTCCATGACCTTTGTCATCACAAAGCTCAATGACCCTTGGCATCACAATGCTCCATGTCATTGTCATCACAATGCTCCATGAACCCTCTCATCACATTGCTCCATGCCCTTGTCATCACAAAGCTCCTTGACACTTGTCATCACAATGCTCGATGCCCTTCTCATCACAATGATCCATGCCCTTGTCATTACAATCCTCCATGACACATGTATCACAGTGTTCCGTGCCATTGTCATCACAAGCCTCCATGGTCTTCTCATCACAATGCTACAGGACCTTTTCATCACCAAGCTCCATGACACTTGTCATCACAATACTCAATGAATATTATCAGCACAATGCTCCATGACATTCTCATCACAATGCTCCATGACCAATATCATCACAATGCACCATGACAACTGTCATCACAATACTCCATGAATATTATCAGCAAAATGCTCCATGACCTTCTCATCACAATGCTCCATGTCCAATATCTTCACAATGCACCATGACAACTGTCATCACAACACTCCATGACACCTGACAACACAATGATCCCGGACTCTTGTCATCACTATGCTCCATTCCCTAGTCATCACCATTATCGATGACCCCTGTCATCACAATGCTCCGTGACACCTGTCATCACAATGCTTCATAATGTTTGTCATCACAATGGTCCATGCCCGCATTCTCCCAAGTCTCTGTGACCTTTATAACCACAATTCTCAATGAACTTTTCATCACAATGCTCCGTGACCCTTGTCATCAGAATGCTCCATGACACATGTCATCAGAAAGCTCCATGGCTTTCTCATCACAAAGCTCCTTGCCCTTGCCATCACAATGCTACATTACCCCTGTCATAACAATGCTCCATGATCCCTGCCATCACGATGTTCCATGGCAATGTCATCACAAGGCTCCATGACCCTTCTCATCACAATGCTCCAAGAACACTGTAATCACAATGTTCCATGCCCATCATCCTAATGCTTCAAGCTATTGTCATCACAATGAAATCAAAATTCTCCATGACCTCTGTCATAACAATGCTCCAAACACTTGTGATCACAATATTCCATAACACTTGTCATCACAATGCCCCATGACGCTCGTCATCACAGTTATCTATGGTCTTCTCATCACAATGCTCCATGACCTTTGTCATCACAATGCTGAGTACTCTTATCATCAAAATGCTCCCTGACACTTGTTGTCTGTACTCTCCTTGAACCCTGTCATAACAAGGTCCCATGACCTTTTCATCACAATGTTCCAAGACCCCTGTAATCACAATGGTCCATGAACCTTTTCATCAGTATGCTCCATGAGATATGTTATCACAAGGCTCCATGGTTTTCTCATCACAATGCTCCAGGACATTGTCATCACAATGCTTCACGACCTTGTCATGAAAATGCTCAATGGCCCTTGTCATCATAATGCTCCAAGCGCTAGTCATCACAATGTTCCATTATATTTGTCATAACAATCCTCCATTACATTTGGCATCACAATGCTCCATGCCATTGTCATCGCAATGGACCATGACATAGGTCATCACAATGCTCCCTGAAACCTGTCTTCACAATACTCCATGACCTTCTCATCACAATGCTCCATGCCCTTTTTTTTTTTTTTTCTTTTTGCGGTATGCGGGCCTCTCACTGTTGTGGCCTCTCGCGTTGCGGAGCACAGGCTCCGGACGCGCAGGCCCAGCGGCCATGGCTCACGGGCCCAGCCGCTCCACGGCACACGGGATCCTCCCAGACCGGGGCACGAACCCGCATCCCCTGCATCGGCAGGCGGACTCCCAACCACTGCGCCACCAGGGAGGCCCTCCATGCCCTTTTCATCACAATGCTCCGTGACTACGGTCATCACAATGCTTCATGACCTTTGTCATCCCAATGCTCCATGCCCTTGTCATTACAATCCTGCATGACTCATGCATCATAGTGTTCCGTACCCTTGTCATCACAATGCTCTATGCCCACTCTCATCACAATAATCCATGAAACATTTTAGACCAATGTTCCATGCCCTTCTCATCACAATGCTCCATTACCTCTGTCATAACAATACACCATTACCCCTGCCATCACAATGTTCCACGGCATAGTCATCACAAGGTTCCATGAGACTTGTTATCACAATGCTGAAGACCCTTGTAATCACAATGCTCCATGCCCTTGTCATCACAAAGCTCCATGACGCATGTCATCAGTATGTTCCATGGCCTTCTCATCACAATGCTCCATGCCCTTGTCATTACAATGCTCCAAGACCACTGTAATCACAGTGCTCCAGGACCCTTTTCATCTCAGTGCTCCATGAACCCTGTCATCACAATGCACCATGCCCATCATCATAATGCTTCAGGCTATTGTCATCACAATGAAATCAGTAATCTCCATGACCTCTGTCATCATAATGCTCCAAACCCTTGTGATCACAATGTTCCATAACACTTATCATCACAACACCCCATGACGCTCATCATAACAATTAACCATGGTCTTCTTATCACAATGCTCCATGATCCTTGTCATCACAATGCTCAATACACTTGTCATCACAATGCTCCCTGACACTAGTCGTCAGTATGCTCCTTGAAGCCTGTCATGACAACGCTCCATACCATTTTCATAACAATGATCCGTGCCGTTTTCATAACAATGCTCCAAGATCCCTGTAATCACAATGCTCCATGCCCTTGTCATCACAAATCTCCATGACACATGTCATCAGAAAGCTCCATGGCCTTCTCATCACAATGCTCCATGCCCTAGTCATCATAGTGCTCCAAGACCCCTGTAATCACAATGCTCCATGCCCCTTTTCATCAGAATGCTCCATGAGACTTGTCATCACAAGTCTCCATGGTCTTCTCATCACAATGCTCCAGGACCTTGTCATCACCATGCTCCATTCCCTTGTCTTCACAATGCTCCATGACCCGTATCATCACAATAATCCATGAACATATTCAGCCCAATGCTCCACGACCTACACATCACAGTGCTCCATGGCCAATATCATCACAATGCTCCATGACCACTGTCATCACAACACTCCATTACTCCTGACAACACAATGATCCGGGACTCTTGTCATCACAATGCTCCATGACCCCTGTCATCACAACACTCCATGAATATTTCAGCACCGTGCTCCATGAACCTTGTCATCACAATGATCCATGCCCTTTTCATCCCAATGCTCCATGACCCCTGTATTCACAATGCTCCGTGACGCCTGTTATCACAGTGCTCCAGGACACATGTCATCACAATGCTCCATGCCTTTGTCAGCAAAATGCTACATGACATTATCATTACAATGCTCTATGCACTTGTCATCACAATACTCCATTTCCATTGTCATCACCATCCTCCATGAACCTTGGGATCACATTGCCTCATGCCCTTGTCATCACAATGCTCCATGCTCCTTGAAATCAAAATGATCCATGACCTCTGTCATCACAATACTCCAAACACTTGTGATCACAAAGTTCCATAACACTTGTCATCACAATGCTCCATGATGCCTGTCATCACAATATTCCATGCCTTTTTCATCACAATGCTCCATGACCTTTGTCATCAAATTGCTCAATACACTTGTCATCACAATGCTCCCTGACATTTGTCATCAGAATGCTCCTTGAACCCTGTCACAAAAAGGCTCAATGCATTTTTCATCACAATACCCCATGCGTTTTCATCACAATGCTCCATGCCATTGTCATCAAAATACTCGAGAAGCTTCTCATCAGAATGCTCCATGACCCTTGTCATCACAATTCTCCATGCACTTGTCAGCACAATGCTCCCTGACCCTTGTCATCACAATGCTCCAAGCCATTGTCATCACAACTCTCCATTACCTTTGTCATCAGAATCCTCCATGACACTTGGCATCAAAATGCTCCATGCCACTGTCATCACAATAGGCCATTGCATATGTCATCACAATGCTCCCTGACACCTGTCTTCACAATACTGCATGGCCTGGTCATCACAATGCTCCGTGCCGCTGTCATCACAATGCGCCATTCCAACTGTCATCGCAATAATCCATGAAACTTATTAGACCAATGTTCCGAGCCCTTGTCATCACAATTCTCCATTCCCTTATTATCACAAAGCTCCATGACCCCTGTCATCACAATGCTCCGTGACTCCAGTCATGACAATGCTTCATGACCTTTGTCATCACAATGGTCCGTGCCCTCGTCATCAACAGTCTCTGTGACCTTTTTAACCACAATGCTCCATGAAATTTTCATCACAATGCTCTTTGACCCTTGTCATCACAATGCTCTATGCCTTTCTCACCACAATGCTCCATGACCCTTGTCATCACAATGCTCCATGCGCTTCTCAGCACAATGCTCCATGACCCCTGTCATCACAATGCTCCATGACCCCTGTCATCACCATGCTCCGTGACTCCAGTCATCACAATGCTTCATGACCTTTGTCATCACAATGGTCCATGCCCTCATCATCAAGAGTCTCTGTGACCTTTTTAACCACAATGCTCCATGAAATTTTCTTCACAATGCTCTTTATCCCCTGTCATCACAATGCTCTATACCTTTCTCAGCACAATGCCCCATGACGTATGTCATCAGAATGCTCCATGGCCTTCTCCTCACAGTGCTCCTTGCCGTTGTCATCACAATGCTCCAAGACACCTGTAATCACAATGCTCCATCCCACATTTCATCAGAATGCTCCATGAGACTTGTCATCACAAGTCTCCATGGTCTTCTCACAATGCTCCAGGATCTTGTCATCACCATGCTCCATTCCCTTGTCATCACAATGCTCCATGACACCTGTCATCACAGTAGTCCATTAACATTTTCAGCCCAATGCTCCACGACCTACGCATCACAATGTTCCATGGCCAATATCTTCACAATGCTCCATGACCACTGTTATCACAACACTCCATGACAACTGACAACAAAATGATCTGGGACTCTTTTCATCACAATGCTCCATTCCCTAGTCATCACAATGCTCCATGACACCTGTCATCACAACAGTCCATGAATATTTTCAGCCCAGTGCTCCATGACACTTGTCATCACAATGATCCATGCCCTTGTCATCCCAATGCTCCATGACCCGTGTATTCACAATGCTCCGTGACGCTTGTCATCACAGTGCTCCATGACACATGTCATCACAATGCTCCATGCCTTTGTCAGCAAAATGCTACATAACATTTCCATTACAATGCTCTATGCGCTTGTCATCAAAATACTCCATTTCCATTGTCATCACAATCCTCCATGAACCTTCGGATCCCATTGCTTCATGCCCTTGTCATCACAATGCTCCATGCTCCTTGAAATCAAAATGATCCATGACCTCTGTCATCACAATACTCCAAACACTTGTGATCACAAAGTTCCATAACACTTGTCATCACAACGCTCCATGATGCCTGTCATCACTATACGCCATGCTCTTTTCATCACAATGCTCCATGACCTTTGTCATCACAATTCTCAATACACTTGTCATCACAATGCTCCCTGACACTTGTCATCAGAATGCTCCTTGAACCCTCTCACGAAAAGGCTCCATGCCTTTTTCATCACAAACCCCATGCCGTTTTCATCAAAATGATCCATGCCATTGTCATCAAAATACTCCACAAGCTTGTCATCAGAATGCTCCATGACACTTGTCATTACAATTCTCCATGCACTTGTCAGCACAATGCTCCCTGACCCTTGTCATCACAATGCTCCAAGCCATTGTCATCACAATGCTCCATTACTTTTGTCATCAGAATCCTCCATGACATTTGGCATCGCAATGCTCCATGCCATTGTCATCTCAATGGGCCATTACATATGTCATCACAATGCTCCCTGACAGCTGTCTTCACAATAGTGCATGGCCTGGTCATCACAATGCTCCATGCCGTTGTCATCACAATGCGCCATTTTAACTGTCATCACAATAATCCATGAAACTTATTAGACCAATGTTCCATGCCCTTGTCATCACTATACTCCATGCCCTTGTTATCACAATGCTCCATGACCCCTGTCATCACAATGCTCCGTGACTCCAATCATCACAATGCTTCATGACCTTTGTCATCACAATGGTCCATGCCCTGGTCATCAACAGTCTCTGTGACCTTTTTAACCACAATACTCCATGAACTTTTCATCACAATGCTATTTGACCCTTGTCATCACAATGCTCCATGCGCTTGGCAGCACAATCCTCCATGACACATGTCATCACAATGCACCATGTGCTTGTCATCACAGTGCTCCACACTCTTGTCATCACAATGCTCCATAAAATTTGTCATCACAATGCTCCATGCACTTCTCATCAAAATGCTCTCTCACCACTGATATCACAATGCTACATCACTATTTGTCGCAATACTCCGTCACTCCTATCATCACAATGCTGTATGCACTTATCATCACAATGTCCGATGACCCCTGACATCACAGTGTTCAATAACACCTGTCATCAAATGTTCCATGACACTTTTCATCAAATTGCTCACAGACCCTGTCATCAGAATGTTCCCTGCCTTTCTCATCACGATGCACAACGCCCTTGCCATCAAAATGCCCCATGACCTTTGTCATCACAAAGATCCATGACCCTTGGCATCACAATGCTTCATGTCATTGTCATCACATTGCTCCATGCCCTTGTCTTCACAAAGCTAAATGACACATGTCATCAGAATGCTCCATGGCCTACTCATCACAATGATCCATGCCCTTGCCATCACAATGCTCCATTACCACTGTCATAACAATGCTCCATGACCCCTGCCATCACGATGTTCCATGGCCTTGTCATCACAAAGCTCCAGGACCCTTCTCATCACAATGCTCCAAGAACGCTGTAATCACAATGCTCTATGCCCCTTTTCATCTCAATGATCCATGAACCCTTTCATCACAATGCACCATGCCCATCATCCTAATGCTTCATGCTATTGTCATCACAATGAAATCAAATTGCTCCATGACCTCTGGCATAACAATGCTCCAAACCCTTGTGATCACAATATTCCATAAAACTTGTCATCACAATGCCCCATGAGGATCGTCATCACAATTATCCATGGTCTTCTCATCACAATGCTCCATTCCCTACTCATCACAATGCTCCATGAACCTTGTCATCACAATGCTCCATGCGCTTGTCAGCACAATGCTCCATGACACATTTCATCACAATGCTCCATGACCCCTGTCATCACAATGCTCAGTGACTCCAGTCATCACAATGCTTCATAACGTTTGTCATCACAATAATCCATGCCCGTGTCATCACAAGGTTCTGTGACCTTTGTAACCACAATGCTCCATGAACTTTTCATCACAATTCACAGTGACCCTTGTTATCACAATGCTCCATGTTTTTGTCAGAACAATGCTCCATGACCATTGTCTTCACAGTGTGCCACGTGCATTTCATCACAACGGTCCACAACCTTGTCATTGCAATGCTCCATAAACCTTGTAATCACAATGGTCCATGCACTTCTCATCAAAATGCTCTCTCACAAGAGATATCACAGTGTTCCATGACTAGTCATCACAATACACCCTCACCCCTGTAATCAAAATGTTCCATGACACTGTCATCACACTGCTACATCCACTTATCATCACAATGTTCCATGACCCCTGACATCACAATATTCCATAACCCCTGTCATCAAAATGCTCCATGATCCTTTTCATCCCAAAGCTCCAAGACCCCTGACATCACAATGTTCTATAACACCTGCCATCAAAATATTCCATTACACTTTTCATCAAATTGCTGCATGGACCGGTCATCAAAATGATCCCTGCACTTCTCATCACAATGCACCATGCCCTTGTCATCAAAATGCTCCATGACTTGTCATCACAAAACTCCATGACCCTTGGCATCACAATGCTCCATGTCATTGTCATCACAATGCTCCATGAACACTCTCATAACATTGCTCAATGCCCTTGTCATCACAAAGCTCCATGACACTTGTCATCACAATGATCGATGCCCTTCTCATCACAATGCTCCATGCCCTTGTCATTAAAATCCTGCATGACCCATGTATCATAATGTTCCGTACCCTTGTCATCACAATGCTCCATGCCCACTCTCCTCACAATAATCCATGAAATATTTCAGACCAATTTTCCATGCCCTTCACATCACAATGCTCCATTACCTCTGTCATAACAATGCACCATGAACCCTGCCATCACAATGTTCCACGGCCTAGTCATCACAAGGTTCCATGACACTTGTCATCACAATGCTGAAGGCCCCTGTTATCACAATGCTCCTTGCCCTTGTCATCACAAAGCTCCATGACGCATGTCATCAGAAAGTTCCATGGCCTTCTCATCACAATGCTCCATGCCCTTGTCATCACAATGCTCCAAGACCTTTGTAAACACAATGCTCCATGCCCCTTTTCATCTCAATGTTCCATGAACCCTGCCATCACAATGCACCATGCCCATCATCATAATGCTTCAGGTTATTGTCATCAAAATGAAATCAATATTCTCCATGACCTCTGTCATCATAATGCTCCAAACACTTGTGATCACTGTGTTCCATAACACTTATCATCACAACACCCCATGACGCTCATCATCACAATTATCCATGGTCTTCTCTTCACAATGCTCCATGATCTTTGTCATCACAATGCTCATTACACTTGTCATCACAATGCTCCCTGACACTTGTCGTCAGTATGCTCCTTGAACCCTGTCATGACAAGGTTCCATGCCTTTGTCATCACAATAATCCATGTCCTTTTCATCACAATGCTCCAAGATCCCTGTAATCACAATGATCCATGTCCTTGTCATCAAAAAGCTCCATGACGCATGTCATCAGAATGCTTCATGGCCTTCTCATCATAATGTTCCATGCCCTTGTCATCACAATGCTCCAAGACCCCTGTAATCACAATGCTCCATGCCCCTTTTCATCAGAATGCTCCATGAGACTTGTCATCACAAGTCTCCATGGTCTTCTCCTCACAATGCTCCAGGACCTTGTCATCACCATGCTCCATTCCCTTGTCATCACAATGCTCCATGACCCTGTCATCACAGTAGTCCATTAACATTTTCTGCCCAATGCTCCACGACCTACTCATCACAATGCTCCATGACCCCTGTCATCACAATGCTCCGTGACTCCAATCATCACAATGCTTCATGAACTTTGTCATCACAATGGTCAATGCCCTGGTCATCAACAGTCTCTGTGAACTTTTTAACCACAATGCTCCATGAACTTTTCATCACAATGCTCTTTAACCCTTGTCATCACAATGCTCCATGCGCTTGGCAGCACAATGCTCCATGACACATGTCATCACAAGGCACCATGTGCTGGTCATCACAGTGCTCCACACTCTTGTCATCACAATGCTCCATAAAATTTGTCATCACTATGCTCCATGCACTTCTCATCAAAATGCTCTCTCACCACTGATATCACAATGCTACATCACTATTTGTCACAGTACTCCGTCACTCCTGTCATCACAATGCTACATGCACTTATCATCACAATGTTCGATGACCCCTGACATCACAATATTCCATAACACCTGTCATCAAAATGTTCCATGACACTTTTCATGAAATTGCTCAAAGACCCTGTCATCAGAATGTTCCCTGCCTTTCTCATCACAATGCACAACGCCCTTTCCATCAAAATGCTCCATGACTTTGTCATCACAAAGATCCATGACCCTTGGCATCACAATGTTCCATGTCATTGTAATCAGAATGCTCCATGCACGCTATCATCACATTGCTCCATGCCCTTGTCTTCACAAAGCTCCATGACACATGTCATCAGAATGCTCCATGGCCTTCTCATCACAATGATCCATGCCCTTGCCATCACAATGCTCCATTACCACTGACATAACAATGCTCCATGACCCCTGCCATCACGATGTTCCATGTCCTTGTCATCACAAAGCTCCATGACCCTTCTCATCACAATGCTCCAAGAACCCTGTAATCACAGTGCTCTATGCCCTTTTTCATCTCAATGATCCATGAACGCTGTCATCACAATGCACCATGCCCATCATCATAATGCTTCATGCTATTGTCATCACAATGAAATCAAATTGCTCCATGACCTCTGGCATAACAATGCTCCAAACCCTTGTGATCACAATATTCCATAAAACTTGTCATCACAATGCCCCATGAGGCTCGTCATCAAAATTATCCATGGTCTTCTCATCACAATGCTCCATTCCCTACTCATCACAATGCTCCATGACCCTTGTCATCACAATGATCCATTCCCTTGTCATCCCAATGCTCCATGACCCCTCTATTCACAATGCTCCGTGACGCTTATCATCACAGTGCTCCATGACACATGTCATCACAATTCTCCATGCCTTTGTCAGCAAAATGCTACATGACCTTTCATTACAAAGCTCTATGCGTTTGTCATCACAATACTCCATTACAATTGTCATCACAATCCTCCATGAACCTTGGGATCACATTGATTCATGCCCTTGTCATCACAATGCTCCATGCTCCTTGAAATCAAAATGATCAATGACCTCTGTCATCTCAATGCACCAAACCCTTGTGATCACAATGTTCCATAACACTTTTCATAACTACGCTCCATGATGCCTGTCATCACGATACTCCATGCCCTTTTCATCACAATGCTCCATGACATTTGTCATCACAATTCTCAATACACTTTTCATCACAATGCACCCTGACACTTGTCATCAGAATGCTCCTTGAAACCTGTCACGAAAAGGCTCCATGCCTTTTTCATCAAAATGTCCCATGCCGTTTTCATCACAATGCTCCATGCCATTGTCATCAAAATACTCTACAGGCTTGTCTTCAGAATTCTCCATGACCCTTGTCATCATAATTCTCCATACACTTGTCAGCACAATGCTCCCTGACCCTTGTCTTCACAATGCTCCTAGCCATTGTCATCACAATGCTCCATTACATTTGTCATCAGAATCCTCCATGACACTTGGCATCACAATGCTCCATGCCATTGTCATCACAATGGGCCATTACATATGTCATCACAATGCTCCCTGACACCTCTCTTCACAATACTCCATGAGCTGGTCATCACAATGCTCCTTGCCCATGTCATCACAATGCACCATTCGAACTGTCATCACAATAATACATGAAACGTATTAGACCAATGATCCATGCCCGTGTCATCACAATGCTCCATGCCCTTGTTATCACAATGCTCCATGAACCCTGTCATCACAATGCTCCGTGACTCCAGTCATCACAATGCTCCATGACCTTTGTCATCACAATTTTCCATGCCCTCATCATCAACAGTCTCTGTGACCTTTTTAACCACAATGCTCCATGAACATTTCATCACATTGCTCTTTAACACTTGTCATCACAAAGCTCTATGCCTTTCTCAGCACAATCCTCCATGCCCTTGTCATCACAATGCTCCATGCCCACTCTCATCACAATAATCCATGAAACATTTCAGACCAATGCTCAATGCCCTTCTCATCACAATGCTCCATTACCACTGTCATAACAATGCTCTATGACCCCTGCCATCACAATGTTCCACGGCCTTGCCATCAAAAGGCTCCATGACCCTTGTCATCACAATGCTCCAAGACCCCTTTAATCACAATGCTCCATGCCCTTGTCATCACAAATCTCCATGATGCATGCCATCAAAAAGTTCCATGGCCTTCTACTCACAATGCTCCATGCCCTTGTCATCACAATGTTCCAAGACCCCAGGATTCAAAATGCTTCATGCCCCTTTTCATCAGAATGCTCCATGAGACTTGTCATCACAAGTCTCCATCGTCATCTCATCACAATATTCCAGGACCTTGTCATCAACATGCTCCATTCCCTTGTCATCACAATGCTCCATGACATTTGTCATCACAATAATCCATGAACATTTTCAACCCAGTGCTCCATTACCTTCTCATCACAATGCTCCATGACCAGTATCATCACAATGCTCCATGACCACTGTCATCACAATGCGCCATTCCAACTGTCATCACAATAATCCATGAAACTTATTATACCAATGCTCCATGCCCTTGTCATCACAATGCTCCATGCCCTTGCTATCACAATGTTCCAAGACCCCTGTCATCAGAATGCTCCATGTCCCTTTTCATCAGTATGCTCCATGAGACCTGTCATCACAAGGCTCCATGGTTTTCTCATCACAATGCTCAAGGACCTTGTCATCACAATGCTTCACGACATTGTCATGAAATTTCTCAATTGCCCTTGTCATCATAATGCTCCAAGCCCTAGTCATCACAATGATCCATCATATTTGTCATCACAATCCTCCATTACATTTGGCATCACAATGCACCATGCCATTGTCATCGAAATGGACCATGACATATGTCATCAAAATTCTCCCTGAAACCTGTCTTCACAATACTCCATGACTTTGTCATCACAATGCTCCGTGCCCTTGTTATCACAATGCTCCATGACCCCTGTCATCACAATGCTCCATGACTCCAGTCATCACAATGCTTCATGACCTTTGTCATCACAATGGTCCATGCCCTCATCATCAAGAGTCTCTGTGACCTTTTTAACCACAATGCTCCATGAACTTTTCTTCACAATGCTCTTTATCCCCTGTCATCACATTGCTCTATGCCTTTCTCAGCACAATGCTCCATGACGTATGTCATCAGAATGCTCCATGGCCTTTTCCTCACAGTGCTCCTTGCCCTTGTCATCACAATGCTCCAAGACCCCTGTAATCACCATGCTCCTTTCCCCTTTTCATCAGAATGCTCCATGAGACTTGTCATCACAAGTCTCCATGGTCATCTCATCACAATGCTCTAGGACCTTGTCATCACAATGCTCTGTGACTCCAGTCATCACAGTGCTTCATAATATTTGTCATCACAATGGTCCATGCCCAAGTCATCACAAGGCTCGGTTACCTTTGTATCCACAATGCTCCATGAACATTTCATCACAATGTTCCGTGACCCTTGTCATCACAATGCTCCATGCCTTTGTCATTAAAATGCTCCATGACCATTGTCATCACAATGTGCCACGCGCTTTTCATCCCAACGGTCCAAAAATTTGTCATCACAATGCTCCATAAAAATTGTAATCACAATGCTGCATGCCCTTCTCATCACAATGCTCCATTACACCTGTCATAACAATGCTCCATGACCCGTGCCATCACAATGTTCCACGGCCTTGTCATCACAAGGCTCCATGACACTTGTCATCACAATGCTCCAAGACCCCTTTAATCACAATGCTCCATGCCGTTGTCATCACAAAGCTCCATGACACATGTCATCAGAATGTTCCATGGCCGTCTCATCAAAATGCCGCATGCCCTTGTCATCACAGTGCTCCAAAACCCCTGTAAACACAGTGCTCCATGCCCCTTTTCATCTCAGTGCTCCATGAACCCTGTCATCACAACACTCCATGACACGTGACCACACAATGATCCGGGACTCTTGTCATCACAGTGCTCCAAGACCCCTGTAATCAAAATGCTCCATGACCCCTGTCATCACAATACTCCATGAACATTTTCAGCCCAATGCTCCATGACACTTGTCATCACAATGATCCATGCACTTGTCATCCCAATGAACCATGACCACTGTATTCAAAATGCTCCGTGACAATTGTGTCACAGTTCTCCATGACACCTGTCATCACAATGCTCCATGCCATTTTCAGGAAAATTCTACATGAAATTTTCATTACAATGCTCTATGCGCTTGTCATCACCATGCTCCAAGACCCCTGTAATCAAAATGCTACATGCCCCTTTTCATCTCAATGCTCCATGACCTCTCTCATTACAATGCACCATGCTCATCATCATAATGCTTCAGGCTATTGTAATCACGATGAAATCAAAATTCTCCATGACCTCTGTCATCATAATGCTCCAAAGCCTTGTGATCACAATGTTCCATAACACTTATAATCACAACACCCCATGACGATCATCATCACAATTATCCATGGCCTTCTCATCACCATGCTCCATGACTTTTGTCATCACAATTCTCAATACACTTGTCATCACAATGCTCCCTGACACTTGTCGTCAGAATGCTTCTTGAACCCTGCCACGAAAAGGCTGCATGCCTTTTTCATCACATTGCCCCATGCCGTTTTCATCACAATGCTCCATGCCATTGTCATCAAAATATTCCACAAGCTTGTCATCAGAATGCTCCCTGACCCTTGTCATCACAATGCTCCAAGCCATTGTCATAACAATGCTCCATTACCTTTGTCATCAGAATCTTTCATGAAACTTGGCATCACAATGCTCCATGCCATTTTTATCACAATGGGCCATTACATATGTCATCACAATGCTCCCTGACACTTCTCTTCACAATACTGCATGAGCTGGTCATCACAATGCTCCATGCCCTTGTCATCACAATGCACCATTCCAACTGTCATCGCAATAATCCATGAAACATATAAGACCAATGCTCCATGCCCTTGTCATCACAATGCTCCATGCCCTTGTTATCACAATGCTCCATGAACCCTGTCATCACCATGCTCCGTGACTACAGTCATCACAATGCTTCATGACCTTTGTCATCACAATGGTCCATTACCTCATCATCAACAGTCTCTGTGACCTTTTTAACCACAACGCTCCATGAACTTTTCATCACAATGCTCTTTGACCCTTGTCATCACAATGATCTACGCCTTTCTCAGCACAATGCTCTATGTCCTTGTCATCACAATGCTCCATGACCCTGTCATCACAATGCTCCGTGACTCCAGTCATCACAATGCTTCATAACATTTGTCATCACAATGGTCCATGTCCGTGTCATCACAAGGCTTTGTGACATTTTTAACCACAATGCTTCATGAACTTTTCATCACAATGCTCCGTGACCTTTGTCATCACAGTGCTCCATGCCTTTGTCAGAAAAATGTTCCATGCCCTTGTCATCACAATGCACCATTCCAAATGTCATCGCAATAATCCATGGAACTTATTAAACAAATGTTCATTGCCCTTGTCATCACAATGTTCCATGCCCTTTTTATCACCATGCTCCATGACTCCTGTCATCACAATGCTCCGTGACTCCAGTCATCACAGTGCTTCATTACCTTTGTCATCACAATGGTCCATGCCCTCGTCATCAACAGTCTCTGTGACCTATTTAACCACAATGCTCCATGAACTTTTCATCACAATGCTCTTTGACACTTGTCATCACAATGCTCTATGCGTTTCTCAGCACAATGCTCCATGACCCTTGTCATCACAATGCTCCATGCGCTTGTCAGCACCATGTTCCATGACACATGTCATCACAATGCACCATGCGCTTATCATCACTGTGCTCCACAATCTTGTAATCACAATGCTCCATAAAATTTGTCATCACAATGCTCCATGCACTTCTCATCAAAATGCTCTCTCAACACTGATATCACAATGCTACATCACTATTTGTCACAATACTCCCTCACCCCTGTCATCACAATGTTCCTTGACTCCTGTCATCACAATGCTACATGCACTTATCATCATAATGTTCGATGACCCATGACATCACAATGTTCCATAACACATGTCATCAAAATGTTCCATGACACTTTTCATCAAATTGCTCCATGACCCTGTCATCACAATGCTCCCTGCCCTTCTCATCACAATGCACAACGCCCTTGCCATCAAAATGCTCCATGAGCATTGTCATCACAAATATCCATGACACTTGGCATCACAATGTTCCATGTCACTGTCATCACAGTGCTCCTTGAACGCTCTCATCAAATTGCTCCATGCCCTTGACTTCACAAAGCTCCATGACACATGTCATCAGAATGCTCCATGACCTTCTCATCACAATGCTCCATGCCCTTGCCATCACAATGCTACATTATACCTGTCATAACAATGCTCGATGACCCCTGCCATCACGATGTTCCATGGCCTTGTCATCACAAGGCTCCATGACCCTTCTCATCACAATGCTCCAAGTACCCTGTAATCACAATGCTCTATGCCCCTTTTCATCTCAATGATCCATGAAACCTGTCATCACAATGCACCATGCCCATCATCATAATGCTTCATGCTATTGTCATAACAATGAAATCAAATGCTCCATGACCTCTGTCATAACAATGCTCCAAACCCTTGTGATCACATTATTCCATAACACTTGACATCACAGTGCCCCATGACGCTCGTCATCACAAATATCCATGGTCTTCTCATCACAATGCTCCATGAACTTCGTCATCACAATGCTCAATACACTTGTCATCATACTGCTCCCTGACACTTGTTGTCTGTATGCTCCTTTTACCCTGTCATGACAAGGCTCCATGCCATTTTCATCACAATGATCCATGCCCTTTTCATCACAATGCTCCAAGACCCATGTAATCACGATGCTCCATGCCCTTGTCATCACAAAGCTCAATGATGCATGCCATCAGAATGCTCCTTGGACTTCTCCTCATAATGCTTCATGCCCTTGTCATCACAAAGTTCCAAGACCCCTGTAATCACAATGCTGCATGCCCTTTTTCATCAGTAAGCTCCATGAGACTTGTCATCACATGGCTCCATGGTTTTGTCATCATAATGCTCCCAGCCCTAGTCATCACAGTGCTCCATTATATTTGTCATCACAATCCTCCATTACATTTGGCATCACAATGCTCCCTGCTATTGTCATCTCAATGGCCCATGCCATATGTCATCCCAATGCTCCATGACCCCTGTATTCACAATGATCCGTGAAGCTTGTCATCACAGTGCTGCATGACAACTGTCATCACAATCCTCCATGCCTTTTTCAGCAAAATGCTACATGACCTTGTCATTACAATGCTCTATGCGCTTTTCATCACCATACTCCATTACCATTGTCATCACTATCCTCCATGAACCTTGGGATCACATTGCTTCATGCCCTTGTCATCACAATGCTCCATGCTCCTTGAAATCAAAATGATCCATGACCTCTGTCATCGCAATGCTCCAAACCCTTGTGATCACAATGTTCCATAACACTTGTCATCACAATGCTCCATGACGCCTGTCATCACAATGCTCCATTGCCTTTTCATCACAATGCTCCATGACCTTTGTCATCACAATTCTCAATACACTTGTCATCACAATGCTCCCTGACACTTGTCGTCTGTATGCTCCTTGAACCCTGTCATGACAAGGGTCCATGCCTTTTCATCACAATGATCCATGCCTTTTCATCACAATGTTCCAAGACACCTGTAATCACAGTGCTCCATGCCCTTGTCATCTCAAAGCTCAATGACACATGTCATCAGAATGCTCCATGGCCTTCTCCTCACAATGCTCCAGGCCATTGTCATCACAATGCTCCAAGACCCCTGTAATCACAGTGCTCCATGCCCCTTTTCATCAGAATGCTCCATGAGACTTCTCATCACAAGTCTCCATGCTTTTATCATCACAATTCTCCAGGACCTTGTCATCACCATGCTGCAATCCCTTGTCATCACAATGCTCCATGACCCCTGTCATCACAATACTCCATGAATATTTTCAGCCCAATGCTCCATGAAATTCTCATCACAATGCTCCATGACAAATATCATCAAAATGCTCCATGACCACTGTCATCAAATCACTACATGACACCTGACAACACAATGATCCGGGACTCTTGTAATCACAATGCTCCATTCCCTACTCATCACAATGCTCCATGACCCCTGTCATCACAATACTCCATGCACTTTTCATCACAAAGCTCCATGACCTTTGTCATCACAATTCTCAATACACTTTTCATCACAATGCTCGCTAACACTTGTCGTCAGAATGATCCTTGAACCCTGTCACGAAAAGGCTCCATGCCTTTTTTATCACAAAGCCCCATGTCATTTTCATCACAATGCTCCATGCCATTGTCATCAAGATACTCCACAAGCTTGTCATCAGAATGCTCCATGACCCTTGTCACCACAATTCTCCATGCACTTGTCAGCACAATGATCACTGACCCATGTCATCACAATGCTCCATTAACTTTGTCATCAGAATCCTCCATGAAACTTGGCATCACAATGCTCCAGGCCGTTGTTATCACAATGGGCCATTACATATGTCATCACAGTGCTCCCTGACACCTCTCTTCTCAATACAGCAAGACCTGGTCATCACAATGCTCCATGCCCTTGTCATCACAGTGCGCCATTCCAACTGTCATCGCAATATTCCATGAAAATTATTAGACCAATGCTCCATGCCACTGTCATCACAATGCTCCATGCACTTGTTATCACAATGTTCCATGACCCCTGTCATCACAATGCTCCGTGACTCCAGTCATCACAATGCTCCATGACCTTTGTCATCACAATTGTCTATGCCCTCATCATCAACAGTCTCTGTGACCATTTTAAGCACAATGCTCCATGAACATTTCATCACAATGCTCCGAGACCCTTGTCATCACAATGCTCCATGCCTTTGTAAGAAAAATGCTCCATGACACTTGTCATCACAATGTGCCACACGCTTTTCATCCCAACGGTCCACAAATTTGTCAGTGCAATGCTCCATAAATATTCTAATCACAATGCTCCATGCCGTTCTCATCACAATGCTCCATTATACCTGTCATAACAATGCTCCATGACACTTGTCATCACAATGCTCCAAAACCCCTGTACTCACAATGCTCCATGCCCTTGTCATCACAAAGCTCCATGACACATGTCATCAGAATGTTCCATGGTCTTCTCATCAAAATGCTCCATGCCCTTTTCATCACAATGCTCCCAGACCCTGTAATCCCAATGCTCCATGCCCCTTTTCAACTCAATGGTCCATGAAACCTATCATCACAATGCATCATGCCCATCATCATAATGCTTCCAGCTATTGTCAGCACAATGAAATCAAAATTCTCCATGACCTCTGTCATCATAATGCTCCATGACCCCTGTCATCACAATACTCCATGAACATTTTCAGACCACTGCTCCATGACAGTTGTCATCACAATGATCCAAGCCCTTGTCATCCCAATGCTCCATGACCCCTGTATTCACAATGCTCCGTGACGCTTGTCATCACAGTGCTCCATGACACCAGTCATCACAGTGTTCCATGCCTTTGTCAGCAAAATGCTACATAACCTTTTCATTACAATGCTCTATGTGCTTGTCATCACAATACTCCATTACCATTGTCATCACAATCCTCCATGAACATTTTGGTCACATTGCTTCATGCCCTTGTCATCACAGTGCTCCATGATCCTTGAAATCAAAATGATGCATGACCTGTGTCATCACAATGCTCCAAACCCTTGTGATCACAATGTTCCATAACACTTGTGATCACAACGCTCCATGATGACTGTCATCACAATACTCCATGCCATTTTCATCACAATGCTCCATGACCATTGTCATCACAATTCTCAATACACTTGTCATCACAATGCTCCCTGACACTTGTCGTCAGAATGCTCCTTGAACCCTGTCACGAAAAGGCTCCATGCCTTTTTCATCACAAAGCCCCATGCCGTTTTCATCACAATGCTCCATGCCATTGTCATCAAAATACTCTACAAGCTTGTCATCAGAACGCTCCATGACCGTTGTCATCACAATTCTCCATGCACTTGTCAGCACAATTCTCCCTGACCATTGTCATCACAATGCTCCAAGCCATTGTCATCACAATGCTCCATTACCTTTGTCATCAGAATCCTCCATGACACTTGGCATCACAGTGCTCCATGCTATTGTCATCACAATGGGCCATTACAGATGTCATCACGATGCACCCTGACACCTGTCTTCACAATACTGCAAGACCTGGTCATCACAATGCTCCATGTCCTTCTCATCACAATATGCCATTCCAACTGTCATCGCAATAATCCATGAAACATGTTAGACCAATGTTCCATGCCCTTTTCTTCACAATGCTCCATGCCCTTGTTATCACAATGCTCCATGACCCCTGTCATCACAATGCTCCGTGACTCCAGTCATCACAATGCTCCATGAACTTTGTCATCACAATGGTCCATGCCCTCATCATCAACAGTCTCTGTGACCTTTTTAACCACAATGCTCCATGAACATTTCATCACAATGCTCTTTGCCCTTTGTCATCACAATGCTATATGCCTTTCTCAGCACAATGCTCCTTGCCCTTGTCATCACAATGCTCCAAGACACCTGTAATCACAAAGCTCCATGCCCTTGTCATCACAAAGCTCCATGACACATGTCATCAGAATGTTCCATGGCCTTCTCATCAAAATGTTCCATGCCCTTGTCATCACAATGCGCCATTCCAACTCTCATCGCAATAATCCATGAAACTTATTAGACCAATGCTCCATGTACTTGTCATCACAATGCTCCATTCCCTTGTTATTACAATGCTCCATGACCCCTGTCATCACAATGCTCTGTGACTCCAGTCATCACAATGCTTCTTGACCTTTGTCATCACAATGGTCCATGCCCTCATCATCAACAGTCCCTGTGACGTTTTTAACCACAATGCTCTATGAACTTTTCATCACAATGCTCTTTAAACCTTGTCATCACCATGCTCTATGCCTTTCTCAGCACAATGCTCCATTACCCTTGTCATCACAATGCTCCATGCGCTTGTGAGCACGATGCTCCACGACACATGTCATCACAATGCACCATGCACTTGTCATAACAGTGCTCCACAATCTTGTCATCACAATGCTCCATAAACGTTGTCATCACAATGCTCCATGCACCTCTCATCAAAATGCTCTCTCACCACTGATATCTCAATGTTACATCACTATTCGTCACAATACTCCCTCAACCCTGTCATCACAATGTTCCATGACTCCTGTCATCACAATGCTACATGCATTATCATCACAATGTTTGATGACCACTGACATCACAATGTTACATAATCCCTCTCATCAAAATGCTCCATGAACCTTTTCATCAAAATGCTCCATGACCCCTGACACGTCAATGTTCCATAACCCATGTCATCAAAATGTTCCATGACACTTTTCATCAAATTGCTCCATGACCCTTTCATCACAATGCTCCCTGCCCTTCTCATCACAATGCACAACGCCCTTATGATCAAAATGCTCCATGACATTTGTCATCACAAAGATCCATGACGCTTGGCATCACAATGCTCCAAGTCTTTGTCATCACGATGCTCCATGAACGCTCTCATCACATTGTTCCATGCCCTTGTCATCACAAAGCTCCATGACACATGTCATCAGAAAGTTCCATGGCCTTCTCATCGCAATTCTCCATGCCCTTGCCATCACAATGCTCCATTACTCCTGTCATAACAATGCTCCATGTCCCAAGCCAACACAATGATCCATGGCCTTTTCATCACAAGGCCCCATGACCCTTCTCATTACAATGCTCCAAGAACACTGTAATCACAATGCTCTATGACCTTGTCATCATAAAGCTCCATGACACATGTCATCAGAATATTCCATGGCCTTCTTATCAAAATGCTCCATGCCCTTTTCATCACAATGCTCCCAGACCCCTGTAATCACAGTGCTCCATGCCCCTATTCATATCAATGGTCCATGAACCCTGTCATCACAGTGCATCATGCCCATCATCATAATGCTTCTGGCTATTGTCAGCACAATGAAATCAAAATTCTCTATGACCTGTCATCACAATGCTCCATGACCCCTGTCATCACAATACTCCATGAACATTTTCAGCCCAATGCTCCATGACACTTGTCATCACAATGATCCATGCCCTTGTCATCCCAATGCTCCATGACCCCTGTATTCAAAATGCTCCGTGACGCTTGTCATCACAGTGCTCCATGACACCTGTCATCACAATGCACCATGCCTTTGTCAGCAAAATGCTACATGACCTTGTCATTACAATGCTCTATGTGCTTGTCATCGCAATACTCCATTATGATTGTCATCACAATCCTCCATGAACTTTGGGATCACATTGCTTCATGCCCTTGTCATCACAATACTCCATGAACATTTTCAGCCCAATGCTCCATGACACTTGTCATCACAATGATCCATGCCCTTGTCATCCCAATGAACCATGACCCCTGTATTCAAAATGCTCCGTGACAATTGTGTCACAGTTCTCCATGACACCTGTCATCACAATGCTCCATGCCATTTTCAGGAAAATTCTACATGAAATTTTCATTACAATGCTCTATGCGCTTGTCATCACCATGCTCCAAGACCCCTGTAATCAAAATGCTACATGCCCCTTTTCATCTCAATGCTCCATGACCTCTCTCATTACAATGCACCATGCTCATCATCATAATGCTTCAGGCTATTGTAATCACGATGAAATCAAAATTCTCCATGACCTCTGTCATCATAATGCTCCAAAGCCTTGTGATCACAATGTTCCATAACACTTATAATCACAACACCCCATGACGATCATCATCACAATTATCCATGGCCTTCTCATCACCATGCTCCATGACTTTTGTCATCACAATTCTCAATACACTTGTCATCACAATGCTCCCTGACACTTGTCGTCAGAATGCTTCTTGAACCCTGCCACGAAAAGGCTGCATGCCTTTTTCATCACATTGCCCCATGCCGTTTTCATCACAATGCTCCATGCCATTGTCATCAAAATATTCCACAAGCTTGTCATCAGAATGCTCCCTGACCCTTGTCATCACAATGCTCCAAGCCATTGTCATAACAATGCTCCATTACCTTTGTCATCAGAATCTTTCATGAAACTTGGCATCACAATGCTCCATGCCATTTTTATCACAATGGGCCATTACATATGTCATCACAATGCTCCCTGACACTTCTCTTCACAATACTGCATGAGCTGGTCATCACAATGCTCCATGCCCTTGTCATCACAATGCACCATTCCAACTGTCATCGCAATAATCCATGAAACATATAAGACCAATGCTCCATGCCCTTGTCATCACAATGCTCCATGCCCTTGTTATCACAATGCTCCATGAACCCTGTCATCACCATGCTCCGTGACTACAGTCATCACAATGCTTCATGACCTTTGTCATCACAATGGTCCATTACCTCATCATCAACAGTCTCTGTGACCTTTTTAACCACAACGCTCCATGAACTTTTCATCACAATGCTCTTTGACCCTTGTCATCACAATGATCTACGCCTTTCTCAGCACAATGCTCTATGTCCTTGTCATCACAATGCTCCATGACCCTGTCATCACAATGCTCCGTGACTCCAGTCATCACAATGCTTCATAACATTTGTCATCACAATGGTCCATGTCCGTGTCATCACAAGGCTTTGTGACATTTTTAACCACAATGCTTCATGAACTTTTCATCACAATGCTCCGTGACCTTTGTCATCACAGTGCTCCATGCCTTTGTCAGAAAAATGTTCCATGCCCTTGTCATCACAATGCACCATTCCAAATGTCATCGCAATAATCCATGGAACTTATTAAACAAATGTTCATTGCCCTTGTCATCACAATGTTCCATGCCCTTTTTATCACCATGCTCCATGACTCCTGTCATCACAATGCTCCGTGACTCCAGTCATCACAGTGCTTCATTACCTTTGTCATCACAATGGTCCATGCCCTCGTCATCAACAGTCTCTGTGACCTATTTAACCACAATGCTCCATGAACTTTTCATCACAATGCTCTTTGACACTTGTCATCACAATGCTCTATGCGTTTCTCAGCACAATGCTCCATGACCCTTGTCATCACAATGCTCCATGCGCTTGTCAGCACCATGTTCCATGACACATGTCATCACAATGCACCATGCGCTTATCATCACTGTGCTCCACAATCTTGTAATCACAATGCTCCATAAAATTTGTCATCACAATGCTCCATGCACTTCTCATCAAAATGCTCTCTCAACACTGATATCACAATGCTACATCACTATTTGTCACAATACTCCCTCACCCCTGTCATCACAATGTTCCTTGACTCCTGTCATCACAATGCTACATGCACTTATCATCATAATGTTCGATGACCCATGACATCACAATGTTCCATAACACATGTCATCAAAATGTTCCATGACACTTTTCATCAAATTGCTCCATGACCCTGTCATCACAATGCTCCCTGCCCTTCTCATCACAATGCACAACGCCCTTGCCATCAAAATGCTCCATGAGCATTGTCATCACAAATATCCATGACACTTGGCATCACAATGTTCCATGTCACTGTCATCACAGTGCTCCTTGAACGCTCTCATCAAATTGCTCCATGCCCTTGACTTCACAAAGCTCCATGACACATGTCATCAGAATGCTCCATGACCTTCTCATCACAATGCTCCATGCCCTTGCCATCACAATGCTACATTATACCTGTCATAACAATGCTCGATGACCCCTGCCATCACGATGTTCCATGGCCTTGTCATCACAAGGCTCCATGACCCTTCTCATCACAATGCTCCAAGTACCCTGTAATCACAATGCTCTATGCCCCTTTTCATCTCAATGATCCATGAAACCTGTCATCACAATGCACCATGCCCATCATCATAATGCTTCATGCTATTGTCATAACAATGAAATCAAATGCTCCATGACCTCTGTCATAACAATGCTCCAAACCCTTGTGATCACATTATTCCATAACACTTGACATCACAGTGCCCCATGACGCTCGTCATCACAAATATCCATGGTCTTCTCATCACAATGCTCCATGAACTTCGTCATCACAATGCTCAATACACTTGTCATCATACTGCTCCCTGACACTTGTTGTCTGTATGCTCCTTTTACCCTGTCATGACAAGGCTCCATGCCATTTTCATCACAATGATCCATGCCCTTTTCATCACAATGCTCCAAGACCCATGTAATCACGATGCTCCATGCCCTTGTCATCACAAAGCTCAATGATGCATGCCATCAGAATGCTCCTTGGACTTCTCCTCATAATGCTTCATGCCCTTGTCATCACAAAGTTCCAAGACCCCTGTAATCACAATGCTGCATGCCCTTTTTCATCAGTAAGCTCCATGAGACTTGTCATCACATGGCTCCATGGTTTTGTCATCATAATGCTCCCAGCCCTAGTCATCACAGTGCTCCATTATATTTGTCATCACAATCCTCCATTACATTTGGCATCACAATGCTCCCTGCTATTGTCATCTCAATGGCCCATGCCATATGTCATCCCAATGCTCCATGACCCCTGTATTCACAATGATCCGTGAAGCTTGTCATCACAGTGCTGCATGACAACTGTCATCACAATCCTCCATGCCTTTTTCAGCAAAATGCTACATGACCTTGTCATTACAATGCTCTATGCGCTTTTCATCACCATACTCCATTACCATTGTCATCACTATCCTCCATGAACCTTGGGATCACATTGCTTCATGCCCTTGTCATCACAATGCTCCATGCTCCTTGAAATCAAAATGATCCATGACCTCTGTCATCGCAATGCTCCAAACCCTTGTGATCACAATGTTCCATAACACTTGTCATCACAATGCTCCATGACGCCTGTCATCACAATGCTCCATTGCCTTTTCATCACAATGCTCCATGACCTTTGTCATCACAATTCTCAATACACTTGTCATCACAATGCTCCCTGACACTTGTCGTCTGTATGCTCCTTGAACCCTGTCATGACAAGGGTCCATGCCTTTTCATCACAATGATCCATGCCTTTTCATCACAATGTTCCAAGACACCTGTAATCACAGTGCTCCATGCCCTTGTCATCTCAAAGCTCAATGACACATGTCATCAGAATGCTCCATGGCCTTCTCCTCACAATGCTCCAGGCCATTGTCATCACAATGCTCCAAGACCCCTGTAATCACAGTGCTCCATGCCCCTTTTCATCAGAATGCTCCATGAGACTTCTCATCACAAGTCTCCATGCTTTTATCATCACAATTCTCCAGGACCTTGTCATCACCATGCTGCAATCCCTTGTCATCACAATGCTCCATGACCCCTGTCATCACAATACTCCATGAATATTTTCAGCCCAATGCTCCATGAAATTCTCATCACAATGCTCCATGACAAATATCATCAAAATGCTCCATGACCACTGTCATCAAATCACTACATGACACCTGACAACACAATGATCCGGGACTCTTGTAATCACAATGCTCCATTCCCTACTCATCACAATGCTCCATGACCCCTGTCATCACAATACTCCATGCACTTTTCATCACAAAGCTCCATGACCTTTGTCATCACAATTCTCAATACACTTTTCATCACAATGCTCGCTAACACTTGTCGTCAGAATGATCCTTGAACCCTGTCACGAAAAGGCTCCATGCCTTTTTTATCACAAAGCCCCATGTCATTTTCATCACAATGCTCCATGCCATTGTCATCAAGATACTCCACAAGCTTGTCATCAGAATGCTCCATGACCCTTGTCACCACAATTCTCCATGCACTTGTCAGCACAATGATCACTGACCCATGTCATCACAATGCTCCATTAACTTTGTCATCAGAATCCTCCATGAAACTTGGCATCACAATGCTCCAGGCCGTTGTTATCACAATGGGCCATTACATATGTCATCACAGTGCTCCCTGACACCTCTCTTCTCAATACAGCAAGACCTGGTCATCACAATGCTCCATGCCCTTGTCATCACAGTGCGCCATTCCAACTGTCATCGCAATATTCCATGAAAATTATTAGACCAATGCTCCATGCCACTGTCATCACAATGCTCCATGCACTTGTTATCACAATGTTCCATGACCCCTGTCATCACAATGCTCCGTGACTCCAGTCATCACAATGCTCCATGACCTTTGTCATCACAATTGTCTATGCCCTCATCATCAACAGTCTCTGTGACCATTTTAAGCACAATGCTCCATGAACATTTCATCACAATGCTCCGAGACCCTTGTCATCACAATGCTCCATGCCTTTGTAAGAAAAATGCTCCATGACACTTGTCATCACAATGTGCCACACGCTTTTCATCCCAACGGTCCACAAATTTGTCAGTGCAATGCTCCATAAATATTCTAATCACAATGCTCCATGCCGTTCTCATCACAATGCTCCATTATACCTGTCATAACAATGCTCCATGACACTTGTCATCACAATGCTCCAAAACCCCTGTACTCACAATGCTCCATGCCCTTGTCATCACAAAGCTCCATGACACATGTCATCAGAATGTTCCATGGTCTTCTCATCAAAATGCTCCATGCCCTTTTCATCACAATGCTCCCAGACCCTGTAATCCCAATGCTCCATGCCCCTTTTCAACTCAATGGTCCATGAAACCTATCATCACAATGCATCATGCCCATCATCATAATGCTTCCAGCTATTGTCAGCACAATGAAATCAAAATTCTCCATGACCTCTGTCATCATAATGCTCCATGACCCCTGTCATCACAATACTCCATGAACATTTTCAGACCACTGCTCCATGACAGTTGTCATCACAATGATCCAAGCCCTTGTCATCCCAATGCTCCATGACCCCTGTATTCACAATGCTCCGTGACGCTTGTCATCACAGTGCTCCATGACACCAGTCATCACAGTGTTCCATGCCTTTGTCAGCAAAATGCTACATAACCTTTTCATTACAATGCTCTATGTGCTTGTCATCACAATACTCCATTACCATTGTCATCACAATCCTCCATGAACATTTTGGTCACATTGCTTCATGCCCTTGTCATCACAGTGCTCCATGATCCTTGAAATCAAAATGATGCATGACCTGTGTCATCACAATGCTCCAAACCCTTGTGATCACAATGTTCCATAACACTTGTGATCACAACGCTCCATGATGACTGTCATCACAATACTCCATGCCATTTTCATCACAATGCTCCATGACCATTGTCATCACAATTCTCAATACACTTGTCATCACAATGCTCCCTGACACTTGTCGTCAGAATGCTCCTTGAACCCTGTCACGAAAAGGCTCCATGCCTTTTTCATCACAAAGCCCCATGCCGTTTTCATCACAATGCTCCATGCCATTGTCATCAAAATACTCTACAAGCTTGTCATCAGAACGCTCCATGACCGTTGTCATCACAATTCTCCATGCACTTGTCAGCACAATTCTCCCTGACCATTGTCATCACAATGCTCCAAGCCATTGTCATCACAATGCTCCATTACCTTTGTCATCAGAATCCTCCATGACACTTGGCATCACAGTGCTCCATGCTATTGTCATCACAATGGGCCATTACAGATGTCATCACGATGCACCCTGACACCTGTCTTCACAATACTGCAAGACCTGGTCATCACAATGCTCCATGTCCTTCTCATCACAATATGCCATTCCAACTGTCATCGCAATAATCCATGAAACATGTTAGACCAATGTTCCATGCCCTTTTCTTCACAATGCTCCATGCCCTTGTTATCACAATGCTCCATGACCCCTGTCATCACAATGCTCCGTGACTCCAGTCATCACAATGCTCCATGAACTTTGTCATCACAATGGTCCATGCCCTCATCATCAACAGTCTCTGTGACCTTTTTAACCACAATGCTCCATGAACATTTCATCACAATGCTCTTTGCCCTTTGTCATCACAATGCTATATGCCTTTCTCAGCACAATGCTCCTTGCCCTTGTCATCACAATGCTCCAAGACACCTGTAATCACAAAGCTCCATGCCCTTGTCATCACAAAGCTCCATGACACATGTCATCAGAATGTTCCATGGCCTTCTCATCAAAATGTTCCATGCCCTTGTCATCACAATGCGCCATTCCAACTCTCATCGCAATAATCCATGAAACTTATTAGACCAATGCTCCATGTACTTGTCATCACAATGCTCCATTCCCTTGTTATTACAATGCTCCATGACCCCTGTCATCACAATGCTCTGTGACTCCAGTCATCACAATGCTTCTTGACCTTTGTCATCACAATGGTCCATGCCCTCATCATCAACAGTCCCTGTGACGTTTTTAACCACAATGCTCTATGAACTTTTCATCACAATGCTCTTTAAACCTTGTCATCACCATGCTCTATGCCTTTCTCAGCACAATGCTCCATTACCCTTGTCATCACAATGCTCCATGCGCTTGTGAGCACGATGCTCCACGACACATGTCATCACAATGCACCATGCACTTGTCATAACAGTGCTCCACAATCTTGTCATCACAATGCTCCATAAACGTTGTCATCACAATGCTCCATGCACCTCTCATCAAAATGCTCTCTCACCACTGATATCTCAATGTTACATCACTATTCGTCACAATACTCCCTCAACCCTGTCATCACAATGTTCCATGACTCCTGTCATCACAATGCTACATGCATTATCATCACAATGTTTGATGACCACTGACATCACAATGTTACATAATCCCTCTCATCAAAATGCTCCATGAACCTTTTCATCAAAATGCTCCATGACCCCTGACACGTCAATGTTCCATAACCCATGTCATCAAAATGTTCCATGACACTTTTCATCAAATTGCTCCATGACCCTTTCATCACAATGCTCCCTGCCCTTCTCATCACAATGCACAACGCCCTTATGATCAAAATGCTCCATGACATTTGTCATCACAAAGATCCATGACGCTTGGCATCACAATGCTCCAAGTCTTTGTCATCACGATGCTCCATGAACGCTCTCATCACATTGTTCCATGCCCTTGTCATCACAAAGCTCCATGACACATGTCATCAGAAAGTTCCATGGCCTTCTCATCGCAATTCTCCATGCCCTTGCCATCACAATGCTCCATTACTCCTGTCATAACAATGCTCCATGTCCCAAGCCAACACAATGATCCATGGCCTTTTCATCACAAGGCCCCATGACCCTTCTCATTACAATGCTCCAAGAACACTGTAATCACAATGCTCTATGACCTTGTCATCATAAAGCTCCATGACACATGTCATCAGAATATTCCATGGCCTTCTTATCAAAATGCTCCATGCCCTTTTCATCACAATGCTCCCAGACCCCTGTAATCACAGTGCTCCATGCCCCTATTCATATCAATGGTCCATGAACCCTGTCATCACAGTGCATCATGCCCATCATCATAATGCTTCTGGCTATTGTCAGCACAATGAAATCAAAATTCTCTATGACCTGTCATCACAATGCTCCATGACCCCTGTCATCACAATACTCCATGAACATTTTCAGCCCAATGCTCCATGACACTTGTCATCACAATGATCCATGCCCTTGTCATCCCAATGCTCCATGACCCCTGTATTCAAAATGCTCCGTGACGCTTGTCATCACAGTGCTCCATGACACCTGTCATCACAATGCACCATGCCTTTGTCAGCAAAATGCTACATGACCTTGTCATTACAATGCTCTATGTGCTTGTCATCGCAATACTCCATTATGATTGTCATCACAATCCTCCATGAACTTTGGGATCACATTGCTTCATGCCCTTGTCATCACAATGCTCCATGCTCCTTGAAATCAAAATGATCCATGACCTCTGTCATCACAATGCTCCAAACCCTTGTGATCACAATGTTCCATAACACTTGTCATCACAACGCTCCATGATGCCTGTCATCACAATACTCCATGCTCTTTTCATCACAATGCTCCATGACCTTTGTCATCACAATTCTCAATACACTTGTCATCACAAGGCTCCCTGACACTTGTCGTCAGAATGCTTTTTGAACCCTGTCACGAAAGGCTCCATGCTTTTTTCATCACAATGCCCCATGCCGTTTTCATCACAATGCTCTATGTCATTGTCATCAAAATACTCCACAAGTTTGTCATCAGAATGCTCCATGACCCTTGTCATCACAATTCTCCATGCAATACTCAGCACAAAGCTACCTGACCCTTGTCATCACAATGCTCCAAGCCATTGTCATCACAATGCTCCATTACCTTTGTCATCAGAATCATCCATGACACTTGGCATCACAATGCTTCATGACATTGTCATCACAATGGGCCATTATATATGTCATCACAATGCTCCCTAACACCTCTCTTCACAATACTGCATGACCTGGTCATCACAATGCTCCATGCCCTTGTCATCACAATGCGCCATTCCAACTCGCATCACAATAATCCATGAAACATATTAGACCAATGCTCCATGCCCTTGTCATCACAATGCTCCATTCCATTGTTATTACAATGCTCCATGACACCTGTCATCACAATGCTCTGTGACTACAGTCATCACAATGTTTCTTGACCTTTGTCATCACAATGGTCAATGCCCTCATCATCAACAGTCTCTGTGACGATTTTAACCACAATGCTCCATGAACTTTTCATCACAATGCTCTTTGACCCTTGTCATCACCATGCTCTATGCCTTTCTCAGCACAATGCTCCATGATCCTTGTCATCACAATGCTCCATGCGCTTGTCAGCACGATGCTCCACGACACATGTCATCAAAATGCACCATGCGCTTGTCATCACAGTGCTCCACAATATTGTCATCACAATGCTCCATAAACCTTGTTATCACAATGCTCCATGCACTTCTCATCAAAATGCTCTCTCACCACTGATATCACAATGTTACATCACTATTCGTCACAATACTCCCTCACCCCTGTCATCACAATGTTCCATGACTCCTGTCATCACAATGCTACATGCATTATCATCACAATGTTTGATGACCACTGACATCACAATGTTACATAACCCCTGTCAACAAAATGCTCCACGACCCTTTTCATCAAAATGCTCCATGACCCCTGACATCACAATGTTCCATAACCCCTGTCATCAAAATGTTCCATGACTCTTTTCATCAAATTGCTCCATGACCCTTTCATCACAATGCTCCTGCCCTTCTCATCACAATGCACAACACCCTTGTCATCAAAATGCTCCATGACATTTGTCATCACAAAGATCCATGACGCTTGGCATCACAATGCTCCATGTCTTTGTCATCACGATGCTCCATGAACGCTCTCATCACATGGCTCCATGCCCTTGTCATCACAAAGCTCCATGACACATGTCATCAGAAAGTTCCATGGCCTTCTCATCACAATTCTCCATGCCCTTGCCATCACAATGCTCCATTACCACTGTCATAACAATGCTCCATGTCCCAAGCCAACACGATGATCCATGGCCTTTTCATCACAAGGCTCCATGACCCTTCCGTTCACTATGCTCCAAGAACACTGTAATCACAATGCTCTATGAACTTGTCATCACAAAGCTCCATGACACATGTCATCAGAATGTTCCATGGCCTTCTCATCAAAATGCTACATGCCCTTTTCATCACAATGCTCCCAGACCCCTGTAATCACAGTGCTCCATGCCCCTTTTCATATCAATGCTCCATGAACCCTGTCATCACAGTGCATCATGCCCATCATCATAATGCTTCTGGCTATTGTCAGCACAATGAAATCAAAATTCTCTATGACCTCTGTCATCACAATGCTCCATGACCCCTTTCATCACAATACTCCATGAACATTTTCAGCCCAATGCTCCATGATACTTGTCATCACAATGATCCATGCCCTTGTCATCCCAATGCTCCATGACCCCTGTATTCACAATGCTCCGTGACGCTTGTCATCAGAGTGCTCCATGACACCTGTCATCACAATGCTCCATGCCTTTGTCAGCAAAATGCTACATGACCTTGTCATTACAATGCTCTATGCGCTTGTCATCACAATACTGCATTACCATTGTCAACACAATCCTCCATGAACCTTGGGATCACATTGCTTCATGCGCTTGTCATCTCAATGCTCCATGCTCCTTGAAATCAAAATGATCCATGACTTCTGTCATCACAATGCTCCAAACCCTTGTGAACACAATGTTCCATAACACTTGTCATCACAACGCTCCATGATGCCTGTCATCACAATACTCCATGGACTTTTCCTCACAATGCTCCATGACATTTGCCATCAGAATTCTAAATACACTTGTCATTACAATGCTTCCTGAAACTTGTCGTCAGAATGCTCCTTGAAACCTGTCACGAAAAGGCTCCATGCCATTTTCATCACAATGCCCAATGCTGTTTTCATCACAATGCTCCATGCCATTGTCATCAAAATACTCCACAAGCTTGTCATCAGAATGCTCCCTGACCCTTGTCATCACAATGCTCCAAGCCATTGTCATCACAATGCTCCATTGCCTTTGTCATCAGAATCCTCCATGACAATTGGCATCACAATGCTCCATGCCATTGTCATCACAATGGGCCATTACATATCTCATCACAATGATCCCTGACACCTCTCTTCACAATACTGCATGACCTGGTCATCACAATGCTCCATGCCCTTGTCATCACAATGTGCCATTCCAACTGTCATCAAAATAATCCATGAAACTTATTAGACCAATGCTCCATGCCCTTGTCATCACAATTCTCCATGCCCTTTTTATCACAATGCTCCATGACTCCAGTCATCACAATGCTTCATGAACTTTGTCTTCACAATGGTCCATGCCCTCATCATCAACAGTCTCTGTGACCTTTTTAACCACAATTTTCCATTAATTTTTTATCACAATGCTCTTTGACCCTTGTCATCACAATGCTCTATGCCTTTCTAAGCACAATGCTCCTTGCCCTTGTCATCAGAGAGCTTCATGACCCCTGTCATCACAAGCTCTGTGACTCCCGTCATCACAATGCTTCATAACATTTGTCATCACAATGGTCCATGCCCGCATCATCACAAGGCCCTGTTACGTTTGTTACCACAATGCTCCATGAACTTGTCATCCCAATGTTCAATGCCTTTGTCACAAAAATACTCCATGACCCTTGTAATCAAAATGTGCAACGTGCTTTTCATCACAAAGGTCCACAAATTTGTCATTGCAATGCTCCATAAATATTGTAATCTCAATGCTCATTGCCCTTCTAATCACAGTGCTCCATTACCCCGGTCATAACAATGATCCATGACCCCTGCCATCACAATGTTCCACGGCCTTGTCATCACAAGGCTCCATGACAATTGTCATCACAATGCTCCAAGACCCCTGTAATCACAATTCTCCATGCCCTTGTCATCACAAAACTCCATGACACATGTCATCAGAATGTTCCATGGCCCGCTCATCAAAATGAGGCATGCCCTTGTCATCACAGTGCTCCTAGACCCCTGTAATCACAATGCACCATGCCCCTTTTCATCTCAATGCTCCATGAACCCTGTCATCACAATGCATCATGCCCATCACCATAATGCTTCCGGCTATTGTCAGTGCAATGAAATCAAAACTCTCCATGACCTCTGTCATCACAATGCTCCCAGACTCCTCTCATCACAATACTCCATGAACATTTTCAGGGCAGTGCTTCATGACCCTTTTCATCACAATGATCCATGACCTTGTCATCCCAATGCTCCATGACCCCTGTATTCACAATGATCCGTGACACATGTCATCACAGTGCTCCATGACACCTGTCATCACAATGCTCCATGCCTTCGTCAGCAAAATTCTACATGACCTTGTCATTACAATGCTCTATGCGCTTGTCATCACAATGCTCCAAGACCCCTTAAATCACAATGCTCCATGCCCTTTTTCATCTCAATTTTCCATGAACCCTGTCATCACAATGCACCATGCCCATTATCATAATGCTTCAGGCTATTATCATTACAATGAAATCAAAATTCTCCATGACCTCTGTCATCAAAATGCTTCCAACTGTTGTGATCATAATGTTCCATAACACTTATCATCACAACACCCCATGACGATCATCATCACAATTATCCATGGTCTTGTCATCACAATGCTCCATGATCTTTGCCATCACAATGCTCAATACACTTGTCATCACAATGCTCCCTGACACTTGTCAGTATGCTCCTTTAACCCTGTCATGACAAGGCTCCATGCCTTTTTCATCACAATGATCCATGCACTTTTCATCACAATGTTCCAAGACGCCTGTAATCACAATGCTCCTAGCCTTTGTCATCACAAAGCTACCTGATGCATGTAATCGGAATTCTCCATGGCCTTCTCCTCACAATGCTCCATGTCATTGTCATCACAATGCTCCATGAACTCTCTCATCACATTGCTCCATGCCCTTGTCCTTACAATCCTCCATGACCCATGTATCACAGTGTTCTGTGCCCTTGTCATCACAATGCTTCATGCCCACTCTCGTCACAATAATCCATGAAATATTTCAGACCAATGCTCAATGACCTTCTCATCACAATGCTCCATTAACTCTGTCATAACAATGCTCCATGACCCCTGAGATCACAATGTTCCACGGCCTTGTCATCACAAGGCTCCATGACCCTTGTCACCACAATGCTCCAAGACACCTGTAATCAAAATGCTCCATGCCCTTTTTCATCTCCATGCTCCATTAACACTGCCATCACAATGCACCATGCCCATCATCATAATTCTTCAGGCTATTGGCATTAAAATGAAATCAAAATTCTCCATGACCTCTGTCATCATAATGCTCCAAACCCTTGTGATCACAATGTTCCATAACACTTATAATCACAACACTCCATGACGCTCATCATCACAATTATCCATGGTCTTGTCATCACAATGCACCATGATCTTTGTCATCACAATGCTCAATACACTTGTTGTCACAATGCTCCTTGACACTTGTCGTCAGTATGCTCCTTGAACCCTGTCATGACAAGGATCCATGCCTTTTTCATCACAATGATCCATGACCTTTTCATCACAATGCTCCATGACCCCTATCATCACAATACTCCATGAATATTTTCAGCCCAATGCTCCATGACATTCTCCTCACAATGCTCCATGACCAATATCATCACGATGCTCCATGACCACTGTCATCACAACAGTCCATGACACCTGACAACACAATGATCCGTGACTCTTGTCATCACAATGCTCCATGCCATTGTCATCACAATGCTTCATTCCAACTCTCATTGCAATAATCCATGAATCTTATTAGACCAATGCTCCATGCCCTTGTCATCACAATGCTCCATGCCCTTGTTATCACAATGCACCATGAACACTGTCATCCCAATACTCCATTAACTTTTTCAGCCGAATGCTCCATGACCCTTGTCATCACAATGATCTATGCCCTTGTCATCCCAATGCTCCATGACACCGGTCACCACAATGCTCCATGCCTTTGTCAGCAAAATGCTACATGACCTTCTCATTACAATGCTCTATGCGCTTGTCATCACAATACTCCATTACAATTGTCATCACAATCCTCCATGAAACTTGGGATCACATTGCTTCATGCCCTTGTCATCATAATGCTCCATGATGCCTGTTATCACAATACTCCATGGCCTTTTCATCACAATGCTCCATGACCTTTCTCATCACAATTCTCAATACAATTGTCATCACAATGCTTCATGACACTTGTCGTCAGAATGCTCATTGAACCCTGTAACAAAAGCGCTCCATGCATTTTTCATCACAAAGCCCCATGCCATTTTCATCACAATGCTCCATGCCATTGTCATCAAAATACTCCACAAGGTTGTCATCAGAATGCTCCATGACACTTGTCATCACAATTCTTCATGCACTTCTCAGCACAATGCTCCCTGACCCTTGTCATCACAATGCTCCCAGCCATTGTCATCAAAATGCTCCATTACATTTGTCATCAGAATCCTCCATGACACTTGGCATCACAATGCTCCATGCCATTGTCATCTCAATGGGCCATTACATATGTAATCACAATGCTCCCTGACACCTCTCTTCACAATAATGCATGACCTGGTCATCACAATGTTCCATGCCCTTGTCATCACAATGCACCATTCCAACTGTCATCACAATAATTCATGAAACTAATTAGACCAATGTTCCATGCACTTGTCATCACAATGCTTCATGCCCTTGTTATCACAATGTTCCAAGAACCCTGTAATCAGAATGCTCCTTGCCCCTTTTCATCAGTATGCTCCATGAGACTAGTCATCACAGGGCTCCATGGTTTTCTCATCATAATGTTTCAGGAGATTGTCATCACAATGCTTCACGACCATGTCATGAAAATTCTCAATGACCCTTCTCATCATAATGCTCCAAGCCCTAGTCATCACAATGCTCCATTATATTTGTCATCACAATCCTCCATTACAGTTGGCATCACAATGCTCCCTTCCATTGTCATCACAATGGACCATGACATATGTCATCACAATGCTCTCTGACAAGTCTCTTCACAATACTCCATGACTTATCATCACAATCCTCCATGCCCTTGTCATCACAATGCACCATGTCCACTGTCATCACAATAATCTCTGAAACTTATCACCACAACTCTCCATGTCCCTGTCATCACAATGTTCCATGCTCTTGTCATCACAATGCTCCATGACCCCTGTCATCACAATGCTCCGTGAATCCAGTCATCACATTGCTTCAAAACGTTTGTCATCACAACGGTCCATGCCCCCGTCATCACAAGGCTCTGTGACCTTTGTAACCACAATGCTCCATGAACTTTTCATCACAATGCTCCGTGACCCTTGTCATCACAATGGTCCATGCCTTTGTCAGAACAATATTCCATGACCCTTGTCATCACAATGTGCCACACGCTTTTCATCACAATGATCCACAACCTTGTCATCGCTATGCTCCATAAAACTTGTAATCACAATTCTCCATGCACTTCTCATCCAAATGCTCTCTCACCTGAGATATCACAATGTTCCATCACTAGTCATCACAATCCTCCCTCAACCCTGTAATCACAAAGTTCCAGGACCCCTCTGACATCACAATTTTCCATAACAACTCTCATCAAAATGCTCCATGGCACTTTTCATCCCAAAGCTCCATGACCCATGGCATCACAATGTTCTGTAACCCCTGTCAACAAAATGTTCCATTACACTTTTCAACAAATTGCTGCATGACCCTGTCATCAAAATGATCCCTCACCTTCTCATCACAATGCACCACACGCTTGTCATCAAAATGCTCCATGACCTCTGTCATCACAAAGCTCCAGGACCCTTGGCATCACAATGCTCCATGTCATTGTCATCACAATGCTCCATGAACACTCTCATCCCATTGCTCCATGCACTTGTCATCACAAAGCTCCATGACACTTGTCATCACAATGCTCGATGCACTTCTCATCAAAATGCTCCATGCCATTTTCATCACAATCCTCCATGACTCATGTATCTCAGTGTTCCGTGCCCTTGTCATCACAATGCTCCATGCCCAATCTCATCACAATAATCCATGAAAGCTTTCAGGCCAATGCTCAATGCCCTTCTCATCACAATGCTCCATTACCTCTGACATAACAATGCTCCATGACCCCTGCCATCACAATGTTCCACGGCCTTGTCATAACAAGGCTCCATGACCCTTGTCATCACAATGGTCCAAGACCCCTGTAATCACAATGCTCCATGCCCTTTTCATCACAAAGCTCAATGACACATGTCATCAGAATGTTCCATGGCCTTCTCATCACAATGCTCCATGCCCTTGTCATCACAATGCTCCAAGACCCCTGTAATCACAATGCTCCATGCCCCTTTTCATCTCAATGCTCCATGAAACCTGTCATCACAATGCACCATGCCCATCATCATAATGCTTCCGGCTATTGTCAGCACAATGAAATCAATATTCTCCATTACCTCTGTCATCACAATGCTCCATGACCTTTGTCATCACAATTCTCCATGCACTTGTCAGCACAATGCTCCCTGACCCTTGTCATGTCAATGCTCCAAGCCATTTTCATCAAAATGCACCATTACCTTTGTCATCAGAATCCTCCATGACACTTGGCATCACAATGCTCCATCCCCTTGTCACCAAAATGCACCATTCCAACAGTCATCACAATAATACATGAAATTTATGAGACCAATGATCCATGTCCTTGTCATCACAATGCTCCATGCACCTTGTCATAACAATGCTTCATGACCCCTGTCATCACAGTGCTCCGTGACTCCAGTCATCACAATGCTTCATGACCTTTGTCATCACAATGGTCCATGCCATCGTCATCAAGAGTCTCTGTGATATTTTTAACCACAATGCTCCATGAACTTTTCATCACAATTCTCTTTGACCCTTGTCATCACAATGCTCTATGCCTTTCTCAGCACAATGCTCCATGACCCTTGTCATCACAATGCTCCATGCGCTTGTCAGCACAATGCTCCATGACACATGTCATTACAATGCACCATGCGCTTTGTCATAACAGTGCTCCACAATCTTGTCCTCACAATGCTCCATAAACCTTGTCATCACAATGCTCCATGAACTTCTCATCAAAATGCTCTCTCATCACTGATATCACAATGTTACTTCACTATTCGCCACAATACTCCCTCACCCCTGTCATCACAATGTTCCATGACTCCTGTCATCACAGTGCTACATGCACTTATCATCACAATGTTCGATGATCCCTGACATCACAATGTTCCTTAACCGCCGTCATCAAAATGTTCCTTGACACTTTTCATCAAATTGCTCCATGACCCTGTCATCACAATGCTCCCAGCACTACTCATCACAATGCACAACGCCCTTGTCATCAAAATGCTCCATGACATTTGTCATCACAAATATCCATGACACTTGGCATCACATTGCTCCATGCCCTTGTCATCACTAAGCTCCATGACACATGTCATCCGAATGCTCCATGGCCTTCTCATCACAATGCTTCATGACCTTTGTCATCACAATGCTCAATACACTTGTCATCACAATGCTCCCTGACACTTGTCATCAGAATGCTCCTTGAACCCTGTCACGAAAAGGCTCCATGCCTTTTTCATCACAATGATCCCTGCCCTTTTCATCACAGTGCTACAAGATCCCTGTAATCAAAATGCTCCATGCGCTGGTCATCACAAAGCTCAAAGACGCATGTCCTCAGAATGCTCCTTGGCCTTCTCTTCACAATGCTCCGTGCCCTTGTCATCACAATGTTCCAAGACCCCTGTAATCACAATGGTCCATGCCCCTTTTCTTCAGTATGCTATATGAGACTTGTCATCACAAGGCTCCATGGATTTCTCATCACAATGCTCCAGGACCTTGTCATCACAATGCTTCACAACTTTGTGAAGAAAATTCTCAATAGCCCTTGTCATCATATTGCTCCAAGCCCTAGTCATCACAGTGCTCCATTTTATTTGTCATCACAATCCTCCATTACATTTAGCATCACAATGCTCCATGCCATTATCATCGCAATGGACCATGACATATGTCATCACAATGCTCCCTGACACCTGTCTTCACAATACTCCATGACCTTCTCATCACCGTGATCCATACCCTTGTCATTACAATGCACCATGTCCACTGTCATCACAATAATCTATGAAAGTTGTCAGACCAATGCTCCATGCCCCTGTCACCACAATGCTCCATGCCCTTGTCATCACAATGCTCCATGACCCCTATCATCACAATGCTCCGTGAATCCAGTCATCACAATGCTTCATAACGTTTGTCATCAAAACGGTCCATGCCCGTGTCATCACAAGGCTCTGTGACCATTGTAACCACAATGCTCCATGAACTTTTCATTACAATGCTCCGTGACCCTTGTCATCACAATGCTCCATGCCTTTGTCAGGACAATGCTCCTTGACCCTTGTCATCACAATGTGCCACGTGCTTTTCATCACATCGGTCCATAAGCTTGTAATCACTATGCTCAATAAACCTTGTAATCACAATGCTCCATGAACTTCTCATCCAAATGCTCTCTCACCAGAGATATCACAATGATCTATCACTAGTCATCACAATACCCCTCACGCCTGTAATCATAATGTTCCATGACACCTGTCATCACAGTGCTACATACTCTTATCATCACAATGTTCCATGACCCCTGACATCACAATGTTCCATAACCGCTGTCATCAAAATGCACCATGACCCTTTTCATCCCAAAGCTCCATGACCCCTGACATCACAATGTTCTATACCCCCTACCCTCAAAATATTCCATTACATTTTCATCAAATTGCTGCATGACCCTGTCATCAAAATGCTCCCTGCCCTTCTCATCACAATGCAACACACCATTGTCATCGAAATGCTCGCTGTTATTTGTCATCACAAATCTCCGTGAACATTGGCATCACAATGCTCCATGTCATTGTCATCACAAAGCTCCATGAACACTCTCATCACATTGCTCCATGCCCTTGTCATCACAAAGCTCCATGACACTTGTCATCACAATGCTCGATGCCCTTCTCATCACAATGCTCCATGCCCTTGTCATTACAATCCTCCATGAACCATGCATCACAGTGTTCTGCGCCCTTGTCATCCCAATGCTCCATGCCCACTCTCATCACAATAATCCATGAAATATTTTAGACCAAAGCTCAATGCCCTTCTCATCACAATGCTCCATTACCTCTGTCATAACAATGCTCCATGACACCTGCCATCACATTGTTCAACGGCATGTCATCACAAGGCTCCATGACCCTTGTCATCACAATGGTCCAAGACCCCTGTAATCACAATGCTCCATGCCCTTGTCATCACAGTGCTCCATGACGCATGTCATCAGAATGTACCATGGCCTTCTCATCACAATGATCCATGCCCTTGTAATCACAGTGCTCCAAGACCCCGGTAATCACAATGCTCCATGCCCCTTTTCATCTCAATGCTCCATGAACCCTGTCATTACAATGCACCATGCCCATCATCATAATGTTTCAGGCTATTGTCATCACAAGGAAATCTAAATTCTCCATGACCTCTGTCATCATAATGCTCCAAACCCTTGTGATCTCAATGTTCCATAAGACTTATCATCACAACACCCCATGACGCTCATCGTCACAATTATACATGGTCTTCTGATCACAGTGCTCCATGACCTTTGTCATAAAATGCTCAATACACTTGTCATCACAATGCTCCCTGACACTTGTTGTCAGTATGCTTTTTGAAACCTCTCATGACAAGTCTCAATGCCTTTTTCATCACAAGGATACATGCCCATTTCATCACAATGCATCAAGACACCTGTAATCACTATGCTCCACAACCTTCTCATCAGAATGCTCCATGGCCAATATCATCACAATGCTCCATGACCACTGTCATCACAACACTCCATGACACCTGACAACACAATGATCCGGAACTCTTGTCATCAAAATGCTCCATTCCCTAGTCATCACAATGCTCCATGACCCCTGTCATCACAATACTCCATGAACATTTTCAGCCCAATGCTCCATGACACTTGTCATCACATTGAACCATGCCCTTGTCTTCCCAATGCTCCATGACACTTGTATTCACAAAGCTCCGTGACGCTTGTCATCACAGTGCTCCATGACACCTGTCATCACAATGCTCCATGCCTTTGTCAGCAAATGCTACATAACCTTGTCAATACAATGCTCTATGCACTTGTCATCACAGTACTCCATTACCATTGTCATCACAAACCTCCATGAACCTTGGGATCACATTGTTTCATGCCCTTGTCATCACAGTGCTCCATGATCCTTGAAATGAAAATGATCCATGACCTCTCTCATCACAATGCTCCAAACCCTTGTAATCACTATGTTCCATAAAACTTGTCATCACAACGCTCCATGATGCCTGTCATCACAATACTCCATGGCTTTTTCATCACAATGCTCCATGACCATTGTCATCACAATTCTAAATACACTTGTCATTACAATGCTTCCAGAAACTTGTCGTCAGAATGCTCCTTGAAACTTGTCACGAAAAGGCTCCATGCCTTTTTCATCACAATGCCCCATGCCGTTTTCATCACAATGCTCCATGCCATTGTCATCAAAATATTCCACAAGCTAGTCATCAGAATGCTCCATGACCCTTGTCATCATAATTCTCCATGCACTTTTCAGCACAATGCTCCCTGACCCTTGTCATCACAATGCTCAAAGCCATTGTCATCACAATGCTCCATTACCTTTGTCATCAGAATCCTCCATGACACTTGGCATCACAATGCTCTATGCCATTGTCATCACAATGGGCCATTACATATCTCATCAAAATGCTCCCTGACAGCTGTCTTCACAATACTGCATGATGTGGTCATCACAATGCTCCATGCCCTTGTCATCACAATGTGCCACACCCTTGTCATCAAAATGCTCCATGAATTTTCATCACAAAGCTCCATGACCCTTGGCATCACAATGCTCCATGTCATTGTCATCACAATGCTCCATGAACCCTCTCATCATATTGCTCCATTCCCTTGTCATCACAAAGCTCCATGACTCTTGTCATCACAATGCTCGATGCCCTTCTCATCACAATGCTCCATGCCCTTGTCATTACAATCCTGCATGACCCAAGTATCACAGTGTTCCGTGCTCTTGTCATCACAAAGCTCCATGCCCACTCTCATCACAATAATCCATGAAACATTTCAGACCAAAGTTCCCTGCCCTTCTCATCAAAATGCTCCATTACACCTGTCATAAGAATGCACCATGACCCTTGCCATCACAATGATTCTCGGCCTAGTCTTCACAAGATTCCATGTCACTTGTCATCACATTGCTCAAGACCCCTGAAATCGCAATGCTCCATGTCCTTGTCATCACAAAGCTCCATGACGCATGTCATCAGAATGTTCCATGGCCTTCTCATCACAATGTTCCATGCCGTTGTCATCACAATGCTCCAAGAACCTTGTAATCACAATGCTCCATGCCCATTTTCATCTCAATGCTCCATGAACCCTGTCATCACAATGCACCATGCCCATCATCATAATGCTTCAGGCTATTGTCATCACAATGAAATCAATATTCTCCATGCCCTCTGTCATCGGAATTCTCCAAACCCTTGTGATAACAATGTTCCATAACACTTATCATCACAACACCCCATGACGCTCATCATCACAATTATCCATGGTCTTCCCATCACAATGCTCTATGATCTTTGTCATCACAATGCTCAATAGAGTTGTCATCCCAATGCACCCTGACACTTGTCGTCAGTATGCTCTTGAACACTGTCATGACAAGGCTCCATGCCTTTTTCATCACAATGATCCATGCACTTTTCATCACAATGCTCCAAGATCCCTGTAATCACAAATTGCCCATGCCCTTGTCATCACAAAACTACATGACGCATGTCATCAGAATGCTCCATGGCCTTCTCATCACAATGCTCCATGCCCTAGTCATCACAATGCTCCAAGACCCCTGTAATCAGAAGGCTCCATGCCCCTTTTCATCAGAATGCTCCATGAGACTTGTCATCACAAGTCTCCATGATCATCTCATCACAATGCTCCAGGACCTTGTCATCACCATGCTCCATTCCCTTGTCATCACAGTGCTCCATGACCCCTGTCATCACAATAATCCATGAATATTTTCAGACCAATGCTCCACGACCTACTCATCACAATGCTCCATGGACAATATCGTCACAATGCTCCATGACCACTGTCATCACAGCACTCCATGACACCTGACAACACAATGATCCTGGACCCTTGTCATCATAATGCTCCATTCCCTAGTCATCACAATGCTCCATGATCCCTGTCATCACCACACTCCATGAACATTTTCAGCCCAGTGCTCCATGACCCTTGCCATCACAATGAACAATGCCCTTGTCATCCCAATGCTCCATGACCCCTGTATTCACAATGCTCCATGAGACTTGTCATCACAATTCTCCATGGTCTTCTCATCACAATGCTCCAGGACCTTGTCATCACCATGCTCCATTCCATTGTCATCACATTGCTCCAGGACACATGTCATCACAATGCTCCATGCCTTTGTCAGCAAAATGCTTCATGACCTTGTCATTACAATGCTCTATGTGCTTGTCATCACAATACTCCATTTCCATTGTCATCACAATCCTCCATGAACTTTGGGATCACATTGCGTCATGCCCTTGTCATCACAATGCTCCATGCTCCTTGAAATCAAAATGATCCATGACCTCTGTCATCACAATGCTCCAAAATGTTGTGATCACAATGTACCATAACACTTGTCATCACAATGCTCCATGATGCGTGTCATCACAATACTCCATGCCCTTTTCATCACAATGCTCCATGACCTTTGTCATCACAATTCTCAATACACTTTTCATCACAGTGCTCACTGACACTTGTCCTCAGAATGCTCCTTGAACCCTGTCACGAAAAGGCTCCATGATTTTTTCATCACAATGCCCCATGCCGTTTTCATCACAATGCTCCATGCCATTGTCATCAAAATACTCCACAAGCTTGTCATCAGAATGCTCCATGACCCTTGTCATCACAATTCTCCATGCACTTGTCAGCACAATGCTCCCTGACCGTTGTCATCACAATGCTCCAAGCCATTGTCCTCACAATGCTCCATTACCTTTGTCATCAGAATCCTCCATGACACTTGGCATCACAATGCTCCATGCCATTGTCATCACAATGGACCAATACATATGTCAGCACAATGCTCCCTGACACCTGTCTTCACAATACTGCATGACCTGGTCATCACAATGATCCATGCCCTTGTCATCACAATGCACCATTCCAACTGTCATTGCACTAATCCATGAAACTTATTAGACCAATGTTCCTTGCCCTTGTCATCAGAATGATCCATGCCGTAGTTATCAAAATGCTCCATGACCCCTGTCACCACAGTGCTCCGTTACTCCAGTCATCACAATGTTTCATGACTTTTGTCATCACAATTGTCCATGCCCTCGTCATCAACAGTCTCTGTGACCTTTTTAACCACAGTGCTCCATGAACATTTCATCACAATATTCTTTGACCCTTGTCATCACAATGCTCCATGCGCTTGTCAGCACAATGCTCCATGACACGTCATCACAATGCACCATGCGCTTGTCATCACAGTGCTCCACAATCTTGTCATCACAATGCTCCTTAAAATTTGTCATCCCAGTGCTCCATGCACTTCTCATCAAAATGCTCTCTCACCAATGATATCACAATGCTACATCACTGTTTGTCACAATACTCCCTCACCCCAGTCATCACAATGTTCCATGACTCCTGTCATCACAATGCTACATGCACATATCATCACAATGTTCGATGACCCCTGACATCACAATGTTCCATAACACCTGTCATCAAAATGTTCCATGACAGTTTTCATCAAATTGCTCCATGACCCTGACATCAGAATGCTCCCTGCCTTTCTCATCACAATGCACAACGCCCTTGCCATCAAAATGCTCCATGTCGTTTGTCATCACAAAGATCCATGACCCTTGGCATCACAATGCTCAATGTCATTGTCATCACAATGCTCCATGAATACTCTCATCACATTGCGCCATTCGCTTGTCTTCACAAAGCTCCATGACCCATGTCATCAGAATGCTCCATGGCCTTCTCATCACAATGCTCCATTCCCGTGCCATCAAAATGCTCCATTACCCATTCATAACAATGCTCCATGACCCATGTTATCACGGTGTACCATGGCCTTGTCATCATAATGCTCCATGACCCTTCTCATCACAATTCTCCAAGAACCCTGTAATCACAATGCTCTATGCCTCTTTTCATCTCAATGATCCATGAAACCTGTCATCACTATGCACCATGCCCATCATCATAATGCTTCATGCTATTGTCACCACAATGAAATCAAAATGCTCCATGATCTCTGTCATAACAATGATCCAAACCCTTTTGATCACAATATTCCATATCACTTGTCATCACAATGCCCCATGACACTCGTCATCACAATTATCAATGGGCTTCTCATCACAATTCTCCATGACCCTTGTCATCACAATGTGCCATGCGCTTTTCATCACAATGATCCACAACCTTGTCATCGCTATGATCCATAAACCTTGTAATCACAATTCTCCATTCACTTCTCATCCAAATGCTGTCTACAGAGATATCACCATGTTCCATCACTAGTTATCACAATCCTCCCTCACCCCTGTAATCACAGTGTTCCATGACCCCTGTCATCACAATGCTACATCCCCTTATCAACACAATGTTCCATGACCCCTGACATCACAATGTTCCATAACCCCTGTCGTCAAAATGCTCCATGACCCTTTTTATCCCAAAGCTCCATGACACATGGCATCACAATGTTCTATAACCTCTGTCATCAAAATATTCCATTACTCTTTTCATCAAATTGCTGCATGACCCTGTCATCAAAATGCTCCCTGCCCTTCTCATCACAATGCACCACACCCTTGTCATCAAAATGCTCCATGACATTTGTCATCACAAAGCTCCATGACCCTTGGCATCACAATGATCCATGTCATTGCCATCACAATGCTCCATGAACCCTCTCATCACATTGCCCCATGCCCTTGTCATCACAAAGCTCCATGACACTAGTCATCACAATGCCCGATGCCCTTCTCATCACAATTCTCCATGCCCTTGATATTACAATCTTCCATGACCCAAGTATCACAGTGTACCGTGCCCTTGTCATCACAATGCTCCATGCCCACTCTCATCACAATAATCCATGAAACATTTCAGACCAAAGGTCAATGCCATTCTCATCACAATGCTCCATAACAAGTGTCATAACAATGCTCCATGACCCCTGCCATCACAATGTTCCACGGCCATGTCATCACATTGCTCCATGCCCTTGTCATCACAAAAATCCATGACGTATGTTATCAGAATGCTCCATGGCCTTCTCCTCACAATGATCCATGTCCTTGTCATCACAATGCTCCAAGACCCCTGTAATCACAATGCTCCATGCCCCTTTTCATCAGAATGCTCCATGAGACTTGTCACCACAAGTATCCATGGTCATCTCATCACAATGCTCCGGGACCTTGTCATCATCATGCTCCATGACCCATGTCATCACAATACTCCATGAATATTTTCAGCCCAATGCTCCATGACCTTCTCATCACAATGCTCCATGACCAATATCATCACAATGCTCCATGACCACTGCCATCACTACACTCCATGACACGTGACAACACAATGATCTGTGACTCTTGTCATCACAATGCTCCAAGACCCCTGTAATCACAATATTCCGTGACCCCTGTCATCACAATACTCCATTAACTTTTTCAGCCAAATGCTCCATGACACTTGTCATCACAATGATACATGCCCTTGTCATCCCAATGCTCCAAGACCCCTGTATTCACAGTGCTCCGTGACGCTTGTCATCACTGAGCTTCATGACACATGACATCACCATGCTCCATGCCTTTGTCAGCAAAATGCTACATGACCTTGTCATTACAGTGCTCTATGTGCTTGTCATCACAATACTCCTTTACCATTGTCATCACAATCCTCCTTGAAACTTGGGATCACATTGATTCATGCCCTTGTCATCACAATGCTCCCTGCTCCTTGAAATCAAAATGATCCATGACCTCTGTCATCACAATGCTCCAAACCCTTGTGATCACAATGTTCCATAACACTTTTCATCACAAAGCTCCATGATGCCTGTCATCACAATACTCCATGCCCTTTTCATCACAATACTCCATGACTTTGTCATCACAATTCTCAATACACTTGTCATCACAATGCTCCCTGACATGGTCGTAAGAGTGCTCCTTGAACCCTGTCACAAAAAGGCTCCATTCCTTTTTCATCACAATGGCCCATGCCGTTTTCATCACAATGCTCCATGCCATTGTCATCAAAATATTCCACAAGCTTGTCATCAGAATGCTCCATGACTCTTGTCATCACAATTCTCCATGCACTTGTCAGCACAATGCTCCCTGACCCTTGTCATCACAATGCTCCAAACCCTTGTCATCACAATGCTCCATTACCTTTGTCATCAGAATCCTCCAGGACACTTGGCATCACAATGCTCCATGCCATTGTCATCACAATGGGCCATTACATATGTCATCACAATGCTCCCTGACACCTCTCTTCACAATACTGCATGCCATTGTCATCACAATGCGCAATTCCAACTGTCATCACAATAATCCATGAAACTTATTAGACCAATGCTCCATGCCCTTGTCATCACAATGCACCATGCCCTTGTTATCACAATGTCCCAAGACCCCTATAAGCAGAATGCTCGATGCCCCTTTTCATCAGTATGCTCCATGAGACTTCTCATCACAAGGCTCCATGATTTTCTCAACACAATGCTCCAGGACCTTGTCATCACAATGCTTCACGACATTGTCATGAAAATTCTCAATGGCCCTTGTCATCATAATGCTCCAAGCCGTAGTCATCACAATGCTCCATTATATTTGTCATCACAATCCTCCATTACATTTGGCATCACAATGCTCCATGCCATTGTCATCGCAATGGACCATGACATATGTCATCACAATGCTCCCTGACACATGTCTTCTCAATACTCCTTGCCCTTGTCATCACAATGCTCCATGCCCTTTTCTTCACAATGCACCATGCCCACTCTCATCACAATAATCTATGAAACTTGTCGGACCAATGCTCCTTGCCCCTGTCATCACAATGCTCCATGCCCTTTCTTTTTTTTTTTTTTTTTTTTTTTTGCTGTACGCGGGCCTCTCACTGTTGTGGCCTCTCCCGTTGCGGAGCACAGGCTCCGGACGCACAGGCTCAGCGGCCATGGTTCACGGGCCCAGCCGCTCCGCGGCATATGTGATCCTCTCAGACTGGGGCACGAACCCGTATCCCCTGCATCGGCAGGCGGACTCTCAACCACTGCGCCACCAGGGAGGCCCAATGCCCTTTTCTTCACAATGCTCCATTACCTCTGTCATAACAATGCTCTATGACCCCTGTCATCACAATGTTCTATGCCCTTGTCATCACAAAGCTCCATGACACGTCATCAGAATGTTCCATGTCCTTCTCATCAAAATGCTCCATACCCTGGTCATCACAAGGCTCCAAGACCCCTGTAATAACAATGCTCCATGCCCCTCTTCCTCTCAATGCTCCATGAACCCTGTCATCACAATGCATCATGCCAATCATTATAATGCTTCCAGCTATTGTCAGCACAATGAAATCAAAATTCTCCATGACCCCTGTCATCACAGTACTCCAAGAACAATTTCAGCCCAATGCTCCATGACACTTGTCATCACAATGTTCCATGCCCTTGTCATCCCAATGCTCCATGACCCCTGTATTCACAATGCTCCGTGATGCTTGTCATCACAGTGCTCCTTGAAACTTGCATCACAATACTCCAAGCCTTTGTCAGCAAAATGCTACATGACCTTGTCATTACAATACTCTATGCGCTTGTCATCACAATATTCCTTTACCATTCTCATCACAATCCTCCATGAAACCTGGGATCACATTGCTTCATGCCCTTGTCATCACAATGCTCCCTGCTCCTTGAAATCAAATGATCCATGACCTCTGTCATCACTATGCTCCAAACCCTTGTGATCACAATGTTCCGTAACACTTGTCATCACAAAGCTCCATGATGCCTGTCATCACAATACTCCATGCCCTTTTCATCACAATGCTCCATGACCTTTGTCATCACAATTCTCAATACACTTGTCATCACAGTGCTCCCTGACATTGTCGTCAGAGTGCTCCTTGAAACCTGTCACCAAAAGGCTCCATTCCTTTTTCATCACAAAGCCCCATGCCATTTTCATCACAATGCTCCATGCCATTGTCATCAAAATACTCCACAAGCTTGTCATCAGAATGCTCCATGACACTTGTCATCACAATTCTCCATGAACTTGTCAGCACATGCTCCCTGACCCTTGTCATCACAATGCTCCAAACCATTGTCATCACAATGTTCCATTTCCTTTGTCATCAGAATCCTCCATGACACTTGGCATCACAATGCTCCATGCCATTGTCATCACAATGGGCCATAATATATGTCATCACAATGCTCCCTGATACCTCTCTTAACAATACTGCATACACTTGTCATAAAAATGCTCCATGCCCTTGTATCACAATGTTCCAAGTCCCCTGTAATCAGAATGCTCCAGGCCTCTTTTCATCAGTATGCTCCTTGAGATTTGTCATCACAAGCCTCCATGGTTTTCTCATCACAATGCTCCAGGACTTGTCATCACAATGCTTCACGACATTGTCATGAAAATTCTCAATGGCCCTTGTCAACATAATGCTCCACGCCCTAGTCATCACAATGATCCATTTTATTTGTCATCACATCCTCCATTACATTTGGCATCACAATGCTCCATGCTATTTTCATCGCAATGGACCATGACATAGGTCATCACAATGCTCCCTGACACCTGTCTTCACAATGCTCCATGCTCTTGTCATCATAATGCACCATGTCCACTGTCATCACAATAATCTATGAAACTTGTCAGAACAATGCTCCATGCCCCTGTCATCACAATGCTCCATGCCCTTGTCATCACAATGCTCCATGACCCCTGTCATCACAATGCTCCGTGACTCCAGTCATCACTATGCTTCATAATGTTTGTCATCACAACGGTCCATGCCCGCGTCATCACAAGGCTCTGTGACCTTTTTAACCACAATGCTCCATGAACATTTCATCACAATGCTCCGTGACCCTTGTCATCACAATGCTCCATGCCTTTGTCAGAACAATGCCCCATGAACCTTGTCCTCACAATGTGCCATGCGCTTTTCATCACAATGATCCACAACCTTGTCATCGCTATGCTCCATAAACCTTGTAATCACAATGCTCCATGAACTTCTCATCCAAATGCTCTCTCACATGAGATATCACAATGTTCCATCACTAGTCATCACAATCCTCGCTCAACCCTGTTATCAAAATGTTCCATGACCCCTGTCATCACAATGCTACATCCCCTTATCAGCACAATGTTCCTTGACCCCTGACATCACAATGTTCCATAACCTCGTCATCAAAATGCTCCATGACCCTTTTCATCCCAAAGCTCCATGATACCTGGCAACACAGTGTTCTATAATCCATGTCATCAAAATGTTCCATTATACTTTTCATCAAATTGCTGCATGACCCTGTCATCAAAATGCTCCCTGCCCTTCTCATCACAATGCACAACACACTTGTCATCAAAATGCTCCATGACCTTTGTTATCACAAAGCTCCATGATCCTTGGCATCACAATGCTCCATGCCATTGTCATCACAATGCTCCATGAACCATCTCATCACATTGCTCCATGCCCTTGTCATCAAAAGCTCCATGACACTTGTCATCACAATGCTCGATGCCCTTCTCATCACAATGCTCCATGCCCTTGTCATTACAATCCTCCATGACAAATGTATCACAGTGTACCGTGCACTTGTCATCACAATGTTCCATGCCCATTCTCATCACAATAATCCATGAAACATTTCAGACAAATGCTCAATGCCCTTCTCATCACAATGCTCCATTACCTCTGTCATAACAATGCTCCATGACCCCTGCCATCAAAATGTTCCATGGCCTTGTCATCACAAGGCTCCATTACCCTTGTCATCACAATGCTCCAAGACCCCTGTAATCACAATGCTCCATGCCCTAGTCATCACAAAGCTCCATGACGCATGCCATCAGAATGTTCCATGGCCTTCTCCTCAGAATGCTCCATGCCCTTGTCTTCACAATGCTCCAAGCCCCCTGTAATCACAATGCTCCATGCCCCTTTTCATCAGAATGCTCCATGAGACTTGTCATCACAAGTCTCCATCGTCATCTCATCACGATGCTCCAGGACCGTGTCATCACCATGCTCCATTCCCTAGTCATCACAATGCTCCATGACCCCTGTCATCACAATACTCCATGAATATTTTCAACTCAATGCTCCATGAACTTCTCATCACAATGCTCCATGACCATTATCATCACAATGCTCCATGACCACTGTCATCACAATGCGCCATTCCAACTGTCATCACAATAATCCATGAAACTTATTAGACCAATGCTCCATGCCCTTGTCATCACAATGCCCCATGCCCTTGCTATCACAATGTTCCAAGACCCCTGTAATCAGAATGCTCCATGCCCCTTTTCATCAGTATGCTCCATGAGACCTGTCATCACAAGGCTACATGGATTTCTCATCACAGTGCTCGAGGACCTTGTCATCACAATGCTTCACGACATTGTCATGAAAATTCTCAATGGCCCTTGTCATCATAATGCTCCAAGCCCTAGTCATCACAATGTTCCATTATATTTGTCATCACAATCCTCTATTACATTTGGCATCACAATGCACCATGCCATTGTCATCGAAATGGACCATGACATATGTCATCACAATGCTCCCTCACACCTGTCTTCACAAATCTCCATGATTTTCTCATCACAATGCTCCATGACCTTGTCATCACAATCCTCCATGACCCCTGTCAACACAATGCTCCTTGACTCCAGTCATCACAATGCTTCATAACATTTGTCATCACAACGATCCATGCCCGCGTCATCACAAGGCTCTGGGACATTTGTAACAACAATGCTCCATGAACTTTTCATCACAATGCTCCGTGACCCTTGTCATCACAATGCTCCATGCCTTTGTCAGAACAATGCTCCATGACCCTTGTCATGAAAATGTGCCACGGGCTTTCCATCACAATGATCCACCACCTTGTAATCGCTATGCTCCATAAACCTTGTAATCACAATGCTCCATGCTCTTCTCATCCAAATGCTCTCTCACCTGAGATATCACCATTTTCTCTCACTAGTCATCACAATCCTCGCTCACCACTGTAATCAAAATATTCCATGACCCCTGTCATCACCATGTTCCATTCCCTTGTCATCACAATGCTCCATGACCACTGTCATCACAATACTCCATGAATATTTTCAGCCAAATACTCCATGAACTTCTCATCACAATGCTCCATGACAAATATCATCACAATGCTCCATGACCACTGTCATCACAACACTCCATGACACCTGACAACACAATGATCTGGGACTCTTGTCATTACAATGCTCCATTCCCTAGTCATCACAGTGATCCATTAACACTGTCATCACAAGACTCCATGAATATTTTCAGCCCAATGCTCCATGACACTTGTCATCACAATGAAACATGCCCTTGTCATCCCAATGCTCCATGACCCCTGTATTCACAATGCTCCGTGACGCTTGTCATCACAGTGCTCCATGGCCCCTGGCATCACAATGCTCCATGCCTTTGTAAGCAGAATGCTACATGACTTTGTCATTACAATGCTCTATGCGCTTGTCATCAAAATACTCCATTACCATTGTCATCACAATCCTCCATGAAACTTGGGATCACATTGCTTCATGCCCTTGTTATCACAATTTTCCATGCTCCTTGAAATCAAAATGATCCATGACCTCTGTCATCACAATGCTCCAAACCCCTGTGATCACAATGTTCCATAGCACTTGTCATCACAACGCTCCATGATGCCTGTCATCACAATACTCCATGCCCTTTTCATCACAATGCCTCATGACCTTTGTCATCACAGTTCTCAATACACTTGTCATCACAATGCTCCCGGACCCTTGTAGTCAGAATGCTCCTTGAACCATGACACGAAAAGGCTCCATGCATTTTTCATCACAAAGCCCCATGCCGTTTTCATCACAATGCTCCATGCCATTGTCATCAAAATACTCCACAAGCTTGTCATCAGAATGCTCCATGACCCTTGTCATCACAATTCTCCATGCACTTGTCAGCACAATGCTCCCTGAAACTTGTCATCACTATGCTCCAAGGCATTGTCATCACAATGCTCCATTACCTTTGTCATCAGAATCCTCCATGACACTTGGCATCAAAATTCTCCATGCCATTGGAATCACAATGGGCCAATACATATGTCATCACAATGCTCCCTGACACCTCTCTTCACAATATTGCATGACCTGGTCATCACAATGCTCCATGCCCTTGTCATAACAATGCACCACTCCAACTGTCATCACAATAATCCATGAAACTTATTAGACCAATGCTCCATGTCCTTGTCATCACAATGCTCCATGTCCACTGTCATCGCAATCATCTATGAAACTTGTCAGACCCATGCTCCATGACCCTGTCATCACAGGGATCTATGCCCTTGTCATCACAATGCTCCAAGACCCCATAATCACAATGCTGCATGCCACTTATCATCAGAATGCTCCATGAGACTTGTCATCACAAGTATCCATGGTCTTCTCATCACAATGCTCCAGGACCTTGTCATCACCATGCTCCATTCCCTTGTCACCACAATGCTCCATGACCCCTGTCATCACAATACTCCATGAATATTTACAGCCCAGTGCTCCATGACCTTCTCATCACAATGCTCCAAGACCAATATCATCACAAAGCTCCTTGACCACTGTCATCACAACACTCCCTGACACCTGACAACACAATGATCCGGGACTCTTGTCATCACAATGCTCCATTCCCTAGTCATCACAATGCTCCATGACCACCGTGATCACAATAATCCATGAATATTTTCAGCCCAATGCTCCATGACGCTTGTCCTCACAATGATCCATGTCCTTGTCATCCCAATGCTCCATGACCCCTGTATTCACAATGCTCCGTGAAGTTTGTCATCACAGTGCTCCATGACACCTGTTATCACAATGCTCCATGCCTTTGTCATCAAAATGCTACATGCCCTTCTCATTACAATACTCTATGCGCTTCTCATCACAATACTCCATTACCATTGTCATCACTATCCTCCATGAACCTTGGGATCACGTTGCTTCATGCCCTTTTCATCACAATGCTCCATGCTTTTTGAAATCAATATGATCCATGACCCTTGTCATCACAATTCTCCATGCACTAGTCAGCACAATGCTCCCTGAAACTTGTCATCACTATGCTCCAAGCCATAGTGATCACAATGCTCCATTACCTTTGTCATCAGAATCCTCCATGACACTTGTCATCACAATGCTCCATGCCATTGTCATCACAATGAGCCAATGCATATGTCATCACAATGCTCCGTGACAACTCTTTTCACAATACTGCATGACCTGGTCATCACAATGCTCCATGCCCTTGTCATCCCAATGCGCCATTCCAACTGTCATCACAATAATCCATGAAACGTATTAGACCAATGCTCCATGCCCTTGTCATCACAATGCTCCATGCCCATGTTATCACAATGTTCCAAGACCCCTGTAATCAGAATGCTCCATGCCCCTTTTCATCAGTATGCTCCATGAGACTTGTCATCACAAGGCTCCATGGTTTTCTCATCACAATGCTCCAGGACCTTGTCATCACAATGCTTCACGACATTGTCATGAAAATTCTCATTGGCTCTTGTCATCATAATGCTCCAAGCTGTAGTCATCACAATGCTCCATTATATTTGTCATTACAATCCTCCATTACATTTGGCATCACAATGCTCCATGCCATTGTCATCGCAATGAACCATGACATATGTCATCACAATGCTCCCTGACACCTGACTTCACAATACTCCATGCCCTTGTCATCACAATGCTCCATGCCCTTGTCATCACAATGCACCATGTCCACTGTCATCACAATCATCTATGAAACTTGTCAGACCAATGCTCCATGCCCCTGTCATCACAGTGCTCCATGCCCTTGTCATCACAATGCTCCATGACCCCTGTCATCACAATGCCCCGTGACTCCAGTCATCACAATGCTTCATAACGTTTGTCATCACAACGGTCCATGACCACGTCATCACAAGGCTCTGTGTCCATTTTAACCACAATGATCCATGAACTTTTCATCACAATGCTCCGTGACCCTTGTCATCACAATCCTCCATGCCTTTGTCACAACAATGCTCCATGACCTTTGTCTTCACAATGTGCCATGCACTTTTCATCAAAATGATCCACAACCTTGTCATCGCTATGCTCCATAAACCTTGTAATCACAATGCTCCATGAACTTCTCATCCAAATGCTCTCTCACATGAGATATCACAATGTTCAACCACTAGTCATCACAATCCTCCCTCACCCCTGTTATCACAATGTTCCATGACACCTGTCATCCCAGTGCTACATCCCCTTATCTGCACAATGTTCCATGACCCCAGACATGACAATGTTCCATAACCCCTGTCATCAAAATGCTCCATGACAATTTTCATCCCAAAGATCCATAACCACTGGCAACACAATGTTCATAACCCCTGTCAACAAAATGTTCCATTACACTTTTCATCAAATTGCTGCATGACCCTGTCATAAAAATGCTCCCTGCCCTTCTCATCACAATGCACCACATCCTTGTCATCAAAATGCTCCATGACCATTGTCATCACAAAGCTCCATGGCCCTTGGCATCACAATGCTCCATGTCATTGTCATCACAATGCTCCATGAACCCTCTCATCACATGGCTCCATGAACTTGTCATCACAAAGCACCTTGACACTTGTCATCACAATGCTTGATGCCCTTCCCATCACAATACTCCATGCCCTTGTCATTACAATCCTCCATGACCCATGTATCACAGTGTTCCGTGCCCTTGTCATCACAATGCTCCATGCCCACTCTCATCACAATAATCCATGAAATATTTCAGACCAATGCTCAATGCCCTTCTCATCACAATGCTCCATTATCTCTGTCATAACAATGCTCCATGACCCCTGCCATCACAATGTTCCACGGCCTTGTCATCACAAGGCTCCATGACCCTTGTCATCACAATGCTCCAAAACCCCTGAAATCACAATGCTCCATGCACTTGTCATCACAAAACTCCATGACGCATGTCATCAGAATGTTCCATGGCCTTCTCCTCACAATGCTCCATGCCCTTGTCATCACAATGCTCCAAGACCCCTGTAATCACAATGTTCCATGCCCCTTATCATCAGAATGCTCCATGAGACTCGTCATCACAAGTCTCCAGGGTCATCTCCTCACAATGCTCCAGGAACTTGTCATCACCATGCTCCATTCCGTTGTCATCACAATTCTCCATGACCCCTGTCATCACAATACTCCATGAACATTTTCAGCCCACTGCTCCATGACCTTCTCATCACAATGCTCCATGAACAATATCATCACAATGCTCCATGACCACTGTCATCACAACACTCCATGACACCTGACAACCTAATGATCTGGGACCTTTGTCATCATAATGCTCCAAGACCCCTGTAATCACAATGCCCCATGACACCTGTCATCACAATACTCCAGGAACATTTTCAGCCCAATTCTCCATGACACTTGTCATCACAATGATCCATGCCCTTGTCATCCTAATGCTCCATGACCCCTGTAATCTCAGTGGTCCGTGACGCTTGTCATCACAGTGCTCCATGACACATGTCATCACAATGCTCTATGCCTTTCTCAGCACAATGTTCCATGCCCTTTTCATCACAATGCTCCATGACCCCTGTCATCACAATGCTCCATGACTCCAGTCATCACAATTCTTCATAACATTTGTCATCACAATGGGCGATACCCACGTCAAAACAAGGCTCTGTTACCTTTGTAACCACAATGCTCCATGAACTTTTCATCACAATGCTCCGTGACCCTTGTCATCACAATGCTCCATGTCTTTGTCAAAAAAATGCTCCATGACCCTTGTCATCACAATGTGCCACGTACTTTTCATCCCAACGGTCCACAAATTTGTCATCACAATGCTCCATGAACCTTGTAATCACAATGCGCCATGCACTTCTCATCACAATGCTCCATTACCACTGTCATAACAATGCTCCATGACACCTGCCATCACAGTTTTCTATGCCCTTGTCATCACAATGCTCCAAGACCCCAGGAATCACAATGCTCCATGCCCCTCTTCATCTCAATGCTCCATGAACCGTGTCATCACAATGCATCATGCCAATTATAATAATGCTTCCGGCTATTGTCAGCACAATGAAATCAAAATTCTACATGACCCCTGTCATCACAGTACTCCATGAACATTTTCCGCCCAATGCTCCATGACCCTTGTCATCACAATGATCCATGCCCTTGTCATCCCAATGCTCCATGACCCCTGTATTCTCAATGCTCCGTGACGCTTGTCATCACAGTGCTCCATGAAACTTGTCATCACAATGCTCCATGCCTTTGTCAGCAAAATGCTACATGGCCTTTTCATTACAATGCTCTTTGCGCATGTCATCACAATACTCCTTTACCATTGTCATCACAATCCTCCATGAAACTTGGAATCACATTGCTTCATGCCCATGTCATCACAATGCTCCCTGCTCCTTGAAATCAAAATGATCCATGACCTCTGTCATCACAATGCTCCAAACCCTTGTGATCACAATGTTCCGTAACACTTGTCATCACAAACTCCATGATGCCTGTCATCACAATACTCCATGCCCTTTTCATCACAAAGCTCCATGACGCATGTCATCAGAATGTTCCATGGCCTTCTCCACACAATGCTCCATGCCCTTGTCATCACAATGCTCCAAGAACCCTGTAATCACAATGCTCCATGCCCCTTTTCATCAGAATACTCCATGAGATTTGTCATGACAAGTCTCCATGTTCATCTCATCACAGTGCTGCAGGACCTTGTCATCACCATGCTCTATTCCCTTGTCATCACAATGCTCCATGACACCTGTCATCACAATACTCCATGAACATTTTCAGCCCAATGCCCCATGACCTTCTCATTACAATGCTCCAAGACCAATATCATCACAATGCTCCATGATCACTGTCATCACAACACTCAATGACACCTGAAAACACAATGATCTGGGACACTTGTCCTCACAATGCTCCATTCCCTAGTCATCAAAATGCTCCATTACCCCTGTCATCACAATACTCCATGAACATTTTCAGCCCAATGCTCCATGACTCTTGTCATCACAATGATCCATGCCCTTGTCATCCCAATGCTCCATGACCCCTGTATTCACAATGCTCTGTGACGCTTGTCATCACAGTGCTCCATGACACCTGTCATCACAATGCTCCATGCCTTTGTCAGCAAAATGCTACATGACCTTGTCATTACAATGCTCTATGTGCTTGTCATCACAATACTGCATTACCATTGTCATCACTATCCTCCATGAAACTTGGGATCTCATTGCTTCATGCCCTTGTCATCACAATGCTCCATGCTCCTTGAAATCAAAATGATCCATGACCTCTGTCATCGCAATGCTCCAAACCCTTGTGATCACAATGTTCCATAAGACTTTTCATCACAATGCTCCCTGAAGCCTGTCATCACAATACTCCATGCCCTTTTCATCACAATGCTCCATGACCTTTGTCATCACAATTCTCAATACACTTGTCATCACAATGCTCCCTGACACTTGTCCTCAGAAGGCTCCTTGAACCCTGTCACGAAAAGGCTCCTTGCCTTTTTCATCACAAAGCCCCATGCCGTTTTCATCACAATGCTCCATGCCATTGTCATCAAAATACTCCACAAGCTTTTCATCAGAATGCTCCATGACACTTGTCATCACAATTCTCCATGCACTTGTCAGCACAATGCTACCTGAAGCTTTTCATCACTATGCTCCAAGCCATTGTCATCTCAATGCTCCTTTACCTTTGTCATCAGAATCCTCCATGACACTTGGCATCAAAATGCTCCATGCCATTGTCATCACAATGGGCTAATACATATGTCATCACAATGCTCCGTGACAACTCTTTTCACAATACTGCCTGACCTGGTCATCACAATGCTCCATGCCCTTGTCATCACAATGCGCCATTCCAACTGTCATCACAATAATCCATGAAATTTATTAGACAAATGCTCCATGCACTTGTCATCACAATGTTCCATGCCCTTGTTATCACAATGTTCCAAGACCCATGTAATCAGAATGCTCCATGCCCCTTTTCATCAGTATGCTCCATGAGAATTGTCATCTCAAGGCTCCAAGGATTTCTCATCACAATGCTTCAGGACCTTGTCATCACAATGCTTCACGACATTGTCATGAAAATTCTCAATGGCCCTTGTCATCATAATGCTCCAAGCCGTAGTCATCACAATGCTCCATTATATTTGTCATTACAATCCTCCATTACATTTCGCATCACAATGCTCCATGCCATTGTTATCGCAATGGACCATGAGATATGTCATCACAATGCTCCCTGACAACTGTCTTCACAATACTCCATGACCTTGTCATCATAATGCTCCATGCCCTTGTCATCACAGTGCACCATGTCCACAGTCATCACAATCATCTATGGAACTTGTCTGACCAAAGCTCCATGCCCCTGTCATCACAGTGCTCCATGCCCTTGTCATCACAATGCTCCATGACCCCTGTCATTACACTGCCCCGTGTCTCCAGTCATCACAATGCTTCATGACGTTTGTCATCACAATGGTCCATGCCCACAATATCAAAAGGCTCTGTGACCATTTTAACCACAATGCTCCATGAACTTTTCAGCACAATGCTCCGTGACCCTTGTCATCACAATGCTCCATGCCTTTGTCAGAACAATGCTCCATGACCCTTGTCATCAAAATGTGCCATGTGCTTTTCATCACAATGATCCACAAACTTATCATCGCTATGCTCCATAAACTTGTAATCACAATGCTCCATGAACTTCTCATCCAAATGCTCTCTCACATGAGATATCACAGTGTTCCATCACTAGTCATCACTATCCTCCCTCATCCCTGTTATCACAATGTTCCATGACCCCTGTCATCACAATGCTACATCCCCTTATCTGCACAATGTTCCATGACCCCTGACATCACAATGTTCCATAACAACTGTTACCAAAATGTTCCATTACACTTTTCATCAAATTGCTGCATGACCCTGTCATCAAAATGCTCCCTGCCCTTCTCATCACAATGCACCACACACTTTTCATCAAAATGCTCCATGACCTTTGTCATCACAAAGCTTCATAACACTTGGCATCACAATGCTCCATGTCATTGTCATCACAATGCTCCATGAACCCTCTCATCACATGGCTCCATGCCCTTGTCATCAAAAAGCACCATGACACTTGTCATCACAATGATCCATGCCCTTGTCATTACTATCCTCCATGACCCATGTATCACAGTGTTCCGTTCCCTTGTCATCACAATGCTCCATGCCCACTCTCTTCACAACAATCCATGAAACATTTCAGACCAATGCTCAATGCCCTTCTCATCACAAGGCTCCATTACCTCTATCATAACAATGCTCCATGACACCTGCCATCACAATGTTCCACGGCCTTGTCATCACAAGGCTCCATGACTCTTGTCATCACAATGCTCCAAGACCCCTCTAATCACAATGCTCCATGCCCTTTTCTTCACAAAGCTCCATGACGCATGTAATCAGAATGTTCCATGGCCTTCTCCTCACAATGCTCCATGCCCTTGTCATCACAATGCTCCAAGACCCCTGAAATCACAATGCTCCATGCCCCTTTTCATCAGAATGCTCCATGAAACTTATCATCACAAGTCTCCCTGGTCATCTCATCACAATGCTCCAGGACCTTCTCATCACCACGCTCCATTCCATTGTCATCACAATGCTCCATAACACCTGTCATCACAATACTCCAGGAATATTTTCAGCCCAGTGTTCCATGACCCTTGTCATCACAATGATCCATGACCATGTCATCCTAATGCTCCATGACCCCTGTATTCACAATGATCCGTGACGATTTTCATCACAGTGCTCCATGAAACATGTCATCACAATGCTGTATGCCATTCTCAGTACAATGCTCCATGCCCTTTTCATCACAGTGCTTCATGACCCCTGTCATCACAATGCTCCGTGACTCCAGTCATCACAATTCTTCATAACATTTGTCATCACAATTGTCGATACCCATGTCATCACAAAGCTCTGTGACCTTTGTAAACACAATTCTCCATGAACTTTTCATCACAATGCTCCGTGACACTTGTCATCACAATGCTCCATGCCTTTGTCAGAAAAATGCTCCATGACCCTTGTCATCACAATGTGCGAAACGCTTTTCATTCCAACGGTCCACAAATTTGTCATCGCAATGCTCCATAAAACATGTAATCACAATGCTCCATTCCCTTCTCATCACAATGCTCCATTACCCCTGTCATAACAATGCTCCATTACCACTGCCATCACAATGTTCCACGGCCTTGTCTTCACAAGGCTCCATGACACTTGTCATCACAATGCTCCAAGAGTCCTGTAAGCACAATGCTCCATGCCCTTGTCATCACAAAGCTCCAGGACACATGTCATCAGAATGTTCCATGTCCTTCTCCACACAATGCTCCATACCCTTGTCATCAAAATGCTCCAAGTCCCCTGTAATCACAATGCTCCATGCCCCTTTTCATCTCAATGCTCCATGAAACCTCTCATCACAATGCATCATGCTAATCATCATAATGCTTCCGGCTATTGTCAGCAAAATGAAATCAAAATTCTCCATGACCTCTGTCATCACAATGCTCCATGACACCTGTCATCACAATGATCTATGCCCTTGTCATCCCAATGCTACATGACCCCTGTATTCACAATGCTCCGTGATGCTTTTCATCACAGTGCCCCATGACACTTGTCATCACAATGCTCCATGCCTTTGTCAGCAAAATGCTACATGACCTTGTCATTATAATGCTCTATGCGCTTGTCTTCACAATACTCCATTACCGTTGTCATCACAATCCTCCATGAACCTTGGGATCACATTGCTTCCTGCCCTTGTCATCAAAATGCTCCATGCTCCTTGAAATCAAAATGATCCATGACCTCTGTCATCACAAAGCTCCAAAACCTTGTGATCACAGTGTTCCATAACACTTGTCATCACAATGCTCCATGATGCCTGTCATCACAATACTCCATGCCCTTTTCATCACAATGCTCCATGACCTTTGTCATCACAATTCTCAATACACTTGTCATCACAATGCTCCCTGACACTTGTCATCAGAATGCTCCTTGAACCCTGTCACGAAAAGACTCCATTCCTTTTTCATCACAATGCCCCATGCAGTTTTCATCACAATGCTCCATGCCATTGTCATCAAAATACTCCAAAAGCTTGTCATCAGAATGCTCCATGACCCTTGTCATCACAATTCTCCATGCACTTGTCAGCACAATGCTCCCTGACCCTTGTCATCACAATGCTCCAAGCCATTGTCATCACAACTCTCCATTACCTTTGTCATCAGAATCCTCCATGACACTTGGCATCACAATGCTCCATGCCATTGTCATCACAATGGGTCATTACATATGTCATCACAATGCTCCCTGACACCTGTGTTCACAATACTACATGACCTGGTCATCACAATGCTCCATGCCCTGGTCATCACAATGCGCCATTCCAACTGTGATCGCAATAATCCATGAAACTTATTAGACCAATGCTCCATGCCCTTGTCATCACAATACACCATGCCCTTGTTATCACAATGCTTCATGACCTTTGTCCTCACAATGGTCAATGACCTCATCATCAACAGTCTCTGTGACCATTTTAACCACAATGCTCCATGAACTTTTCATCACAATGCACTTTGACCCTTGTCATCAGTATGCTCTATGCCTTTCTCAGCACAATACTCCATGACCCTTGTCATCACAATGCTCCATGCACTTGTCAGCACAATGCTCCATGACACATGTCATCCCAATACACCATGCGCTTTTCATCACAGTGCTCCCCAGTCTTGACCTCACAATGCTCCATGAAACTTGTCATCACAATGCTCCATGGTCTTCTCACCAAAATGCTCTCTCACCACTGATATCACAATGTTACATCACAATTCGTCACAATATTCCCTCACCCCTGTCATCAAAATGTGCCATGACTCCTGTCATCACAGTGCTACATGCACTTATCATCACAATGTTCGATGACCCCTGACATCACAATGTTCCATAACCACTGTCATCAAAATGTTCCATGACACTTTTCATCAAATTGCTCCATGACCCTGTCATCACAATGCTCCCTACCCTTCTCATCAAAATGCACAACGCACTTGTCATCAAAATGCTCCATGTCATTGTCATCACGATGCTCCATTAAGGTTCTCATCACATTGCTTCATGTCCTTGTCATCACAAACCTCCATGACACATATCATCAAAATGCTCCATGGCCTTCTCATCACAATGCTCCTTGCCCTGCCATCACAATGCTCCATTATCCCTGTCATACCCATGATCCATGACCCCTGCCATCACGATATTCCATGGCCTTGTCATCACAAGGCTCCATGACCCTTCTCATCACAATGCTCCAAGAACCCTGTAACCACAATGATCCATGCCCATTTTCATCTCAATGATTCATGAACCCTGTCATCACAATGCACCATGACCATCATCATAATGCTTCATGCTATTGTCATCACAATGAAATCAAAATGCTCCATGACGTTTGTCATAACAATGCTCCAAACGCTTGTGATCACAATATTCCAAAACGCTTGTCATCACAATGCTCCTTGATGCTAGTCATCACAGTTATCCATGGACTTCTCATCACAATGCTCCATGACCTTTGTCATCACGATGCTCAAAACATTTGTCATCAAAATGCTCCCTGACACTTGTTGTCTGTATGCTCCTTGAACTCTGTCATGACAAGGCTCCATGCTTTTTCATCACAATGCTCCAAGACCCCTGTAATCACAATGCTCCATGCCCTTGTCATCACAAAGCTAAAGGACGCATGTCTTCAGAATGCTCTTGGCCTTCTCCTCACAATGCTCCATGCACATGTCATCACAATGTTCCAAGACGCCTGTAATCACAATGGTCCATGTCCATTTTCATCAGTATGCTCCATGAGATTTGTCATCACAAGGCTCCATGTTTTTCTCATCACAATGCTCCAGGACATTGTCATCACAATGCTTCACGACATTGTCATGAAAATTCTCAATGGCCCTTGTCATCATAATGGTCCAAGCCCTAGTCATCACAGTGCTCCATTATATTTGTCAACACAATCCTCCATTACATTTGGCATCACAAGGCTCCCTGCTATTGTCATCGCAATGGACCATGACATATGTCATCACAATGCTCCCTGACAACTGTCTTCACAATACTCCATGACCTTCTCTTCACAATGATCCATGTCCTTGTCATCACAATGCACCATGTCCAATGTCGTCACAATTATCTATGAAAGTTGTCAGACGAATGCTCCATGCCCCTGTCATCACAATGCTCCATGCCCTTGTCATCACAATGCACCATGACCCCTGTCATCACAATGCTCCGTGACTCCAGTCATCACAATGCTTCATAACATTTGTCATCACAATTCTCCATGCCCGCGTCATCACAAGGCTCTGTGTCTTTTGTAACCACAATGCTCCATGAACATTTCATCACAATGCTCCGTGACCCTTGTCATCACAATGCTCCATGCCTTTGTCAAAAAAATGCTCCATGACCCTTTTCATCACAATTTGCCACGCACTTTTCATCAAAACGGTCCACAATTTTCTCATTGCAATGCTCCATAAAACTTGTAATCACAATGCTCCATGCCCTTCTCATCACGATGCTCCATTACCCCTGTCATAACAGTGCTCCATGACCCCATCCATCACGATGATCCATGGCCTTGTCATCACAAGGCTCCATGACACTTGTCATCACAATGCTCCAAGACCCCTATAATTACAATGCTCCATGCCCTTGTCAACACAAAGCACCATGACACATGTCATCAGAATGTTCCATGGACTTCTCATTAAATGCTCCATGCCCCTGTCATCACAGTGCTCCAAGACCCCTGTAATCACAATGCTCCATGCCCCTATTCATCTCCATGCTCCATGAACCCTGTCATCTCAATGCATCATGCCCATCATCATATTGCTTCTGGCTATTGTCAGCACAATGAAATCAAAATTCTCCTTGACTTCTGTCATCACAAAGCTCCATGACCCCTGTCATCACAATACTCCATGAACATTTTCAGCCCACTGCTCCATGACACTTGTCATCACAATGATCCATGCCCTTGTCATCCCAATGCTCTATGACCCCTGAATTCACAATGCTCCGTGACGCTTGTCATCACAGTGCTCCATGACACCGGTCATCACAATGCTCCATGACTTTGTCAGCAAAATGTTACATGACCTTGTCATTACAATGCTCTATGTGCTTGTCATCAAAATACTCCATTTCTATTGTCATCACAATCCTCCATTAACGTTGGGATCACATTGCTTCATGCTCTTGTCATCACAATGCTCCATGCTCCTTGAAATCAAAATGATCCATGACCTCTGTCATCACAATGCTCCAAACCATTGTGATCCCAAAGTTCCATAACACTTGTCATCACAATGCTCCATGATGACTGTCATCACAAAATTCCATGCCCTTTTCATCACAATGCTCCATGACCTTTGTCATCACAATGCTCAGTACACTTGTCATCAAAATGCTCCCTGACACTTGTCATCAGAATGCTCCTTCAACCCTGTCACGAAAAGGCTCCAAGCCATTTTTTTTTTTTTTTTTTTTTTTTTTTTTTCTTTTTTTTTTTTTTTTTGCTGTATGCGGGCCTCTCACTGTTGTGGCCTCTCCCGTTGCGGAGCACAGGCTCCGGATGCGCAGGCCCAGCGGCCACGGCTCACGGGCCCAGCCGCTCCGCGGCATATGGGATCCTCCCAGACCGGGGCACGAACCCGTATCCCCTGCATCGGCAGGCGGACTCTCAACCACTGCGCCACCAGGGAGGCCCTCCAAGCCATTTTCATCACAATGCCCCATGCCGTTTTCATCACAATGCTCCGTGACCATTGTCATCAAAATGCTCCATGCCTTTGTTTGAAAAATGTTCCATGACCCTTGTCATCACAATGTGCCATTCACTTTTCATCACAACGGTCGAGAAACTTGTCATTGCAATGCTCCATAAACCTTGTAATCACAATGCTCCATACACTTCTCATCAAAATGCTCTCTCACCAGAGATATCACAGTGTTTCATCACTAGACGTCACAATACTCCCTCACCCCTGTAATTACAATGTCCCATGACCACTGTCATCACAATGCTACATCCCCTTATCATCACAATGTTCCTTGACCACTGACATCACAATGTTCTATAATCCCTGTCATCAAAATGTTCCAATACACTTTTCATCAAATTGCTGCATGACCCTGGCATCAAAATACTCCCTGCCATTCTCATCACAATGCACCATGCACTTGTCATCAAAATGCTCCATGACCTTTGTCATCACAAAGCTCCATGACCCCCGGCATCACAATGCACGATGTCATTGTCATCACAATGCTCCATGAACCCTCTCATCATATTTCCCCATGCCCTTGTCATCACAAAGCTCCATGACACTTGTAATCACAATGCTCGATGCCCTTCTCATCACAATGCCCCATGACCATGTCATTACAATCCTCCATGACCCATGTATCACAGTGTCCCATGCCCTTATCATCACAGTGCTCTATGCCCACTCTCATCACAATAATCCATGAATCATTTCAGATCAATGCTCCATGCCCTTCTCATCACAATTCACTTTTACCTCTGTCATAACTACGCTCCATGACACCTGCCATCACAATGTTCCACGGCCTTGTCATCACAAGGCTCCATGACACTTGTCATCACAATGCTCCACGACCCATCTAATCAAAATGCTCCATGCCCTTGTCATCAAAAAGCTACATGACGCATGTCATCAGAATGTTCCATGGACCTGTCATCAAAATTCTCCATGCCCTTGTCATCACAATGCTCCAAGACACTTGTAATCAAAATGCTCCATGCGTCTTTTCATCTCAATGCTGCATGAAACCTGTCATCACAATGGACCATGCCCATCATCATAATGCTTCAGGCTATTGTCATCACAATGAAATCAAAATGCTCCATGACCTCTGTCATCACAATGCTTAATACACTTGTTATCACAATGCTCCCTGACACTTGTCATCAGTATGCTCCATTAACCCTGTCATGACACGTCTCCATGCCTTTTTCATCACAATGATCCATGCCATTTTAATCACAATGCTCCAAGACCCATGTAATCACAATGCTCCATGCCCTTGTCATCATAAAGCTCAATGATGCATGTCATCAGAATGCTCCATGGCCTTCTCATCACAATGCTCCATGCCGTTGTCATCACAATGCTCCAAGACCCCTGTAATCACAATGCTCCATGCCCTTGTCATCACAATGCGGCATTCCCACTGTCATCACAATAATCCCTGCAACTTATTAGAGCAATGCTCCATGCGCTTGTCATCACAGTGCTCCATGACCCCTGTCATCACAATGCTCCTTGCCTTTGTCAGCAAAATGCTTCATGACCTTGTCATTACAATGCTCTATGTGCTTGTCATCACAATACTCCATTTCCATTGTCATCACAACCCTCCATGGACCTTGGGATCACATTGCTTCATGCCCTTGTCATCAGAATGTCCCATGCTCCTTGAAATCAAAATGATCCATGACCTATGTCATCACAATGTTCCAAGCCCTTGTGATCACAGTATTCCATAACACTTGTCATCACAATGCTCCATGATGCCTGTCATCACAATACTCCATGCCCTTTTGATCAAAATGCTCCATGACCTTTGTCATCACAATTCTCAATACACTTGTCATCACAATGCTCCCTGACACTTGTCATCAGAATGCTCCTTGAACCCTGTCACGAAAAGGCTCCATGCCTTTTTCATCACAATGCCTCATGCCATATACATCACAATGCTCCAAGCCATTGTCATCAAAATACTCCACAAGCTTGTCATCAGAATGTTCCATGACCCGTGTCATCACATATCTCCATGCACTTGTCAGCACAATGCTCCCTGACCCTTGTCATCACAATGCTCCAAGCCATTGTCATCACAAAGCTCCATTACCTTTGTCATCAGAATCCTCCATGACACTTAGCATCACAATGCTCCATGCCATTGTCATCACAATGGGCCATGACATATGTCATCACAATGCTCCCTGACACCTGTCTTCACAATACTGCATGACCTGGTCATCACAATGATCCATACTCTTGTCATCACAATGCGCCATTCCAACTCTCATCACAATAATTCATGAAACTTATTAGACCAATGTTCCATGCCCTTATCATCACCATGCGCCATGCCCTTGTTATCACAATGCTCCATGACCCCTGTCATCACAATGCTCCGTGACTCCAGTCATCACAATGCTTCATGAACTTTCTCATCACAATGGTCCATGTCCTCGTCATCAACTCTCTCTGTGACCTTTTTAACAACAATGCTCCATGAATTTTCATCACAATGCTCTTTGACCCTTGTCATCAAAATGCTCTATGCCTTTCTCAGCACAATGCTCCATGACCCTTGTCATCACAATGCTCCATGCGCTTGTCAGCACAATTCTCCATGACACATGTCGTCACAATGAACCATGCGCTTGTCATCACAGTGCTCCACAATTTTGTCATCACAATGCTCCATGCACTTCTCATCAAAATGCTCTCTCACCGCTGATATCACAATGCTACATCAGTACTTGTCACAGTACTCCCTCATCCCTCTCATCACAATGTTCCATGACTCCTGTCATCACAATGCTACATGCACTTATCATCACAATGTTCGATGACCCCTGACATCAAAATGTTCCATAACATCTGTCATCAAAATGCTCCATGACCTCTGACATCACAATTTTCCATAACACCTGTCATCAAAATGTTCCATGACACATTTCATCAAATTGCTCCATGACGCTGTCATCACAATGCTCCCTGCCTTTCTCATCACAATGCACAACGCACTTGCCATCAAAATGCCCCATGACATTTGTCATCACAAAGATCCTTGACCCTTGGAATCACAATTCACCATGAACACTCTCATCACATTGCTCCATGCCCTTGTCATCACAAAGCTCCATGACACATGTCATCAGAATGTTCCATGGCCTTCTCATCACAATGTTCCATGCCCTTGCCATCACAATGCTCCATTACCCCTGTCATAACAATGCCCCATGACCCCTGCCATCACGATGTTCCATGGCCTTGTCATCACAAGGCTCCATGACCCTTCTCATCACAATACTCCAAGAACCCTGTAATCACAATGCTCTATGCCCCTTTTCATCTCAATGATCCATGAACCCTGTCATCACAATGCACCATGCCCATCATCATAATGCTTCATGCTATTGTCATCACAATGAAATCAAAATGCTCCATGACCACTGTCATAACAATGTTCCAAACCCTTGTGATCACAATATTCCATAACACTTGTCATCACAATGCCCCATGACGCTCGTCATCACAATTATCCATGGTCTTCTCATCACAAAGCTCCATGACTTTTGACATCACAATGCTCAATACACTTGTCATCAAAATGCTCCCTGACACTTGTTGTCTGTATGCTCCTTGAACCCTGTCATGACAAGGCTCCATGCCTTTTTCATCACAATGATCCATGCCTTTTTCATCACAATGCTCCATGCCATTGTCATCAAAATACTCCACAAGCTTGTCATCAGAATGTTCCATGACCCTTGTCATCACAAATCTCCATGCACTTCTCAGCAAAATGCTCCCTGACCCTTGTCATTACAATGCTCCAAGCCATTTTCATCACAATGCTCAATTATCTTTGAGAGAAGAATCCTACATGACAATTGGCATCACAATTCTACACGCCCTTGTCATCACAATGCCCCATTCCAAATGTCATCGCAATAATCCATGAAACATATTAGACCAATGTTCCATGCCCTTGTCATCACAATGCTCCATGCCCTTGTTATCACAATGCTCCATGACCCCTGTCATCACAATGCTCCGTGACTCCAGTCATCACAATGCTTCATCGCATTTGTCATCACAATGGTCCATGCCCTCGACATCAACAGTCTCTGTGACCTTTTTAACCACAGTGCTCCATGAACTTTTCATCACAATGCTCTTTGACCCTTGTCATCACAATGCTCTATGCCTTTCTCAGCAAAATGCTCCATGACCCTTGTCATCACAATGATCCATGAGCTTGTCAGCACAATACTCCATGACACATGTCATCACAATGCTCCATGACTCTCGTCATCACAATGCTCCGTGACTCCAGTCATCTCAATGCTTCATAACGTTTGTCAACACAATGGTCCATGCCCGACTCATCACAAGGCTCTGTGACCTATGTAACCACAATGCTCCATGAACTTTTCATCACAATTCTCTTTGACACTTGTCATCACAATGCTCCATGTCTTTGTCAGAACAATGCTCCATGACCATTGTCATCACAATGTGCCATGCGCATTTCATCACAAAGGTCCACAACATTTTCATTGCAATGCTCCATAAACATTGAAATCACAATGCTCCATGCACTTCTCATCAAAATGCTCTCTCACCAGAGATATCACAGTGTTCCATCACTAGTCATCTCAATACTCCCTCACCCCTGTAATCACAATGTTCCATGACCCTGTCATCACAATGCTACATCCTCTTACCATCACAATGTTCCATGACCCCTGACATCACAATGTTCCATAACCCCAGTCACCAAAACGCTCCATGACCATTGTCAACACAATTCTCCATGCACTTGCCAGCACAATGCTCCCTGACCCTTTTAATCACAATGCTCCAAGCCATTGTCTTCACAATGCTCCATTACCTTTGTCATCAGTATCCTCCATGACGCTTGTCATCACAGTGCTCCATGACACCTGTCATCACAATGCTCCATGGCTTTCTCCACACACTGCTCAATACACTTGTCATCAAAATGCTCCCTGACACTGGTTGTCTGTATGCTCCTTGAACCCTGTCATGACAAGGCTCCATGCATTTTTCATCACAATGATCCATGCTCTTTTCATCACAATGCTCCAAGACCCATGTAATCACAGTGCTCCATGCCCTTGTCATCACCAATCTCAATGACGCATGCCATCAGAATGCTCCTTGGTCTTCTCCTCACAATGTTCCATGCCCTTGTCATCACAATGTTCCAAGAACCCTGTAATGACAATGCTCCATGCCCCTTTTCATCAGTACGCTCCATGAGAATTCTCATCACAAGGCTCCATGGTTTTGTCATCACAATGCTCCAGGACCTTGTCATCACAGTGCTTCAAGACCTTGTCATGAAAATTTTCAATGGCCCTTGTCATCATAATGCTCCAAGCCCTAGTCATCACAGTGCTCCATTATATTTGTCATCACAATCCTCCATTACATTTGGCATCACAATGTCCATGCCATTGTCATCACAATGGACCATGACATATATCATCACAATGCTCCTTGACAACTGTCTTCACAATACTCAATGACCTTCTCATCACAATGCTCCATGCCCTTGTCATCACAATGCACCATGCCCACTCTCATCACAATAATCTATGAAACTTGTCAGACCAATGATCCATGTCCCTGTCATCACAATGCTCCATGCCCTTGTCCTCACAATGCTCCATGACCCCTGTCATCACAACGCTCAGTGACACCAGTCATCACAATGCTTCATAACGTTTGTCATCACAATGTTCCATGCCCGACTCATCACAAGGCTCTGTGACCTTTGTAACCAAAATGCTCCATGAACTTTTCATCACAATTCTCTGTGACACTTGTCATCAAAATGCTCCATGTCTTTGTCAGCACAATGCTCCCTGACCCTTGTCATCACAATGCTCCATGCACTTGTCATCACAAAGCTCCATTACCTTTGTCATCAGAATCCTCCATGACACTTGGCATCACAATGCTCCATGCCATTGTCATCACAATGGGCCATGACATATGTCATCACAATGCTCCCTGACACCTGTCTTCACAATACTGCATGACCTGGTCATCACAATGATCCATGCCCTTGTCATCACAATGCGCCATTCCAACTCTCATCGCAATAATTCATGAAACTTATTAGACCAATGTTCCATGCCCTTGTCATCACCATGCTCCATGCCCTTGTTATCACAATGCTCCATGACCCCTGTCATCACAATGCTCCGTGACTCCAGTCATCACAATGCTTCATGAACTTTCTCATCACAATGGTCCATGTCCTCGTCATCAACTGTCTCTGTGACCTTTTTAACAACAATGCTCCATGAATTTTCATCACAATGCTCTTTGACCCTTGTCATCAAAATGCTCTATGCCTCACTTCCGGGTAAGATGGCGGAAGAGTAAGACGCGGAGATCACCTTCCTCCCCACGGATACACCAGAAATACAGCTACACGTGGAACAACTCCTACAGAACACCTACTGAACGCTGGCAGAAGACCCCAAGACCTCCCAAAAGGCAAGAAACCCCCCACATACCTGGGTAGGGCAAAGCGGAGAGATCCCCACACAGAGGATCAGTGCCGAGCGGCACTCACCAGCCCGAGAGGCTTGTCTGCTCGCCCGCCGGGGCATGCAGCGCTGGAAGCTGAGGCTCGGGCTTCGGTCAGAGCACAGGGAGAGGACTGGGGCTGGCGGCGAGAACTCAGCCTGAAGGGGGCTAATGTGCCACAGCTAGCCGGGAGGGAGTCCCGGAAGACTCTGGAGCTGCCGAAGAGGCAAGAGACTTTTTCTTCCCTCTTGGTTTCCTGGTGCGCGAGGAGAGGGGATTAAAAGCGCTGCTTAAAGGGGCTCCACAGACGGGCGCGAGTCACGACTGAAAGCGCGGAGCCCAGAGACGGGCGTGGGACGCTGGGGCTGCTGCTGCCGCCGCCAAGAAGCCTGTGTGCGAGCGCAGGTCACTGCCCACACCGCCCTTCCGGGAGCCTGTGCAGCCCGCCACTGCCCGGGTCCCGGGATCCAGGGGCGGCTTCCCTGGGAGAACGCACGGCGCGCCTCGGACTGTTGCAACGTCACGCCGACCTTTGCCGCTGCAGGCTAGCCCCGCACTCCATGCCCCTCCCTCCCGCCCGGTCTGAGTGAGCCAGAGTCCCCGAAGAGGCTGCTCCTTTAACCCTGTCCTGCCTGAGCGAAGAACAGAAGCCCTCCGGCGACCTACACGCAGAGGCGGGGCCAAATCCAAAGCTGAGACCCAGGAGCTGTGAGAACAAAGAAGAGAAAGGGAAACCTCTCCCAGCAGCCTCAGAAGCAGCGGATTAAAGCTCCACAATCAACTTGATGTACTCTGCATCTGTGGAATACATGAATAGACAACACATCATCCCAAATTGAGGAGCCCGGAGTCAGTGCTGTGCCTCTGAGGTGGGAGAGCCAACTTCAGGACACTGGTCCACAAGAGACCTCCCAGCTCCACATAATATCAAACGGCAAAAATCTTCCAGAGATCTCCATCTCAACACCAGCACCCAGCTTCACTCAACGACTAGCAAGCTACAGTGCTGGACACCCTATGCCAAACAACTAGCAAGACAGGAACACAATGCCACCCATTAGCAGAGAGGTGGCCTAAACTCATAAAAAGTCTGCAGACACCCCAAAACACACCACCAGACCTGGACCTGCCCACCAGAAAGACAAGATCCAGCCTCATCCACCAGAACACAGGCACTAGTACCCTCCACCAGGAAGCCTACACAACCCACTAAACCAACCTTAGCCACTGGGGACAGACACCAAAAACAACGGGAACTACAAACCTGCAGCTTGCAAAAAGGAGACCCCAAACACAGTAACATAAGCAAAATGAGAAGACAGAAAAACACACAGCAGGAGAAGGAGCAAGATAAAAACCCACCAGATCTAACAAATGAAGAGGTAATAGGCAGTCTACCTGAAAAAGAATTCAGAATAATGATGGTAAAGATGATCCAAGATTCTATTTCCCAGATCCAAAATCTTGGAAATAGAATAGACAAAATGCAAGAAACAGTTAACAAGGACCTAGAAGAACTAAAGATGAATCAAGCATCGATTAAAAACACAATACATGAAATAAAAAATACTCTAGATGGGATCAATAGCAGAATAACTGAGGCAGAAGAACGGATAAGTGAGGTGGAAGATAACTGCTGCAGAGCAAAATAAAGAAAAAAGAATGAAAAGAACAGAGGACAGTCTCAGAGACCTCTGGGACAACATTAAACACACCAACATTCGAATTATAGGGGTTCCAGAAGAAGAAGAGAAAAAGAAAGGGACTGAGAAAATATTTGAAGAGATTATAGTTGAAAACTTCCCTAATATGGGAAAGGAAATAGTTAATCAAGTCCAGGAGGCACAGAGAGTCCCATACAGAATAAATCCAAGGAGAAATACGCCAAGACACATATTAATCAAACTGTCAAAAATTAAACACCAAGAAATCATATTAAAAGCAGCAAGGCAAAAACAACAAATAACACACAAGGGAATCCCCATCAGGATAACAGCTGATCTCTCAGCAGAAACTCTACAAGCCAGAAGGGAGTGGCAGGACATAATTAAAGTGATGAAGGAGAAAAACCTGCAACCAAGATTACTCTACCCAGCAAGGATCTCATTCAGATTTGATGGAGAAATTAAAATGTTTACAGACAAGCAAAAGCTGAGAGAGTTCAGCACCACCAAACCAGCTTTACAACAAATGCTAAAGGAACTTCTCTAGGCAAGAAACACAACAGAAGTAAAAGACCTACAATAACGAACCCAAAACAATTAAGAAAATGGGAACAGGAACATACATATCAATAATTACCTTAAATGTAAATGGACTAAATGCTCCCACCAAAAGACACAGATTGGCTGAATGGATACAAAAACAAGACCCATCTATATGCTGTCTACAAGAGACCCACTTCAGACCTAGAGACACATACAGACTGAAAGTAAGGGGATGGAAAAAGATATTCCATGCAAATGGAAATCAAAAGAAAGCTGGAGTAGCAATTCTCATATCAGACAAAATAGACTTTAAAATAAAGACTACTAGAAGAGACAAAGAAGGACACTACATAATGATCAAGGGATCAATCCAAGAAGAAGATATAACAATTGTAAATATTTATGCACCCAACATAGGAGCACCTCAATACATAAGGCAAATACTAACAGCCATAAAAGGAGAAATCGACAGTAACACACTCATAGTAGGGGACTTTAACACCCCACTTTCACCAATGGACAGATCATCCAAAATGAAAATAAATAAGGAAACACAAGCTTTAAATGATACATTAAAGAAGATGGACTTAATTGATATTTATAGGACATTCCATCCAAAAACAACAGAATACACATTTTTCTCAAGTGCTCATGGAACATTCTCCAGGATAGATCATATCTTGGGTCACAAATCAAGCCTTGGTAAATTTAAGAAAATTGAAATTGTATCAAGTATCTTTTCCGACCACAATGCTATGAGACTAGATATCAATTACAGGAAAAGATCTGTAAAAAATACAAACACATGGAGGCTAAACAATACACTACTTAATAACGAAGTGATCACTGAAGAAATCAAAGAGGAAATTAAAAAAATACCTAGAAACAAATGACAATGGAGACACGACGACCCAAAATCTATGGGATGCAGCAAAAGCAGTTCTAAGAGGGAAGTTTATAGCAATACAATCCCACCTTAAGAAACAGGAAACATCTCGAATAAACAACCTAACCTTGCACCTAAAGCAATTAGAGAAGGAAGAACGAAAACATCCCAAAGTTAGCAGAAGGAAAGAAATCATAAAAATCAGATCAGAAATAAATGAAAAAGAAATGAAGGAAACGATAGCAAAGATCAATAAAATAAAAGCTGGTTCTTTGAGAAGATAAACAAAATTGATAAACCATTAGCGAGACTCATCAAGAAAAAAAGGGAGAAGACTCAAATCAATAGAATTAGAAATGAAAAAGGAGAAGTAACAACTGACACTGCAGAAATACAAAAGATCATGAGAGATTACTATAAGCAACTCTATGCCAATAAAATGGACAACCTGGAAGAAATGGACAAATTCTTAGAAATGCACAACCTGCCAAGACTGAATCAGGAAGAAATAGAAAATATGAACAGACCAATCACAAGCACTGAAATTGAAACTGTGATAAAAAATCTTCCAACAAACAAAAGCCCAGGACCAGATGGCTTCACAGGCGAATTCTATCAAGCATTTAGAGAAGAGCTAACACCTATCCTTCTGAAACTCTTCCAAAATATAGCAGAGGGAGGAACACTCCCAAACTCATTCTACGAGGCCACCATCACCTTGATACCCAAACCAGACAAGGATGTCACAAAGATAGAAAACTACAGGCCAATATCACTGATGAACATAGATGCAAAAATCCTCAACAAAATACTAGCAAACAGAATCCAACAGCACATTAAAAGGATCATACACCATGATCAAGTGGGGTTTATTCCAGGAATGCAAGGATTCTTCAATATACGCAAATCAATCAACGTGATACACCATATTAACAAATTGAAGGAAAAAAACCATATGATCATCTCAATAGATGCAGAGAAAGCTTTCGACAAAATTCAACACCCATTTATGATAAAGACCCTGCAGAAAGTAGGCATAGAGGGAACTTTCCTCAACATAATAAAGGCCATATATGACAAACCCACAGCCAGCATCGTCCTCAATGGTGAAAAACTGAAACCATTTCCACTAAGATCAGGAACAAGACAAGGTTGCCCACTCTCACCACTCTTATTCAACCTAGTTTTGGAAGTTTTAGCCACAGCAATCAGAGAAGAAAAGGAAATAAAAGGAATCCAAATCGGAAAAGAAGAAGTAAAGCTGTCACTGTTTGCAGATGACATGATACTATACATAGAGAATCCTAAAGATGCTACCAGAAAACTACTAGAGTTAATCAATGAATTTGGTCAAGTTGCAGGATACAAAATTAATGCACAGAAATCTCTGGCATTCCTATATACTAATGATGAAAAATCTGAAAGTGAAATCAAGGAAACACACCCATTTACCATTGCAAACAAAATAATAAAATATCTAGGAATAAACCTACCTAAGGAGACAAAAGACCTGTATGCAGAAAATTATAAGACACTGATGAAAGAAATTAAAGATGATACAAATAGATGGAGAGATGTACCATGTTCTTGGATTGGAAGAATCAACATTGTGAAAATGACTCTACTACCCAAAGCAATCTACAGATTCAATGCAATCCCTATCAAACTACCACTGACATTTTTCACAGAACTAGAGCAAAAAATTTCACAATTTGTATGGAAACACAAAAGACCCCGAATAGCCAAAGCAGTCTTGAGAACGAAAAATGGAGCTGGAGGAATCAGGCTCCCTGACTTCAGACTATACTACAAAGCTACAGTAATCAAGACAGTATGGTACTGGCACAAAAACAGAAAGATAGATCAATGGAACAGGATAGAAAGCCCAGAGTTAAACCCACGGACATATGGTCACCTTATCTTTGATAAAGGAGGCAGGAATGTACAGTGGAGAAAGGACAGTCTCTTCAATAAGTGGTGCTGGGAAAACTGGATAGGGACATGTAAAAGTATGAGATTAGATCACTCCCTAACACCATACACAAAAATAAGCTCAAAATGGATTAAAGACCTAAATGTAAGGCCAGACACTATCAAACTCTTAGAGGAAAACATAGGCAGAACACTCTATGACATAAATCACAGCAAGATCCTTTTTGACCCACCTCCTAGAGAAATGGAAATAAAGACAAAAATAAACACATGGGACCTAATGAAACTTAAAAGCTTTTGCACAGCAAAGGAAACCATAAACAAGACCAAAAGACAACCCTCAGAATGGGAGAAAATATTTGCAAATGAAGCAACTGACAAAGGATTAATCTCCAAAATTTATAAGCAGCACATGCAGCTCAATAACAAAAAAACAAACAACCCAATCCAAAAATGGGCAGAAGACCTAAATAGACATTTCTCCACAGAAGATATACAGACTGCCAACAAACACATGAAAGGATGCTCAACATCTTTACTCATTAGAGAAATGCAAATCAAAACTACAATGAGATATCATCTCACACCAGTCAGAATGGCCATCATCAAAAAATCTAGAAACAATAAATGCTGGAGAGAGTGTGGAAAAAAGGGAACACTCTTGCACTGCTGGTGGGAATGTGAATTGGTACAGCCACTATGGAGAATGGTATGGAGGTTCCTTAAAAATCTACGAATAGAACTACCATATGACCCAGCAATCCCACTACTGGGCATATACCCTGAGAAAACCATAATTCAAAAAGAGACATGTACCAAAATGTTCATAGCAGCCCTATTTACAATAGCCCGGAGATGGAAACAACCTAAGTGTCCATCATCGGATGAATGGATAAAGAAGATGTGGCACATATATACAATGGAATATTACTCAGCCATAAAAAGAAATGAAATTGAGCTATTTGTAATGAGGTGGATAGACCTAGAGTATGTCATACAGAGTGAAGTATGTCAGAAAGAGAAAGACAAATACCGTATGCTAACACATATATATGGAATTTAAGAAAAAAAATGTCATGAAGAACATAGGGTTAAGACAGGAATAAAGACACAGACCTACTAGGGAATGGACTTGAAGATATGGGGAGGGGGAAGGGTAAGCTGTGACAAAGTGAAAGAGCGGCATGGACATATATACACTACCAAACGTAAGGTAGATAGCTAGTGGGAAGCAGCCGCATAGCACAGGGAGATCAGCTCGGTGCTTTGTGACCGCCTGGAGGGGTGGGATAGGGAGGGTGGGAGGGAGACGCAAAAGGGAGGGGATGTGGAAAAATATGTATATGTATAACTGATTAAACTTGTTATAAGGCAAAAAATTAAAAAAAATGCTCTATGCCTTTCTCAGCACAATGCTCCATGACCCTTGTCATCACAATGCTCCATGCGCTTGTCAGCACAATGCTCCATGACAAATGTCATCACAATGAACCATGCGCTTGTCATCACAGTGCTCCACAATCTTGTCATCACAATGCTCCATGCACATCTCATCAAAATGTTCTCTCACCACTGATATCACAATGCTACATCACTATTTGTCACAGTACGCCCTCACCCCCTCATCACAATGTTCCATGACTCCTGTCATCACAATGCTACATGCAGTTATCATCACAATGTTCGATGACCCCTGACATCACAATGTTCCATAACATCTGTCATCAAAATGCTCCATGACCATTTTCATCAAAATGCTCCATGACCCCTGACATCACAATGTTCCATAACACCTGTCATCAAAATGTTCCATGACACATTTCATCAAATTTCTCCATGACCCTGTCATCACAATGCTCCCTGCCCTTCTCATCACAATGCACAACGCACTTGCCATCAAAATGTTCCATGGCCTTCTCATCTCAATGCTCCATGACCTTGTCATCACAATGCTCCAAGACCATTGTAATCACAATGCTCCATGCCCCTTTTCATCTCAATGCTCCATGAACCCTGTCATCACAGTGCACCATGCCCATCATCATAATGCTTCAGGCTATTGTCATCACAATGAAATCAAAATGCTCCATGACCTCTGTCATCATAATACTCCGAACCCTTGTGATCACAATGTTCCATAACACTTATCATCACAACACCCCATGACGCTCATCATCACAATTATCGATGGCATTCTCATCACAGTGCTCTATGACTTTTGTCATCACAATGCTCAATACACTTGTCATCACAATGCTCCCTGACACTTGTCTTCAGTATGCTCCTTGAAACCTGTCATGACAAGGCTCCATGCCTTTTTCATCACAATGATCCATGCCCTTTTCATCACATTGCTCCAAGACCCCTCTAATCACAATGCTCCATGCCCTTGTCATCACAAAGCTCCTGGACGCATGTCATCAGAATGCTCCATGGCTTTCTCATCACCATGATCCATGCCCTTGCCTTCACAATGCTTCAAGACCCCTGTAATCACAATGCTCCATGCCCCTTTTCAACAGAATGCTCCATGAGACTTCTCATCAAAAGTCTCCATGGTCTTCTCATCAAAATGTTCCAGGACTTTGTCATCACCATGCTCCATTCACTTGTCATCGCAATGCTCCATGACCAATATCATCACAATTCTCCATGACCACTGTCATCACAACACTCCATGACACCTGACAGCACAATGATCCGGGACTCTTTTCATCACAATGTTCCATTCCCTAGTCCTCACAATGCTCCAGGACACTTGTCATCACAATGATCCATGCCCTTGTCATCCCAATGCTCCATAACCCCTGTATTCACAATGCTCCATGACGCTTGTCATCACAGTGCTCCATGACACCTGTCATCACAATGCTCCATGCCTTTGTCAGCAAAATGCTTCATGACCTTGTCATTACAATGCTCTATGTGCTTGTCATCACAATACTCCATTGCCATTGTCATCACAACCCTCCATGAACCTTGGGATCACATTGCTTCATGCCCTTGTCATCACAATGCCCCATGCTCCTTGAAATCAAAATGATCCATGACCTACGTCATCAAAATGTTCCAAGCCCTTGTGATCACAATATTCCATAACACTTGTCATCACAACGCTCCTTGATGCCTGTCATCACAATACTCCATGCCCTTTTGATCAAAATGCTCCATGACCTTTGTCATCACAATTCTCAATACACTTGTCATCACAATGCTCCCTGACACTTGTCATCAGAATGCTCCTTGAACCCTGTCACGAAAAGGCTCCATGCCTTTTTCATCACAATGCCTCATGCCATTTACATCACAATGCTCCAAGCAATTGTCATCAAAATACTCCACAAGCTTGTCATCAGATTGTTCCATGACCCGTGTCATCACAAATCTCCATGCACTTGTCAGCACAATGCTCCCTGACCGTTGTCATCACAATGCTCCAAGCCATTGTCATCACAAAGCTCCATTACCTTTGTCATCAGAATCCTCCATGACACTTAGCATCACAATGCTCCATGCCATTGTCATCACAATGGGCCATGACATATGTCATCACAATGCTCCCTGACACCTGTCTTCACAATACTGCATGACCTGGTCATCACAATGATCCATGCTCTTGTCATCACAATGCGCCATTCCAACTCTCATCACAATAATTCATGAAACTTATTAGACCAATGTTCCATGCCCTTATCATCACCATGCGCCATGCCCTTGTTATCACAATGCTCCATGACCCCTGTCATCACAATGCTCCGTGACTCCAGTCATCACAATGCTTCATGAACTTTCTCATCACAATGGTCCATGTCCTCGTCATCAACTCTCTCTGTGACCTTTTCAACAACAATGCTCCATGTATTTTCATCACAATGCTCTTTGACCCTTGTCATCAAAATGCCCTATGCCTTTCTCAGCACAATGCTCCATGACCCTTGTCATCACAATGCTCCATGCGCTTGTCAGCACAATGCTCCATGACACATGTCATCACAATGAACCATGCGCTTGTCATCACAGTGCTCCACAATTTTGTCATCACAATGCTCCATGCACTTCTCATCAAAATGCTCTCTCACCACTGATATCACAATGCTACATCAGTATATGTCACAGTACTCCCTCATCCCTCTCATCACAATGTTCCATGACTCCTGTCATCACAATGCTACATGCACTTATCATCACAATGTTCGATGACCCCTGACATCAAAATGTTCCATAACATCTGTCATCAAAATGCTCCATGACCCTTTTCATCAAAATGCTCCATGACCCCTGACATCACAATGTTCCATAACACCTGTCATCAAAATGTTCCATGACACATTTCATCAAATTGCTCCATGACCCTGTCATCACAATGCTCCCTGCCTTTCTCATCACAATGCACAACGCACTTGCCATCAAAATGCCCCATGACATTTGTCATCACAAAGATCCTTGACCCTTGGAATCACAATGCACCATGAACACTCTCATCACATTGCTCCATGCCCTTGTCATCACAAAGCTCCATGGCACATGTCATCAGAATGTTCCATGGCCTTCTCATCACAATGTTCCATGCCCTTGCCATCACAATGCTCCATTACCCCTGTCATAACAATGCCCCATGACCCCTGCCATCACGATGTTCCATGGCCTTGTCATCACAAGGCTCCATGACCCTTCTCATCACAATACTCCAAGAACCCTGTAATCACAATGCTCTATGCCCCTTTTCATCCCAATGATCCATGAACCCTGTCATCACAATGCACCATGCCCATCATCATAATGCTTCATGCTATTGTCATCACAATGAAATCAAAATGCTCCATGACCTCTGTCATAACAATGTTCCAAACCCTTGTGATCACAATATTCCATAACACTTGTCATCACAATGCCCCATGACGCTCGTCATTACAATTATCCATGGTCTTCTCATCACAAAGCTCCATGACTTTTGTCATCACAATGCTCAATACACTTGTCATCAAAATGCTCCCTGACACTTGTTGTCTGTATGCTCCTTGAACCCTGTCATGACAAGGCTCCATGCCTTTTTCATCACAATGATCCATGCCTTTTTCATCACAATGCTCCATGCCATTGTCATCAAAATACTCCACAAGCTTGTCATCAGAATGTTCCATGACCCTTGTCATCACAAATCTCCATGCACTTCTCAGCAAAATGCTCCCTGACCCTTGTCATCACAATGCTCCAAGCGATTTTCATCACAATGCTCAATTATCTTTGAGAGCAGAATCCTACATGACAATTGGCATCACAATTCTCCACGCCCTTGTCATCACAATGCCCCATTCCAAATGTCATCGCAATAATCCATGAAACATATTAGACCAATGTTCCATGCCCTTGTCATCACAATGCTCCATGCCCTTGTTATCACAATGCTCCATGACCCCTGTCATCACAATGCTCCGTGACTCCAGTCATCACAATGCTTCATCGCATTTGGCATCACAATGGTCCATGCCCTCGACATCAACAGTCTCTGTGACCTTTTTAACCACAGTGCTCCATGAACTTTTCATCACAATGCTCTTTGACCCTTGTCATCACAATGCTCTATGCCTTTCTCAGCAAAATGCTCCATGATCCTTGTCATCAAAATGCTCCATGAGCTTGTCAGCACAATACTCCATGACACATGTCATCACAATGCGCCATGTCTTTGTCAGAACAATGCTCCATGACCATTGTCATCACAATGTGCCATGTGCATTTCATCACAAAGTTCCACAACATTTTCATTGCAATGATCCATAAACATTGAAATCACAATGCTCCATGCATTTCTCATCAAAATGCTCTCTCACCAGAGATATCACAGTGTTCCATCACTAGTCATCTCAATTCTCCCTCACCCCTGTAATCACAATGTTCCATGACCCTGTCATCACAATGCTACATCCTCTTACCATCACAATGTTCCATGACCCCTGACATCACAATGTTCCATAACCCCTGTCATCTATACACTCCATGACCCTTTTCATCCCAAAGGTCCAAGACCCCTGACATCACAATGTTCTATAACCCCTGCCATCAAAATGTTCCATTACACTTTTCATCAAATTGCTGCATGACCCTGTCATCAAAATGCTCCCTGCCCTTCTCATCACAATGCTCAACACACTTGTCATCAAAATGCTCCATGACTTTTGTCATCACAAAGCTCCATGACTCTTGGCAGCACAATGCTCCCTGTCATTGTCATCACAATGATCCATGAACCCTCTCATAACGTTGCTCAATGCCCTTGTCATCCCAAAGCTCCATGACACTTTTCATCACAATGCTCGATGCCCTTCTCATCACAATGCTCCATGCCTTTGTCATTACAATCCTGCATGACCCATGTATCATAGTGTTCCGTACCCTTGTCATCACAATGCTCCATGTCCACTCTCATCACAATAATCCATGAAACATTTCAGACCAATGTTCCAAGCCCTTCTCATCACAATGCTGCATTACCTCTGTCATAACAATGCACCATGACCACTGCCATCACAATGTTCCAACGCCTAGTCATCACAAGGATCCATGACACTTGTCATCACAATGCAGAAGACCCCTGTAATCACAATGCTCCATGCCCTTGTCATCACAAAGCTCCATGATGCATGTCATCAGAATGCGCCATGGCCTTCTCCTCACAATGCTCCATGACCTTGTCATCACAATGCGCCAAGACACCTGTAAACACAATGCTCCATGCCAATTTTCATCTCAATGCTCCATGAATCCTGTCATCACAATGCACCATGCCCATCATCATAATGCTTCAGGCTATTGTCATCACAATGAAATCAGTATTCTCCATGACCTCTGTCATCATAATGCTCCAAACCCTTGTGATCACAATGTTCCATAACACTTATCATCACAACACTCCATGAGGCTCATCATCACAATTAGCCATGGCATTCTCATCGCAATGCTTCAAGATCTTTATCATCACAATGCTCAATACACTTGTCATCACAATGCTCCCTTACACTTGTCGTCAGTATGCTCCTTGAACCCTGTCATGACAAGGCTCCATGCCTTTTTCATCTCAATGATCAGTGCCCTTTTCATCACAATGCTCCAAGATCCCTGTAATCACAATGCTCCATGCCCTTGTCATCACAAAACTCCGTGACGCATGTCATCAGATTGCGCCATGGTCTTCTCATCACAATGCTCCATGCCCTAGTCATCACAATGCTCCAAGGCCCCTGTAATCACAATGCTCCATGCCTCTTTTAATCAGAATGCTCCATTAGACTTGTCATCACAATTCTCCATGGTCTCCTCATCACAATGCTCCATGACCCCTGTCATCACAACACACCATGAACATTTTCAGCCCAGTGCTCCATGACCCTTGTCATCACAATGATCCATGCCCTTTTCATCACAATGCTCCATGCCCTTGTTATCACAATGCTCCATGACCCCTGTCATCACAATGCTCCGTGACTCCAGTCATCACAATGCTTCATCGCATTTGTCATCACAATGGTCCATGCCCTCGACATCAACAGTCTCTGTGACCTTTTTAACCACAGTGCTCCATGAACTTTTCATCACAATGCTCTTTGACCCTTGTCATCACAATGCTCTATGACTTTCTCAGCAAAATGCTCCATGACCCTTGTCATCACAATGCTCCATGAGCTTGTCAGCACAATACTCCATGACACATGTCATCACAATGCTCCATGTCTTTGTCAGAACAATGCTCCATGACCATTGTCATCACAATGTGCCATGCGCATTTCATCACAAAGGTCCACAACATTTTCATTGCAATGCTCCATAAACATTGAAATCACAATGCTCCATGCACTTCTCATCAAAATGCTCTCTCACCAGAGATATCACAGTGTTCCATCACTAGTCATCTCAATTCTACCTCACCCCTGTAATCACAATGTTCCATGACCCTGTCATCACAATGCTACATCCTCTTACCATCACAATGTTCCATGACCCCTGACATCACAATGTTCCATAACCCCTGTCATCAATACGCTCCATGACCCTTTTCATCCCAAAGCTCCAAGACCCCTGACATCACAATGTTCTATAACCCCTGCCATCAAAATGTTCCATTACACTTTTCATCAAATTGCTGCATGACCCTGTCATCAAAATGCTCCCTGCCCTTCTCATCACAATGCACAACACACTTGTCATCAAAATGCTCCATGACTTTTGTCATCACAAAGCTCCATGACCCTTGGCATCACAATGCTCCCTGTCATTGTCATCACAATGATCCATGAACCCTCTCATAACGTTGCTCAATGCCCTTGTCATCACAAAGCTCCATGACACCTTTCATCACAATGCTCGATGCCCTTCTCATCACAGTGCTCCATGCCTTTGTCATTACAATCCTGCATGACCCATGTATCATAGTGTTCCGTACCCTTGTCATCACAATGCTCCATGTCCACTCTCATCACAATAATCCATGAAACATTTCAGACCAATGTTCCAAGCCCTTCTCATCACAATGCTGCATTACCTCTCTTCTAACAATGCACCATGACCACTGCCATCACAATGTTCCAACGCCTAGTCATCACAAGGATCCATGACACTTGTCATCACAATGCAGAAGACCCCTGTAATCACAATGCTCCATGCCCTTGTCATCACAAAGCTCCATGATGCATGTCATCAGAATGTGCCATGGCCTTCTCCTCACAATGCTCCATGACCTTGTCATCACAATGCGCCAAGACCCCTGTAAACACAATGCTCCATGCCAATTTTCATCTCAATGCTCCATGAATCCTGTCATCACAATGCACCATGCCCATCATCATAATGCTTCAGGCTATTGTCATCACAATGAAATCAGTATTCTCCATGACCTCTGTCATCATAATGCTCCAAACCCTTGTGATCACAATGTTCCATAACACTTATCATCACAACACTCCATGAGGCTCATCATCACAATTAGCCATGGCATTCTCATCGCAATGCTTCAAGATCTTTATCATCACAATGCTCAATACACTTGTCATCACAATGCTCCCTTACACTTGTCGTCAGTATGCTCCTTGAACCCTGTCATGACAAGGCTCCATGCCTTTTTCATCTCAATGATCAGTGCCCTTTTCATCACAATGCTCCAAGATCCCTGTAATCACAATGCTCCATGCCCTTGTCATCACAAAACTCCGTGACGCATGTCATCAGAATGCGCCATGGTCTTCTCATCACAATGCTCCATGCCCTAGTCATCACAATGCTCCAAGGCCCCTGTAATCACAATGCTCCATGCCTCTTTTAATCAGAATGCTCCATTAGACTTGTCATCACAATTCTCCATGGTCTCCTCATTACCAGGCTCCATGACCCCTGTTATCACAACACTCCATGAACATTTTCAGCCCAGTGCTCCATGACCCTTGTCATCACAATGATCCATGCCCTTGTCATCCCAATGCTCCATGATCCCTGTATTCACAATGCTCCGTGACGTTTGTCATCATATTGCTCCAAGACACATGTCATCACAATGCTCCATGCCTTTGTCAGCAAAATGCTACATGACCTTGTCTTTACAATGCTCTATGCGCTTGTCATCACAATACTCCATGAACCTTGGGATCACATTGACTCATGCCCTTGTAATTACAATGCTCCATGCTCCTTGAAATCAAAATGATCCATGACCTCTGTCATCACAATGCTCCACACCCCTGTGATCACAATGTTCCATAACACTTGTCATCACAATGCTCCATGATGCCTGTCATCACAATACTCCATGCACTTTTCATCACAATACTCCATGAACTTTGTCATCACAATTCCCAATACACTTGTCATCACAATGCTCCCTGACACTTGTCATCACAATGCTCCTTGAACCCTGTCACGAAAAGGCTCCAAGTCTTTTTCATCACAATACCCCATGCCGTTTTCATCACAATGCTCCATGCCATTGTCATCAAAATACTCCACAAGCTTGTCATCAGAATTCTCCATGACCCTTGTCATCACAATTCTCCATGCACTTGTCAGCACAATGCTCCGTGACCCTTGTCATCACAATGTTCCAAGCCATTGTCATCACAATGCTCCATTACTTTTGTCATCAGAATCCTCCATGACACTTGGCATCACAATGCTCCATGCCATTGTCATCACAATGGGCCATTACATATGTCATCACAATGCTCCCTGACACATGTCTTCACAATACTGCATGACCTGGTCATCACAATGATCCATGCCCTTGTCGTCACAATGCGCCATTCCAACTGTCATTCCAACAATCCATGAAATTTATTAGACCAATGTTCCATGCCCTTGTCATCACAATGCTCCATGCCCTTGTTATCACAATGCTCCATGACCCCTGTCATCAGTATGCCCCGTGACTCCAGTCATCACAATGCTTCATGTCCTTTGTCATCACAATGGTCCATGCCCTCTTCATCAACAGTCTCTGTGACCATTTTAACCAAAATGCTCCGTGAACTTTTCATCACAATGCTCTTTGACCCTTGTCATCACAATGTTCTATGCCTTTCTCAGCACAATGCTCCATGACCCTTGGCATCACAATGCTCCATGCGCTTGTCAGCACAATGCTCCACGACACATGTTATCACAATGCACTATGTGCTTGTCATCACAGTGCTCCACAAACTTGTCATCACAGTGCTCCATAAATATTGTCATCATAATGCTCCATGCACTTCTCATCAAAATGCTCTCTCACCACTGATATCACAATGCTACATCACTATTTGTCACAATACTCCCTCACCCCTATCATCACAATGTTCCATGACTCCTGTCATCACAATGCTACATGCACTTATCATCACAATGTTCGAGGACCCCTGACATCAGAATGTTCCATAACACCTGTCATCAAAATGTTCCATGACACTTTTCATCCAATTGCTCCATGACCATGTCATCACAATTCTCCCTGCCCTTCTCATCACAATGCACAACGCCCTTGCCATCAAAATGCTCCATGACTTTTGTCATCACAAAGATCCATGAGCCTTGGCATCACAATGCTCCATGTCATTGTCATCACAATGCTCCATGAACGCTCTCATCACATTGCTCCATGCCCTTGTCTTCACAAAGCTCCATGACACATGTCATCAGAATGCTCCATGGCCTTCTCATCACAATGCTCCATGCCCTTGCCATCACAAATATCCATTACACCTGTCATAACAATGCTCCATGACCCTGCCATCACGATGTTCCTTGGCCTTGTCATCACAAGGCTCCATGCCCCTTCTCATCACAACACTCCAAGAACCCTGTAATCACAATGCTCCATGCCCCTTTTCATCTCAATGATCCACGAACCCTGTCATCACAATGCACCATGCCCATCACCATAATGCTTCATGCTATTTTCATCACAATGAAATCAAAATGCTCCATGACCTCTGTCATAACAATGCTCCAAACCCTTGTGATCACAATATTCCATAACACTTGTCATCACAATGCCCCATGAGGCTCGTCATCACAGTTATCTATGGTCTTCTCATCACAGTGCTCCATGACCTTTGTCATCACAATGATCCATGCCCTTTTCATCACAATGTTCCAAGACCCATGTAATCACAATGCTCCATGCCCTTGTCATCACAAAGCTCAATGACACATGCCATCAGAATGCTCCTTTGTCTTCTCCTCACAATGTTCCATGCCCTTGTCATCACAATGTTCCAAGACCCCTGTAATCACAATGCTCCATGCCCCTTTTCATCAGTACGCTCCATGAGAATTCTCATCACAAGGCTCCATGGTTTTGTCATCACAATGCTCCAGGACATTGTCATCACAGTGCTTCAAGACCTTGTCATGAAAATTTTCAATGGCCCTTGTCATCATAATGCTCCAAGCCCTAGTCATCACAATGCTCCATTATATTTGTCATCACAATCCTCCATTACATTTGGCATCACAATGTCCATGCCATTGTCATCACAATGGACCATGACATATGTCATCACAATGCTCCCTGACAACTGTCTTCACAATACTCAATGACATTCTCATCACAATGCTCCATGCCCTTGTCATCACAATGCACCATGCCCACTCTCATCACAATAATCTATGAAACTTGTCAGACCAATGATCCATGTCCCTGTCATCACAATGCTCCATGCCCTTGTCCTCACAATGCTCCATGACCCCTGTCATCACAACGCTCAGTGACACCAGTCATCACAATGCTTCATAACGTTTGTCATCACAATGTTCCATGCCCGACTCATCACATGGCTCTGTGACCTTTGTAACCAAAATGCTCCATGAACTTTTCATCACAATTCTCTGTGACACTTGTCATCAAAATGCTCCATGTCATTGTCAGCACAATGCTCCCTGACCCTTGTCATCACAATGCTCCAAGCCATTGTCATCACAAAGCTCCATTACCTTTGTCATCAGAATCCTCCATGACACTTGGCATCACAATGCTCCATGCCATTGTCATCACAATGGGCCATGACATATGTCATCACAATGCTCCCTGACACCTGTCTTCACAATACTGCATGACCTGGTCATCAAAATGATCCATGCCCTTGTCATCACAATGCGCCATTCCAACTCCCATCGCAATAATTCATGAAACTTATTAGACCAATGTTCCATTCCCTTGTCATCACCATGCTCCATGCCCTTGTTATCACAATGCTCCATGACCCCTGTCATCACAATGCTCCGTGACTCCAGTCATCACAATGCTTCAAAACTTTCTCATCACAATGGTCCATGTCCTCGTCATCAACTGTCTCTGTGACCTTTTTAACAACAATGCTCCAGGAATTTTCATCACAATGCTCTTTGACCCTTGTCATCAAAATGCTCTATGACTTTTTCAGCACAATGCTCCATGACCCTTGTCATCACATTGCTCCATGCGATTGTCAGCACAATGCTCCATGACACATGTCATCAAAATGAACCATGCGCTTGTCATCACAGTACTCCACAATCTTGTCATCACAATGCTCCATGCACATCTCATCAAAATGCTCTCTCACCACTGATATCACAATGCTACATCACTATTTGTCACAGTACGCCCTCACCCCTCTCATCACAATGTTCCATGACTCCTGTCATCACAATGCTACATGCACTTATCATCACAATGTTCGATAACACCTGACATCACAATGTTCCATAACATCTGTCATCAAAATGCTCCATGACCATTTTCATCAAAATGCTCCATGACCTCTGACATCACAATGTTCCATAAAACCTGTCATCAAAATGTTCCATGACACATTTCATCAAATTGCTCCATGACCCTGTCATCACAATGCTCCCTGCCCTTCTCATCACAATGCACAACGCACTTGCCATCAAAATGTTCCATGGCCTTCTCATCTCAATGCTCTATGAACTTGTCATCACAGTGCTCCAAGACCATTGTAATCAGAATGCTCCATGCCCATTTTTATCTCAATGCTCCATGAACCCTGTCATCACAGTGCACCATGCCCATCATCATAATGCTTCAGGCTTTTGTCATCAAAATGAAATCAAAATGCTCCATGACCTCTGTCATCATAATACTCCGAAACCTTGTGATCACAATGTTACATAACACTTATCATCACAACACCCCATGACGCTCATCATCACAATTATCTATGGCCTTCTTATCACGGTGCTCTATGACTTTTATCATCACAATGCTCAATAAACTTGTCATCACAGTGCTCCCTGACACTTGTCTTCAGTATGCTCCTTGAAACCTGTCATGACAAGGATCCATGCCTTTTTCATCACAATGATCCATGCCCTTTTCATCACAGTGCTCCAAGACCCCTTTAATCACAATGCTCCATGCCCTTGTCATCACAAAGCTCCTGGACGCATGTCATCAGAATGCTCCATGGCCTTCTCATCACCATGATCCATGCCCTTGTCATCACAATGCTCCAAGACCCCTGTAATCACAATGCTCCATGCCCCTTTTCAACAGAATGCTCCATGAGACTTCTCATGAAAAGTCTCCATGGTCTTCTCATCAAAATGTTCCAGGACTTTGTCATCACCATGCTTCATTCGCTTGTCATCGCAATGCTCCATGACAAATATCATCAAAATTCTCCATGACCACTGTCATCACAACACTCCATGACACCTGACAGCACAATGATCCGGGACTCTTTTCATCACAATGTTCCATTCCCTAGTCATCACAATGCTCCAGGACACTTGTCATCACAATGATCCATGCCCTTGTCATCCCAATGCTCCATAACCCCTGTATTCACAATGCTCCATGACGCTTGTCATCACAGTGCTCCATGACACCTGTCATCACAATGCTCCATGCCTTTGTCAGCAAAATGCTTCATGACCTTGTCATTACAATGCTCTATGTGCTTGTCATCACAATACTCCATTACCATTGTCATCACAACCCTCCATGAATCTTGGGATCACATTGCTTCATGCCCTTGTCATCACAATGCCCCATGCTCCTTGAAATCAAAATGATCCATGACCTATGTCATCACAATGTTCCAAGCCCTTGTGATCAAAATATTCCATAACACTTGTCATCACAACGCACCATGATGCCTGTCATCACAATACTCCATGCCCTTTTGATCAAAATGCTCCATGACCATTGTCATCACAATTCTCAATACACTTGTCATCACAATGCTCCCTGACACTTGTCATCAGAATGCTCCTTGAACCCTGTCACGAAAAGGCTCCATGCCTTTTTCATCACAATGCCTCATGCCATTTACATCACAATGCTCCAAGCCATTGTCATCCAAATACTCCACAAGCTTGTCATCAGAATGTTCCATGACCCGTGTCATAACAAATCTCCATGCACTTGTCAGCACAATGCTCCCTGACCGTTGTCATCACAATGCTCCAAGCCATTGTCATCACAAAGCTCCATTACCTTTGTCATCAGAATCCTCCATGACACTTAGCATCACAATGCTCCATGCCATTGTCATCACAATGGGCCATGACATATGTCATCACAATGCTCCCTGACACCTGTCTTCACAATACTGCATGACCTGGTCATCACAATGATCCATGCTCTTGTCATCACAATGCGCCATTCCAACTCTCATCACAATAATTCATGAAACTTATTAGACCAATGTTCCATGCCCTTATCATCACCATGCGCCATGCCCTTGTTATCACAATGCTCCATGACCCCTGTCATCACAATGCTCCGTGACTCCAGTCATCACAATGCTTCATGAAATTTCTCATCACAATGGTCCATGTCCTCGTCATCAACTCTCTCTGTGACCTTTTTAACAACAATGCTCCATGAATTTTCATCACAATGCTCTTTGACCCTTGTCATCAAAATGCTCTATGCCTTTCTCAGCACAATGCTCCATGACCCTTGTCATCACAATGCTCCATGCGCTTGTCAGCACAATGCTCCATGACACATGTCATCACAATGAACCATGCACTTGTCATCACAGTGCTCCACAATTTTGTCATCACAATGCTCCATGCACTTCTCATCAAAATGCTCTCTCACCACTGATATCACAATGCTACATCAGTATTTGTCACAGTACTCCCTCATCCCTCTCATCACAATGTTCCATGACTCCTGTCATCACAATGCTACATGCACTTATCATCACAATGTTCGATGACCACTGACATCAAAATGTTCCATAACATCTGTCATCAAAATGCTCCATGACCCTTTTCATCAAAATGCTCCATGACCCCTGACATCACAATGTTCCATAACACCTTTCATCAAAATGTTCCATGACACATTTCATCAAATTGCTCCATGACCCTGTCATCACAATGCTCCCTGCCTTTCTCATCAAAATGCACAACGCACTTGCCATCAAAATGCCCCATGACATTTGTCATCACAAAGATCCTTGACCCTTGGAATCACAATGCACCATGAACACTCTCATCACATTGCTCCATGCCCTTGTCATCACAAAGCTCCATGGCACATGTCATCAGAATGTTCCATGGCCTTCTCATCACAATGTTCCATGCCCTTGCCATCACAATGCTCCATTACCCCTGTCATAACAATGCCCCATGACCCCTGCCTTCACGATGTTCCATGGCCTTGTCATCACAAGGCTCCATGACCCTTCTCATCACAATACTCCAAGAACCCTGTAATCACAATGCTCTATGCCCCTTTTCATCTCAATGATCCATGAACCCTGTCATCACAATGCACTATGCCCATCATCATAATGCTTCATGCTATTGTCATCACAATGAAATCAAAATGCTCCATGACCTCTGTCATAACAATGTTCCAAACCCTTGTGATCACAATATTCCATAACACTTGTCATCACAATGCCCCATGACGCTCATCATCACAATTATCCATGGTCTTCTCATCACAAAGCTCCATGACTTTTGTCATCACAATGCTCAATACACTTGTCATCAAAATGCTCCCTGACACTTGTTGTCTGTATGATCCTTGAACCCTGTCATGACAAGGCTCCATGCCTTTTTCATCACAATGATCCATGCCTTTTTCATCACAATGCTCCATGCCATTGTCATCAAAATACTCCACAAGCTTGTCATCAGAATGTTCCATGACCCTTGTCATCACAAATCTCCATGCACTTCTCATCAAAATGCTCCCTGACCCTTGTCATCACAATGCTCCAAGCCATTTTCATCACAATGCTCAATTATCTTTGAGAGCAGAATCCTACATGACAATTGGCATCACAATTCTCCACGCCCTTGTCATCACAATGCCCCATTCCAAATGTCATCGCAATAATCCATGAAACATATTAGACCAATGTTCCATGCCCTTGTCATCACAATGCTCCATGCCCTTGTTATCACAGTGCTCCATGACCCCTGTCATCACAATGCTCCGTGACTCCAGTCATCACAATGCTTCATCGCATTTGTCATCACAATGGTCCATGCCCTCGACATCAACAGTCTCTGTGACCTTTTTAACCACAGTGCTCCATGAACTTTTCATCACAATGCTCTTTGACCCTTGTCATCACAATGCTCTATGCCTTTCTCAGCAAAATGCTCCATGACCCTTGTCATCACAATGCTCCATGAGCTTGTCAGCACAATACTCCATGACACATGTCATCACAATGCTTCATGACTCTCGTCATCACAATGCTCCGTGACTCCAGTCATCTCAATGCTTCATAACGTTTGTCATCACAATGGTCCATGCCCGACTCATCACAAGGCTCTGTGACCTATGTAACCACAATGCTCCATGAACTTTTCATCACAATTCTCTTTGACACTTGTCATCACAATGCTCCATGTCTTTGTCAGAACAATGCTCCATGACCATTGTCATCACAATGTGCCATGCACATTTCATCACAAAGGTCCACAACATTTTCATTGCAATGCTCCATAAACATTGAAATCACAATGCTCCATGCACTTCTCATCAAAATGCTCTCTCACCAGAGATATCACAGTGTTCCATCACTAGTCATCTCAATACTCCCTCACCCCTGTAATCACAATGTTCCATGACCCTGTCATCACAATGCTACATCCTCTTACCATCACAATGTTCCATGACCCCTGACATCACAATGTTCCATAACCCCTGTCATCAATATGCTCCATGACCCTTTTCATCCCAAAGCTCCAAGACCCCTGACATCACAATGTTCTATAACCCCTGCCATCAAAATGTTCCATTACACTTTTCATCAAATTGCTGCATGACCCTGTCATCAAAATGCTCCCTGCCCTTCTCATCACAATGCACAACACACTTGTCATCAAAATGCTCCATGACTTTTGTCATCACAAAGCTCCATGACCCTTGGCATCACAATGCTCCATGTCATTGTCATCACAATGCTCCATGAACACTCTCATAACGTTGCTCAATGCCCTTGTCATCACAAAGCTCCATGACACATTTCATCACAATGCTCGATGCCCTTCTCATCTCAATGCTCCATGACCTTGTCATCACAATGCTCCAAGACCATTGTAATCACAATCCTCCATGCCCCTTTTCATCTCAATGCTCCATGAAACCTGTCATCACAGTGCACCATTCCCATCATCATAATGCTTCAGGCTATTGTCATCACAATGAAATCAAAATGCTCCATGAACTCTGTCATCATAATACTCCGAACCCTTGTGATCACAATGTTCCATAACACTTATCATCACAACACCCCATGACGCTCATCATCACAATTAACTATGGCCTTCTCATCACAGTGCTCTATGACTTTTGTCATCACAATGCTCAATACACTTGTCATCACAATGCTCCCTGACACTTGTCTTCAGTATGCTCCTTGAAACCTGTCATGACAAGGCTCCATGCATTTTTCATCACAATGATCCATGCCCTTTTCATCACAATGCTCCAAGACCCCTTTGATCACAATGCTCCATCCCCTTGTCATCACAAAACTCCTGGACGCATGTCATCAGAATGCTCCATGGCCTTCTCATCACCATGATCCATGCCCTTGTCATCACAATGCTCCAAGACCCCTGTAATCACAATGCTCCATGCCCCTTTTCAACAGAATGCTCCATGAGACTTCTCATCAAAAGTCTCCATGGTCTTCTCATCAAAATGTTCCAGGACTTTGTCATCACCATGCTCCATTCGCTTGTCATCGGAATGCTCCATGACAAATATCATCACAATTCTCCATGACCACTGTCATCACAACACTCCATGACACCTGACAGCACAATGATCCGGGACTCTTTTCATCACAATGTTCCATTCCCTAGTCATCACAATGCTCCAGGACACTTGTCATCACAATGATCCATGCCCTTGTCATCCCAATGCTCCATAACCCCTGTATTCACAATGCTCCATGACGCTTGTCATCACAGTGCTCCATGACACCTGTCATCACAATGCTCCATGCCTTTGTCAGCAAAATGCTTCATGACCTTGTCATTACAATGCTCTATGTGCTTGTCATCACAATACTCCATTACCATTGTCATCACAACCCTCCATGAACCTTGAGATCACATTGCTTCATGCCCTTGTCATCACAATGCCCCATGCTCCTTGAAATCAAAATGATCCATGACCTATGTCATCACAATGTTCCAAGCCCTTGTGATCAAAATATTCCATAACACTTGTCATCACAACGCTCCATGATGCCTGTCATCACAATACTCCATGCCCTTTTGATCAAAATGCTCCATGACCTTTGTCATCACAATTCTCAATACACTTGTCATCACAATGCTCCCTGACACTTGTCATCAGAATGCTCCTTGAACCCTGTCACGAAAAGGCTCCATGCCTTTTTCATCACAATGCCTCATGCCATTTACATCACAATGCTCCAAGCCATTGTCATCAAAATACTCCACAAGCTTGTCATCAGAATGTTCCATGACCCGTGTCATCACAAATCTCCATGCACTTGTCAGCACAATGCTCCATGCCATTGTCATCACAATGGGCCATGACATATGTCATCACAATGCTCCCTGACACCTGTCTTCACAATACTGCATGACCTGGTCATCACAATGATCCATGCTCTTGTCATCACAATGCGCCATTCCAACTCTCATCACAATAATTCATGAAACTTATTAGACAAATGTTCCATGCCCTTATCATCACCATGCTCCATGCCCTTGTTATCACAATGCTCCATGACCCCTGTCATCACAATGCTCCATGACTCCAGTCATCACAATGCTTCATGAAATTTCTCATCACAATGGTCCATGTCCTCGTCATCAACTCTCTCTGTGACCTTTTTAACAACAATGCTCCATGAATTTTCATCACAATGCTCTTTGACCCTTGTCATCAAAATGCCCTATGCCTTTCTCAGCACAATGCTCCATGACCCTTGTCATCACAATGCTCCATGCGCTTGTCAGCACAATGCTCCATGACACATGTCATCACAATGAACCATGCGCTTGTCATCACAGTGCTCCACAATTTTGTCATCACAATGCTCCATGCACTTCTCATCAAAATGCTCTCTCACCACTGATATCACAATGCTACATCAGTATTTGTCACAGTACTCCCTCATCCCTCTCATCACAATGTTCCATGACTCCTGTCATCACAATGCTACATGCACTTATCATCACAATGTTCGATGACCACTGACATCACAATGTTCCATAACACCTGTCATCAAAATGCTCCGTGACCATTTTCATCAAAATGCTCCATGACACCTGACATCACAATGTTCAATAACACCTGTCATCAAAATGTTCCATGACACATTTCATCAAATTGCTCCATGACGCTGTCATCACAATGCTCCCTGCCTTTCTCATCACAATGCACAAGGCACTTGCCATCAAAATGCCCCATGACATTTGTCATCACAAAGATCCTTGACCCTTGGAATCACAATGCACCATGAACACTCTCATCACATTGCTCCATGCCCTTGTCATCACAAAGCTCCATGACACATGTCATCAGAATGTTCCATGGCCTTCTCATCACAATGTTCCATGCCCTTGCCATCACAATGCTCCATTACCCCTGTCATAACAATGCCCCATGACCCCTGCCATCACGATGTTCCATGGCCTTGTCATCACAAGGCTCCATGACCCTTCTCATCACAATACTCCAAGAACCCTGTAATCACAATGCTCTATGCCCCTTTTCATCTCAATGATCCATGAACCCTGTCATCACAATGCACCATGCCCATCATCATAATGCTTCATGCTATTGTCATCACAATGAAATCAAAATGCTCCATGACCTCTGTCATAACAATGTTCCAAACCCTTGTGATCACAATATTCCATAACACTTGTCATCACAATGCCCCATGACGCTCGTCATCACAATTATCCATGGTCTTCTCATCACAAAGCTCCATGACTTTTGTCATCACAATGCTCAATACACTTGTCATCAAAATGCTCCCTGACACTTGTTGTCTGTATGCTCCTTGAACCCTGTCATGACAAGGCTCCATGCCTTTTTCATCACAATGATCCATGCCTTTTTCATCACAATGCTCCATGCCATTGTCATCAAAATACTCCACAAGCTTGTCATCAGAATGTTCCATGACCCTTGTCATCACAAATCTCCATGCACTTCTCAGCAAAATGCTCCCTGACCCTTGTCATCACAATGCTCCAAGCCATTTTCATCACAATGCTCAATTATCTTTGAGAGCAGAATCCTACATGACAATTGGCATCACAATTCTCCACGCCCTTGTCATCACAATGCCCCATTCCAAATGTCATCGCAATAATCCATGAAACATATTAGACCAATGTTCCATGCCCTTGTCATCACAATGCTCCATGCCCTTGTTATCACAGTGCTCCAAGCCCTTGTTATCACAATGCTCCATGACCCCTGTCATCACAATGCTCCGTGACTCCAGTCATCACAATGCTTCATCGCATTTGTCATCACAATGGTCCATGCCCTCGACATCAACAGTCTCTGTGACCTTTTTAACCATAGTGCTCCATGAACTTTTCATCACAATGCTCTTTGACCCTTGTCATCAGAATGCTCTATGCCTTTCTCAGCAAAATGCTCCATGACCCTTGTCATCACAATGATCCATGAGCTTGTCAGCACAATACTCCATGACACATGTCATCACAATGCTCCATGACTCTCGTCATCACAATGCTCCGTGACTCCAGTCATCTCAATGCTTCATAACGTTTGTCATCACAATGGTCCATGCCCGACTCATCACAAGGCTCTGTGACCTATGTAACCACAATGCTCCATGAACTTTTCATCACAATTCTCTTTGACACTTGTCATCACAATGCTCCATGTCTTTGTCAGAACAATGCTCCATGACCATTGTCATCACAATGTGCCATGCGCATTTCGTCACAAAGGTCCACAACATTTTCATTGCAATGCTCCATAAACATTGAAATCACAATGCTCCATGCACTTCTCATCAAAATGCTCTCTCACCAGAGATATCACAGTGTTCCATCACTAGTCATCTCAATACTCCCTCACCCCTGTAATCACAATGTTCCATGACCCTGTCATCACAATGCTACATCCTCTTACCATCACAATGTTCCATGACCCCTGACATCACAATGTTCCATAACCCCTGTCATCAATATGCTCCATGACCCTTTTCATCCCAAAGCTCCAAGACCCCTGACATCACAATGTTCTATAACCCCTGCCATCAAAATGTTCCATTACACTTTTCATCAAATTGCTGCATGACCCTGTCATCAAAATGCTCCCTGCCCTTCTCATCACAATGCACAACACACTTGTCATCAAAATGCTCAATGACTTTTGTCATCACAAAGCTCCATGACTCTTGGCATCACAATGCTCCCTGTTATTGTCATCACAATGCTCCATGAACCCTCTCATAACGTTGCTCAATGCCCTTGTCATCACAAAGCTCCATGACACTTTTCATCACAATGCTCGATGCCCTTCTCATCACAATGCTCCATGCCTTTGTCATTACAATCCTGCATGACCCATGTTTCATAATGTTCCGTACCCTTGTCATCACAATGCTCCATGTCCACTCTCATCACAATAATCCATGAAACATTTCAGACCAATGTTCCAAGCCCTTCTCATCACAATGCTGCATTACCTCTGTCATAACAATGCACCATGACCACTGCCATCACAATGTTCCAACGCCTAGTCATCACAAGGATCCATGACACTTGTCATCACAATGCAGAAGAGCCCTATAATCACAATGCTCCATGCCCTTGTCATCACAAAGCTCCATGATGCATGTCATCAGAATGCGCCATGGCCTTCTCCTCACAATGCTCCATGACCTTGTCATCACAATGCGCCAAGACCCCTGTAAACACAATGCTCCATGCCAATTTTCATCTCAATGCTCCATGAATCCTGTCATCACAATGCACCATGCCCATCATCATAATGCTTCAGGCTATTGTCATCACAATTAAATCAATAATCTCCATGACCTCTGTCATCATAATGCTCCAAACCCTTGTGATCACAATGTTCCATAACACTTATCATCACAACACTCCATGAGGCTCATCATCACAATTAGCCATGGCATTCTCATCGCAATGCTTCAAGATCTTTATCATCACAATGCTCAATACACTTGTCATCACAATGCTCCCTTACACTTGTCGTCAGTATGCTCCTTGAACCCTGTCATGACAAGGCTCCATGCCTTTTTCATCTCAATGATCAGTGCCCTATTCATAACAATGCTCCAAGATTCCTGTAATCACAATGCTCCATGCCCTTGTCATCACAAAACTCCATGACACATGTGATCAGAATGCGCCATGGTCTTCTCATCACAATGCTCCATGCCCTATACATGACAATGCTCCAAGGCCCCTGTAATCACAATGCTCCATGCCTCTTTTAATCAGAATGCTCCATTAGACTTGTCATCACAAGGCTCCATTGTCTCCTCATCACAATGCTCCATGACACCTGTCATCACAACACTCCATGAACATTTTCAGCCCAGTGCTCCATGACCCTTGTCATCACAATGATCCATGCCCTTGTCATCCCAATGCTCCATGATCCCTGTATTCACAATGCTCTGTGACGTTTGTCATCATATTGCTCCATGACACATGTCATCACAATGCTCCATGCCTTTGTCAGCAAAATGCTACATGACCTTGTCATTACAATGCTCTATGCGCTTGTCATCACAATACTCCATGAAACTTGGGATCACATTGACTCATGCCCTTGTAATTACTATGCTCCATGCTCCTTGAAATCAAAATGATCCATGACCTCTGTCATCACAATGCTCCAAACCCCTGTGATCACAATGTTCCATAACACTTGTCATCACAATGCTCCATGATGCCTGTCATCACAATACTCCATGCACTTTTCATCACAATACTCCATGAACTTTGTCATCACAATTCTCAATACACTTGTCATCACAATGCTCCCTGACACTTGTCATCAGAATGCTCCTTGAACCCTGTCACGAATAGGCTCCAAGTCTTTTTCATCACAATACACCATGCTGTTTTCATCACAATGCTCCATGCCATTGTCATCAAAATACTCCACAAGCTTGTCATCAGAATTCTCCATGACCCTTGTCATCACAATTCTCCATGCACTTGTCAGCACAATGCTCCCTGACCCTTGTCATCACAATGCTCCAAGCCATTGTCATCACAAAGCTCCATTACCTTTGTCATCAGAATCCTCCATGACACTTAGCATCACAATGCTCCATGCCATTGTCATCACAATGGGCCATGACATATGTCATCACAATGCTCCCTGACACCTGTCTTCACAATACTGCATGACCTGGTCATCACAATGATCCACGCCCTTGTCATCACAATGCCCCATTCCAAATGTCATCGCAATAATCCATGAAACATATTAGACCAATGTTCCATGCCCTTGTCATCACCATGCGCCATGCCCTTGTTATCACAATGCTCCATGACCCCTGTCATCACAATGCTCCGTGACTCCAGTCATCACAATGCTTCATGAAATTTCTCATCACAATGGTCCATGTCCTCGTCATCAACTCTCTCTGTGACCTTTTTAACAACAATGCTCCATGAATTTTCATCACAATGCTCTTTGACCCTTGTCATCAAAATGCTCTATGCCTTTCTCAGCACAATGCTCCATGACCCTTGTCATCACAATGCTCCATGCGCTTGTCAGCACAATGCTCCATGACACATGTCATCACAATGAACCATGCACTTGTCATCACAGTGCTCCACAATTTTGTCATCACAATGCTCCATGCACTTCTCATCAAAATGCTCTCTCACCACTGATATCACAATGCTACATCAGTATTTGTCACAGTACTCCCTCATCCCTCTCATCACAATGTTCCATGACTCCTGTCATCACAATGCTACATGCACTTATCATCACAATGTTCGATGACCACTGACATCAAAATGTTCCATAACATCTGTCATCAAAATGCTCCATGACCCTTTTCATCAAAATGCTCCATGACCCCTGACATCACAATGTTCCATAACACCTTTCATCAAAATGTTCCATGACACATTTCATCAAATTGCTCCATGACCCTGTCATCACAATGCTCCCTGCCTTTCTCATCAAAATGCACAACGCACTTGCCATCAAAATGCCCCATGACATTTGTCATCACAAAGATCCTTGACCCTTGGAATCACAATGCACCATGAACACTCTCATCACATTGCTCCATGCCCTTGTCATCACAAAGCTCCATGGCACATGTCATCAGAATGTTCCATGGCCTTCTCATCACAATGTTCCATGCCCTTGCCATCACAATGCTCCATTACCCCTGTCATAACAATGCCCCATGACCCCTGCCTTCACGATGTTCCATGGCCTTGTCATCACAAGGCTCCATGACCCTTCTCATCACAATACTCCAAGAACCCTGTAATCACAATGCTCTATGCCCCTTTTCATCTCAATGATCCATGAACCCTGTCATCACAATGCACTATGCCCATCATCATAATGCTTCATGCTATTGTCATCACAATGAAATCAAAATGCTCCATGACCTCTGTCATAACAATGTTCCAAACCCTTGTGGTCACAAAATTCCATAACACTTGCCATCACAATGCCCCATGACGCTCATCATCACAATTATCCATGGTCTTCTCATCACAAAGCTCCATGACTTTTGTCATCACAATGCTCAATACACTTGTCATCAAAATGCTCCCTGACTTGTTGTCTGTATGATCCTTGAACCCTGTCATGACAAGGCTCCATGCCTTTTTCATCACAATGATCCATGCCTTTTTCATCACAATGCTCCATGCCATTGTCATCAAAATACTCCACAAGCTTGTCATCAGAATGTTCCATGACCCTTGTCATCACAAATCTCCATGCACTTCTCATCAAAATGCTCCCTGACCCTTGTCATCACAATGCTCCAAGCCATTTTCATCACAATGCTCAATTATCTTTGAGAGCAGAATCCTACATGACAATTGGCATCACAATTCTCCACGCCCTTGTCATCACAATGCCCCATTCCAAATGTCATCGCAATAATCCATGAAACATATTAGACCAATGTTCCATGCCCTTGTCATCACCATGCTCCATGCCCTTGTTATCACAGTGCTCCATGACCCCTGTCATCACAATGCTCCGTGACTCCAATCATCACAATGCTTCATCGCATTTGTCATCACAATGGTCCATGCCCTCGACATCAACAGTCTCTGTGACCTTTTTAACCACAGTGCTCCATGAACTTTTCATCACAATGCTCTTTGACCCTTGTCATCACAATGCTCTATGCCTTTCTCAGCAAAATGCTCCATGACCCTTGTCATCACAATGCTCCATGAGCTTGTCAGCACAATACTCCATGACACATGTCATCACAATGCTCCATGACTCTCGTCATCACAATGCTCCGTGACTCCAGTCATCTCAATGCTTCATAACGTTTGTCATCACAATGGTCCATGCCCGACTCATCACAAGGCTCTGTGACCTATGTAACCACAATGCTCCATGAACTTTTCATCACAATTCTCTTTGACACTTGTCATCACAATGCTCCATGTCTTTGTCAGAACAATGCTCCATGACCATTGTCATCACAATGTGCCATGCACATTTCGTCACAAAGGTCCACAACATTTTCATTGCAATGCTCCATAAACATTGAAATCACAATGCTCCATGCACTTCTCATCAAAATGCTCTCTCACCAGAGATATCACAGTGTTCCATCACTAGTCATCTCAATACTCCCTCACCCCTGTAATCACAATGTTCCATGACCCTGTCATCACAATGCTACATCCTCTTACCATCACAATGTTCCATGACCCCTGACATCACAATGTTCCATAACCCCTGTCATCAATATGCTCCATGACCCTTTTCATCCCAAAGCTCCAAGACCCCTGACATCACAATGTTCTATAACCCCTGCCATCAAAATGTTCCATTACACTTTTCATCAAATTGCTGCATGACCCTGTCATCAAAATGCTCCCTGCCCTTCTCATCACAATGCACAACACACTTGTCATCAAAATGCTCCATGACTTTTGTCATCACAAAGCTACATGACCCTTGGCATCACAATGCTCCATGTCATTGTCATCACAATGCTCCATGAACACTCTCATAAAGTTGCTCAATGCCCTTGTCATCACAAAGCTCCATGACACATTTCATCACAATGCTCGATGCCCTTCTCATCTCAATGCTCCATGACCTTGTCATCACAATGCTCCAAGACCATTGTAATCACAATCCTCCATGCCCCTTTTCATCTCAATGCTCCATGAAACCTGTCATCACAGTGCACCATGCCCATCATCATAATGCTTCAGGCTATTGTCATCACAATGAAATCAAAATGCTCCATGAACTCTGTCATCATAATACTCCGAACCCTTGTGATCACAATGTTCCATAATACTTATCATCACAACACCCCATGACGCTCATCATCACAATTAACTATGGCCTTCTCATCACAGTGCTCTATGACTTTTGTCATCACAATGCTCAATACACTTGTCATCACAATGCTCCCTGACACTTGTCTTCAGTATGCTCCTTGAAACCTGTCATGACAAGGCTCCATGCATTTTTCATCACAATGATCCATGCCCTTTTCATCACAATGCTCCAAGACCCCTTTGATCACAATGCTCCATCCCCTTGTCATCACAAAACTCCTGGACGCATGTCATCAGAATGCTCCATGGCCTTCTCATCACCATGATCCATGCCCTTGTCATCACAATGCTCCAAGACCCCTGTAATCACAATGCTCCATGCCCCTTTTCAACAGAATGCTCCATGAGACTTCTCATCAAAAGTCTCCATGGTCTTCTCATCAAAATGTTCCAGGACTTTGTCATCACCATGCTCCATTCGCTTGTCATCGGAATGCTCCATGACAAATATCATCACAATTCTCCATGACCACTGTCATCACAACACTCCATGACACCTGACAGCACAATGATCCGGGACTCTTTTCATCACAATGTTCCATTCCCTAGTCATCACAATGCTCCAGGACACTTGTCATCACAATGATCCATGCCCTTGTCATCCCAATGCTCCATAACCCCTGTATTCACAATGCTCCATGACGCTTGTCATCACAGTGCTCCATGACACCTGTCATCACAATGCTCCAAGCCTTTGTCAGCAAAATGCTTCATGACCTTGTCATTACAATGCTCTATGTGCTTGTCATCACAATACTCCATTACCATTGTCATCACAACCCTCCATGAACCTTGGGATCACATTGCTTCATGCCCTTGTCATCACAATGCCCCATGCTCCTTGAAATCAAAATGATCCATGACCTATGTCATCACAATGTTCCAAGCCCTTGTGATCAAAATATTCCATAACACTTGTCATCACAACGCTCCATGATGCCTGTCATCACAATACTCCATGACCTTTGGATCAAAATGCTCCATGACCTTTGTCATCACAATTCTCAATACACTTGTCATCACAATGCTCCCTGACACTTGTCATCAGAATGCTCCTTGAACCCTGTCACGAAAAGGCTCCATGCCTTTTTCATCACAATGCCTCATGCCATTTACATCACAATGCTCCAAGCCATTGTCATCAAAATACTCCACAAGCTTGTCATCAGAATGTTCCATGACCCGTGTCATCACAAATCTCCATGCACTTGTCAGCACAATGCTCCCTGACCCTTGTCATCACAATGCTCCATGCCATTGTCATCACAATGGGCCATGACATATGTCATCACAATGCTCCCTGACACCTGTCTTCACAATACTGCATGACCTGGTCATCACAATGATCCATGCTCTTGTCATCACAATGCGCCATTCCAACTCTCATCACAATAATTCATGAAACTTATTAGACAAATGTTCCATGCCCTTATCATCACCATGCTCCATGCCCTTGTTATCACAATGCTCCATGACCCCTGTCATCACAATGCTCCATGACTCCAGTCATCACAATGCTTCATGAAATTTCTCATCACAATGGTCCATGTCCTCGTCATCAACTCTCTCTGTGACCTTTTTAACAACAATGCTCCATGAATTTTCATCACAATGCTCTTTGACCCTTGTCATCAAAATGCCCTATGCCTTTCTCAGCACAATGCTCCATGACCCTTGTCATCACAATGCTCCATGCGCTTGTCAGCACAATGCTCCATGACACATGTCATCACAATGAACCATGCGCTTGTCATCACAGTGCTCCACAAATTTGTCATCACAATGATCCATGCACTTCTCATCAAAATGCTCTCTCACCACTGATATCACAATGCTACATCAGTATTTGTCACAGTACTCCCTCATCCCTCTCATCACAATGTTCCATGACTCCTGTCATCACAATGCTACATGCACTTATCATCACAATGTTCGATGACCACTGACATCACAATGTTCCATAACACCTGTCATCAAAATGCTCCGTGACCATTTTCATCAAAATGCTCCATGACACCTGACATCACAATGTTCAATAACACCTGTCATCAAAATGTTCCATGACACATTTCATCAAATTGCTCCATGACGCTGTCATCACAATGCTCCCTGCCTTTCTCATCACAATGCACAAGGCACTTGCCATCAAAATGCCCCATGACATTTGTCATCACAAAGATCCTTGACCCTTGGAATCACAATGCACCATGAACACTCTCATCACATTGCTCCATGCCCTTGTCATCACAAAGCTCCATGACACATGTCATCAGAATGTTCCATGGCCTTCTCATCACAATGTTCCATGCCCTTGCCATCACAATGCTCCATTACCCCTGTCATAACAATGCCCCATGACCCCTGCCATCACGATGTTCCATGGCCTTGTCATCACAAGGCTCCATGACCCTTCTCATCACAATACTCCAAGAACCCTGTAATCACAATGCTCTATGCCCCTTTTCATCTCAATGATCCATGAACCCTGTCATCACAATGCACCATGCCCATCATCATAATGCTTCATGCTATTGTCATCACAATGAAATCAAAATGCTCCATGACCTCTGTCATAACAATGTTCCAAACCCTTGTGATCACAATATTCCATAACACTTGTCATCACAATGCCCCATGACGCTCGTCATCACAATTATCCATGGTCTTCTCATCACAAAGCTCCATGACTTTTGTCATCACAATGCTCAATACACTTGTCATCAAAATGCTCCCTGACACTTGTTGTCTGTATGCTCCTTGAACCCTGTCATGACAAGGCTCCATGCCTTTTTCATCACAATGATCCATGCCTTTTTCATCACAATGCTCCATGCCATTGTCATCAAAATACTCCACAAGCTTGTCATCAGAATGTTCCATGACCCTTGTCATCACAAATCTCCATGCACTTCTCAGCAAAATGCTCCCTGACCCTTGTCATCACAATGCTCCAAGCCATTTTCATCACAATGCTCAATTATCTTTGAGAGCAGAATCCTACATGACAATTGGCATCACAATTCTCCACGCCCTTGTCATCACAATGCCCCATTCCAAATGTCATCGCAATAATCCATGAAACATATTAGACCAATGTTCCATGCCCTTCTCATCACAATGCTCCATGCCCTTGTTATCACAGTGCTCCATGCCCTTGTTATCACAATGCTCCATGACCCCTGTCATCACAATGCTCCGTGACTCCAGTCATCACAATGCTTCATCGCATTTGTCATCACAATGGTCCATGCCCTCGACATCAACAGTCTCTGTGACCTTTTTAACCACAGTGCTCCATGAACTTTTCATCACAATGCTCTTTGACCCTTGTCATCAGAATGCTCTATGCCTTTCTCAGCAAAATGCTCCATGACCCTTGTCATCACAATGATCCATGAGCTTGTCAGCACAATACTCCATGACACATGTCATCACAATGCTTCATGACTCTCGTCATCACAATGCTCCGTGACTCCAGTCATCTCAATGCTTCATAACGTTTGTCATCACAATGGTCCATGCCCGACTCATCACAAGGCTCTGTGACCTATGTAACCACAATGCTCCATGAACTTTTCATCACAATTCTCTTTGACACTTGTCATCACAATGCTCCATGTCTTTGTCAGAACAATGCTCCATGACCATTGTCATCACAATGTGCCATGCGCATTTCGTCACAAAGGTCCACAACATTTTCATTGCAATGCTCCATAAACATTGAAATCACAATGCTCCATGCACTTCTCATCAAAATGCTCTCTCACCAGAGATATCACAGTGTTCCATCACTAGTCATCTCAATACTCCCTCACCCCTGTAATCACAATGTTCCATGACCCTGTCATCACAATGCTACATCCTCTTACCATCACAATGTTCCATGACCCCTGACATCACAATGTTCCATAACCCCTGTCATCAATATGCTCCATGACCCTTTTCATCCCAAAGCTCCAAGACCCCTGACATCACAATGTTCTATAACCCCTGCCATCAAAATGTTCCATTACACTTTTCATCAAATTGCTGCATGACCCTGTCATCAAAATGCTCCCTGCCCTTCTCATCACAATGCACAACACACTTGTCATCAAAATGCTCCATGACTTTTGTCATCACAAAGCTCCATGACTCTTGGCATCACAATGCTCCCTGTTATTGTCATCACAATGCTCCATGAACCCTCTCATAACGTTGCTCAATGCCCTTGTCATCACAAAGCTCCATGACACTTTTCATCACAATGCTCGATGCCCTTCTCATCACAATGCTCCATGCCTTTGTCATTACAATCCTGCATGACCCATATTTCATAATGTTCCGTACCCTTGTCATCACAATGCTCCATGTCCACTCTCATCACAATAATCCATGAAACATTTCAGACCAATGTTCCAAGCCCTTCTCATCACAATGCTGCATTACCTCTGTCATAACAATGCACCATGACCACTGCCATCACAATGTTCCAACGCCTAGTCATCACAAGGATCCATGACACTTGTCATCACAATGCAGAAGAGCCCTATAATCACAATGCTCCATGCCCTTGTCATCACAAAGCTCCATGATGCATGTCATCAGAATGCGCCATGGCCTTCTCCTCACAATGCTCCATGACCTTGTCATCACAATGCGCCAAGACCCCTGTAAACACAATGCTCCATGCCAATTTTCATCTTAATGCTCCATGAATCCTGTCATCACAATGCACCATGCCCATCATCATAATGCTTCAGGCTATTGTCATCACAATTAAATCAATAATCTCCATGACCTCTGTCATCATAATGCTCCAAACCCTTGTGATCACAATGTTCCATAACACTTATCATCACAACACTCCATGAGGCTCATCATCACAATTAGCCATGGCATTCTCATCGCAATGCTTCAAGATCTTTATCATCACAATGCTCAATACACTTGTCATCACAATGCTCCCTTACACTTGTCGTCAGTATGCTCCTTGAACCCTGTCATGACAAGGCTCCATGCCTTTTTCATCTCAATGATCAGTGCCCTATTCATAACAATGCTCCAAGATTCCTGTAATCACAATGCTCCATGCCCTTGTCATCACAAAACTCCATGACACATGTGATCAGAATGCGCCATGGTCTTCTCATCACAATGCTCCATGCCCTATACATGACAATGCTCCAAGGCCCCTGTAATCACAATGCTCCATGCCTCTTTTAATCAGAATGCTCCATTAGACTTGTCATCACAAGGCTCCATTGTCTCCTCATCACAATGCTCCATGACACCTGTCATCACAACACTCCATGAACATTTTCAGCCCAGTGCTCCATGACCCTTGTCATCACAATGATCCATGCCCTTGTCATCCCAATGCTCCATGATCCCTGTATTCACAATGCTCTGTGACGTTTGTCATCATATTGCTCCATGACACATGTCATCACAATGCTCCATGCCTTTGTCAGCAAAATGCTACATGACCTTGTCATTACAATGCTCTATGCGCTTGTCATCACAATACTCCATGAAACTTGGGATCACATTGACTCATGCCCTTGTAATTACTATGCTACATGCTCCTTGAAATCAAAATGATCCATGACCTCTGTCATCACAATGCTCCAAACCCCTGTGATCACAATGTTCCATAACACTTGTCATCACAATGCTCCATGATGCCTGTCATCACAATACTCCATGCACTTTTCATCACAATACTCCATGAACTTTGTCATCACAATTCTCAATACACTTGTCATCACAATGCTCCCTGACACTTGTCATCAGAATGCTCCTTGAACCCTGTCACGAATAGGCTCCAAGTCTTTTTCATCACAATACACCATGCTGTTTTCATCACAATGCTCCATGTCATTGTCATCAAAATACTCCACAAGCTTGTCATCAGAATTCTCCATGACCCTTGTCATCACAATTCTCCATGCACTTGTCAGCACAATGCTCTGTGACCCTTGTCATCACAATGTTCCAAGCCATTGTCATCACAATGCTCCATTACTTTTGTCATCAGAATCCTCCATGACACTTGGCATCACAATGCTCCATGCCATTGTCATCACAATGGGCCATTACATATGTCATCACAATGCTCCCTGACACATGTCTTCTCAATACTGCATGACCTGGTCATCACAATGATCCATGCCCTTGTCGTCACAATGCGCCATTCCAACTGTCATTGCAACAATCCATGAAATTTATTAGACCAATGTTCCATGCCTTTGTCATCACAATGCTCCATGACCTTGTTATCACAGTGCTCCATGACCCCTGTCATCAGTATGCTCCGTGACTCCAGTCATCACAATGCTTCATGTCCTTTGTCATCACAATGGTCCATGTCCTCTTCATCATCAGTCACTGTGACCATTTTAACAAAAATAATCCGTGAACTTTCCATCACAATGCTCTTTGACCCTTGTCATCACAATGTTCTATGCCTTTCTCAGCACAATGCTCCATGACCCTTGGCATCACAATGCTCCATAGGCTTGTCAGCACAATGCTCCACGACACATGTCATCACAATGCACTATGTGCTTGTCATCACAGTGCTCCATAAACATTGTCATAATAATGCTCCATGCACTTCTCATCAAAGTGCTCTCTCACCACTGATATCACAATGCTACATCACTATTTGTCACAATACTCCCTCACCCCTGTCATCACAATGTTCCATGACTCCTGTCATCACAATGCTACATGCACTTATCATCACAATGTTCGATGACCCCTGACATCAGAATGTTCCATAACACCTGTCATCAAAATGTTCCATGACACTTTTCATCTAATTGCTCCATGACCCTGTCATCACAATTCTCCCTGCCCTTCTCATCACAATGCACAACGCCCTTGCCATCAAAATGCTCCATGACTTTTGTCATCACAAAGATCCATGACCCTTGGCATCACAATGCTCCATGTCATTGTCATCACAATGCTCCATGAACGCTCTCATCACATTGCTCCATGCCCTTGTCTTCATAAATCTCCATGACACATGTCATCAGAATGCTCCATGGCCTTCTCATCACAATGTCCATGCCCTTGCCATCACAAATATCCATTACACCTGTCATAACAATGCTCCATGACCCTGCCATCACGATGTTCCTTGGCCTTGTCATCACAAGGCTCCATGACCCTTCTCATCACAACACTCCAAGAACCCTGTAATCACAATGCTCCATGCCCCTTTTCATCTCAATGATCCACGAACCCTGTCATCACAATGCACCATGCCCATCACCATAATGCTTCATGCTATTTTCATCACAATGAAATCAAAATGCTCCATGACCTCTGTCATAACAATGCTCCAAACCCTTGTGATCACAATATTCCATAACACTTGTCATCACAATGCCCCATGAGGCTCGTCATCACAGTTATCTATGGTCTTCTCATCACAGTGCTCCATGACCTTTGTCATCACAATGATCCATGCCCTTTTCATCACAATGCTCCAAGACCCATGTAATCACAATGCTCCATGCCCTTGTCATCACAAAGCTCAATGACACATGCCATCAGAATGCTCCTTGGTCTTCTCCTCACAATGTTCCATGCCATTGTCATCACAATGTTCCAAACCCCTGTAATCACAATGCTCCATGCCCCTTTTCATCAGTATGCTCCATGAGATTTGTCATCACAAGGCTCCATAGATTTGTTATCACAATGCTCCAGGACCTTGTCATCACAATGCTTCACGACCTTGTCATGAAAATTCTCAATGGCCCTTGTCATCATAATGCTCCAAGCCCTAGTCATCACAGTGCTCCATTATATTTGTCATCACCATCCTCCATTACATTCGGCATCACAATGTTCCATGCCATTGTCATCACAATGGACCATGACATACATCATCACAATGCTCCCTGACAACTTTCTTCACAATACTCCATGACCTTCTCATCACAATGCTCCATGCCCTTGTCATCACAATGCACCATGCCCACTGTCATCACAATAATCTATGAAATTTGTTAGACGAATGCTCCATTCTCCTGTCATAACAATGCTCCATGCTCTTGTCATTACAATGCTCCATGACCCCTGTCATCACAATGCTCCATGACTCCAGTCATCACAATGCTTCATAACGTTTGTCATCACAATGATCCATGCCAGCGTCATCACAAGGCTCCGTGACCTTTGTAACCACAATGCTCTATGAACATTTCATCACAATTCTCTGTGACCCTTGTCATCACAATGCTCCATGTCTTTGTCAGAACTATGCTCCATGACCATTGTCATCACAATGTGCCACGCGCATTTCATCACAACGGTCCACATCCTTGTCATTGCAAGGCTCCATAAACGTTGTAATCACAATGGTCCATGCACTTCTCATCAAAATGCTCTCTCACCAGAGATATCACAGTGTTCCATCACTAGTCATCTCAATACTCCCTCACCCCTGTAATCACAATGTTCCATGACCCTGTCATCACAATGCTACATCCTCTTACCATCACAATGTTCCATGACCCCTGACATCACAATGTTCCATAACCCCAGTCATCAAAACGCTCCATGACCATTGTCAACACAATTCTCCATGCACTTGCCAGCACAATGCTCCCTGACCCTTGTAATCACAATGCTCCAAGCCATTGTCATCACAATGCTCCATTACCTTTGTCATCAGAATCCTCCATGACGCTTGTCATCACAGTGCTCCATGACACCTGTCATCACAATGCTCCATGGCTTTGTCATCACACTGCTCAATACACTTGTCATCAAAATGCTCCCTGACACTGGTTGTCTGTATGCTCCTTGAACCCTGTCATGACAAGGCTCCATGCATTTTTCATCACAGTGATCCATGCTCTTTTCATCACAATGCTCCAAGACCCATGTAATCACAATGCTCCATGCCCTTGTCATCACCAAGCTCAATGACGCATGCCATCAGAATGCTCCTTGGTCTTCTCCTCACAATGTTCCATGCCCTTGTCATCACAATGTTCCAAGAACCCTGTAATGACAATGCTCCATGCCCCTTTTCATCAGTACGCTCCATGAGAATTCTCATCACAAGGCTCCATGGTTTTGTCATCACAATGCTCCAGGACCTTGTCATCACAGTGCTTCAAGACCTTGTCATGAAAATTTTCAATGGCCCTTGTCATCATAATGCTCCAAGCCCTAGTCATCACAATGCTCCATTATATTTGTCATCACAATCCTCCATTACATTTGGCATCACAATGTCCATGCCATTGTCATCACAATGGACCATGACATATGTCATCACAATGCTCCCTGACAACTGTCTTCACAATACTCCATGACCTTCTCATCACAATGCTCCATGCCCTTGTCATCACAATGCACCATGCCCACTCTCATCACAATAATCTATGAAACTTGTCAGACCAATGATCCATGTCCCTGTCATCACAATGCTCCATGCCCTTGTCCTCACAATGCTCCATGACCCCTGTCATCACAACGCTCAGTAACACCAGTCATCACAATGCTTCATAACGTTTGTCATCACAATGTTCCATGCCCGACTCATCACAAGGCTCTGTGACCTTTGTAACCAAAATGCTCCATGAACTTTTCATCACAATTCTCTGTGACACTTGTCATCAAAATGCTCCATGTCTTTGTCAGCACAATGCTCCCTGACCCTTGTCATCACAATGCTCCAAGCCATTGTAATCACAAAGCTCCATTACCTTTGTCATCAGAATCCTCCATGACACTTAGCATCACAATGCTCCATGCCATTGTCATCACAATGGGCCATGACATATGTCATCACAATGCTCCCTGACACCTGTCTTCACAATACTGCATGACCTGGTCATCACAATGATCCATGCCCTTGTCATCACAATGCGCCATTCCAACTCTCATCGCAATAATTCATGAAACTTATTAGACCAATGTTCCATGTCCTTGTCATCACCATGCTCCATGCCCTTGTTATCACAATGCTCCATGACCCCTGTCATCACAATGCTCCGTGACTCCAGTCATCACAATGCTTCATGAACTTTCTCATCACAATGGTCCATGTCCTCGTCATCAACTGTCTCTGTGACCTTTTTAACAACAATGCTCCATGAATTTTCATCACAATGCTCTTTGACCCTTGCCATCAAAATGCTCTATGCCTTTCTCAGCACAATGCTCCATGACCCTTGTCATCACAATGCTCCATGCGCTTGTCAGCACAATGCTCCATGACACATGTCATCACAATGAACCATGCGCTTATCATCACAGTGCTCCACAATCTTGTCATCACAATGCTCCATGCACATCTCATCAAAATGCTCTCTCACCACTGATATCACAATGCTACATCACTATTTGTCACAGTACGCCCTCACCCCTCTCATCACAATGTTCCATGACTCCTGTCATCACAATGATACATGCACTTATCATCACAATGTTCAATGACCCCTGACATCACAATGTTCCATAACATCTGTCATCAAAATGCTCCATGACCATTTTCATCAAAATGCTCCATGACCCCTGACATCACAATGTTCCATAACACCTGCCATCAAAATGTTCCATGACACATTTCATCAAATTGCTCCATGACCCTGTCATCACAATGCTCCCTGCCCTTCTCATCACAATGCACAACGCACTTGCCATCAAAATGTTCCATGGCCTTCTCATCTCAATGCTGCATGACCTTGTCATCACAATGCTTCAAGACCACTGTAATCACAATGCTCCATGCCCCTTTTCATTTCAAAGTTCCATGAACCCTGTCATCACAGTGCACCATGCCCATCATCATAATGCTTCAGGCTATTGTCATCACAATGAAATCAAAATGCTCCATGACCTCTGTCATCATAATACTCCGAAACCTTGTGATCACAATGTTCCATAACACTTATCATCACAACACCCCATGACGCTCATCATCACAATTATCTATGGCATTCTCATCACAGTGCTCTATGACTTTTGTCATCACAATGCTCAATACACTTGTCATCACAATGCTCCTTGACACTTGTCTTCAGTATGCTCCTTGAAACCTGTCATGACAAGGCTCCATGCCTTTTTCATCTCAATGATCCATGCCCTTTTCATCACAATGCTCCAAGACCACTTTAATCACAATGCTCCATGCCCTTGTCATCACAGAGCTCCTGGACGCATATCATCAGAATGCTCCATGGCCTTCTCATCACCATGATCCATGCCCTTGTCATCACAATGCTCCAAGACCCCTGTAATCACAATGCTCCATGCCCCTTTTCAACAGAATGCTCCATGAGACTTCTCATCAAAAGTCTCCATGGTCTTCTCATGAAAATGTTCCAGGACTTTGTCATCACCATGCTCCATTCGCTTGTCATTGCAATGCTCCATGACCAATATCATCACAATTCTCCATGACCACTGTCATCACAACACTCCATGACACCTGACAGCACAATGATCCGGGACTCTTTTCATCACAATGTTCCATTCCCTAGTCATCACAATGCTCCAGGACATTTGTCATCACAATGATCCATGCCCTTGTCATCCCAATGCTCCATAACCCCTGTATTCACAATGCTCCATGACGCTTGTCATCACAGTGCTCCATGACCCCTGTCATCACAATGCTCCTTGCCTTTGTCAGCAAAATGCTTCATGACCTTGTCATTACAATGCTCTATGTGCTTGTCATCACAATACTCCATTTCCATTGTCATCACAACCCTCCATGGACCTTGGGATCACATTGCTTCATGCCCTTGTCATCAGAATGCCCCATGCTCCTTGAAATCAAAATGATCCATGACCTATGTCATCACAATGTTCCAAGCCCTTGTGATCACAGTATTCCATAACACTTGTCATCACAATGCTCCATGATGCCTGTCATCACAATACTCCATGCCCTTTTGATCAAAATGCTCCATGACCATTGTCATCACAATTCTCAATACACTTGTCATCACAATGCTCCCTGACACTTGTCATCAGAATGCTCCTTGAACCCTGTCACGAAAAGGCTCCATGCCTTTTTCATCACAATGCCTCATGCCATTTACATCACAATGCTCCAAACCATTGTCATCAAAATACTCCACAAGCTTGTCATCAGAATGTTCCATGACCCGTGTCATCACATATCTCCATGCACTTGTCAGCACAATGCTCCCTGACCCTTGTCATCACAATGCTCCAAGCCATTGTCATCACAAAGCTCCATTACCTTTGTCATCAGAATCCTCCATGACACTTAGCATCACAATGCTCCATGCCATTGTCATCACAAAGGGCCATGACATATGTCATCACAATGCTCCCTGACACCTGTCTTCACAATACTGCATGACCTGGTCATCACAATGATCCATGCTCTTGTCATCACAATGCGCCATTCCAACTCTCATCACAATAATTCATGAAACTTATTAGACCAATGTTCCATGCCCTTATCATCACCATGCGCCATGCCCTTGTTATCACAATGCTCCATGACCCCTGTCATCACAATGCTCCGTGACTCCAGTCATCACAATGCTTCATGAACTTTCTCATCACAATGGTCCATGTCCTCGTCATCAACTCTCTCTGTGACCTTTTTAACAACAATGATCCATGAATTTTCATCACAATGCTCTTTGACCCTTGTCATCAAAATGCTCTATGCCTTTCTCAGCACAATGCTCCATGACCCTTGTCATCACAATGCTCCATGCGCTTGTCAGCACAATTCTCCATGACACATGTCGTCACAATGAACCATGCGCTTGTCATCACAGTGCTCCACAATTTTGTCATCACAATGCTCCATGCACTTCTCATCAAAATGCTCTCTCACCGCTGATATCACAATGCTACATCAGTACTTGTCAGAGTACTCCCTCATCCCTCTCATCACAATGTTCCATGACTCCTGTCATCACAATGCTACATGCACTTATCATCACAATGTTTGATGACACCTGACATCAAAATGTTCCATAACATCTGTCATCAAAATGCTCCATGACCTCTGACATCACAATTTTCCATAACACCTGTCATCAAAATGTTCCATGACACATTTCATCAAATTGCTCCATGACGCTGTCATCACAATGCTCCCTGCCTTTCTCATCACAATGCACAACGCACTTGCCATCAAAATGCCCCATGACATTTGTCATCACAAAGATCCTTGACCCTTGGAATCACAATGCACCATGAACACTCTCATCACATTGCTCCATGCCCTTGTCATCACAAAGCTCCATGACACATGTCATCAGAATGTTCCATGGCCTTCTCATCACAATGTTCCATGCCCTTGCCATCACAATGCTCCATTACCCCTGTCATAACAATGCCCCATGACCCCTGCCATCACGATGTTCCATGGCCTTGTCATCACAAGGCTCCATGACCCTTCTCATCACAATACTCCAAGAACCCTGTAATCACAATGCTCTATGCCCCTTTTCATCTCAATGATCCATGAACCCTGTCATCACAATGCACCATGCCCATCATCATAATGCTTCATGCTATTGTCATCACAATGAAATCAAAATGCTCCATGACCACTGACATAACAATGTTCCAAACCCTTGTGATCACAATATTCCAAAACACTTGTCATCACAATGCCCCATGACGCTCGTCATCACAATTATCCATGGTCTTCTCATCACAAAGCTCCATGACTTTTGACATCACAATGCTCAATACACTTGTCATCAAAATGCTCCCTGACACTTGTTGTCTGTATGCTCCTTGAACCCTGTCATGACAAGGCTCCATGCCTTTTTCATCACAATGATCCATGCCTTTTTCATCACAATGCTCCATGCCATTGTCATCAAAATACTCCACAAGCTTGTCATCAGAATGTTCCATGACCCTTGTCATCACAAATCTCCATGCACTTCTCAGCAAAATGCTCCCTGACCCTTGTCATCACAATGCTCCAAGCGATTTTCATCACAATGCTCAATTATCTTTGAGAGAAGAATCCTACATGACAATTGGCATCACAATTCTACACGCCCTTGTCATCACAATGCCCCATTCCAAATGTCATCGCAATAATCCATGAAACATATTAGACCAATGTTCCATGCCCTTGTCATCACAATGCTCCATGCCCTTGTTATCACAATGCTCCATGACCCCTGTCATCACAATGCTCCGTGACTCCAGTCATCACAATGCTTCATCGCATTTGTCATCACAATGGTCCATGCCCTCGACATCAACAGTCTCTGTGACCTTTTTAACCACAGTGCTCCATGAACTTTTCATCACAATGCTCTTTGACCCTTGTCATCAGAATGCTCTATGCCTTGCTCAGCAAAATGCTCCATGACCCTTGTCATCACAATGATCCATGAGCTTGTCAGCACAATACTCCATGACACATGTCATCACAATGCTCCATGACTCTCGTCATCACAATGCTCCGTGACTCCAGTCATCTCAATGCTTCATAACGTTTGTCATCACAATGGTCCATGCCCGACTCATCACAAGGCTCTGTGACCTATGTAACCACAATGCTCCATGAACTTTTCATCACAATTCTCTTTGACACTTGTCATCACAATGCTCCATGTCTTTGTCAGAACAATGCTCCATGACCATTGTCATCACAATGTGCCATGCGCATTTCGTCACAAAGGTCCACAACATTTTCATTGCAATGCTCCATAAACATTGAAATCACAATGCTCCATGCACTTCTCATCAAAATGCTCTCTCACCAGAGATATCACAGTGTTCCATCACTAGTCATCTCAATACTCCCTCACCCCTGTAATCACAATGTTCCATGACCCTGTCATCACAATGCTACATCCTCTTACCATCACAATGTTCCATGACCCCTGACATCACAATGTTCCATAACCCCAGTCATCAAAACGCTCCATGACCATTGTCAACACAATTCTCCATGCACTTGCCAGCACAATGCTCCCTGACCCTTGTAATCACAATGCTCCAAGCCATTGTCTTCACAATGCTCCATTACCTTTGTCATCAGTATCCTCCATGACGCTTGTCATCACAGTGCTCCATGACACCTGTCATCACAATGCTCCATGGCTTTCTCCACACACTGCTCAATACACTTGTCATCAAAATGCTCCCTGACACTGGTTGTCTGTATGCTCCTTGAACCCTGTCATGACAAGGCTCCATGCATTTTTCATCACAATGATCCATGCTCTTTTCATCACAATGCTCCAAGACCCATGTAATCACAGTGCTCCATGCCCTTGTCATCACCAATCTCAATGACGCATGCCATCAGAATGCTCCTTGGTCTTCTCCTCACAATGTTCCATGCCCTTGTCATCACAATGTTCCAAGAACCCTGTAATGACAATGCTCCATGCCCCTTTTCATCAGTACGCTCCATGAGAATTCTCATCACAAGGCTCCATGGTTTTGTCATCACAATGCTCCAGGACCTTGTCATCACAGTGCTTCAAGACCTTGTCATGAAAATTTTCAATGGCCCTTGTCATCATAATGCTCCAAGCCCTAGTCATCACAGTGCTCCATTATATTTGTCATCACAATCCTCCATTACATTTGGCATCACAATGTCCATGCCATTGTCATCACAATGGACCATGACATATATCATCACAATGCTCCCTGACAACTGTCTTCACAATACTCAATGACCTTCACATCACAATGCTCCATGCCCTTGTCATCACAATGCACCATGCCCACTCTCATCACAATAATCTATGAAACTTGTCAGACCAATGATCCATGTCCCTGTCATCACAATGCTCCATGCCCTTGTCCTCACAATGCTCCATGACCCCTGTCATCACAACGCTCAGTGACACCAGTCATCACAATGCTTCATAACGTTTGTCATCACAATGTTCCATGCCCGACTCATCACAAGGCTCTGTGACCTTTGTAACCAAAATGCTCCATGAACTTTTCATCACAATTCTCTGTGACACTTGTCATCAAAATGCTCCATGTCTTTGTCAGCACAATGCTCCCTGACCCTTGTCATCACAATGCTCCATGCACTTGTCATCACAAAGCTCCATTACCTTTGTCATCAGAATCCTCCATGACACTTGGCATCACAATGCTCCATGCCATTGTCATCACAATGGGCCATGACATATGTCATCACAATGCTCCCTGACACCTGTCTTCACAATACTGCATGACCTGGTCATCACAATGATCCATGCCCTTGTCATCACAATGCGCCATTCCAACTCTCATCGCAATAATTCATGAAACTTATTAGACCAATGTTCCATGCCCTTGTCATCACCATGCTCCATGCCCTTGTTATCACAATGCTCCATGACCCCTGTCATCACAATGCTCCGTGACTCCAGTCATCACAATGCTTCATGAACTTTCTCATCACAATGGTCCATGTCCTCGTCATCAACTGTCTCTGTGACCTTTTTAACAACAATGCTCCATGAATTTTCATCACAATGCTCTTTGACCCTTGTCATCAAAATGCTCTATGCCTCACTTCCGGGTAAGATGGCGGAAGAGTAAGACGCGGAGATCACCTTCCTCCCCACGGATACACCAGAAATACAGCTACACGTGGAAAAACTCCTACAGAACACCTACTGAGCCCTGGCAGAAGACCCCAAGACCTCCCAAAAGGCAAGAAACCCCCCACATACCTGGGTAGGGCAAAGCGGAGAGATCCCCACACAGAGGATCAGTGCCGAGCGGCACTCACCAGCCCGAGAGGCTTGTCTGCTCGCCCGCCGGGGCATGCAGCGCTGGAAGCTGAGGCTCGGGCTTCGGTCAGAGCGCAGGGAGAGGACTGGGGCTGGCGGCGAGAACTCAGCCTGAAGGGGGCTAATGTGCCACAGCTAGCCGGGAGGGAGTCCGGGAAGACTCTGGAGCTGCCGAAGAGGCAAGAGACTTTTTCTTCCCTCTTGGTTTCCTGGTGCGCGAGGAGAGGGGATTAAGAGCGCTGCTTAAAGGGGCTCCACAGACGGGCGCGAGTCACGACTGAAAGCGCGGAGCCCAGAGACGGGCGTGGGACGCTGGGGCTGCTGCTGCTGCCGCCAAGAAGCCTGTGTGCGAGCGCAGGTCACTGCCCACACTGCCCTTCCGGGAGCCTGTGCAGCCCGCCACTGCCCGGGTCCCGGGATCCAGGGGCGGCTTCCCTGGGAGAACGCACGGCGCGCCTCGGACTGTTGCAACGTCACGCCAACCTTTGCCGCTGCAGGCTAGCCCCGCACTCCGTGCCCCTCCCTCCCGCCCGGTCTGAGTGAGCCAGAGTCCCCGAAGAGGCTGCTCCTTTAACCCTGTCCTGCCTGAGCGAAGAACAGACGCCCTCCGGCGACCTACACGCAGAGGCGGGGCCAAATCCAAAGCTGAGACCCAGGAGCTGTGAGAACAAAGAAGAGAAAGGGAAACCTCTCCCAGCAGCCTCAGAAGCAGCGGATTAAAGCTCCACAATCAACTTGATGTACTCTGCATCTGTGGAATACATGAATAGACAACACATCATCCCAAATTGAGGAGCCCGGAGTCAGTGCTGTGCCTCTGAGGTGGGAGAGCCAACTTCAGGACACTGGTCCACAAGAGACCTCCCAGCTCCACATAATATCAAACGGCAAAAATCTTCCAGAGATCTCCATCTCAACACCAGCACCCAGCTTCACTCAACGACTAGCAAGCTACAGTGCTGGACACCCTATGCCAAACAACTAGCAAGACAGGAACACAACGCCACCCATTAGCAGAGAGGTGGCCTAAACTCATAAAAAGTCTGCAGACACCCCAAAACACACCACCAGACCTGGACCTGCCCACCAGAAAGACAAGATCCAGCCTCATCCACCAGAACACAGGCACTAGTACCCTCCACCAGGAAGCCTACACAACCCACTAAACCAACCTTAGCCACTGGGGACAGACACCAAAAACAACGGGAACTACGAACCTGCAGCTTGCAAAAAGGAGACCCCAAACACAGTAACATAAGCAAAATGAGAAGACAGAAAAACACACAGCAGGAGAAGGAGCAAGATAAAAACCCACCAGATCTAACAAATGAAGAGGTAATAGGCAGTCTACCTGAAAAAGAATTCAGAATAATGATGGTAAAGATGATCCAAGATTCTATTTCCCAGATCCAAAATCTTGGAAATAGAATAGACAAAATGCAAGAAACAGTTAACAAGGACCTAGAAGAACTAAAGATGAATCAAGCATCGATTAAAAACACAATACATGAAATAAAAAATACTCTAGATGGGATCAATAGCAGAATAACTGAGGCAGAAGAACGGATAAGTGAGGTGGAAGATAACTGCTGCAGAGCAAAATAAAGAAAAAAGAATGAAAAGAACAGAGGACAGTCTCAGAGACCTCTGGGACAACATTAAACGCACCAACATTCGAATTATAGGGGTTCCAGAAGAAGAAGAGAAAAAGAAAGGGACTGAGAAAATATTTGAAGAGATTATAGTTGAAAACTTCCCTAATATGGGAAAGGAAATAGTTAATCAAGTCCAGGAGGCACAGAGAGTCCCATACAGAATAAATCCAAGGAGAAATACGCCAAGACACATATTAATCAAACTGTCAAAAATTAAACACCAAGAAATCATATTAAAAGCAGCAAGGCAAAAACAACAAATAACACACAAGGGAATCCCCATCAGGATAACAGCTGATCTCTCAGCAGAAACTCTACAAGCCAGAAGGGAGTGGCAGGACATAATTAAAGTGATGAAGGAGAAAAACCTGCAACCAAGATTACTCTACCCAGCAAGGATCTCATTCAGATTTGATGGAGAAATTAAAACGTTTACAGACAAGCAAAAGCTGAGAGAGTTCAGCACCACCAAACCAGCTTTACAACAAATGCTAAAGGAACTTCTCTAGGCAAGAAACACAACAGAAGTAAAAGACCTACAATAACGAACCCAAAACAATTAAGAAAATGGGAACAGGAACATACATATCAATAATTACCTTAAATGTAAATGGACTAAATGCTCCCACCAAAAGACACAGATTGGCTGAATGGATACAAAAACAAGACCCATCTATATGCTGTCTACAAGAGACCCACTTCAGACCTAGAGACACATACAGACTGAAAGTAAGGGGATGGAAAAAGATATTCCATGCAAATGGAAATCAAAAGAAAGCTGGAGTAGCAATTCTCATATCAGACAAAATAGACTTTAAAATAAAGACTACTAGAAGAGACAAAGAAGGACACTACATAATGATCAAGGGATCAATCCAAGAAGAAGATATAACAATTGTAAATATTTATGCACCCAACATAGGAGCACCTCAATACATAAGGCAAATACTAACAGCCATAAAAGGAGAAATCGACAGTAACACACTCATAGTAGGGGACTTTAACACCCCACTTTCACCAATGGACAGATCATCCAAAATGAAAATAAAGAAGGAAACACAAGCTTTAAATGATACATTAAAGAAGATGGACTTAATTGATATTTATAGGACATTCCATCCAAAAACAACAGAATACACATTTTTCTCAAGTGCTCATGGAACATTCTCCAGGATAGATCATATCTTGGGTCACAAATCAAGCCTTGGTAAATTTAAGAAAATTGAAATTGTATCAAGTATCTTTTCCGACCACAATGCTATGAGACTAGATATCAATTACAGGAAAAGATCTGTAAAAAATACAAACACATGGAGGCTAAACAATACACTACTTAATAACGAAGTGATCACTGAAGAAAACAAAGAGGAAATTAAAAAATACCTAGAAACAAATGACAATGGAGACACGACGACCCAAAACCTATGGGATGCAGCAAAAGCAGTTCTAAGAGGGAAGTTTATAGCAATACAATCCCACCTTAAGAAACAGGAAACATCTCGAATAAACAACCTAACCTTGCACCTAAAGCAATTAGAGAAGGAAGAACGAAAACATCCCAAAGTTAGCAGAAGGAAAGAAATCATAAAAATCAGATCAGAAATAAATGAAAAAGAAATGAAGGAAACGATAGCAAAGATCAATAAAATAAAAGCTGGTTCTTTGAGAAGATAAACAAAATTGATAAACCATTAGCGAGACTCATCAAGAAAAAAAGGGAGAAGACTCAAATCAATAGAATTAGAAATGAAAAAGGAGAAGTAACAACTGACACTGCAGAAATACAAAAGATCATGAGAGATTACTATAAGCAACTCTATGCCAATAAAATGGACAACCTGGAAGAAATGGACAAATTCTTAGAAATGCACAACCTGCCAAGACTGAATCAGGAAGAAATAGAAAATATGAACAGACCAATCACAAGCACTGAAATTGAAACTGTGATAAAAAATCTTCCAACAAACAAAAGCCCAGGACCAGATGGCTTCACAGGCGAATTCTATCAAGCATTTAGAGAAGAACTAACACCTATCCTTCTGAAACTCTTCCAAAATATAGCAGAGGGAGGAACACTCCCAAACTCATTCTACGAGGCCACCATCACCTTGATACCCAAACCAGACAAGGATGTCACAAAGATAGAAAACTACAGGCCAATATCACTGATGAACATAGATGCAAAAATCCTCAACAAAATACTAGCAAACAGAATCCAACAGCACATTAAAAGGATCATACACCATGATCAAGTGGGGTTTATTCCAGGAATGCAAGGATTCTTCAATATACGCAAATCAATCAACGTGATACACCATATTAACAAATTGAAGGAAAAAAACCATATGATCATCTCAATAGATGCAGAGAAAGCTTTCGACAAAATTCAACACCCATTTATGATAAAGACCCTGCAGAAAGTAGGCATAGAGGGAACTTTCCTCAACATAATAAAGGCCATATATGACAAACCCACAGCCAGCATCGTCCTCAATGGTGAAAAACTGAAACCATTTCCACTAAGATCAGGAACAAGACAAGGTTGCCCACTCTCACCACTCTTATTCAACCTAGTTTTGGAAGTTTTAGCCACAGCAATCAGAGAAGAAAAGGAAATAAAAGGAATCCAAATCGGAAAAGAAGAAGTAAAGCTGTCACTGTTTGCAGATGACATGATACTATACATAGAGAATCCTAAAGATGCTACCAGAAAACTACTAGAGCTAATCAATGAATTTGGTCAAGTTGCAGGATACAAAATTAATGCACAGAAATCTCTGGCATTCCTATATACTAATGATGAAAAATCTGAAAGTGAAATCAAGGAAACACACCCATTTACCATTGCAAACAAAATAATAAAATATCTAGGAATAAACCTACCTAAGGAGACAAAAGACCTGTATGCAGAAAATTATAAGACACTGATGAAAGAAATTAAAGATGATACAAATAGATGGAGAGATGTACCATGTTCTTGGATTGGAAGAATCAACATTGTGAAAATGACTCTACTACCCAAAGCAATCTACAGATTCAATGCAATCCCTATCAAACTACCACTGACATTTTTCACAGAACTAGAGCAAAAAATTTCACAATTTGTATGGAAACACAAAAGACCCTGAATAGCCAAAGCAGTCTTGAGAACGAAAAATGGAGCTGGAGGAATCAGGCTCCCTGACTTCAGACTATACTACAAAGCTACAGTAATCAAGACAGTATGGTACTGGCACAAAAACAGAAAGATAGATCAATGGAACAGGATAGAAAGCCCAGAGTTAAACCCACGGACATAAGGTCACCTTATCTTTGATAAAGGAGGCAGGAATGTACAGTGGAGAAAGGACAGTCTCTTCAATAAGTGGTGCTGGGAAAACTGGATAGGGACATGTAAAAGTATGAGATTAGATCACTCCCTAACACCATACACAAAAATAAGCTCAAAATGGATTAAAGACCTAAATGTAAGGCCAGACACTATCAAACTCTTAGAGGAAAACATAGGCAGAACACACTATGACATAAATCACAGCAAGATCCTTTTTGACCCACCTCCTAGAGAAATGGAAATAAAGACAAAAATAAACACATGGGACCTAATGAAACTTAAAAGCTTTTGCACAGCAAAGGAAACCATAAACAAGACCAAAAGACAACCCTCAGAATGGGAGAAAATATTTGCAAATGAAGCAACTGACAAAGGATTAATCTCCAAAATTTATAAGCAGCACATGCAGCTCAATAACAAAAAAACAAACAACCCAATCCAAAAATGGGCAGAAGACCTAAATAGACATTTCTCCACAGAAGATATACAGACTGCCAACAAACACATGAAAGGATGCTCAACATCTTTACTCATTAGAGAAATGCAAATCAAAACTACAATGAGATATCATCTCACACCAGTCAGAATGGCCATCATCAAAAAATCTAGAAACAATAAATGCTGGAGAGGGTGTGGAAAAAAGGGAACACTCTTGCACTGCTGGTGGGAATGTGAATTGGTACAGCCACTATGGAGAACGGTATGGAGGTTCCTTAAAAATCTACGAATAGAACTACCATATGACCCAGCAATCCCACTACTGGGCATATACCCTGAGAAAACCATAATTCAAAAAGAGACATGTACCAAAATGTTCATAGCAGCCCTATTTACAATAGCCCGGAGATGGAAACAACCTAAGTGTCCATCATCGGATGAATGGATAAAGAAGATGTGGCACATATATACAATGGAATATTACTCAGCCATAAAAAGAAATGAAATTGAGCTATTTGTAATGAGGTGGATAGACCTAGAGTATGTCATACAGAGTGAAGTATGTCAGAAAGAGAAAGACAAATACCGTATGCTAACACATATATATGGAATTTAAGAAAAAAAATGTCATGAAGAACATAGGGTTAAGACAGGAATAAAGACACAGACATACTAGGGAATGGACTTGAAGATATGGGGAGGGGGAAGGGTAAGCTGTGACAAAGTGAAAGAGCGGCATGGACATATATACACTACCAAACGTAAGGTAGATAGCTAGTGGGAAGCAGCCGCATAGCACAGGGAGATCAGCTCGGTGCTTTGTGACCGCCTGGAGGGGTGGGATAGGGAGGGTGGGAGGGAGACGCAAAAGGGAGGGGATGTGGAAAAATATGTATATGTATAACTGATTAAACTTGTTATAAGGCAAAAAATTAAAAAAAATATTCTATGCCTTTCACAGCACAATGCTCCATGACCCTTGTCATCACAATGCTCCATGCGCTTGTCAGCACAATGCTCCATGACAAATGTCATCACAATGAACCATGCGCTTGTCATCACAGTGCTCCACAATCTTGTCATCACAATGCTCCATGCACATCTCATCAAAATGCTCTCTCACCACAGATATCACAATGCTACATCACTATTTGTCACAGTACGCCCTCACCCCCTCATCACAATGTTCCATGACTCCTGTCATCACAATGCTACATGCAGTTATCATCACAATGTTCGATGACCCCTGACATCACAATGTTCCATAACATCTGTCATCAAAATGCTCCATGACCATTTTCATCAAAATGCTCCATGACCTCTGACATCACAATGTTCCATAACACCTGTCATCAAAATGTTCCATGACACATTTCATCAAATTGCTCCATGACCCTGTCATCACAATGCTCCCTGCCCTTCTCATCACAATGCACAACGCACTTGCCATCAAAATGTTCCATGGCCTTCTCATCTCAATGCTCCATGACCTTGTCATCACAATGCTCCAAGACCATTGTAAGCACAATGCTCCATGCCCCTTTTCATCTCAGTGCTCCATGAACCCTGTCATCACAGTGCACCATGCCCATCATCATAATGCTTCAGGCTATTGTCATCACAATGAAATCAAAATGCTCCATGACCTCTGTCATCATAATACTCCGAACCCTTGTGATCACAATGTTCCATAACACTTATCATCACAACACCCCATGACGCTCATCATCACAATTATCGATGGCATTCTCATCACAGTGCTCTATGACTTTTGTCATCACAATGCTCAATACACTTGTCATCACAATGCTCCCTGACACTTGTCTTCAGTATGCTCCTTGAAACCTGTCATGACAAGGCTCCATGCCTTTTTCATCACAATGATCCATGCCCTTTTCATCACATTGCTCCAAGACCCCTTTAATCACAATGCTCCATGCCCTTGTCATCACAAAGCTCCTGGACGCATGTCATCAGAATGCTCCATGGCTTTCTCATCACCATGATCCATGCCCTTGCCTTCACAATGCTTCAAGACCCCTGTAATCACAATGCTCCATGCCCCTTTTCAACAGAATGCTCCATGAGACTTCTCATCAAAAGTCTCCATGGTCTTCTCATCAAAATGTTCCAGGACTTTGTCATCACCATGCTCCATTCACTTGTCATCGCATTGCTCCATGACCAATATCATCACAATTCTCCATGACCACTGTCATCACAACACTCCATGACACCTGACAGCACAATGATCCGGGACTCTTTTCATCACAATGTTCCATTCCCTAGTCCTCACAATGCTCCAGGACACTTGTCATCACAATGATCCATGCCCTTGTCATCCCAATGCTCCATAACCCCTGTATTCACAATGCTCCATGACGCTTGTCATCACAGTGCTCCATGACACCTGTCATCACAATGCTCCATGCCTTTGTCAGCAAAATGCTTCATGACCTTGTCATTACAATGCTCTATGTGCTTGTCATCACAATACTCCATTGCCATTGTCATCACAACCCTCCATGAACCTTGGGATCACATTGCTTCATGCCCTTGTCATCACAATGCCCCATGCTCCTTGAAATCAAAATGATCCATGACCTACGTCATCAAAATGTTCCAAGCCCTTGTGATCACAATATTCCATAACACTTGTCATCACAACGCTCCTTGATGCCTGTCATCACAATACTCCATGCCCTTTTCATCAAAATGCTCCATGACCTTTGTCATCACAATTCTCAATACACTTGTCATCACAATGCTCCCTGACACTTGTCATCAGAATGCTCCTTGAACCCTGTCACGAAAAGGCTCCATGCCTTTTTCATCACAATGCCTCATGCCATTTACATCACAATGCTCCAAGCCATTGTCATCAAAATACTCCACAAGCTTGTCATCAGAATGTTCCATGACCCGTGTCATCACAAATCTCCATGCACTTGTCAGCACAATGCTCCCTGACCCTTGTCATCACAATGCTCCAAGCCATTGTCATCACAAAGCTCCATTACCTTTGTCATCAGTATCCTCCATGACACTTAGCATCACAATGCTCCATGCCATTGTCATCACAATGGGCCATGACATATGTCATCACAATGCTCCCTGACACCTGTCTTCACAATACTGCATGACCTGGTCATCACAATGATCCATGCTCTTGTCATCACAATGCGCCATTCCAACTCTCATCACAATAATTCATGAAACTTATTAGACCAATGTTCCATGCCCTTATCATCACCATGCTCCATGCCCTTGTTATCACAATGCTCCATGACCCCTGTCATCACAATGCTCCGTGACTCCAGTCATCACAATGCTTCATGAACTTTCTCATCACAATGGTCCATGTCCTCGTCATCAACTCTCTCTGTGACCTTTTCAACAACAATGCTCCATGAATTTTCATCACAATGCTCTTTGACCCTTGTCATCAAAATGCCCTATGCCTTTCTCAGCACAATGCTCCATGACCCTTGTCATCACAATGCTCCATGCGCTTGTCAGCACAATGCTCCATGACACATGTCATCACAATGAACCATGCGCTTGTCATCACAGTGCTCCACAATTTTGTCATCACAATGCTCCATGCACTTCTCATCAAAATGCTCTCTCACCACTGATATCACAATGCTACATCAGTATATGTCACAGTACTCCCTCATCCCTCTCATCACAATGTTCCATGACTCCTGTCATCACAATGCTACATGCACTTATCATCACAATGTTCGATGACCCCTGACATCAAAATGTTCCATAACATCTGTCATCAAAATGCTCCATGACCCTTTTCATCAAAATGCTCCATGACCCCTGACATCACAATGTTCCATAACACCTGTCATCAAAATGTTCCATGACACATTTCATCAAATTGCTCCATGACCCTGTCATCACAATGCTCCCTGCCTTTCTCATCACAATGCACAACGCACTTGCCATCAAAATGCCCCATGACATTTGTCATCACAAAGATCCTTGACCCTTGGAATCACAATGCACCATGAACACTCTCATCACATTGCTCCATGCCCTTGTCATCACAAAGCTCCATGACACATGTCATCAGAATGTTCCATGGCCTTCTCATCACAATGTTCCATGCCCTTGCCATCACAATGCTCCATTACCCCTGTCATAACAATGCCCCATGACCCCTGCCATCACGATGTTCCATGGCCTTGTCATCACAAGGCTCCATGACCCTTCTCATCACAATACTCCAAGAATCCTGTAATCACAATGCTCTATGCCCCTTTTCATCCCAATGATCCATGAACCCTGTCATCACAATGCACCATGCCCATCATCATAATGCTTCATGCTATTGTCATCACAATGAAATCAAAATGCTCCATGACCTCTGTCATAACAATGTTCCAAACCCTTGTGATCACAATATTCCATAACACTTGTCATCACAATGCCCCATGACGCTCGTCATCACAATTATCCATGGTCTTCTCATCACAAAGCTCCATGACTTTTGTCATCACAATGCTCAATACACTTGTCATCAAAATGCTCCCTGACACTTGTTGTCTGTATGCTCCTTGAACCCTGTCATGACAAGGCTCCATGCCTTTTTCATCACAATGATCCATGCCTTTTTCATCACAATGCTCCATGCCATTGTCATCAAAATACTCCACAAGCTTGTCATCAGAATGTTCCATGACCCTTGTCATCACAAATCTCCATGCACTTCTCAGCAAAATGCTCCCTGACCCTTGTCATCACAATGCTCCAAGCGATTTTCATCACAATGCTCAATTATCTTTGAGAGCAGAATCCTACATGACAATTGGCATCACAATTCTCCACGCCCTTGTCATCACAATGCCCCATTCCAAATGTCATCGCAATAATCCATGAAACATATTAGACCAATGTTCCATGCCCTTGTCATCACAATGCTCCATGCCCTTGTTATCACAATGCTCCATGACCCCTGTCATCACAATGCTCCGTGACTCCAGTCATCACAATGCTTCATCGCATTTGTCATCACAATGGTCCATGCCTTCGACATCAACAGTCTCTGTGACCTTTTTAACCACAGTGCTCCATGAACTTTTCATCACAATGCTCTTTGACCCTTGTCATCACAATGCTCTATGCCTTTCTCAGCAAAATGCTCCATGACCTTGTCATCACAAGGCTCCATGAGCTTGTCAGCACAATACTCCATGACACATGTCATCACAATGCTCCATGTCTTTGTCAGAACAATGCTCCATGACCATTGTCATCACAATGTGCCATGCGCATTTCATCACAAAGTTCCACAACATTTTCATTGCAATGCTCCATAAACATTGAAATCACAATGCTCCATGCACTTCTCATCAAAATGCTCTCTCACCAGAGATATCACAGTGTTCCATCACTAGTCATCTCAATTCTCCCTCACCCCTGTAATCACAATGTTCCATGACCCTGTCATCACAATGCTACATCCTCTTACCATCACAATGTTCCATGACCCCTGACATCACAATGTTCCATAACCCCTGTCATCAATACGCTCCATGACCCTTTTCATACCAAAGCTCCAAGACCCCTGACATCACAGTGTTCTATAACCCCTGCCATCAAAATGTTCCATTACACTTTTCATCAAATTGCTGCATGACCCTGTCATCAAAATGCTCCCTGCCCTTCTCATCACAATGCACAACACACTTGTCATCAAAATGCTCCATGACTTTTGTCATCACAAAGCTCCATGACCCTTGGCATCACAATGCTCCCTGTCATTGTCATCACAATGCTCCATGAACCCTCTCATAACGTTGCTCAATGCCCTTGTCATCACAAAGCTCCATGACACTTTTCATCACAATGCTCGATGCCCTTCTCATCACAATGCTCCATGCCTTTGTCATTACAATCCTGCATGACCCATGCATCATAGTGTTCCGTACCCTTGTCATCACAATGCTCCATGTCCACTCTCATCACAATAATCCATGAAACATTTCAGACCAATGTTCCAAGCCCTTCTCATCACAATGCTGCATTACCTCTGTCATAACAATGCACCATGACCACTGCCATCACAATGTTCCAACGCCTAGTCATCACAAGGATCCATGACACTTGTCATCACAATGCAGAAGACCCCTGTAATCACAATGCTCCATGCCCTTGTCATCACAAAGCTCCATGATGCATGTCATCAGAATGTGCCATGGCCTTCTCCTCACAATGCTCCATGACCTTGTCATCACAATGTGCCAAGACCCCTGTAAACACAATGCTCCATGCCAATTTTCATCTCAATGCTCCATGAATCCTGTCATCACAATGCACCATGCCCATCATCATAATGCTTCAGGCTATTGTCATCACAATGAAATCAATATTCTCCATGACCTCTGTCATCATAATGCTCCAAACCCTTGTGATCACAATGTTCCATAACACTTATCATCACAACACTCCATGAGGCTCAACATCACAATTAGCCATGGCATTCTCATCGCAATGCTTCAAGATCTTTATCATCTCAATGCTCAATACACTTGTCATCACAATGCTCCCTTACGCTTGTCGTCAGTATGCTCCTTGAACCCTGTCATGACAAGGCTCCATGCCTTTTTCATCTCAATGATCAGTGCCCTTTTCATCACAATGCTCCAAGATCCCTGTAATCACAATGCTCCATGCCCTTGTCATCACAAATCTCCATGACGCATGTCATCAGAATGCGCCACGGTCTTCTCATCACAATGCTCCATGCCCTAGTCATCACAATGCTCCAAGGCCCCTGTAATCACAATGCTCCATGCCTCTTTTAATCAGAATGCTCCATTAGACTTCTCATCACAAGTCTCCATGGTCTCCTCATCACAATGCTCCATGACCCCGGTCATCACAACACTCCATGAACATTTTCAGCCCAGTGCTCCATGACCCTTGTCATCACAATGATCCATGCCCTTGTCATCCCAATGCTCCATGATCCCTGTATTCACAATGCTCCGTGACGTTTGTCATCATATTGCTCCATGACACATGTCATCACAATGCTCCATGCCTTTGTCAGCAAAATGCTACATGACCTTGTCATTACAATGCTCTATGTGCTTGTCATCACAATACTCCATGAACCTTGGGATCACATTGACTCATGCCCTTGTAATTACAATGCTCCATGCGCCTTGAAATCAAAATGATCCATGACCTCTGTCATCACAATGCTCCAAACCCTGTGATCACAATGTTCCATAACACTTGTCATCACAATGCTCCCTGACACTTGTCATCAGAATGCTCCTTGAACCCTGTCACGAAAAGGCTCCAAGTCTTTTTCATCACAATACCCCATGCCGTTTTCATCACAATGCTCCATGCCATTGTCATCAAAATACTCCACAAGCATGTCATCAGAATTCTCCATGACCCTTGTCATCACAATTCTCCATGCACTTGTCAGCACAATGCTCCCTGACCCTTGTCATCACAATGTTCCAAGCCATTGTCATCACAATGCTCCATTACTTTTGTCATCAGAATCCTCCATGACACTTGGCATCACAATGCTCCATGCCATTGTCATCACAATGGGCCATTACATATGTCATCACAATGCTCCCTGACACATGTCTTCACAATACTGCATGACCTGGTCATCACAAAGATCCATGCCCTTGTCCTCACAATGCGCCATTCCAACTGTCATTCCAACAATCCATGAAATTTATTAGACCAATGTTCCATGCCCTTGTCATCACAATGCTCCATGCCCTTGTTATCACAATGCTCCATGACCCCTGTCATCAGTATGCCCCGTGACTCCAGTCATCACAATGCTTCATGTCCTTTGTCATCACAATGGTCCATGCCCTCTTCATCAACAGTCTCTGTGACCATTTTAACCAAAATGCTCCGTGAACTTTTCATCACAATGCTCTTTGACCCTTGTCATCACAATGTTCTATGCCTTTCTCAGCACAATGTTCCAAGACCCTTGGCATCACAATGCTCCATGCGCTTGTCAGCACAATGCTCCACGACACATGTCATCACAATGCACTATGTGCTTGTCATCACAGTGCTCCACAAACTTGTCATCACAGTGCTCCTTAAACATTGTCATCATAATGCTCCATGCACTTCTCATCAAAATGCTCTCTCACCACTGATATCACAATGCTACCTCACTATTTGTCACAATACTCCCTCACCCCTGTCATCACAGTGTTCCATGACTCCTGTCATCACAATGCTACATGCACTTATCATCACAATGTTCGATGACCCCTGACATCAGAATGTTCCATAACACCTGTCATCAAAATGTTCCATGACACTTTTCATCCAATTGCTCCATGACCCTGTCATCACAATTCTCCCTGCCCTTCTCATCACAATGCACAACGCCCTTGCCATCAAAATGCTCCATGACTTTTGTCATCACAAAGATCCATGAGCCTTGGCATCACAATGCTCCATGTCATTGTCATCACAATGCTCCATGAAGGCTCTCATCACATTGCTCCATGCCCTTGTCTTCACAAAGCTCCATGACACATGTCATCAGAATGCTCCATGGCCTTCTCATCACAATGCTCCATGCCCTTGCCATCACAAATATCCATTACACCTGTCATAACAATGCTCCATGACCCTGCCATCACGATGTTCCTTGGCCTTGTCATCACAAGGCTCCATGCCCCTTCTCATCACAACACTCCAAGAACCCTGTAATCACAATGCTCCATGCCCCTTTTCATCTCAATGATCCACGAACCCTGTCATCACAATGCACCATGCCCATCACCATAATGCTTCATGCTATTTTCATCACAATGAAATCAAAATGCTCCATGACCTCTGTCATAACAATGCTCCAAACCCTTGTGATCACAATATTCCATAACACTTGTCATCACAATGCCCCATGAGGCTCGTCATCACAGTTATCTATGGTCTTCTCATCACAGTGCTCCATGACCTTTGTCATCACAATGATCCATGCCCTTTTCATCACAATGCTCCAAGACCCATGTAATCACAATGCTCCATGCCCTTGTCATCACAAAGCTCAATGACACATGCCATCAGAATGCTCCTTGGTCTTCTCCTCACAATGTTCCATGCCCTTGTCATCACAATGTTCCAAGACCCCTGTAATCACAATGCTCCATGCCCCTTTTCATCAGTATGCTCCATGAGACTTGTCATCACAAGGCTCCATAGATTTGTTATCACAATGCTCCAGGACCTTGTCATCACAATGCTTCACGACCTTGTCATGAAAATTCTCAATGGCCCTTGTCATCATAATGCTCCAAGCCCTAGTCATCACAGTGCTCCATTATATTTGTCATCACCATCCTCCATTACATTCGGCATCACAATGTTCCATGCCATTGTCATCACAATGGACCATGACATACATCATCACAATGCTCCCTGACAACTTTCTTCACAATACTCCATGACCTTCTCATCACAGTGCTCCATGCCCTTGTCATCACAATGCACCATGCCCACTGTCATCACAATAATCTATGAAATTTGTTAGACGAATGCTCCATTCTCCTGTCATAACAATGCTCCATGCTCTTGTCATTACAATGCTCCATGACCCCTGTCATCACAATGCTCCATGACTCCAGTCATCACAATGCTTCATAACGTTTGTCATCACAATGATCCATGCCAGCGTCATCACAAGGCTCTGTGACCTTTGTAACCACAATGCTCTATGAACATTTCATCACAATTCTCTGTGACCCTTGTCATCACAATGCTCCATGTCTTTGTCAGAACTATGCTCCATGACCATTGTCATCACAATGTGCCACACGCATTTCATCACAACGGTCCACATCCTTGTCATTGCAAGGCTCCATAAACGTTGTAATCACAATGGTCCATGCACTTCTCATCAAAATGCTCTCTCACCAGAGATATCACAGTGTTCCATCACTAGTCATCTCAATACTCCCTCACCCCTGTAATCACAATGTTCCATGACCCTGTCATCACAATGCTACATCCTCTTACCATCACAATGTTCCATGACCCCTGACATCACAATGTTCCATAACCCCAGTCATCAAAACGCTCCATGACCATTGTCAACACAATTCTCCATGCACTTGCCAGCACAATGCTCCCTGACCCTTGTAATCACAATGCTCCAAGCCATTGTCATCACAATGCTCCATTACCTTTGTCATCAGAATCCTCCATGACACTTGTCATCACAGTGCTCCATGACACCTGTCATCACAATGCTCCATGGCTTTGTCATCACACTGCTCAATACACTTGTCATCAAAATGCTCCCTGACACTGGTTGTCTGTATGCTCCTTGAACCCTGTCATGACAAGGCTCCATGCATTTTTCATCACAGTGATCCATGCTCTTTTCATCACAATGCTCCAAGACCCATGTAATCACAATGCTCCATGCCCTTGTCATCACCAAGCTCAATGACGCATGCCATCAGAATGCTCCTTGGTCTTCTCCTCACAATGTTCCATGCCCTTGTCATCACAATGTTCCAAGAACCCTGTAATGACAATGCTCCATGCCCCTTTTCATCAGTACGCTCCATGAGAATTCTCATCACAAGGCTCCATGGTTTTGTCACCACAATGCTCCAGGACCTTGTCATCACAGTGCTTCAAGACCTTGTCATGAAAATTTTCAATGGCCCTTGTCATCATAATGCTCCAAGCCCTAGTCATCACAATGCTCCATTATATTTGTCATCACAATCCTCCATTACATTTGGCATCACAATGTCCATGCCATTGTCATCACAATGGACCATGACATATGTCATCACAATGCTCCCTGACAACTGTCTTCACAATACTCAATGACATTCTCATCACAATGCTCCATGCCCTTGTCATCACAATGCACCATGCCCACTCTCATCACAATAATCTATGAAACTTGTCAGACCAATGATCCATGTCCCTGTCATCACAATGCTCCATGCCCTTGTCCTCACAATGCTCCATGACCGCTGTCATCACAACGCTCAGTGACACCAGTCATCACAATGCTTCATAACGTTTGTCATCACAGTGTTCCATGCCCGACTCATCACAAGGCTCTGTGACCTTTGTAACCAAAATGCTCCATGAACTTTTCATCACAATTCTCTGTGACACTTGTCATCAAAATGCTCCATGTCTTTGTCAGCACAATGCTCCCTGACCCTTGTCATCACAATGCTCCAAGCCATTGTCATCACAAAGCTCCATTACCTTTGTCATCAGAATCCTCCATGACACTTGGCATCACAATGCTCCATGCCATTGTCATCACAATGGGCCATGACATATGTCATCACAATGCTCCCTGACACCTGTCTTCACAATACTGCATGACCTGGTCATCACAATGATCCATGCCCTTGTCATCACAATGCGCCATTCCAACTCTCATCGCAATAATTCATGAAACTTATTAGACCAATGTTCCATGTCCTTGTCATCACCATGCTCCATGCCCTTGTTATCACAATGCTCCATGACCCCTGTCATCACAATGCTCCGTGACTCCAGTCATCACAATGCTTCATGAACTTTCTCATCACAATGGTCCATGTCCTCGTCATCAACTGTCTCTGTGACCTTTTTAACAACAAAGCTCCATGAATTTTCATCACAATGCTCTTTGACCTTTGTCATCAAAATGCTCTATGCCTCTCTCAGCACAATGCTCCATGACCCTTGTCATCACAATGCTCCATGCGCTTGTCAGCACAATGCTCCATGACACATGTCATCACAATGAACCATGCGCTTGTCATCACAGTGCTCCACAATCTTGTCATCACAATGCTCCATGCACATCTCATCAAAATGCTCTCTCACAACTTATATCACAATGCTACATCACTATTTGTCACAGTACGCCCTCACCCCTCTCATCACAATGTTCCATGACTCCTGTCATCACAATGCTACATGCACTTATCATCACAATGTTCGATGACCCCTGACATCAGAATGTTCCATAACACCTGTCATCAAAATGTTCCATGACACTTTTCATCCAATAGCTCCATGACCCTGTCATCACAATTCTCCCTGCCCTTCTCATCACAATGCACAACGCCCTTGCCATCAAAATGCTCCATGACTTTTGTCATCACAATGCTCCATGACCCTTGGCATCACAATGCTCCCTGTCATTGTCATCACAATGCTCCATGAACCCTCTCATAACGTTGCTCAATTCCCTTGTCATCACAAAGCTCCATGACACTTTTCATCACAATGCTCGATGCCCTTCTCATCACAATGCTCCATGCCTTTGTCATTACAATCCTGCATGACCCATGTATCATAGTGTTCCGTACCCTTGTCATCACAATGCTCCATGTCCACTCTCATCACAATAATCCATGAAACATTTCAGACCAATGTTCCAAGCCCTTCTCATCACAATGCTGCATTACCTCTGTCATAACAATGCACCATGACCACTGCCATCACAATGTTCCAACGCCTAGTCATCACAAGGATCCATGACACTTGTCATCACAATGCAGAAGACCCCTGTAATCACAATGCTCCATGCCCTTGTCATCACAAAGCTCCATGATGCATGTCATCAGAATGTGCCATGGCCTTCTCCTCACAATGCTCCATGACCTTGTCATCACAATGCGCCAAGACCCCTGTAAACACAATGCTCCATGCCAATTTTCATCTCAATGCTCCATGAACCCTGTCATCACAATGCACCATGCCCATCATCATAATGCTTCAGGCTATTGTCATCACAATGAAATCAGTATTCTCCATGACCTCTGTCATCATAATGCTCCAAACCCTTGTGATCACAATGTTCCATAACACTTATCATCACAACACTCCATGAGGCTCAACATCACAATTAGCCATGGCATTCTCATCGCAATGCTTCAAGATCTTTATCATCTCAATGCTCAATACACTTGTCATCACAATGCTCCCTTACACTTGTCGTCAGTATGCTACTTGAACCCTGTCATGACAAGGCTCCATGCCTTTTTCATCTCAATGATCAGTGCCCTTTTCATCACAATGCTCCAAGATCCCTGTAATCACAATGCTCCATGCCCTTGTCATCACAAATCTCCATGACGCATGTCATCAGAATGCGCCATGGTCTTCTCATCACAATGCTCCATGCCCTAGTCATCACAATGCTCCAAGGCCCCTGTAATCACAATGCTCCATGCCTCTTTTAATCAGAATGCTCCATTAGACTTCTCATCACAAGTCTCCATGGTCTCCTCATCACAATGCTCCATGACCCCGGTCATCACAACACTCCATGAACATTTTCAGCCCAGTGCTCCATGACCCTTGTCATCACAATGATCCATGCCCTTGTCATCCCAATGCTCCATGATCCCTGTATTCACAATGCTCTGTGACGTTTGTCATCATATTGCTCCATGACACATGTCATCACAATGCTCCATGCCTTTGTCAGCAAAATGCTACATGACCTTGTCATTACAATGCTCTATGTGCTTGTCATCACAATACTCCATGAACCTTGGGATCACATTGACTCATGCCCTTGTAATTACAATGCTCCATGCTCCTTGAAATCAAAATGATCCATGACCTCTGTCATCACAATGCTCCAAACCCCTGTGATCACAATGTTCCATAACACTTGTCATCACAATGCTCCCTGACACTTGTCATCACAATGCTCCTTGAACCCTGTCACGAAAAGGCTCCAAGTCTTTTTCATCACAATACCCCATGCCGTTTTCATCACAATGCTCCATGCCATTGTCATCAAAATACTCCACAAGCATGTCATCAGAATTCTCCATGACCCTTGTCATCACAATTCTCCATGCACTTGTCAGCACAATGCTCCCTGACCCTTGTCACCACAATGTTCCAAGCCATTGTCATCACAATGCTCCATTACTTTTGTCATCAGAATCCTCCATGACACTTGGCATCACAATGCTCCATGCCATTGTCATCACAATGGGCCATTACATATGTCATCACAATGCTCCCTGACACATGTCTTCACAATACTGCATGACCTGGTCATCACAATGATCCATGCCCTTGTCCTCACAATGCGCCATTCCAACTGTCATTGCAACAATCCATGAAATTTATTAGACCAATGTTCCATGCCCTTGTCATCACAATGCTCCATGCCCTTGTTATCACAATGCTCCATGACCCCTGTCATCAGTATGCCCCGTGACTCCAGTCATCACAATGCTTCATGTCCTTTGTCATCACAATGGTCCATGCCCTCTTCATCAACAGTCTCTGTGACCATTTTAACCAAAATGCTCCGTGAACTTTTCATCACAATGCTCTTTGACCCTTGTCATCACAATGTTCTATGCCTTTCTCAGCACAATGCTCCATGACCCTTGGCATCACAATGCTCCATGCGCTTGTCAGCACAATGCTCCACGACACATGTCATCACAATGCACTATGTGCTTGTCATCACAGTGCTCCACAAACTTGTCATCACAGTGCTCCATAAACATTGTCATCATAATGCTCCATGCACTTCTCATCAAAATGCTCTCTCACCACTGATATCACAATGCTACGTCACTATTTGTCACAATACTCCCTCACCCCTGTCATCACAGTTTTCCATGACTCCTGTCATCACAATGCTACATGCACTTATCATCACAATGTTCGATGACCCCTGACATCAGAATGTTCCATAACACCTGTCATCAAAATGTTCCATGACACTTTTCATCTAATTGCTCCATGACCCTGTCATCACAATTCTCCCTGCCCTTCTCATCACAATGCACAACGCCCTTGCCATCAAAATGCTCCATGACTTTTGTCATCACAAAGATCCATGAGCCTTGGCATCACAATGCTCCATGTCATTGTCATCACAATGCTCCATGAACGCTCTCATCACATTGCTCCATGCCCTTGTCTTCACAAAGCTCCATGACACATGTCATCAGAATGCTCCATGGCCTTCTCATCACAATGCTCCATGCCCTTGCCATCACAAATATCCATTACACCTGTCATAACAATGCTCCATGACCCTGCCATCACGATGTTCCTTGGCCTTTTCATCACAAGGCTCCATGCCCCTTCTCATCACAACACTCCAAGAACCCTGTAATCACAATGCTCCATGCCCCTTTTCATCTCAATGATCCACGAACCCTGTCATCACAATGCACCATGCCCATCACCATAATGCTTCATGCTATTTTCATCACAATGAAATCAAAATGCTCCATGACCTCTGTCATAACAATGCTCCAAACCCTTGTGATCACAATATTCCATAACACTTGTCATCACAATGCCCCATGAGGCTCGTCATCACAGTTATCTATGGTCTTCTCATCACAGTGCTCCATGACCTTTGTCATCACAATGATCCATGCCCTTTTCATCACAATGCTCCAAGACCCATGTAATCACAATGCTCCATGCCCTTGTCATCACAAAGCTCAATGACACATGCCATCAGAATGCTCCTTGGTCTTCTCCTCACAATGTTCCATGCCCTTGTCATCACAATGTTCCAAGACCCCTGTAATCACAATGCTCCATGCCCCTTTTCATCAGTATGCTCCATGAGACTTGTCATCACAAGGCTCCATAGATTTGTTATCACAGTGCTCCAGGACCTTGTCATCACAATGCTTCACGACCTTGTCATGAAAATTCTCAATGGCCCTTGTCATCATAATGCTCCAAGCCCTAGTCATCACAGTGCTCCATTATATTTGTCATCACCATCCTCCATTACATTCGGCATCACAATGTTCCATGCCATTGTCATCACAATGGACCATGACATACATCATCACAATGCTCCCTGACAACTTTCTTCACAATACTCCATGACCTTCTCATCACAGTGCTCCATGCCCTTGTCATCACAATGCACCATGCCCACTGTCATCACAATAATCTATGAAATTTGTTAGACGAATGCTCCATTCTCCTGTCATAACAATGCTCCATGCTCTTGTCATTACAATGCTCCATGACCCCTGTCATCACAATGCTCCATGACTCCAGTCATCACAATGCTTCATAACGTTTGTCATCACAATGATCCATGCCAGCGTCATCACAAGGCTCCGTGACCTTTGTAACCACAATGCTCTATGAACATTTCATCACAATTCTCTGTGACCCTTGTCATCACAATGCTCCATGTCTTTGTCAGAACTATGCTCCATGACCATTGTCATCACAATGTGCCACGCGCATTTCATCACAACGGTCCACCTCCTTGTCATTGCAAGGCTCCATAAACGTTGTAATCACAATGGTCCATGCACTTCTCATCAAAATGCTCTCTCACCAGATATCACAGTGTTCCGTCACAAGTCATCTCAATACTCCCTCACCGCTGTAATCACAATGTTCCATGACCCTGTCATCACAATGCTACATCCTCTTACCATCACAATGTTCCATGACCCCTGACATCACAATGTTCCATAACCCCAGTCATCAAAACGCTCCATGACCATTGTCAACACAATTCTCCATGCACTTGCCAGCACAATGCTCCCTGACCCTTGTAATCACAATGCTCCAAGCCATTGTCATCACAATGCTCCATTACCTTTGTCATCAGAATCCTACATGACGCTTGTCATCACAGTGCTCCATGACACCTGTCATCACAATGCTCCATGGCTTTGTCCTCACACTGCTCAATACACTTGTCATCAAAATGCTCCCTGACACTGGTTGTCTGTATGCTCCTTGAACCCTGTCATGACAAGGCTCCATGCATTTTTCATCACAATGATCCATGCTCTTTTCATCACAATGCTCCAAGACCCATGTAATCACAATGCTCCATGCCCTTGTCATCACCAAGCTCAATGACGCATGCCATCAGAATGCTCCTTGGTCTTCTCCTCACAATGTTCCATGCCCTTGTCATCACAATGTTCCAAGAACCCTGTAATGACAATGCTCCATGCCCCTTTTCATCAGTACGCTCCATGAGAATTCTCATCACAAGGCTCCATGGTTTTGTCATCACAATGCTCCAGGACCTTGTCATCACAGTGCTTCAAGACCTTGTCATGAAAATTTTCAATGGCCCTTGTCATCATAATGCTCCAAGCCCTAGTCATCACAATGCTCCATTATATTTGTCATCACAATCCTCCATTACATTTGGCATCACAATGTCCATGCCATTGTCATCACAATGGACCATGACATATGTCATCACAATGCTCCCTGACAACTGCCTTCACAATACTCAATGACATGCTCATCACAATGCTCCATGCCCTTGTCATCACAATGCACCATGCCCACTCTCATCACAATAATCTATGAAACATGTCAGACCAATGATCCATGTCCCTGTCATCACAATGCTCCATGCCCTTGTCCTCACAATGCTCCATGACCCCTGTCATCACAACGCTCAGTGACACCAGTCATCACAATGCTTCATAACGTTTGTCATCACAATGTTCCATGCCCGACTCATCACAAGGCTCTGTGACCATTGTAACCAAAATGCTCCATGAACTTTTCATCACAATTCTCTGTGACACTTGTCATCAAAATGCTCCATGCCCTTGTTATCACAATGCTCCATGACCCCTGTCATCACAATGCTCCGTGACTCCAGTCATCACAATGCTTCATGAACTTTCTCATCACAATGATCCATGTCCTCGTCATCAACTGTCTCTGTGACCTTTTTAACAACAATGCTCCATGAATTTTCATCACAATGCTCTTTGACCCTTGTCATCAAAATGCTCTATGCCTTTCTCAGCACAATGCTCCATGACCCTTGTCATCACAATGCTCCATGCGCTTGTCAGCACAATGCTCCATGACACATGTCATCACAATGAACCATGCGCTTGTCATCACAGTGCTCCACAATCTTGTCATCACAATGCTCCATGCACATCTCATCAAAATGCTCTCTCACCACTGATATCACAATGCTACATCACTATTTGTCACAGTACGCCCTCACCCCTCTCATCACAATGTTCCATGACTCCTGTCATCACAATGCTACATGCACTTATCATCACAATGTTCGATGACCCCTGACATCACAATGTTCCATAACATCTGTCATCAAAATGCTCCATGACCATTTTCATCAAAATGCTCCATGACCCCTGACATCACAATGTTCCATAACACCTGTCATGAAAATGTTCCATGACACATTTCATCTAATTGCTCCATGACCCTGTCATCACAATGCTCCCTGCCCTTCTCATCACAATGCACAACGCACTTGCCATCAAAATGTTCCATGGCCTTCTCATCTCAATGCTCCATGACCTTGTCATCACAATGCTCCAAGACCATTGTAATCACAATGCTCCATGCCCCTTTTCATCTCAATGCTCCATGAACCCTGTCATCACAGTGCACCATGCCCATCATCATAATGCTTCAGGCTATTGTCATCACAATGAAATCAAAATGCTCCATGACTTCTGTCATCATAATACTCCGAACCCTTGTGATCACAATGTTCCATAACACTTATCATCACAACACCCCATGACGCTCATCATCACAATTATCGATGGCCTTCTCATCACAGTGCTCTATGACTTTTGTCATCAAAATGCTCAATACACTTGTCATCACAATGCTCCCTGACACTTGTCTTCAGTATGCTCCTTGAAACCTGTCATGACAAGGCTCCATGCCTTTTTCATCACAATGATCCATGCCCTTTTCATCACAGTGCTCCAAGACCCCTTTAATCACAATGCTCCATGCCCTTGTCATCACAAAGCTCCTGGACGCATGTCATCAGAATGCTCCATGGCCTTCTCATCACCATGATCCATGCCCTTGTCATCACAATGCTCCAAGACCCCTGTAATCACAATGCTCCATGCCCCTTTTCAACAGAATGCTCCATGAGACTTCTCATCAAAAGTCTCCATGGTCTTCTCATCAAAATGTTCCAGGACTTTGTCATCAACATGCTCCATTCGCTTGTCATCGCAATGCTCCATGACCAATATCATCACAATTCTCCATGACCACTGTCATCACAACACTCCATGACACCTGACAGCACAATGATCCGGGACTCTTTTCATCACAATGTTCCATTCCCTAGTCCTCACAATGCTCCAGGACACTTGTCATCACAATGATCCATGCCCTTGTCATCCCAATGCTCCATAACCCCTGTATTCACAATGCTCCATGACGCTTGTCATCACAGTGCTCCATGACACCTGTCATAACAATGCTCCATGCCTTTGTCAGCAAAATGCTTCATGACCTTGTCATTACAATGCTCTATGTGCTTGTCATCACAATACTCCATTGCCATTGTCATCACAACCCTCCATGAACCTTGGGATCACATTGCTTCATGCCCTTGTCATCACAATGCCCCATGCTCCTTGAAATCAAAATGATCCATGACCTATGTCATCACAATGTTCCAAGCCCTTGTGATCACAATATTCCATAACACTTGTCATCACAACGCTCCATGATGCCTGTCATCACAATACTCCATGCCCTTTTCATCAAAATGCTCCATGACCTTTGTCATCACAATTCTCAATACACTTGTCATCACAATGCTCCCTGACACTTGTCATCAGAATGCTCCTTGAACCCTGTCACGAAAAGGCTCCATGCCTTTTTCATCACAATGCCTCATGACATTTACATCACAATGCTCCAAGCCATTGTCATCAAAATACTCCACAAGCTTGTCATCAGAATGTTCCATGACCCGTGTCATCACAAATCTCCATGCACTTGTCAGCACAATGCTCCCTGACCCTTGTCATCACAATGCTCCAAGCCATTGTCATCACAAAGCTCCATTACCTTTGTCATCAGAATCCTCCATGACACTTAGCATCACAATGCTCCATGCCATGGTCATCACAATGGGCCATGACATATGTCATCACAATGCTCCCTGACACCTGTCTTCACAATACTGCATGACCTGGTCATCACAATGATCCATGCTCTTGTCATCACAATGCGCCATTCCAACTCTCATCACAATAATTCATGAAACTTATTAGACCAATGTTCCATGCCCTTATCATCACCATGTGCCATGCCCTTGTTATCACAATGCTCCATGACCCCTGTCATCACAATGCTCCGTGACTCCAGTCATCACAATGCTTCATGAACTTTCTCATCACAATGGTCCATGTCCTCGTCATCAACTCTCTCTGTGACCTTTTCAACAACAATGATCCATGAATTTTCATCACAATGCTCTTTGACCCTTGTCATCAAAATGCCCTATGCCTTTCTCAGCACAATGCTCCATGACCCTTGTCATCACAATGCTCCATGCGCTTGTCAGCACAATGCTCCATGACACATGTCATCACAATGAACCATGCGCTTGTCATCACAGTGCTCCACAATTTTGTCATCACAATGCTCCATGCACTTCTCATCAAAATGCTCTCTCACCACTGATATCACAATGCTACATCAGTATTTGTCACAGTACTCCCTCATCCCTCTCATCACAATGTTCCATGACTCCTGTCATCACAATGCTACATGCACTTATCATCACGATGTTCGATGACCCCTGACATCAAAATGTTCCATAACATCTGTCATCAAAATGCTCCATGACCCTTTTCATCAAAATGCTCCATGACCCCTGACATCACAATGTTCCATAACACCTGTCATCAAAATGTTCCATGACACATTTCATCAAATTGCTCCATGACCCTGTCATCACAATGCTCCCTGCCTTTCTCATCACAATGCACAACGCACTTGCCATCAAAATGCCCCATGACATTTGTCATCACAAAGATCCTTGACCGTTGGAATCACAATGCACCATGAACACTCTCATCACATTGCTCCATGCCCTTGTCATCACAAAGCTCCATGACACATGTCATCAGAATGTTCCATGGCCTTCTCTTCACAATGTTCCATGCTCTTGCCATCACAATGCTCCATTACCCCTGTCATTACAATGCCCCATGACCCCTGCCATCACGATGTTCCATGGCCTTGTTATCACAAGGCTCCTTGACCCTTCTCATCACAATACTCCAAGAACCCTGTAATCACAATGCTCTATGCCCCTTTTCATCTCAATGTTCCATGAACCCTGTCATCACAATGCACCATGCCCATCATCATAATGCTTCATGCTATTGTCATCACAATGAAATCAAAATGCTCCATGACCTCTGTCATAACAATGTTCCAAACCCTTGTGATCACAATATTCCATAACACTTGTCATCACAATGCCCCATGACGCTCGTCATCACAATTATCCATGGTCTTCTCATCACAAAACTCCATGACTTTTGTCATCACAATGCTCAATACACTTGTCATCAAAATGCTCCCTGACACTTGTCGTCTGTATGCTCCTTGAACCCTGTCATGACAAGGCTCCATGCCTTTTTCATCACAATGATCCATGCCTTTTTCATCACAATGCTCCATGCCATTGTCATCAAAATACTCCACAGGCTTGTCATCAGAATGTTCCATGACCCTTGTCATCACAAATCTCCATGCACTTCTCAGCAAAATGCTCCCTGACCCTTGTCATCACAATGCTCCAAGCGATTTTCATCACAATGCTCAATTATCTTTGAGAGCAGAATCCTACATGACAATTGGCATCACAATTCTCCACGCCCTTGTCATCACAATGCCCCATTCCAAATGTCATCGCAATAATCCATGAAACATATTAGACCAATGTTCCATGCCCTTGTCATCACAATGCTCCATGCCCTTGTTATCACAATGCTCCATGACCCCTGTCATCACAATGCTCCGTGACTCCAGTCATCACAATGCTTCATCGCATTTGTCATCACAATGGTCCATGCCGTCGACATCAACAGTCTCTGTGACCTTTTTAACCACAGTGCTCCATGAACTTTTCATCACAATGCTCTTTGACCCTTGTCATCACAATGCTCTATGCCTTTCTCAGCAAAATGCTCCATGACCCTTGTCATCACAATGCTCCATGAGCTTGTCACACAATACTCCATGACACATGTCATCACAATGCTCCATGTCTTTGTCAGAACAATGCTCCATGACCATTGTCATCACAATGTGCCATGCGCATTTCATCACAAAGTTCCACAACATTTTCATTGCAATGCTCCATAAACATTGAAATCACAATGCTCCATGCACTTCTCATCAAAATGCTCTCTCACCAGAGATATCACAGTGTTCCATCACTAGTCATCTCAATTCTCCCTCACCCCTGTAATCACAATGTTCCATGACCCTGTCATCACAATGCTACATCCTCTTACCATCACAATATTCCATGACCCCTGACATCACAATGTTCCATAACCCCTGTCATCAATACGCTCCATGACCCTTTTCATACCAAAGCTCCAAGACCCCTGAAATCACAGTGTTCTATATCCCCTGCCATCAAAATGTTCCATTACACTTTTCATCAAATTGCTGCATGACCCTGTCATCAAAATGCTCCCTGCCCTTCTCATCACAATGCACAACACACTTGTCATCAAAATGCTCCATGACATTTGTCATCACAAAGCTCCATGACCGTTGGCATCACAATGCTCCCTGTCATTGCCATCACAATGCTCCATGAACCCTCTCATAACGTTGCTCAATGCCCTTGTCATCACAAAGCTCCATGACACTTTTCATCACAATGCTCGATGCCCTTCTCATCACAATGCTCCATGCCTTTGTCATTACAATCCTGCAAGACCCATGTATCATAGTGTTCCGTACCCTTGTCATCACAATGCTCCATGTCCACTCTCATCACAATAATCCATGAAACATTTCAGACCAATGTTCCAAGCCCTTCTCATCACAATGCTGCATTACCTCTGTCATAACAATGCACCATGACCACTGCCATCACAATGTTCCAACGCCTAGTCATCACAAGGATCCATGACACTTGTCATCACAATGCAGAAGACCCCTGTAATCACAATGCTCCATGCCCTTGTCATCACAAAGCTCCATGATGCATGTCATCAGAATGCGCCATGGCCTTCTCCTCACAATGCTCCATGACCTTGTCATCACAATGCGCCAAGACCCCTGTAAACACAATGCTCCATGCCAATTTTCATCTCAATGCTCCATGAATCCTGTCATCACAATGCACCATGCCCATCATCATAATGCTTCTGGCTATTGTCATCACAATGAAATCAGTATTCTCCATGACCTCTGTCATCATAATGCTCCAAACCCTTGTGATCACAATGTTCCATAACACTTATCATCACAACACTCCATGAGGCTCATCATCACAATTAGCCATGGCATTCTCATCGCAATGCTTCAAGATCTTTATCATCACAATGCTCAATACACTTGTCATCACAATGCTCCCTTACACTTCTCGTCAGTATGCTCCTTGAACCCTGTCATGACAAGGCTCCATGCCTTTTTCATCTCAATGATCAGTGCCCTTTTCATCACAATGCTCCAAGATCCCTGTAATCACAATGCTCCATGCCCTTGTCATCACAAATCTCCATGACGCATGTCATCAGAATGCGCCATGGTCTTCTCATCACAATGCTCCATGCCCTAGTCATCACAATGCTCCAAGGCCCCTGTAATCACAATGCTCCATGCCTCTTTTAATCAGAATGCTCCATTAGACTTCTCATCACAAGTCTCCATGGTCTCCTCATCACAATGATCCATGACCCCTGTCATCACAACACTCCATGAACATTTTCAGCCCAGTGCTCCATGACCTTTGTCATCACAATGATACATGCCCTTGTCATCCCAATGCTCCATGATCCCTGTATTCACAATGCTCCGTGACGTTTGTCATCATATTGCTCCATGACACATGTCATCACAATGCTCCATGCATTGGTCAGCAAAATGCTACATGACCTTGTCATTGCAATGCTCTATGCGCTTGTCATCACAATACTCCATGAACCTTGGGATCACATTGACTCATGCCCTTGTAATTACAATGCTCCATGCTCCTTGAAATCAAAATGATCCATGACCTCTGTCATCACAATGCTCCAAACCCCTGTGATCACAGTGTTCCATAACACTTGTCATCACAATGCTCCATGATGCCTGTCATCACAATACTCCATGCACTTTTCATCACAATACTCCATGAACTTTGTCATCACAATTCTCAATACACTTGTCATCACAATGCTCCCTGACACTTGTCATCAGAATGCTCCTTGAACCCTGTCACGAAAAGGCTCCAAGTCTTTTTCATCACAATACCCCATGCCGTTTTCATCACAATGCTCCATGCCATTGTCATCAAAATACTCCACAAGCTTGTCATCAGAATTCTCCATGACCCTTGTCATCACAATTCTCCATGCACTTGTCAGCACAATGCTCCGTGACCCTTGTCATCACAATGTTCCAAGCCATTGTCATCACAATGCTCCATTACTTTTGTCATCAGAATCCTCCATGACACTTGGCATCACAATGCTCCATGCCATTGTCATCACAATGGGCCATTACATATGTCATCACAATGCTCCCTGACACGTCTTCACAATACTGCATGACCTGGTCATCACAATGATCCATGCCCTTGTCGTCACAATGCGCCATTCCAACAATCCATGAAATTTATTAGACCAATGCTCCATGCCCTTGTTATCACAATGCTCCATGACCCCTGTCATCAGTATGCCCCGTGACTCCAGTCATCACAATGCTTCATGTCATTTGTCATCACAATGGTCCATGCCCTCTTCATCAACAGTCTCTGTGACCATTTTAACCAAAATGCTCCGTGAACTTTTCATCACAATGCTCTTTGACCCTTGTCATCACAATGTTCTATGCCTTTCTCAGCACAATGCTCCATGACCCTTGGCATCACAATGCACTATGTGCTTGTCATCACAGTGCTCCACAAACTTGTCATCACAGTGCTCCATAAACATTGTCATCATAATGCTCCATGCACTTCTCATCAAAATGCTCTCTCACCACTGATATCACAATGCTACATCACTATTTGTCACAATACTCCCTCACCCCTGTCATCACAGTGTTCCATGACTCCTGTCATCACAATGCTACATGCACTTATCATCACAATGTTCGATGACCCCTGACATCAGAATGTTCCATAACACCTGTCATCAAAATGTTCCATGACACTTTTCATCCAATTGCTCCATGACCCTGTCATCACAATTCTCCCTGCCCTTCTCATCACAATGCACAACGCCCTTGCCATCAAAATGCTCCATGACTTTTGTCATCACAAAGATCCATGAGCCTTGGCATCACAATGCTCCATGTCATTGTCATCACAATGCTCCATGAACGCTCTCATCACATTGCTCCATGCCCTTGTCTTCACAAAGCTCCATGACACATGTCATCAGAATGCTCCATGGCCTTCTCATCACAATGCTCCATGCCCTTGCCATCACAAATATCCATTACACCTGTCATAACAATGCTCCATGACCCTGCCATCACGATGTTCCTTGGCCTTGTCATCACAAGGCTCCATGCCCCTTCTCATCACAACACTCCAAGAACCCTGTAATCACAATGCTCCATGCCCCTTTTCATCTCAATGATCCACGAACCCTGTCATCACAATGCACCATGCCCATCACCATAATGCTTCATGCTATTTTCATCACAATGAAATCAAAATGCTCCATGACCTCTGTCATAACAATGCTCCAAACCCTTGTGATCACAATATTCCATAACACTTGTCATCACAATGCCCCATGAGGCTCGTCATCACAGTTATCTATGGTCTTCTCATCACAGTGCTCCATGACCTTTGTCATCACTATGATCCATGCCCTTTTCATCACAATGCTCCAAGACCCATGTAATCACAATGCTCCATGCCCTTGTCATCACAAAGCTCAATGACACATGCCATCAGAATGCTCCTTGGTCTTCTCCTCACAATGTTCCATGCCCTTGTCATCACAATGTTCCAAGACCCCTGTAATCACAATGCTCCATGCCCCTTTTCATCAGTATGCTCCATGAGACTTGTCATCACAAGGCTCCATAGATTTGTTATCACAATGCTCCAGGACCTTGTCATCACAATGCTTCACGACCTTGTCATGAAAATTCTCAATGGCCCTTGTCATCATAATGCTCCAAGCCCTAGTCATCACAGTGCTCCATTATATTTGTCATCACCATCCTCCATTACATTCGGCATCACAATGTTCCATGCCATTGTCATCACAATGGACCATGACATACATCATCACAATGCTCCCTGACAACTTTCTTCACAATACTCCATGACCTTCTCATCACAGTGCTCCATGCCCTTGTCATCACAATGCACCATGCCCACTGTCATCACAATAATCTATGAAATTTGTTAGACGAATGCTCCATTCTCCTGTCATAACAATGCTCCATGCTCTTGTCATTACAATGCTCCATGACCCCTGTCATCACAATGCTCCATGACTCCAGTCATCACAATGCTTCATAACGTTTGTCATCACAATGATCCATGCCAGCGTCATCACAAGGCTCCGTGACCTTTGTAACCACAATGCTCTATGAACATTTCATCACAATTCTCTGTGACCCTTGTCATCACAATGCTCCATGTCTTTGTCAGAACTATGCTCCATGACCATTGTCATCACAATGTGCCACACGCATTTCATCACAACGGTCCACATCCTTGTCATTGCAAGGCTCCATAAACGTTGTAATCACAATGGTCCATGCACTTCTCATCAAAATGCTCTCTCACCAGAGATATCACAGTGTTCCATCACTAGTCATCTCAATACTCCCTCACCCCTGTAATCACAATGTTCCATGACCCTGTCATCACAATGCTACATCCTCTTACCATCACAATGTTCCATGACCCCTGACATCACAATGTTCCATAACCCCAGTCATCAAAACGCTCCATGACCATTGTCAACACAATTCTCCATGCACTTGCCAGCACAATGCTCCCTGACCCTTGTAATCACAATGCTCCAAGCCATTGTCATCACAATGCTCCATTACCTTTGTCATCAGAATCCTCCATGACGCTTGTCATCACAGTGCTCCATGACACCTGTCATCACAATGCTCCATGGCTTTGTCATCACACTGCTCAATACACTTGTCATCAAAATGCTCCCTGACACTGGTTGTCTGTATGCTCCTTGAACCCTGTCATGACAAGGCTCCATGCATTTTTCATCACAGTGATCCATGCTCTTTTCATCACAATGCTCCAAGACCCATGTAATCACAATGCTCCATGCCCTTGTCATCACCAAGCTCAATGACGCATGCCATCAGAATGCTCCTTGGTCTTCTCCTCACAATGTTCCATGCCCTTGTCATCACAATGTTCCAAGAACCCTGTAATGACAATGCTCCATGCCCCTTTTCATCAGTACGCTCCATGAGAATTCTCATCACAAGGCTCCATGGTTTTGTCATCACAATGCTCCAGGACCTTGTCATCACAGTGCTTCAAGACCTTGTCATGAAAATTTTCAATGGCCCTTGTCATCATAATGCTCCAAGCCCTAGTCATCACAATGCTCCATTATATTTGTCATCACAATCCTCCATTACATTTGGCATCACAATGTCCATGCCATTGTCATCACAATGGACCATGACATATGTCATCACAATGCTCCCTGACAACTGTCTTCACAATACTCAATGACATTCTCATCACAATGCTCCATGCCCTTGTCATCACAATGCACCATGCCCACTCTCATCACAATAATCTATGAAACTTGTCAGACCAATGATCCATGTCCCTGTCATCACAATGCTCCATGCCCTTGTCCTCACAATGCTCCATGACCGCTGTCATCACAACGCTCAGTGACACCAGTCATCACAATGCTTCATAACGTTTGTCATCACAATGTTCCATGCCCGACTCATCACAAGGCTCTGTGACCTTTGTAACCAAAATGCTCCATGAACTTTTCATCACAATTCTCTGTGACACTTGTCATCAAAATGTTCCATGTCTTTGTCAGCACAATGCTCCCTGACCCTTGTCATCACAATGCTCCAAGCCATTGTCATCACAAAGCTCCATTACCTTTGTCATCAGAATCCTCCATGACACTTGGCATCACAATGCTCCATGCCATTGTCATCACAATGGGCCATGACATATGTCATCACAATGCTCCCTGACACCTGTCTTCACAATACTGCATGACCTGGTCATCACAATGATCCATGCCCTTGTCATCACAATGCGCCATTCCAACTCTCATCGCAATAATTCATGAAACTTATTAGACCAATGTTCCATGTCCTTGTCATCACCATGCTCCATGCCCTTGTTATCACAATGCTCCATGACCCCTGTCATCACAATGCTCCGTGACTCCAGTCATCACAAGGCTTCATGAACTTTCTCATCACAATGGTCCATGTCCTCGTCATCAACTGTCTCTGTGACCTTTTTAACAACAAAGCTCCATGAATTTTCATCACAATGCTCTTTGACCTTTGTCATCAAAATGCTCTATGCCTCTCTCAGCACAATGCTCCATGACCTTGTCATCACAATGCTCCAAGACCATTGTAATCACAATGCTCCATGCCCCTTTTCATCTCAATGCTCCATGAACCCTGTCATCACAGTGCACCATGCCCATCATCATAATGCTTCAGGCTATTGTCATCACAATGAAATCAAAATGCTCCATGACCTCTGTCATCATAATACTCCGAACCCTTGTGATCACAATGTTCCATAACACTTATCATCACAACACCCCATGACGCTCATCATCACAATTATCTATGGCCTTCTCATCACAGTGCTCTATGACTTTGTCATCACAATGCTCAATACACTAGTCATCACAATGCTCCCTGACACTTGTCTTCAGTATGCTCCTTGAAACCTGTCATGACAAGGATCCATGCCTTTTTCATCACAATGATCCATGCCCTTTTCATCACAATGCTCCAAGACCCCTGTAATCACAATGCTCCATGCCCCTTTTCAACAGAATGCTCCATGAGACTTCTCATCAAAAGTCTCCATGGTCTTCTCATGAAAATGTTCCAGGACTTTGTCATCACCATGCTCCATTTGCTTGTCATCGCAATGCTCCATGACCAATATCATCACAATTCTCCATGACCACTGTCATCACAACACTCTATGACACCTGATAGCACAATGATCCGGGACTCTTTTCATCACAATGTTCCATTCCCTAGTCCTCACAATGCTCCAGGACACTTGTCATCACAATGATCCATGCCCTTGTCATCCCAATGCTCCATAAACCCTGTCATCACAGTGCTCCATGACACCTGTCATCACAATGCTCCATGCCTTTGTCAGCAAAATGCTTCATGACCTTGTCATTACAATGCTCTATGTGCTTGTCATCACAATACTCCTTTACCATTGTCATCACAACCCTCCATGAACCTTGGGATCACATTGCTTCATGCCCTTGTCATCACAATGCCCCATGCTCCTTGAAATCAAAATGATCCATGACCTATGTCATCACAATGTTCCAAGCCCTTGTGATCACAATATTCCATAACACTTGTCATCACAACGCTCCATGATGCCTGTCATCACAATACTCCATGCCCTTTTGATCAAAATGCTCCATGACCTTTGTCATCACAATTCTCAATACACTTGTCATCACAATGCTCCCTGACACTTGTCATCAGAATGCTCCTTGAACCCTGTCACGAAAAGGCTCCATGCCTTTTTCATCACAATGCCTCATGCCATTTACATCACAATGCTCCAAGCCATTGTCATCCAAATACTCCACAAGCTTGTCATCAGAATGTTCCATGACCCGTGTCATCACAAATCTCCATGCACTTGTCAGCACAATGCTCCCTGACCCTTGTCATCACAATGCTCCAAGCCATTGTCATCACAAAGCTCCATTACCTTTGTCATCAGAATCCTCCATGACACTTAGCATCACAATGCTCCATGCCATTGTCATCACAATGGGCCATGACATATGTCATCACAATGCTCCCTGACACCTGTCTTCACAATACTGCATGACCTGGTCATCACAATGATCCATGCTCTTGTCATCACAATGCGCAATTCCAACTCTCATCACAATAATTCATGAAACTTATTAGACCAATGTTCCATGCCCTTATGATCACCATGCTCCATGCCTTTGTTATCACAATGCTCCATGACCCCTCTCATCACAATGCTCCGTGACTCCAGTCATCACAATGCTTCATGAACTTTCTCATCACAATGGTCCATGTCCTCGTCATCAACTCTCTCTGTGACCTTTTCAACAACAATGATCCATGAATTTTCATCACAATGCTCTTTGACCCTTGTCATCAAAATGCCCTATGCCTTTCTCAGCAGAATGCTTCATGACCCTTGTCATCACAATGCTCCATGCGCTTGTCAGCACAATGCTCCATGACACATGTCATCACAATGAACCATGCGCTTGTCATCACAGTGCTCCACAATTTTGTCATCACAATGCTCCATGCACTTCTCATCAAAATGCTCTCTCACCACTGATATCACAATGCTACATCAGTATTTGTCACAGTACTCCCTCATCCCTCTCATCACAATGTTCCATGACTCCTGTCATCACAATGCTACATGCACTTATCATCACGATGTTCGATGACCCCTGACATCAAAATGTTCCATAACATCTGTCATCAAAATGCTCCATGACCCTTTTCATCAAAATGCTCCATGACCCCTGACATCACAATGTTCCATAACACCTGTGATCAAAATGTTCCATGACACATTTCATCAAATTGCTCCATGACCCTGTCATCACAATGCTCCCTGCCTTTCTCATCACAATGCACAACGCACTTGCCATCAAAATGCCCCATGACATTTGTCATCACAAAGATCCTTGACCGTTGGAATCACAATGCACCATGAACACTCTCATCACATTGCTCCATGCCCTTGTCATCACAAAGCTCCATGACACATGTCATCAGAATGTTCCATGGCCTTCTCATCACAATGTTCCATGCCCTTGCCATCACAATGCTCCATTACCCCTGTCATTACAATGCCCCATGACCCATGCCATCACGATGTTCCATGGCCTTGTTATCACAAGGCTCCTTGACCCTTTTCATCACAATACTCCAAGAACCCTGTAATCACAATGCTCTATGCCCCTTTTCATCTCAATGATCCATGAACCCTGTCATCACAATGCACCATGCCCATCATCATAATGCTTCATGCTATTGTCATCACAATGAAATCAAAATGCTCCATGACCTCTGTCATAACAATGTTCCAAACCCTTGTGATCACAATATTCCATAACACTTGTCATCACAATGCCCCATGACGCTCGTCATCACAATTATCCATGGTCTTCTCATCACAAAGCTCCATGACTTTTGTCATCACAATGCTCAATACACTTGTCATCAAAATGCTCCCTGACACTTGTTGTCTGTATGCTCCTTGAACCATGTCATGACAAGGCCCCATGCCTTTTTCATCACAATGATCCATGCCTTTTTCATCACAATGCTCCATGCCATTGTCATCAAAATACTCCACAAGCTTGTCATCAGAATGTTCCATGACCCTTGTCATCACAAATCTCCATGCACTTCTCAGCAAAATGCTCCCTGACCCTTGTCATCACAATGCTCCAAGCGATTTTCATCACAATGCTCAATTATCTTTGAGAGCAGAATCCTACATGACAATTGGCATCACAATTCTCCACGCCCTTGTCATCACAATGCCCCATTCCAAATGTCATCGCAATAATCCATGAAACATATTAGACCAATGTTCCATGCCCTTGTCATCACAATGCTCCATGCCCTTGTTATCACAATGCTCCATGACCCCTGTCATCACAATGCTCCGTGACTCCAGTCATCACAATGCTTCATCACATTTGTCATCACAATGGTCCATGCCTTCGACATCAACAGTCTCTGTGACCTTTTTAACCACAGTGCTCCATGAACTTTTCATCACAATGCTCTTTGACCCTTGTCATCACAATGCTCTATGCCTTTCTCAGCAAAATGCTCCATGACCCTTGTCATCACAATGCTCCATGAGCTTGTCAGCACAATACTCCATGACACATGTCATCACAATGCTCCATGTCTTTGTCAGAACAATGCTCCATGACCATTGTCATGACAATGTGCCATGCGCATTTCATCACAAAGTTCCACAACATTTTCATTGCAATGCTCCATAAACATTGAAATCACAATGCTCCATGCACTTCTCATCAAAATGCTCTCTCACCAGAGATATCACAGTGTTCCATCACTAGTCATCTCAATTCTCCCTGACCCCTGTAATCACAATGTTCCATGACACTGTCATCACAATGCTACATCCTCTTACCATCACAATGTTCCATGACCCCTGACATCACAATGTTCCATAACCCCTGTCATCAATACGCTCCATGACCCTTTTCATACCAAAGCTCCAAGACCCCTGACATCACAGTGTTCTATAACCCCTGCCATCAAAATGTTCCATTACACTTTTCATCAAATTGCTGCATGACCCTGTCATCAAAATGCTCCCTGCCCTTCTCATCACAATGCACAACACACTTGTCATCAAAATGCTCCATGACTTTTGTCATCACAAAGCTCCATGACCCTTGGCATCACAATGCTCCCTGTCATTGTCATCACAATGCTCCATGAACCCTCTCATAACGTTGCTCAATGCCCTTGTCATCACAAAGCTCCATGACACTTTTCATCACAATGCTCGATGCCCTTCTCATCACAATGCTCCATGCCTTTGTCATTACAATCCTGCATGACCCATGTATCATAGTGTTCCGTACCCTTGTCATCACAATGCTCCATGTCCACTCTCATCACAATAATCCATGAAACATTTCAGACCAATGTTCCAAGCCCTTCTCATCACAATGCTGCATTACCTCTGTCATAACAATGCACCATGACCACTGCCATCACAATGTTCCAACGCCTAGTCATCACAAGGATCCATGACACTTGTCATCACAATGCAGAAGACCCCTGTAATCACAATGCTCCATGCCCTTGTCATCACAAAGCTCCATGATGCATGTCATCAGAATGCGCCATGGCCTTCTCCTCACAATGCTCCATGACCTTGTCATCACAATGCGCCAAGACCCCTGTAAACACAATGCTCCATGCCAATTTTCATCTCAATGCTCCATGAACCCTGTCATCACAATGCACCATGCCCATCATCATAATGCTTCAGGCTATTGTCATCACAATGAAATCAGTATTCTCCATGACCTCTGTCATCATAATGCTCCAAACCCTTGTGATCACAATGTTCCATAACACTTATCATCACAACACTCCATGAGGCTCAACATCACAATTAGCCATGGCATTCTCATCGCAATGCTTCAAGATCTTTATCATCTCAATGCTCAATACACTTGTCATCACAATGCTCCCTTACACTTGTCGTCAGTATGCTACTTGAACCCTGTCATGACAAGGCTCCATGCCTTTTTCATCTCAATGATCAGTGCCCTTTTCATCACAATGCTCCAAGATCCCTGTAATCACAATGCTCCATGCCCTTGTCATCACAAAACTCCATGACGCATGTCATCAGAATGCGCCATGGTCTTCTCATCACAATGCTCCATGCCCTAGTCATCACAATGCTCCAAGGCCCCTGTAATCACAATGCTCCATGCCTCTTTTAATCAGAAGGCTCCATTAGACTTCTCATCACAAGTCTCCATGGTCTCCTCATCACAATGCTCCATGACCCCTGTCATCACAACACTCCATGAACATTTTCAGCCCAGTGCTCCATGACCCTTGTCATCACAATGATCCATGCCCTTGTCATCCCAATGCTCCATGATCCCTGTATTCACAATGCTCCGTGACGTTTGTCATCATATTGCTCCATGACACATGTCATCACAATGCTCCATGCATTGGTCAGCAAAATGCTACATGACCTTGTCATTACAATGCTCTATGCGCTTGTCATCACAATACTCCATGAACCTTGGGATCACATTGACTCATGCCCTTGTAATTACAATGCTCCATGCTCCTTGAAATCAAAATGATCCATGACCTCTGTCATCACAATGCTCCAAACCCCTGTGATCACAATGTTCCATAACACTTGTCATCACAATGCTCCCTGACACTTGTCATCAGAATGCTCCTTGAACCCTGTCACGAAAAGGCTCCAAGTCTTTTTCATCACACAACCCCATGCCGTTTTCATCACAATGCTCCATGCCATTGTCATCAAAATACTCCACAAGCATGTCATCAGAATTCTCCATGACCCTTGTCATCACAATTCTCCATGCACTTGTCAGCACAATGCTCCGTGACCCTTGTCATCACAATGTTCCAAGCCATTGTCATCACAATGCTCCATTACTTTTGTCATCAGAATCCTCCATGACACTTGGCATCACAATGCTCCATGCCATTGTCATCACAATGGGCCATTACATATGTCATCACAATGCTCCCTGACACATGTCTTCACAATACTGCATGACCTGGTCATCACAATGATCCATGCCCTTGTCCTCACAATGCGCCATTCCAACTGTCATTGCAACAATCCATGAAATTTATTAGACCAATGTTCCATGCCCTTGTCATCACAATGCTCCATGCCCTTGTTATCACAATGCTCCATGACCCCTGTCATCAGTATGCCCCGTGACTCCAGTCATCACAATGCTTCATGTCCTTTGTCATCACAATGGTCCATGCCCTCTTCATCAACAGTCTCTGTGACCATTTTAACCAAAATGCTCCGTGAACTTTTCATCACAATGCTCTTTGACCCTTGTCATCACAATGTTCTATGCCTTTCTCAGCACAATGCTCCATGACCCTTGGCATCACAATGCTCCATGTGCTTGTCAGCACAATGCTCCACGACACATGTCATCACAATGCACTATGTGCTTGTCATCACAGTGCTCCACAAACTTGTCATCACAGTGCTCCATAAACATTGTCATCATAATGCTCCATGCACTTCTCATCAAAATGCTCTCTCACCACTGATATCACAATGCTACATCACTATTTGTCACAATACTCCCTCACCCCTGTCATCACAGTGTTCCATGACTCCTGTCATCACAATGCTACATGCACTTATCATCACAATGTTCGATGACCCCTGACATCAGAATGTTCCATAACACCTGTCATCAAAATGTTCCATGACACTTTTCATCCAATTGCTCCATGACCCTGTCATCACAATTCTCCCTGCCCTTCTCATCACAATGCACAACGCCCTTGCCATCAAAATGCTCCATGACTTTTGTCATCACAAAGATCCATGAGCCTTGGCATCACAATGCTCCATGTCATTGTCATCACAATGCTCCATGAACGCTCTCATCACATTGCTCCATGCCCTTGTCTTCACAAAGCTCCATGACACATGTCATCAGAATGCTCCATGGCCTTCTCATCACAATGCTCCATGCCCTTGCCATCACAAATATCCATTACACCTGTCATAACAATGCTCCATGACCCTGCCATCACGATGTTCCTTGGCCTTGTCATCACAAGGCTCCATGCCCCTTCTCATCACAACACTCCAAGAACCCTGTAATCACAATGCTCCATGCCCCTTTTCATCTCAATGATCCACGAACCCTGTCATCACAATGCACCATGCCCATCACCATAATGCTTCATGCTATTTTCATCACAATGAAATCAAAATGTTCCATGACCACTGTCATAACAATGCTCCAAACCCTTGTGATCACAATATTCCATAACACTTGTCATCACAATGCCCCATGAGGCTCGTCATCACAGTTATCTATGGTCTTCTCATCACAGTGCTCCATGACCTTTGTCATCACAATGATCCATGCCCTTTTCATCACAATGCTCCAAGACCCATGTAATCACAATGCTCCATGCCCTTGTCATCACAAAGCTCAATGACACATGCCATCAGAATGCTCCTTGGTCTTCTCCTCACAATGTTCCATGCCCTTGTCATCACAATGTTCCAAGACCCCTGTAATCACAATGCTCCATGCCCCTATTCATCAGTATGCTCCATGAGACTTGTCATCACAAGGCTCCATAGATTTGTTATCACAATGCTCCAGGACCTTGTCATCACAATGCTTCACGACCTTGTCATGAAAATTCTCAATGGCCCTTGTCATCATAATGCTCCAAGCCCTAGTCATCACAGTGCTCCATTATATTTGTCATCACCATCCTCCATTACATTCGGCATCACAATGTTCCATGCCATTGTCATCACAATGGACCATGACATACATCATCACAATGCTCCCTGACAACTTTCTTCACAATACTCCATGACCTTCTCATCACAGTGCTCCATGCCCTTGTCATCACAATGCACCATGCCCACTGTCATCACAATAATCTATGAAATTTGTTAGACGAATGCTCCATTCTCCTGTCATAACAATGCTCCATGCTCTTGTCATTACAATGCTCCATGACCCCTGTCATCACAATGCTCCATGACTCCAGTCATCACAATGCTTCATAACGTTTGTCATCACAATGATCCATGCCAGCGTCATCACAAGGCTCCGTGCCCTTTGTAACCACAATGCTCTATGAACATTTCATCACAATTCTCTGTGACCCTTGTCATCACAATGCTCCATGTCTTTGTCAGAACTATGCTCCATGACCATTGTCATCACAATGTGCCACGCGCATTTCATCACAACGGTCCACCTCCTTGTCATTGCAAGGCTCCATAAACGTTGTAATCACAATGGTCCATGCACTTCTCATCAAAATGCTCTCTCACCAGAGATATCACAGTGTTCCATCACTAGTCATCTCAATACTCCCTCACCCCTGTAATCACAATGTTCCATGACCCTGTCATCACAATGCTACATCCTCTTACCATCACAATGTTCCATGACCCCTGACATCACAATGTTCCATAACCCCAGTCATCAAAACGCTCCATGACCATTGTCAACACAATTCTCCATGCACTTGCCAGCACAATGCTCCCTGACCCTTGTAATCACAATGCTCCAAGCCATTGTCATCACAATGCTCCATTACCTTTGTCATCAGAATCCTCCATGACGCTTGTCATCACAGTGCTCCATGACACCTGTCATCACAATGCTCCATGGCTTTGTCATCACACTGCTCAATACACTTGTCATCAAAATGCTCCCTGACACTGGTTGTCTGTATGCTCCTTGAACCCTGTCATGACAAGGCTCCATGCATTTTTCATCACAGTGATCCATGCTCTTTTCATCACAATGCTCCAAGACCCATGTAATCACAATGCTCCATGCCCTTGTCATCACCAAGCTCAATGACGCATGCCATCAGAATGCTCCTTGGTCTTCTCCTCACAATGTTCCATGCCCTTGTCATCACAATGTTCCAAGAACCCTGTAATGACAATGCTCCATGCCCCTTTTCATCAGTACGCTCCATGAGAATTCTCATCACAAGGCTCCATGGTTTTGTCATCACAATGCTCCAGGACCTTGTCATCACAGTGCTTCAAGACCTTGTCATGAAAATTTTCAATGGCCCTTGTCATCATAATGCTCCAAGCCCTAGTCATCACAATGCTCCATTATATTTGTCATCACAATCCTCCATTACATTTGGCATCACAATGTCCATGCCATTGTCATCACAATGGACCATGACATATGTCATCACAATGCTCCCTGACAACTGTCTTCACAATACTCAATGACATTCTCATCACAATGCTCCATGCCCTTGTCATCACAATGCACCATGCCCACTCTCATCACAATAATCTATGAAACTTGTCAGACCAATGATCCATGTCCCTGTCATCACAATGCTCCATGCCCTTGTCCTCACAATGCTCCATGACCGCTGTCATCACAACGCTCAGTGACACCAGTCATCACAATGCTTCATAACGTTTGTCATCACAATGTTCCATGCCCGACTCATCACAAGGCTCTGTGACCTTAGTAACCAAAATGCTCCATGAACATTTCATCACAATTCTCTGTGACACTTGTCATCAAAATGCTCCATGTCTTTGTCAGCACAATGCTCCCTGACCCTTGTCATCCCAATGCTCCAAGCCATTGTCATCACAAAGCTCCATTACCTTTGTCATCAGTATCCTCCATGACACTTGGCATCACAATGCTCCATGCCATTGTCATCACAATGGGCCATGACATATGTCATCACAATGCTCCCTGACACCTGTCTTCACAATACTGCATGACCTGGTCATCACAATGATCCATGCCCTTGTCATCACAATGCGCCATTCCAACTCTCATCGCAATAATTCATGAAACATATTAGACCAATGTTCCATGTCCTTGTCATCACCATGCTCCATGCCCTTGTTATCACAATGCTCCATGACCCCTGTCATCACAATGCTCCGTGACTCCAGTCATCACAATGCTTCATGAACTTTCTCATCACAATGGTCCATGTCCTCGTCATCAACTGTCTCTGTGACCTTTTTAACAACAATGCTCCATGAATTTTCATCACAATGCTCTTTGACCTTTGTCATCAAAATGCTCTATGCCTTTCTCAGCACAATGCTCCATGACCCTTGTCATCACAATGCTCCATGCGCTTGTCAGCACAATGCTCCATGACACATGTCATCACAATGAACCATGCGCTTGTCATCACAGTGCTCCACAATCTTGTCATCACAATGCTCCATGCACATCTCATCAAAATGCTCTCTCACCACTGATATCACAATGCTACATCACTATTTGTCACAGTACGCCCTCACCCCTCTCATCACAATGTTCCATGACTCCTGTCATCACAATGCTACATGCACTTATCATCACAATGTTCGATGACCCCTGACATCACAATGTTCCATAACATCTGTCATCAAAATGCTCCATGACCCTTTTCATCAAAATGCTCCATGACCCCTGACATCACAATGTTCCATAACACCTGTCATCAAAATGTTCCATGACACATTTCATCAAATTGCTCCATGACCCTCTCATCACAATGCTCCCTGCCCTTCTCATCACAATGCACAACGCACTTGCCATCAAAATGTTCCATGGCCTTCTCATCTCAATGCTCCATGACCTTGTCATCACAATGCTCCAAGACCATTTTAATCACAATGCTCCATGCCCCTTTTCATCTCAATGCTCCATGAACCCTGTCATCACAGTGCACCATGCCCATCATCATAATGCTTCAGGCTATTGTCATCACAATGAAATCAAAATGCTCCATGACCTCTGTCATCATAATACTCCGAACCCTTGTGATCACAATGTTCCATAACACATATCATCACAACACCCCATGACGCTCCTCATCACAATTATCTATGGCCTTCTCATCACAGTGCTCTATGACTTTTGTCATCACAATGCTCAATACACTTGTCATCACAATGCTCCCTGACACTTGTCTTCAGTATGCTCCTTGAAACCTGTCATGACAAGGATCCATGCCTTTTTCATCACAATGATCCATGCCCTTTTCATCACAGTGCTCCAAGACCCCTTTAATCACAATGCTCCATGCCCTTGTCATCACAAAGCTCCTGGACGCATGTCATCAGAATGCTCCATGGCCTTCTCATCACCATGATCCATGCCCTTGTCATCACAATGCTCCAAGACCCCTGTAATCACAATGCTCCATGCCCCTTTTCAACACAATGCTCCATGAGACTTCTCATCAAAAGTCACCATGGTCTTCTCATCAAAATGTTCCAGGACTTTGTCATCACCATGCTCCATTCGCTTGTCATCGCAATGCTCCATGACCAATATCATCACAATTCTCCATGACCACTGTCATCACAACACTCCATGACACCTGACAGCACAATGATCCGGGACTCTTTTCATCACAATGTTCCATTCCCTAGTCATCACAATGCTCCAGGACACTTGTCATCACAATGATCCATGCCCTTGTCATCCCAATGCTCCATAAACCCTTTATTCACAGTGCTCCATGACACATGTCATCACAGTGCTCCATGACACCTGTCATCACAATGCTCCATGCCTTTGTCAGCAAAATGCTTCATGACCTTGTCATTACAATGCTCTATGTGCTTGTCATCACAATACTCCTTTACCATTGTCATCACAACCCTCCATGAACCTTGGGATCACATTGCTTCATGCCCTTGTCATCACAATGCCCCATGCCCCTTGAAATCAAAATGATCCATGACCTATGTCATCACAATGTTCCAAGCCCTTGTGATCACAATATTCCATAACACTTGTCATCACAACGCTCCATGATGCCTGTCATCACAATACTCCATGCCCTTTTGATCAAAATGCTCCATGACCTTTGTCATCACAATTCTCAATACACTTGTCATCACAATGCTCCCTGACACTTGTCATCAGAATGCTCCTTGAACCCTGTCACGAAAAGGCTCCATGCCTTTTTCATCACAATGCCTCATGCCATTTACATCACAATGCTCCAAGCCATTGTCATCAAAATACTCCACAAGCTTGTCATCAGAATGTTCCATGACCCGTGTCATCACAAATCTCCATGCACTTGTCAGCACAATGCTCCCTGACCCTTGTCATCACAATGCTCCAAGCCATTGTCATCACAAAGCTCCATTACCTTTGTCATCAGAATCCTCCATGACACTTAGCATCACAATGCTCCATGCCATTGTCATCACAATGGGCCATGACATATGTCATCACAATGCTCCCTGACACCTGTCTTCACAATACTGCATGACCTGGTCATCACAATGATCCATGCTCTTGTCATCACAATGCGCCATTCCAACTCTCATCACAATAATTCATGAAACTTATTAGACCAATGTTCCATGCCCTTATCATCACCATGCTCCATGCCCTTGTTATCACAATGCTCCATGACCCCTGTCATCACAATGCTCCGTGACTCCAGTCATCACAATGCTTCATGAACTTTCTCATCACAATGGTCCATGTCCTCGTCATCAACTCTCTCTGTGACCTTTTCAACAACAATGATCCATGAATTTTCATCACAATGCTCTTTGACCCTTGTCATCAAAATGCCCTATGCCTTTCTCAGCACAATGCTCCATGACCCTTGTCATCACAATGCTCCATGCGCTTGTCAGCACAATGCTCCATGACACATGTCATCACAATGAACCATGCGCTTGTCATCACAGTGCTCCACAATTTTGTCATCACAATGCTCCATGCACTTCTCATCAAAATGCTCTCTCACCACTGATATCACAATGCTACATCAGTATTTGTCACAGTACTCCCTCATCCCTCTCATCACAATGTTCCATGACTCCTGTCATCACAATGCTACATGCACTTATCATCACGATGTTCGATGACCCCTGACATCAAAATGTTCCATAACATCTGTCATCAAAATGCTCCATGACCCTTTTCATCAAAATGCTCCATGACCCCTGACATCACAATGTTCCATAACACCTGTGATCAAAATGTTCCATGACACATTTCATCAAATTGCTCCATGACCCTGTCATCACAATGCTCCCTGCCTTTCTCATCACAATGCACAACGCACTTGCCATCAAAATGCCCCATGACATTTGTCATCACAAAGATCCTTGACCGTTGGAATCACAATGCACCATGAACACTCTCATCACATTGCTCCATGCCCTTGTCATCACAAAGCTCCATGACACATGTCATCAGAATGTTCCATGGCCTTCTCATCACAATGTTCCATGCCCTTGCCATCACAATGCTCCATTACACCTGTCATAACAATGCCCCATGACCCCTGCCATCACGATGTTCCATGGCCTTGTTATCACAAAGCTCCATGACCCTTCTCATCACAATACTCCAAGAACCCTGTAATCACAATGCTCTATGCCCCTTTTCATCTCAATGATCCATGAACCCTGTCATCACAATGCACCATGCCCATCATCATAATGCTTCATGCTATTGTCATCACAATGAAATCAACATGCTCCATGACCTCTGTCATAACAATGTTCCAAACCCTTGTGATCACAATATTCCATAACACTTGTCATCACAATGCCCCATGACGCTCGTCATCACAATTATCCATGGTCTTCTCATCACAAAGCTCCATGACTTTTGTCATCACAATGCTCAATACACTTGTCATCAAAATGCTCCCTGACACTTGTTGTCTGTATGCTCCTTGAACCCTGTCATGACAAGGCTCCATGCCTTTTTCATCACAATGATCCATGCCTTTTTCATCACAATGCTCCATGCCATTGTCATCAAAATACTCCACAAGCTTGTCATCAGAATGTTCCATGACCCTTGTCATCACAAATCTCCATGCACTTCTCAGCAAAATGCTCCCTGACCCTTGTCATCACAATGCTCCAAGCGATTTTCATCACAATGCTCAATTATCTTTGAGAGCAGAATCCTACATGACAATTGGCATCACAATTCTCCACGCCCTTGTCATCACAATGCCCCATTCCAAATGTCATCGCAATAATCCATGAAACATATTAGACCAATGTTCCATGCCCTTGTCATCACAATGATCCATGCCCTTGTTATCACAATGCTCCATGACCCCTGTCATCACAATGCTCCGTGACTCCAGTCATCACAGTGCTTCATCGCATTTGTCATCACAATGATCCATGCCCTCGACATCAACAGTCTCTGTGACCTTTTTAACCACAGTGCTCCATGAACTTTTCATCACAATGCTCTTTGACCCTTGTCATCACAATGCTCTATGCCTTTCTCAGCAAAATGCTCCATGACCCTTGTCATCACAATGCTCCATGAGCTTGTCAGCACAATACTCCATGACACATGTCATCACAATGCTCCATGACTCTCGTCATCACAATGCTCCGTGACTCCAGTCATCTCAATGCTTCATAACGTTTGTCATCACAATGGTCCATGCCCGACTCATCACAAGGCTCTGTGACCTATGTAACCACAATGCTCCATGAACTTTTCATCACAATTCTCTTTGACACTTGTCATCACAATGCTCCATGTCTTTGTCAGAACAATGTTCCATGACCATTGTCATCACAATGTGCCATGCGCATTTCATCACAAAGGTCCACAACATTTTCATTGCAATGCTCCATAAACATTGAAATCACAATGCTCCATGCACTTCTCATCAAAATGCTCTCTCACCAGAGATATCACAGTGTTCCATCACTAGTCATCTCAATACTCCCTCACCCCTGTAATCACAATGTTCCATGACCCTGTCATCACAATGCTACATCCTCTTACCATCACAATGTTCCATGACCCCTGACATCACAATGTTCCATAACCCCAGTCATCAAAACGCTCCATGACCATTGTCAACACAATTCTCCATGCACTTGCCAGCACAATGCTCCCTGACCCTTGTAATCACAATGCTCCAAGCCATTGTCATCACAATGCTCCATTACCTTTGTCATCAGAATCCTCCATGACGCTTGTCATCACAGTGCTCCATGACACCTGTCATCACAATGCTCCATGGCTTTGTCATCACACTGCTCAATACACTTGTCATCAAAATGCTCCCTGACACTGGTTGTCTGTATGCACCTTGAACCCTGTCATGACAAGGCTCCATGCATTTTTCATCACAGTGATCCATGCTCTTTTCATCACAATGCTCCAAGACCCATGTAATCACAATGCTCCATGCCCTTGTCATCACCAAGCTCAATGACGCATGCCATCAGAATGCTCCTTGGTCTTCTCCTCACAATGTTCCATGCCCTTGTCATCACAAAGTTCCAAGAACCCTGTAATGACAATGCTCCATGCCCCTTTTCATCAGTACGCTCCATGAGAATTCTCATCACAAGGCTCCATGGTTTTGTCATCACAATGCTCCAGGACATTGTCATCACAGTGCTTCAAGACCTTGTCATGAAAATTTTCAATGGCCCTTGTCATCATAATGCTCCAAGCCCTAGTCATCACAGTGCTCCATTATATTTGTCATCACCATCCTCCATTACATTCGGCATCACAATGTTCCATGCCATTGTCATCACAATGGACCATGACATACATCATCACAATGCTCCCTGACAACTTTCTTCACAATACTCCATGACCTTCTCATCACAGTGCTCCATGCCCTTGTCATCACAATGCACCATGCCCACTGTCATCACAATAATCTATGAAATTTGTTAGACGAATGCTCCATTCTCCTGTCATAAAAATGCTCCATGCTCTTGTCATTACAATGCTCCATGACCCCTGTCATCACAATGCTCCATGACTCCAGTCATCACAATGCTTCATAACGTTTGTCATCACAATGATCCATGCCAGCGTCATCACAAGGCTCCGTGACCTTTGTAACCACAATGCTCTATGAACATTTCATCACAATTCTCTGTGACCCTTGTCATCACAATGCTCCATGTCTTTGTCAGAACTATGCTCCATGACCATTGTCATCACAATGTGCCACGCGCATTTCATCACAATGGTCCACATCCTTGTCATTGCAAGGCTCCATAAACGTTGTAATCACAATGGTCCATGCACTTCTCATCAAAATGCTCTCTCACCAGAGATATCACAGTGTTCCATCACTAGTCATCTCAATACTCCATCACCCCTGTAATCACAATGTTCCATGACCCTGTCATCACAATGCTACATCCTCTTACCATCACAATGTTCCATGACCCCTGACATCACAATGTTCCATAACCCCAGTCATCAAAACGCTCCATGACCATTGTCAACACAATTCTCCATGCACTTGCCAGCACAATGCTCCCTGACCCTTGTAATCACAATGCTCCATGAGCTTGTCAGCACAATACTCAATGACACATGTCATCACAATGCTCCATGACTCTCGTCATCACAATGCTCCGTGACTCCAGTCATCTCAATGTTTCATAACGTTTGTCATCACAATGGTCCATGCCCGACTCATCACAAGGCTCTGTGACCTATGTAACCACAATGCTCCATGAACTTTTCATCACAATTCTCTTTGACATTTGTCATCACAATGCTCCATGTCTTTGTCAGAACAATGCTCCATGACCATTGTCATCACAATGTGCCATGCGCATTTCATCACAAAGGTCCACAACATTTTCATTGCAATGCTCCATAAACATTGAAATCACAATGCTCCATGCACTTCTCATCAAAATGCTCTCTCACCAGAGATATGACATTGTTCCATCACTAGTCATCTCAATACTCCCTCACCCCTGTAATCACAATGATCCATGACCCTGTCATCACAATGCTACATCCTCTTACCATCACAATGTTCCATGACCCCTGACATCACAATGTTCCATAACCCCTGTCATCAATACGCTCCATGACCCTTTTCATATCAAAGCTCCAAGACCCCTGACATCACAATGTTCTATAACCCCTGCCATCAAAATGTTCCATTACACTTTTCATCAAATTGCTGCATGACCCTGTCATCAAAATGCTCCCTGCCCTTCTCATCACAATGCACAACACACTTGTCATCAAAATGCTACATGACTTTTCTCATCACAAAGCTCCATGACCCTTGGCATCACAATGCTCCCTGTCATTGTCATCACAATGCTCCATGAACCCTCTCATAACGTTGCTCAATGCCCTTGTCATCACAAAGCTCCATGACACTTTTCATCACAATGCTCGATGCCCTTCTCATCACAATGCTCCATGCCTTTGTCATTACAATCCTGCATGACCCATGTATCATAGTGTTCCGTACCCTTGTCATCACAATGCTCCATGTCCACTCTCATCACAATAATCCATGAAACATTTCAGACCAATGTTCCAAGCCCTTCTCATCACAATGCTGCATTACCTCTGTCATAACAATGCACCATGACCACTGCCATCACAATGTTCCAACGCCTAGTCATCACAAGGATCCATGACACTTGTCATCACAATGCAGAAGACCCCTGTAATCACAATGCTCCATGCCCTTGTCATCACAAAGCTCCATGATGCATGTCATCAGAATGCGCCATGGCCTTCTCCTCACAATGCTCCATGACCTTGTCATCACAATGCGCCAAGACCCCTGTAAACACAATGCTCCATGCCAATTTTCATCTCAATGCTCCATGAATCCTGTCATCACAATGCACCATGCCCATCATCATAATGCTTCAGGCTATTGTCATCACAATGAAATCAGTATTCTCCATGACCTCTGTCATCATAATGCTCCAAACCCTTGTGATCACAATGTTCCATAACACTTATCATCACAACACTCCATGAGGCTCATCATCACAATTAGCCATGGCATTCTCATCGCAATGCTTCAAGATCTTTATCATCACAATGCTCAATACACTTGTCATCACAATGCTCCCTTACACTTGTCGTCAGTATGCTCCTTGAACCCTGTCATGACAAGGCTCCATGCCTTTTTCATCTCAATGATCAGTGCCCTTTTCATCACAATGCTCCAAGATCCCTGTAATCACAATGCTCCATGCCCTTGTCATCACAAAACTCCATGACGCATGTCATCAGAATGCGCCATGGACTTCTCATCACAATGCTCCATGCCCTAGTCATCACAATGCTCCAAGGCTCCTGTAATCACAATGCTCCATGCCTCTTTTAATCAGAATGCTCCATTAGACTTCTCATCACAAGTCTCCATGGTCTCCTCATCACAATGCTCCATGACCCCTGTCATCACAACACTCCATGAACATTTTCAGCCCAGTGCTCCATGACCCTTGTCATCACATTGATCCATGCCCTTGTCATCCCAATGCTCCATGATCCCTGTATTCACAATGCTCTGTGACGTTTGTCATCATATTGCTCCATGACACATGTCATCACAATGCTCCATGCCTTTGTCAGCAAAATGCTACATGACATTGTCATTACAATGCTCTATGTGCTTGTCATCACAATACACCATGAAACTTGGGATCACATTGACTCATGCCCTTGTAATTACAATGCTCCATGCTCCTTGAAATCAAAATGATCCATGACCTCTGTCATCACAATGCTCCAAACCCCTGTGATCACAATGTTCCATAACACTTGTCATCACAATGCTCCATGATGCCTGTCATCACGATAGTCCATGCACTTTTCATCACAATACTCCATGAACTTTGTCATCACAATTCTCAATACACTTGTCATCACAATGCTCCCTGACACTTGTCATCAGAATGCTCCTTGAACCCTGTCACGAAAAGGCTCCAAGTCTTTTTCATCACAATACCCCATGCCGTTTTCATCACAATGCTCCATGCCATTGTCATCAAAATACTCCACAAGCTTGTCATCAGAATTCTCCATGACCCTTGTCATCACAATTCTCCATGCACTTGTCAGCACAATGCTCCGTGACCCTTGTCATCACAATGTTCCAAGCCATTGTCATCACAATGCTCCATTACTTTTGTCATCAGAATCCTCCATGACACTTGGCATCACAATGCTCCATGCCATTGTCATCACAATGGGCCATTACATATGTCATCACAATGCTCCCTGACACATGTCTTCACAATACTGCATGACCTGGTCATCACAATGATCCATGCCCTTGTTGTCACAATGCGCCATTCCAACTGTCATTGCAACAATCCATGAAATTTATTAGAGCAATGTCTCATGCCCTTGTCATCACAATGTTACATGCCCTTGTTATCACAATGCTCCATGACCCCTGTCATCAGTATGCCCCGTGACTCCAGTCATCACAATGCTTCATGTCCTTTGTCATCACAATGGTCCATGCCCTCTTCATCAACAGTCTCTGTGACCATTTTAACCAAAATGCTCCGTGAACTTTTCATCACAATGCTCTTTGACCCTTGTCATCACAATGTTCTATGCCTTTCTCAGCACAATGCTCCATGACCCTTGGCATCACAATGCTCCATGCGCTTGTCAGCACAATGCTCCACGACACATGTCATCACAATGCACTATGTGCTTGTCATCACAGTGCTCCACAAACTTGTCATCACAGTGCTCCATAAACATTGTCATCATAATGCTCCATGCACTTCTCATCAAAATGCTCTCTCACCACTGATATCACAATGCTACATCACTATTTGTCACAATACTCCCTCACCCCTGTCATCACAATGTTCCATGACTCCTGTCATCACAATGCTACATGCACTTATCATCACAATGTTCGATGACCCCTGACATCAGAATGTTCCATAACACCTGTCATCAAAATGTTCCATGACATTTTTCATCCAATTGCTCCATGACCCTGTCATCACAATTCTCCCTGCCCTTCTCATCACAATGCACAACGCCCTTGCCATCAAAATGCTCCATGACTTTTGTCATCACAAAGATCCATGAGCCTTGGCATCACAATGCTCCATGTCATTGTCATCACAGTGCTCCATGAATGCTCTCATCACATTGCTCCATGCCCTTGTCTTCACAAAGCTCCATGACACATGTCATCAGAATGCTCCATGACCATTGTCATCACAATTCTCCATGCACTTTTCAGCACAATGCTCCGTGACACTTGTCATCACAGTGCTCCATGCCTTTGTCAGAAAAATGCTCCATGACCCTTGTCGTCACAATGTGCCACGCGATTTTTATCCCAACGGTCAACAAATTTGTCATCGCAATGCTCCATAAAAATTGTAATCACAATGCTCCATGCCCTTCTCTTCACAGTGCTCCATTACACCTGTCATAACAATGCTCCTTGACCCCTGCCATCACAATGTTCCACGGCCTTGTCATCACAAGGCTCAATGACACTTGTCATCCCAATGCTCCAAGACACCTGTAATCACAATGCTCCATGTCCTTGTCATCACAAAGCTCCATGACACATGTCATCAGAATGTTCCATGGACTTCTCATCAAAAAGCTCCATGCCCTTGACATCACAATGCTCCAAGAACCCTGTAATCAAAATGCTCCATGCCCCTTTTCATCTCAATGCTCCATGACCCCTGTCATCACAATGCATCATGCCCATCATCATAATGCTACAGGCTATTGTCAGCACAATGAAATCAAAATTCTCCATGACCTCTCTCATCACAATGCTCCATGACCCCTGTCCTCACAATACTCCATGAACATTTTCAGCCCAATGCTCCATGACCCTTGTCATCACAATGATCCATGACCCATGTATTCAGAATGCTCCATGACACATGTCATCACAGTGCTCCATGACAGCTGTCATCACAGTGCTCCATGCATTTGTCTGCAAAATTCTACATGATCTTGTCATTACAATGCTCTATGCGCTTGTCATCACAATGCTACAAGACCCCTGTAATCACAATGCTCCTTGCCCATTTTCATCTCAATGCTCCATGAACCCTGTCATCACAATGCACCACGCCCATCATCATAATGCTTCAGGCTATTGTCATTAAAATGAAATAAAAAATCTCCGTGACCTCTGTCATCATAATGCTCCAAACCCTTGTGATCACAATGTTCCATAACATTTATCATCACCACACTCCATGACGATCATCACAATTATCCTTTGTCTTCTGATCCCAATGCTCCCTGATCTTTTTCATCACAATGCTCAATACACTTGTCTTCACAATGCTCCCTGACACTTGTCGTCAGTATGCTCCTTGAACACTGTCATGACAAGGCTCCATGCCTTTTTCATCACAATGATCCACGCCCTTTTCATCACAATGCTCCAAGACACCTGTAATCACAATGCTCCATGCACTTGTCATCAAAAGCTCCATGACGCATGTCATCAGAATGCTCCATGGCCTTTTCCTCACTATGCTCCATGGCATTGTCATCACAATGCTCCATGTACCCTCTCATCACATTGCTCCATGCACTTGTCATTACAATCCTCCATGACCCATGTATCACAGTGTTCCGTACCCTTGTCATCACAATGCTCCAGTCCACTCTCATGACAATAAAATATGAAATATTTCAAACCAATGCTCAATGCTCTTCTCATCACAATGCTCCATTACCTCTGTCATAACAATGCACCACGACCACTGCCATCACAATGTTCCACGGCCTTGTCATCACAAGGCTCCATGACCCTTGTCATCACAATGCTCCAAGAAACATGTAATCAAAATTCTCCATGTCCTTGTCATAACAAAGCTCCATGACGCATGTCATCAGAAGGTTCCATGGCCTTCTCATCACAATGCTCCATGCCCTTGTCATCACAATGCTCCAAGACCACTGTAATCACAATGTTCCATGCCCCTTTTCATCTCAATGCTCCAAGAACCATGTCATCACAATGCACCATGCCCATCTTCATAATGCTTCAGGTTATTGTCACTACAATGAAATCAAAATTCTCCATGACTTCTGTCATCATAATGCTCGAAACTCTTGTGATCACAATGTTCCGTAACACTTATCATCACAACACCCCATGACGATCATCATCACAGTTGTCCATGGTGTTCTCATCACAATGCTCCATGATCATTGTCATCACAATGCTCAATAACTTGTCATTACAATACTCCCTGACACCTGTCATCAGTATGCTCCTTGAACCCTGTGATGACAAGGCTCCATGCTTTTTACATCACAATGATCCATGCCTTTTCATCACAGAGCTCCAAGACCCCTGTTATCACAATGCTCCATGGCCTTGTCAGCACAAATCTCCATGACGCATGTCATCAGATTTCTTCATGGCCTTCTCCTCACAATGCTCCATGCCCTTGTCATCACAATGCTCCAAGACCCCTGTAATCACAATGCTCCATGCCCTTTTTCATCAGAATGCTCCATGAGACTTGTCATCACAAGTCTCCATGGTCATCTCATCACAATGCTCCAGGACCTTGTCATCACCATGCTCTATTCCCTTGTAATCACAATGCTCCATGACCCCTGTCATTACAATAATCCATTAACATTTCCAGCCGAATGCTACATGACATTCTCATCACAATGCTCCATGACCAATATCATCACAATGCTCCATGACCACTGTCATCACAACCATCCATAACACCTGACAACACAATGATCCGGGACTCTTGTCATCACAATGCTCCATTCCCTAGTCATCACGATGCTCCATGATCCCTGTCATCACAATAGTCCATGAATATTTTCAGCCCAATGCTCCATGAAACTTGTCATCACAATGATCCATGCCCTTGTCATCCCAATGCTCCATGACCCCTGTATTAACAATGCTCCTTGACGCTTGTCATCACAGTGCTCCATGACACCAGTCATCACAATGCTCCATGCCTTTGTCAGCAAAATGCTACATGACCTTGTCATTAAAATGCTCTATGTGCTTGTCATCACAATACTCCACTACAATTGTCATCACAATCCTCCTTGAACCTTGGGATCACATTGCTTCATGCCCTCGACATCACAATGCTCCATGTGCCTTGAAATCAAAATGATCCATGAACTCTCTCATCACAATGCTCCAAACCCTTGTGATCACAATGTTCCATAACACTTGTCATCACAATGTTCCATGATGCCTGTCATCACAATACTCCATGCCCTTTTCATCACAATGCTCCATGACCTTTTTATCACCATGCTCCATGACCCATGTCACCACAATGCTACGTGACTCCAGTCATCACAGTGCTTCATCACCTATGTCATCACAATGGTCCATGCCCTCGTCATCAACAGTCTCTGTGACCTATTTAACCACAATGCTCCATGAACTTTTCATCACAATGCTCTTTGACCCTTGTCATCACAATGCTCTATGCCTTTCTCAGCACAATGCTCCATGACCCTTGTCATCACAATGCTCCATGCGCTTGTCAGCACAATGTTCCATGACACATGTCATCACAATGCACCATGCGCTTGTCATCACAGTGCTCCACAATCTTGTCATCACAATGCTCCATAAAATTTTTCATCACAATGCTCCATGCACTTCTCATCGAAATGCTCTCTCAACACTGATATCACAATGCTACATCACTATTTGTCACAATACTCCCTCACCCCTGTCATCACAATGTTTCATGACTCTTGTCATCACAATGCTACATGCACTTATCATCACAATGATCGATGACCCATGACATCACAATGTTCCATAACACATGTCATCAAAATGTTCCATGACACTTTTCATCAAATTGCTCAATGACCCTGTCATCAAAATGCTCCCTGCCCTTCTCATCACAATGCACAACGCCCTTGCAATCAAAATGCTCCATGACTATTGTCATCACAAATATCCATGACCCTTGGCATCACAATGTTCCATATCATTGTCATCACAATGCTCCATGAACGCTCTCATCACATTGCTCCATGCCCTTGACTTCACATAGCTCCATGACACATGTCATCAGAATGCTCCATGACCTTCTCATGAAAATGCTCCATGCCCTTTCCATCACAATGCTCCATTACCCCAGTCATAACAATGCTCCATGACCCCTGCCATCACGATGATCCATGGCCTTGTCATCACAAGGCTCCATGACCCTTCTCATCACAATGCTCCAAGAACACTGTAATCACAATGCTTTATGCCTCTTTTCATCTCAATGATCCATGAACTCTGTCATCACAATGCACCATGCCCATCATCATAATGCTTCATGCTATTGTCATAACAATGAAATCAAAATGCTCCATGACCTCAGTCATAACAATGCTCCAAACCCTTGTGATCACAATATTCCATAACACTTGTCATCACAGTGCCCCATGACGCTCATCATCACAATTATCCATGGTCTTCTCATCACAATGCTCCATGACCTTCGTCATCACAATGCTCAATACACTTGTCATCAAACTGCTCCCTGACACTTGTTGTCTGTATTCTCCTTTTACCCTGTCATGACAAGGCTCCATGCCTTTTTCATCACAATGTTCCATGTCCTTTTCATCACAATGCTCCAAGACCCATGTAATCACGATGCTCCATGACCTTGTCATCACAAAGCTCAATGATGCATGCCATCAGAATGCTCCTTGGACTTCTCCTCACAATGCTCCATGCCCTTGTCATCACAAAGTTCCAAGACCCCTGTAATCACAATGCTGCATGCCCTTTTTCATCAGTATGCTCCATGAGACTTGTCATCACATGGCTCCATGGCTTTGTCATCATAATGCTCCAAGCCCTAGTCATCACAATGCTCCATTATATTTGTCATCACAATCCTCCATTGCATTTGGCATCACAATGCTCCCTGCCATTTTCATCTCAATGGACCATGCCATATGTCATCCCAATGCTCCATGACCCCTGTATTCACAATGCTCCGTGAAGCTTGTCATCACAGTGCTCCATGACACCAATCATCACAGTCCTCTATTCCTTTTTCAGCAAAATGCTACATGACCTTGTCATTACAATGCTCTATGCGCTTGTCATCACAATACTCCATTACCATTGTCATCACTATCCTCCATGAACCTTGGGATCACATTGCTTCATGCCCTTGTCATCAAAATGCTCCATGCTCCTTGAAATCAAAATGATCCATGACCTCTGTCATCGCAATGCTCCAAACCCTTGTGATCACAGTGTTCCATAACACTTGTCATCACAATGCTCCATGATGCCTATCATCACAATACTCGATGCTCTTTTCATCACAATGCTCCATGACCTTTGTCATCACTATTCTCAATACACTTGTCATCACAATGTTCCCTGACACTTGTCGTCAGAATGCTCCTTGAACCCTGTCACGAAAAGGCTCCATGCCTTGTTCATCAGTATGCCCCATGCCGTTTTCATCACAATGCTCCATGCCATTGCCATCAAAATACTCCACAAGCATGTCATCAGAATGTTCCATGACCATTGTCATCACAATTCTCCATGCACTTGTCAGCACAATGCTCCCTGACCCTTGTCATCACTATGCTCCAAGCCATTGTCATCACAATGCTCCATTACCTTTGTCATCAGAATCCTCCATGACACTTGGCATCACAATGCTCCATGCCATTGTCATCACAATGGGCCATTACATATGTCATCACAATGCTCCCTGACACCACTTTTCACAATACTGCATGACCTGGTCATCACAATGTTCCTTGCCCTTATCATCACAATGCTCCATTACCTCTGTCATAACAATGCTCCATGACCCCTGCCATCACAATGTTCCACGGGCTTGTCATGAGAAGGCTCCATGACCCTTGTCATCACAATGGTCCAAGACCCCTGTAATCACAATGCTCCATGCACCTTTTCATCAGAATGCTCCATGAGAATTGTCAACACAAGTCTCCATGGTCATCTCATCACAATGCTCCAGGACCTTGTCATCACCATGCTTCATTCCCTTGTCATCACAATGCTCCATGACGACTGTCATCACAATACTCCATGAATATTTTCAGCCCAATGCTCCATGACCTTCTCATCACAATGCTCCATGACGACTGTCATCACAATACTCCATGAACATTTTCAGCCCAATCCTCCATGACCCTTGTCATCACAATCATCCATGCCCTTGTCATCCCAATGCTCCATGACCCCTGTATTCACGATGTTCCGTGACGCTTGTCATCACAATGCTCCATTACCTCTGTCATAACAATGCTCCATGACCCCTGTCATCACAGTGTTCCACGGCCTTGTCATCACAAGGCTCCATGAAACATGTCGTCACAATACTTCATGCCCTTGTCATCACAATGCTCCAAGACCCAGGTAATCACAATGCTCCATGCCCCTTTTCACCAGAATGCTCCATGAGACTTGTCATCACAAGTCTTCATGGTCTTATCATCACAATGCTCAAGGACCTTGTCATCACCATGCTCCATTCCCTTGTCATCACAATGCTCTATGCCTTTCTCAGCACAATGCTCCATGACCCTTGTCATCACAATGCTCCATGCGCTTGTCAGCACAATGTTCCATGACACATGTCATCACAATGCACCATGCGCTTGTCATCACAGTGCTCCACAATCTTGTCATCACAATGCTCCATAAAATTTGTCATCACAATGCTCCATGCACTTCTCATCGAAATGCTCTCTCAACACTGATATCACAATGCTACATCACTATTTGTCACAATACTCCCTCACCCCTGTCATCACAATGTTTCATGACTCTTGTCATCACAATGCTACATGCACTTATCATCACAATGATCGATGACCCATGACATCAAAATGTTCCATAACACATGTCATCAAAATGTTCCATGACACTTTTCATCAAATTGCTCCATGACCCTGTCATCAAAATGCTCCCTGCCCTTCTCATCACAATGCACAACGCCCTTGCAATCAAAATGCTCCATGACTATTGTCATCACAAATATCCATGACCCTTGGCATCACAATGTTCCATATCATTGTCATCACAATGCTCCATGAACGCTCTCATCACATTGCTCCATGCCCTTGACTTCACATAGCTCCATGACACATGTCATCAGAATGCTCCATGACCTTCTCATGAAAATGCTCCATGCCCTTTCCATCACAATGCTCCATTACCCCAGTCATAACAATGCTCCATGACCCCTGCCATCACGATGATCCATGGCCTTGTTATCACAAGGCTCCATGACCCTTCTCATCACAATGCTCCAAGAACACTGTAATCACAATGCTCTATGCCCCTTTTCATCTCAATGATCCATGAACTCTGTCATCACAATGCACCATGCCCATCATCATAATGCTTCATGCTATTGTCATAACAATGAAATCAAAATGCTCCATGACCTCAGTCATAACAATGCTCCAAACCCTTGTGATCACAATATTCCATAACACTTGTCATCACAGTGCCCCATGACGCTCATCATCACAATTATCCATGGTCTTCTCATCACAATGCTCCATGACCTTCGTCATCACAATGCTCAATACACTTGTCATCAAACTGCTCCCTGACACTTGTTGTCTGTATGCTCCTTTTACCCTGTCATGACAAGGCTCCATGCCTTTTTCATCACAATGTTCCATGTCCTTTACATCACAATGCTCCAAGACCCATGTAATCACGATGCTCCATGACCTTGTCATCACAAAGCTCAATGATGCATGCCATCAGAATGCTCCTTAGACTTCTCCTCACAATGCTCCATGCCCTTGTCATCACAAAGTTCCAAGACCCCTGTAATCACAATGCTGCATGCCCTTTTTCATCAGTATGCTCCATGAGACTTGTCATCACATGGCTCCATGGCTTTGTCATCATAATGCTCCAAGCCCTAGTCATCACAATGCTCCATTATATTTGTCATCACAATCCTCCATTGCATTTGGCATCACAATGCTCCCTGCCTTTGTCATCTCAATGGACCATGCCATATGTCATCCCAATGCTCCATGACCCCTGTATTCACAATGCTCCGTGAAGCTTGTCATCACAGTGCTCCATGACACCAATCATCACAGTCCTCTATTCCTTTTTCAGCAAAATGCTACATGACCTTGTCATTACAATGCTCTATGCGCTTGTCATCACAATACTCCATTACCATTGTCATCACTATCCTCCATGAACCTTGGGATCACATTGCTTCATGCCCTTGTCATCACAATGCTCCATGCTCCTTGAAATCAAAATGATCCATGACCTCTGTCATCGCAATGCTCCAAACCCTTGTGATCACAATGTTCCATAACACTTGTCATCACAATGCTCCATGATGCCTATCATCACAATACTCGATGCTCTTTTCATCACAATGCTCCATGACCTTTGTCATCACTATTCTCAATACACTTGTCATCACAATGTTCCCTGACACTTGTCGTCAGAATGCTCCTTGAACCCTGTCACGAAAAGGCTCCATGCCTTGTTCATCAGTAAGCCCCATGCCGTTTTCATCACAATGCTCCATGCCATTGCCATCAAAATACTCCACAAGCATGTCATCAGAATGCTCCATGACCATTGTCATCACAATTCTCCATGCACTTGTCAGCACAATGCTCCCTGACCCTTGTCATCACTATGCTCCAAGCCATTGTCATCACAATGCTCCATTACCTTTGTCATCAGAATCCTCCATGACACTTGGCATCACAATGCTCCATGCCATTGTCATCACAATGGGCCATTACATATGTCATCACAATGCTCCCTGACACCACTTTTCACAATACTGCATGACCTGGTCATCACAATGCTCCTTGCCCTTATCATCACAATGCTCCATTACCTCTGTCATAACAATGCTCCATGACCCCTGCCATCACAATGTTCCACGGGCTTGTCATGAGAAGGCTCCATGACCCTTGTCATCACAATGGTCCAAGACCCCTGTAATCACAATGCTCCATTCACCTTTTCATCAGAATGTTCCATGAGAATTGTCAACACAAGTCTCCATGGTCATCTCATCACAATGCTCCAGGACCTTGTCATCACCATGCTTCATTCCCTTGTCATCACAATGCTCCAAGACCCAGGTAATCACAATGCTCCATAAAATTTGTCATCACAATGCTCCATGCACTTCTCATCGAAATGCTCTCTCAACACTGATATCACAATGCTACATCACTATTTGTCACAATACTCCCTCACCCCTGTCATCACAATGTTTCATGACTCTTGTCATCACAATGCTACATGCACTTATCATCACAATGATCGATGACCCATGACATCACAATGTTCCATAACACATGTCATCAAAATGTTCCATGACACTTTTCATCAAATTGCTCAATGACCCTGTCATCAAAATGCTCCCTGCCCTTCTCATCACAATGCACAACGCCCTTGCAATCAAAATGCTCCATGACTATTGTCATCACAAATATCCATGACCCTTGGCATCACAATGTTCCATATCATTGTCATCACAATGCTCCATGAACGCTCTCATCACATTGCTCCATGCCCTTGACTTCACATAGCTCCATGACACATGTCATCAGAATGCTCCATGACCTTCTCATGAAAATGCTCCATGCCCTTTCCATCACAATGCTCCATTACCCCAGTCATAACAATGCTCCATGACCCCTGCCATCACGATGATCCATGGCCTTGTCATCACAAGGCTCCATGACCCTTCTCATCACAATGCTCCAAGAACACTGTAATCACAATGCTTTATGCCTCTTTTCATCTCAATGATCCATGAACTCTGTCATCACAATGCACCATGCCCATCATCATAATGCTTCATGCTATTGTCATAACAATGAAATCAAAATGCTCCATGACCTCAGTCATAACAATGCTCCAAACCCTTGTGATCACAATATTCCATAACACTTGTCATCACAGTGCCCCATGACGCTCATCATCACAATTATCCATGGTCTTCTCATCACAATGCTCCATGACCTTCGTCATCACAATGCTCAATACACTTGTCATCAAACTGCTCCCTGACACTTGTTGTCTGTATTCTCCTTTTACCCTGTCATGACAAGGCTCCATGCCTTTTTCATCACAATGTTCCATGTCCTTTTCATCACAATGCTCCAAGACCCATGTAATCACGATGCTCCATGACCTTGTCATCACAAAGCTCAATGATGCATGCCATCAGAATGCTCCTTGGACTTCTCCTCACAATGCTCCATGCCCTTGTCATCACAAAGTTCCAAGACCCCTGTAATCACAATGCTGCATGCCCTTTTTCATCAGTATGCTCCATGAGACTTGTCATCACATGGCTCCATGGCTTTGTCATCATAATGCTCCAAGCCCTAGTCATCACAATGCTCCATTATATTTGTCATCACAATCCTCCATTGCATTTGGCATCACAATGCTCCCTGCCATTTTCATCTCAATGGACCATGCCATATGTCATCCCAATGCTCCATGACCCCTGTATTCACAATGCTCCGTGAAGCTTGTCATCACAGTGCTCCATGACACCAATCATCACAGTCCTCTATTCCTTTTTCAGCAAAATGCTACATGACCTTGTCATTACAATGCTCTATGCGCTTGTCATCACAATACTCCATTACCATTGTCATCACTATCCTCCATGAACCTTGGGATCACATTGCTTCATGCCCTTGTCATCACAATGCTCCATGCTCCTTGAAATCAAAATGATCCATGACCTCTGTCATCGCAATGCTCCAAACCCTTGTGATCACAGTGTTCCATAACACTTGTCATCACAATGCTCCATGATGCCTATCATCACAATACTCGATGCTCTTTTCATCACAATGCTCCATGACCTTTGTCATCACTATTCTCAATACACTTGTCATCACAATGTTCCCTGACACTTGTCGTCAGAATGCTCCTTGAACCCTGTCACGAAAAGGCTCCATGCCTTGTTCATCAGTATGCCCCATGCCGTTTTCATCACAATGCTCCATGCCATTGCCATCAAAATACTCCACAAGCATGTCATCAGAATGCTCCATGACCATTGTCATCACAATTCTCCATGCACTTGTCAGCACAATGCTCCCTGACCCTTGTCATCACTATGCTCCAAGCCATTGTCATCACAATGCTCCATTACCTTTGTCATCAGAATCCTCCATGACACTTGGCATCACAATGCTCCATGCCATTGTCATCACAATGGGCCATTACATATGTCATCACAATGCTCCCTGACACCACTTTTCACAATACTGCATGACCTGGTCATCACAATGTTCCTTGCCCTTATCATCACAATGCTCCATTACCTCTGTCATAACAATGCTCCATGACCCCTGCCATCACAATGTTCCACGGGCTTGTCATGAGAAGGCTCCATGACCCTTGTCATCACAATGGTCCAAGACCCCTGTAATCACAATGCTCCATGCACCTTTTCATCAGAATGCTCCATGAGAATTGTCAACACAAGTCTCCATGGTCATCTCATCACAATGCTCCAGGACCTTGTCATCACCATGCTTCATTCCCTTGTCATCACAATGCTCCATGACGACTGTCATCACAATACTCCATGAATATTTTCAGCCCAATGCTCCATGACCTTCTCATCACAATGCTCCATGACGACTGTCATCACAATACTCCATGAACATTTTCAGCCCAATCCTCCATGACCCTTGTCATCACAATCATCCATGCCCTTGTCATCCCAATGCTCCATGACCCCTGTATTCACGATGTTCCGTGACGCTTGTCATCACAATGCTCCATTACCTCTGTCATAACAATGCTCCATGACCCCTGTCATCACAGTGTTCCACGGCCTTGTCATCACAAGGCTCCATGAAACATGTCGTCACAATACTTCATGCCCTTGTCATCACAATGCTCCAAGACCCAGGTAATCACAATGCTCCATGCCCCTTTTCACCAGAATGCTCCATGAGACTTGTCATCACAAGTCTCCATGGTCTTATCATCACAATGCTCCAGGACCTTGTCATCACCATGCTCCATTCCCTTGTCATCACAATGCTCTATGCCTTTCTCAGCACAATGCTCCATGACCCTTGTCATCACAATGCTCCATGCGCTTGTCAGCACAATGTTCCATGACACATGTCATCACAATGCACCATGCGCTTGTCATCACAGTGCTCCACAATCTTGTCATCACAATGCTCCATAAAATTTGTCATCACAATGCTCCATGCACTTCTCATCGAAATGCTCTCTCAACACTGATATCACAATGCTACATCACTATTTGTCACAATACTCCCTCACCCCTGTCATCACAATGTTTCATGACTCTTGTCATCACAATGCTACATGCACTTATCATCACAATGATCGATGACCCATGACATCAAAATGTTCCATAACACATGTCATCAAAATGTTCCATGACACTTTTCATCAAATTGCTCCATGACCCTGTCATCAAAATGCTCCCTGCCCTTCTCATCACAATGCACAACGCCCTTGCAATCAAAATGCTCCATGACTATTGTCATCACAAATATCCATGACCCTTGGCATCACAATGTTCCATATCATTGTCATCACAATGCTCCATGAACGCTCTCATCACATTGCTCCATGCCCTTGACTTCACATAGCTCCATGACACATGTCATCAGAATGCTCCATGACCTTCTCATGAAAATGCTCCATGCCCTTTCCATCACAATGCTCCATTACCCCAGTCATAACAATGCTCCATGACCCCTGCCATCACGATGATCCATGGCCTTGTCATCACAAGGCTCCATGACCCTTCTCATCACAATGCTCCAAGAACACTGTAATCACAATGCTCTATGCCCCTTTTCATCTCAATGATCCATGAACTCTGTCATCACAATGCACCATGCCCATCATCATAATGCTTCATGCTATTGTCATAACAATGAAATCAAAATGCTCCATGACCTCAGTCATAACAATGCTCCAAACCCTTGTGATCACAATATTCCATAACACTTGTCATCACAGTGCCCCATGACGCTCATCATCACAATTATCCATGGTCTTCTCATCACAATGCTCCATGACCTTCGTCATCACAATGCTCAATACACTTGTCATCAAACTGCTCCCTGACACTTGTTGTCTGTATGCTCCTTTTACCCTGTCATGACAAGGCTCCATGCCTTTTTCATCACAATGTTCCATGTCCTTTACATCACAATGCTCCAAGACCCATGTAATCACGATGCTCCATGACCTTGTCATCACAAAGCTCAATGATGCATGCCATCAGAATGCTCCTTAGACTTCTCCTCACAATGCTCCATGCCCTTGTCATCACAAAGTTCCAAGACCCCTGTAATCACAATGCTGCATGCCCTTTTTCATCAGTATGCTCCATGAGACTTGTCATCACATGGCTCCATGGCTTTGTCATCATAATGCTCCAAGCCCTAGTCATCACAATGCTCCATTATATTTGTCATCACAATCCTCCATTGCATTTGGCATCACAATGCTCCCTGCCTTTGTCATCTCAATGGACCATGCCATATGTCATCCCAATGCTCCATGACCCCTGTATTCACAATGCTCCGTGAAGCTTGTCATCACAGTGCTCCATGACACCAATCATCACAGTCCTCTATTCCTTTTTCAGCAAAATGCTACATGACCTTGTCATTACAATGCTCTATGCGCTTGTCATCACAATACTCCATTACCATTGTCATCACTATCCTCCATGAACCTTGGGATCACATTGCTTCATGCCCTTGTCATCACAATGCTCCATGCTCCTTGAAATCAAAATGATCCATGACCTCTGTCATCGCAATGCTCCAAACCCTTGTGATCACAATGTTCCATAACACTTGTCATCACAATGCTCCATGATGCCTATCATCACAATACTCGATGCTCTTTTCATCACAATGCTCCATGACCTTTGTCATCACTATTCTCAATACACTTGTCATCACAATGTTCCCTGACACTTGTCGTCAGAATGCTCCTTGAACCCTGTCACGAAAAGGCTCCATGCCTTGTTCATCAGTATGCCCCATGCTGTTTTCATCACAATGCTCCATGCCATTGCCATCAAAATACTCCACAAGCATGTCATCAGAATGCTCCATGACCATTGTCATCACAATTCTCCATGCACTTGTCAGCACAATGCTCCCTGACCCTTGTCATCACTATGCTCCAAGCCATTGTCATCACAATGCTCCATTACCTTTGTCATCAGAATCCTCCATGACACTTGGCATCACAATGCTCCATGCCATTGTCATCACAATGGGCCATTACATATGTCATCACAATGCTCCCTGACACCACTTTTCACAATACTGCATGACCTGGTCATCACAATGCTCCTTGCCCTTATCATCACAATGCTCCATTACCTCTGTCATAACAATGCTCCATGACCCCTGCCATCACAATGTTCCACGGGCTTGTCATGAGAAGGCTCCATGACCCTTGTCATCACAATGGTCCAAGACCCCTGTAATCACAATGCTCCATTCACCTTTTCATCAGAATGCTCCATGAGAATTGTCAACACAAGTCTCCATGGTCATCTCATCACAATGCTCCAGGACCTTGTCATCACCATGCTTCATTCCCTTGTCATCACAATGCTCCATGACGACTGTCATCACAATACTCCATGAATATTTTCAGCCCAATGCTCCATGACCTTCTCATCACAATGCTCCATGACCAATATCATCACAATGCTCCATGACGACTGTCATCACAATACTCCATGAACATTTTCAGCCCAATCCTCCATGACCCTTGTCATCACAATCATCCATGCCCTTGTCATCCCAATGCTCCATGACCCCTGTATTCACAATGTTCCATACGCTTGTCATCACAATGCTCCACTACCTCTGTCATAACAATGCTCCATGACCCCTGTCATCACAGTGTTCCACGGCCTTGTCATCACAAGGCTTCATGAAACATGTCGTCACAATACTTCATGCCCTTGTCATCACAATGCTCCAAGACCCAGGTAATCACAATGCTCCATGCCCCTTTTCACCAGAATGCTCCATGAGACTTGTCATCACAAGTCTCCATGGTCTTATCATCACAATGCTCCAGGACCTTGTCATCACCATGCTCCATTCCCTTGTCATCACAATGCTCCATGACCCCTGTCATCACAATTCTCCATGAACATTTTCAGCCCAATGCTCCATGAAACTCTCATCACAATGCTCCATGACAAATATCATCAAAATGCTCCATGACCACTGTCATCACAACACTCCATGACACCTGACAACACAATGATCCGGGACTCTTGTCATCACAATGCTCCATTCCTTACTCATCACAGTGCTCCATGACCCCAGTCATCACAATACTCCATGAACATTTTCAGCCCAATGCTCCTTGACTCTTGTCATCACAATGATCCATGCCCTTGTCATCCCAATGCTCCATGACCCCTGTATTCACAGTGCTCCATGACACCTGTAATCACAATGCTCCATGCCTTTGTCAGCAAAATGCTACATGACCATGTCATTACAATGCTCTATGCGCTTGTCATCACAATACTCCATTACCATTGTCATCACAATCCTCCATGAACCTTGGGATCACATTGCTTCATGCCCTTGGCATCACAATGCTCCATGCGCCTTGAAATAAAATGATCCATGACCTCTGTCATCACAATGCTCCAAACCCTTGTGATCACAATGTTCCATAACACTTGTCATCACAATGCTCCATGATGCCTCTCATCACAATACTCCATGCCCTTTTCATCACTATGCTCCATGACTTTGTCATCACAATTCTCAATACACTTGTCATCACAATGCTCCCTGACACTTGTCATCAGAATGCTCCTTGAACCCTGTTATGAAAAGGCTCCATGCATTTTTCATCACAAAGCCCCATGCCATTTTCATCACAATGCTCCATGCCATTGTCATCAAAATACTCCACAAGCTTGTCATCAGAATGCTCCATGACCCTTGTCATCACAATTCTCCATGCACTTGTCAGCACATTGCACCCTGACCTTTGTCATCACAATGCTCCATGTCCTTGTCATCACAATGCTCCATTACATTTGTCATCAGAATCCTCCATGACACTTGTCATCACAATGCTCCATGCCAATGTCATCTCAATGGGCCATTACATATGTCATCACAATGCTCCCTGACAGCTCTCTTCACAATACTGCATGACCTGGTCATCACAATGCTCCATGCCCTTGTCATAACAATGCGCCATTCCAAGTTTCATCACAAAAATCCATGAAACTTATTAGACCAATACTGCATGCCCTGGTCATCACAATGCTCCATGCCCTAGTTATCACAATGTTCCAAAACCCCTGTAATCAGAATACTCCATGCCCCTTTTCATCAGTATGCTCCATGAGATTTGTCATGACAAGGCTCCATGGTTTTCTCATCACAATGGTCCAGTACCTTGTCATCACAATGCTTCACGACATTTTTGTGAAAATCCTCAATGGCCCTTGTCATCATAATGCTCTAAGGCCTAGTCATCACAATGCTCCATTATATTTGTCATCACAATCCTCCGTTACATTTGGCATCACAATGCTCCATGCCATTGTCATCGCAATGGGCCATGACATATGTCATCACAATGCTCCCTGACACCAGTCTTCACAATATTCCATGCCCTTGTCATCACAATGCTCCATGCCCTTGTAATCAAAATGCACCATGTCCACTGTCATCACAATAGTCTAGGAAATTTGTCAGACAAATGCTCCATGCCCCTGTCATCACAATGTTCCATGCCCTTGTCATCACAATGCTCCATGACCCCTGTCATAACAAAGCTCAATGACCACTGCCATCACAATGTTCCACGGCCTTGTCATCAAAAGGCTCCATGACGCTTGTCATCAAAATGCTCCAAGACCCCTGTAATCACAATGCTCCATGCACTTGTCATCACAAAGCTCCATGACACATGTCATCAGAATGTTCCATGGCCTTCAAATAAAAAGGCTCCATGCCCTTGTCATCACAATGCACCATGTCCAATGTCATCACAATCATCTATGAAACTTGTCAGACCAATGCTCCATGCCCCTGTCATCACAATGCTCCATGCCCTTGTCATCACAATTCTCCATGACCCCTGTTTCACAATGCTCCGTGACTCCAGTCATCACAATGCTTCATAACGTTTGTCATCACAATGGTCCATGCCCGCGTCATGACAAGGCTCTGTGACATTTATAACCACAATGCTCCATGAACTTTTCATCACAATGCTGCGTGACCCTTGTCATTACAATGTCCCATGCCTTTGTCAGAACAATGCTCCATGACACTTGTCATCACAGAGTGCCATGCGTTTTTCATCACAATTATCCACAACCTTGTCATCGTTATGCTCCATAAACCTTGTAAGCACAATGCTCCATGCACTTCTCATCCAAATGCTCTCTCACATGAGATATCTCAATGTTCCATCACTAGTCATCACAATCTTCCCTCACCCCTGTTATCACAATGTTCCATGAACACTGTCATCACAATGCTACATCCCCTTATCAGCACAATGTTCTATGAACCCTGACATCACAATGTTCCATAACCACTGTCATCAAAATGCTCCATGACAGTTTTCATCCCAAAGCTCCATGACCCATGGCATCACAATATTCTATAACCCCTGTCATCAAAATGTTCCATTACATTTTTCATCAAATTGCTGTATGACCCTGTCATCAAAATGCTCCCTGCCTTTCTCATCACAATGCACCACACCCTTGTCATCAAAATGCTCCATGACCTTTGTCATCACAAATCTCCATGACCCTTGGCATCACAATGCTCCATGCAATTGTCATCACAATGCTCCATGAACCTTTTCATCACATTGCTCCATGTCCTTGTCATCACAAAGCTCCATGACACATGTCATCACAATGCTCAATGCCCTTCTCATCACAGTAATCCATGAAATATTTCAGACCAATGCTCAATGCCCTTCTCATCACAATGATCCATTACCTCTGTCATAACAATACTCCATGACCCCTGCCATCACAATGTTCCATGGCCTTGGCATCACAAAGCTCCATGATCCTTGTCATCACAATTCTCCAAACCACTGTAATCATAATGCTCCATGCCATTTTCATCACAAAGCTCCATGATGCATGCCATCAGAATGTTCCATGGCCTTCTCATCACAATGCTACATGCCTTTTTCATGACAGTGCTCCAAGACACCTGTAATCAAAATGCTCCATGAAGCCTGTCATCAAAATGCACCATGCCCATCATCATAAAGCTTCAGGCTATTGTCATCACAATGAAATCAAAATTATCCAAGACCACTGTCATCATAATGATCCAAACCCTTGTGATCACAAAGTTCCATAACACTTATCATCACAACACCCTATGATGCTCATCATCACAATTATCCATGGTCTTCTCATCACAAAGCTCCATGAGCTTTGTCATCACAATTCTCAGTATACTTGTCATCACAATGCTCCCTGACACATGTCGTCAGAATGCTCCTTGAACACTGTCATGACAAGGCTCCATGCCTTTTCATCACAATGATCCATGCCCTTTTCATCACAATGCTCCAAGACCCCTGTAATCACAGTGCTCCATGTCCTTGTCATCACAAAGCTCCATGACACATGTCATCAGAATGCTCCAAGACCCCTGTAATCACAATGCTCCATGCCCCTTTTCATTAGAATGCTCCATGAGACTTGTCATCACAAATCTCCATGCGCTTATCATCACAGTGCTCCAGGACCTTGTCATCACCATGTTCCATTCCCTTGTCATCACAATGCTCCATGAACACTATCATCACAATACTCCATGAACATTTTCAGCCCAATGCTCCATGAAATTCTCATCACACTGCTCCATGTCAAATATCATCAAAATGCTCCATGACCACTGTCATCACAACACTCCATGACACCTGACAACACAATGATCCGGGACTCTTGTCATCACAATGCTCCATTCCCTAGTCATCACAATGCTCCATGAACATTTTCAGCCCAATGCTCCATGACCCTTTTCATCACAATCATCCATGCCCTTGTCATCCCAATGCTCCATGACCCCTGTATTCACAATTCTCCGTGTCGCTTGTCATCACAATGCTCCATGACACCTGTCATCAAAATGCTCCATGACTTTGTCAGCAAAATGCTACATGACCTTTTCATTACAATGCTCTATGCGCTTGTCATCACAGTACTCCATTACCATTGTCATCAGAATCCTGCATGAACCTAGGATCACATTGCTTCATGCCCTTGTCATCACGAAACACCATGCTCCTTGAAATCAAAATGATCCATGACCTCTGTCATCACAATGCTACAAACACTTGTGATCACAATATTCCATAACAGTTCTCATCACAAAGCTCCATGATGCCTGTCATCACAATAATCCATGCCCTTTTCATCACAGTGCTTCATGACCTTTATCATCACAATTCTCAATACACTTGTCATCACAATGTTCCCTGACACTTGTCGTCAGAATGCTCCTTGAAACCTGTCAAAAAAAGGCTACATGCATATTTCATCACAAAACCCCATGCCATTTTCATCACAATGCTCCATGCCATTGTCATCAAAATACGCCACAAGCTTGTCATCAGAATGCTCCATGACCATTGCCATCACAGTTCTCCATGCACTTGTCAGAACAATGCTTCCAAACCCTTGTCATCACAATGCTTCAAGCCATTTTCATCACAAAGCTCCATTACCTTTGTCATCAGAATCCTCCATGACACGTGGCATCACAATGCTCCATGACATTGTCATCACAATGAGCCATTACATATGTCATCACAATGCTCCATGATACCTCTCTTCACAATAATGCATAACCTGGTCATCACAATGCCCAATGCCCTTGTCATCACAATGCACCATTCCAACTGTCATCTCAGTAATCCATGAAAATTATTAGACCAATTGTCCATGCCCTTGTCATCACAATGCTCCATGCCATAGTTATCATAATGTTCCTAAACCCCTGTAATCAGAATGCTCCATGCACCCTTTCATCAGTATGCTCCATGAGATTTGTCATCACAAAGCTCCATGATTTTCTCATCACAGTGCTCCAGGACATTATCATCACAATGCTTCACGACATTGTCATGAAAATTCTCAATGGCCGTTGTCAACATAATGCTCCAAGCCCTAGTCATCACAATGCTCCATTATATTTGTCATCACAATCCTCCATTACATTTGGCATCACAATGCTCCATGCCATTGTCATTGCAATGGACCATGACATATGTCATCACAATGCTCCCTGACACCTGTCTTCACAATACTCCATGCCCTTGTCATCACAATGCTCCATGCCCTTGTCATCACAATGAACCATGTCCACTGTCATCATAATAATCTAGGAAACTTGTCAGACCTATGTTCAATGACCCTGTCATCACAATGCTCCATGCCCTTGTCATCACAATGCTCCATGACCCCTGTCATAACAATGCTCCATGACCACTGCCGTCACAATGTTCCACGGCCTTGTCATCACAAGGCTCCATGACGCTTGTCATCACAATGCTCCAAGACCCCTGTAATCACAATGCTCCATGCCCTTGTCATCACAAAGCTCCATGACACATGTCATCAGAATGTTCCATGGCCTTCTCATCAAAATGCTCCATGCCCTTGTCATCACAATGCACCATGTCCAATGTCATCACAGTAATCTATAAAACTTGTCAGACCAATGCTCCATGCCCCTGTCATCACAATGCTCCATACCCTTGTTATCACAATGCTCCATGACCCCTGTCATCACAATGCTCCGTGACTCCAGTCATTACAATGCTTCATAACGATTGTCATCACAACGGTCCATGCGTGCATCATCACAAGGCTCTGTGACCTTTGTAAACACAATGCTCCATGAACCTTTCATCACAATTCTCCGTGACACTTGTCATCGCAATGCTCCATGCCTTTGTCAGGACAATGCTCCATGACTGTTGTCATCACAAAGTGCCATGCGCTTTTCATCACAATGATCCACAACCTTGTCATCGCTATGCTCCATAAACCTTGTAATCACAATGCTCCATGCACTTCTCATCCAAATGCTCTCTCACATGAGATATCACAATGTTCCATCACTAATCATCACAATCCTCACTCACTCCTGTTATCACAATTTTCCATGACCCCTGTCATCACAATGCTACATCCACTTATCATCACAATGTTCCATGACCCATGACATCACAATGTTCCATAACCACTGTCATCAAAATGCTCCATGACCCTTTTCATCCCAAAGATCCATGACCCCTGGCATCACAGTGTTCTATAACCACTGTCATCAAAATGTTCCATTACACTTTTCATCAAATTGCTGCATGACCCTGTCATCAAAATGCTCAATGACTTTGTCATCACAAAGCTCCATGACCCTTGGCATCACAATGCTCCATGTCATTGTCATCACAGTGCTCCATGAACCCTCTCATCACATTGCTCCATGCCCTTGTCATCACAAAGCTCCATGACACTTGTCATCACAATGCTCGATGCCCTTCTCATCACAATGCTCCATGCCCTTGTCATTACAATCCTCCATGACCCATGTATCACAGTGTACCGTGCCCTTGTCATCACAGTGCTCCATGCCCAATCTCATCACAAAAATCCATGAAAACTTTCAGACCAATGCTCAATGCCCTTCTCATCACAATGCTCCATTACCTCTGTCATAACAATGCTCCATGACCCCTGCCCACACAATGTTCCACGGCCCTGTCATCACAAGGCTCCATGACCCTTGTCATCACAATGCTCCAAGACCCCTGTAATCACAATGCTCCATGCCTTTGTCATCACAAAGCCCCATGACGCATGCCATCAGAATGTTCCATGGCCTTCTCATCACAATCCTCCATGCCCTTGTCATGACAATGCTCCAAGACTCCTGTATTCACAAAGCTCCATACTACTTTTCATCTCAATGCGCCATGAAGCCTGTCATCAGAATGCTCCATGGCATCATCAAAATGCTTCAGGCTATTGTCATCACAATGAAATCAAAATTATCCATGACCACTGTCATCATAATGCTCCAAACCCTTGTGATCACAATGTTCCATAACACTTAACATCACAACACCCTATGATGCTCATCATCACAATTATCCATGGTCTTCTCATCACAATGCTCCATGACCTTTGTCATCACAATTCTCAATACACTTTTCATAACAATGCTCCCTTACACTTGTCGTCAGTATGCTCCTTGAACCCTGTCATGACAAGGCTTCATGCCTTTTCATCACAATGATCCATGCCTTTTCATCACAATGTTCCAAGACACCTGTAATCACAGTGCTCCATGCCCTTGTCATCTCAAAGCTCAATGACACATGTCATGAGAATGCTCCATGGCCTTCTCCTCACAATGCTCCAGGCCCTTGTCATCACAATGCTCCAAGACCCCAGTAATCACAATGCTCCATGCCCCTTTTCATCAGAATGCTCCATGAGACTTGTCATCAAAAGTCTCCATGCTTTTATCATCACAATGCTCCAGGACATTTTCATCACCATGCTGCATTCCCTTGTCATCACAATGCTCCATGACCCCTGTCATCACAATACTCCATGAATATTTTCAGCCCAATGCTCCATGAAAATCTCATCACAATACTCCATGACAAATATCATCAAAATGCTCCATGACCACTGTCATCACAACACTCCATGACACCTGACAACACAATGATCCGGGACTCTTGTCATCACAATGCTCCATTCCCTACTCATCACAATGCTCCATGACCCCTGTCATCACAATACTCCATGAACATTTTCAGCCCAATGCTCCATGACACTTGGCATCACAATGCTCCATGCCTTTGTCAGCAAAATGCTACATGACATTGTCATTACAATGCTCTATGCGCTTGTCATCACAATACTCCATTTCCATTGTCATCACAATCCTCCATGAACCTTGGGATCACATTGCTTCATGCCCTTGTCATCACAATGCTCCATGCTCCTTGAAATCAAAATGATCCATGACCTCTGTCATCACAATGCTCCAAACACTTGCGATCACAATGTTCCATAACACTTGTCATCACAACGCTCCATGATGCCTGTCATCACAATACTCCATGCCCTTTTCATCAAAATGCTCCATGAACTTTGTCATCACAATTCTCAATACAATTGTCATCACAATGCTTCCTGACACTTGTCGTCAGAATGCTCCTTGAACCCTGTCATGAAAAGGATCCATGCCTTTTTCAACACAATGCCCCATGCCATTTTCATCACAATGCTCCATGCCATTGTCATCAAAATACTCCACAAGTTTGTCATCAAAATGCTCCATGACCATTGTCATCACAATTCTCCGTGCACTTGTCAGCACAATGCTCCCTGACCCTTGTCATCACAATGCTCCAAGCCATTGTCATCACAATGCTCCATGCCATTGTCATCACAAAGGGCCATAACATATATCATCACAATGCTCCCTGACACCTGTCTTCACAGTACTGCATGACCTGGTCATCACAATGCTCCATGCCCTTGTCATCACAATGCGCCATTCCAACTCTCATCACAACAATCCATGAAACTTATTAGACTAATGTTCCATGCCCTTGTCATCTCAATGTTCCATGCCCTTTTTATCACAATGCTCCCTAACCCCTGTCATCACAATGCTCCGTGACTCCAGTCATCACAATGCTTCATGACCTTTGTCCTCACGATGGTCCATGCCGTCGTCATCAACAGTCTCTGTGACCATTTTAACCACAATGCTCCATGAACTTTTCATCACAATGCTCTTTGACCCTTGTCATCACAATGCTCTATGCCTTTCTCAGCACAATGCTCCATGACCCTTGTCATCACAATGCGCTATGCGCTTGTCAGCACAATGCTCCATGACACAGGTCATCACAATGCACCATGCGCTTGTCATCAGAGTGCTCTACAATTTTGTCATCTCAATGCTCCATAAATATTGTCATCACAAAGATCCATGACCCTTGGCATCACAGTGCTCCATGTCATTGTCATCACAGTGCTCCATGAACGCTCTCATCACATTGCTCCATCCCCTTGTCTTCACAAAGCTCCATGTCACATGTCATCAGAATGCTCCATGGCCTTCTTATCACAATGCTCTATGTGCTTGCGATCACAATGCTCCATTACCACTGTCATAACAATGCTCCATGACATCTGCCATCACGATGTTCCGTGGCCTTGTCATCACAAGGCTCCATGACCCTTCTCATCACAACACTCCAAGAACACTGTTATCACATTGCTCCATGCCCCTTTTCATCTCAATGTTCCATGAACCCTGTCATCACAATGCACCATGCCCATCATCATAATGCTTCATGCTATTGTCATCACAATGAAATCAAAATGCTCCATGACCTCTGTCATAACAATGCTCCAAACCCTTGTGATCACAATATTCCATATCACTTGTCATCACAATGACCCATGATGCTCATCATCACTATTATCCATGGTCTTCTTATCACAATGCTCCATGACCTTTGTCATCACAATGCTCAATACACTTGTCATCAAAATGCTCCCTGACACTTGTTGTCTGTATGCTCCTTGAACTCTGTCATGACAAGGCTCCATGCCTTTTTCATCTCAATGATCCTTGCCCTTTTCATCACAATGCTCCAAGACCCATGTAATCACAATGCTCCATGCTCTTGTCATCACAAAGCTCAATGACGCATGCCATCAGAATGCTCCTTGGTCTTCTCCTCACAATGTTCCATGCCCTTGTCATCACAATGTTGCATGACCCCTGTAATCACAATGCTCCATGCCACTTTTCATCAGTATGCTCATGAGACTTGTCATCACAAGGCTCCATAGTTTTGTCATCACAGTGCTCCAGGAACTTTCCAGCACAATGCTTCACGACTTTGTCATGAAAATTCTCAATGGCCCTTGTCATCATAATGCTCCAAGCCCTAGTCATCACAATGCTCCATTATATTTGTCATCACAATCCTCCATTACATATGGCATCACAATGCTCCATGCCTTTGTCATCGCAATGGACCATGACATATGTCATCACAATGCTCCCTGACACCTGTCTTCACAATACTCCATGACCTTGTCATCACAATGCACCATGCCCACTGTCATCACAATAATCTATGAAACTTGTCAGTTCAATGCTCCATTCCCTGTAATCACAATACTCCATGCCCTTGTCATCACAATGCTCCATGACCCCTGTCATCACAATGCTCCGTGACTCCAGTCATCACAATGCTTTATAACGTTTGTCATCACAATGGTCCATGCCCGCGTCATCACAAGGCTCTGTGACATTTGTAACCACAATCCTCCATGCACTTTTCATCACCATTCACTGTGATAATTGTCATCACAATGCTCTATTTCTTTGTGAGAACAATGCTCCATGACCATTGTCATCACAATCTGCCACGCACATTTCATCACAACGGTCCACAACCTTATCATTGCAATGCTCCATAAACTTTGTAATCACAATGGTCCATGCACATCTCATCAAAATGCTCTCTCACCAGAGATATCACAATGTTCCATCACTAGTCATCACAATACTCCCTCACCCCTGTAATCACAATGTTCCATGACCCTGTCATAACAATGCTACATCCCCTTATCATCACAATGTTCCATGACCCCTGACATAACAATGTTCCATAACCCCTGTCACCAAAATGCTCCATGACCCGTTTCATCCCAAAGTTCCAAGAACCCTGACATAACAATGTTCTATAAACCCTGCCATTAAAATGTTCCATTTCACTTTTCATCAAATTGATGCATGATCCGGTCATCAAAATGCTCCCTGCATTTCTCATCACAATGCACCATTCCCTTGTCATCAAAATGCTCCTTGACTTGTCATCACAAAGCTCCATGACCCTTGGCATCACAATGCTCCATGTCATTGGCATCACAATGCTCCATGAACCCTCTCATCACATTGCTCCATGCCCTTGTCATCACAAAGCTCCATGACACTTGTCATCACAATGCTCGATGCCCTTCTCATCACAATGCTCCATGACCTAGTAATTAAAATCCTGCATGACCCATGTATCACAGTGTTCCGTGCCCTTGTCATCACAATGCTCCATGCCCAGTCTCATCACAATAATCCATAAAATATTTCAGACCAATATTCCATGCCCTTCTCATCACAATGCTCCATTACCACTGTCATAACAATGCTCCATGACCCCTGTCATCACAGTGTTCCACGGCCTAATCATCACAAGGCTCCATGACACTTGCCATCACAGTGCTCCAAGACCCCTGTAATCACAATGCTCCATGCCCTTGTCATCACAAAACTCCATGACACATGTCATCAGAATGTTCCATGGCTTTCTCATCAAAATACTCAATGCACTTTTCATTATAGTGCTCCAAGACCCCTGTAATCACAATGCTCCATGCCCGTTTTCATCAGTATGCTCCATGAGACTTGTCATCACAAAGCTCTTTGATCCTTGTCATCACAATGCTCTATGCCTTTCTCAGCACAATGCTCCATGACCCTTGTCATCACAATGCTCCATGCGCTTCTCAGCATGATGCTCCATGACACATGTCATCACAATGCACCATGCGCTTGTCATCACAGTGCTCCACAATCTTCTCATCACAATGCTCCATAAACCTTGTCATCACAATGCTCCATGCACTTCTCATCAAAATGCTCTCTCACCACAGATATCCCAATGTTACATCACTATTCGTCACAATACTCCCTCACCCTTGTTATCACAATGTTCCATGACACCTGTCATCACAATGCTATATGCACTTATCATCAAAATGTTCGATGACCCCTGACATCACAATGCTCCATAACCCCTTTCATCAAAATGCTCCATGATCCTTTTCATCATAATGCTCCATGACCCCTGTCATCACAATGTTCCATAAAACCTGTCATCATAATGTTCCATGAACCTTTTCATCAAATTGCTCCATGACCCTGTCATCACAATGCTCCCTGCCCTTCTCATCACAATGCACAACGCCCTTGTCATCAAAATGCTCCATTACCTTTGTCATCACAAATATCCATTACCCTTGGCATCACAATGCTCCATGTCATTGTCATCACAATGCTCCATGAACACTCTCATCACATTACTCCATGCCATTGTCATCACAAAGCTCCATGACACATGTCATCAGAATCCTCCATGGCCTTCTCATCACAATGTTCCATGCCCTTGACTTCGCAGTGTTCCATTCCCCCTGTGATAAAAATGCTCCATGACCCCTGCCATCACGATGTTCTGTGGCCTTGTCATCACAAGGCTCCATGACCCTTCTCATCACAATGCTCCAAGACCCCTGTCATTACAATGCACCATGCCCATCATCATAATGCTTCCTGCTACTGTCATCACAATGAAATCAAAATGCTCCAAGACCTCAGTCATAACAATGCTCCAAACCCTTGTGATCACAATGTTCCATAACACTTGTCCTCAAAGTGCCCCATGACGCTCATCATCACAGTTATCCATGGTCTCATGACAATGCTCCATGACCTTTGTCATCACAATGCTCAATACACTTGTCATCAAAATGCTCCCTGACACTTGTTGTCTGTATGCTCATTGAACCCTGTCATGACAGGGCTCCATGGCTTTTTCATCAAAATGATCCATGCCCTTTTCATCACAATGCACCAAGACCCCTTTAAACACAATGCTCCATGCCCGTGTCATCACAAAGCTCAATGAATCATGTCTTCAGAATGCTCCTTGGCCTTCTCCTCACAATGCTCCATGCCCATGTCATCACAATGTTCCAAGACACCTGTAATCACAATGCTCCATGCCCCTTTTCTTCAGTATGCTCCATGAGATTTGTCATCACAAATCTCTATGGATTTCTCATCACAGTGCTCTAGGACATTGTCATAACAATGCTTAACGACCTTGTTTTGAAAATTCTCAACGGCCCTTGTCATCATAAAGCTCCAAGCCCTAGTCATCACAATGCTCCATTATATTTGTCATCAAAATCCTCCATTACATTTGGCATCACAGTGCTCCCTGCCATTGTCATTGCAATGGACCATGACATATGTCATCACAATGCTCCCTGACACCTCTCTTCACAATACTCCATAAACGTCTCATCACAATAATCCATGCCCTTGTCATCACAATGCACCATATCCACTGTCATCACAATAATCTATGAAACTTGTCAGAACAATGCTCCATGCGCCTGTCAGCACAATGCTCCATGTCCTTGTCATCACAATGCTCCATGACCCCTGTCATCACAATGCTCCTTGACTCCATTCATCACAATGCTTCATAACATTTGTCATCACAATGGTCCTTGCCCGCGTCAGCACAAGGCTCTGTGACCTTTATAACCACAATGCTCCATGACCCTTGTCATCAAAATGCTCCATGCCTTTGTCAGAAAATGCTCCATGAAACTTGTCATCACAATGTGCTATGCGTTCTTAATCACAACGGTCCACAAATTTGTCATGGTATTGCTCCATAAACCTTGTAATCACAATGCTCCATGCCCTTCTCATCAAAATGCTCCATTACCCCTGTCATAACAATGCTCCATGACCCCTTCCATCACGATGTTCCATGGCCTTGTCATCAAAAGACTCCAGGACAATTGTCATCACAATGCTCCAAGACCCCTGTAATCACAATGCTCTATTCCCTTGTCATCACAAAGCTCCATGACACATGTCATCAGAATGTTCCTTGGCCTTCTCATCAAAATGCTCCATGCCCTTGTCATCACAGTGCTCCAAGACCTCTGTAATCACAATGCTCCATGCCACTTTTCATCTCCATGCTCCATGAACCCTGTCATCACAATGCATCATGCCCATCATCATAATGTTTCTTGATATTGTCAGCACAATGAAATCAAAATTCTTCATTACCTCTGTCATCACAATGCTCCATTACCCGTCATCACAATACTCCATGATCATATTCAGCCCAATTCTCCATGACCCTTGTCATCACAATGATCCATGCCCTTGTCATCCCAATGCTCCATGACCCCTGTATTCACAATGCTCCGTGACGCTTGTCATCACAGTGCTCCATGACACCTGTCATCACAATGCTCCATGCCTTTGTCAGCAAAATGCTTCATGACCTTGTCATTACAATGCTCTATGCGCTTGTCATCACAATACTCCATTTCCATTGTCATCACAATCCTCCATGAACCTTGGGATCCCATTGCTTCATGCCCTTGGCATCACAATGCTCCATGCTCCTTGAAATCAAAATGATCCATGACCACTGTCATCACAGTGCTGCAATCCCTTGTGATCACAATGTTCCATAACACTTGTCATCACAACGCTCCATGATGCCTGTCATCACAATACTCCATGCCCTTTTCATCACAATGCTCCATGACCTTTGTTATCACAATTATCAATACACTTGTCATCAAAATGCTCCCTGACACTTGTCATCAGAATGCTCCTTGAACCCTGTCACGAAAAGGCTCCATGCCTTTTCCATCACAATGCCCCATTCCATTTTCATCACAATGCTCCGTGACCATTGTCATCACAATGCTCCATGCCTTTGTCTGAAAAATATTACATGACCCTTATCATAACAATGTGCCATTCACTTTTCATCACAACGGTCCAGAAACTTGTCATTGCAATGCTCCATAAACCTTGTAATCACAATGCTCCATACAATCCTCATCAAAATGCTCTCTCACCAGAGATATCACAGTGTTCCATCACTAGTCGTCACAATACTCCCTCAACCCTGTAATCACATTGTCCCATGACCCCTGTCATTACAATGCTACATCCCTTTATCATCACAAAGTTCCATGACCCCTGACATCACAATATTCTATAACCCCTGTCATCAAAATGTTCCAATACACTTTTCATCATATTGCTGCATGACCCTGTCATCAAAATACTCCCTGCCCTTCTCATCACATTGCACCATGCACTTATCATTAAAATGCTCCATGACGTTTGTCATCACAAAGCGCCAATACACTTGGCATCACAATGCTCCATGTCATTGTCATCAAAATGCTCCATGAACCCTTTCATAACATTGCTCAATGCCCTTGTCATCACAAAGCTCCATGACACTTCTCATCACAATGCTCGATGCCTTTCTCATCACAATGCCCCATGACCTTGTCATTACAATCCTCCATGACCCATGTATCACAGTGTTCCATGCCCTTATCATCACAATGCTCTATGCCCACTCTCATCACAATAATCCATGAAACTTTTCAGACCAATGCTCCATGCCCTTCTCATCACAATGCTCCTTTACCTCTCTCATAACAATGCTCCATGACAACTGCCATCACAATGTTCCCCGGTCTTGTCATCACAAGGCTCCATGACACTTGTCATCACAATGCTCCACGACCCCTCTAATCAAAATGCTCCATGCCCTTTTCATCAAAAAGCTACATGACGCATGTCATCAGAATGTTCCATGGCCCTATCACCACAATGCTCCATGCCCTTGTAATCACAATGCTCCAAGACCCTTGTAATCAAAATGCTCTATGAGTCTTTTTATCTCAATGCTCCATGAACCCTGTCATCACAATGGACCATGCCCATCATCATAATGCTTCAGGCTATTTTCATCACAATGAAATCTATATGCTCCATGACCTCTGTCATCACAATGCTCCAATCCCTTGTGATCACAATGTTCCATAACACTTATCATCACAAAACCCTATGACGCACATCATCACAATTATCCATGGTCTTCTCATCACTATGCTCCATGAGTTTTGTCATTACAATTCTCAGTACACTTGTCATCACAATGCTCCCTGACACTTGTCATCCGTCTGCTCCATTAACCCTGTCATGACACGTCTCCATGCCTTTTTCATCACAATGATCCATTCCCTTTTAATCACAATGCTCCAAGACCCCAGTAATCACAGTTCTCCATGCCTTTGTCGTCAGAAAACTCAATGACGCATGTCATCAGAATGCTTCATGGCCTTCTCCTCACAATGCTCCATGCCCTTGTCATCACAATGCTACAAGACCCCTGTAATCACAATGCTCCATATCCCTTTTCATCAGAATGCTCCATGAGACTTGTCATCACAAGACTCCATTGTATTGTCATAAAAGTGCTCCAGGAACTTGTCATCATATTGCTCCATGATCCCTGTCATCACGATACTCCATGAACATTTTCAGCCAAATGCTCTATGACCTTCTCATCAAAATGCCCCATGACCCCTGTCATCACAATACTCCATGAACATATTCAGCCCAATGCTCCATGACCCTTGTCATCACAATGATCCATGACACCTGTATTCACAATGCTCCGTGATGCTTGTCATCACAGTGCTCCATGACACCTGTCATCACAATGCTCCATGCCCTTGTTATCACATTGTTCCATGACCCCTGTCATTACTATGCTCCGTGACTTCATTCATCACAATGCTTCATGACCTTTGTCATCTCAATTGTCCATGCCCTCGTCATCAACAGTCTCTGTGACCATTTTAACCACAATTGTCCATGAACTTTTCATCACAATTCTCTTTGACCCTTGTCATCACAATCCTCTCTGCCTTTCTCAGCACAATGCTCCATGACACTTGTCATCACAATGCTCCATGCGCTTGTCAGCACAATGTTCCATGACACATGTCATCAAAATGCACCATGCGCATGTCATCACAGTGCTCCACAATCTTGTCATCACAGTGCTCCATAAAACTTGTCATCACAATGCTCCATGCACTTCTCATCAAAATGCTCTCTCAACACTGATATCACAATGTTACATCACTATTCGTCACAATACTCCCTCACACCTGTCATCACAATTATCCATGACTCCTGTCATCACAATTGTACATGCACATATCATCACAATGTTCGATGACCCCTGACATCACAATGTTCCATAACCCCTGTCATCAAAATGCTCCGAAAACCTTTTCATCAAAATGCTCCATGACCCCTGGCATCACAATGTTCCATAACCCCTGTCATCAAAATGTTCCATGACACATTTCATCCAATTGCTCCATGACCCTGTCATCACAATGCTCCCTGCCTTTCTCATCACAATGCACAACGCACTTGCCATCAAAATCCTCCATGACCGTTGTCATCACAAAGATCCATGACTCTTGGCATCACAATGCTCCATGTCATTTTCATCACAATGCTCCATGATCGCATTCATCACATTGCTCCATGCCATTGTCATCACAAAGCTCCATGACACATGTCATCAGAAAGCTCCATGGCCTTCTCATCACAATCTGCCATGCCATTCCCATCACAATGTTCCATTACCCCTGTCATAACAATGCTCCTTGACCCCTGCCATCACGATGTTCCATGGCCTTGTCATCACAAGGCTCCATGACACTTCTCATCACAATGCTCCAAGACCACTGTAATCACAATGTTCCATGACCCCTGTCATCACAATGCTACATCCCCTTATCATCACAATATTCCATGACACCTGACATCACAATGTTCCACAACCCCTGTCATCAAAATGCTCCATGACACTTTTTATCCCAAAGCTGCATGACCCCTGACATCACAATGTTCTATAACCCCTGTCATCAAAATATTCCATTACAATTTTCATCAAATTGCTGCATGACACTGTCATCAAAATGCTCCATGGCCTTCTCATCACAATGCCCCACGCCCTTGTCATCAAAATGCTCCGTGACTTTTGTCATCACAAATCTCCTTTACCCTTGACATCACAATGCTCCATGTCATTGTCATCACAATGCTCCATGAACCTTCTCATCACATTTCTGCCTCCCCTTGTCATCACAAAGCTCCATGACACATGTCATCACAATGCTCGATGCCCTTCTCATCACTATGCTCCATGCCCTTGTCATTACAATCCTCTATGACCATTGTATCACAGTGTTCCGTGCTCTTGTCATCACAATGCTCCATGTCCACTCTCATCACAATAATCCATGAAACATTTCACACCAATGCTTCCCGTCCTTCTCATCACAATGCTCCATTACACCTGTCATAACAATGTTCCATGACCCCTGCCATCACAAAGTTCCACGGCCTTGTCATTCACAAGGCTCCATGACACTTGTCATCGCAATGTTCCAAAACCCCTGTAATCACAGTGCTCCATGCCCTTGTCATCACAAAGCTCCATGACGCATGTCATTAGAATGTTCCATGGACTTCTCATCACAATGCTCCAAGACACTTTTTTTCACAATGCTCCATGCCCCTTTTCATCTCAAAGCTCCATGAATCCTATCATCACAATGCACCATGCCCATTATCATAATGCTTCAGGCTGTTGTCATCACAATGAAATCAAAATGCTCCATGAACTGTGTCATCACAATGCTCCAAACCTTTGGGATCACAATGTTCCATAACACTTCTCATCACAACTCCCCATGATGCTCATAATCACAATTGTCCATGGTCTTCTCATCACTATGCTCCATAACCTTTGTCATCACAATGCTCCCTGACACTTGTCGTCAGTATGCTTCTTGAACACTGTCATTACAGGGCTCCATGCCTTTTTCATCACAATGATCCATGCCCTTTTCATCACAATGCTCAAAGACACCTGTAATCACAATGCTCCATGCACTTGTCATCACAGTGCTCCATGACGCATTCATCAGAATGCTCCATGGCCTTCTCTTCACAATGCTCCATGCCCTTGTCATCACAATGCTCCAAGACCCCTGTAAACGCAATGCTCCATGCCGCTTGTCATTATAGCGCTCCATGACGCTCGTCATCACAATTATCCATGGTCTTCTCATCACAGTGCTCCACGGTCTTGCCATCACAATGCTCCATGCCCTGGTCATCACAATGCTCTATGTTCCCTTTCATCACAATTCTCCACGTTCTTGGCATCACTAAGTTCCATGACACTTCCCATCACAGTGTTAAATGCTTTGTCATCATAATACTGCACAAGCTTGTCATCAGAATACTCCATGACCCTTGTTATCACAATGATCCATGACCACTGTCATCACAATGCTCCATGAGACCTATCATCACAATGCTCCATGCCCCTTGTCATTACAGTGCTCCATGATGCTCGTCACCAGAATTATCCATGGTCTTCTCATCACAGTGCACCACGGTCTTGCCATAACAATGCTCCATGCCCTGGTCATCACAATTCTCCAGGTCCTTGTCATCACAATGCTCCATGACAGTTCTCATCCCCATGTTACATGCTCTTGTCATCACAATTCTCCATGCACTTGTCATCGCAATGTCCCATGACCCCTGTCATAGCAAACTCCATGCCTTTGTCATCACAATGCTTCACGACATTTTCATCAAAATTCTCAAAGGCTCTTGTCATCACAATGCTCCATGCCCTTGTCATCACAATGCTCCATGGCCCTTGTCATCACAATGCTCCAAGCCCTTGTCATCACAATGCTCCATTACCTTTGTCATCACAATCCTCCATAACACTCGGCATCACAATGCTCCATGCCATTGTCATCACAATGGAACATGAAATATGCCATCACAATGCTCCCTGACACCTGTCTTCACAATAATCCATGACCTTGTCATCACAATGCTCCATGCCCTTGTCATCACAATGTGCCATGCCCACTGTCAACACAATTATCCATGAAACTTGTCAGACCTATGCTCCATGCTCCTGTCATCACAATGCTACATGACCCCAGTCATCACAATGCTCCGTGTGTCCTGTCATCACAAGACTCCATGACCTGTGTCACCACAAAAGTCAATGCCCTCATCATCATAAGGCTCTGTGAAATTTGTCACCACAATGCTCCATGAACTTTTCATCAAAATGCTCAATGTCATTGTCATCACAGTGCTCCATGAACGCTCTCATCACATTGCTCCATGAACTTGTCATCACAAAGCTCCATGACGCATGTCATCAGAATGCTTCATGGCCTTCTCATCACAATGTTCCATGCCCTTGCCATCAAAATTCTCCATTAACCCTGTCATAACAATGCTCCATGACCCCTGCCATCACGATGTTCCCTGGCCTTTTCATCACAAGGCTCCATGACCCTTCTAATCACAATGCTCCAAGACCCCTGTAATCACAATGCTCCATGCCCCTTTTCATCTCAATGATCCATGAACCCGGTCATCACAATTCACAATGCCCATCATCAAAATCCTTCATGCTATTGTCATCACAATGAAATCAAAATTCTCCATGATCTCTGTCATCACAATGCTCCAAATCCTTGTGATCAAAATGTTCCATAACACTTATCATCACAACGCCCCATGATGCTCGTAATCAAAATTATACATGGTCTTCTCATCACAATGCTCCATGACCTTTTTCATCACAATGCTCAATACACTTGTCATCACAATGCTCCCTGACACTTGTCCTCAGTATGCTCCTTGAACCATGTCATGACAAGGCTCCATGCCTTTTTCATCACAATGCTCCATGCCCTTGTCATCACAAAGCTCCCTGATGCATGTCATCAGAACGTTCCATGGCCATCTCATCCCAATGATCCAAGCCCTTGTCATCACAATGCCCCAAGACCCCTGCAATCAAAATGCTCCATGCCCCTTTTCATCAGAATATTCCATGAGACTTGTCATCACAAGTCTCCATGGTCTTCTCATCACAATGCTCCAGTACCTTGTCATCACAAGCCTCCATGGCCCCTGTCATCACAATTCTCCATGAACGTTTTCAGCCCAATGTTCCTTGACCTTCTCATCACAATGCTCCATGACCCCTGTCATCACAATGCTCCATGACTCTTGTCATCACAACGATCCATGAACCTTGACAACACAATGATCTGGGACTCTTGTCATGAAAATGCTCCATGCCCATGTCATCCCAATGCTTCATGACCCCTGTAATCACAATGCTCCGTGACGCTGGTCATCACAGTGCTCCATGAACCTTGTCCTCACAATGCTCCATGCCTTTGTCAGCAATGTGCTACATAATCTTGTCATCCCAATGCTCCATGCGCTTGTCATCACAATCCTTCATGACACTTTGGATCATATTGCTTCATGCCCTTGTCATCTCCCTCTTGCCTTTCTGGTTTTTACACATTTTCGGATGTCCCTTTTGACCCGTGGGAAGTGACAATTCTTTGTAGTGTGGATTTGCATTGCGCACTTGCTTGATTGTCCAAAAAGTTCGTATGCGTTTTCTCCTGAATATATTCAGGAGAAAACGCATACGCCCTTTTTGGCCAAGTGCATCATTGTCGAAGTTGTGATGCTTTTCCTGTGCTTTAAAGGCGATTCCAATTTACCTCTTGAAATATGTTTTGTGCAATTCTGCCTCATTTTCAAGTCAGCTTCGTTGCCTTCCCTCAACAGATTTTTGGAAGACAGTAGTCCTTTATAACTGTAGGTTTGTGAATTGCTGTGCCCATGAGCTCCAATTTTCAAATCCCATTTTTGGGAGCTGACCGCAAATCCACAATTTTGCTTCAGGACCTATACTTGTTCCAGGGGTGGCTATACTCTTCCCTGCAGGTGTCTGAGGCTTTGGTTAATTCTTCTTCCTGATGGGAATTTACAGTGACATGTGCCCGTCCAAATGCCTACATCTACTCTCTGATTGGTTCTCCCTCTTCCCTTTCATCCTCTACACAATTAGCAAACTGTGCGAACCAGGAGGTTATAGGGGCTGGCTCTCCTAAGTTGGGAGATTGATAGTAAAGCAGTTGGAATGCCAAACTGGAGCACAAGGAGAGGAAAAATTAGGAGACTTTTAGAAACATTTCACCATCACAGGGTGTCCATTCTCTAGGTTTCCCATACATGTTATAACTGTAGTGATATTTCCTACTACCTGGAGATTTGGTATCCATGGAATCGTGGCATGCATTAGTACTTTAAAGGGTCTGCATTTTCTCTCCCAATCTCACCAGTCCTCTCAGTCCCAAGTGTCCAGCCTTATGTCTCATCCAGCTGTCTTTGCAGATAGGGTCATTCCCAGTTTCATCAGAAACCCTGAAGGAATTGTGTAAGAATTTCGCTGTTTTTTGTTTGTTTTTGAAATTCATTTTTATAATGGGGTTGAGCTGATTTTCACTGACGTGTTTATGCCGGTCTAGACACACTTGATTCCCTTATGGAGACAAATCAATACATAGGTTTTAAGATTCTCACTATTCAGATATATTCCTCTGTGGGGAATAGGGGGTTTGAGTCCCGTTCACTGAGGAAGGGGTAGGTCTCGTCTATTCTCTATTTGGTTTATGGAATGGTACCTGTGCTAATATCAAACTCTGGTTTTATGCATCACCCCACCTCTCCTTTCCCATTAAGGAGGCATAAGAGTGTTTTCTAAATGTGAGACTCTGTTCTCTTTCTTAATTCAGTACATGTGTTGTGATGTTGACATTCCCTCTGTAAGTGATATCTTATGATAAGATTCTTTTTCTGTGTGACTAATTTCACTTAGAATCATCATACCTAAATCCACTCTTTATGCTGCTACTGGCCTTATGACATTGATTTCACGTCTGAGTGATATTCCGTTGTACAAAATTACCACAAGTTATTTATGCATTTGTCTTTTTCCTGGGATATTTTAGGTGTACCGAAGTTGAGGTTCTTGTATGCAGATCAGCCCTAAACTTTGGGGTGCATGTGTCTTGTCGATATTTAGTCTTCCCAAGTTATATGTCTATGAGTTGAAGTCCCCTTTGCTCGGGGGCTTTGTATTTAAATGTTTTAGGAAACAGCATACACTTCTTCAGAGTGTCTCTTGGATATTTATACCCCACCCATCAGCGTGACTAGGCTCCCTGTTCTCCATGGCCTCTCCAGCATTTCTGGTTTGTACACATTTTTGGATGGCCTTTCTGAGGAGTGGAAATTGAGACTTCTTTGTTGTGCGGATTTGCATTTCCCACTTGTTTGGTTGGCCAAAAACTCTGTATGTGTTTTTTTCCTGAAGATATTCATGAAAAAAAGGCATACACCCTTTTGCCCAACTGCATCATTTTAGAAATTCTGCTGCTTTTCATATGCTTTAAATGTGAGTACAATCTACCTTTTGAAAAATGTTTCCTGCAATTCTGCCTCTCATTCAGATCCCCTTCGTTGCCTTACCTGAATATATTTTTGGACGTTGGTTATCATTTATATCTTTGCAGGTCTTTGAATTGTCTGCTCCTGAGCTCCATTTTGCAACTCGCTTTTATTTTGAGCCCGCCGCCAAACCATTGGATTGCTTCTGGCCCTATTCTGCTTCTGAGGAGGCAGGCTGAGCCTTTGGTTAATTCTTGTTCCTAATGGGAAATTAGAGTGACATGTGCCTGTCAAAACTCCTACTGCTAATCTCTCATTGGTTCCCCCGCTTCTCATTTATCCTCTGCACAAATTGCAAACTGTGTGAAACAGGAGGTTAAAGGTGCTGATTCTCCAAGAGGGGAGATTGTTAATAATGTGGCTTGAATGTCGAACCCCAGCACCAGTAGATCAAAAATGAGGTGTATTTTAGACACCTTTCCTGAGCACATGGTGTGCATTCATCTCGGTTTCGCAGGCATGTTTTCGCTGTCAGAAGATTCCCTTGAACCTGCCGATTTGGCACCCATGGAATGGGTACCAGGCAGTATTAGTTTAAAAGGTCTGCATTTCCTCACCCAGCCTCTCTAACATCTCTTCGCCTGCATAGCTTCCAGCCTTATATATCATCCTGCTGTGGGTCTACATGTGTTCAATCCATGTTACATCGTAGCCCTTCAACAAAAGTTGTAAGAATTTTTGTCTGTCTCACCGTTTTTATAAATATTTTTAAATTTATTTTTATATTTGTTACAGCTGATTTTCAAAGCTCTGTTTTTTGCTGCTGTACATCCACTTGACTCATGTACTGTGAGACAACAAGAAATTATTTTTCAGATGCTTACGAGTCATATGTATTATTGTCCAGTGACTTGAGTGGGCTGAGTGCAGTTCTTTGAGGTACCGTGTAGGCCTTGTCAGTTATTCAATTTGGTACTCGGAATGGTATCTTTGCTAATTTCAACCTCCTGGTTAATACCTCACCATTCCCCACCTTTCCCATTTAGCAGCCTTATGTCTATTTTCTACATATTTGACTATGTTTCTGTTTTGTAGTTTATTTCATGTGTAGCCATGTTTGATTCCACCTTTAAGTGACATCTTATGATATGTGTCTTTTTCTTTCTGACATATGTCACTTAGAATGATCGTATGTAACTCCTCCAGAGTTGTTCCAACTGGCCTTATTTCATTGATTTTGGGATGAGTAATATTCCACTCTACATAAGTACCCCATCTCTTTTATCCATTTTATCCTTGCAGGGACATTTAGGTTATATCCAAGTGGAGGCCCTTTTTAACACAGAGGTGGTAAACGTTGGGGTGCCTGTTTTCTGTCCATTTTTGTTTTTCCCAAGTTATACGCCCATGAGTGCAAGGGCACTATGCTCTGTAGCTCATCTTTTGGAAGTCTTAGCAAACACAATACACTTCTCCAGAGTGGCCATTGGCAAATTTCATTTCCACTATCAGCCTCACAGGGCTCCCTTTTCTCCTCGCCCTGTCCTGCATTTCTGGTGTTTACACTTTATGTGGATGGCCCTTCTGACTGATGTGAAGTGATACATTTTGTAGTATTGATTTCCAGTGCCACCTGTTTGGTTGGATAAAAAGTGTGTATGGCCTTTACTTGAATATATTCAGAAAGAAATTGCATACGCCCTTTTGGGCCAACTGCATCATTGGCGATGTTCAGCCCCTTTTCTTGTGCTTTAATGGGGAGTCCTTTCTACCTCTTCAAATCTGTTTCCTGCCACTCTCCCTTGCTTACAACTCCTTTACTGTGACTTACCACAAGACATTTTTCGACGATAGATATTTTCAACTCTGCAGTTTCAGGAATTTTAGTGCCCCTGAATTCCATTTTTCAACTTGTGTTTTTGGAAACTGGACACAAAACAGCGGGATTTCCTCTAGCCCTATTCTCTTTCCATGGGCAATTCTAGCCTTTGATGAATTTGTCTTCCAGGTTGGAAATTAGAGTGGCATGTGCCTGTCCGAACACCTAAGACTTGTCTCTAAATTTTTCTCATCCTTCCGCTTCATCCTCTGGACAAATTCCAAACTGTGTGCAACAGAATGTTGACGGTGCTGATATCCCCAAGTGAGGAGATTGTTAGGAAAGATGCTGGAGGGGTGAACGCGAGCACCAGGCAATGAGGAGATGAGGTGCCATTTCCAAACTCTTTCCGATCAAACGGTGTACCATCCTCTAGGTGTGACAGGCATGTTTTAGCTGTAGGAAGGGTCCCGTGCATGGAAGGAGAACACCAGGGATTTTTCCAAATCAGTGCTTCCCCGTACCCCAAACTGGGGAATTTTTAAGCTACAGCTACACGTATGTCCATTAAAGGCCTTGGGAAATAGGCAGAGCCCAAACTTTAGATGATTGAAATCTTCAGGGTAAGAAGCGTTCACGATCGGCCTTGCTTAGGTTACATTTTATCTGTCATTGATAGATGATGTCAATAAAAATATCTATTCTTTTTCAGATTATTTCCCCTTATAGGTTATTGCAAAATATTCAGTGTAGTTCCCTGTGCTATACAGTAGTTCCTTGTTGATGATCTATTTTATACATAGCAGTGTGTATGTGTTAATCCCAAACTGTTAATTTATCCCTTCTCCTACCTTTCCCCTTTGGTAATAATAAATTATAAGATTTTATACTTCTCAGAAATGGGGGAGCTGAAAGAGAGGTATCCTTTTCAATGGAAAAGCATTCAAAACAAGATTGAAGCTTCAGCCAAGAGTATTCGATGTACATCTATGGAAATAAATCACTTCATTTCTCTAATGTTGACCTGACATATAAGACAGACGTCTTCACTGAACTTGCTTATAGTAAAGTGATGGAAATATCAAATGTAAGTCTTAGAAACATCTTATTTTACCCGAGCATTATACACTGCTCTATGTTAACTACAGTTTGGCTCACACATCTGTTCATTGAACTTACAATGTTCTCAATTTCTGTTAATGATCCTCCAGAGTGGACCCCATCAGGAGTCCCCGTGCCCAGTGTCATTGGAGCCAAGAGATCAAGACTGAGTTTGCTTCAAAAGCAAAGGAAACATTATTTTGAAAACAGAATGGAGAGGTGAGATCGTGCAGTCACCCACGGGCTGTGGGCTAGGCTGCTGTGTAGGGATCCTGGCAGAGTCAGTGGGAGGGAGGGGATGGAGCTCTCGAGGGCTGGGTTGGCTGCAGCTCAGGCTCTATGCCGTGGAATCTGCATGTGACCCCGCTAGCTGAGGTGTCGACCCAGCCATTCTGCACTAGGAAATCGGGTCTGAAGTGCCGGGTGTGGGACCTCTGCATGTGGAACACTAGGAGCACGTGAAATTAGACAAAGCACAAAGGAAAAACAGGTTAGACTTTATTTTATTGCCCAGATTCTCTTTTTATCTCCCAGGAATTTTTAATGAACGTTGCCGGAGATGAACACCTCCTCTGCTTTTTGTTCCGTTCCTCATTCTTGGGGTGTTGAGGGTGCAGACCCCTCTTTTGTAACTGCTTCATGCTGTGGTGGGAGCCCTGATACCTGAGGGGAGGGGCAAAACGTCTCCCCACCAGCCTCCAGGTGAGGTTGATTGTCCCAAGGCCTCCTGCCTCACTTCTCGTCCGCATGAGCACCAGCATTGGAAGTGTTATAGATTCTAATGACCTTTAAGGGTCCAGGAAAGAGATGCGCAGAGATGCTGAGGTGGCAGGTTTCACCCCACCCCACATTTGTTTGGCGACCTTAGGCTGATGGTTTTTGCCAGCCTAGATGCTCTGACCAGTAGTCTGTGCTTTCTTTAATTAGGTCCCTGAATAAATGTACAAACAGCACCATGTGTCAGAACCCTGCCCACGCAACTCCCAGACAGTCCAGGGTCAGTGGTGATCTAGGACCATGACGTCCACTGAGTCAACGGCCTTTAGAAGTAGCCAGCAGTCCAGCCGGTCATATTGGCCACCATCACCGTGGTGTCTGTAGGTTTTTCTATGGTGAAAGCTTGATATACGTTTCCCCCGCCAAGCTTATTAGCTCCCCTCTGAGTGCAGTAAGTCCTGCAAGCAGTAGTCTGCTCTTTCGGGGCACAGTCTTGTTGTTTTCTGAGAGAAACTCCAGGTCAAGTGATGGTCACACGAGTCATCTTGGGGGCCCGTTGCCACCATTTGTCTCTCTGGAGGTTGGAGTTGGAGGGCCTCCTCACTCGAGGTCAGTGTGTCCACAGAGCGACCCCTGCAACTTCAGGGCATGATGGGTGGTTAGGATCACGACGTGGGGTCCTTTTCCCTTAGGAGGGAGCTGGCCTTGTGGGCTGCTGATTTCTAGCTTTTTAGATACCCCAGTATCCTGGCCTGATGAGTCGGTGGGCAAAGCCCTTGGTGACCATAGTTTATCATACCTGAAGGGCATTCTTGTGTTGCTCCATTTCAAGTGGTCCCAGTTTTTGCACTAAGGCTCCAAGGGCAATTAACCATTGACCGGGTATATAAAGGTCAAAGGGTTTAGCTAAATTAGGGAGTTCCTGGGCAAGGGTCTGAATTGACTGCTCTTTCCATTCTTGAAAGGCTGCTTCTGGATTCTATACAAAAGGATCATCATCTTTTCGTGTCAGTGTTTCATGTAGAGGCCCAGCTATTAGACTGTAGTTAGGGATCCAGATGCAGAAAACCTTGCCCTCCCCAGGAACCCCTAAGCTGTCTTCTAGTTTTAGAAGAGGTAAGGCTGCAAATGGCTTCTTCCCTATCCTGGGATGCGTTTCCCTGAATATCTGTGAGAATGAAGCCCAGGCATGTCACCTGAGCCTGGGATATTTGAGCCTTTTTCTTGGACACCTTCTATCCTTTCTTGGCTAGGTATTTCTGAGGCGTCTTTAGTAGGCCTGGCGATCAGAATGTCATCTGCATATTGAAGGAGGGTTCCCTTTTACAGAGGTAGAACGTTTAGGTCTTTAGAGGTCATTTCCCCAATGATGGTGTGGGGATTTTTGTACCGTTGGGGCAGGACGGCCCAGCATTATTGCTTTTGTTGCATGTTGTGTCCTGCCACTCACAAGCCAAAAATTCTTGTGACTCTGAGATGAATGGAATACAGAAGAAGGCATCATTGAAGTGTAATACAGAATGCCATGGCCTGGTGGATGGTAGAATGAGCAGCAGGGTGTAGGAAATAGGAGCTACTGGATGTATATCCTCGGTGGCTTCACTGACTGTCCTGATATCCTTTACCAGGTCTCCAGCAGCCCATGGGGCTCTCGTGGTCAGGCAAATCCCAGTATATGGGGCTCACCTTGGCTGCACCACCCATCCCCACAGCCCACGAGGCTCTCGTGTTCAAGTCCCTCCCTGGGTATGGAGCTCCCCTGTGCAGCTACCCAGCAGCCCATGGGGGTTTCATAGTCAGGCCCTTCCCAGTATACAGAGCTCCCCTGGGCAGGTACCCAAGCAAGGTTGGACACACAGGAACTGTGCACATAGCCCACCTTGCAGAGAACCCCCAGCTCACCTGTCTCTCACAGCTGACACAGAACACCTCAGAGCAGGGCTTGAACTAACAAACAGCAGCTCTGACAGGTCTGTGACCCTGGCTATCACTCTGTGCAGTCTCTCTGTGCCTGGTCTTCCAGACACTTCCACTGCAGCAAGGGCACCAGGCCTCTATCTCTACCCACCATCACTCCTCTCCCTGACTCCTGGGTTCCTCTCATTAGGATAGGGTCTTCTTGAAGTTGTTTTCCACTCATGGACCAGATAAAATGATAAGAAAACAAGCCGCAGCTTCAGCCCCTTGTCTAGCCTGACTCTCAAGGGCCCACACCTGTTCCTTGGGCCTGGCCCGTTTAGCAAGGTTCATTTTCTGCTACTGTGAGCCCCTGAGGGGTGAGGATTGGCTGATTTGGGCAGCCTGACACTGCCTGCCTGCTCTCCCCAGGTGTGCCTGGGTTGAGGTCAATATAAACACCTCTCCAGTCAGCAAGAACCCCTGTAGCTGTGCCTGACGCCATATTCTCTGCCCCGTCAGCAGTGTCGGGGCTGGAGTGGTGGTAGGGCGTGAGGGGCCGTGGCTTTGTGGGTGGCCCAGTGTGAGTGGGGCTCTGCTGGACTTTCCGCAGGAGTTGCTAGGCTGCCACCTGCTAAAGAAGAGGATGTGTCATCCATACCTGCTGCTTGAATTTCTCCCCAGGCAGAGGTGGGGAAGTAAAAAAGCAGTGGGGGCCGTGGCAGGAGGGGTATCTCAGGCAGGGAAATGGAAAGCTTCCAGAAGAGCATCTGGGGCCAGGACCATCCTGACTGGCCTGCAGACACCAAGTCGGCCTGCGTGCTGTCGCTGGTGTGGCTCCACAGCCCTTCCTCTAGGCTTGCAAGTGCTTGTACATATTCAGGCGTTTACCTGGAAAGGGTGGGAAGAGTTCAGCTGCAGCAGGACTGGGGCTCAGCTCACATTTACTCACAGACGCCTCGACACAGTCCCCCAGCTTTGCAATGAGGATGCTCCTTGTTGGGGGGAGCACTGCTGACTGCATGGGAGACGATTTCCCACCTCTGACCAAGTTAAGAATTTTTTACCACTGGAGCAAGTGCCCTGATACGATTTTCCTCTGTATAACTGGCGGGTTCTGTTTTTTTTTTTTTTTTTTCTTTTCTTTTTGGTTCAAGGAAGATTTTATTTATTCCTCTTTTTTTTTTAATTTGCAGATATAAACATGGAAATAATGCATTAATATAAAGACGTCTATGTGAAGGGAAATACTTTTTTTTCTGTTTTCTTTTATTAAATGCTATTTATTTTTATTTTTTTAAATTTATTTCTTTTATACAGCAGGTTCTTATTGGATATGTATTTTATACATATAAGTGTGCACATGTGAATCCCAGTCTCCCAATTCATCCCACCACCACCCTCACATGGCGTTTCCCCCTTGGTGTCCATATGTTTGTTCTCTACATCTGTGTCTCTATCTCTGCCCTGCAAACCGGTTCATCTGTACCATTTTTCTAGGTTCCACATATATGCATTAATATACAATATTTGTTTTTCTCTTTCTGACTTACTTCACTCTGTATGACAGTCTCTAGATCCATTAAGGTCTCTACAAATGACCCAATTTCATTCCTATGTATGGCTGAGTAATATTCCATTATATATATGTACCACATCTTTATCCATTCATCTGTCTGTGGGCACTTAGGTTGCTTTCATTACCTGGCTATTGTAAATAGTGGTGCAGTGAACATTGTGGTGAATGTGTCTTTTTGATTTATGGTTTTCTCTGGGTATATGCCCAGTAGTGGGATTGCTGGATTATATGGTAATTCTATTTTTACATTTTTAAGGAACCTCCATACTGTTCCCCATAGAGACTGTATCAATTTACTTTCCCAACAATAGTGGAAGAAGGTTCCTTTCCTCCATACCCTCTCCAGCATTTGTTGTTTGTAGATTCTCTGTTGATGCCCATTCTAACAGGTGTGACATGACACCTCATTGTAGTTTCCATTTCCATTTCTCTAATAATTAGTGATATTGAGCAGATTTTCATGTGCGTACTGGCCATCTCTATGTCTTCTTGGAAGAAATGTCTATTTATATCTTCTTCCATTTTTGTATTGGGTTGTTTGTTTTATTAATATTGAGCTGCATGAGCTGTTTATATATATTGGAGATTAATCATTTGTCCATTGATTCGTCTGCAAATATTTTCTGCCAATCTGAGGGTTGTCTTTTCGTCTTGTTTGTAGTTTCCTTTGCTTTGCAAAAGCTTTTACGTTCCATTAGGTCCCATCTGTTTAGTTTTCTTTTTTATTTCATTACTATAGGAGGTGGATCAAAAAAGATCTTGCTGTGATTTACGTCAGAGTATCCTTCGTAAGTTTTCCTCTCAGAGTTTTATACTATCCAGGCTTACATTAAGGTCTCTAATCCATTTTGAATATTTATTTTATGTATGGTGTTGGGGAGTGTTCTAATTTCATTCTTTTACATGTAGCTGTCCATATTTCCCAGCACCAATGATTGAAGAGACTGTCTTATCTCCATTGTATAGTCTTGCCTCCTTTGTCATAGATTAGGTGACCATAGATGTGTAGGTTTATCCCTCTGCTTTCTTTTTTTTTTCCTTTTACACGTTTATTGGAGTGTAATTGATTTACAATGGAGTGTTCGTTTCTGCTGTATAAAAAAATGAATGAGCTATACATATACAAATATCACCAGATACCCTCCCTCTTGCATCTCCCTCTCACACCCCATATCCCACCCCTTTATGTGGTCACAAAGCACCGAGCTGATCTCCCTGTTCTATGTGGCTGCTTCCCAGTAGCTATCGGTGTTACATTTGGTAATGTATTTATGTCCATGCCACTCTCTCACTTCGTCCCAGCTTACCCATCCCCCTTCCGGTGTCCTCAAGTCCTTTCTCTATGTCTGTGTCCTTAATCCTGTCCTGCCACTAGGTTCTTCAAAATCTTTTTTTTGTCTTCATTAGATTCCGTATATCTCTGTTAACATACAGTATTTGTTTTTCCCTTTCTGACTTACTTCACTGTGTAGGACAAATTCAAAGTCCATCTACCTCAGAACAAATAACTCAGTTTTGCTTCTTTTTATGGCTGAGTAATACTCCACTGTATATATGTGCCAGATCTTCTTTAAACATTCATCTGTCGATGGACACTTAGGTTGCTTCCATGTCCTGACTATTGTAAATATAGCTGCAATGAACATTTTTGTACATAACTCTTTTTGAATTATGGTTTTCACAAGGCAAATGCCCAGTAGTTGGATTGTTGTGTCATATGGTACTTCTATTGTTAGTTATTTAAAGGACCCTCCGTACTGTTAGCCCTAGTGTCCATATCAATTTACATTCCCACCCACAGTGCAAGTGTGTTCCCTTTTCTCCAATAAAGACCTCTCCAGCATTTATTGCTTTGTAGATTTTTTTGATGATTGCCACTCTGACTGCTGTGAGGTGATACCTCAGGGTAGTTTTGATTTAGATTTCTCTAATGATTAGTAATGTTCAACATCCTTTCATGTGTTTCTTGGTAATCTGTATATCTTCTTTGGAGAAATGTCTATTTAGGTCTTCTACCCGTTTTTGGATTGGGTTGTTTGTTTTTGTGATATTGGGCTACATGAGGTGCTTGTAAAGTTTGGAGATTAATCCTTTGTCAATTGCTTCATTTGAAAATATTTTCTCCCATTCTGAGGGTTGTTTTTGCATCTTGTTTATGTTTTCCTGTACTGTGTAAAAGCTTTTAAGTTTCATTAGGTCCCATTTGTTGATTTCTGTTTTTATTTCCATTTCTCTAGGAGGTGGGTCCGAAAGGATCTTGCTGTGATTTATGTCATAGAGTGTTCTGCCTATGGTTTCCTCTAAGTGTTTTATAGTGTCTGGTCTTATATTTAGATCTCTAATCAATTTAGAGTTTATTTTTGTGTATGGTGTTATGGAGTGTTCTAATTTCATTCTTTTATGTGTAGGGGTCCAGTTTTCCCAGCACCAATTACTGAAGAGACTGTCTTTTCTCCATTGTATATCCTTAGCTCCTTTGTCATAGATGAGATAGCCATAGGTATGTAGGTTTATCTCTGGGCTTTCTGTCCTGTTCCATTGATATGTGTTTATGCCAATCTACATAAACTTGATTCCATTATGGAGACATATAAATACATAGGTTTCAAGGTTATTACCAGTCAGATATATTCCTCTTCAGTGAATAGGGTGTTTTGTGTCCAGTTCATTGAGAAAGGAGTAGCTCTTGTCTATTACATATTTGGTATATGGAATGGGATCTGTGCTAATTTCAAACTCTGCTTTTACACATCACCCCACGTCACCTTTCCCCTTAAGGAGGCATAAGTGTGTTTTCTAAATGTGTAACTCTGTTCACATTTGAAATTCAGTTCATGTGTAGCCATGTTTACATTCCCTCTATAAGTGATATATTACAATATTTTTTTTTCTTTGTGGCTCATTTCACTTAGCATCATCATACCTAAAGCCACTCATTATGCTGCTATTGGCCTTATGACATTGATTTTATGTCTGAGTGACATTCCATTGTATATAAGTACCACAACATCTATATCCATTTTTTTCCCTTTCCTGGGATATTTAAAGTGTACCGAAGTCGAGGTTCTTTTAAACAGAGCAGCCCTAAACTTTGGGCTGGCTGTGTGTGGTGGATTTTTAGTTTTCCCAAAATACACGCCCATGAGTGGAAGTGTGCTATGCTCTGTAGCTCTGTTTTAGAAAACAACATACAGTTCTCCAGAGAGGCTGTTGGCAATTTACATCCTGTCCATCAGCGTAACCAGGGTCTTTTTCTCCATGGCCTGTCCTGCATTTGTGGTTTTTACACTATTTGTGGATGGCCCTTTTGACTGGAGGTAAGGGACACTTCTATGTAGTGTGGATTTGCAATGCCTGATGGCTTGCTTGGCCAAAAAGGGCATATGCATTTTTTCCCGAAGATATTCAAGAAAATACACATACTCCCTTTTCGGCCACGGGCAGCATTGTCGAAGTTCTGTCGCTTTTCATGTGCTTTAAAGACAACTCCAATCTACCTCTTGAAATCTGTTTCCTTCAATTCTGCCTTGCATTCAAATCCTCTTCACTGCCTTTCCTCAATATATTTCTGGATGATAGTTGTCCTTTATAACTCTGCAAGTTTGTGAATTGTTGTGCCCCTGATTTCCATTTTTCAACTCACCTCTTTGTGAGCTGGCTGCAATACCGCAGCACGGCTGTAGGCCCTAGTCTGGTTCTGGGGTGTCAGGCTGAGCCTTTGGTTAATTCTTCTTCCTGATGGGAAACTAGAGTGACATGTGCCCATCCAAACACCTACAGCTAATCTCTCATTTGTTTCCCCTCTTCCTGTTCATCCTCTGCACAATTTGCAAACTGTGCATAACAGGAGGGTAAAGGCGCTGACACTCCAAGTGGGGAGATTTTGAGTAATGCAGATGGAATGGCGAAGCCGAGCACGACAAACGGAAAAATGAGGTACCTTTTAGAAAACTTTCCCAATTACACAGTGTACCATCCACTGGGTTTCCCATGCATGCTTATCTGTAGGAAGATTCCCTTAAACTTGGAGAGTTGGGACCACTAGAATGGGTAGTACACAGTATTGCTCTAAGTGGTGTTCTTTTGCTCACACAACCTCAATAATCTTGTCAGCCCCAAGTGTCCAGTTTTATGTCTCATCCAGCTGTGGGTGTAAAGGTGGACAATCCAGGTTGCATCACAGGCCCTGAACGTAATTCTTAAGGCTTTCCCTCTGTTTCGCTGTTTTTGCATTTTGCTTTTGAAATTTATTTTTATAAGGGTGTTTAGCTGAATTTCAGTGCTGTGTTCATGCCGTTATACACACACATGACTCCTTTATGGAGACATGATAATACATATGTTTTAAAATTCTTGGAGTCAGATATATTCCTCTGCAATGAATAGGGGGTGTTGAGTCGAGTTCATGGTGCGGGGAGTAGGTGATGTCTTTTACATACTTGGTTTATGTAACGGTATCTGTGCTAATTTAAAACTGTGGTTTTATGCATAAACCCACCTCGCCTTTCCCCTTAAGAAGAGAGAATATTGTTTTCTAAGTGTGTGACTCTGTTGTGTTTGTAATTCAGATCATTCATAGCCAAGTGTACATTCACACTATAAGTGATATCTTATGATAAGATTCAGTACTCTGTTATCTTTCCTAACTCAGTTCATATGTAGCCATGTTTACAGGATCTTCATAAGTGATATCTTATGATAAGTTTCTTTTTCTGTGTGACTTATTTCACTTAGAATCATCGTACCTGAATCCACTCATTTTGCTGCTACTGGTCTTATGACATTGATTTCATGGCTGAGGGATATTCCACCGTATGTAAGTAAGACAATTTTTTGAACCATTTTAATCTTTCTTGGGATATTTAAGGTGTACCCAAGTTGAGGTTCTTGTAAGCAGTGCAGCCCTAAATTTTGGGGTGGCTCTGTCTTATTGATTTTCACTTTTCCCAAGGTATATTCCCTAGACTGGAAGTGCCCTTGGCTCTGTAGCTCGGTTGTTTACTTGTTTATGGAACACAATGCACTCCTCCAGTGAGGCAGTTTGCAATTTACATCCCGCCCATCAGCATAAAAAGGCTTCCTGTTCTCCAGGGCCTGTCTTGCCTTTCTGGTTTTTATCCATTTTGTGGATGTGCCTTTTGACTGGTGAGAAGTGATACTTCTTTGGAGTGCAGATTTGCAATGCCCGCTTGCTTGCTTGGCCAAAAAGGGCATATGCGTTTTCTCCTGGATATATTCAGGAGAAAACACATACGCCCTTTTTGGCCAAGTGCATCATTGTCGAAGTAGTGCCCGTCTTCCTGTGCTTTAAAGCCGATTCCAACGTACCTATTGAAATCTGTTTCCTGCTATTCTGCCTCGCTTTCAACTCCACCTCGTCGCCGTCCCTCAACAGATTTTTGGACGATAGTTGTCCTTTATTACTCTGCCAGTTTGTGAAGTGCTGTGCCCCTGAGCTACAATTTTTAACTCGTTTTGTGTGAGCTGAACGCAAGTCCAAAATTTTGGTTCAGGAACTCTACTGGTTCCCGGTGGGTGGCGGAGACTTTGGTTAATTCTTCTTCCGCACGGGATATAAGAGTGACATGTGCCCGTCCAAATGCCTAACAGCTACTCTCTCATTGGTTCTCCCTCTTCCCTTTCATCCTCTGCCAAATTGGCAACCTGTGCGAACCAGGAGGTAAAAGGTGCTGTCTCTTCAAGTTGGGAGATTGATAGTAAAGCAGTTGGAATGTCAAACCGGAGCACCAGGAGGGGGACTATTCGTTGAGTTTTAGAGACCTTTCGTATTCACAGTGTGTCCATTTTCTAGGTTTCACGTACATGTTATAGCTGTAGTAATATTCCCTTCAACCTGGAGACATGGGACACATGGAATGGGTGCCATGAATTATTGCTATAAAGGGTCTGCATTTGCTCACCCAAACTCACCAATCCTCTCAGTCCCAAGTGTCCAGCCTTATGCCACATCCAGCTGTCATGTAGATAGGGTCATTCCAGGTTTCATCAGAGACCCTGAAGGAATTGTAAATAATTTCCCTTTTTTTTTTGTTTTTCAAAATCCTTTTCATAGTGGGTTTGAGCTGATTCTCGCTCTCAAGTTTATGCCAGTCTAGACAAACTTGATTCCCTTACGGAGACATATCAATACGTAGGTTTTAAGATTTTTACTAGTCAGATATATTCCTCTGCAGGAAATATGGGGTTTTGAGTCCTTTCACTGAGGAAGGTGTAGGTCTTGTCTATTCCATAGATGGTTTTTGGAACGGTACCTGTGCTTATATCAAACTCTGGTTTTATGCATCACCCCACCTCTCCTTCCCCCTTAAGCAGGCATAAGAGTGTTTTCTAAATGTGAGACTCTGTTCTCTTTCCTAACTCAGTTCATGTGTAGCCATGTTTACAGGATCTTCATAAGTCATATCTTATGATACGTTTCTTTTTCTGTGTGACTTATTTCACTTAGAATCATCGTACATGAATCCACTCATTTTGCTGTTACTGGTCTTATGACATTGATTTCATGGCTGAGGGATATTCCATCGTATGTAAGTAACACAATATTTTTGAACCATTTTTATCTTTCCTGAGATATTTCAGTTGTACCCAAGTTGAGGTTTTTGTAAGCAGTGCAGCCCTAAATTTTGGGGTGGCTCTGTCTTATTGATTTTCAGTTTTCCCAAGGTATATTCCCTAGACTGGAAGTGCCCTTGGCTCTGTAGCTCTGTTGTTTACTTGTTTATGGAACACAATGCAGTGCTCCAGAGAGGCAGTTGGCAATTTACATCCCGCCCATCAGCATAACAAGGCTCCCTGTTCTCCAGGGCCTCTCTTGCCTTTCTGGTTTTTACCCATTTTGTGGATGTCCCTTTTGACCGGTGGAAGTGATACTTCTTTGTAGTGCAGATTTGCATTGCCCGCTTGCCTTCTTGGCCAAAAAGGGCGTATGCGTTTTCTCCTGAATATATTCAGGAGAAAACGCATACACCCCTTTTGGCCAAGTGCCTCATTGTCGAAGTTGTGCCCCTCTTCCTGTGCTTTAAAGGCGATTCCAACGTAGCTATTGAAATCTGATTCCTGCCATTGTGCCTCGTTTTCAAGTCCGCCTCGTTGCCTTCCCTCAACAGATTTTTGGAAGATAGTTGTCCTTTATTACTGTGCAAGTTTGTGAATTGCTGTGCCCCTGAGCTGCTTTTTTTAACTCGTTTTTTTGTAGCTGAACGCAAGTCCCAAATTTTGGTTCAGGACCTATACTGGTTCCCGGTAGGTGGCTGAGACTTTGGTCAATACTTCTTCATGCCGGGCAATTAGAATGACATGTGGCCGTCCAAATGCCAAACAGCTACTCTCTCATTTGCTCTCCTTCTTCCCCTTTCATCGTCTGCCAAATTGGCAACCTGTTTGAACCAGGAGGTTAAACGGGCTGTCTCTCCAAGTTGGGTGATTGATAGAAAAGCAGTTGGAAATTCAAACTGGAGCACCAGGAGAGAGAGTATTAGGTGAGTTTTAGAAACCTTTCGTATTCACAGTGTGTCCATTCTCTAGGTTTCCCGTACATATTATAACTGTAGTAATATTCACTTCAACCTGGATAGTTGGGACGCATGAAATGGGTGTCACACATTATTGCTTTAAACGGTCTGTGTTTGCTCACCCAATCTCACCAATCCTCTCAGTCCCAAATGGCCAGTCTTATGAGACATCCAGCTGTCATTGTAGATAGGGTCATTCCAGGTTTCATCAGAGACCCTGAAGGAATTGTAAAGAATTTCCTTTTTTTTTCTGAAATTCCTTTTAATAGTGGGTTTGAGATGATTCTCACTGCCATGTTTATGCCAGTCTAGACACTCTTGATTTCCTTAAGGAGACATACCAATACATAGGTTTTAAGATTCTTCCTAGTCAGATATATTCCTCTGCAGGAAGTATGGGTTGTTGAATACCTTTCACTGAGGAAGGTGTAGATATTGTCTATTCTGTATTTCGTTTTTGGAACGGTGCCTGTTCTAATATTAAACTCTGGTTTTATGCAACACACCACCTCTCCTTCCCCCTTAAGCAGGCATAAGAGTGTTTTCTAAATGTGAGTCTCTGTTCTCTTTCCTAACTCAGTTCATGTGTAGCCATGTTTGCAGGATCTTCATAAGTGATATCTTATCATACGTTTCTTTTTCTGTGTGACTTATTTCACTTAGAATTATCAAACCTGAATCCACTCATTTTGCTGCTACTGGTCTTATGACATTGATTTCATGGCTGAGGGATATTCCATCGTACTTAAGTAGCACAATTTTTTGAACCATTTTTATCTTTCCTGGGATATTTAAGGTGTACCCAAGTTGAGGTTCCTGTAAGCAGTGCAGCCCTAAATTTTGGGGTGGCTCTGACTTATTGATTTTCATTTTCCCAAGATTTATTCCCCAGACTGGAAGTGCCCTTGGCTCTGTAGCTCTGTTGTTTACTTGTTTTAGGTAACACAATGCACACCTCCAGAGAGGCAGTTGGCAATTTACATCCCGCCCATCAGCATAACAAGGCTCCCATTTCTCCAGGGCCTGTCTTGCCTTTCTGGTTTTTATCCATTTTGTGGATGCACCTTTTGACTGGTGGGAAGTGATACTTCTTTCTAGTGCAGATTTGCATTGCCCGCTTGCTTGCTGCGCCAAAAAGGGCGTATGCGCTTCCTCCTGAATATATTCAGGAAAAAACGCATACGCCCATTTTGGCCAAGTGCATCATTGTCGAAGTTGTGCCCCTCTTCCTGTGCTTTAAAGGCGATTCCAACGTACCTATTGAAATCTGTTTCCTGCTATTCTGTCTCGCTTTCAAGTCCCCCTCGTTGCCTTCCCTCAACAGATTTTTGGACGATAGTTGTCCTTTATTACTCTGCCAGTTTGTGAAGTGCTGTGCCCCTGAGGTCCATTTTTTAACTCGTTTTTTGTGAGCTGAACACAAGTCCAGAATTTTGGTTCAGGACCTATACTGATTCCCGGTGGGTGGCTGAGACTTTGGTTAATTCTTCTTCCTCCCAGGATATAAGAGTGACATGTGCCCGTCCAAATGCCTAACTGTTTCTCTCTCATTGGTTCTCCCTCTTCCCTTTCATCCTCTGCCAAATTGGCAACTTGTGTTATTCAGGAGGTTAAAGGGGCTGTCTCTCCAAGTTGGGAGATTGATAGTAAAGCAGTTGGAAAATCAAACTGGAGCACCAGGAGAGGGACAATTAGTTGAGTTTTAGAAACCTTTCGTATACACAGTGTGTCCATTCTCTAGGTTTCCCGTACATGTTATAGCTGTAGTAATATTCCCTTCAACCTGGAGAGTTTGGAACCATGGAATGGAGGCCACACATTATTGCTTTAAGCGGTCTCTGTTTGCTCACCCAGTCTCACCAATCCTCTCAGTCCCAAGTATCCAGCCTTATGCCACATCAAGCTGTAGTTGTAGACAGGGTCATTCCAGGTTTCATCAGAGACCCTCAAGGAATTGTAAAGAATTTCCCTGTTTTGTTGTTTTGTTTTTGAAATTGCTTTTTATAGTGGGTTTGAGCTGATTCTCACTGCTGTGTTTATGCCAGTCTAGACACACTTGATTCGCTTACAGAGACATATCAATACATAGGTTTTAAGATTCTTACTAGTCAGATATATTCCTCTGCGGAAAATATGCGGTTTTGAGTCCCTTTCCCCGAGTAAGGTGTAGATCTTGTCTATTCCATAGTTTGTTTCTGGAACGGTACCTGTGCTTATATGAAACTCTGGTTTTATGCATCACCCCACCACTCCTTCCCCCTTAAGCAGGCATAAGAGTGTTTTCTAAATGTGAGACTGTGTTCTTTTCCCTCACTCAGTTCATATGTAGCCATGTTTACAGGATCTCCTTAAGTGATATCTTATGATAAGCTTCTTTTTCTTTGTGACTTATTTCACTTAGAATCCTCATACCTGAATCCACTCATTTTGCTGCTGCTGGTCTTATGACATTGATTTCATGGCTGAGGGATATTCAATCGTACGTAAGTACCACAATTTTTTGAAAATTTTTTAACTTTCCTGGGATATTTCAGGTGTACCCAAGTTGAGGTTCTTGTAAGCAGTGCATCCCTAAATTTTGGGTGGCTCTGACTTATTGATTTTCAGTTTTCCCAAGGTATATTCCCTAGACTGGAAGTGCCCTTGGCTCTGTAGCTTTGTTGTTTACTTGTTTTAGGGAACTCAGTGCACTCCTCCAGAGAGGCAGTTGCCAACTTACATCCCGCCCATCAGCATAACAAGGCTCCCTGTTCTCCAGGTCCTCTCTTGCCTTTCTGGTTTTTACACATTTTGCCGATGTCCCTTTTGACCAGTGAGAAGGGATACTTCTTTGTACTGCAGATTTGCATTGCCCGCTTGCTTGCTTGGCCAAGAAGGGCGTATGCGTTTTCTCCTGAATATATTCAGGAGAAAACGCATACGCCCATTTTGGCCTAGTGCATCATTGTCGAAGTTGTGCCCCTCTTCCTGTGCTTTAAAGGTGTTTCCAACGTACCTATTGAAATCTGTTTCCTGATATTCTGCCTCGCTTTCAAATCTGCCTCGTTGCCTTCCCTCAACAGATTTTTGGACGATAGTTGTCCTTTATTACTCTGCCAGTTTGTGAAGTGCTGTGCCCCTGAGCTCCATTTTTTTAACTCGTTTTTTGTGAGCTGAACGCAAGTCCAAAATTTTAGTTCAGGAACTATACTGGTTCCTGGTGGGTGGCTGAGACTTTGGTTAATGCTTCTTCGTGCCAGGCAATTAGAGTGACATGTGCCCGTCCTAATGCCTAACAGGTACTCTCTCATTGGTTCTCCCTCTTCCCTTTCATCCTATGCCAAATTGGCAACCTGTGTTTTCCAGGAGGAGAAACGGGCTGTCTCTCCAATTTGGGAGATTGATAGTAAAGCAGTTGGAAAGTCAAACTGGAGCACCAGGAGAGTGACAATTAGTTGAGTTTTAGAAAACTTTGCTATACACAGTGTTTCCAGTCTCTAGGTCCCCCGTACATGTTTTAGCTGTAGTAATATTCCCTTCAACCAGGAGAGTTTGGAACCATGGAATGGAGGCCACACATTATTGCATTAAACGGTCTGTGTTTGCTCACCCAGTCTCACCAATCCTATCAGTCCCAAGTATCAAGCCTTATGCCACATCAAGCTGTAGTTGTAGATAGGTTCATTCAAGGTTTCATCAGAGACCGTGAAGGAATTGTAAAGAATTTCCCTGTTTTGTTGTTTTGTTTTTATAATTCCTTTTTATAGTGGGTTTGAGCTGATTCTCACTGCCGTGTTTATGCCAGTCTAGACACACATGATTCCCTTACGGAGGCATATCAATGCATAGGTTTTAAGATTCTTACTAGTCAGATATATTCCTCTGCGGGAAATATGGGGTTTTGATTCCCTTTCCCCGAGGAAGGTGTAGGTCTTGTCTATTCCATAGTTGGTTTTTGGAACGGTACCTGTGCTTATATCAAACTCTGGTTTTATGCATCACCCCACCTCTCCTTCCCCCTTAAGCAGGCATAAGTGTGTTTTCTAAATGTGAGACTCTGTTCGCTTTCCTAACTCAGTTCATGTGTAGCCATGTTTACAGGATCTTCATAAGTGATATCTTATGATAAGCTTCTTTTTCTGTGTGACTTATTTCACTTGGAATCATCGTACCTGAATCCACTCATTTTGCTGCTACTGGTCTTATGACATTGATTTCATGGCTGAGGGATATTCCATCATACGTAAGTACCACAATTTTTTGAACCATTATTATCTTTCCTGGGATATTTCAGGTGTACCCAAGTTGAGGTTCTTGTAAGCAGTGCAGCCCTAAATTTGGGGGTGGCTCTGTCTTATTGATTTTCAGTTTTCCCAAGGTATATTCCCTAGACTGGAAGTGCCCTTGGCTCTGTAGCTCTGTTGTTTACTTGTTTTACGGAACACAATGCACTCCTCCAGTGAGGCAGCTGGCAATTTATATGCCGCCCATCAGCATAACAAGGCTCTCTGTTCTCCAGGGCCTGTCTTGCCTTTCTGGTTTTTACACATTTTCTGGATGTCCCTTTTGACCGGTGGAAAGGGATACTTCTTTGTGGTGCAGATTTGCATTTCCAGCTTGCTTGCTTGGCCAAAAAGGGCGTATGCGTTTTCTCCTGCATATATTCAGGAGAAAATCCATATGCCCTTTTTGGCCAAGTGCATCATTGTCGAAGTTGTGCCCCTCTTCCTGTGCTTTACAGGTGATTCCAACGTACCTCTTGAAATCTGTTTCCTGCTATTCTGCCTCGCTTTCAAGTCTGCCTCGTTGCCTTCCCTCAACAGATTTTGGGCTGATAGTTTTCCTTTATTACTCTGCCAGTTTGTGAATTGCTGTGCCCTTGAGCTCCATTTTTCAAGTCGTTTTTTGTGAGCTGAACGCATGTCCAAAATTTTGGTTCAGGACCTATACTGGTTCACGGTGGGTGGCTGAGACTTTGGTTACTTCTTCTTCCTGCCTGGAAATTAGAGTGACATATGCCCGTCCAAATGCCTAACAGCTACTCTCTCATTGGTTCTCCCTCTACCCTTTCATCCTCTGCCAAATTGGCAACCTGTGAGAACCAGGAGATTAAAGGGGCTGTCTCTCCAAGTTGGGAGATTGATAGTAAAGAAGTTGGAAATTCAAACCGGAGCACCAGGAGGGGGAGTATTCTTTGCGTTTTAGAGACCTTTCGTATTCACAGTGTGTCCATTCTCTAGGTTTCCCGTACATGTTATAGCTGTAGTAATATTCCCTTCAACCTGGAGAGTTGGGACCCATGGAATGGGTGCCATGCATTATTGTTTTAAAGGGTCTGCATTGCTCAACCAATCTCACCAATCCTCTCAGTCCCAAGTGTCCAGCCTTATGCCACATCCAGCTGTCATTGTAGACAGGGTCATTCCACGTTTCATCAGAGACCCTAAAGGAATTGTGAAGAAATTCCCTGTTTTTTTGTTTTGTTTTTGAAATTCCTTTTTATAGTGGGTTTGAGCTGATTCTCGCTGCCATGTTTATGCCAGTCTAGACACACTTGATTCCCTTACGGAGACATATCAATACATAGCTTTTAAGATTCTTACTAGTCAGATATATTCCTCTGTGGGAAATATGGGGTTTTGAGTCCCTTTCACTGAGGAAGGTATAGGTAGGTCTTGTCTATTCCATAGTTGGTTTTTGGAACGGTACCTGTGCTTATATCAAACTCTGGTTTTATTCATCACCCCAGCTCTCCTTCCCCCTTAAGCAGGCATAAGAGTGTTTTCTAAATGTGAGACTCTGTTCTCTTTCCTAACTCACTTCATGTGTATTCATGTTTACAGCATCTTCATAAGTGATATCTTATGATAAGCTTCTTTTTCTGTGTGACTTATTTCACTTAGAATCATCGTACCTGAATCCACTCATTTTGCTCCTACTGGTCTTATGACATTGATTTCATGGCTGAGGGATATTCCATCGTACGTAAGTACCACAATTTTTTGAACCATTTTTTATCTTTCTTGGGATATTTCATGTGTACCCAGTTGAAGTTCTGGTAAGCAGTGCAGCCCTAAATTTGAGGGTGGCCCTGTCTTATTGATTTTCAGTTTTCCCAAGGTTTATTCCCTAGACTGGAAGTGCCCTTGGCTCTGTAGCTTGGTTGTTTACTTGTTTTGGGAACACAATGCACTCCTACAGAGAGGCAGTGGGCAATTTACATCCCGCCCATCAGCATAACAAGGCTCCCTGTTCTCCAGGGCCTGTCTTGCCTTTCTTATATTTACACATTTTGTGGATGTCCCTTTTGACCTGTGGGAAGTGATACTTCTTTGTAGTGCAGATTTGCATTGCCTGCTTGCTTGCTTGGCCAAAAAGGGCGTATGCGTTTTCTCCTGCATATATTCAGCAGAAAATGCATATGCCTTTTTGGCCAAGTGCATCATTTTCGAAGTTGTGCCCCTCTTCCTGTGCTTTACTGGTGATTCCAACGTACCTCTTGAAATCTGTTTCCTGCTATTCTGCCTCGCTTTCAAGTCCACCTCGTTGCCTTCCCTCCACAGGTTTTTGGACGATAGTTTTCCTTTATTACTCTGCCAGTTTGTGAATTGCTGTTCCCTTGAGCTCCATTTTTCCACTCGTTTTTTGTGAGCTGAACGCATGGCCAATATTTCGGTTCAGGAACTATACTGGTTCCCGGTGGGTGGCTGAGACTTTGCTTAATTCTTCTTACTGCCGGGAAATTAGAGTGACATATGCCGGTCCAAATGCCTAACAGCTACTCTCTCATTGGTTCTCCCTCTTCCCTTTCATCCTCTGCCAAATTGGCACCCTTTGAGAACCAGGAGGTTAAATGGTCTGTCTCTCCAAGTTGGGAGATTAATAGTAAAACAGTTGTAAAGTCAAACGGGAGCCCCAGGAGAGGGAATATTCGTTGAGTTTTAGAGACCTTTCGTATTCACAGTGTGTCCATTCTCTAGGTTTCCCGTACATGTTATAGCTGTAGTAATATTCCCTTCAACCTGGAGAGTTGGGACCCATGGAATGGGTGCCATGTATTTTTGCTTTAAAGGGTCTGCATTTGCTGACCCAATCTCACCAATCCTCTCAGTCCCAAGTGTCCAGCCTTATGCCACATCCAGCTGTCATTGTAGACAGGGACATTCCAGGCTTCATCAGAGACCCTAAAGGAATTGTAAAGAATGTCCCTGTTTTTTTGATTTGTTTTTGAAATTCCTTTTTTTAGTGGGTTTGAGCTGATTCTCGCTGCCATGTTTATGCCAGTCTAGACACACTTAATTCCCTTACGGAGACATATCAATACATAGGTTTTAAGATTCTTTCTAGTCAGATACATTCCTCTGCGGGAAATATGGGGTTCTGAGTCCCTTTCACTGAGGAAGGTGTAGGTCTTGTCTATTCCATAGTTGGTTTTTGGAACGGTACCTGTGCTTATATCAAACTCTGGTTTTAAGCATCACCCCAGCTCTCCTTCCCCCTTAAGCAGGGATAAGAGTGTTTTCTAAATGTGAGACTCTGTTCTCTTTCCTAACTCAGTTCATGTGTAGCCATGTTTACAGGATCTTCATAAGTGATATCTTATCATAAGCTTCTTTTTCTGTGTGACTTATTTCACTTAGAATCACCGTACCTGAATCCACTCATATTGATGCTACTGGTCTTATGACATTGATTTCATGGCTGAGGGATATTCCATCGTACGTAAGTACCACAGTTTTTTGAACCATTTTTATATTTCCTGGGATATTTCAGGTGTACCCAAGTTGAGGTTCTTGTAAGCTGTGCAGCCCTAAATTTTGGGGTGGCTCTGTCTTATTGATTTTCAGTTTTCCCAAGGTATATTCCCTACACTGGAAGTGCCCTTGGCTCTGTAGCTCTGTTGTTTACTTGTTTTTGGAAACACAATGCACTCCTCCAGTGAGGCAGTTGGCAATTTACATCACACCCATCAGCATAACAAGGCTCCCTGTTCTCCATGGCCTGTCTTGCCTCTCTGTTATTTACATATTTTGTGGATGTCCCTTTTGACTTGTGGGAAGTGATCCTTCTTTGTAGTGCAGATTTGCATTGCCCGCTTGCTTGCTTGGCAAAAATGGCGTATGCGTTTTCTCCTGCATATATTCAGGAGAAAATGCATATGCCCTTTTGGCCAAGTGCATCATTGTCGATGTTGTGCCCCTCTTCCTGTGCTTTACAGAAGATTCCAATGTACCCCTTGAAATCTGTTTCCTGCTATTCGGCCTCACTTTCAAGTCCGGTTCTTTGCCTTCCCTCAACAGATTTCTGGACGATAGTTGGCTTTTATTACTCTGCCAGATTTTGAATTGCTCTGCTGCTGAGCTCCATTTTTCAACTCGTTTTTTTGTGAGCTGAATGCAAGTCCAAATTTTGTTTCAGGACCTATACTGGTTCCCGCTGTGTGGTTGAGACTTTGGTTAATTCTTCTTCCTGCCCGGAAATTAGAGTGACATATGCCCTTCCAATTGCCTAACGGCTACTCTCTCGTTGGTTCTCCCTCTTCCCTTTCATCCTCTGCCAAATTGGCAACCTGTGAGAACCAGGAGTTTAAAGGGGTTGTCTCTCCAGGTTGGGAGATTGATAGTAAAGCTGTTGGAAAGTCAAATTGGCGCACAAGGAGAGGGACTATTCGTTGAGTTTTAGAAACATTTCGTATTCACAATGTGTCCATTCTCTAGGTTTCCCGTACATGATATAGCTGTAGTAATATTCCCATTAACCTAGAGAGTTGGGACCCATGGAATGGGTGCCATGCATTATTGCTTTAAAGGGTCTGCATTTGCTCACCCAATCTCACCAATCCTCTCAGTCCCAAGTGTCCAGCCTTATGACACATCCAGCTGTCATTGTAGACAAGGTCATTCCACGTTTCATCAGAGACCCTGAAGGAATTGTAAAGAATGTCCCTGTTTTTTTGTTTTGTTTTTGAAATTCCTTTTTATAGTGGGTTTGAGATGATTCTCGCTGCCATGTTTATGCCAGTCTAGACACACTTGAATCCCTTATGGATACATATCAATACATAGGTTTTAAGATTCTTACTAGTCAGATATATTCCTCTGTGGGAAATATGGGGTTTTTGAATCCCTTTCACTGAGGAAGGTGTAGGTCTTGTCTATTCCATAGTTGGTTTTTGGATCGGTACCTGTGCTTATATCAAACTCTGGTTTTATTCATCAGCCCACCTCTCCTTCTTCCGTAAGGTGTCATAAGAGTGTTTTCTAAGTGTGAGACTCTGTTCTCTTTCCTAACTCAGTTCATGTGTAGCCATGTTTACAGGATCTTCATAAGTGATATCTTATGATAAGTTTCTTTTTCTGTGTGACTTATTTCACTTAGAATCATCATACCTCAATCCACTCATTTTCCTGCTACTGGTCTTATGACATTGATTTCATGGCTGAGGGATATTCCATCGTACGTAAGTACCACAAATTTTTGAACCATTTTTATATTTCCTGGGATATTTAAGGTGTACCCAAGTTGAGGTTCTTGTAAGCAGTGCAGCCCTAAATTATGGGGTGGCTCTGTCTTATTGATTTTCAGTTTTCACAAGGTATATTCCACAGACTGGAAGTGCCCTTGGATCTGCAGCTCTGTTGTTTACTTGTTTTAGGGAACACAATGCACTCGTCCAGAGAAGCAGTTAGCTATTTACATCCCGCCCATCAGCATAACAGGACTCCATGTTCTCCAGGGCCTGTCTTGCCTTTCTGGTTTTTACCCATTTTGTGGATGTCTGTTTTGACCAGTGGGAAGTGATATTTTCTAGTGCAGATTTGCATTGCCCGTTTCCTTGATTGGCCTAAAAGGTCGTATGTGTTTTCTCCTGAATATATTCTGGAGAAAACGCATACGACCTTTTTGGCCAAGTGCAGCATTGTCGAAGTTGTGCCCCTCTTCCTGTGCTTTAAAGGTGATTCCTACGTACCTCTTGAATTCTGTTTCCTGCTATTGTGCCTCACTTTCATGTCTGCCTCGTTTCCTTCCCTCAACAGATTTTTGGACGATAGTTGCCCTTTATTACACTGCCAGTTTGTGAATTGCCGTGCCCATAAGCTCCACTTTTTAACTCGTTTTTTGTGAGCTGAAGGCAACTCCAATATTTTGGTTCAGGAACTATACTGGTTCCCGGTGGGTGGCTGAGACTTTGGTTAATTATTCTTCCTCCCGGGAAATAAGAGTGACATGTGCCCGTCCAAATGCCTAACAGCTACTCTCTCATTGGTTCTCCCTCTTCCCTTTCATCCTTTGCAAAATTGGCAACGTGTGCGAACCAGGAGTTTAAAAGTGCTGTCTCTCCAAGTTGGGAGATTGATAGAAAAGCAGTTGGAAAGGCAAACCGGAGCACCAGGAGAGGGACTATTCGTTGAGTTTTAGAAACCTTTCGTATTCACACTGTTTCCATTCTCTATGTTTCCCGTACATGTTATAGCTCTAGTAATATTCCCTTCAACCTGGAGAATTGGGACCCATGGAATGTGTGCCATGGATTATTGCTATAAAGGGTCTGCATTTGCTCACCCAATCTCACCAATCCTCTCAGTCCCAAGTGTCCAGCCTTATGCCACATCCAGCTGTCATTGTAGATAGGGTCATTCCAGGGTTCATTAGAGACCATGAAAGAATTGTAAAGAATGTCCCTGTTTTTTTGATTTGTTTTTGAAATTCCTTTTTATAGTGGGTTTGAGCTGATTCTCGCTGCCATGTTTATGCCAGTCTAGACAAACTTGATTCCCTTACGGAGACATATCAATACGTAGGTTTTAAGATTTTTACTAGTCAGATATATTCCTCTGCAGGAAATATGGGGTTTTGAGTCCTTTCACTGAGGAAGGTGTAGGTCTTGTCTATTCCATAGATGGTTTTTGGAACGGTACCTGTGCTTATATCAAACTCTGGTTTTATGCATCACCCCACCTCTCCTTCCCCCTTAAGCAGGCATAAGAGTGTTTTCTAAATGTGAGACTCTGTTCTCTTTCCTAACTCAGTTCATGTGTAGCCATGTTTACAGGATCTTCATAAGTCATATCTTATGATACGTTTCTTTTTCTGTGTGACTTATTTCACTTAGAATCATCGTACATGAATCCACTCATTTTGCTGTTACTGGTCTTATGACATTGATTTCATGGCTGAGGGATATTCCATCGTATGTAAGTAACACAATATTTTTGAACCATTTTTATCTTTCCTGAGATATTTTAGTTGTACCCAAGTTGAGGTTCTTGTAAGCAGTGCAGCCCTAAATTTTGGGGTGGCTCTGTCTTATTGATTTTCAGTTTTCCCAAGGTATATTCCCTAGACTGGAAGTGCCCTTGGCTCTGTAGCTCTGTTGTTTACTTGTTTATGGAACACAATGCAGTGCTCCAGAGAGGCAGTTGGCAATTTACATCCCGCCCATCAGCATAACAAGGCTCCCTGTTCTCCAGGGCCTCTCTTGCCTTTCTGGTTTTTACCCATTTTGTGGATGTCCCTTTTGACCGGTGGAAGTGATACTTCTTTGTAGTGCAGATTTGCATTGCCCGCTTGCCTTCTTGGCCAAAAAGGGCGTATGCGTTTTCTCCTGAATATATTCAGGAGAAAACGCATACACCCCTTTTGGCCAAGTGCCTCATTGTCGAAGTTGTGCCCCTCTTCCTGTGCTTTAAAGGCGATTCCAACGTAGCTATTGAAATCTGATTCCTGCCATTGTGCCTCGTTTTCAAGTCCGCCTCGTTGCCTTCCCTCAACAGATTTTTGGAAGATAGTTGTCCTTTATTACTGTGCAAGTTTGTGAATTGCTGTGCCCCTGAGCTGCTTTTTTTAACTCGTTTTTTTGTAGCTGAACGCAAGTCCCAAATTTTGGTTCAGGACCTATACTGGTTCCCGGTAGGTGGCTGAGACTTTGGTCAATACTTCTTCATGCCGGGCAATTAGAATGACATGTGGCCGTCCAAATGCCAAACAGCTACTCTCTCATTTGCTCTCCTTCTTCCCCTTTCATCGTCTGCCAAATTGGCAACCTGTTTGAACCAGGAGGTTAAACGGGCTGTCTCTCCAAGTTGGGTGATTGATAGAAAAGCAGTTGGAAATTCAAACTGGAGCACCAGGAGAGAGAGTATTAGGTGAGTTTTAGAAACCTTTCGTATTCACAGTGTGTCCATTCTCTAGGTTTCCCGTACATATTATAACTGTAGTAATATTCACTTCAACCTGGATAGTTGGGACGCATGAAATGGGTGTCACACATTATTGCTTTAAACGGTCTGTGTTTGCTCACCCAATCTCACCAATCCTCTCAGTCCCAAATGGCCAGTCTTATGACACATCCAGCTGTCATTGTAGATAGGGTCATTCCAGGTTTCATCAGAGACCCTGAAGGAATTGTAAAGAATTTCCTTTTTTTTTCTGAAATTCCTTTTAATAGTGGGTTTGAGATGATTCTCACTGCCATGTTTATGCCAGTCTAGACACTCTTGATTCCCTTAAGGAGACATACCAATACATAGGTTTTAAGATTCTTCCTAGTCAGATATATTCCTCTGCAGGAAGTATGGGTTGTTGAATACCTTTCACTGAGGAAGGTGTAGATATTGTCTATTCTGTATTTCGTTTTTGGAACGGTGCCTGTTCTAATATTAAACTCTGGTTTTATGCAACACACCACCTCTCCTTCCCCCTTAAGCAGGCATAAGAGTGTTTTCTAAATGTGAGTCTCTGTTCTCTTTCCTAACTCAGTTCATGTGTAGCCATGTTTGCAGGATCTTCATAAGTGATATCTTATCATACGTTTCTTTTTCTGTGTGACTTATTTCACTTAGAATTATCAAACCTGAATCCACTCATTTTGCTGCTACTGGTCTTATGACATTGATTTCATGGCTGAGGGATATTCCATCGTACCTAAGTAGCACAATTTTTTGAACCATTTTTATCTTTCCTGGGATATTTAAGGTGTACCCAAGTTGAGGTTCCTGTAAGCAGTGCAGCCCTAAATTTTGGGGTGGCTCTGACTTATTGATTTTCAGTTTCCCAAGGTTTATTCCCCAGACTGGAAGTGCCCTTGGCTCTGTAGCTCTGTTGTTTACTTGTTTTAGGTAACACAATGCACACCTCCAGAGAGGCAGTTGGCAATTTACATCCCGCCCATCAGCATAACAAGGCTCCCATTTCTCCAGGGCCTGTCTTGCCTTTCTGGTTTTTATCCATTTTGTGGATGCACCTTTTGACTGGTGGGAAGTGATACTTCTTTCTAGTGCAGATTTGCATTGCCCGCTTGCTTGCTGCGCCAAAAACGGTGTATGCGTTTCCTCCTGAATATATTCAGGAAAAAACGCATACGCCCATTTTGGCCAAGTGCATCATTGTCGAAGTTGTGCCCCTCTTCCTGTGCTTTAAAGGCGATTCCAACGTACCTATTGAAATCTGTTTCCTGCTATTCTGTCTCGCTTTCAAGTCCCCCTCGTTGCCTTCCCTCAACAGATTTTTGGACGATAGTTGTCCTTTATTACTCTGCCAGTTTGTGAAGTGCTGTGCCCCTGAGGTCCATTTTTTAACTCGTTTTTTGTGAGCTGAACGCAAGTCCAGAATTTTGGTTCAGGACCTATACTGATTCCCGGTGGGTGGCTGAGACTTTGATTAATTCTTCTTCCTCCCAGGATATAAGAGTGACATGTGCCCGTCCAAATGCCTAACTGTTTCTCTCTCATTGGTTCTCCCTCTTCCCTTTCATCCTCTGCCAAATTGGCAACTTGTGTTATTCAGGAGGTTAAAGGGGCTGTCTCTCCAAGTTGGGAGATTGATAGTAAAGCAGTTGGAAAATCAAACTGGAGCACCAGGAGAGGGACAATTAGTTGAGTTTTAGAAACCTTTCGTATACACAGTGTGTCCATTCTCTAGGTTTCCCGTACATGTTATAGCTGTAGTAATATTCCCTTCAACCTGGAGAGTTTGGAACCATGGAATGGAGGCCACACATTATTGCTTTAAGCGGTCTCTGTTTGCTCACCCAGTCTCACCAATCCTCTCAGTCCCAAGTATCCAGCCTTATGCCACATCAAGCTGTAGTTGTACACAGGGTCATTCCAGGTTTCATCAGAGACCCTCAAGGAATTGTAAAGAATTTCCCTGTTTTGTTGTTTTGTTTTTGAAATTGCTTTTTATAGTGGGTTTGAGCTGATTCTCACTGCTGCGTTTATGCCAGTCTAGACTCACTTGATTCGCTTACAGAGACATATCAATACATAGGTTTTAAGATTCTTACTAGTCAGATATATTCCTCTGTGGAAAATATGCGGTTTTGAGTCCCTTTCCCCGAGTAAGGTGTAGATCTTGTCTATTCCATAGTTTGTTTCTGGAACGGTACCTGTGCTTATATGAAACTCTGGTTTTATGCATCACCCCACCACTCCTTCCCCCTTAAGCAGGCATAAGAGTGTTTTCTAAATGTGAGACTGTGTTCTCTTCCCTCACTCAGTTCATATGTAGCCATGTTTACAGGATCTCCTTAAGTGATATCTTATGATAAGCTTCTTTTTCTTTGTGACTTATTTCACTTAGAATCCTCATACCTGAATCCACTCATTTTGCTGCTGCTGGTCTTATGAAATTGATTTCATGGCTGAGGGATATTCAATCGTACGTAAGTACCACAATTTTTTGAAAATTTTTTAACTTTCCTGGGATATTTCAGGTGTACCCAAGTTGAGGTTCTTGTAAGCAGTGCATCCCTAAATTTTGGGTGGCTCTGACTTATTGATTTTCAGTTTTCCCAAGGTATATTCCCTAGACTGGAAGTGCCCTTGGCTCTGTAGCTTTGTTGTTTACTTGTTTTAGGGAACTCAGTGCACTCCTCCAGAGAGGCAGTTGCCAACTTACATCCCGCCCATCAGCATAACAAGGCTCCCTGTTCTCCAGGTCCTCTCTTGCCTTTCTGGTTTTTACACATTTTGCCGATGTCCCTTTTGACCAGTGAGAAGGGATACTTCTTTGTACTGCAGATTTGCATTGCCCGCTTGCTTGCTTGGCCAAGAAGGGCGTATGCGTTTTCTCCTGAATATATTCAGGAGAAAACGCATACGCCCATTTTGGCCTAGTGCATCATTGTCGAAGTTGTGCCCCTCTTCCTGTGCTTTAAAGGTGTTTCCAACGTACCTATTGAAATCTGTTTCCTGATATTCTGCCTCGCTTTCAAATCTGCCTCGTTGCCTTCCCTCAACAGATTTTTGGACGATAGTTGTCCTTTATTACTCTGCCAGTTTGTGAAGTGCTGTGCCCCTGAGCTCCATTTTTTTAACTCGTTTTTTGTGAGCTGAACGCAAGTCCAAAATTTTAGTTCAGGAACTATACTGGTTCCTGGTGGGTGGCTGAGACTTTGGTTAATGCTTCTTCGTGCCAGGCAATTAGAGTGACATGTGCCCGTCCTAATGCCTAACAGGTACTCTCTCATTGGTTCTCCCTCTTCCCTTTCATCCTATGCCAAATTGGCAACCTGTGTTTTCCAGGAGGAGAAACGGGCTGTCTCTCCAATTTGGGAGATTGATAGTAAAGCAGTTGGAAAGTCAAACTGGAGCACCAGGAGAGTGACAATTAGTTGAGTTTTAGAAAACTTTGCTATACACAGTGTTTCCAGTCTCTAGGTCCCCCATACATGTTTTAGCTGTAGTAATATTCCCTTCAACCAGGAGAGTTTGGAACCATGGAATGGAGGCCACACATTATTGCATTAAACGGTCTGTGTTTGCTCACCCAGTCTCACCAATCCTATCAGTCCCAAGTATCAAGCCTTATGCCACATCAAGCTGTAGTTGTAGATAGGTTCATTCAAGGTTTCATCAGAGACCGTGAAGGAATTGTAAAGAATTTCCCTGTTTTGTTGTTTTGTTTTTATAATTCCTTTTTATAGTGGGTTTGAGCTGATTCTCACTGCCGTGTTTATGCCAGTCTAGACACACATGATTCCCTTACGGAGGCATATCAATGCATAGGTTTTAAGATTCTTACTAGTCAGATATATTCCTCTGCGGGAAATATGGGGTTTTGATTCCCTTTCCCCGAGGAAGGTGTAGGTCTTGTCTATTCCATAGTTGGTTTTTGGAACGGTACCTGTGCTTATATCAAACTCTGGTTTTATGCATCACCCCACCTCTCCTTCCCCCTTAAGCAGGCATAAGTGTGTTTTCTAAATGTGAGACTCTGTTCGCTTTCCTAACTCAGTTCATGTGTAGCCATGTTTACAGGATCTTCATAAGTGATATCTTATGATAAGCTTCTTTTTCTGTGTGACTTATTTCACTTGGAATCATCGTACCTGAATCCACTCATTTTGCTGCTACTGGTCTTATGACATTGATTTCATGGCTGAGGGATATTCCATCATACGTAAGTACCACAATTTTTTGAACCATTATTATCTTTCCTGGGATATTTCAGGTGTACCCAAGTTGAGGTTCTTGTAAGCAGTGCAGCCCTAAATTTGGGGGTGGCTCTGTCTTATTGATTTTCAGTTTTCCCAAGGTATATTCCCTAGACTGGAAGTGCCCTTGGCTCTGTAGCTCTGTTGTTTACTTGTTTTACGGAACACAATGCACTCCTCCAGTGAGGCAGCTGGCAATTTATATGCCACCCATCAGCATAACAAGGCTCTCTGTTCTCCAGGGCCTGTCTTGCCTTTCTGGTTTTTACACATTTTCTGGATGTCCCTTTTGACCGGTGGAAAGGGATACTTCTTTGTGGTGCAGATTTGCATTTCCAGCTTGCTTGCTTGGCCAAAAAGGGCGTATGCGTTTTCTCCTGCATATATTCAGGAGAAAATCCATATGCCCTTTTTGGCCAAGTGCATCATTGTCGAAGTTGTGCCCCTCTTCCTGTGCTTTACAGGTGATTCCAACGTACCTCTTGAAATCTGTTTCCTGCTATTCTGCCTCGCTTTCAAGTCTGCCTCGTTGCCTTCCCTCAACAGATTTTGGGCTGATAGTTTTCCTTTATTACTCTGCCAGTTTGTGAATTGCTGTGCCCTTGAGCTCCATTTTTCAAGTCGTTTTTTTGTGAGCTGAACGCATGTCCAAAATTTTGGTTCAGGACCTATACTGGTTCACAGTGGGTGGCTGAGACTTTGGTTACTTCTTCTTCCTGCCTGGAAATTAGAGTGACATATGCCCGTCCAAATGCCTAACAGCTACTCTCTCATTGGTTCTCCCTCTACCCTTTCATCCTCTGCCAAATTGGCAACCTGTGAGAACCAGGAGATTAAAGGGGCTGTCTCTCCAAGTTGGGAGATTGATAGTAAAGAAGTTGGAAATTCAAACCGGAGCACCAGGAGGGGGAGTATTCTTTGCGTTTTAGAAACCTTTCGTATTCACAGTGTGTCCATTCTCTAGGTTTCCCGTACATGTTATAGCTGTAGTAATATTCCCTTCAACCTGGAGAGTTGGGACCCATGGAATGGGTGTCATGCATTATTGTTTTAAAGGGTCTGCATTGCTCAACCAATCTCACCAATCCTCTCAGTCCCAAGTGTTCAGCCTTATGCCACATCCAGCTGTCATTGTAGACAGGGTCATTCCACGTTTCATCAGAGACCCTAAAGGAATTGTGAAGAAATTCCCTGTTTTTTTGTTTTGTTTTTGAAATTCCTTTTTATAGTGGGTTTGAGCTGATTCTCGCTGCCATGTTTATGCCAGTCTAGACACACTTGATTCCCTTACGGAGACATATCAATACATAGCTTTTAAGATTCTTACTAGTCAGATATATTCCTCTGTGGGAAATATGGGGTTTTGAGTCCCTTTCACTGAGGAAGGTATAGGTAGGTCTTGTCTATTCCATAGTTGGTTTTTGGAACGGTACCTGTGCTTATATCAAACTCTGGTTTTATTCATCACCCCAGCTCTCCTTCCCCCTTAAGCAGGCATAAGAGTGTTTTCTAAATGTGAGACGCTGTTCTCTTTCCTAACTCACTTCATGTGTATTCATGTTTACAGCATCTTCATAAGTGATATCTTATGATAAGCTTCTTTTTCTGTGTGACTTATTTCACTTAGAATCATCGTACCTGAATCCACTCATTTTGCTCCTACTGGTCTTATGACATTGATTTCATGGCTGAGGGATATTCCATCGTACGTAAGTACCACAATTTTTTGAACCATTTTTTATCTTTCTTGGGATATTTCATGTGTACCCAGTTGAAGTTCTGGTAAGCAGTGCAGCCCTAAATTTGAGGGTGGCCCTGTCTTATTGATTTTCAGTTTTCCCAAGGTTTATTCCCTAGACTGGAAGTGCCCTTGGCTCTGTAGCTTGGTTGTTTACTTGTTTTGGGAACACAATGCACTCCTACAGAGAGGCAGTGGGCAATTTACATCCCGCCCATCAGCATAACAAGGCTCCCTGTTCTCCAGGGCCTGTCTTGCCTTTCTTATATTTACACATTTTGTGGATGTCCCTTTTGACCTGTGGGAAGTGATACTTCTTTGTAGTGCAGATTTGCATTGCCTGCTTGCTTGCTTGGCCAAAAAGGGCGTATGCGTTTTCTCCTGCATATATTCAGCAGAAAATGCATATGCCTTTTTGGCCAAGTGCATCATTTTCGAAGTTGTGCCCCTCTTCCTGTGCTTTACTGGTGATTCCAACGTACCTCTTGAAATCTGTTTCCTGCTATTCTGCCTCGCTTTCAAGTCCACCTCGTTGCCTTCCCTCCACAGGTTTTTGGACGATAGTTTTCCTTTATTACTCTGCCAGTTTGTGAATTGCTGTTCCCTTGAGCTCCATTTTTCCACTCGTTTTTTGTGAGCTGAACGCATGGCCAATATTTCGGTTCAGGAACTATACTGGTTCCCGGTGGGTGGCTGAGACTTTGCTTAATTCTTCTTACTGCCGGGAAATTAGAGTGACATATGCCGGTCCAAATGCCTAACAGCTACTCTCTCATTGGTTCTCCCTCTTCCCTTTCATCCTCTGCCAAATTGGCACCCTTTGAGAACCAGGAGGTTAAATGGTCTGTCTCTCCAAGTTGGGAGATTAATAGTAAAACAGTTGTAAAGTCAAACGGGAGCCCCAGGAGAGGGAATATTCGTTGAGTTTTAGAGACCTTTCGTATTCACAGTGTGTCCATTCTCTAGGTTTCCCGTACATGTTATAGCTGTAGTAATATTCCCTTCAACCTGGAGAGTTGGGACCCATGGAATGGGTGCCATGTATTTTTGCTTTAAAGGGTCTGCATTTGCTGACCCAATCTCACCAATCCTCTCAGTCCCAAGTGTCCAGCCTTATGCCACATCCAGCTGTCATTGTAGACAGGGACATTCCAGGCTTCATCAGAGACCCTAAAGGAATTGTAAAGAATGTCCCTGTTTTTTTGATTTGTTTTTGAAATTCCTTTTTTTAGTGGGTTTGAGCTGATTCTCGCTGCCATGTTTATGCCAGTCTAGACACACTTAATTCCCTTACGGAGACATATCAATACATAGGTTTTAAGATTCTTTCTAGTCAGATACATTCCTCTGCGGGAAATATGGGGTTCTGAGTCCCTTTCACTGAGGAAGGTGTAGGTCTTGTCTATTCCATAGTTGGTTTTTGGAACGGTACCTGTGCTTATATCAAACTCTGGTTTTAAGCATCACCCCAGCTCTCCTTCCCCCTTAAGCAGGGATAAGAGTGTTTTCTAAATGTGAGACTCTGTTCTCTTTCCTAACTCAGTTCATGTGTAGCCATGTTTACAGGATCTTCATAAGTGATATCTTATCATAAGCTTCTTTTTCTGTGTGACTTATTTCACTTAGAATCACCGTACCTGAATCCACTCATATTGATGCTACTGGTCTTATGACATTGATTTCATGGCTGAGGGATATTCCATCGTACGTAAGTACCACAGTTTTTTGAACCATTTTTATATTTCCTGGGATATTTCAGGTGTACCCAAGTTGAGGTTCTTGTAAGCTGTGCAGCCCTAAATTTTGGGGTGGCTCTGTCTTATTGATTTTCAGTTTTCCCAAGGTATATTCCCTACACTGGAAGTGCCCTTGGCTCTGTAGCTCTGTTGTTTACTTGTTTTTGGAAACACAATGCACTCCTCCAGTGAGGCAGTTGGCAATTTACATCACACCCATCAGCATAACAAGGCTCCCTGTTCTCCATGGCCTGTCTTGCCTCTCTGTTATTTACATATTTTGTGGATGTCCCTTTTGACTTGTGGGAAGTGATCCTTCTTTGTAGTGCAGATTTGCATTGCCCGCTTGCTTGCTTGGCAAAAATGGCGTATGCGTTTTCTCCTGCATATATTCAGGAGAAAATGCATATGCCCTTTTGGCCAAGTGCATCATTGTCGATGTTGTGCCCCTCTTCCTGTGCTTTACAGAAGATTCCAATGTACCCCTTGAAATCTGTTTCCTGCTATTCGGCCTCACTTTCAAGTCCGGTTCTTTGCCTTCCCTCAACAGATTTCTGGACGATAGTTGGCTTTTATTACTCTGCCAGATTTTGAATTGCTCTGCTGCTGAGCTCCATTTTTCAACTCGTTTTTTTGTGAGCTGAATGCAAGTCCAAATTTTGTTTCAGGACCTATACTGGTTCCCGCTGTGTGGTTGAGACTTTGGTTAATTCTTCTTCCTGCCCGGAAATTAGAGTGACATATGCCCTTCCAATTGCCTAACGGCTACTCTCTCGTTGGTTCTCCCTCTTCCCTTTCATCCTCTGCCAAATTGGCAACCTGTGAGAACCAGGAGTTTAAAGGGGTTGTCTCTCCAGGTTGGGAGATTGATAGTAAAGCTGTTGGAAAGTCAAATTGGCGCACAAGGAGAGGGACTATTCGTTGAGTTTTAGAAACATTTCGTATTCACAATGTGTCCATTCTCTAGGTTTCCCGTACATGATATAGCTGTAGTAATATTCCCATCAACCTAGAGAGTTGGGACCCATGGAATGGGTGCCATGCATTATTGCTTTAAAGGGTCTGCATTTGCTCACCCAATCTCACCAATCCTCTCAGTCCCAAGTGTCCAGCCTTATGACACATCCAGCTGTCATTGTAGACAAGGTCATTCCACGTTTCATCAGAGACCCTGAAGGAATTGTAAAGAATGTCCCTGTTTTTTTGTTTTGTTTTTGAAATTCCTTTTTATAGTGGGTTTGAGATGATTCTCGCTGCCATGTTTATGCCAGTCTAGACACACTTGAATCCCTTATGGATACATATCAATACATAGGTTTTAAGATTCTTACTAGTCAGATATATTCCTCTGTGGGAAATATGGGGTTTTTGAATCCCTTTCACTGAGGAAGGTGTAGGTCTTGTCTATTCCATAGTTGGTTTTTGGATCGGTACCTGTGCTTATATCAAACTCTGGTTTTATTCATCAGCCCACCTCTCCTTCTTCCGTAAGGTGTCATAAGAGTGTTTTCTAAGTGTGAGACTCTGTTCTCTTTCCTAACTCAGTTCATGTGTAGCCATGTTTACAGGATCTTCATAAGTGATATCTTATGATAAGTTTCTTTTTCTGTGTGACTTATTTCACTTAGAATCATCATACCTCAATCCACTCATTTTCCTGCTACTGGTCTTATGACATTGATTTCATGGCTGAGGGATATTCCATCGTACGTAAGTACCACAAATTTTTGAACCATTTTTATATTTCCTGGGATATTTAAGGTGTACCCAAGTTGAGGTTCTTGTAAGCAGTGCAGCCCTAAATTATGGGGTGGCTCTGTCTTATTGATTTTCAGTTTTCACAAGGTATATTCCACAGACTGGAAGTGCCCTTGGATCTGCAGCTCTGTTGTTTACTTGTTTTAGGGAACACAATGCACTCGTCCAGAGAAGCAGTTAGCTATTTACATCCCGCCCATCAGCATAACAGGACTCCATGTTCTCCAGGGCCTGTCTTGCCTTTCTGGTTTTTACCCATTTTGTGGATGTCTGTTTTGACCAGTGGGAAGTGATATTTTCTAGTGCAGATTTGCATTGCCCGTTTCCTTGATTGGCCTAAAAGGTCGTATGTGTTTTCTCCTGAATATATTCTGGAGAAAACGCATACGACCTTTTTGGCCAAGTGCAGCATTGTCGAAGTTGTGCCCCTCTTCCTGTGCTTTAAAGGTGATTCCTACGTACCTCTTGAATTCTGTTTCCTGCTATTGTGCCTCACTTTCATGTCTGCCTCGTTTCCTTCCCTCAACAGATTTTTGGACGATAGTTGCCCTTTATTACACTGCCAGTTTGTGAATTGCCGTGCCCATAAGCTCCACTTTTTAACTCGTTTTTTGTGAGCTGAAGGCAACTCCAATATTTTGGTTCAGGAACTATACTGGTTCCCGGTGGGTGGCTGAGACTTTGGTTAATTATTCTTCCTCCCGGGAAATAAGAGTGACATGTGCCCGTCCAAATGCCTAACAGCTACTCTCTCATTGGTTCTCCCTCTTCCCTTTCATCCTTTGCAAAATTGGCAACGTGTGCGAACCAGGAGTTTAAAAGTGCTGTCTCTCCAAGTTGGGAGACTGATAGAAAAGCAGTTGGAAAGGCAAACCGGAGCACCAGGAGAGGGACTATTCGTTGAGTTTTAGAAACCTTTCGTATTCACACTGTTTCCATTCTCTATGTTTCCCGTACATGTTATAGCTCTAGTAATATTCCCTTCAACCTGGAGAATTGGGACCCATGGAATGTGTGCCATGGATTATTGCTATAAAGGGTCTGCATTTGCTCACCCAATCTCACCAATCCTCTCAGTCCCAAGTGTCCAGCCTTATGCCACATCCAGCTGTCATTGTAGATAGGGTCATTCCAGGGTTCATTAGAGACCATGAAAGAATTGTAAAGAATTTCCCTGTTTTTTTGATTTGTTTTTGAAATTCCTTTTTATAGTGGGTTTGAGCTGATTCTCGCTGCCATGTTTATGCCAGTCTAGACAAACTTGATTCCCTTACGGAGACATATCAATACGTAGGTTTTAAGATTTTTACTAGTCAGATATATTCCTCTGCAGGAAATATGGGGTTTTGAGTCCTTTCACTGAGGAAGGTGTAGGTCTTGTCTATTCCATAGATGGTTTTTGGAACGGTACCTGTGCTTATATCAAACTCTGGTTTTATGCATCACCCCACCTCTCCTTCCCCCTTAAGCAGGCATAAGAGTGTTTTCTAAATGTGAGACTCTGTTCTCTTTCCTAACTCAGTTCATGTGTAGCCATGTTTAAAGGATCTTCATAAGTCATATCTTATGATACGTTTCCTTTTCTGTGTGACTTATTTCACTTAGAATCATCGTACATGAATCCACTCATTTTGCTGTTACTGGTCTTATGACATTGATTTCATGGCTGAGGGATATTCCATCGTATGTAAGTAACACAATATTTTTGAACCATTTTTATCTTTCCTGAGATATTTCAGTTGTACCCAAGTTGAGGTTCTTGTAAGCAGTGCAGCCCTAAATTTTGGGGTGGCTCTGTCTTATTGATTTTCAGTTTTCCCAAGGTATATTCCCTAGACTGGAAGTGCCCTTGGCTCTGTAGCTCTGTTGTTTACTTGTTTATGGAACACAATGCAGTGCTCCAGAGAGGCAGTTGGCAATTTACATCCCGCCCATCAGCATAACAAGGCTCCCTGTTCTCCAGGGCCTCTCTTGCCTTTCTGGTTTTTACCCATTTTGTGGATGTCCCTTTTGACCGGTGGAAGTGATACTTCTTTGTAGTGCAGATTTGCATTGCCCGCTTGCGTTCTTGGCCAAAAAGGGCGTATGCGTTTTCTCCTGAATATATTCAGGAGAAAACGCATACACCCCTTTTGGCCAAGTGCCTCATTGTCGAAGTTGTGCCCCTCTTCCTGTGCTTTAAAGGCGATTCCAACGTAGCTATTGAAATCTGATTCCTGCCATTGTGCCTCGTTTTCAAGTCCGCCTCGTTGCCTTCCCTCAACAGATTTTTGGAAGATAGTTGTCCTTTATTACTGTGCAAGTTTGTGAATTGCTGTGCCCCTGAGCTGCTTTTTTTAACTCGTTTTTTTGTAGCTGAACGCAAGTCCCAAATTTTGGTTCAGGACCTATACTGGTTCCCGGTAGGTGGCTGAGACTTTGGTCAATACTTCTTCATGCCGGGCAATTAGAATGACATGTGGCCGTCCAAATGCCAAACAGCTACTCTCTCATTTGCTCTCCTTCTTCCCCTTTCATCGTCTGCCAAATTGGCAACCTGTTTGAACCAGGAGGTTAAACGGGCTGTCTCTCCAAGTTGGGTGATTGATAGAAAAGCAGTTGGAAATTCAAACTGGAGCACCAGGAGAGAGAGTATTAGGTGAGTTTTAGAAACCTTTCGTATTCACAGTGTGTCCATTCTCTAGGTTTCCCGTACATATTATAACTGTAGTAATATTCACTTCAACCTGGATAGTTGGGACGCATGAAATGGGTGTCACACATTATTGCTTTAAACGGTCTGTGTTTGCTCACCCAATCTCACCAATCCTCTCAGTCCCAAATGGCCAGTCTTATGACACATCCAGCTGTCATTGTAGATAGGGTCATTCCAGGTTTCATCAGAGACCCTGAAGGAATTGTAAAGAATTTCCTTTTTTTTTCTGAAATTCCTTTTAATAGTGGGTTTGAGATGATTCTCACTGCCATGTTTATGCCAGTCTAGACACTCTTGATTCCCTTAAGGAGACATACCAATACATAGGTTTTAAGATTCTTCCTAGTCAGATATATTCCTCTGCAGGAAGTATGGGTTGTTGAATACCTTTCACTGAGGAAGGTGTAGATATTGTCTATTCTGTATTTCGTTTTTGGAACGGTGCCTGTTCTAATATTAAACTCTGGTTTTATGCAACACACCACCTCTCCTTCCCCCTTAAGCAGGCATAAGAGTGTTTTCTAAATGTGAGTCTCTGTTCTCTTTCCTAACTCAGTTCATGTGTAGCCATGTTTGCAGGATCTTCATAAGTGATATCTTATCATACGTTTCTTTTTCTGTGTGACTTATTTCACTTAGAATTATCAAACCTGAATCCACTCATTTTGCTGCTACTGGTCTTATGACATTGATTTCATGGCTGAGGGATATTCCATCGTACCTAAGTAGCACAATTTTTTGAACCATTTTTATCTTTCCTGGGATATTTAAGGTGTACCCAAGTTGAGGTTCCTGTAAGCAGTGCAGCCCTAAATTTTGGGGTGGCTCTGACTTATTGATTTTCAGTTTCCCAAGGTTTATTCCCCAGACTGGAAGTGCCCTTGGCTCTGTAGCTCTGTTGTTTACTTGTTTTAGGTAACACAATGCACACCTCCAGAGAGGCAGTTGGCAATTTACATCCCGCCCATCAGCATAACAAGGCTCCCATTTCTCCAGGGCCTGTCTTGCCTTTCTGGTTTTTATCCATTTTGTGGATGCACCTTTTGACTGGTGGGAAGTGATACTTCTTTCTAGTGCAGATTTGCATTGCCCACTTGCTTGCTGCGCCAAAAAGGGCGTATGCGCTTCCTCCTGAATATATTCAGGAAAAAACGCATACGCCCATTTTGGCCAAGTGCATCATTGTCGAAGTTGTGCCCCTCTTCCTGTGCTTTAAAGGCGATTCCAACGTACCTATTGAAATCTGTTTCCTGCTATTCTGTCTCGCTTTCAAGTCCCCCTCGTTGCCTTCCCTCAACAGATTTTTGGACGATAGTTGTCCTTTATTACTCTGCCAGTTTGTGAAGTGCTGTGCCCCTGAGGTCCATTTTTTAACTCGTTTTTTGTGAGCTGAACACAAGTCCAGAATTTTGGTTCAGGACCTATACTGATTCACGGTGGGTGGCTGAGACTTTGGTTAATTCTTCTTCCTCCCAGGATATAAGAGTGACATGTGCCCGTCCAAATGCCTAACTGTTTCTCTCTCATTGGTTCTCCCTCTTCCCTTTCATCCTCTGCCAAATTGGCAACTTGTGTTATTCAGGAGGTTAAAGGGGCTGTCTCTCCAAGTTGGGAGATTGATAGTAAAGCAGTTGGAAAATCAAACTGGAGCACCAGGAGAGGGACAATTAGTTGAGTTTTAGAAACCTTTCGTATACACAGTGTGTCCATTCTCTAGGTTTCCCGTACATGTTATAGCTGTAGTAATATTCCCTTCAACCTGGAGAGTTTGGAACCATGGAATGGAGGCCACACATTATTGCTTTAAGCGGTCTCTGTTTGCTCACCCAGTCTCACCAATCCTCTCAGTCCCAAGTATCCAGCCTTATGCCACATCAAGCTGTAGTTGTAGACAGGGTCATTCCAGGTTTCATCAGAGACCCTCAAGGAATTGTAAAGAATTTCCCTGTTTTGTTGTTTTGTTTTTGAAATTGCTTTTTATAGTGGGTTTGAGCTGATTCTCACTGCTGTGTTTATGCCAGTCTAGACACACTTGATTCGCTTACAGAGACATATCAATACATAGGTTTTAAGATTCTTACTAGTCAGATATATTCCTCTGCGGAAAATATGCGGTTTTGAGTCCCTTTCCCCGAGTAAGGTGTAGATCTTGTCTATTCCATAGTTTGTTTCTGGAACGGTACCTGTGCTTATATGAAACTCTGGTTTTATGCATCACCCCACCACTCCTTCCCCCTTAAGCAGGCATAAGAGTGTTTTCTAAATGTGAGACTGTGTTCTTTTCCCTCACTCAGTTCATATGTAGCCATGTTTACAGGATCTCCTTAAGTGATATCTTATGATAAGCTTCTTTTTCTTTGTGACTTATTTCACTTAGAATCCTCATACCTGAATCCACTCATTTTGCTGCTGCTGGTCTTATGACATTGATTTCATGGCTGAGGGATATTCAATCGTACGTAAGTACCACAATTTTTTGAAAATTTTTTAACTTTCCTGGGATATTTCAGGTGTACCCAAGTTGAGGTTCTTGTAAGCAGTGCATCCCTAAATTTTGGGTGGCTCTGACTTATTGATTTTCAGTTTTCCCAAGGTATATTCCCTAGACTGGAAGTGCCCTTGGCTCTGTAGCTTTGTTGTTTACTTGTTTTAGGGAACTCAGTGCACTCCTCCAGAGAGGCAGTTGCCAACTTACATCCCGCCCATCAGCATAACAAGGCTCCCTGTTCTCCAGGTCCTCTCTTGCCTTTCTGGTTTTTACACATTTTGCTGATGTCCCTTTTGAACAGTGAGAAGGGATACTTCTTTGTACTGCAGATTTGCATTGCCCGCTTGCTTGCTTGGCCAAGAAGGGCGTATGCGTTTTCTCCTGAATATATTCAGGAGAAAACGCATACGCCCATTTTGGCCTAGTGCATCATTGTCGAAGTTGTGCCCCTCTTCCTGTGCTTTAAAGGTGTTTCCAACGTACCTATTGAAATCTGTTTCCTGATATTCTGCCTCGCTTTCAAATCTGCCTCGTTGCCTTCCCTCAACAGATTTTTGGACGATAGTTGTCCTTTATTACTCTGCCAGTTTGTGAAGTGCTGTGCCCCTGAGCTCCATTTTTTTAACTCGTTTTTTGTGAGCTGAACGCAAGTCCAAAATTTTAGTTCAGGAACTATACTGGTTCCTGGTGGGTGGCTGAGACTTTGGTTAATGCTTCTTCGTGCCAGGCAATTAGAGTGACATGTGCCCGTCCTAATGCCTAACAGGTACTCTCTCATTGGTTCTCCCTCTTCCCTTTCATCCTATGCCAAATTGGCAACCTGTGTTTTCCAGGAGGAGAAACGGGCTGTCTCTCCAATTTGGGAGATTGATAGTAAAGCAGTTGGAAAGTCAAACTGGAGCACCAGGAGAGTGACAATTAGTTGAGTTTTAGAAAACTTTGCTATACACAGTGTTTCCAGTCTCTAGGTCCCCCGTACATGTTTTAGCTGTAGTAATATTCCCTTCAACCAGGAGAGTTTGGAACCATGGAATGGAGGCCACACATTATTGCATTAAACGGTCTGTGTTTGCTCACCCAGTCTCACCAATCCTATCAGTCCCAAGTATCAAGCCTTATGCCACATCAAGCTGTAGTTGTAGATAGGTTCATTCAAGGTTTCATCAGAGACCGTGAAGGAATTGTAAAGAATTTCCCTGTTTTGTTGTTTTGTTTTTATAATTCCTTTTTATAGTGGGTTTGAGCTGATTCTCACTGCCGTGTTTATGCCAGTCTAGACACACATGATTCCCTTACGGAGGCATATCAATGCATAGGTTTTAAGATTCTTACTAGTCAGATATATTCCTCTGCGGGAAATATGGGGTTTTGATTCCCTTTCCCCGAGGAAGGTGTAGGTCTTGTCTATTCCATAGTTGGTTTTTGGAACGGTACCTGTGCTTATATCAAACTCTGGTTTTATGCATCACCCCACCTCTCCTTCCCCCTTAAGCAGGCATAAGTGTGTTTTCTAAATGTGAGACTCTGTTCGCTTTCCTAACTCAGTTCATGTGTAGCCATGTTTACAGGATCTTCATAAGTGATATCTTATGATAAGCTTCTTTTTCTGTGTGACTTATTTCACTTGGAATCATCGTACCTGAATCCACTCATTTTGCTGCTACTGGTCTTATGACATTGATTTCATGGCTGAGGGATATTCCATCATACGTAAGTACCACAATTTTTTGAACCATTATTATCTTTCCTGGGATATTTCAGGTGTACCCAAGTTGAGGTTCTTGTAAGCAGTGCAGCCCTAAATTTGGGGGTGGCTCTGTCTTATTGATTTTCAGTTTTCCCAAGGTATATTCCCTAGACTGGAAGTGCCCTTGGCTCTGTAGCTCTGTTGTTTACTTGTTTTACGGAACACAATGCACTCCTCCAGTGAGGCAGCTGGCAATTTATATGCCGCCCATCAGCATAACAAGGCTCTCTGTTCTCCAGGGCCTGTCTTGCCTTTCTGGTTTTTACACATTTTCTGGATGTCCCTTTTGACCGGTGGAAAGGGATACTTCTTTGTGGTGCAGATTTGCATTTCCAGCTTGCTTGCTTGGCCAAAAAGGGCGTATGCGTTTTCTCCTGCATATATTCAGGAGAAAATCCATATGCCCTTTTTGGCCAAGTGCATCATTGTCGAAGTTGTGCCCCTCTTCCTGTGCTTTACAGGTGATTCCAACGTACCTCTTGAAATCTGTTTCCTGCTATTCTGCCTCGCTTTCAAGTCTGCCTCGTTGCCTTCCCTCAACAGATTTTGGGCTGATAGTTTTCCTTTATTACTCTGCCAGTTTGTGAATTGCTGTGCCCTTGAGCTCCATTTTTCAAGTCGTTTTTTGTGAGCTGAACGCATGTCCAAAATTTTGGTTCAGGACCTATACTGGTTCACGGTGGGTGGCTGAGACTTTGGTTACTTCTTCTTCCTTCCTGGAAATTAGAGTGACATATGCCCGTCCAAATGCCTAACAGCTACTCTCTCATTGGTTCTCCCTCTACCCTTTCATCCTCTGCCAAATTGGCAACCTGTGAGAACCAGGAGATTAAAGGGGCTGTCTCTCCAAGTTGGGAGATTGATAGTAAAGAAGTTGGAAATTCAAACCGGAGCACCAGGAGGGGGAGTATTCTTTGCGTTTTAGAGACCTTTCGTATTCACAGTGTGTCCATTCTCTAGGTTTCCCGTACATGTTATAGCTGTAGTAATATTCCCTTCAACCTGGAGAGTTGGGACCCATGGAATGGGTGCCATGCATTATTGTTTTAAAGGGTCTGCATTGCTCAACCAATCTCACCAATCCTCTCAGTCCCAAGTGTCCAGCCTTATGCCACATCCAGCTGTCATTGTAGACAGGGTCATTCCACGTTTCATCAGAGACCCTAAAGGAATTGTGAAGAAATTCCCTGTTTTTTTGTTTTGTTTTTGAAATTCCTTTTTATAGTGGGTTTGAGCTGATTCTCGCTGCCATGTTTATGCCAGTCTAGACACACTTGATTCCCTTACGGAGACATATCAATACATAGCTTTTAAGATTCTTACTAGTCAGATATATTCCTCTGTGGGAAATATGGGGTTTTGAGTCCCTTTCACTGAGGAAGGTATAGGTAGGTCTTGTCTATTCCATAGTTGGTTTTTGGAACGGTACCTGTGCTTATATCAAACTCTGGTTTTATTCATCACCCCAGCTCTCCTTCCCCCTTAAGCAGGCATAAGAGTGTTTTCTAAATGTGAGACTCTGTTCTCTTTCCTAACTCACTTCATGTGTATTCATGTTTACAGCATCTTCATAAGTGATATCTTATGATAAGCTTCTTTTTCTGTGTGACTTATTTCACTTAGAATCATCGTACCTGAATCCACTCATTTTGCTCCTACTGGTCTTATGACATTGATTTCATGGCTGAGGGATATTCCATCGTACGTAAGTACCACAATTTTTTGAACCATTTTTTATCTTTCTTGGGATATTTCATGTGTACCCAGTTGAAGTTCTGGTAAGCAGTGCAGCCCTAAATTTGAGGGTGGCCCTGTCTTATTGATTTTCAGTTTTCCCAAGGTTTATTCCCTAGACTGGAAGTGCCCTTGGCTCTGTAGCTTGGTTGTTTACTTGTTTTGGGAACACAATGCACTCCTACAGAGAGGCAGTGGGCAATTTACATCCCGCCCATCAGCATAACAAGGCTCCCTGTTCTCCAGGGCCTGTCTTGCCTTTCTTATATTTACACATTTTGTGGATGTCCCTTTTGACCTGTGGGAAGTGATACTTCTTTGTAGTGCAGATTTGCATTGCCTGCTTGCTTGCTTGGCCAAAAAGGGCGTATGCGTTTTCTCCTGCATATATTCAGCAGAAAATGCATATGCCTTTTTGGCCAAGTGCATCATTTTCGAAGTTGTGCCCCTCTTCCTGTGCTTTACTGGTGATTCCAACGTACCTCTTGAAATCTGTTTCCTGCTATTCTGCCTCGCTTTCAAGTCCACCTCGTTGCCTTCCCTCCACAGGTTTTTGGACGATAGTTTTCCTTTATTACTCTGCCAGTTTGTGAATTGCTGTTCCCTTGAGCTCCATTTTTCCACTCGTTTTTTGTGAGCTGAACGCATGGCCAATATTTCGGTTCAGGAACTATACTGGTTCCCGGTGGGTGGCTGAGACTTTGCTTAATTCTTCTTACTGCCGGGAAATTAGAGTGACATATGCTGGTCCAAATGCCTAACAGCTACTCTCTCATTGGTTCTCCCTCTTCCCTTTCATCCTCTGCCAAATTGGCACCCTTTGAGAACCAGGAGGTTAAATGGTCTGTCTCTCCAAGTTGGGAGATTAATAGTAAAACAGTTGTAAAGTCAAACGGGAGCCCCAGGAGAGGGAATATTCGTTGAGTTTTAGAGACCTTTCGTATTCACAGTGTGTCCATTCTCTAGGTTTCCCGTACATGTTATAGCTGTAGTAATATTCCCTTCAACCTGGAGAGTTGGGACCCATGGAATGGGTGCCATGTATTTTTGCTTTAAAGGGTCTGCATTTGCTGACCCAATCTCACCAATCCTCTCAGTCCCAAGTGTCCAGCCTTATGCCACATCCAGCTGTCATTGTAGACAGGGACATTCCAGGCTTCATCAGAGACCCTAAAGGAATTGTAAAGAATGTCCCTGTTTTTTTGATTTGTTTTTGAAATTCCTTTTTTTAGTGGGTTTGAGCTGATTCTTGCTGCCATGTTTATGCCAGTCTAGACACACTTAATTCCCTTACGGAGACATATCAATACATAGGTTTTAAGATTCTTTCTAGTCAGATACATTCCTCTGCGGGAAATATGGGGTTCTGAGTCCCTTTCACTGAGGAAGGTGTAGGTCTTGTCTATTCCATAGTTGGTTTTTGGAACGGTACCTGTGCTTATATCAAACTCTGGTTTTAAGCATCACCCCAGCTCTCCTTCCCCCTTAAGCAGGGATAAGAGTGTTTTCTAAATGTGAGACTCTGTTCTCTTTCCTAACTCAGTTCATGTGTAGCCATGTTTACAGGATCTTCATAAGTGATATCTTATCATAAGCTTCTTTTTCTGTGTGACTTATTTTACTTAGAATCACCGTACCTGAATCCACTCATATTGATGCTACTGGTCTTATGACATTGATTTCATGGCTGAGGGATATTCCATCGTACGTAAGTACCACAGTTTTTTGAACCATTTTTATATTTCCTGGGATATTTCAGGTGTACCCAAGTTGAGGTTCTTGTAAGCTGTGCAGCCCTAAATTTTGGGGTGGCTCTGTCTTATTGATTTTCAGTTTTCCCAAGGTATATTCCCTACACTGGAAGTGCCCTTGGCTCTGTAGCTCTGTTGTTTACTTGTTTTTGGAAACACAATGCACTCCTCCAGTGAGGCAGTTGGCAATTTACATCACACCCATCAGCATAACAAGGCTCCCTGTTCTCCATGGCCTGTCTTGCCTCTCTGTTATTTACATATTTTGTGGATGTCCCTTTTGACTTGTGGGAAGTGATCCTTCTTTGTAGTGCAGATTTGCATTGCCCGCTTGCTTGCTTGGCAAAAATGGCGTATGCGTTTTCTCCTGCATATATTCAGGAGAAAATGCATATGCCCTTTTGGCCAAGTGCATCATTGTCGATGTTGTGCCCCTCTTCCTGTGCTTTACAGAAGATTCCAATGTACCCCTTGAAATCTGTTTCCTGCTATTCGGCCTCACTTTCAAGTCCGGTTCTTTGCCTTCCCTCAACAGATTTCTGGACGATAGTTGGCTTTTATTACTCTGCCAGATTTTGAATTGCTCTGCTGCTGAGCTCCATTTTTCAACTCGTTTTTTTGTGAGCTGAATGCAAGTCCAAATTTTGTTTCAGGACCTATACTGGTTCCCGCTGTGTGGTTGAGACTTTGGTTAATTCTTCTTCCTGCCCGGAAATTAGAGTGACATATGCCCTTCCAATTGCCTAACGGCTACTCTCTCGTTGGTTCTCCCTCTTCCCTTTCATCCTCTGCCAAATTGGCAACCTGTGAGAACCAGGAGTTTAAAGGGGTTGTCTCTCCAGGTTGGGAGATTGATAGTAAAGCTGTTGGAAAGTCAAATTGGCGCACAAGGAGAGGGACTATTCGTTGAGTTTTAGAAACATTTCGTATTCACAATGTGTCCATTCTCTAGGTTTCCCGTACATGATATAGCTGTAGTAATATTCCCATCAACCTAGAGAGTTGGGACCCATGGAATGGGTGCCATGCATTATTGCTTTAAAGGGTCTGCATTTGCTCACCCAATCTCACCAATCCTCTCAGTCCCAAGTGTCCAGCCTTATGACACATCCAGCTGTCATTGTAGACAAGGTCATTCCACGTTTCATCAGAGACCCTGAAGGAATTGTAAAGAATGTCCCTGTTTTTTTGTTTTGTTTTTGAAATTCCTTTTTATAGTGGGTTTGAGATGATTCTCGCTGCCATGTTTATGCCAGTCTAGACACACTTGAATCCCTTATGGATACATATCAATACATAGGTTTTAAGATTCTTACTAGTCAGATATATTCCTCTGTGGGAAATATGGGGTTTTTGAATCCCTTTCACTGAGGAAGGTGTAGGTCTTGTCTATTCCATAGTTGGTTTTTGGATCGGTACCTGTGCTTATATCAAACTCTGGTTTTATTCATCAGCCCACCTCTCCTTCTTCCGTAAGGTGTCATAAGAGTGTTTTCTAAGTGTGAGACTCTGTTCTCTTTCCTAACTCAGTTCATGTGTAGCCATGTTTACAGGATCTTCATAAGTGATATCTTATGATAAGTTTCTTTTTCTGTGTGACTTATTTCACTTAGAATCATCATACCTCAATCCACTCATTTTCCTGCTACTGGTCTTATGACATTGATTTCATGGCTGAGGGATATTCCATCGTACGTAAGTACCACAAATTTTTGAACCATTTTTATATTTCCTGGGATATTTAAGGTGTACCCAAGTTGAGGTTCTTGTAAGCAGTGCAGCCCTAAATTATGGGGTGGCTCTGTCTTATTGATTTTCAGTTTTCACAAGGTATATTCCACAGACTGGAAGTGCCCTTGGATCTGCAGCTCTGTTGTTTACTTGTTTTAGGGAACACAATGCACTCGTCCAGAGAAGCAGTTAGCTATTTACATCCCGCCCATCAGCATAACAGGACTCCATGTTCTCCAGGGCCTGTCTTGCCTTTCTGGTTTTTACCCATTTTGTGGATGTCTGTTTTGACCAGTGGGAAGTGATATTTTCTAGTGCAGATTTGCATTGCCCGTTTCCTTGATTGGCCTAAAAGGTCGTATGTGTTTTCTCCTGAATATATTCTGGAGAAAACGCATACGACCTTTTTGGCCAAGTGCAGCATTGTCGAAGTTGTGCCCCTCTTCCTGTGCTTTAAAGGTGATTCCTACGTACCTCTTGAATTCTGTTTCCTGCTATTGTGCCTCACTTTCATGTCTGCCTCGTTTCCTTCCCTCAACAGATTTTTGGACGATAGTTGCCCTTTATTACACTGCCAGTTTGTGAATTGCCGTGCCCATAAGCTCCACTTTTTAACTCGTTTTTTGTGAGCTGAAGGCAACTCCAATATTTTGGTTCAGGAACTATACTGGTTCCCGGTGGGTGGCTGAGACTTTGGTTAATTATTCTTCCTCCCGGGAAATAAGAGTGACATGTGCCCGTCCAAATGCCTAACAGCTACTCTCTCATTGGTTCTCCCTCTTCCCTTTCATCCTTTGCAAAATTGGCAACGTGTGCGAACCAGGAGTTTAAAAGTGCTGTCTCTCCAAGTTGGGAGACTGATAGAAAAGCAGTTGGAAAGGCAAACCGGAGCACCAGGAGAGGGACTATTCGTTGAGTTTTAGAAACCTTTCGTATTCACACTGTTTCCATTCTCTATGTTTCCCGTACATGTTATAGCTCTAGTAATATTCCCTTCAACCTGGAGAATTGGGACCCATGGAATGTGTGCCATGGATTATTGCTATAAAGGGTCTGCATTTGCTCACCCAATCTCACCAATCCTCTCAGTCCCAAGTGTCCAGCCTTATGCCACATCCAGCTGTCATTGTAGATAGGGTCATTCCAGGGTTCATTAGAGACCATGAAAGAATTGTAAAGAATTTCCCTGTTTTTTTGATTTGTTTTTGAAATTCCTTTTTATAGTGGGTTTGAGCTGATTCTCGCTGCCATGTTTATGCCAGTCTAGACAAACTTGATTCCCTTACGGAGACATATCAATACGTAGGTTTTAAGATTTTTACTAGTCAGATATATTCCTCTGCAGGAAATATGGGGTTTTGAGTCCTTTCACTGAGGAAGGTGTAGGTCTTGTCTATTCCATAGATGGTTTTTGGAACGGTACCTGTGCTTATATCAAACTCTGGTTTTATGCATCACCCCACCTCTCCTTCCCCCTTAAGCAGGCATAAGAGTGTTTTCTAAATGTGAGACTCTGTTCTCTTTCCTAACTCAGTTCATGTGTAGCCATGTTTAAAGGATCTTCATAAGTCATATCTTATGATACGTTTCTTTTTCTGTGTGACTTATTTCACTTAGAATCATCGTACATGAATCCACTCATTTTGCTGTTACTGGTCTTATGACATTGATTTCATGGCTGAGGGATATTCCATCGTATGTAAGTAACACAATATTTTTGAACCATTTTTATCTTTCCTGAGATATTTCAGTTGTACCCAAGTTGAGGTTCTTGTAAGCAGTGCAGCCCTAAATTTTGGGGTGGCTCTGTCTTATTGATTTTCAGTTTTCCCAAGGTATATTCCCTAGACTGGAAGTGCCCTTGGCTCTGTAGCTCTGTTGTTTACTTGTTTATGGAACACAATGCAGTGCTCCAGAGAGGCAGTTGGCAATTTACATCCCGCCCATCAGCATAACAAGGCTCCCTGTTCTCCAGGGCCTCTCTTGCCTTTCTGGTTTTTACCCATTTTGTGGATGTCCCTTTTGACCGGTGGAAGTGATACTTCTTTGTAGTGCAGATTTGCATTGCCCGCTTGCCTTCTTGGCCAAAAAGGGCGTATGCGTTTTCTCCTGAATATATTCAGGAGAAAACGCATACACCCCTTTTGGCCAAGTGCCTCATTGTCGAAGTTGTGCCCCTCTTCCTGTGCTTTAAAGGCGATTCCAACGTAGCTATTGAAATCTGATTCCTGCCATTGTGCCTCGTTTTCAAGTCCGCCTCGTTGCCTTCCCTCAACAGATTTTTGGAAGATAGTTGTCCTTTATTACTGTGCAAGTTTGTGAATTGCTGTGCCCCTGAGCTGCTTTTTTTAACTCGTTTTTTTGTAGCTGAACGCAAGTCCCAAATTTTGGTTCAGGACCTATACTGGTTCCCGGTAGGTGGCTGAGACTTTGGTCAATACTTCTTCATGCCGGGCAATTAGAATGACATGTGGCCGTCCAAATGCCAAACAGCTACTCTCTCATTTGCTCTCCTTCTTCCCCTTTCATCGTCTGCCAAATTGGCAACCTGTTTGAACCAGGAGGTTAAACGGGCTGTCTCTCCAAGTTGGGTGATTGATAGAAAAGCAGTTGGAAATTCAAACTGGAGCACCAGGAGAGAGAGTATTAGGTGAGTTTTAGAAACCTTTCGTATTCACAGTGTGTCCATTCTCTAGGTTTCCCGTACATATTATAACTGTAGTAATATTCACTTCAACCTGGATAGTTGGGACGCATGAAATGGGTGTCACACATTATTGCTTTAAACGGTCTGTGTTTGCTCACCCAATCTCACCAATCCTCTCAGTCCCAAATGGCCAGTCTTATGACACATCCAGCTGTCATTGTAGATAGGGTCATTCCAGGTTTCATCAGAGACCCTGAAGGAATTGTAAAGAATTTCCTTTTTTTTTCTGAAATTCCTTTTAATAGTGGGTTTGAGATGATTCTCACTGCCATGTTTATGCCAGTCTAGACACTCTTGATTCCCTTAAGGAGACATACCAATACATAGGTTTTAAGATTCTTCCTAGTCAGATATATTCCTCTGCAGGAAGTATGGGTTGTTGAATACCTTTCACTGAGGAAGGTGTAGATATTGTCTATTCTGTATTTCGTTTTTGGAACGGTGCCTGTTCTAATATTAAACTCTGGTTTTATGCAACACACCACCTCTCCTTCCCCCTTAAGCAGGCATAAGAGTGTTTTCTAAATGTGAGTCTCTGTTCTCTTTCCTAACTCAGTTCATGTGTAGCCATGTTTGCAGGATCTTCATAAGTGATATCTTATCATACGTTTCTTTTTCTGTGTGACTTATTTCACTTAGAATTATCAAACCTGAATCCACTCATTTTGCTGCTACTGGTCTTATGACATTGATTTCATGGCTGAGGGATATTCCATCGTACCTAAGTAGCACAATTTTTTGAACCATTTTTATCTTTCCTGGGATATTTAAGGTGTACCCAAGTTGAGGTTCCTGTAAGCAGTGCAGCCCTAAATTTTGGGGTGGCTCTGACTTATTGATTTTCAGTTTCCCAAGGTTTATTCCCCAGACTGGAAGTGCCCTTGGCTCTGTAGCTCTGTTGTTTACTTGTTTTAGGTAACACAATGCACACCTCCAGAGAGGCAGTTGGCAATTTACATCCCGCCCATCAGCATAACAAGGCTCCCATTTCTCCAGGGCCTGTCTTGCCTTTCTGGTTTTTATCCATTTTGTGGATGCACCTTTTGACTGGTGGGAAGTGATACTTCTTTCTAGTGCAGATTTGCATTGCCCGCTTGCTTGCTGCGCCAAAAAGGGCGTATGCGCTTCCTCCTGAATATATTCAGGAAAAAACGCATACGCCCATTTTGGCCAAGTGCATCATTGTCGAAGTTGTGCCCCTCTTCCTGTGCTTTAAAGGCGATTCCAACGTACCTATTGAAATCTGTTTCCTGCTATTCTGTCTCGCTTTCAAGTCCCCCTCGTTGCCTTCCCTCAACAGATTTTTGGACGATAGTTGTCCTTTATTACTCTGCCAGTTTGTGAAGTGCTGTGCCCCTGAGGTCCATTTTTTAACTCGTTTTTTGTGAGCTGAACACAAGTCCAGAATTTTGGTTCAGGACCTATACTGATTCACGGTGGGTGGCTGAGACTTTGGTTAATTCTTCTTCCTCCCAGGATATAAGAGTGACATGTGCCCGTCCAAATGCCTAACTGTTTCTCTCTCATTGGTTCTCCCTCTTCCCTTTCATCCTCTGCCAAATTGGCAACTTGTGTTATTCAGGAGGTTAAAGGGGCTGTCTCTCCAAGTTGGGAGATTGATAGTAAAGCAGTTGGAAAATCAAACTGGAGCACCAGGAGAGGGACAATTAGTTGAGTTTTAGAAACCTTTCGTATACACAGTGTGTCCATTCTCTAGGTTTCCCGTACATGTTATAGCTGTAGTAATATTCCCTTCAACCTGGAGAGTTTGGAACCATGGAATGGAGGCCACACATTATTGCTTTAAGCGGTCTCTGTTTGCTCACCCAGTCTCACCAATCCTCTCAGTCCCAAGTATCCAGCCTTATGCCACATCAAGCTGTAGTTGTAGACAGGGTCATTCCAGGTTTCATCAGAGACCCTCAAGGAATTGTAAAGAATTTCCCTGTTTTGTTGTTTTGTTTTTGAAATTGCTTTTTATAGTGGGTTTGAGCTGATTCTCACTGCTGTGTTTATGCCAGTCTAGACACACTTGATTCGCTTACAGAGACATATCAATACATAGGTTTTAAGATTCTTACTAGTCAGATATATTCCTCTGCGGAAAATATGCGGTTTTGAGTCCCTTTCCCCGAGTAAGGTGTAGATCTTGTCTATTCCATAGTTTGTTTCTGGAACGGTACCTGTGCTTATATGAAACTCTGGTTTTATGCATCACCCCACCACTCCTTCCCCCTTAAGCAGGCATAAGAGTGTTTTCTAAATGTGAGACTGTGTTCTTTTCCCTCACTCAGTTCATATGTAGCCATGTTTACAGGATCTCCTTAAGTGATATCTTATGATAAGCTTCTTTTTCTTTGTGACTTATTTCACTTAGAATCCTCATACCTGAATCCACTCATTTTGCTGCTGCTGGTCTTATGACATTGATTTCATGGCTGAGGGATATTCAATCGTACGTAAGTACCACAATTTTTTGAAAATTTTTTAACTTTCCTGGGATATTTCAGGTGTACCCAAGTTGAGGTTCTTGTAAGCAGTGCATCCCTAAATTTTGGGTGGCTCTGACTTATTGATTTTCAGTTTTCCCAAGGTATATTCCCTAGACTGGAAGTGCCCTTGGCTCTGTAGCTTTGTTGTTTACTTGTTTTAGGGAACTCAGTGCACTCCTCCAGAGAGGCAGTTGCCAACTTACATCCCGCCCATCAGCATAACAAGGCTCCCTGTTCTCCAGGTCCTCTCTTGCCTTTCTGGTTTTTACACATTTTGCTGATGTCCCTTTTGAACAGTGAGAAGGGATACTTCTTTGTACTGCAGATTTGCATTGCCCGCTTGCTTGCTTGGCCAAGAAGGGCGTATGCGTTTTCTCCTGAATATATTCAGGAGAAAACGCATACGCCCATTTTGGCCTAGTGCATCATTGTCGAAGTTGTGCCCCTCTTCCTGTGCTTTAAAGGTGTTTCCAACGTACCTATTGAAATCTGTTTCCTGATATTCTGCCTCGCTTTCAAATCTGCCTCGTTGCCTTCCCTCAACAGATTTTTGGACGATAGTTGTCCTTTATTACTCTGCCAGTTTGTGAAGTGCTGTGCCCCTGAGCTCCATTTTTTTAACTCGTTTTTTGTGAGCTGAACGCAAGTCCAAAATTTTAGTTCAGGAACTATACTGGTTCCTGGTGGGTGGCTGAGACTTTGGTTAATGCTTCTTCGTGCCAGGCAATTAGAGTGACATGTGCCCGTCCTAATGCCTAACAGGTACTCTCTCATTGGTTCTCCCTCTTCCCTTTCATCCTATGCCAAATTGGCAACCTGTGTTTTCCAGGAGGAGAAACGGGCTGTCTCTCCAATTTGGGAGATTGATAGTAAAGCAGTTGGAAAGTCAAACTGGAGCACCAGGAGAGTGACAATTAGTTGAGTTTTAGAAAACTTTGCTATACACAGTGTTTCCAGTCTCTAGGTCCCCCGTACATGTTTTAGCTGTAGTAATATTCCCTTCAACCAGGAGAGTTTGGAACCATGGAATGGAGGCCACACATTATTGCATTAAACGGTCTGTGTTTGCTCACCCAGTCTCACCAATCCTATCAGTCCCAAGTATCAAGCCTTATGCCACATCAAGCTGTAGTTGTAGATAGGTTCATTCAAGGTTTCATCAGAGACCGTGAAGGAATTGTAAAGAATTTCCCTGTTTTGTTGTTTTGTTTTTATAATTCCTTTTTATAGTGGGTTTGAGCTGATTCTCACTGCCGTGTTTATGCCAGTCTAGACACACATGATTCCCTTACGGAGGCATATCAATGCATAGGTTTTAAGATTCTTACTAGTCAGATATATTCCTCTGCGGGAAATATGGGGTTTTGATTCCCTTTCCCCGAGGAAGGTGTAGGTCTTGTCTATTCCATAGTTGGTTTTTGGAACGGTACCTGTGCTTATATCAAACTCTGGTTTTATGCATCACCCCACCTCTCCTTCCCCCTTAAGCAGGCATAAGTGTGTTTTCTAAATGTGAGACTCTGTTCGCTTTCCTAACTCAGTTCATGTGTAGCCATGTTTACAGGATCTTCATAAGTGATATCTTATGATAAGCTTCTTTTTCTGTGTGACTTATTTCACTTGGAATCATCGTACCTGAATCCACTCATTTTGCTGCTACTGGTCTTATGACATTGATTTCATGGCTGAGGGATATTCCATCATACGTAAGTACCACAATTTTTTGAACCATTATTATCTTTCCTGGGATATTTCAGGTGTACCCAAGTTGAGGTTCTTGTAAGCAGTGCAGCCCTAAATTTGGGGGTGGCTCTGTCTTATTGATTTTCAGTTTTCCCAAGGTATATTCCCTAGACTGGAAGTGCCCTTGGCTCTGTAGCTCTGTTGTTTACTTGTTTTACGGAACACAATGCACTCCTCCAGTGAGGCAGCTGGCAATTTATATGCCGCCCATCAGCATAACAAGGCTCTCTGTTCTCCAGGGCCTGTCTTGCCTTTCTGGTTTTTACACATTTTCTGGATGTCCCTTTTGACCGGTGGAAAGGGATACTTCTTTGTGGTGCAGATTTGCATTTCCAGCTTGCTTGCTTGGCCAAAAAGGGCGTATGCGTTTTCTCCTGCATATATTCAGGAGAAAATCCATATGCCCTTTTTGGCCAAGTGCATCATTGTCGAAGTTGTGCCCCTCTTCCTGTGCTTTACAGGTGATTCCAACGTACCTCTTGAAATCTGTTTCCTGCTATTCTGCCTCGCTTTCAAGTCTGCCTCGTTGCCTTCCCTCAACAGATTTTGGGCTGATAGTTTTCCTTTATTACTCTGCCAGTTTGTGAATTGCTGTGCCCTTGAGCTCCATTTTTCAAGTCGTTTTTTGTGAGCTGAACGCATGTCCAAAATTTTGGTTCAGGACCTATACTGGTTCACGGTGGGTGGCTGAGACTTTGGTTACTTCTTCTTCCTGCCTGGAAATTAGAGTGACATATGCCCGTCCAAATGCCTAACAGCTACTCTCTCATTGGTTCTCCCTCTACCCTTTCATCCTCTGCCAAATTGGCAACCTGTGAGAACCAGGAGATTAAAGGGGCTGTCTCTCCAAGTTGGGAGATTGATAGTAAAGAAGTTGGAAATTCAAACCGGAGCACCAGGAGGGGGAGTATTCTTTGCGTTTTAGAGACCTTTCGTATTCACAGTGTGTCCATTCTCTAGGTTTCCCGTACATGTTATAGCTGTAGTAATATTCCCTTCAACCTGGAGAGTTGGGACCCATGGAATGGGTGCCATGCATTATTGTTTTAAAGGGTCTGCATTGCTCAACCAATCTCACCAATCCTCTCAGTCCCAAGTGTCCAGCCTTATGCCACATCCAGCTGTCATTATAGACAGGGTCATTCCACGTTTCATCAGAGACCCTAAAGGAATTGTGAAGAAATTCCCTGTTTTTTTGTTTTGTTTTTGAAATTCCTTTTTATAGTGGGTTTGAGCTGATTCTCGCTGCCATGTTTATGCCAGTCTAGACACACTTGATTCCCTTACGGAGACATATCAATACATAGCTTTTAAGATTCTTACTAGTCAGATATATTCCTCTGTGGGAAATATGGGGTTTTGAGTCCCTTTCACTGAGGAAGGTATAGGTAGGTCTTGTCTATTCCATAGTTGGTTTTTGGAACGGTACCTGTGCTTATATCAAACTCTGGTTTTATTCATCACCCCAGCTCTCCTTCCCCCTTAAGCAGGCATAAGAGTGTTTTCTAAATGTGAGACTCTGTTCTCTTTCCTAACTCACTTCATGTGTATTCATGTTTACAGCATCTTCATAAGTGATATCTTATGATAAGCTTCTTTTTCTGTGTGACTTATTTCACTTAGAATCATCGTACCTCAATCCACTCATTTTGCTCCTACTGGTCTTATGACATTGATTTCATGGCTGAGGGATATTCCATCGTACGTAAGTACCACAATTTTTTGAACCATTTTTTATCTTTCTTGGGATATTTCATGTGTACCCAGTTGAAGTTCTGGTAAGCAGTGCAGCCCTAAATTTGAGGGTGGCCCTGTCTTATTGATTTTCAGTTTTCCCAAGGTTTATTCCCTAGACTGGAAGTGCCCTTGGCTCTGTAGCTTGGTTGTTTACTTGTTTTGGGAACACAATGCACTCCTACAGAGAGGCAGTGGGCAATTTACATCCCGCCCATCAGCATAACAAGGCTCCCTGTTCTCCAGGGCCTGTCTTGCCTTTCTTATATTTACACATTTTGTGGATGTCCCTTTTGACCTGTGGGAAGTGATACTTCTTTGTAGTGCAGATTTGCATTGCCTGCTTGCTTGCTTGGCCAAAAAGGGCGTATGCGTTTTCTCCTGCATATATTCAGCAGAAAATGCATATGCCTTTTTGGCCAAGTGCATCATTTTCGAAGTTGTGCCCCTCTTCCTGTGCTTTACTGGTGATTCCAACGTACCTCTTGAAATCTGTTTCCTGCTATTCTGCCTCGCTTTCAAGTCCACCTCGTTGCCTTCCCTCCACAGGTTTTTGGACGATAGTTTTCCTTTATTACTCTGCCAGTTTGTGAATTGCTGTTCCCTTGAGCTCCATTTTTCCACTCGTTTTTTGTGAGCTGAACGCATGGCCAATATTTCGGTTCAGGAACTATACTGGTTCCCGGTGGGTGGCTGAGACTTTGCTTAATTCTTCTTACTGCCGGGAAATTAGAGTGACATATGCCGGTCCAAATGCCTAACAGCTACTCTCTCATTGGTTCTCCCTCTTCCCTTTCATCCTCTGCCAAATTGGCACCCTTTGAGAACCAGGAGGTTAAATGGTCTGTCTCTCCAAGTTGGGAGATTAATAGTAAAACAGTTGTAAAGTCAAACGGGAGCCCCAGGAGAGGGAATATTCGTTGAGTTTTAGAGACCTTTCGTATTCACAGTGTGTCCATTCTCTAGGTTTCCCGTACATGTTATAGCTGTAGTAATATTCCCTTCAACCTGGAGAGTTGGGACCCATGGAATGGGTGCCATGTATTTTTGCTTTAAAGGGTCTGCATTTGCTGACCCAATCTCACCAATCCTCTCAGTCCCAAGTGTCCAGCCTTATGCCACATCCAGCTGTCATTGTAGACAGGGACATTCCAGGCTTCATCAGAGACCCTAAAGGAATTGTAAAGAATGTCCCTGTTTTTTTGATTTGTTTTTGAAATTCCTTTTTTTAGTGGGTTTGAGCTGATTCTCGCTGCCATGTTTATGCCAGTCTAGACACACTTAATTCCCTTACGGAGACATATCAATACATAGGTTTTAAGATTCTTTCTAGTCAGATACATTCCTCTGCGGGAAATATGGGGTTCTGAGTCCCTTTCACTGAGGAAGGTGTAGGTCTTGTCTATTCCATAGTTGGTTTTTGGAACGGTACCTGTGCTTATATCAAACTCTGGTTTTAAGCATCACCCCAGCTCTCCTTCCCCCTTAAGCAGGGATAAGAGTGTTTTCTAAATGTGAGACTCTGTTCTCTTTCCTAACTCAGTTCATGTGTAGCCATGTTTACAGGATCTTCATAAGTGATATCTTATCATAAGCTTCTTTTTCTGTGTGACTTATTTTACTTAGAATCACCGTACCTGAATCCACTCATATTGATGCTACTGGTCTTATGACATTGATTTCATGGCTGAGGGATATTCCATCGTACGTAAGTACCACAGTTTTTTGAACCATTTTTATATTTCCTGGGATATTTCAGGTGTACCCAAGTTGAGGTTCTTGTAAGCTGTGCAGCCCTAAATTTTGGGGTGGCTCTGTCTTATTGATTTTCAGTTTTCCCAAGGTATATTCCCTACACTGGAAGTGCCCTTGGCTCTGTAGCTCTGTTGTTTACTTGTTTTTGGAAACACAATGCACTCCTCCAGTGAGGCAGTTGGCAATTTACATCACACCCATCAGCATAACAAGGCTCCCTGTTCTCCATGGCCTGTCTTGCCTCTCTGTTATTTACATATTTTGTGGATGTCCCTTTTGACTTGTGGGAAGTGATCCTTCTTTGTAGTGCAGATTTGCATTGCCCGCTTGCTTGCTTGGCAAAAATGGCGTATGCGTTTTCTCCTGCATATATTCAGGAGAAAATGCATATGCCCTTTTGGCCAAGTGCATCATTGTCGATGTTGTGCCCCTCTTCCTGTGCTTTACAGAAGATTCCAATGTACCCCTTGAAATCTGTTTCCTGCTATTCGGCCTCACTTTCAAGTCCGGTTCTTTGCCTTCCCTCAACAGATTTCTGGACGATAGTTGGCTTTTATTACTCTGCCAGATTTTGAATTGCTCTGCTGCTGAGCTCCATTTTTCAACTCGTTTTTTTGTGAGCTGAATGCAAGTCCAAATTTTGTTTCAGGACCTATACTGGTTCCCGCTGTGTGGTTGAGACTTTGGTTAATTCTTCTTCCTGCCCGGAAATTAGAGTGACATATGCCCTTCCAATTGCCTAACGGCTACTCTCTCGTTGGTTCTCCCTCTTCCCTTTCATCCTCTGCCAAATTGGCAACCTGTGAGAACCAGGAGTTTAAAGGGGTTGTCTCTCCAGGTTGGGAGATTGATAGTAAAGCTGTTGGAAAGTCAAATTGGCGCACAAGGAGAGGGACTATTCGTTGAGTTTTAGAAACATTTCGTATTCACAATGTGTCCATTCTCTAGGTTTCCCGTACATGATATAGCTGTAGTAATATTCCCATCAACCTAGAGAGTTGGGACCCATGGAATGGGTGCCATGCATTATTGCTTTAAAGGGTCTGCATTTGCTCACCCAATCTCACCAATCCTCTCAGTCCCAAGTGTCCAGCCTTATGACACATCCAGCTGTCATTGTAGACAAGGTCATTCCACGTTTCATCAGAGACCCTGAAGGAATTGTAAAGAATGTCCCTGTTTTTTTGTTTTGTTTTTGAAATTCCTTTTTATAGTGGGTTTGAGATGATTCTCGCTGCCATGTTTATGCCAGTCTAGACACACTTGAATCCCTTATGGATACATATCAATACATAGGTTTTAAGATTCTTACTAGTCAGATATATTCCTCTGTGGGAAATATGGGGTTTTTGAATCCCTTTCACTGAGGAAGGTGTAGGTCTTGTCTATTCCATAGTTGGTTTTTGGATCGGTACCTGTGCTTATATCAAACTCTGGTTTTATTCATCAGCCCACCTCTCCTTCTTCCGTAAGGTGTCATAAGAGTGTTTTCTAAGTGTGAGACTCTGTTCTCTTTCCTAACTCAGTTCATGTGTAGCCATGTTTACAGGATCTTCATAAGTGATATCTTATGATAAGTTTCTTTTTCTGTGTGACTTATTTCACTTAGAATCATCATACCTCAATCCACTCATTTTCCTGCTACTGGTCTTATGACATTGATTTCATGGCTGAGGGATATTCCATCGTACGTAAGTACCACAAATTTTTGAACCATTTTTATATTTCCTGGGATATTTAAGGTGTACCCAAGTTGAGGTTCTTGTAAGCAGTGCAGCCCTAAATTATGGGGTGGCTCTGTCTTATTGATTTTCAGTTTTCACAAGGTATATTCCACAGACTGGAAGTGCCCTTGGATCTGCAGCTCTGTTGTTTACTTGTTTTAGGGAACACAATGCACTCGTCCAGAGAAGCAGTTAGCTATTTACATCCCGCCCATCAGCATAACAGGACTCCATGTTCTCCAGGGCCTGTCTTGCCTTTCTGGTTTTTACCCATTTTGTGGATGTCTGTTTTGACCAGTGGGAAGTGATATTTTCTAGTGCAGATTTGCATTGCCCGTTTCCTTGATTGGCCTAAAAGGTCGTATGTGTTTTCTCCTGAATATATTCTGGAGAAAACGCATACGACCTTTTTGGCCAAGTGCAGCATTGTCGAAGTTGTGCCCCTCTTCCTGTGCTTTAAAGGTGATTCCTACGTACCTCTTGAATTCTGTTTCCTGCTATTGTGCCTCACTTTCATGTCTGCCTCGTTTCCTTCCCTCAACAGATTTTTGGACGATAGTTGCCCTTTATTACACTGCCAGTTTGTGAATTGCCGTGCCCATAAGCTCCACTTTTTAACTCGTTTTTTGTGAGCTGAAGGCAACTCCAATATTTTGGTTCAGGAACTATACTGGTTCCCGGTGGGTGGCTGAGACTTTGGTTAATTATTCTTCCTCCCGGGAAATAAGAGTGACATGTGCCCGTCCAAATGCCTAACAGCTACTCTCTCATTGGTTCTCCCTCTTCCCTTTCATCCTTTGCAAAATTGGCAACGTGTGCGAACCAGGAGTTTAAAAGTGCTGTCTCTCCAAGTTGGGAGATTGATAGAAAAGCAGTTGGAAAGGCAAACCGGAGCACCAGGAGAGGGACTATTCGTTGAGTTTTAGAAACCTTTCGTATTCACACTGTTTCCATTCTCTATGTTTCCCGTACATGTTATAGCTCTAGTAATATTCCCTTCAACCTGGAGAATTGGGACCCATGGAATGTGTGCCATGGATTATTGCTATAAAGGGTCTGCATTTGCTCACCCAATCTCACCAATCCTCTCAGTCCCAAGTGTCCAGCCTTATGCCACATCCAGCTGTCATTGTAGATAGGGTCATTCCAGGGTTCATTAGAGACCATGAAAGAATTGTAAAGAATGTCCCTGTTTTTTTGATTTGTTTTTGAAATTCCTTTTTATAGTGGGTTTGAGCTGATTCTCGCTGCCATGTTTATGCCAGTCTAGACAAACTTGATTCCCTTACGGAGACATATCAATACGTAGGTTTTAAGATTTTTACTAGTCAGATATATTCCTCTGCAGGAAATATGGGGTTTTGAGTCCTTTCACTGAGGAAGGTGTAGGTCTTGTCTATTCCATAGATGGTTTTTGGAACGGTACCTGTGCTTATATCAAACTCTGGTTTTATGCATCACCCCACCTCTCCTTCCCCCTTAAGCAGGCATAAGAGTGTTTTCTAAATGTGAGACTCTGTTCTCTTTCCTAACTCAGTTCATGTGTAGCCATGTTTACAGGATCTTCATAAGTCATATCTTATGATACGTTTCTTTTTCTGTGTGACTTATTTCACTTAGAATCATCGTACATGAATCCACTCATTTTGCTGTTACTGGTCTTATGACATTGATTTCATGGCTGAGGGATATTCCATCGTATGTAAGTAACACAATATTTTTGAACCATTTTTATCTTTCCTGAGATATTTCAGTTGTACCCAAGTTGAGGTTCTTGTAAGCAGTGCAGCCCTAAATTTTGGGGTGGCTCTGTCTTATTGATTTTCAGTTTTCCCAAGGTATATTCCCTAGACTGGAAGTGCCCTTGGCTCTGTAGCTCTGTTGTTTACTTGTTTATGGAACACAATGCAGTGCTCCAGAGAGGCAGTTGGCAATTTACATCCCGCCCATCAGCATAACAAGGCTCCCTGTTCTCCAGGGCCTCTCTTGCCTTTCTGGTTTTTACCCATTTTGTGGATGTCCCTTTTGACCGGTGGAAGTGATACTTCTTTGTAGTGCAGATTTGCATTGCCCGCTTGCGTTCTTGGCCAAAAAGGGGCGTATGCGTTTTCTCCTGAATATATTCAGGAGAAAACGCATACACCCCTTTTTGGCCAAGTGCCTCATTGTCGAAGTTGTGCCCCTCTTCCTGTGCTTTAAAGGCGATTCCAACGTAGCTATTGAAATCTGATTCCTGCCATTGTGCCTCGTTTTCAAGTCCGCCTCGTTGCCTTCCCTCAACAGATTTTTGGAAGATAGTTGTCCTTTATTACTGTGCAAGTTTGTGAATTGCTGTGCCCCTGAGCTGCTTTTTTTAACTCGTTTTTTTGTAGCTGAACGCAAGTCCCAAATTTTGGTTCAGGACCTATACTGGTTCCCGGTAGGTGGCTGAGACTTTGGTCAATACTTCTTCATGCCGGGCAATTAGAATGACATGTGGCCGTCCAAATGCCAAACAGCTACTCTCTCATTTGCTCTCCTTCTTCCCCTTTCATCGTCTGCCAAATTGGCAACCTGTTTGAACCAGGAGGTTAAACGGGCTGTCTCTCCAAGTTGGGTGATTGATAGAAAAGCAGTTGGAAATTCAAACTGGAGCACCAGGAGAGAGAGTATTAGGTGAGTTTTAGAAACCTTTCGTATTCACAGTGTGTCCATTCTCTAGGTTTCCCGTACATATTATAACTGTAGTAATATTCACTTCAACCTGGATAGTTGGGACGCATGAAATGGGTGTCACACATTATTGCTTTAAACGGTCTGTGTTTGCTCACCCAATCTCACCAATCCTCTCAGTCCCAAATGGCCAGTCTTATGACACATCCAGCTGTCATTGTAGATAGGGTCATTCCAGGTTTCATCAGAGACCCTGAAGGAATTGTAAAGAATTTCCTTTTTTTTTCTGAAATTCCTTTTAATAGTGGGTTTGAGATGATTCTCACTGCCATGTTTATGCCAGTCTAGACACTCTTGATTCCCTTAAGGAGACATACCAATACATAGGTTTTAAGATTCTTCCTAGTCAGATATATTCCTCTGCAGGAAGTATGGGTTGTTGAATACCTTTCACTGAGGAAGGTGTAGATATTGTCTATTCTGTATTTCGTTTTTGGAACGGTGCCTGTTCTAATATTAAACTCTGGTTTTATGCAACACACCACCTCTCCTTCCCCCTTAAGCAGGCATAAGAGTGTTTTCTAAATGTGAGTCTCTGTTCTCTTTCCTAACTCAGTTCATGTGTAGCCATGTTTGCAGGATCTTCATAAGTGATATCTTATCATACGTTTCTTTTTCTGTGTGACTTATTTCACTTAGAATTATCAAACCTGAATCCACTCATTTTGCTGCTACTGGTCTTATGACATTGATTTCATGGCTGAGGGATATTCCATCGTACCTAAGTAGCACAATTTTTTGAACCATTTTTATCTTTCCTGGGATATTTAAGGTGTACCCAAGTTGAGGTTCCTGTAAGCAGTGCAGCCCTAAATTTTGGGGTGGCTCTGACTTATTGATTTTCAGTTTCCCAAGGTTTATTCCCCAGACTGGAAGTGCCCTTGGCTCTGTAGCTCTGTTGTTTACTTGTTTTAGGTAACACAATGCACACCTCCAGAGAGGCAGTTGGCAATTTACATCCCGCCCATCAGCATAACAAGGCTCCCATTTCTCCAGGGCCTGTCTTGCCTTTCTGGTTTTTATCCATTTTGTGGATGCACCTTTTGACTGGTGGGAAGTGATACTTCTTTCTAGTGCAGATTTGCATTGCCCGCTTGCTTGCTGCGCCAAAAAGGGCGTATGCGCTTCCTCCTGAATATATTCAGGAAAAAACGCATACGCCCATTTTGGCCAAGTGCATCATTGTCGAAGTTGTGCCCCTCTTCCTGTGCTTTAAAGGCGATTCCAACGTACCTATTGAAATCTGTTTCCTGCTATTCTGTCTCGCTTTCAAGTCCCCCTCGTTGCCTTCCCTCAACAGATTTTTGGACGATAGTTGTCCTTTATTACTCTGCCAGTTTGTGAAGTGCTGTGCCCCTGAGGTCCATTTTTTAACTCGTTTTTTGTGAGCTGAACACAAGTCCAGAATTTTGGTTCAGGACCTATACTGATTCCCGGTGGGTGGCTGAGACTTTGGTTAATTCTTCTTCCTCCCAGGATATAAGAGTGACATGTGCCCGTCCAAATGCCTAACTGTTTCTCTCTCATTGGTTCTCCCTCTTCCCTTTCATCCTCTGCCAAATTGGAAACTTGTGTTATTCAGGAGGTTAAAGGGGCTGTCTCTCCAAGTTGGGAGATTGATAGTAAAGCAGTTGGAAAATCAAACTGGAGCACCAGGAGAGGGACAATTAGTTGAGTTTTAGAAACCTTTCGTATACACAGTGTGTCCATTCTCTAGGTTTCCCGTACATGTTATAGCTGTAGTAATATTCCCTTCAACCTGGAGAGTTTGGAACCATGGAATGGAGGCCACGCATTATTGCTTTAAGCGGTCTCTGTTTGCTCACCCAGTCTCACCAATCCTCTCAGTCCCAAGTATCCAGCCTTATGCCACATCAAGCTGTAGTTGTAGACAGGGTCATTCCAGGTTTCATCAGAGACCCTCAAGGAATTGTAAAGAATTTCCCTGTTTTGTTGTTTTGTTTTTGAAATTGCTTTTTATAGTGGGTTTGAGCTGATTCTCACTGCTGTGTTTATGCCAGTCTAGACACACTTGATTCGCTTACAGAGACATATCAATACATAGGTTTTAAGATTCTTACTAGTCAGATATATTCCTCTGCGGAAAATATGCGGTTTTGAGTCCCATTCCCCGAGTAAGGTGTAGATCTTGTCTATTCCATAGTTTGTTTCTGGAACGGTACCTGTGCTTATATGAAACTCTGGTTTTATGCATCACCCCACCACTCCTTCCCCCTTAAGCAGGCATAAGAGTGTTTTCTAAATGTGAGACTGTGTTCTCTTCCCTCACTCAGTTCATATGTAGCCATGTTTACAGGATCTCCTTAAGTGATATCTTATGATAAGCTTCTTTTTCTTTGTGACTTATTTCACTTAGAATCCTCATACCTGAATCCACTCATTTTGCTGCTGCTGGTCTTATGACATTGATTTCATGGCTGAGGGATATTCAATCGTACGAAAGTACCACAATTTTTTGAACCATTTTTATCTTTCCTGGGATACTTAAGGTGTACCCAAGTTGAGGTTCTTGTAAGCAGTGCAGCCCTGAATTTTGGGTGGCTATGTCTTATTGATTTTCAGTTTCCCATGGTATATTCCCTAGACTGGAAGTGTCCTTGGCTCTGTAACTCTGTTATTTACTTGTTTTAGGGAACACAATGCACTCCTCCGAGGCAGTAGGCAATTTATATCCCGACCATCAGCATAACAAGGCTCCCTGTTCTCCAGGGCCTGTCTTTCCTTTATGGCTTTTAACCATTTTGTGGATGTCCCTTTTGACCGGGGGGAAGTGATACTTCTTTGTAGTGCAGATTTTTGTTTCCCGCTTTCTTGCTTGGCCAAAAAGGGCGTATGCATTTTCTCCTGAATATATTCAGGAGAAAACACATAAGCCCTTTTTGGCCAAGGGCATCATTGTCGAAGTTGTGCCCCTCTTCCTGTGCTTTAAAGGCGATTCCAACGTACCTATTGAAATCTGTTTCCTGCTATTCTGCCTCACTTTCAAGTCCGCCTAGTTTCCTTCCCTCAACAGATTTTTGGACGATAGTTGCCCTTTATTGCTCTGCCAGGTTGTGAATTGCTGTGCCCCTAAGCTGCATTTTTCAACTCGTTTTTGTGAGCTGAACGCAAGTCCAATATTTTGGTTGAGGTCCTAAACTGTTTCCCGGTGGGTGGCTGAAACTTTGGTTAATTCTTCTTCCTCCCGGGAAATAAGAGTGACACGTGCCCGTCCAAATGCCTAACAGCTACTCTCTCATTGGTTCTCCCTCTTCCCTTTCATCCTCGGCCAAATTGGCAACCTGTGCGAACCCAGAGGCTAAGGGGCTGTCTCTCCCAGTTGGGAGATTGATAGTAAAGAAGTTGGAAAGTCAAACGGGGGCACCAAGAGAGTGACATTTTGTTGAGTTTTAGAGACGTTTCATATTCAGAGTGTGTCCATATTCTATGTTTCCTGTACATGTTATTGCTGTAGTAATATTCCCTTCAACCTGGAGACATGGGACCCATGGAATGGGTGCCATGCATTATTGCTTTAAAGGTTCTGTATTTGCTCCCCCAGTCTCACCAATCCTCTCAGTCCTATGTGTCCAGACTTATGCCACCTCCAGCTGTCGTTGTAGGTATGGTCATTCCAGGTTTCATCAGAGACCCTGAAAGATTGTAAAGAATTTCCCTGTTTTTTTTGTTTTGTTTTTGAAATTCCTTTTTATAGTGGTTATGAGCTTATTCTCGCTGCCATATTTATGCCAGGCTAGAAACACTTGATTCCCTTATGGAGACATATCAATACATAAGTATTAAGATTCTTACTAGTCAGATATATTCATCTGCGGGAAATATGGGGTTTTGAGTCCCTTTCACTGAGGAAGGTGTAGGTCTTTTCTATTCCATAGTTGATTTTTGGAACGGTACGTGGGCTTATATCAAACTCTGGTTTTATGCATCACCCCACCTCTCCTTCCCCCTTAAGCAGGCATAAGAGTGTTTTCTAAATGTGAGACTCTGTTCTATTTCCTAACTCAGTTCATGTGTAGCCATGTTTACAGGATCTTCCTAAGTGATATCTTATGATAAGTTTCTTTTTCTGTGTGACTTATTTCACTTAGAATCATCGTACCTGAATCCACTCATTTTGCTGCTACTGGTCTTATGACATTGATTTCATGGCTGAGGGATATTCCATCGTACGTAAGTACAACAATTTTTTGAATGATTTTTATCTTTCCTGGGATATTTAAGGTGTACCCAAGTTGAGGTTCTTGTAAGCAGTGCAGCCCTAAATTTTGGAGTGGCTCTGTCTTATTGATTTTCAGTTTTCCCAAGGTATATTCCCTAGACTGAAAGTGCCCTTGGCTCTGTAGCTCTGTTGTTTACTTGTTTTAGGGAACACAATGCACTCCTTCAGAGAGGCAGTTGGCAATTTTCATTACGCCCATCAGCATAACAAGGCTCCCTGTTGTCCAGTGCCTGTCTTGACTTTCTGGTTTTTTCACATTTTGTGGATGTCCCTTTTGACTGGTCGGAAGTGATACTCCTTAGTAGTGAAGATTTGCATTGCCCGCTTGCTTGCTTTGCCAAAAAGGGCCTATGTGTTTTCTCCTGAATATATTCAGGAGGAAACGCATATGCCCTTTTTGGTCAAGTGCATCACTGTCGAAGTTGTGCCCCTCTTCCTGTGCTTTAAAGGCTATTCCAACCTATCTCTTGAAAGCTGTTTCCTGCAATTCTGCCTCGCTTTCAAGTCTGTCTCGTTGTCTTCCCTCAACAGATTTTTGGACGATAGCTGTCCTTTACTATTCTGCCAGTTTGTGAATTTTTGTGCCCCTGAGCTCCGTTTTTCAACTCGTTTTTTGTGAGCTGAAGGCAAGTCCATAATTTTGGTTCAGGACCTATACTGGTTCACTGTGGGTGGCTGAGACTTTGGTTACTTCTTCTTCCTGCCGGGAAATTAGAGTGACATGTGCCCGTCCAAATGCCTAACAACTACTCTCTCATTGGTTCTCCTTCTTCCCATTCATCCTCTGCCAAATTGGCAAGCTGTGTACCAGGAGGTTAAAGGTGCTGTCTCTCCAAGTGGGGAGATTGTTAGTAAAGCAGTTGTTAAGTCAAACCGGAGCACCAGGAGAGGGACTATTAATTGAGTTTTAGAAATCTTTCGTATTCACTGTGTGTCCATTCTCTAGGTTTCCCGTACATGTTATAGCTGTAGTAATATCGACTTCAACCTGGAGAATTGGGACCCATGGAATGGGTGCCATGCATTATTTCTTTAAAGGGTCTACATTTGCTCACCCAATCTCACCAATCCTCTCAGTCCCAAGTGTCCAGCCTTATGCCACATCCAGCTCTCATTGTAGATAGGGTTATTCCAGGTTTCATCCGCGACCCTGAAGGTATTGTGTAAGAAATTTTCTGTTTTATGTTTTGTTTTGAAATTCATTTTTATATTGGGTTTGAGCTGATTCTCACTGCCATGTTTATGTCGTTCTAGACACACTTAGTTACCTTACAGAGACATATCAATACATAGGTTTTAAAATTCTCACTAGTCATATATATTTCTCTGCGGGGAATAGGGATGTTGAGTTCCGTTCTCTTAGGAAGGAGTAGGGATTGTCTCTTTTGTTTTTGGATTATGGAACGGTACCTCTGCTAATATCAAACTTTTATTTTGTACATCTCCACACCTCTCTTTCCCCTTAAGCAAGCGTTAGAGTGTTTTCTAAATCTGAGACTCTGTTCTCTTCCCTAAATCAGTTCATATGTAGCCATGTTTACATTCCCTTCATAATTGATATCTTATGTCAGAATGCACCATGGCCCTTGTCATAATAATGCTCCATGACCCCTGTCATCACAGTGATCCATGCCCTGGTTATCAAAATGCTCCTTGTCCCTTGTCATCAAAATTCTCCACGTCCTTGTCATCACAATGCTACATGACACTTCTCATCAAAATGTTACATGCTCTTGTCATCACAATTCTCCATGCTCTTGACATTGCAATGCTCCATGCACTTGTCATCACAATGCTCCATGCCCTTGTCATCACAATGCTCCATGCCTTTGTCATCACATTGCTCCATGACCCCTGTCATCACATTGCTCCCTGACACCTGTCATCACAATGCTTCTATCCCCTTGTCATTACAGTGCTCCATGATGCTCGACATCACAATTACCCAAGGTCATCTCATCACAATGCTCCACGGTTTTGCCATCACCATGCTCCATGCCTTGTCATCTCAAAGCTCAATGTCCCTTGTCCTCACAATTCTCCACGTCCTTGTCATTACAATGCTCCATGGCACTTCCCATCACAATGTTATATGCTCTTGTCATCACAATACTCCATGCACTTGTCATCGCAATGCTCCATGACCCCTGTCATAGGAAGCTCCATGCGCTTTTCATCAAAATGTTTCACGACAAGGACATTAAAATTCTCAATGGACCTTGATATCACAATGCTCCATGCCCTTGTCATCACACTGCTCCTTTATTTTGTCACAACAATCCTCCATAAAAATTGGCATCACAATGCTCCATGTTATTTTCATCAAACTGGAACATGACGTATTTCATCAAAATGCTCCCTGACACCTTTCTTCACAATAATCCATGACATTGTCATCACAGTGCTCCATGACCTTCTCGTCAAAATGTGCCATGCCCATACTTATCACAATAATCCAAGAAACTTGTCAGACCAATGCTCCATGCCAATTTTCATCACAATGCTCCATGAACGCTGTCATCACAATGCACCATGCCCATCATCATAATGCTTCATGCTATTGTCATCACAATGATATCTAAATGATCCATGACATCTGTCATCACCATGTTGCAAACACTTGTGATCACAATGTCCCATAACACTTGTCATCACAATGCACCATGACTTTTGTCAGCACAATGCTCAATACCCTTGTCAACACAATACACTCTGACTACTGACCTCAGTATGCACCATGCACTTTTTCAAGACAAGGCTCCATGGCTTATTCATCACAATGCCCCATGGCGTTTTCATCACAATACATCATGCCATTGTCATCAAAATACACCACAAGCTTGTCATCAGATTGCTCCATGACCCTTGTCATCACAATTCTCCATGCACTTGTCAGAACAATGCTCCCTGACCCTTATCATCACAATGATCCAAGCCATTGTCATCACAATCGGCCATTACATATGTCATCACAATGCTACCTGACACGTGTCTTTACAATACTGCATGACCTGGTCATCACAATGCTCCATGCCACTTTCATCACAATGCGCCATTCCAACTGTCATCACAATAATCCATGAAACTTATTAGACCAATGTTCCATGCCATTGTCATCACAACGCTCCATGCCCTTGTTATCACAATGCTCCATGGCCCCGTCATCACAATGCTCCGTGACTCCAGTCATCACAGTGCTTCATGAATTTTGTCATCAAAATGGTCCATGCCCTCGTCATCAACAGTCTCTGTGACCTTTTTAACCACAATGCTCCATGAACTTTTCATCACAATGCTCTTTGACCCTTGTCATCACAGTGCTCCATGCGCTTGTCAGCACAATGCTCCATGACACAAGTCATCACAATGCACCATGCGCTTGTCATCACAGTGCTCGACAAGCTTGTCATCACAATGCTCCTTAAAATTTGTCATCACAATGCTCCATGCACTTCTCATCAAAATGCTCTCTCACCACTGATATCACAATGCTACATCACTACTGTCACAATACTCCCTCACCCCTGTCATCACAATGTTCCATGACTCCTGTCATCACAATGCTTCATGCACCTATCATCACAATGTTCGATGACCCCTGACATCACAGTGTTCCATAACACCTGTCATCAAAATGTTCCATGACACTTTTCATCAAATTGCTCCATGACCCTGTCATCAGAATGCTCCCTGCCTTTCTCATCACAATGAACAACGCCCTTGCCATCTAAATGCTCCATGACATTTGTCATCACAAAGATCCATGACCCTTTGCATGACAATGTCCTATGTCATTGTCATCACAATGCTCCATGAACGCTCTCATCACATTGCTCCATGCCATTGTCTTAACAAAGCTCCATGACACATGTCATCAGAATGCTCCATGGCCTTCTCATCACAATGCTCCATGCCCTTGCCATCACAATGCTCCATTACCCCAGTCATAACAATGCTCCATGACCACTGCCATCACGATGTTCCATGGCCTTGTCATCACAAAGCTCCATGACCCTTCTCATCACAATGCTCCAAGAACCCTGTAATCACAATGCTCTATGCCCTTTTTCATCTCAATGATCCATGAACCCTGTCATCACAGTGGACCATGCCCATCATCATAATGCTTCATGTTATTGTCATCACAATGAAATCAAAATGCTCCATGACCTCTGTCATAACAATGCTCCAAACCCTTGTGATCACAATATTCCCTATCACTTGTCATCACAATGCCCCATGACACTCGTCATCACAATTATCAATGGTCTTCTCATCACAATGCTCAATACACTTGTCATCAAAATGCTCCCTGACACTTGTTGTCTGTATGCTCCTTGAACCCTGTCATGACAAGGCTCCATGCCTTTTTCATCACAATGATCCATGCCCTTTTCATCACAGTGCTCCAAGACCCATGTAATCACAATGCTCCATGCCCTTGTCATCACAAAGCTCAATGACGCATGCCATCAGTATGCTCCTTGGTCTTCTACTCACAATGCTCCATGCCCTTGTTATCACAATGTGCCAAGACCCCTCTAATCACAATGCTCCATGCCCCTTTTCATCAGTATGCTCCATGAGAATTGTCATCACAAAGCTCCATGGTTTTGCCATCACAGTGCTCCAGGACCTTGTCATCACAATGCTTCTCGACCTTGTCATGAAAATTTTCAATGGCCCTTGTCATCATAATGCTCCAAGCCCTAATCATCGAAATGCTCCATTATAGTTGTCATCACAATTCTCCATTACATTTTGCATCACAATGCTCCATGCCATTGTAATCGCAATGGACCTTGACATATGTCATCACAATGCTCCCTGACACCTGTCTTCACAATACTCCATGACGTTCTCATCAAAATGCTCCAGGCCCTGGTCATCACAATGCACAATGCCCACTGTCATCACAATAATCTATGAAACTTGTCAGACCAATGCTCCATGCCCCTGTCATCACAATGCTCCATGCCCTTGTCATCACAAAGCTACATGACCCCTGTCTTCACAATGCTCCCTGACTCCAGTCATCATAATGTTTCATAACGTTTGTCATCACAATGGTCCATGCCCGCGTCATCACAAGGCTCTGTGACCTTTGTAACCACAATGCTCCCTGAAATTTTCATCACAATTCTCTGTGACCCTTGTCATCATAATGCTCCATGTATTTTTCAGAACAATTCTCCATGACCATAGACATGACAGGGTGCCACGTGCATTTCATCACAACGGTCCACAACTTTGTCACTGCAATGCTCCCTAAAACTTGTAATCACAATGCTCCATGCACTTCTCATCAAAATGCTCTCTCACCAGAGATATCACAATGTTCCATCACTAGTCGTCACAATACTCCCTCACCCCTGTAATCACAATGTTCCATTACCCTGTCATCACAATGCTACATCCCCTTATCATCACAATGTTCCATGACCCCTGACATCACAATGTTCCATAACCCCTGTCATCAAAATGCTCCATGACCTTTGTCATCATAAAGATCCATGACACTTGGCATCACAATGCTCCATGTCACTGTCATGACAATGCTCCATGATTGCTCTCATCACATTGCTCCATGCCCATGTCTTCACAAAGCTCCATGACACATGTCATCAGAATGCTCCATGGCCTTCTCATCACAATGCTCCATGCCCTTGCCATCACAATGCTCCATTACCCCAGTAATAACAATGTTCCATGACCTCTGCCATCACGATGTTCCATGGCCTTGTCATCACAAAGCTGATTGACCCTTCTCATCACAATGCTCCAAGAACCCTGTAATCACAATGCTCTATGCCCCTTTTCATCTCAATGATCCATGAACCCTGTCATCACAATTCACCATGCCCATCATCATAATGCTTCATGCTATTGTCATCACAATGAAATCAAAATGCTCCATGACCTCTGTCATAACAATGCTCCAAACCCTTGTGATCACAACATTGCATAACACTTGTCATCACAATGCCCCATGATTCGTGTCATCACAATTATCAATGGTCTTCTCATCACAATGCTCCATGACAATTGTCATCACAATGCTCAATATACTTGTCATCAAAATGCTCCCTGACACTTGTTGTCTGTATGCTCCTTGAACCCTGTCATGACAAGGCCTCATGCCATTTTCAGCACAATGATCCATGCCCTTTTCATCGCAATGCTCCAAGACCCATGTAATTACAATGCTCGTTGCCTTTGTCATCACAAAGCTCAATGACGCATGCCATCACAATGCTCCTTGGTTTTCGCCTCACAATGTTCCATGCCCTTGTCATCACCATGTTCCAAGACCCCTTTAATAACAATGCTCCATGCCCGTTTTCATCAGTATGCTCCAGGAGAATTGCCATCACAAGGCTCCATTGTTTTTTCATCACAATGCTCAAGGACCTTGTCATCACAATGCTTCTCGACCTTGTCAAGAAAATTTTCAATGGCCCTTGTCTTCATAATGCTCCATGCCCTAATCATCACAATGCTCCATTATATTTGTCAAAACAATTCTCCATTAAATTTTGCATCACAATGCTCCATGCCATTGTCATCGCAATGGACCATGACATATGTCATCACAATGCTCCCTGACACCTGTCTTCACAGTACTCCATGACCTTCTCATCACAGTGCTCCATGCCCTTGTCGTCACAATGCACCATGCCCACTGTCATCACAATAATCTATAAAACTTGTCAGAGCAATGCTCCATGCCCCTGTCATCACAATGCTCCATGCCCTTGTCATCACAATGCTCCATGACCCCTGTCATCACAATGCTCCATGACTCCAGTCATCACAATGTTTCATAACGTTTTTCATCACAATGGTCCATGCCCACGTCATCACAAGTCTCTGTGACCTTTGTAACCACAATGCTCCATAAATTTTCATCACAATTCTCTGTGACCATTCTCATCACAATGCTCCATGTCTTTGTCAGAATAATGCTCCATGACCATTGTCATCACAATGTGCCACACGCATTTCATAACAACGGTTCACAACTTTGTCATCGCAATGCTCCATTAACCTTGTAATCACAATGGTCCATGCACTTCTCATCAAAATGCTCTTTCACAAGAGATATCACAATGTACCATCACTAGTCATCACAATACTCCCTCACCCCTGTAATCACAATGTTCCATGACACTGTCATCCCACTGCTACATCCCCTTTTCATCACAATGTTCCATGTCCCCTGCCATTACAATATTCCATAACACCTGTCATCAAAATTCTCCATGAACATTTCATCCCAAAGCTCCAAGACCCCTGATATCACAATGTTCCTTTACACTTTTAATCAAATTGCTGCATGACCCGGTTATCAGTATGCTTCCTGCCCTTCTCATCATAATGCACCATGCCCTTGTCATCAAAATGCTCCATGACTTCTCATCACAAAGTTCCATGAACCTTGGCATCACAATGCTCCATGTCATTGTCATCACAGTGCTCCATGAATCTTCTCATCACATTGTTCCATGTCCTTGTCATCACAAAGCTCCATGACACTTGTCATCACAATGCTCGATGCCCTTCTCATCACAATGCTCCATACCATTGTCATTACAATCCTGCATGACCCATGTATCACAGTGTTCTGTGCCCTTGTCATCACAATGCTCCATGCCAACTCTCATGACAATAATCCATGAAACATTTCAGACCAAAGTTCCATGGCTTTCTCATCAAAATTCTCCATTACCCCTGTCATAACAATGCACCATGGCCCTTGCCATCACAATATTCCACGGCCTAGTCATCACAAGGTTCCATGACACTTGTCATCACAATGCTCAAGACCCCTGAAATCACAATGCTCCATGCCCTTGTCATCACAAAGCTCCATGATGCATGTCATCAGAATGTTCCAGGGCCTTCTCATCACAATGCTCCATGCCCTTGTCATCACAATGTTCCAAGACCCTTGTAATCACAATGCTCCATGCCCCTTTTCATCTCAATGTTCCATGAACCCTGTCATCACAATGCACCATGCCCATCATCATAATGCTTCAGGCTATTATTATCACAATGAAATCAATATTCTCCATGACCTCTGTCATCATAATGCTCCAAACCCTTGTGATCACAATGTTCCATAACACTTACCATCACAACACCCCATGACGCTCATCATCACAATTATCCACGATCTTCTCATCACAGTGCTCCATGATTTTGTCATCACAATGCTCAATACACTTGTCATCACAATGCTGCCTGACACTTGTCGTCGTATGCTCCTTGATCCCTGTCATGACAAGGCTCCATGCCTTTTTCATAACAATGATCCATGCCATTTTCATCACAATGCTCCAAGATCCCTGTAATCACAATGCTCCATGCCCTTGTCATCACAAAACTCCATGACGCATGTCATCAGAATGCTCCATAGCCTTCTCATCACAATGCTCCATGCCCTAGTCATCACAATGCTCCAAGACCCCTGTAATCACAATGCTCCAGTCCCCTTTTCATCAGAATGCTCCATGAGACTTGTCATCACAAGTCGCCATGTACTTCTCTTCACAATGCTCCAGGACATTGTCATCACCATGCTCCATTCCCTTTTCATCACAATGCTCCATGACCCCTGTCATCACAATAATCCATGAACATTTTCAGCCCAGTGCTCCACGATCTACTCATCACAATGCTCCATGGCCAATATCATCACAATGCTCCATGACCACTGTTAACACAACACTCCATGACACATGACAACACAATGATCCGGGACTCTTTTCATCACAATGCTGCATTCCCTAGTCCTCACAAAGCTCCATGACCCCTGTCATCAAAACACTCCATGAACATTTTCAGCCCAGTGCTCCATGACCCTTGTCATCACAATGATCCATGCCCATGTCATCCCAATGCTCCATGACCCTTGTATTTACAATGCTCAATGCCTTTTTCAGCAAAATGCTACATGACCTTGTCATTACAATGCTGTATGCGCTTGTCATCACAATATTCCTGAAACTTGGGATCACATTGCTTCATGCCCTTGTCATCACAATGCTCCATGCTCCTTGAAATCAAAATGATCCATGACCTCTGTCCTCACAATGCTCCAAACACTTGTGATAACAATGTTCCATAACACTTGTCATCACAACGCTCATGATGCCTGTCATCACAATACTCCATGCACTTTTCATCCCAATGCTCCATGACATTTGTCATCACAATTCTCAATACACTTGTCATCACAATGCTCCCTGACACTTGTCATCAGAATGCTCCTTGAACCCTGTCACGAAAAGGCTCCATGCGATTTTCATCACAACACTCTAAGCCGTTTCCATCACAATGCTCCCTGCCATTGTCATCAAAACACTCCACAAGCTTGTCATCATAATGCTCCATGACCATTGTCATCACAGTTCTCCATGCACTTCTCAGCACAATGCTCCCTGACCCTTTTCATTACAATGCACCAAGCCATTGTCATCACAATGTTCCATTACCTTTGTCATCAGAACCCTCCATGACATTTGTCATCACAATGCTCCATGCCATTGTCATCACACTGGGCCATTACATATATCATCATAATGCTCCCTGACACCAGTCTTCACAATACTGCATGACCTGGTCATCACAATGCTCCATGACGTAGTCATCACAATGTGCCATTCAAACTGTCATCGCAATAATCAATGAAACTTATTAGACCAATGTTCCATGCACTTGTCATCACAATGCTCCATGCCCTTGTTATCACAATGCTCCATGACCCCTGTCATCACAATGATCCGTCATTCCAGTCATCACAATGCTTCATGACCTTTGTCATCACAATGTTCCATGCCCTCGTCATCAACAGTCTCTGTGACCTTTTTAACCACAAAGCTCCATGAACTTTTCATCACAATGCTCTTTGACCTTTGTCATCACAATGCTCCATGTGCTTGTCAGCACAATGCTCCATGACACATGTCATCACAATGCACCATACGCTTGTCATCACAGTGCTCTACAATCTTGTCATCACAATGCTCCATAAAATTTGTCATCACAATGCTCCATGCACTTCTCATCACAATGCTCTCTCACCACTGATATCACAATGCTACATCACTATTTGTCACAATACTCCCTCACCCCTGTCATCACAATGTTCCATGACTCCTGTCATCACAATGCTACATGCATTTATCATCACAATGTTCGATGACCCCTGACATCACAATGTTCCATAACACCTGTCATCAAAATGTTCCATGACACTTTTCATCAAATTGCTCCATGACCCTGTCATCACAATGCTCCCTGCCCTTCTCATCACAATGCACTACGCACTTGCTATCAAAATTCTCCATGAGTTTTTTCATCACAAAGATCCCTGACCTTTGGCCTCACAATGCTCCATGTCGTTGTCATCACAATGCTCCCTGAACGCTCTCATCACATTGTTCCATGCCCTTGTCTTCACGAAGCTCCATGACACATGTCATCAGAATGCTCCATGGCCTTCTCATCACAATGCTCCACGCCCTTGCCATCAGAATGCTCCATTACACCTGACATAACAATGCTCCATGACCCCTGCCATCACGATGTTACATATCCTTGTCATCACAAACCTCCATGACCCTTCTCATCACAATGCTCCAAGAACCCTGTAATCACAATGCTCTATGCCACTTTTCATCTCAATGATCCATGAACCCTGTAATCACAATGCACCATGCCCATCATCATAATTCTTCATGCTATTGTCATCACAATGAAATCAGAATGCTCCATGACCTCTGTCATAACAATGCTCCAAACCCTTGTGATCACAATATTCCATATCACTTGTCATCATAATGCCCCATGATGCTCGTTATCACATTTATCAATGGTCTTCTCATCTCAATGCTCCACGACCTTTGTCCTCACAGTGCTCAATACACTTGTCATCAAAATGCTCCCTGACACTTGTTGTCTGTATGCTCCTTGAATCCTGTCATGACAAGGCTCCATGCCTTTTTCATCACAATGATCCATGTCATTTTCATCACAATGCTCCAAGACACATATAATCTCAATGCTCCATGCTCTTGTCATCACAAAGATCAATGACGCAGGCCATCAGAATGCTCCTTGGACTTCTCCTCACAATGCTCCATGCCCATGTCATCACAATGTTCCAAAACCCCTGTAATCACCAGGCTCCCTGCTCTTGTCATCAAAAAACTCCATGACGCATGTCATCAGAATGCTTCATGGCCTTCTCATCACAATGCTCCATGCCCTAGTCATCACAATGCTCCAAGACCCCTGTAATCACAATGCTCCATGCCCCATTTCATCAGAATGCTCCATGAGACTTGTCGTCACAAGTCTCCATGGTCTTCTCATCACAATGCTCCAGGACCTTGTAATCACGATGCTCCATTCCTTTGTCATCACAATGCTCCATGACCCCTCTCATCACAATACTCCATGAACATTTTCAGCCCAATGCTCCACGACCTACTCATCACAATGCTCCATGGCCAATATCATCAAAATGCTCCATGACCACTGTCATCACAACACTCCATGACACCTGACAACACAATGATACGGGACTATTGTCATCAAAATGCTCCATTCCCTAGTCATCACAATGCTCCATGACACCTGTCATCACAACACTCCATGAACATTTTCAGCCCAGTGCTCCATGACACTTGTCATCACAATGATCCATGCCCTTGTCATCCCAATGCTCCATGACCTCTGTATTCACAATGCTCCGTGACGCTTGTCATCACAGTGCTCCATGACACCTGTCATCAGAATGCTCCATGCCTTTGTCAGCAAAAAGCTACATGACCTTGTCATTACAATGCTCTATGCACTTGTTATCACAGTACTCCATTTCCATTGTCATCACAATCCTCCATGAACTTTGGGATCCCATTGCTTCATGCCCTTGTCATCACAATGCTCCATGCTCCTTGAAATCAAAATGATCCATGACCTCTCTCATCACAATGCTCCAAACCCTCGTGATCACAGTGTTGCATAACACTTGTCATCACAACGCTCCATGATGCCTGTCATCACAATACTGCATGCCCTTTTCATCACAATGCTCCATGACCTTTTTCCTCACAATTTTCAATACACTTGTCATCACAATGCTCCCTGACACTTGTTGTCAGAATGCTCCTTGAACCCTGTCACGAAAAGGCTCCATGCCTTTTTTTTAATTTTTTGCCTTATAACAAATTTAATCAGTTATACATATACATATGTTTTCATATCCCCTCCCTTTTGCGTCTCCCTCCCATCCTCCCTATCCCACCCCTCCAGGCGGTCACAAAGCACCGAGCTGATCTCCCTGTGCTCTGTGGCTGCTTCCCACTAGCTGTCTACCTTACATTTGGTAGTGTATATATGTCGATGCCACTCTTTCACTTTGTCACAGCTTACCCTTCCCCCTCCCCATATCCTCAAGTCCATTCCCTAGTAGGTCTGTGTCTTTATTCCTGTCTTAACCCTATGTTCTTCATGACATATTTTTTCTTAAATTCCATATATATGTGTTAGCATACAGTATTTGTCTTTCTCTTTCTGACTTACTTCACTCTGTATGAAAGACCCTAGGTCCATCCACCTCATTACAAATAGCTCAATTTCATTTCTTTTTATGGCTGAGTAATATTCCATTGTATATATGTGCCACATCTTCTTTATCCATTCATCCGATGATGGACACTTAGGTTGTTTCCATCTCCGGGCTATTGTAAATAGGGCTGCTATGAACATTTTGGTACATGTCTCTTTTTGAATTATGGTTTTCTCAGGGTATATGCCTAGTAGTGGGATTGCTGGGTCATATGGTAGTTCTATTTGTAGTTTTTTAAGGAACCTCCATACCGTTCTCCATAGCGGCTGTACCAGTTCACATTCCCACCAGCAGTGCAAGAGTGTTCCCTTTTCTCCACACCCTCTCCAGCATTTATTGTTTCTAGATTTTTTGATGATGGCCATTCTGACTGGTGTGAGATGATATCTCATTGTAGTTTTGATTTGCATTTCTCTAATGAGTAAAGATGTTGAGCATCCTTTCATGTGTTTGTTGGCAGTCTGTATATCTTCTGTGGAGAAATGTCTATTTAGGTCTTCTGCCCATTTTTGGATTGGGTTGTTTGTTTTTTTGCTATTGAGCTGCATGAGCTGCTTATAAATTTTGGAGATTAATCCTTTGTCAGTTGCTTCATTTGCAAATATTTTCTCCCATTCTGAGGGTTGTCTTTTGGGCTTGTTTATGGTTTCCTTTGCTGTGCAAAAGCTTTGAAGTTTCATTAGGTCCCATGTGTTTATTTTTGTCTTTATTTCCATTTCTCTAGGAGGTGGGTCAAAAAGGATCTTGCTGTGATTTATGTCATAGAGTGTTCTGCCTATGTTTTCCTCTAAGAGTTTGATAGTGTCTGGCCTTACATTTAGGTCTTTAATCCATTTTGAGCTTATTTTTGTGTATGGTGTTAGGGAGTGATCTAATCTCATAATTTTACATGTCCCTATCCAGTTTTCCCAGCACCACTTATTGAAGAGACTGGCCTTTCTCCACTGTACATTCCTGCCTCCTTTATCAAAGATAAGGTGACCATATGTCCATGGGTTTAACTCTGGGCTTTCTATCCTGTTCCATTGATACTTTTCATCAAATTGCTCCATGACCCTGTCATCACAATGCTCCCTGCCCTTCTCATCAAAATGCACATCGCCCTTGTCATCAAAATCCTCCATGACCTTTGTCATCACAAAAATCCATGACCCTTGGCATCACAATGATCCATGTCATTTTCATCACAATGCTCCATGCACGCATTCATCACATTGCTCAATGCCCTTGTCATCACAAAGCTCCATGACACATGTCATCAGAATGTTCCATGGCCTTCTCATCACAATGTTCCATGCCCTTGCCATCACAATGCTCCATTACCCCTGTCATAACAATGCCCCATGACCCCTGCCATCACGATGTTCCATGGCCTTGTCATCACAAGGCTCCATGACACTTCTCATCACAATACTCCAAGAACCCTGTAATCACAATGCTCTATGCCCCTTTTCATCTCAATGATCCATGAACCCTGTCATCACAATGCACCATGCCCATCATCATAATGCTTCATGCTATTGTCATCACAATGAAATCAAAATGCTCCATGACCTCTGTCATAACAATGTTCCAAACCCTTGTGATCACAATATTCCATAACACTTGTCATCACAATGCCCCATGACGCTCGTCATCACAATTATCCATGGTCTTCTCATCACAAAGCTCCATGAATTTTGTCATCACAATGCTCAATACACTTGTCATCAAAATACTCCCTGACACTTGTTGTCTGTATGCTCCTTGAACCCTGTCATGACAAGGCTCCATGCCTTTTTCATCACAATGCCCCATGCCGTTTTCATCACAATGCTCCATGCCATTGTCATCAAAGTACTCCACAAGCTTGTCATCAGAGTGCTCCATGATCCTTGTCATCAAAATTCTCCATGCATTTGTCAGCACAATGCTCCCTGACCCTTGTCATCACAATGCTCCAAGCCATTGTCATCACAGTGCTCCATTACATTTGTCATCAGAATCCTCCATGACACTTGGCATCACAATGCTCCATGCCATTGTCATCACAATGCGCCATTCCAACTGTCATCGCAATAATCCATGAAACTTATTAGACAAATGTTCCATGCTCTTGTCATCACAATGATCCATGCCCTAGTTATCACAATGCTCCATGACCCATGTCATCACAATTCTCCGTGACTCCAGGCATCACAATGCTTCATGACCTTTGTCATCACAATGGTCCATGCCCTCGTAATCAACATTCTCCGTGACATTTTTAACCACAATGCTCCATGAATTTTCATCACAATGCTCTTTGACCCTTGTCATCACAATGCTCCATGCGCTTGTCATCACAATGCTCCATTCCACATGTCATCACAATGCTCCATGACCCCTGTCATCACAATGCTCCGTGACTCCAGTCATCTCAATGCTTCATAACGTTTGTCATCACAGTGGTCCATGCCTGCGTCATCACAAGTCTCTGTTACCTTTTTAACCACAATCCAACATGAACTTTTCATCACAATTCTCTGTGACACTTTTCATTACAATGCTCCATATCTTTGTCCAAACAATGCTCCATGACCATTGTGTTTACAAAGTGCCACGTGCATTTCATCACAGCAGTCCACAACCTTGTCATGGCAATGCTCCTTAAACCTTGTAATCACAATGCTCCATGCACTTCTCATCAAAATGCTCTCTCACCAGAGATATCACAGTGTTCCATCAGGATTCATCACAATACTCCCTCACCCCGGTAATCACAATGTTCCATGACCCTGTCATCACACTGCTACATCCCCGTATCATCACAATATTCCATGACCCCTGTCATCAAAATGCTCCATTACCCTTTTCATCCCAAAGCTCCAACACACCTGACATCACAATGTTCTATAACCACTGCCATCAAAATATTCCATTACAATTTTCATCAAATTGCTGCATGACCTGGTCAACAAAATGCTCCCTGCTCTTTTCATCACAATGCACCATGCCATTGTCATCAAAATGCTCCATGAGTTGTCATCACAAAGCTCCATGACCCTTGGCATCACAATGCTCCATATCATTGTCATCACGATGCTCCATGAACACTCTCAGTACATTGCTCAATGCACTTGTCATCACAAAGCTCCATGACACTTGTCATCCCAATGCCCGATGCCCTTGTCATCACAATGCTCCATGCCATTGTCATTACAATCCTGCATTACTCATGCCTCATAGTATTCCGTACCCTTGTCATCAGAGTGCTCCACGCCCACTCTCATCACAATAATCCATGAAACATTTCAGACCAAAGTTCCATGACCTTCTCATCACAATGCTCCATTACTTCTGTCATAACAATGCACCATGACCACTTCCATCACAATGTTCCACGGCCTAGTCATCACAAGGTTCCATGACACTTGTCATCACAATTCTGAAGACTTTGTAATCACAATGCTCCATGCCCTTGTCATCACAAAACTCCATGACGCATGTCATCAGAATGTTCCATGGCCTCCTCATCACAAGGCTCCATGCCCTTGTCATCACAATGCTCCACGACCCCTGTAAACACAATGATCCATGAAGCTTTTCAGCTCAATGCTCCATGAACTCTGTCATCACAATGCACCATGCCCATCATCATAATGCTTCAGGCTATTGTCATCACAATGAAATCAATATTCTCCATGACCTCTGTCATCATAATGCTCCAAACCCTTGTGATCACAATGTTCCATAACACTTATCATCACAACACCCCATGACGCTCATCATCACAGTTATCCATGGTCTTCTCATCAAAATGCTCCATGATCTTTGTCATCACAATGCTCCCTGACACTTGTCATCAGTATGCTCCTTGAACCCTGTCATGACAAGTCTCCATGCCTTTTTCATCACAAAGATCAATGCCCTTTTCATGACAATGCTCCAAGATCCCTGTAATCACAATGCTCCATGCCCTTGTCATTAAAAAACTCCAGGACGCATGTCATCAGAATGCTCCATGGCCTTCTCATCACAATGCTCCATGCCCTTGTCATCACAATGCTCCAAGACACCAGTAATCACAATGTTCCATGCCCCTTTTCATCAGAATGCTTCATGAGACTTGTCATCACAAGTCTCCATGGTCTTCTCAACACAATGCCCCAGCACCTTGTCATCACCATGCTCCATTCCCTTGTCATCACAAAGCTTCATGAACCCTGTCATCACAATAATCCATGAACATTTTCAGCCCAATGCTCCACGACCTACTCATCATAATGTTCCATTATATTTGTCAAAATAATTCTCCATTACATTTGGCATCACAATGATCCATGCCATTGTCATCGCAATGGACCATGACATATGTCATCACAATGCTCCCTGACACCTGTCTTCACTATACTCCATGACCTTCTCATCACAATGCTCCATGACCTTGTCGTCACAATGCACTATGCCCACTGTCATCACAGTAATCTATAAAATTGTCAGACTAATGATCCATGCCCCTGTCATCACAATGCTCCATGCCCTTGTCATCACAATGCTCCATGACCACTGGCATCACAATGCCCCGTGACTCCAGTCATCTCAATGCTTAATAACTTTTGTCATCACAGTGGTCCATGCCCGCGCCATCACAAGGCTCTGTGACCTTTGTAACCACAATGATCCATAACATTTCATCACAATTCTCTGTGACCATTCTCATCACAATGCTCCATGTCTTTGTCAGAACAATGCACCATGACCATTGTCATCACAATGTGCCACACGCATTTCATCACAACGGTCCACAATTTGTCATCGCAATGCTCCATTAACCTTTTAATCACAATGGTCCATGCACTTCTCATCAAAATGCTCTCTCACCAGAAATATCACAATATTCCATCACTAGTCATCACAATACTCCCTCACCCCTGTAATCACAGTGTTCCATTACCCTGGCATCACAATGCTACAGCCCCTTATCATCACAATGTTCCATGACCCCTGACATCACAACGTTCCATAACCCCTGTCATCAAAATGCTCCATGACCCTTTTCATCCCAAAGCTCCAAGACCCCTGACATCACAATGTTCTATAACCGCTGCCATCAAAATGTTCCATTACACTATTCATCAAATTGCTGCATGACCCGGTCATCAAATTGCTCCCTGCCCTTCTCATCATAATTCACCATGCCCTTGGCATCAAAATGCTCCATGACTTGTCATCACAAAGCTCCATAACCCTTGGCATCACAGTGCTCCATGTCATTGTCATCACAGTGATCCATGAAACTTCTCATCATATTGTTCCATGCCCTTGTCATCACAAAGCTCCATGACACTTGTCATCACAATGCTCGATGCCCTTCTCATCACAATGATCCATGCCCTTGTCATTACAATCCTGCATGACCCATATATCACAGTGTTATGTGCCCTAGTCATCACAATGCTCCATGCCCACTCTCATCACAATAATCCATGAAACATTTCAGACCAATGTTCCAGGCCTTTCTCATCAAAATGCTCCATTAAACCTGTCATAAGAATGCACCATGACCCTTTCCATCACAATATTCCACGGCCTAATCATCACAAGGTTCCATAACACTTGTCATCACAATGCTCAAGACCCCTGAAATCACAATGCTCCATGCCCTTGTCATCACAAAGCTCCATGACGCATGTTATCAGAATATTCCATGGCTTTCTCATCACAATGCTCCATGCCCCTTTTCATCTCAATGCTCCATGAACCCTGCCATCACAATGCACCATGCCCATCATCATAATGCTTCAGGCTATTTTCATCACAATGAAATCAATATTCTCCATGACCTCTGTCATCATAATGCTCCAAACACTTGGGATCACAATGTTCCATAACACTTATCATCACAACACACCATTACGCTCATCATCACAATTATCCATGGTCTTCTCATCACAATGCTCCATGATCTTTGTCATCACAATGCTCAATACACTTGTCATCAAAATGCTCCCTGACACTTGTTGTCTGTATGCTCCTTGAATCCTGTCATGACAAGGCTCCATGCCTTTTTCATCACAATGATCCATGTCCTTTTCATCACAATGCTCCAAGACACATGTAATCTCAATGCTCCATGCCCTTGTCATCACAAAGCTCAATGATGCAGGCCATCAGAGTGCTCCATGGTCTTCTCCTTACAATGATCCATGCCCTTGTCATCACAATTTTCCAAGACCCGTGTAATCACAATGCTCCATGCCCTTGTCATCAAAAAACTCCATGACGCATGTCATCAGAATGCTCCATGGCCTACTCATCACAATGCTCCATGCCCAAGTCATCACAATGCTCCAAGATACCTGTAATCACAATGCTCCATGCCTCTTTTCAACAGAATGCTCCATGAGACTTGTCATCACAAGTCTCCATGGTCATCTCATCACAATGCTCCAGTACCTTGTCATCACCATGCTCCATTCCCTTGTCATCACAATGCTCCATAACACCTGTCATCACAATACTCCATGAATATTTTCAGCCAAATGCTCCAAGACCTTCTATTCACAATGCTCCATGGCAAATATCATCAAAATGCTCCATGACCACTGTCATCAGAACACTCCATGACACCTGACAACACAATGATCTGGGACTCTTGTCATCACAATGCTCCATCCCCTAGACTTCACAATGCTCCATGACCCCTGTCATCACAACACTCCATGAACATATTCAGCCCAGTGCTCCATGAACCTTGTCATCCCAATGCTCCATGACCCCTGTATTCACAATGCTCCGTGACGCTTGTAATCACCGTGCTCCATGACACCTGTCATCACAATGCTCCATGCCTTTGTCAGCAAAATGCTACATGACCTTGTCATTACAATGCTCTATATGCTTGTCATCACAATACTCCATTTCCATTGTCATCACAATCCTCCATGAACCTTGGGATCCCATTGCTTCATGCCCTTCTCATCACAATGCTCCATGCTCCTTGAAATCAAAATGATCCATGACCCCTCTCATCACAATGCTCCAAACACTTGTGATCACAATGTTCCATAACACTTGTCGTCACAATGCTCCATGATGCCTGTCATCACAATACTCCATGCCCTTTTCATCACAATGCTCCATGACATTTGTCATCACAATTCTCAATACACTTGTCATCACAATGCTCCCTGACACTTGTCATTAGAATGCTCCTTGAACCCTGTCACTAAAAGGATCCATTCGATTTTCATCACAATGCCCTAAGCCGTTTTCATCACAATGCTCCATGCCATTGTCATCAAAACACTCCACAAGCTTCTCATCATAATGCTCCATGACCATTGTCATCACAATTCTCCATGCACTTGTCAGCACAATGCTCCCTGACACTTGTCATCACAATGCACCAAGCAATTGTCATCACAATGCTCCATTACCTTTGTCATCAGAATCCTCCATGACATTTGTCATCACAATGCTCCATGCCATTGTCATCACACTGGGCCATTACATATATCATCACAATGCTCCCTGACACCAGTCTTCACAATACCGCATGACCTGGTCATCACAATGCTCCATGACATTGTCAGCACAATGCACCATTCCAAATGCCATCGCAATAATCCATGAAACATATTAGACCAATGTACCATGACCTTGTCATCACAATGCTCCATGCCCTTGTTATCACAATGCTTAATGACCCCTGTCATAACAATGCTCCGTGACTCCAGTCATCAAAATGCTTCATGACCTTCGTCATCACAATGGTCAATGCCCTCATCATAAACAATCTCTGTGACCTTTTTAACCACAATGCTCCATGAACATTTCATCACAATGCTCTTTGACACTTGTCATCACAAAGCTCCATGTGCTTGTCAGCACAAGGTTCCATGACACATGTCATCACAATGCACCATGAGCTTGTCATCACAGTGCTCCACAATCTTGTCATCACAATGCTCCATGTACTTCTCATCAAAATGCTCTCTCACCACTGATATCACAATGCTACATCACTATTTGTCACAATACTCCCTCACCCCGTCATCAAAATGTGCCATGACTCCTGTCATCACAATGCTACATGCACTTATCATCACAATGTTCGATGACCCCTGACATCACAATGTTCCATAACACCTGTCATCAAAATGTTCCATGACACTTTTCATCAAATTGCTCCATGACCCTGTCATCACAATGCTCCCTGCCTTTCTCATCACAATGCACAGCGCCCTTGCCAACAAAATGCTCCATGACCTTTGTCATCACAAAGATCCATGACCCTTGGCATCACAATGCTCCATGTCATTGTCATCACAATGCTCCATGAACGCTCTCATCACATTGCTCCATGCCCTTGTCTTCACAAAGCTCCCTGACACATGTCATCAGAATGCTCCATGGCCTTCTCATCACAATGCTCTGTGCCTTTGCCATCACAATGCTCCATTACAGCATTCATAACAATGCTCCATGACACCTGCCATCACGATGTTCCATGGCCTTGTCATCACAAAGCTCCATGACCCTTCTCATCACAATGCTCCAAGAACCCTGTAATCACAATGCTCTATGCCGCTTTTCACCTCAGTGATCCATGAACACTGTCATCACAATGCACCATGCCCATCATCATAATGCTTCATGCTATTGTCATCACAATGAAATCAAAATGCTCCATGACCTCTGTCATAACAATGCTCCAAACCCTTGAGATCACAATATTCCATAACACTTGTCATCACAATGCCCCATGACGCGTGTCATCACAATTATCAAGGTTCTTCTCGTCACAATGCTCCATGACCTTTGTCATCACAATGCTCAATACACTTGTCATCAAATGCTCCCTGACACTTGTTGTCTGTATGCTCCTTGAACCCTGTCATGACAAGGCTCCATGCCTTTTTCTTCAAAATCATCCATGCCCTTTTCATCACAATGCCCCAAACCCATGAAATCACAATGCTCGATATCCTTGTCATCACAAATCTCATTGACGCATGCCATCATAATGCTCCTTGGTCTTCTCCTCACAATGCTCCATGCCCTTGTCATCACCGTGTTCCAAGACCACAGTAATCACAATGATCCATGCCCCTTTTCATCAGTATGCTCCATGAGACGTGTCATCACAAGGCTCCATGGATTTGTCATCACAATGCTCCAGGAACTTATCATCACAATGCTTCCCGACCTTGTCATGAAAATTTTTAATGGCCCTTGTCATCATAATGCTCCAAGCCCTAATCATCACAATGGTCCATTATATTTGTCATCACAATTCTCCATTATATTTTGCATCACAATGCTCGATGCCATTGTCATCGCAATGGACCATGACATATGTCATCACAATGCTCCCTTACACTTGTCTTCACAATACTCCATGCCCTTGTCATCACAATGCTCCATGCCCTTGTCATCACAATGCACCATGTCTACTGTCATCACAATAATCTATGAAACTTGTCAGACCAATGCTCCATGCCCCTGTCATCACAATGCTCCATGCCCTTGTCATCACAATGCTCCATGAACCCTGTCATCACAATGCTCCGTGACTCCAGTCATCACAATGTTTCATAACGTTTGTCATCACAATGGTCCATGCTCGTGTCATCAAAAGGCCCTTTGACATTTGTAACCACAATGCTCCATGAACTTTTCATCACAATTCTCTGTGACCCTTGTCATCACAATGCTCCATGTCTTTGTCAGAACAATGCTCCATGACCATTGTCATCACAATGTGCCACGCGCATTTCATCACAACTGTCCACAACTTTGTCATTGTAATGCTCCATAAACCTTGTAATCACAATGCTCCATGCACTTCTCATCAAAATGCTCTCTCTCCAGAGATAGCACAATGTTCCATCACTAGCCATCACAATACTCCCTCACCCCTGTAATCACAATGTTCCATGACACTGTCATCACAATGCTACATCCACTTATCATCACAATGTTCCATGACCCCTGCCATCACAATGTTCCATAACACCTGTCATCAAAATGCTCCATGACCCTTTTCATCCCAAAGCTCAAAGACCCCTGACATCACAATATTCTATAACCCCTGCCATCAAAATGTTCCATTACACTTTTTATCAAATTGCTGCATGACCCGGTCATCAAAATGCTCCGTGTCCTTGTCATCACAATGCACCATGCGCTTGTCATCAAAATGCTCCAAGACTTGTCATCACAAAGCTCCATGACCTTTGGAATCACAATGCTCAATGTCATTGTCATCACAATGCTCCATGAAACCTCTCATCACATTGCTCCATGCCCTTCTCATCACAATGCTCCATGCCCTTGTCATGACAATCCTGCAGGACCCATGTATCACAGTGTTCTGTGCCCTTGTCATCACAGTGCTCCATGCCCACTCTCATCACAATAATCCATGAAATATTTCAGACCAATGTTCCATGCCCACTCTCATCAAAATTCTCCATTACCCCTGTCATAACAATGCACCATGAGCCTTGCCATCACGATGTTCCACGGCCTAGTCATCACAAGGTTCCATGACACTTGTCATCACAATGCTCAAGACCCCTGAAATCACAATGCTCCATGACCATGTCATCACAAAGCTCCATGATGCATGTCATCAGAATGTTCCATGGCCTTCTCGTCAAAATGCTCCGTGAACTTGTCATCACAATGCTCCAACACCCTTGTAATCACAATGCTCCATGCCCCTTTTCATCTCAATGCTCCATGAACCCTGTCTTCACAATGCACCATGCCCATCATCATAATGCTTCAGCATATTGTCATCACAATGAAATCAATATTCTCCATGACCTCTGTCATCATAATGCTCCAAACACTTGTGATCACAATGTTCCATAACACTTATCATCACAACACCCCATTACGATCATCATCACAATTAACCATGGCCTTCTCATAACAATGCTCCATGATCTTTGTCTTCACAATGCTCAATACACTTGTCATCACAATGCTCCCTGACACTTGTTGTCAGTATGCTCCTGGAACCCTGTCATGACAAGGCTCCATGCCTTTTTCATCACAATGATCCATGCCCTTTTCATCACAATGCTCTAAGATCCATGTAATCACAATGCTCCATGCCCTTGTCATCACAAATCTCAATGACGCATGCCCTCAGAATGCTCCTTGGACTTCTCCTCACAATGCTCCATGCCCTTGTCATCACAATGTTCCAAGATCCCTGTAATCACAATGCTCCATGCCCCTTTTCATCAGTATGCTCCATGAGACTTGTCATCACAAGGCTCCATGGTTTTGTCATCACAATGCTCTAGGACCTTGTCATCCCAATGCTTTACGACCTTGTCATGAAAATTTTCAATGGCCCTTGTCATCATAATGCTCCAAGCCCTATCCATCACAATGCTCCATTATATTTGTCATCACAATGCTCCATTACATTTGGCATCACAATGCTCCCTGCCATTGTCATCACAATGGACCACGACATATGTCACCACAATGCTCCCTGACACCTGTCTTCACAATACTCCATGACCTTCTCATCACAATGCTCCATGCCCTTGTTATCCCAATGCACCATGGACACTCTCATCACAATAATTTATGAAACTTGTCAGACCAATGCTCCATGCCCCTTTCATCACAGTGCTCCATGCCCTTGTCATTACAATGCTCCATGACCCCTGTCATCACAAAGCTCCGTGACTCCATTCATCACAATGCTTCAAAACGTTTGTCATCACAATGGTCCATGCCCGCGTCATCACAAGGCTCAGTGACATTTGTAACCGCAATGCTCCATGAACTTTTCATCACAATGTTCCGTGACCCTTGTCATCACAATGCTCCATGCCTTTGTCAGAACAATGTTCCATGACCCTTGTCATCACAATGTGCCACGCGCTTTTTGTCACAACATTTGACAACCTTGTCATTGCAATGCTCCAAAAAACTTGTAATCACAATGCTCCATGGCTTTCTCATCACAATGCTCCATGCCCTTGTCATTACAATCCTGCATGACCCATGTATCACAGTGTTATGTACCCTTGTCCTCACAATGCTGCATGCCCACTCTCATCACATTAATCTATGAAATATTTCAGAACAATGTTCCATGCCCTTCTCATTAAAATGCTCAATTAACCCTGTCATAACAATGCACCCTGACACCTGCCATCACAATGATCCACGGCCTAGTCGTCACAAGGTTCCATGACACTTGTCATCACAGTGCTCAAGACCCCTGAAATCACAATGCTCCATGCCCTTGTCATCACAAAGCTCCATGACGCATATCATCAGAATATTCCATGGCCATCATCATAATGCTTCAGGCTATTGTCATCAAAATGAAATCAAAATTCTCCATGACCTCTGTCATCATAATGCTCCAAACCCTTGTGATCACAATGTCCCATAACACTTATCATCACAACACACCGTGACGCTCATCATCACTATTATCCATGGTCTTCTCATCACAATGCTCCATTACCTTTGTCATCAGAATCCTCCATGACACTTGGCATCACAATGCTCCATGCCATTGTCATCACAATGGGGTATTACATATGTCATCACAATGCTCCCTGACACCTGTCTTCACAATACTGCATGACCTGGTCATCACAATGCTCCATGCCCTTGTCATCACAATATGCCATTCCAACTCTCATCGCAATAATCCATGAAACTTATTAGACCAGTGCTCCATGCCCTTGTCATCACAATGCTTCATGCCCTTGTTATCACATTGCTCCATGACCCCTGTCATCACTATGATCCGTGACTTCATTCATCACAATGCTTCATGACCTTTGTCATCTCAATGGTCCATGGCCTCATCGTCAACAGTCACTGTGACCATTTTAACCACAATGCTCCATGAACTTTTCATCACAATGCTCTTTGACCCTTGTCATCACAATCCTCTATGCCTTTCTCATCACAATGCTCCATGACCCTTGTCATCACAATGCTCCATGCACTTGTCAGCACATTGCTCCATGACACATGTCATCAAAATGAACCATGCGCTTGTCATCACAGTGCTCCACAATCTTGTCATCACAATGCTCCATAAAATTTGTCATCAAAATGCTCCATGCACTTCTCATCAAAATGCTCTCTCACCACTGATATCACAATGTTACATCACTATTCGTCACAATACTCCCTTACCCCTGTCATCACAACGTTCCATGACACCTGTCATCACAATGCTACATGCATTTATCATCACAATGTTCGATGACCCCTGACATCACAATGTTCCATAACCCCTGCCATCAAAATGCTCCCAAAACATTTTCATCTAAATGCTCCATGACCCCTGGCATCACAATGTTCCATAACCACTCTCATCAAAATGTTCCATGACACTTTTCATCAAATTGCTCCAAAACCCTGTCATCACAATGCTCCCTGCCCTTCTCATCACAATGCACAACGCCCTTGTCATCAAAATCCTCCATGACCTTTGTCATCACAAAAATCCATGACTCTTGTCATCACAATGATCCATGTCATTGTCATCACAATGCTCCATGCACGCATTCATCACATTGCTCAATGCCCTTGTCATCACAAAGCTCCATGGCACATGTCATCAGAATGCTCCATGGCCTTCTCATCACAATCCTCCATGCCATTGCCATCACTATGCTCCATTACCCCTGTCATAACAATGCTCCATGACCCCTGCCATCACGATGTTCCATGGCCTTGTCATCACAAGGCTCCATGACCCTTCTCATCACAATGCTCCAAGACCCCTGAAATCACAATGTTCCATGACCCCTCTCATCACAATGCTACATCCCGTTATCATCACAATGTTCCATGACCCCTGACATCACAATGTTCCACAACCCTTGTCATCAAAATGCTCCATGACCATTTTCATCCCAAAGATCCATGACCCCTGACATCACAATGTTCTATAACCCCTGCCATCAAAATGTTCCATTACAATTTTCATCAAATTTCTGCATGACCCTGTCATCAAAATGCTCCCTGCCCTTCTCATCACAATGCAACACGCCCTTGTCATCAAAATGCTCCGTGACTTTTGTCATCACAAAGCTCCATGACCCTTGACATCACAATGCTCCATGTCATTGTCATCATAATGCTCTTTGAACCCTCTCATCACATTGCTCCATGCCCTTGTCATCACAAAGCTCCATGACACTTGTCATCACAATGCTCGATGCACTTCTCATCACAATGCTCCATGCCCTTGTCATTACAATCCTCTATGACCATTGTATCACAGTGTTCCGTGCTCTTGTCATCACAATGCTCCATGCCCACTCTCATCACAATAATCCATGAAATATTTCACACCAATGCTTCCTGTCCTTCTCATCACAATGCTCCATTACACCTGTCATAACAATGTTCCATGGCCCCTGCCGTCACAATGATCCACGGCCTTGTCATTCACAAGGCCTCATGACACTTGTCATCACAATGTTCCAAGACCCCTGTAATCACAATGCTCCATGCCCTTGTCATCACAAAGCTTCATGACGCATGTCATCAGAATGTTCCATGGACTTCTCATCACAATGCTCCATGCCCATTTCATCTCAATGCTCCAAGACACTTGTTATCACAATGATCCATGCCCCTTTTCATCTCAAAGCTTCATGAATACTATCATCACAATGCACCATGCCCATTATCATAATGCTTCAGGCTATTTCCATCACAATGAAAGCAAAATGCTCCATGACCTCTGTCATCACAATGCTCCAAACCGTTGGGATCACAATGTTCCATAACACTTCTCATCACAACACCCCATGATGCTCATAATCAAAATTATCCATGGTCTTCTCATCACTATGTTCCATAACCTTTGTCATCACAGTGCTCAATTCAGTTGTCATCACAATGCTCCCTGACACTTGTTGTCAGTATGCTCCTTGAACACTGTCATGAAAAGGCTCCATACGTTTTTCATCACAATGCTCTATGCCCTTTTCATCACAATGCTCCAAGACAACTTTAATCACAATGCTCCATGCACTTGTCATCACAGTGCTCCATGATGCATTCATCAGAATGCTCCATGGCCTTCTCTTCACAATGCTCCATGCCCCTGTCATCACAATGCTCCAAGACCCCTGTAATCAGAGTGCTCCATGCCGCTTGTCATTTTAGCGCTCCATGACGCTCGTCATCACAATTATCCATGGTCTTCTCATCACAATGCTCCACGGTCTTGCCATCACAATGCTCCATGCCCTGGTCATCACAATGCTCCATGTTCCCTGTCATCACAATTCTCCACGTTCTTGGCATCACTATGTTCCATGACACTTCCCATCACAGTGTTAAATGCTTTGTCATCACAATACTCCACAAGCTTGTCATCAGAATACTCCATGAGCCTTGTCATCACAATGATCCATGACCCCTGTCATCACAATGCTCCATGAGACGTATCATCACAATGTTCCATGCCCCTTGTCATTACAATGCTCCATGATGCTCGTCAACAGAATTATCCATGGTCTTCTCATCACAGTGCTCCACGGTCTTGCCATCACAATGCTCCATGCCCTGGTCATCACAATGCTCCATGTCCCTTGTCATCACAATTCTGCACGTCCTTGTCATCACAATGCTCCATGACAGTTCTCATCACAATGTTACATGCTCTTGTCATCACAATTCTCCATGCACTTGTCATCACAATGCCCCATGACCACTGTCATAGCAAGCTCCTTGCCTTTGTCATCACAATGCTTCACGACCTTTTCATCAAAATTCTCTATGGCCGTTGTAATCACAGTGCTCCATGTCCTTGTCATCACAATGATCCATTACCTTTGTCATAACAATCCTCCATAACACTTGGCATCACAATGCTCCATGCCATTGTCATCACAATGGAACATGAAATATGCCATCACAATGCTCCCTGACACCTGTCTTCACAATACTCCATGACCTTGTCATCACAATGCTCCATGCCCTTTTCATCACAATGTGCCATGCCCACTGTCAACACAATTATCCATGAAACTTGTCAGACCAATGCTCAATGCTCCTGTCATCACAATGCTATCTGACGCCAGTCATCACAATGCTCCGTGTGTCCCGTCATCACAAGGAGCCATGACCTGTGTCATCACAATGGTCAATGCCCTCATCATCACAAGGCTCTGTGAAATTTGTCACCACAATGCTCCATGAACTTTACATCACAATGCTCAATGTCATTGTCATCACAATGCTCCATGAACGCTCTCATCACATTGCTCCATGCCCTTGTCTTCACATAGCTCCATGACACATGTCATCAGAATGCTCCATGGCCTTCTCATCACAATGTTCCATGCCCTTGCCATCACAATGCTCCTTTACCACTGTCACAACAATGCTCCATGACCTCTGCCATCACGATGTTCCATGGCCTTGTCATCACAAGGCTCCATGACCCTTCTCATCACAATGCTCCAAGACCCCTGTAATCACAATGCTCCATGCCCCTTTTCATCTCAATGATCCATGAACCCTGTCATCACAATGCACCATGCCCATCATCAAAATGCTTCATGCTATTGTCATCACAATGAAATCAAAATGCTCCATGACCTCTGTCATCACAATGATCCAAATCCTTGTGATCAAAATGTTCCATAACACTTATCATCACAACGCCCCATGACGCTCATCATCACAATTATCCATGGACTTCTCATCAGAATGCTCCATGACCTTTGTCATCACAATGCTCAATACACTTGTCATCACAATGCTCCCTGACACTTGTTGTCAGTATGCTCCTTGAACCCTGTCATGACAAGTCTCCATGCCTTTTTCATCACAATGTTCCATGCCCTTGTCATCACAAAGCTCCATGATGCAAGTCATCAGAAAGCTCCATGGCCATCTCATCCCAATGTTCCATGCCCTTGTCATCACAATGCTCCAAGACCCCTGTAATCACAATGCTCCATGCCCCTTTTCATCAGAATATTCCATCAGACTTGTCATCACAAGTCTCCATGGTCTTCTCATCACAATGCTCCAGTACCTTGTCATCACAAGCCTCCATGGCCCCTGTCATCAAAATACTCCATGAACATTTTCAGCCCATTGCTCCTCGACCTTCTCATCACAATGCTCCATGACCCCTGTCATCACAATGCACCATTACCCCTGTCATCACAACCATCCATGAACCCTGACAACACAATGATCCACGACTCTTGTCATCAGAATGCTCCATGCCCTTGTCATCCCAATGCTCCATGACCCCTGTGATCACAATGCTCCGTGACGCTTGTCATCACAGTGCTCCATGAACCTTGTCATCACAATGCTCCATGCCTTTTTCAGCAATATGCTACATAATCTTGTTGTCACAATGCTCCATGCGCTTGTCATCACAATCCTTCATGACACTTTGGATCATATTTCTTCATGCCCTTGTCATCTCCCTCTTGCCTTTCTGGTTTTCACAGCTTTTCGGATGTCGCTTTTCACCCGTGGGAAGTGACAATTCTTTGTAGTGTGGATTTGCATTACACGCTTGCTTCATTGTCCAAAAAGTTCGTATGCGTTTTCTCCTGAATATATTCAGGAGAAAAGGCATACGCCCTTTTTGGCCAAGTGCATCATTGTCAAAGTTGTGATTCTTTTCCTGTGCTTTAAAGGCGATTCCAATTTACCTCTTGAAATATGTTTTGTGCAATTCTGCCTCATTTTCAAGTCAGCTTCGTTGCCTTCCCTCAACAGATTTTTGGGAAGACAGTAGTAATTTATAACTGTAGGTTTGTGAATTGCTGTGCCCGTGACCTCCAATTTTCAAATCCCATTTTTGGGAGCTGACCGCAAATCCACAATTTTGCTTCAGGACATATACTTGTTCCAGGGGTGACTATACTGTTCCCTGCGGGTGGCTGAGGCTTTGGTTAATTCTTCTTCCTGACGGGAATTTAGAGTGACATGTGCCCGTCCAAATGCCTACATCTACTCTCTGATTGGTTCTCCCTCTTCCCTTTCATCCTCTGCACAATTAGCAAACTGTGCGAACCAGGAGGTTATAGGGGCTGGCTCTCCTAAGTTGGGAGATTGATAGTAAAGCAGTTGGAATGCCAAACTGGAGCACAAGGATAGGAAAAATTAGGAGACTTTTAAAAACCTTTCACCATCACAGGGTGTCCATTCTCTAGGTTTCCCATACATGTTATAACTGTAGTGATATTCCCTTCTACCTGGAGATTTGGGATCCATGGAATGGTGGCATGCATTACTACTTTAAAGGGTCTGCATTTTCTCTCCCAATCTCACCAGTCCTCTCAGTCCCAAGTGTCCAGCGTTATGTCTCATCCAGCTGTCATTGCAGATAGGGTCATTCCCGGTTTCATCAGAACCCCTGAAGGAATTGTGTAAGAATTTTGCTGTTTTTTTGTTTGTTTTTGAAATTCATTTTTATAATGGGGTTGAGCTGATTTTCACTGACGTGTTTATGCTGGTCTAGACACACTTGATTCCCTTATGGAGACAAATCAATACATAGGTTTTAAGATTCTCACTAGTCAGATATATTCCTCTGCGGGGAATAGGGGTTTTGAGTCCCGTTCACTGAGGAAGGGGTAGGTCTCGTCTATTCTCTATTTGGTTTATGGAATGGTACCTGTGCTAATATCAAACACTGGTTTTATGCATCACCCCACCTCTCCTTTCCCATTAAACAGGCATAAGAATGTTTTCTAAATGTGAGACTCTGTTCTCTTTCTTAATTCAGTTCATGTGTTGTGATGTTGACATTCCCTCTGTAAGTGATATCTTATGAATAGATTCTTTTTCTGTGTGACTAATTTCACTTAGATTCATCATACCTAAATCCACTCTTTATGCTGCTACTGGCCTTATGACATTGATTTCACGTCTGAGTGATATTCTGTTGTACAAAGTTACTACAAGTTATTTACGCATTTCTCTTTTTCCTGGGATATTTTAGGTGTACCGAAGTTGAGGTTCTTGTATGCAGAGCAGCCCTAAACTTTGGGGTGCCTGTGTCTTGTCGATATTTAGTCTTCCCAAGTTATACGTCCATGAGTTGAAGTCCCCTTTGCTCGGGGGCTTTGTATTTAAATGTTTTAGGAAACAGCATACACTTCTTCAGAGTGGCTCTTGGATATTTATACCCCACCCATCAGCGTGACTAGGCTCCCTGTTCTCCATGGCCTCTCCAGCATTTCTGGTTTGTACATATTTTTTGGATGGCCTTTCTAAGCAGTGGACATTGATACTTTGTTGTGCGGATTTGCATTTCCCGCTTGCTTGGTTGGCCAAAATCTCTGTATGTGTTTTTTTCTTGAAGATATTCACGAAGAAAATGCATACACCCTTTTGCCCTACTGCATCATTTGAGAAATTCTGCTGCTTTTCATATGCTTTAAATGTGAGTACAATCTACCTTTTGAAATCTGTTTCCTGCAATTCTGCCTCTCATTCAGATCCTCTTTTTTGCCTTACCTGAATATACTTTTGGACGTTGGTTATCATTTATATCTTTGAAGGTCTTTGAATTGTCTGCTCCTGAGCTCCATTTTGCACCTCGCATTTTTTGTGAGCTGGCCGCCAAACCTTTGGATTGCTTCTGGCCCTTTTCTGGTTCTGAGGAGGCAGGCTGAGCCTTTGGTTAATTCTTCTTCCTAATGGGAAATTAGAGTGACATGTGCCTGTCAAAACCCCTACAGCTAATCTCTCATTGGTTCACCCCTTCCCATTTATCCCCTGCACAAATTGCAAACTGTTTGAAACAGGAGGTTAAAGGTGCTGATTCTCCAAGTGGGGAGATTTTTAGTAATGTGGCTGGAATGGCGAACCCCAGCACCAGGAGATAAAAAATGAGGTGCATTTTAGAAACCTTTCCTGAGCACACGGTGTACATTCATCTCGGTTTCGCAGGCATGTTTTCGCTGTCAGAAGATTCCCTTGAAACTGCCGATTTGGGACCCATGGAATGGGTACCAGGCAGCATTACTTTAAAAGGTCTGCATTTCCTCACCCAGCCTCTCTAACATCTCTTAGCGTGCATAGCTTCCAGCCTTATATATCATCCTGCTGTGGGTCTACATGTGTTCAATCCATGTTACATCGTAGCCCTTCGACAAAAGTTGTAAGAATTTTTGTCTGTCTCACTGATTTTATAAATATTTTTAAATTTATTTTTATATTGGTTACAGCTGATTTTCAAAGCTCTGTCTTTTGCTGCTGTACATCCACTTGATTCATGTACTGTGAGACAACAATAAATTATTTTTCAGATGCTTACGAGTCATATGTATTATTGTCCAGTGACTTGAATGGGCTGAGTGCAGTTCTTTGCGGTACCGTGTAGGCCTTGTCAGTTATTCAGTTTGGTACTCGGAATGGTATCTTTGCTAATTTCAACCTCCTTGATAATACCTCACCATTCCTCACCTTCCCATTTAGCAGCCTTATGTCTATTTTCTACATATTTGACTATGTTTCTGTTTTCTACTTTATTTCATGTGTAGCCTTTTTTTTATTTTTTGCTGTATAACAAATTTAATCAGTTATACATATACATATGTTTCCATATCCCCTCCCTTTTGCGTCTCCCTCCCACCCTCCCTATCACACCCCTCCAGGCGGTCACAAAGCACCGAGCTGATCTCCCTGTGCTATGCGGCTGCTTCCCACTAGCTATCTACCTTACGTTTGATAGTGTATATATGTCCATGCCACTCTTTCACTTTGTCACAGCTTACCCTTCCCCCTCCCCATATCCTCCAGTCCATTCTCTAGTAGGTCTGTGTCTTTATTCCTGTCTTACCCCTATGTTCTTCATGACATTTTTTTCTTAAATTCCATATATATGTGTTAGCATACGGTATTTGTCTTTCTCTTTCTGACTTACTTCACTCTGTATGACAGACTCTAGGTCTATCCACCTCATTACAAATAGCTCAATTTCATTTCTTTTTATGGCTGAGTAATATTCCATTGTATATATGTGCCACATCTTCTTTATCCATTCATCCGATGATGGACACTTAGGTTGTTTCCATCTCCGGGCTATTGTAAATAGGGCTGCTATGAACATTTTGGTACATGTCTCTTTTTGAATTATGGTTTTCTCAGGGTATATGCCTAGTAGTGGGATTGCTGGGTCATATGGTAGTTCTATTTGTAGTTTTTTAAGGAACCTCCATACCGTTCTCCATAGCGGCTGTACCAGTTCACATTCCCACCAGCAGTGCAAGAGTGTTCCCTTTTCTCCACACCCTCTCCAGCATTTATTGTTTCTAGATTTTTTGATGATGGCCATTCTGACTGGTGTGAGATGATATCTCATTGTAGTTTTGATTTGCATTTCTCTAATGAGTAAAGATGTTGAGCATCCTTTCATGTGTTTGTTGGCAGTCTGTATATCTTCTGTGGAGAAATGTCTATTTAGGTCTTCTGCCCATTTTTGGATTGGGTTGTTTGTTTTTTTGCTATTGAGCTGCATGAGCTGCTTATAAATTTTGGAGATTAATCCTTTGTCAGTTGCTTCATTTGCAAATATTTTCTCCCATTCTGAGGGTTGTCTTTTGGGCTTGTTTATGGTTTCCTTTGCTGTGCAAAAGCTTTGAAGTTTCATTAGGTCCCATGTGTTTATTTTTGTCTTTATTTCCATTTCTCTAGGAGGTGGGTCAAAAAGGATCTTGCTGTGATTTATGTCATAGAGTGTTCTGCCTATGTTTTCCTCTAAGAGTTTGATAGTGTCTGGCCTTACATTTAGGTCTTTAATCCATTTTGAGCTTATTTTTGTGTATGGTGTTAGGGAGTGATCTAATCTCATACTTTTACATGTCCCTATCCAGTTTTCCCAGCACCACTTATTGAAGAGACTGTCCTTTCTCCACTGTACATTCCTGCCTCCTTTATCAAAGATAAGGTGACCATATGTCCGTGGGTTTAACTCTGGGCTTTCTATCCTGTTCCATTGATCTATCTTTCTGTTTTTGTGCCAGTACCATACTGTCTTGATTACTGTAGCTTTGTAGTATAGTCTGAAGTCAGGGAGCCTGATTCCTCCAGCTCCATTTTTCGTTCTCAAGATTGCTTTGGCTATTCGGGGTCTTTTGTGTTTCCATACAAATTGTGAAATTTTTTGTTCTAGTTCTGTGAAAAATGCCAGTGGTAGTTTGATAGGGATTGCATTGAATCTGTAGATTGCTTTGGGTAGTAGAGTCATTTTCACAATGTTGATTCTTCCAATCCAAGAACATGGTACATCTCTCCATCTATTTGTATCATCTTTAATTTCTTTCATCAGTGTCTTATAATTTTCTGCATACAGGTCTTTTGTCTCCTTAGGTAGGTTTATTCCTAGATATTTTATTCTTTTTTTTGTAATGGTAAATGGGAGTGTTTCCTTGATTTCACTTTCAGATATTTCATCATTAGTATATAGGAATGCCAGATATTTCTGTGCATTAATTTTGTATCCTGCAACTTTACCAAATTCATTGATTAGCTCTAGTAGTTTTCTGGTAGCATCTTTAAGATTCTCTATGTATAGTATCATGTCATCTGCAAACAGTGACAGCTTTACTTCTTCTTTTCCAATTTGGATTCCTTTTATTTCCTTTTCTTCTCTGATTGCTGTGGCTAAAACTTCCAAAACTAGGTTGAATAAGAGTGGTGAGAGTGGGCAACCTTGTCTTGTTCCTGATCTTAGTGGAAATGGTTTCAGTTTTTCACCATTGAGGACGATGCTGGCTCTGGGTTTGTCATATATGGCCTTTATTATGTTGAGGAAAGTTCCCTCTATGCCTACTTTCTGCAGGGTTTTTATCATAAATGGGTGTTGAATTTTGTCGAAAGCTTTCTCTGCATCTATTGAGATGATCATATGGTTTTTCTCCTTCAATTTGTTAATATGGTGTATCACGTTGATTGATTTGCGTATACTGAAGAATCCTTGCATTCCTGGAATAAACCCCACTTGATCATGGTGTATGATCCTTTTAATGTGCTGTTGGATTCTGTTTGCTAGTATTTTGTTGAGGATTTTTGCATCTATGTTCATCAGTGATATTGGCCTGTAGTTTTCTTTCTTTGTGACATCCTTGTCTGGTTTTGGTATCAAGGTGATGGTGGCCTCGTAGAATGAGTTTGGGAGTGTTCCTCCCTCTGCTATATTTTGGAAGAGTTTCAGAAGGATAGGTGTTAGCTCTTCTCTAAATGCTTGATAGAATTCGCCTGTGAAGCCTTCTGGTCCTGGGCTTTTGTTTGTTGGAAGATTTTTTATTACAGTTTCAATTTCAGTGCTTGTGATTGGTCTGTTCATATTTTCTATTTCTTCCTGGTTCAGTCTCGGCAGGTTGTGCCTTTCTAAGAATTTGTCCATTTCTTCCAGGTTGTCCATTTTATTGGCATAGAGTTGCTTATAGTAATCTCTCATGATCTTTTGTATTTCTGCAGTGTCAGTTGTTACTTCTCCTTTTTCATTTCTAATTCTATTGATTTGAGTCTTCTCCCTTTTTTTCTTGATGAGTCTGGCTAATGGTTTATCAATTTTGTTTATCTTCTCAAAGAACCAGCTTTTAGTTTTATTGATCTTTGCTATCGTTTCCTTCATTTCTTTTTTATTTATTTCTGATCTGATTTTTATGATTTCTTTCCTTCTGCTAACTTTGGGATGTTTTTGTTCTTGTTTCTCTAATTGCTTTAGGTGCAAGGTTAGGTTGTTTATTCGAGATGTTTCCTGTTTCTTAAGGTGGGATTGTATTGCTATAAACTTCCCTCTTAGAACTGCTTTTGCTGCATCCCATAGATTTTGGGTCGTCGTGTCTCCATTGTCATTTGTTTCTAGGTAATTTTTAATTTCCTCTTTGATTTCTTCAGTGATCACTTCGTTATTAAGTAGTGTATTGTTTAGCCTCCATGTGTTTGTATTTTTTACAGCTCTTTTCCTGTAATTGATATCTAGTCTCATAGCATTGTGGTCGGAAAAGATACTTGATACAATTTCAATTTTCTTAAATTTACCAAGGCTTGATTTGTGACCCAAGATATGATCTATCCTGGAGAATGTTCCATGAGCACTTGAGAAAAATGTGTATTCTGTTGTTTTTGGATGGAATGTTCTATAAATATCAATTAAGTCCATGTTGTTTAATGTATCATTTAAAGCTTGTGTTTCCTTATTTATTTTCATTTTGGATGATCTGTCCATTGGTGAAAGTGGGGTGTTAAAGTCCCCTACTAAGATTGTGTTACTGTCAATTTCTCCTTTTATGGCTGTTAGTATTTGCCTTATGTATTGAGATGCTCCTATGTTGGGTGCATAAATATTTACAATTGTTATATCTTCTTCTTGGATTGATCCCTTGATCATTAGGTAGTGTCCTTCTTTGTCTCTTCTAGTAGTCTTTATTTTAAAGTCTATTTTGTCTGATATGAGAATTGCTACTCCAGCTTTCTTTTGATTTCCATTTGCATGGAATATCTTTTGCCATCCCCTTACTTTCAGTCTGTATGTGTCTCTAGGTCTGAAGTGGGTCTCTTGTGGACAGCATATAGATGGGTCTTGTTTTTGTATCCATTCAGCCACTCTGTGTCTTTTGGTGGGAGCATTTAGTCCATTTACATTTAAGGTAATTATCGATATGTATGTTCCTATTCCCATTTTCTTAATTGTTTTGGGTTCGTTATTGTAGGTCTTTTCCTTCTGTTGTTTTTCTTGCCTAGAGAAGTTCCTTTAGCATTTGTTGTAAAGCTGGTTTGGTGGTGCTGAACTCTCTCAGCTTTTGCTTGTCTGTAAATGTTTTAATTTCTCCATCAAATCTGAATGAGATCCTTGCTGGGTAGAGTAATCTTGGTTGCAGGTTTTTCTCCTTCATCACTTTAATTATGTCCTGCCACTCCCTTCTGGCTTGTAGAGTTTCTGCTGAGAGATCAGCTGTTATCCTGATGGGGATTCCCTTGTGTGTTATTTGTTGTTTTTGCCTTGCTGCTTTTAATATGATTTCTTTGTGTTTAATTTTTGACAGTTTAATTAATATGTGTCTTGGCGTATTTCTCCTTGGATTTATTCTGTATGGGACTCTCTGTGCCTCCTGGACTTGATTAACTATTTCCTTTCCCATATTAGGGAAGTTTTCAACTATAATCTCTTCAAATATTTTCTCAGTCCCTTTCTTTTTCTCTTCTTCTTCTGGAACCCCTATAATTCGAATGTTGGTGTGTTTAATGTTGTCCCAGAGGTCTCTGAGACTGTCCTCTGTTCTTTTCATTCTTTTTTTCTTTATTTTGCTCTGCAGCAGTTATTTCCACTATTTTATCTTCCACCTCACTTATCCGTTCTTCTGCCTCAGTTATTCTGCTATTGATCCCATCTAGAGTATTTTTTGTTTCATGTATTGTGTTTTTAATCGATGCTTGATTCATCTTTAGTTCTTCTAGGTCCTTGTTAACTGTTTCTTGCATTTTGTCTATTCTATTTCCAAGATTTTGGATCTGGGAAATAGAATCTTGGATCATCTTTACCATCATTATTCTGAATTCTTTTTCAGGTAGACTGCCTATTACCTCTTCATTTGTTAGATCTGGTGGGTTTTTATCTTGCTCCTTCTCCTGCTGTGTGTTTTTCTGTCTTCTCATTTTGCTTATGTTACTGTGTTTGGGGTCTCCTTTTTGCAGGCTGCAGGTTCGTAGTTCCCGTTGTTTTTGGTGTCTGTCCCCAGTGGCTAAGGTTGGTTTAGTGGGTTGTGTAGGCTTCCTGGTGGAGGGGACTAGTGCCTGTGTTCTGGTGGATGAGGCTGGATCTTGTCTTTCTGGTGGGCAGGTCCACGTCTGGTGGTGTGTTTTGGGGTGTCTGCGGACTTTTTATGATTTTAGGCCACCTCTCTGCTAATGGGTGGCGTTGTGTTCCTGTCTTGCTAGTTGTTTGGCATAGGGTGTCCAGCACTGTAGCTTGCTGGTCGTTGAGTGAAGCTGGGTGCTGGTGTTGAGATGGAGATCTCTGGAAGATTTTTGCCGTTTGATATTATGTGGAGCTGGGAGGTCTCTTGTGGACCAGTGTCCAGAAGTTGGCTCTCCCACCTCAGAGGCACAGCACTGACTCCGGGCTCCTCAATTTGGGATGATGTGTTGTCTATTCATGTATTCCACAGATGCAGGGTACATCAAGTTGATTGTGGAGCTTTAATCCACTGCTTCTGAGGCTGCTGGGAGAGGTTTACCTTTCTCTTCTTTGTTCTCACAGCTCCTGGGTCTCAGCTTTGATTTGGCCCCGCCTCTGCATGTAGGTCACCGGAGGGCGTCTGTTCTTTGCTCAGACAGGACAGGGTTAAAGGAGCAGCCGCTTCGGGCACTCTTGCTCACTCAGGCCGGGCGGGATGGAGGGGCACAGAGTGCGGGGCGAGCCTGCAGTGTCAGAGGTCGGCGTGACATTGCACCAGCCCAAGGCGTGCCGTGCGTTCTCCCAGGGAAGCCACCCCTGGATCCCGGGGTCCCGGCAGTGGTGGGCTGCACAGGCTCCTGGAAGGGCGGTGTGGGCAGTGACCCGCGCTCGCACACAGGCTTCTTGGCGGTGGCAGCAGCAGCCCCAGCGTCCCACGCCCGTCACTGGGCTCCACACTTTCAGTCGCTACTCGCGCCCGTCTGTGGAGCCCCTTTAAGCAGCGCTCTTAATCCCCTCTCCTCGCGCACCAGGAAACCAAGAGGGAAGAAAAAGTCTCTCGACTCTTTGGCAGCTCCAGAGTTTTCCCGGACTCCCTCCCGGCTAGCTTTGGCACATTAGCCCTGTTCATGCTGAGTTCTCGCTGCCAGCCCCAGTCCTCTCTCTGCGCTCTGACCGAAGCCCGAGCCACAGCTTCCAGTGCTGCGCGCCATGGCGGGCAAGCAGACAAGACTCTCGGTCTGGTGAGTGCCACTCAGCACTGATCCTCTGTGTGGGGATCTCTCCGCTTTGCCCTACCCAGGTATGTGGGGAGTTTCTTGCCTTTTGGGAGGTCTGGGGTCTTATGCCAGCGTTCAGTAGGTGTTCTGTAGGAGTTGTTCCATGTGTAGCTGTATTTCTGGTGTATCCGTGGGGAGGAAGGTGATCTCCGCGTCTTACTCTTCCGCCATCTTACCTGGTCAAATGAATCGTGTAGCCATTTTTGATTCCACCTTTAAGTGACATCTTATGATATGTGTCTCTTTCTTTCTGACATATGTCACTTAGAATGATCGTATGTAACTCCTCCAGAGTTGTTACAACTGGCCTTCTTTCATTGATTTCGGGATGAGTAATATTCCACTCTACATAAGTACCCCATCTCTTTTATCCATTTTATCCTTCCAGGGACATTTAGGTTATATCCAAGTGGAGGCCCTTTTTAACAGAGAGGTGGTAAACGTCGGGGTGCCTGTTTTCTGTCGATTTTTGTTTTTCCCAAGGTATACGCCCATGAGAGCACGTGCCCTATGCTCTGTAACTCATCTTTTAGATGTTTTAGCAAACACAATACACTTCTCCAGAGTGGCCGTTGGCAAATTACATTTCCACTATCAGCCTCACAGGGCTCCCTTTTCTCCTCGCCCTGTCCTGCATTTCTGGTGTTTACACTTTATGTGGATGGCCCTTCTGACTGATGTGAAGTGATACATTTTGTAGTATTGATTTCCAGTGCCCACCTCTTTGGTTGGATAAAAAGTGTGTATGGCCTTTACTTGAATATATTCAGAAAAAATGCATACGCCCTTTTGGGCCAACTGCATCATTGGCGATGTTCAGCCCCTTTTCTTGTGCTTTAATGGGGAGTCCTTTCTACCTCTTCAAATCTGTTTCCTGCCACTCTCCCTTGCTTACAACTCCTTTTCTGTGACGTACCTCAAGACATTTTTCGATGATAGATATTTTCAACTCTGCAGTTTCATGAATTTTAGTGCCCCTGAGTTCCATTTTTCAACTTGTGTTTTTGGAAACTGGACACAAAACAGCGGGATTTCCTCTAGATCTATTCTGTTTCCGTGGGCAATTCTAGCCTTAAATGAATTTGTCTTCCAGATTGGAAATTAGAGTGGCATGTGCCTGTCTGAACAACTAAGACTTGTCTCTAAATTTTTCTCTTCCTTCTGCTTCATCCTCTGGACAAATTCCAAACTGTGTGCAACAGGATTTTGACGGTGCTGATACCCCCAAGTGAGGAGATTGTTAGGAAAGATGCTGGAGGGGTGAACCCGAGCACCAGGCGATGAGGAGATGAGGTGCCTTTTCCAAACTCTTTCCGATCAAACGGTGTACCATCCTCTAGGTGTGACAGGCATGTTTTAGCTGTAGGAAGGGTCCCGTGCATGGAAGGAGAACAACAGGGATTTTTCCAAATCAGTGCTTCCCTGTACCCCAAACTGGGGAATTTTTAAGCTACAGCTACACGTATGTCCATTAAGGGCCTTGGGAAATAGGCAGAGCCCAAATTTTAGATGATTGAAATCTTCAGGGTAAGAAGCATTCACCATCGGCCTTACTTAGGTTACATTTTATCTGTCATTGATAGATGATGTCAATAAAAATATCGATTCTTTTTCAGATTATTTCCCCTTATAGGTTATTGCAAAATATTCAGTGTAGTTCCCTGTGCTATACAGTAGTTCCTTGTTGATGATCTATTTTATACATAGCAGTGTGTATGTGTTAATCCCAAACTGTTAATTTATCCCTTCTCCTACCTTTCCCCTTTGGTAATAATAAATTATAAGATTTTATACTTCTCAGAAATGGGGGAGCTGAAAGAGAGGTATCCTTTTCAATGGAAAAGCATTCTAAACAAGATTGAAGCTTCAGCCAAGAGTATTCGATGTACATCCATGGAAATAAATCACTTCATTTCTCTAATGTTGACCTGACAAATAAGACAGACGTCTTCACTGAACTTGCTTATAGTAAAGTGATGGAAATATCAAAGGTAAGTCTTAGAAACATCTTATTTTACCCGAGCATTATACACTGCTCTATGTTAACTACAGTTTGGCTCACACATCTGTTCATTGATGTTACAAGGTTCTCAATTTCTGTTACTGATCCTCCAGAGTGGACCCCTACAGGAGACCCCATGCCCAGTGTCATTGGAGCCAACAGATCAAGACTGAGTTTGGTTCAGAAGCAAAGGAAACATTATTTTGAAAACAGAGTGGAGAGGTGAGAGTGTGCACGCCCCCATGGGTTCTGGGCTGGACTGCTGTGTAGGGATCCCAGCAGCGTCAGTGGGAAGGAGGGGATGGAGCTCTTGAGGGCTGGGTTGGCTGCAGCTCAGGCACTGAGCCTCAGAGTCTGCATGTGACCCCGCTAGCTGAGGTGTCGACCCAGCCATTCTGCACTAGGAAATCTGGTCTGAAGTGCCGGGTGTGGGACCTCTGCATACGGAACCCTAGACACACGTGAATTAGACAAATCACAAAGGAAAAACATGTTAGACTTTATTTTATTGCTCAGATTCTCTTTTTATCTCCCAGGAATTTTTAATGAACGTTGCCAGAGACGAACACCTCCTCTGCTTTTTGTTCCATTCCTCATTCTTGGGGTGTTGAGGGTGCAGACCCCTCTATTGTAAATGCTTCATGCTGTGGTGGCAGCCCTGATACCTGGGGGGAGGGGCAAAACGTCTCCCCACCAGCCTCCAGGTGAGGTTGATTGTCCCAAGGCCTCCTGCCTCACTTCTCGTCTGCCTGAGCACCAGCATTGGAAATGTTATAGATTCTAATGACCTTTAAGTGTCCAGGAAAGAGATGCGCATAGATGCTGAGGTGGCAGGTTTCACCCCACCCCACATTTGTTCGGCAACCTTAGGCTGACGGTTTTTGCCAGCCTAGATGCTCTGACCAGTAGTCTGCGCTTTCTTTAATTAGGTCCCTGAATTAATGTACAAACAGCACCATGTGTCAGAGCCCTGCCCGTGCAACTCCCAGACAGTCCAGGATCAGTGGTGATCCAGGACCATGACGTCCACTGAGTCAATGGCTTTAAGAAGTAGCCAGCAGTCCAGCCGGTCATATTCGCCACCATCACCGCAGTGTCTGTAGGGTTTTCTATTGTGAAAGCGTGATATACGTTTCCCCAGCCAAGCTTATTAGCTCCCCTCTGGGTGCAGTAAGTCCTGCAAGCAGTAGTCTGCTCTTTCGGGGCACAGTCTTCTTGTTTTCTGGGAGAAACTCCAGGTCAAGTGATGGTCACATGAGTAATCTTGCAGGCCCATTGCCCCCGTTTGTCTCTCTAGAGGTTGGAGTTGGAGGGCCTCCTCACTCGAGGTCAGTGTGTCCACAGAACGAGCCCTGCAACTTCAGGGCATGATGGGTTGTTAGGATCCCCACGTGGGATCCTTTTCCCTTAGGAGTGAGCTGGCCTTGTGGCCTGCTGATTTCCAGCTTTTTAGATACCCCAGTATCCTGGCCTGATGAGTCGGTGGGCAAAGCCATTGGTGACCATAGTTTATCATACATGAAGGGCATTCTTGTTGTGCTCCATTTCAAGTGGTCCCAGTTTTTGCACTAATGCTCCAAGGGCGATTATCCTTTGACCGGGTATGTAAAGGACAAAGGGCTTAGCTAAATTAGGAAGTTCCTGGGCAAGGGTCTGAATTGACTGCTCTTTCCATTCTTGAAGGCTGCTTCTGGATTCTATTCAAAAGGATCATCATCTTTTCGTGTCAGTGTTTCATGTAGAGGCCCAGCTATTAGACTGTAGTTAGGGATCCGGATGCAGAAAACCATGGCCTCCCCAGGAACCCCTAAGCTGTCTTCTAGTTTTAGAAGAGGTAAGGCTACAAATGGCTTCTTCCCTATCCTGGGATGCGTTTCTCCGAATATCTGTGAGAATGAAGCCCAGGCATGTCACCTGAGCCTGGGATATTTGAGCCTTTTTCTTGGACACCTTCTATCCGTTCTTGGCTAGGTAGTTCAGAGGCGACTTTAGTAGGCCTGGCGATCAGAATGTCATCTGCATATTGAAGGAGGGTTCCCTTTTACAGAGGTAGAACTTTTAGGTCTTTAGAGGACATTTCCCCAATGATGGTGTGGGGATTTTTGAACCATTGGGGCAGGACGGCCCAGCATTATTGGTTTTCTTGCATGTTGTGTCCTGCCACTCACAAGCCAAAAATTCTTGTGACTCTGAGATGAATGGAATACAGAAGAAGGCATCATTGAAGTGTAATACAGAATGCCATGGTCTGGTGGATGGTAGAATTTCCAGCAGGGTGTAGGAAATAGGAGCTACTGGATGTATATCCTCGGTGGCTTCACTGACTGTCCTGATATCCCTTACCAGGTCTCCAGCAGCCCATGGGGCTCTCGTGGTCAGGCCAATCCTAGGATATGGAGCTCACCTGGGCTGCACCCCCCATCCACACAGCCCACGGGGCTCTCGTGGTCAAGTCCTTCCCAGGGTATGGAGCTCACCTGTGCAGCTACCCAGCAGCCCATGGGGCTCTCCCAATCAGGCCCTTCCCAGGATACAGATCTCCCCTGGGCAGGTACCCCAGCAGGGCTGGACACACAGGAACTGTGCACATAGCCCACCTTGCAGAGAACCCCCAGCTCACCTGTCGCTCACAGCTGACACAGAACAACGCAGAGCAGGACATGAACTAACAAACAGCAGCTCTGACAGGTCTGTGACCCTGGCTATCACTCTGTGCAGCCTCTCTCTGCCTGGTCTTCCAGACACTTCCACTGCAGCCAGGGCATCAGGCCTCTGTCTCCAACCACCATCAATCCTCTCCCTGACTCCTGGGTTCCTCTCATTAGGATAGGGTCTTCCTGAAGTTGTTTTCCACTCATGGACCAGATAAAATGATTAGAAAACAAGCGGCAGCTGCAGCCCCTTGTCTAGCCTGACTCTCAAGGGCCCACACCTGTTCCTTGGGCCTGGCCCATCTAGCAAGTTTCATTTTCTGCTACTGTGAGCCCCTGAGGGGTGAGAATTGGCTGATTTGGGCAGCCTTACACTGCCTGCCAGCCCTCCCCAGGTGTGCCCGTGTTGAGGTCAATATAAACACCTCTCCAGTCAACAAGAGCCCCTGTAGCTGTGCCTGACGCCATATTCTCTGCCCCGTCAGCAGTGTCGGGGCTGGGGTGGTGGGAGGGAGTGAGGGGCCGTGGCTTTGTGGGTGGCCCAGTGTGAGTCGGCTCCGCTGGACTTTCTGCAGGAGTTGCCAGGCTGCCACCTGCTAAAGAAGAGGATGTGTCATCCATACCTGCCGCTGGAATTTCTCCCCAGGCAGAGGTGGGGAAGTAAAAAAGCAGTGGGGGCCGTGGCAGGAGGGGTATCTCAGGCAGGGAAATGGAAAGCTTCCAGAAGAGCATCTGGGGCCAGGACCATCCTGACTGGCCTGCAGGCACCAAGTCGGCCTGTGTGCTGTCGCTGGTGTGGCTCCACAGCCCTTCCTCTAGGCTTGCAAGTGCTTGTACATATTCAGGTGTTTTACCTGGAAAGGGTGGGAAGAGTTCAGCTGCAGCAGGACTGGGGCTCAGCTCACATTTACTCACAGACGCCTCGACACAGTCCCCCAGCTTTGCAATGAGGATGCTCCTTGTGTGGGGGAGCACTGCTGACTGCATGGGAGATGATTTCCCACCTGTAACCAACTTAAGAATTTTTTACCACTGGAGCAAGTGCCCTGATATGATTTTCCACTGTATAACTGGTGGGTTCTGTTTTTATTTTTTTTCATTTTTTCTTTTTGGTTCAAGGTAGATTTTATTTATTCCTCTTTGTTTTTTAATTTGGAGATATAAACATGGAAATAATGCATTAATATAAAGACGTGTATGTGAAGGGACAAAATTTTTCTGTTTTATTTTATTAAATGTTATTTATTTATTTTTATTTTTTTAAATTTATTTATTTCTTTTATACAGCAGGTTCTTATTGGATATCTATTTTATACATATAAGTGTGCACATGTGAATCCCAGTCTCCCAATTCATCCCACCACCACCCTCACATGGTGTTCCCCCCTTGGTGTCCATATGTTTTTTCTCTACATCTGTGTCTCTATCTCTGCCCTGCAAACCGGTTCATCTGTACCATTTTTCTAGGTTCCACATATATGCATTAATATACAATATTTGTTTTTCTCTTTCTGACTTACTTCACTCCGTATGACATATCTAGATCCATCAAGGTCTCTACAAATGACCCAATTCCATTCCTATGTATGGCTGAGTAATATTCCATTGTATATATGTACGACATCTTTATCCATTCGTCTGTCTGTGGGCACTTAGGTTGCTTTCATTACCTGGCTATTGTAAATAGTGCTGCAATGAACACTGTGGTGAATGTGTCTTTTTAATTTATGGTTTTTTCTGGGTATATGCCCAGTAGTGGGATTGCTGTATTATATGGTAATTCTATTTTTAGTTTTTTATGGAACCTCCATACTGTTCTCCAAAGAGACTGTATCGATTTACATTTCCAACAATAGTGGAAGAAGATTCCTTTTCTCCACACCCTCTCCAACATTTGTTGTTTGTAGATTTTCTGATGATGTGACGTGATACCTCATTGTAGTTTCGATTTCCATTTCTCTAATAATTAGTGATGTTGAGCAGATTTTCATGTGCGTACTGGCCATCTCTATGTCTTCTTGGAAGAAATATCTATTTAGATCTTCTTCCATTTTTGTATTGGGTTGTTTATTTTATTAATATGGAGCTGCATGAGCTGTTTATATATATTGGAGATTAATCATTTGTCCATTGATTCGTTTGCAAATAGTTTCTGCCATTCTGAGGGTTGTCTTTTCGTCTTGTTTGTTGTTTCCTTTGCTTTGCAAAAGATTTTACGTTTCATTAGGTCCCATATGTTTAGATTTCTTTTTTATTTCATTACTATAGGAGGTGGATCAAAAAAGATCTTGCTGTGATTTACGGCAGAGTATCCTTCGTAAGTTTTCCTGTCAGAGTTTTATACTGTCCGGTCTTACATTAAGGTCTCTAATCAATTTTGAATATATTTTTATGTATGGTGTTGGGGAGTGTTCTAATTTCATTCTTTTACATGTAGCTGTCCATATTTCCCAGCACCAATGATTGAAGAGACTGTCTTATCTCCATTGTATAGTCTTGCTTCCTTTGTCATAGATTAGTTGACCATAGGTGTGTAGGTTTATCCCTGGGCTTCCTTTTTTTTTTTTCCTTTTACACGTTTATTGGAGTATAATTGATTTACAATGGAGTGTTCGTTTCTGCTGTATAACAAAGTGAATCAGCTATACATATAAAAATATCACCAGATCCCCTCCCTCTTGCATCTCCCTCCCACACTCCATATCTCACCCCTTTATGTGGTCACAAAGCACCGAGCTGATCTCCCTGTTCTATGTGGCTGCTTCCCAATAGCTATTGGTGTTACAATTGGTAATGTATTTATGTGCATGCCACTCTCTCACTTCGTCCCAGCTTACCCATCCCCCGTCTGGTGTCCTCAAGTCCTTTCTCTATGTCTGTGTCCTTAATCCTGTCCTGCCACTAGGTTCTTCAAAATCTTTTTTTTTTTCTTCATTAGATTCCGTATATCTTTGTTAATATACAGTATTTGTTTTTCCCTTTCTGACTTACTTCACTGTGTAGGACAGATTCTAAGTCCATCCACCTCAGTACAAATAACTCAGTTTTGCTTCTTTTTATGGCTGAGTAATATTCCATTGTATATATGTGCCAGATCTTCTTTATCCATTCATCTGTCGATGGACACTTAGGTTGCTTCCACGTCCTGGCTCTTGCAAATAGAGCTGCAATGAACATTTTTGTACATAACTCTTTTTGAATTATGGTTTTCGCAAGGCAAATGCCCAGTAGTTGGATTGTTGTGTCATATGGTACTATTATTGTTAGTTTTTTAAAGGAACCTCCGTACTGTTCTCCCTAATGCCCATATCAATTTACATTCCCACCCACAGTGCAAGTGTGTTCCCTTTTCTCCAATAAAGGCCTCTCCAGCATTTATTGTTTTGTAGATTATTTTGATGATTGCCACTCTGACTGCTGTGAGGTGATACCTCAAGGTAGTTTTGATTTGCATTTCTCTAATGATTAGTGATATTCAGCATCCTTTCATGTGTTTCTTGGTAATCTGTATATCTTCTTTGGAGAAATGTCTATTTAGGTCTTCTGCCCGTTTTTGGATTGGGTTGTTTGTTTTTGTGATATTGAGCTACATGTGGTGCTTGTAAAGTTTAGAGATAAATCCTTTGTCAATTGCTTCATTTGAAAATATTTTCTCCCATTCTGAGGGTTGTTTTTGCATCTTGTTTAGGTTTTCCTGTACTGTGTAAAAGCTTTTAAGTTTCATTAGGTCCCATTTGTTGATTTCTGTTTTTATTTCCATTTCTCTAAGTGGTGGGTCCAAAAGGATCTTGCTGTGATTTATGTCATAGAGTGTTCTGCCTATGGTTTCCTCTAAGTGTTTTATAGTGTCTGCTCTTATATTTAGATCTCTAATCAATTTAGAGTTTATTTTTGTGTATGGTGTTATGGAGTGTTCTAATTTCATTCTTTTATGTGTAGGGTTCCAGTTTTTCCAGCACCAATTACTGAAGAGACTGTCTTTCCTCCATTGTATATCCTTAGCTCCTTTGTCATAGATGAGATAGCCATAGGTATGTAGGTTTATCTCTGGGCTTTCTGTCCTGTTCCATTGATCTGTGTTTTTGCCAATCTACATACACTTGATTCCATTATGGAGACATATAAATACATAGGTTTCAAGGTTATTACCAGTCAGATATATTCCTCTTCAGTGAATAGGGTGTTTTGTGTCCAGTTCATTGAGAAAGGAGTAGCTCTTGTCTATTACATATTTGGTATATGGAATGGGATCTGTGCTAATTTCAAACTCTGCTTTTACACATCACCCCACGTCACCTTTCCCCTTAAGGAGGCATAAGTGTGTTTTCTAAATGTGTAACTCTGTTCTCTTTTGAAATTCAGTTCATGTGTGGCCATGTTTACATTCCCTCTATAAGTGATATATTACAATAAATTTCTTTTTCTTTGTAGCTCATTTCACTTAGCATCATCGTACCTAAAGCCACTCATTATGCTGCTATTGGCCTTATGACATTGATTTTATGTCTGAGTGACATTCCTCTGTATATAAGTACCACAACATCTATATCCATTTTTTTTTCTTTTTCTGGGATATTTAAAGTGTACCGAAGTCGAGGTTCTTGTAAACAGAGTAGCCCTAAAGATTGGGCTGTCTGTGTGTTGTGGATGTTTAGTTTTCCCAAAATACACGCCCATGAGTGGAAGTGTGCTATGCTCTGTAGCTCTGTTTTAGAAAACAACATACAGTTCTCCAGAGAGGCTGTTGGCAATTTACATCCTGTCCATCGGCGTAACCAGGCTCCCTTTTCTCCATGGCCTGTCCTGCATTTGTGGTTTTTACACTATTTGCGGATGGCCCTTTTGACTGGAGGTAAGGGACACTTCTCTGTAGTGTGGATTTGCAATGCCTGATGGCTTGCTTGGCCAAAAAGGGCATATGCATTTTTTCCCGAAGATATTCAAGTAAATACACATACTCCCTTTTCAGCCAAGAGCAACATTGTCGAAGTTCTGTCGCTTTTCATGTGCTTTAAAGACGACTCCAATCTACCTCTTGAAATCTGTTTCCTTCAATTCTGCCTTGCATTCAAATCCTCTTCACTGCCTTACCTCAATATATTTCTGGATGATAGTTGTCCTTTATAACTCTGCAAGTTAGTGAATTGCTGTGCCCCTGATTTCCATTTTTCAACTCGCCTATTTGTGAGCTGGCTGCAATACCACAGGATGGCTTTAGGCCCTAGTCTGGTTCCGGGGCTTCAGGCTGAGCCTTTGGTTAATTATTCTTCCTGATGGGAAACTAGAGTGACATGTGCCCATCCAAACACCTACAGCTAATCTCTCATTTATTTCCCCTCTTCCTGTTCATCCACTGCACAATTTGCAAACTGTGCATAACAGGAGGGTAAAGGCGCTGACACTCCAAGTGGGGAGATTTTGAGTAATGCAGATGGAATGGTGAAGCCGAGCACGACAAAAGGAAAAATGAGGTACCTTTTAGAAAACTTTCCCAATTACACAGTGTACCATCTACTGGGTTTCCCATGCATAATTTAACTGTAGGAGGATTCCCTTACACCTGGAGAGTTGGGACCACTAGAATGGGTAGCACACAGTATTGCTCTAAGTGGTTCTCTTTTGCTCACACAACCTCAGCAATCTTGTCTGCCCCAAGTGTCCAGTCTTATGTCTCATCCAGCTGTGGGTGTAAAGGTGGACAATCCATGTTGCATCACAGGCCCTGAACGTAAATTGTAAGACTTTCTCTCCGTTTTGCTGTTTTTGCATTTTGCTTTTGCAATTTATTTTTATAAGTGGGTTTAGCTGAATTTCAGTGCTGTGTTCATGCCGTTATACACACACATGTTTCCTTTATGGAGACATGAGAATATATATGTTTTAAAATTCTTAGAGTCATATATATATTCCTCTGAAATGAATAAGGGTTGTTGAGTCCAGTTCATTATGCCGGGAGTAGGTGTGGTCTATTAAATACTTGGTTTATATAACGGTATCTGTGCTAATTTAAAACTGTGGTTTTATGCATCACCCCACCTTGCCTTTCCCATTAAGCAGGAAGAAGATTCTTTTCTAAATGTGTGACTCTGTTGTGTTTCTAATTCAGTTGATGTGTAGTCATGTGTACACTCCCGCTATGAGTGATATCTTATGATAAGACTTGTTACTCTGTTATGTTTCCTAACTCAGTTCATGTGTAGCCATGTTTACAGGACCTTCATAAGTGATATCTTATTATAAGTTTCTTTTTTTGTGTGACTTATTTCACTTAGAATCATCGTACCTGAGTCCACTCATTATGCTGCTACTGGCCTTATGACATTAATGTCATGGCTGAGGGATATACCATCGTACGTAAGTACCACAATTTCTTGAAACATTTTTGTCTTTCCTGGGATATTTAAGGTGTACCCAAGTTGAGGTTCTTGTAAGCAGTGTAGTGCTAAATTTGGGCATGGATGTGTCTTATTGATTTTCAGTTTTCCAAAGGTATATTCCCTAGATGGGAACTGCCCTTGGATTTTTAGCTCTGTTGTTTATTTGATTTAGGGAACACAATGCACTCCTCCAGAGAGGTAGTTGGCAATTTATATCCTGCCCTTTAGACTAACAAGTTTCACTGATCTCCAGGGCCTGTCTTGACTTTCTGGTTTCTACACATTTTTCGGATATTCCTTTTGACCTGTGGGAAGTGATCATTATTATAGTGAAGATTTGCATTGCCCGCTTGCTTGCTTGGCCAAAAAGGGCATGTGCGTTCTTTCCTGAATATATTCAGGATAAAACACGTACGCCATTTTTGGCCAAGTGCATCACTGTCGAAGTTGTGCCACTCTTCCTGTGCTTTAAAGGTGATTCCAATGTACTTCATGAAATCTGTTTCCGGTTATTCTGCCTCGTTTTCAAATCTGCCTCATTGCCTTCCCTCAATAGATTTTTGGACGATAGTTGTCCTTTATTACTCTGCCAATATTTGAATTGCTGTGCCCCTGAGCTCCATTTTTCAGCTCGCTTTTTTGTGATCTGACCGCAAATCCACAATTTTGGTTCAGGAATTATACTCGTTCCTACAAGCAGGCTGAGACTTTGGTAAATTCTTCTTCCTGATGGGAAATTACAGTGACATGTGCCCGTCCAAATGCCTAACAACTACTCTCTAATTGGTTCTCCCTCTTCCCTTTCATCCTCTGCCAAATTGGCAACCTGTGCGAACCAGGATGTTAAAGGGGATGTCTCTCCAAGTAGGGGTATTGATAGTAAAGCAGTTAAAAGGTCAAACCAGAGCACCAGGAGAGGGACTATTCGTTGAGTTTTAGATACCTTTCGTATCCACAATGTGTCCATTCTCTAGGATTCCCGTACATGTTATAGCTCTAGTAATAATCCCTTCAACCAGGAGAGTTGGGAACAATGCAATATGTGCCACGCATTATTGCTTTAAAGGGTCTTCAATTGCTCACCCAATCTCACCAATCCCCTCAATCACAAGTATCCAGCCATAAGACACATCCAGCTGTCATTGTAGATATGGTCATTTCAGGTTTCATCAGAGCCCCTGAAGGAATTGTAAAGAATTTCCCTGTTTTGTTGTTTCTCTGTGGGAAATATGTGGTTTTGAGTCCCATTCACAGAGGAAGGTGTAGGTCCTGTCTATTCCATAGTTGGTTTTTGGAACGGTACCTGTGCTTATATCAAACTCTAGTTTTATGCATCACCCCACCTCTCCTTCCCCCTTAAGCAGGCATAAGAGTGTTTTCTAAATGTGAGACTCTGTTTTCTTTCCTAACTCAGTTCATGTGTAGCCATGTTTACAGGATCTTCATAAGTGATATCTTATGATAAGTTACTTTTTCTTTGTGACTTATTTCACATAGAATCATCGTACCTGAATCCACTCATTTTGCTGCTACTGGTCTTATGACATTGATTTCATGGCTGAGGGATATTCCATCGTACCTAAGTACCACAATTTTTTGAACCATTTTTATCTTTCCTGGGATATATAAGGTGTACCCAAGTTGAGGTTCTTGTAAGCAGTGCAGCCCTAAATTTTGGGGTGGCTCAGTCTTATTGATTTTCAGTTTCCCAAGGTATATTCCCTAGACTGGAAGTGCCCTTGGCTCTGTAGCTCTGTTGTTTACTTGTTTTTGGAAACACAATGCACTCATCCAGAAAGGCAGTTGGCAATTTACATGCCGCCCATCAGCATAACAAGGCTCCCTGTTCTCCAGGGCCTGTCTTGCCTTTCTGGTTTTTACCCATTTTGTGGATGTCCCTTTTGACTGGTGGGAAGTGATACTATTTTGTAGTGCAGATTTGCATTGCCCGCTTGCTTGCTTGGACAAAAAGGGCGTATGCGTTTTCTCCTGAATATATTCAGGAGAAAACGCATACGCCCATTTTGTAAAAGTGCATCATTTTCGAAGTTGTGCCCCTCTTCCTGTGCTTTAAAGGCGAATCCAACGTACCTCTTGAAATCTGTTTCCTACTATTCTGACTCGCTTTCAAGTCCGCCTTGTTGCCTTCCCTCAACAGATTTTTGGACGATAGTTGCCCTTTATTAATCTGCCAGTTTGTGAATTGCAGTGCCCCTGAGCTCCATTTTTCAACTCGTTTCTTGTGAGCTGAACGCAAGTCCAATATTTTGGTTCTGGACCTATACTGGTTTTTGGTGGGTGGCTGAGACTTTGGATAATTCTTCTTCCTCCCGGGAAATACGAGTGACTTGTGCCCGTCCAAATGCATAACAGCTATTTTCTCTTCGGTTCTCCCTCTTCCATTTCATACTTTGCCAAATTGGCAACCTGTGCGAACCCGGAGGTTAAAGGTGCTGTCTCTCCTAGTTGTGAGATTGATAGTAAAGCAGTTGGAAAGTCAAACTGGCACACAAGGAGAGGGACTATTCGTTGAGTTTTAGAAACCGTTCGTATTCACAGTGTGTCCATTCTCTAGGTTTCCCATACATTACAGAGGTATAGTAATATTCCCTTCAACATTGAGAGTTGGGACCCATCGAATGGGTGCCATGCATTATTGCTTTCATGGGTCTGCATTTGCTCACCCAATCTCTCCAATCGTCTCAGTACCATGTGTCCAGCCTTATGCTATATCCAGCTGTCGTTTTAGATAGGGTCATTCCAGGTTTCATCAGAAACCCTGAAGGAATTGTAAAGAATTTCGCTCTTTTTTTGTTTTGTTTGGAAATTCCTTTTTATAGTGGGTTTGAGCTGATTCTCGCTGCCATGTTTATGCCAGTTTAGAAACACTTGATTACCTTATGGTGACATATTAATATATAGGTTTTAAGATTCTTACTAGTCAGATATATTCCTCTGCGGGAAATATGGGGTTTTGAGTCCCTTTCACTGAGGAAGGTGTAGGTCTTGTCTATTCCATAGTTGGTTTTTGGAACGGTACCTGTGCTTATATCAAACTCTGTTTTTATGCATCACCCCACCTCTCCTTCCCCCTTAACAAGGCATAAGAGTGTTTTCTAAATGTGAGACTCTGTTCTCTTTCCTAACTCAGTTCATGTGTAGCCATGTTTACAGGATCTTCATAAGTGATATCTTATGATAAGTTTCTTTTTGTGTGTGACTTATTTCACTTAGAATCATCGTCCCTGAATCCACTCATTTTGCTGCTACTGGTCTTATGACACTGATTTCATGGCTGAGGGATATTCCATCGTACGTAAGTACCACAATTTTTTGAACCATTTTTATCTTTCCTGGGATATTTAAGGTGTACCCAAGTTGAGGTTCTTGTAAGCAGTGCAGCCCTAAATATGGGGGTGGCTCTGTCTTATTGATTTTCAGTTTTCCCAAGGTATATTCCGTAGACTGGAAGTGCCCTTGGCTCAGTAGCTCTGTTGTTTACTTGTTTTACGGAACACAATGCACTCATCCAGAGAGGCAGTTGGCAATTTACATCCCGCCCATCAGCATAACAAGGCTCCATGGTCTCCAGGGCCTGTCTTGCCTTTCTGGTATTTACCCATTTTGTGGATGTCCATTTTGACTGGTGGGAAGTGATACATTTTTGTAGGGCAGATTTGCATTGCCTGCTTGCTTGCTTGGCCAAAATGGGCGTATGAGTTTTCTCATGAATATATTCAGGAGAAAACGCATACGCACTTTTTGGCCAAGTGCATCATTGTCGAAGTTGTGCCCCTCTTCCTGTGCTTTAAACGTGAGTCCAACGTACCTCTTTAAATCTGTTTCCTGCTATTCTGCCTCGCTTTCAAGTCCATCTCGTTGCCTTCCCTCAACAGATTTTTGGACGATAGTTGTCCTTTATTACTCTGCCAGTTTGTGAATTGCAGTGCCCCTGAGCTCCATTTTTTTAACTCGTTTTTTTGTGAGCTGAACGCAAGTCCAATATTTTGGTTCAAAATCTATACTGGTTTTTGGTGGGTGGCTGAGACTTTGGTTAATTCTTCTTCCTCCCGGGCAATAAGAGTGACATGTGCCCGTCCAAATGCCTAACAGCTACTCTCTCTTTGGTTCTCCCTTTTCCTTTTCATCCTTTGCCAAATTGGCAACCTGTGTGAACCAGGAGGTTAAAGGTGTTGTCTCTCCATGTTGGGAGATTGATAGTAAAGCAGTTGGAAAGTCAAACTGGAGCACAAGGAGGGGGACTATTCGTTGAGTTTTAGAAAGGTTTCGTATTCACAGTGTGTCCATTCTCTAGGTTTCCCATACATGTTATAGCTATAGTAACATTCCCTTCAACCTGGAGAGTTGGGACCCATGGAATGGGTGCCATGCATTATTGCTTTAAAGGGAATGCATTTGCTCACCCAATCTCACGAATCCTCTCATTCCCATGTGTCCAGCCTTATGCCACATCCAGCTGTCATTGTAGATAGGGTCATTCCAGGTTTCATCAGAGACGCTGAAGGAATTGTAAAGAATTTCGCTGTTTTTATGTTTTGTTTTTGAAATTCATTTTTATAGTTGGTTTGAGCTGATTCTCGCAGCCATGTTTATGCCAGTCTAGAAACACTTGATTCCCTTAAGAAGACATATCAATACATAGATTTTAAGATTATTACTAGTCAGATATATTCCTCTACGCGAAATATGGGGTTTTGAGTCCCTTTCACTGAGGAAGGTGTAGGTCTCGTCTATTAAATAGTTGGTTTTTGGAACGGTATATGTGCTTATATCAAACTCTGGTTTTATGCATCACTCCACTTCTCCTTCCCCCTTAAACAGGCATAAGAGTGTTTTCTAAATGTGAGACTCTGTTCTCTTTCCTAAATCAGTTCATGTGTAGCCATGTTTACAGGATCTTCATAAGTGATATCTTATGATAAGTTTCTTTTTTGTGTGACTTATTTCACTTGGAATCATCGTACCAGAATCCACTCATTTTTCTGCTACAGGTCTTATCACACTGATTTCATGGCTGAGGGATATTCCATCATACGTAAGTACCACAATTTTTTCAACCATTTTTATCTTTCCTGAGATATTTAAGGTGTACCCAAGTTGAGGTTCTTGTAAACAGTGCATCCCTAAATTTTGGGGTGGCTCTGTCTTATTGATTTTCAGTTTTCCCAAGGTATATTCCGTAGACTGGAAGTGCCCTTGGCTCTGTAGCTCTGTTGTTTACTTGTTTTAGGGAACACAATGCACTCCTCCAGAGAGGCAGTTGGCAATTTACATCCCGCCCATCAGCATAACAAGGCTCCCAGTTCTCCAGTCCCTGTCTTGCCTTTCTGGTTTTTACCCCTTTTGTGGATGTCCCTTTTGACTGGTGGGAAGTGATACTTTTTTATAGTGCAAATTTGCATTGCCCGCTTGCTTGCTTGGTCAAAAAGGGCATATGGGGCTTCCCTTGTGGCGCAGTGGTTGAGAGTCCGCCTGCCGATGCAGGGGACACGGGTTCGTGCCCCGCTCCCGGAAGATCCCACATGCTGCGGAGCGGCTGGGCCCACGAGCCATGGCCGCGAAGCCTGTGTGTCCGGAGCCTGTGCTCCGCAACGGGAGAGGCCACAGCAGTGAGAGGCCCGCGTACAGCAAAAAAAAAAAAAAAAAAAAGGGCGTATGCGTTTTCTCCTGAATATATTGAGGAGAAAACGCATAGTCGCTTTTTAGCAAAGTGCATCATAGTCGAGGTTGTGACCCTCTTCCTGTGCTTTAAAGGCGATTCCAACGTACCTCTTTAAATCTGTTTCCTGCTATTCTGCCTCGCTTTCAAGTCCATCTCGTTGCCTTCCCTCAACAGATTTTTGGACGATAGTTGCCCTTTATTACTCTGCCAGTTTGTGAATTGCTCTGCCCCTGAGCTCCATTTTTTAACTCGTTTTTTGTGAGCTGAACGCAAGTCCAATATTTTGATTCAGAACCTATACTGGTTTTCGGTGGGTGGCTGAGACTTTGGTTAATTCTTCTTCCTCCCAGGAAATAAGAGTGACATGTGCCCGTCCAAATGCCTAACAGCTACTCTCTCATTGGTTCTCCCTATTCCGTTTCTTCCTTTTCCAAATTGGCAACCTGTGCGAACCAGGAGTTTAAAGGTGTTGTCTCTCCAAATTGGGAGATTGATAGTAAAGCAGTTGGAAATTCAAACCGGAGCACCAGGAGAGGGACTATTCGTTGAGTTTAAAAACTTTTCGTATTCACAGTGTGTCCATTCTCTCGGTTTCCCATACATGTTATAGCTATAGTAATATTCCCTTCAACCTGGAGAGTTGGGACCCATGGAATGGGTGCCATGCATTATTGCTTTAAAAGGTCTGCATTTTCTCACCCAATCTCACCAATCCTCTCAGTCCCATGTGTCCAGCCTTATGCCACATCCAGCTGTCATTGTAGCTAGGGTCATTCCAGGTTTCATCAGAGACCCTGAAGGAATTGTAAAGAATTTCGCTCTTTTTATGTTTTGTATTTGAAATTAATTTTAGAGTGGGTATGAGCTGATTCTCGCTGCCATGTTTATGCCAGTCTAGACACACTTCATTCCCTAAAATATACATATCAATACATAGGTTTTAAGATTCTTACTAGTCAGATATATTCCTCTTCGGGAAACATGGGGTTTTGAGTCGCTTTCACTGAGGAAGGTGTAGGTCTTGCCTATTCCATAGTTGGTTTTTGGAACGGTACCTGTGATTATATCAAACTCTGGTTTTATGCATCACCACACCTCTCCTTCCCCCTTAAGCAGGCATAATAGTGTTTTGTAAATGTGAGACTCTGTTCTCTTTCCTAACTCATTTCATGTGTAGCCATGTTTACAGGATCTTCATAAGTGATATCTTATGATAAGTTTCTATTTCTGTGTGACATATTTCACTTAGAATCATCGTACCTGAATCCACTCATTTTGCTGCTACTGGTCTTATGACATTGATTTCATGACTGAGGGATATTCCATCGTACGTAAATACCACAATTTTTTGAACCATTTTTATCTTTCTGGGGATATTTAAAGTGTACCCAAGTTGAGGTTCTTGTAAGCAGTGCAGCCCTAAATTTGGGGGTGGCTCTGTCTTATTGATTTTCAGGTTTCCCAAGGTATATTCCCTAGATTGGAAGTGCCCTTGGCTCTGTAGCTCTGTTGTTTACTTGTTTTTGGAAACACAATGCACTCATCCAGTGAGGCAGTTGGCAATTTACATGCCGCCCATCAGCATAACAAGGCTCCCTGTTCTCCAGGGCCTGTCTTGCCTTTCTGGTTTTTACCCTTTTTGTGGATGTCCCTTTTGAGCGGTGGAAAGTGATACTTCTTTGTAGGGCAGGTTTGCATTGCCCGCTTGCTTGCTTGGCCAAAAAGGGCTTATGGGTTTTCTCCTGAATATATTCAGGAGAAAATGCATACACCCTTTTTGGCCAAGTGCATCATTGTCGAAGTTGTGCCCCTCTTCCTGTGCTTTACAGGTGATTCCAACGTACCTCTTGAAATCTGTTTCCTGCTATTCTGCCTCGCTTTCAAGTCCGCCTCGTTGCCTTCCCTCAACAGACTTTTGGACGATAGTTGCCCTTTATTACTCTGCCAGTTTGTGAATGGCTGTGCCCCTCATTTCCATTTTCTAACTCGTTTTTTGTGAGCTGAAAGCAAGTCCAATATTTTGGTTCAAAACCTATACTGGTTTTCAGTGGGTGGCTGAGACTTTGGTTAATTATTCTTCCTCCCAGGAAATAAGAGTGACATGTGCCCGTCCAAATGTCTAACAGCTACTCTCTCATTGGTACTCCCAATTCCCTTTCTTCCTTTGAGAAATTGGCAACATGTGCGAACCAGGAGGTTAAAGGTGCTATCTCTCCAAGTTGGGAGATTGATAGTAAAGCAGTTGGAAAGTCAAACTTGCGCACAAGGAGAGGGACTATTCGTTGAGTTTTAGAAATATTTCGTATTCACAGTGTGTCCATTCTTAGGTTTCCCTTACATGTTATAGCTATAGTAATATTCCCTTCAACCGGGAGAGTTGGGACACATGGAATGGGTGACATGCATTATTGATTTAAAGGGTCTGCATTTGCTCACCCAATTTCACCAATCCTCTCAGTCCCATGTGTCCAGCCTTATGCCACATCCAGCTGTCATTGTAGATAGGGTCATTCCAGGTTTCATCAGAGACCCTGAAGGATTGGAAATAATTTCCCTCTTTTTATATTTTGTTTTTGAAATTCCTTTTTATAGTGGGTTTGAGCTGATTCTCGCTGCCATGTTTATGCCAGTCTAGAAACACTTGATTCCCTTACGGAGACATATCAATGTATGGGTTTTAAGATTCTTACTAGTCAGATCTATTCCTCTGCAGGAAATATGGGGTTTTGAGTCCCTTTCACTGAGGAAGGTGTAGGTCTTGTCTATTCCATAGTTCGTTTTTAGAACGGTGCCTGTGCTTATATCAAATTCTGGTTTTATTCATCACCCCACCTCTGCTTCCCCCTTAAGCAGGCATAAGAGTGTTTTCTAAATGTGAGACTCTGTTCTCTTTCCTAACTCAGTTCATGTGTAGCCATGTTTACAGGATCATCATAAGTGATATCTTATGATAAGTTTCTCTTTCTGTGTGACTTATTTCACTTAGAATCATCGTACCTGAATCCACTCATTTTGCTGCTACTGGTCTTATGACATTGATTTCATGGCTGAGGGATATTCCATCGTACGTAAGTACCACAATTTTTTGAACAATTTTTATCTTTCCTGGGATATATAAGTTGTACCCAAGTTGACGTTCTTGTAAAAAGTGCAGCCTCAAATTTTGGGGTGGCTCTGTCTTATTGATTTTCAGTTTCCCAAGGTATATTCCCAAGACTGAAGTGCCCTTGGCTCTGTAGCTCTGTTGTTTTCTTGTTTCAGGGAACACAATGCACTCCTCCAGATAGGCAGTTCGCAATTTACATGCCGCCCATCAGCGTAACAAGGCTCCCTGTTCTCCAGGGCCTGCCTTGCCTTTCTGGTTTTTACCCATTTTGTGGATATCCCTTTTGACCGGTGGGAAGTGATACTACTTTGTACTGCAGGTCTGCATTGCCCCATTGCTTGCTTGGCCCAAAAGGGCGTAGGCGTTTTCTCCTGAATATATTCAGGAGAAAAGGAATACGCCCTTTTTGGCCACGTGCATCATTGTAGAAATTGTGCCCCTCTTCCTGTGCTTTAAAGGCGATTCCAACGTACCTCTTGAAATCTGTTTCCTGCTATTCTGCCTCGCTTTCAAGTCCGCCTCGTTGCCTTCCCTCAACAGATTTCTGGACGATAGTTGTCCTTTATTACTCTGCCTGTTTGTGAATTGCTGTGCCCCTGAGCTCCATTTATCACTCGTTTTGTGTGAGCTGAAAGCAAGTCCAATATTTTGGTTCATGACCTCTTCTGGTTCCCGGTGGGTGGCTGACTTTGGTTAATTCTTCTTCCTCGGGGAAATAAGAGTGACATGTGCCCGTCCAAATGCCTATCAGCTACTATCTCATTGGTTCTCCCTATTCCCTTTCATCCTCTGCCAAATTGGCAACCTGTGCGAACCAGGAGGTTAAAGGGGCTGTCTGTGCAAGTTGGGAGATTGATAGTAAAGCAGTTGGAAAGTCAAACAGGAGCACCAGGAGAGGGAATATACGTTGAGTTTTAGAGACCTTTCATATTCACAGTGTGTCCATTCTGTAGGTTTCCCGTACATGTTATAGCTATAGTAATATTCCCTTCAACCTGGAGAGTTGGGACCCATGGAATGGGTGTCATGCATTATTGCTTTAAAGGGTCTGCATTTGCTCACCGAATCTCACCAATCCTCTCAGTCCCATGTGTCCAGCCTTATGCCACATCCAGCTGTCATTGTAGATAGGATCATTCCAGGTTTCATCAGAGACCCTGAAGGAATTGTAAAGAATTTCCCTGTTTTTATGATTTCTTTTTGAAATTCCTTTTTATAGTGGGTTTGAGCTGATTCTCGCTGCCTTGTTTATGCCAGTCTAGAAACACTAGATTCCCTCAAGGAGACCTATCAATACATAGATTTTAGGATTCTTACAAGTCAGATATATTCCTCTACGGGAAATATGGGGTTTTGAGTCACTTTCACTGAGGAAGGTGTAGGTCTTGTCTATTCCATAGTTGGTTTTTGGAACGGTACCTGTGCTTATATCAAACTCTGGTTTTATGCATCACCTCACCTCTCCTTCTCCCTTAAGCAGGCATAAGAGTTTTTTCTAAATTTGAGACTCTGTTCTCTTTCCTAACTCAGTTCATGTGTAGCCATGTTTACAGGATCTTCATAAGTGATATCTTATGGTAAGTTTCTTTTTCTGTGTGACTTATTTCACTTAGAATCATCGTACCTGAATCCACTCATTTTGCTGCTATTGGACTGATGACATTGATTTCATGGCTGAGGGATATTCCATCGTACGTAAGTACCACAGTTTCTTGAACCATTTTTGTCTTTCCTGGGATATGTATGGTATACCCAAGTTGAGGTTATTGTAAGCAGTGCAGCTCTGAATTTGGTGTGGATCTCTCTTATTGATTTTCAGTTTTCCCAAGGTATATTCCCAAGGCTGGAAGTGCCCTTGGCTCTGTAGCTCTGTTGTTTATTTGTTTTAGGGAACACAATGCACTCCTCCAGAGAGGCATTTGGCAATTTACATCCCGCCCATCACCATAACAAGTCTCCCTGTTCTCCAGGGCCTGTCTTGTCTTTCTGGTTTTTCCCCATTTTGCGGATGTCCCTTTTGACTGGTGCAAAATGATACTTCTTTGTAGTGCAGATTTGAATTGCCGGCTTGCTTGCTTGACCGAAAATGGCATATGCATTTTCTCCTGAATATATTCACGTGAAAACCCATATGCCCTTTATGGCCATTTCCATAATTTTCGAAGTTGTGATGCTTTTCCTGTGTTTAAAGGCGATTCCAATGTATCTCTTGAAATCTGTTTCGTGCCATTCTGCTTCATTTTCATTTCCGCCTCGTGGCTTTCCCTCAACAGATTTTTGGAAGAGAGTAGTCCTATATAACTCTGCTGGTTAGTGAATTGCTGTGGCCCTGAGCTCCATTTTTCAACTCGCGTTTTGTGAGCTGACCACAAATCCACAATTTTGCTTCAGGACCTATACTTGTTCTGGGGGGCAGGCTGAGACTTTGGTTAATTCCTCTGCATGACGGGAAATTAGGGTGACATGTGGCCGTCCAAATGCCTACAGCTACTCTCTCATTGATTATCTTTCTTCCCTTATATCCTCTGCACAATTTGCCAACTGTGCGAACCAGGAGGTTATATGGGCTGACTCTGCAAGTTGGGAGATTGATAGTAAAGCAGTTGGAATGTCAAACTGCAGCTCAAGGAGAGAAAAAAGTAGTAGAGTTTTAGAAACCTTTCACCATCAGATGGTTTCCATTCTCTAGGTTCCCATACATGTTATAACTGTAGTGATATTCCCTTCTACCTGGAGAGTTGGGAACCATGGAATGGGTGGCACGCATTATTGCTTTAAAGGGTCTGCATTTTTTCACCCAATCTCACCAATCCTCTCAGTCCCAAGTGACCAGCCTTATGCCACATCCAGCTGTCATTGTAGATAGGGTTATTTCAGGTTTCATCAGAACCCCTGAAGGTATTGTGTAAGAATTTTACTGTTTTTATGTTTTGTTTTGAAATTCATTTTTATAGTGGGTTTGAGCTGATTCTCCCTGCCATGTTTATGTCGTTCTAGACACACTTGGTTCCCTTACGGAGACATAACAATACATAGGTTTTAAAATTCTTACTGGTCAGATATATTTCTCTGCGGGGAATAGGGATGTTGTGTTCCATTCACTGAGGAAGGAGTAGGGCTTGTCTCTTCTGTTTTTGGATTATGGAACAGTACCTGTGCTAATATCAAACTTTTGTGCATCTCCCCACCTCTCTTTCCCCTTAAGCAAGCATAAGAGTGTTTTCTAAATTGGAAACTCTGTTCTCTTCCCTAATTCAGTTCATATGTGCCATGTTTACATTCCCTTCATAAGTGATATCTTATGTCAGAATGCACCATGGCCCTTGTCATAATAATGCTCCATGACCGCTGTCATCACAATGCTCCATGCCCTGGTTATCACAATGCTCCATGTCCCTTGTCATCACAATTCTCCACGTCCTTGTCATCACAGTGCTACATGACACTTCTCATCAACACGTTACATGCTCTTGTCATCACAGTTCTCTGTGCACTTGTCATTGCAATGCTCCATGCAGTTGTCATCACAATGCTCCATGACCCCTGTCATCACAATGCTCCCTGACACCTGTCATCACAATGCTTCATGCCCCTTGTCATTACAGTGCTCCATGATGCTCTACATCACAATTACCCAAGGACTTCTCATCACAATGCTCCACGGTTTTGCAATCACCATGCTCCATGCCTTGTCATTACAAAGCTCATTGTCCCTTGTCTTCACAATTCTCCACGTCCTTTTCATTACAATGCTCCAGGGCACTTCACATCGCAATGTTATATGCACTTTTAATCACAATACTCCATGCAGTTGTCATTGCAGTGCTCCATGACCCCTGTCATAGGAAGCTCCATGCGATTTTCATCACAATGTTTCACGACCTGGACATTAAAATTATCAACGGTCCTAGATATCACAATGCTCCATGCCCTTGTCATCACAGTGCTCCTTTAATTTGTCACAATAATCCTCCATGACACTTGGCATCACAATGCTCCATGATATTGTCATGAAACTGGAACATGACATATTTCATCACAATGCTCCCTGACAAATTTCTTCACAATTATCCATGACCTTGGAATCACAGTGCTCCATGCCCTTGTCATCACAATGTGCCATGCCCACTCTTATCACAATAATCCAAGAAACTTGTCAGGCCAATGTTCCATGCCACTTTTCATCACAATGCTCCATGAACGCTGTCATCCAAATGCACCATGCCCATCATCATAATGCTTCATGCTCTTGTCATCACAATGAAATCAAAATGCTCCATGACCTCTGTCATCAGAATGCTCCAAACACTTGTGATCACAATGTTCCATAAAATTTGTCATCACAATGCCCCATGACGCTGGTCAGCACAATTATCCATGGTCTTCTAATCACAATGCACCATGACATTTGTCATCACATTGCTCAATACACTTGTCATCACAATGCTCCCTGACTATTGCCCTCGGTATGCACCTGGAATTCTTTCATGACAAGGCTCCAGGACTTTTTCATCAAAATGATCCATGCCCTTTTCATCACAATGCTCCAAGATCCGTCTAATCACAATGTTCCATGCCCTTGTCATTGCAATGCTCCATGACCAATATCATCACAATTCTACATGACCACTGTCATCACAACACTCCATGACACCTACAACACAATGATCCGGGACACTTGTCATCAAAATGCTCCATTTCCTAGTCATCAAAATGTTCCATGACAGTTGTCATCACAATGATCCATGCCCTTGTCATCCCAGTAATCCATAACCCCTGTATTCACAATGCTCCATGACGCTTGTCCTCACAGTGCTCCATGTCACCTGTCATCACAATGCTCCATGCCTTTGTCAGCAAAATGCTACATGACATTGTCATTGCAATGCTCTATGTGCTTGTCATCACAATACTCCATTACCATTGTCATCACAAACCTCCATGAACCTTGGGATCACATTGCTTCATGCCCTTGTCATCACAATGCTCCATGCTTCTTGAAATAAAAATGCTCCATGACTTCTGTCATAACAATGCTCCAAACCCTTGTGATCACAATATTCCATAACACTTGTCATCACAATGCCCCATGACGCTCGTCATCACAGTTATCTATGGTCTTCTCATCACAATGTTCCATGACCTTTTTCATCACAATGTTCAATACACTTGTCATCAAAATTCTCCCTGACACTTGTTTTCTGTATGCTCCTTGAACCCTGTCATGACAAGGCTCCACGCCTTTTTCATCACAATGATCCATGCCCTTTTCATCACAATGCTCCAAGACCCATGTAATCACAATGCTACATGCCCTTGTCATCACAAATCTCAATGACACATGTCATCAGAATGCTCCTTGGCCTTCTGCTCACAATGCTCCATGCCCTTGTCATCACAATGTGGCAAGACCCCTGTAATCACAATGCTCCATGCCCCTTTTCATCAGTATGCACCATGAGACTTGTCATCACAAAGCTCCATGGTTTTCTCATCACAATGCTCCAGGATCTTGTCATCACAATGATTCACGACCTTCTCATAAAAATTCTCAATGGCCCTTGTCATCATAATGCTCCAAGCCCTAGTCATCACAATGCTCCATTATATTTGTCATCACAATCCTACATTACATTTGGCATCACATTACTCCCTGCCATTGTCATCACAATGACCATGACATACGTCATCACAATGCTCCCTGACACCTGTCTTCACAATACTCCATGACCTTCTCTTCACAATGCTCCATGCCATTGTCATCACAATGTGCCACGTGCATTTTATCACAACGGTCCACAACATTGTCATTGCAACGCTCCATAAAACTTGTAATCACAATGCTCCATGCACTTCTCATCAAAATGCTCTCTCACCAGAGATATTACAGTGTTCCATCGCTAGTCATCACAATATTCCCTCACCCCTGTAATCACAATGTTCCATGACCCTGTCATCACACTGCTACATCCGCTTATCATCACAATGTTCCATGACCCAGGACATCACAATATTCCATAACCCCTGTCATCAAAATGCTCCATGACCCTTTTCATCCCAAAGCTCCAAGACCCCTGATATCACAATGTTCTATAACCCCTGCCATCAAAGTGTTCCATTACATTTTTCATCAAATTGCTGCATGACCCGGTCATCAAAATGCTCCTTGCCCTTCTCATCCCAATGCACCATGCCCTTGTCATCAAAATGCTCCATGACTTGTCATCACAAAGCTCCATGACCCTTGGCATCACAATGCTCCATGTCATTGTCATCACAATGCTCCATGAACGCTCTCATAACATTGCTCAATGCCCTTGTCATCACAAAGCTCCATGACACTTGTCATCACAATGCTCGATGCCCTTCTCATCACAATGCTCCATGCCCACTCTCATCACAATAATCCATGAAACATTTCAGACCTATATTCCATGCCCTTCTCATCACAATGCTCCATTACTCCTGTCACAACAATGCACCATGACCCTTACCATCAAAGTGTTCCACGGCCTAGTCATCACAAGGTTCCATGACACTTGTCATCACAATGCTCAAGACACCTGAAATCACAATGCTCCATGCCCTTGTCATCACAAAACTCCATGACGCATGTCATCAGAATGTTCCATGGAATTCTCATCACAATGCTCCATGACCTTGTCATCACAATGCTCCAAGACCCCTGTAAACACAATGCTCCATGCCCCTTTTCATCTCAATGCTCCATGAACCCTGTCATCACAATGCACCATGCCCATCATCATAATGCTTCAGGCTATTGTCATCACAATGAAATCCATATTCTCCATGATCTCTGTCATCATAATGCTCCAAACCCTTGTGATCACAATGTTCCATAACACTTATCATCACAACGCCCCATGACGCACATCATCACAATTATCCATGGCCTTCTCATCACAATGCTCCATGATCTTTGTCATCACAATGCTCAATACACTTGTCATCACAATGCTCCCTGACACTTGTCGTCAGTATGCTCCTAGAACCATATCATGACAAGGCTCCATGCCATTTTCATCACAATAATCCATGCCCTTTTCATCACAATGCTCCAAGATTCCTGTAATCACAATGCTCCATGCCCATGTCATCAAAAAGCTCCATGACACATATCATCAGAATGCTTCATGGCCCTCTCATCACAACGCTCCATGTCATTGTCATCACAATGCTCCATGAACGCTCTCATCACATTGCTTCATGAACTTATCTTCACAAAGCTCCATGACACATGTCATCAGAATGCTCAATGGCCTTCTCATCACAATGTTCCATGCCCTTGCCATCACAATGCTCCATTACCCCTGTCATAAAAATGCTCCATGATCCATGCCATCACGATATTCCATGTCCTTGTCATCACAAGGCTCCATCACCGTTCTCATCACAATGCTCCAAGAACCCTCTAATCACAATGCTCTATGCCCCTTTTCATTTCAATGATCCACGAACCCTGTCATCACAATGCACCATGCCCATCATCATAATGCTTCATGCTATTGTCATCACAATGAAATCAAAATGCTCCATGACCTCTGTCATAACAATGCTCAAAACCATTGTGATCACAATATTCCATAACACTTGTCATCACAATGACCCATGACGCTCGTCATCACAATCATCCATGGCCTTCTCATCAGAATGTTCCATGACGTTTGTCATCACAATGCTCAATACAGTTGTCATCAAAATTCTACCTGACACTTGTTTTCTGTATGCTCCTTGAAACCTGTCATGACAAGGCTCCATGCCTCTTTCATCACAATGATCCATGCCCTTTTCATCACAATGCTTCAAGACCCCTGTAATCCCAATGCTCCATGCCCTTGTCATCACAAAGCTCAATGACACATGTCATCAGAATGCTCCTTTTCCTTCTGCTCACAATGTTCCATGCCCTTGTCATCACAATGTGGCATGACCCCTGCCATCACAGTATTCCACGGCCTTGTCATCACAAGGCTCCATGTCACTTGTCATCACAATGCCCCATAACGCTCATCATCACAATTATCCATGGACTTCTCATCAAAATTTTCCATGATCATTGTCATCACAGTGCTCAATACACTTGTCATCACAATGATCCCTGACACATGTCGTCAATATGTTCCTTGAACCCTGTCATGACAAGGCTGCATGCCTTTTCCATCACAATGTTCCATGCCCTTTTCATAACAATGCTCCAAGACCCCTGTAATCACAATGCTCCATGCCCTTGTCATCACAAAGCTCCAGGACGCATGTCATCAGAATGCTCCATGGTCTTCTCATCACCATGATCCATGCCCTTGTCATCACAATGCTCCAAGACCCTTGTAATCACAATGCTCCATTCCCCTTTTCAACAGAATGCTCCATGAGACTTGTCATTAAAAGTCTCCATGGTCTTCCCATCACAATGCTCCAGGACTTTGTCATAACCACGCTCCATTCCCTTGTCATCGCAATGCTCCATGACCAATATCATCACAATTCTCCATGACCACTGTCATCACAACACTCCATGACACCTGAAAACAGAATGATCCGGGACTCTTGTCATCACAATGCTCCATTCCCTATTCATCACAATGCTCCATGACACTTGTCATCAAAATAATCCATGCCCTTGTCATCCAAATGCTCCATAACCCATGTATTCACAATGCTCCATGACGCTTGTCATCACAGTGCTCCATGACACCTGTCATCACAATGCTCCATAACTTTGTCAGCAAAATGCTGCATGACCTTGTCATTACAATGCTCTATGTGCTTGTCATCACAATACTCCATTACCATTGTCATCACAACCCTCCATGAAACTTGGGATCACATTGCTTCATTCCATTGTCATCACAATGCTCCATGCTCCTTGAAATCAAACTGCTCCATGACCCCTGTCATCACAATGCACCATAAACCCAGTCATCACAATGCTTCATAATGTTTGTCATCATAATGGTCCATGCCCGCGTCATCACAAGGCTCTGTGACCTTTGTAACCACAATGCTCCATGAACTTTTCATCACAATTCTCTGTGACTATTGTCATCACAATGCTCCATGTCTTTGTCAGAACAATGCTCCATGACCATTGTCATCACAATGTGCCACGCGCATTTCATCACAACGGTCCACAACCTTGTCATTGCAATGCTCCATAAGCATTGTAATCACAATGCTCCATGCACTTATCATCAAAGTGCTCTCTCACCAGAGATATCACAGTGTTCCATCACTAGTCATCACCATACTCCCTCACCCCTGTAATCAAAATGTTCCATGACCCTGTCATCACACTGCTACATCCCATTTTCATCACAATGTTCAATGACACCTGACATCACCATGTTCCATAAACCCTGTCATCAAAATGCTCCATGACCCTTTTCATCCCAAAGCTCCAAGACCCCTGACATCACAATGTTCTATAACCCCTGTCATCAAAATGTTCCATTACACTTTTCATCAAATTGCTGCATGACCCGGTCATCAAAATGCTCCCTGCCCTTCTCATCACAATGCACCATGCCCTTGTCATCAAAATGCTCCATGACTTGTGATCACAAAGCTCCATGACCCTTGGCATCACAATGCTCCATGTCATTGTCATCACAGTGCTCCATGAACCCTCTCATAACATTGCTCAATGCCCTTGTCATCACAAAGCTCCATGACACTTGTCATCACAATGCTCGATGCCCTTGTTATTACAAAACTGCATGACCCATTTATCGTAGTGTACCGTACCCTTGTCATCACAATGCTCCATGCCCACTCTCATCACAGTAATCCATGAAACATTTCAGACCAATGTTCCATGCCCTTCTCATCACAATGCTCCATTACCTTTGTCATAACAATGCACCATGACCCCTGCCATCACAATGTTCCACGGCCTAGTCATCACAAGGCTCCATGACACTTGTCATCACAATGCTGAAGGCCCCTGTAATCACAATGCTCCATGCCCTTGTCATCACAAACCTCCATGGCGCATGTCATCAGAATGTTCCATGGACTTCTCATCACAATGCTCCATGACCTTGTCATCACAATACTCCAAGACCCCTGTAAACACAATGCTCAATGCCCCTTTTCAACTCAATGCTCCACGAACCCTGTCATCAAAATGCACCATGCCCATCATCATAATGCTTCAGGCTATTGTCATCACAATGAAATCAATATTCTCCATGACCTCTGTCATCATAATGCTCCAAACCCTTGTGATCACAATGTTCCATAACACTTATCATCACAACTCCCCATGACGCTCATCATCACAATTATCCGTGGTCTTCTCATCACAATGCTCCATGATCTTTGTCATCACAATGCTCAATACACTTGTCCTCACAATGCTCCCTGACACTTGTCATCAGTATGCTCCTTGAACCCTGTCATGACAAGGCTCCATTCCTTTTTCATCACAATAATCCATGCCCTTTTCATCACAATGCTCCAAGATCCCATAAATCACAATGATACATGCCCGTGTCATCAAAAAGCTCCATGACGCATGTCATCAGAATGCTTCATGGACATCTCATCACAATGCTCCATGTCATTGTCATCACAATGCTCGATGAACGCTCTCATCACATTGCTCCATGCACTTATCTTCACAAAGCTCCATGACACAAGTCATCAGAATGCTCCATGGCCTTCTCATCACAATGCTCCATGCCATTGTCATCACAATGGGCCATTACATATGTCATCACAATGCTCCCTGACGCCTGTCTTCACAATACTGCATGACCTGGACATCACAATGCTCCATGCCCTTGTGATCGCAATGCGCCATTCCAAATGTCATCGCAATAATTCATGAAACTTATTAGACCAAAGTTCCATGCCCTTGTCATTACAATGCTCCATGCCCTTGTTATCACAATGCTCCATGACCCCTGTCGTCACAATGCTCCGTAACTCCAGTCATCACAATGCTCCATGACCTTTGTCATCACAGTGGTCCATGCCCTCATCATCAACAGTCTCTGTGACCTTTTTAACCACAGTGCTCCTTGAACATTTCATCACAATGCTCTTTGACCCTTGTCATCAAAATTCTCTATGCCTTTCTCAGCACAATGCTCCATGACCCTTGTCATCACAATGCTCCATGCGCTTGTCAGCACAATGCTCCATGGCGCTTGTCAGCACAATGCTCCTTGACACATGTCATCACAATGCACCATGCGCTTGTCATCACAGTGCTCCACCATCTTGTCATCACAATGCTCCATAAAACTTGTCATCACAATGCTCCATGCACTTCTCATAAAAATGCTCTCTCACCACTGATATCACAATGCTACATCACTATTTGTCACAATACCCCCTCATCCCTGTCATCACAATGCTCCATGATTCCTGTCATCACAATGCTACATGCACTTATCATCACAATGTTCGATCACCCCTGACATCACAATGTTCCATAACACCTGTCATCAAAATGCTCCATGACCCTTTTCATCAGTATGCTCCATGAACCCTGACATCACAATGTTCCATAACCCCTGTCATCAAAATATTCCATGACAAAATTCATCAAATTGATCCATGACCCTGTCATCACAATGCTCCCTGCCTTCTCATCACAATGCACAACGCCCTTGCCATCAAAATGCTCCATGACCTCTGTCATCACAAAGATCCATGACCCTTGGCATCACAATGTTCCATGTCATTGTCATCACACTGCTCCATGAACGCTCTCATCACATTGCTCGATGCACTTGTCTTCACAAAGCTCCATGACACATGTCATCAGAATGCTGCATGTCTTCTCATCACAATTCTCCATGCCCTTACAATCACAATGCTCCATTAAAACTGTCATAACAATGTACCATGACCCATGCCATCACGATATTCCATGGCCTTTTCATCACAAGGCTCCATGACCCTTCTCATCACAGTACTCAAAGAACCCTGTAATCACAATGCACTATGCCTCTTTTCATCTCAATGATCCATGAACCCTGTCATCACAATGCACCATGCCCATCATCATGCTTCATGCTATTGTCATCACAATGAAATCAAAATGCTCCATGACCTCTGTCATAACAATGTTCCAAACCCTTGTGATCACAATATTCCATAACTCTTGTCATCACAATGCCACATGACGCTCATCATCACAATTATCCATGGTCTTCTCATCACAATGCTCCATGACTTTTGTCATCACAATCCTCAATTCACTTGTCATCAAAATGCTCCCTGACACTTGTTGTCTGTATGCTCCTTGAACCCTGTCATAACAAGGCTCCATGCCTTTTTCATCACAATGATCCATGCCTTTTTCATCACAATGCTCAAAGATCCCTGTAATCACAATGCTCCATGCCCTTGTCATCACAAAGCTCAATGACACATGTCATCAGAATGCTCCTTGGCCTTCTGCTCACAATGCTCCATGCCCTTGTCATCACAATGTGCCCAGACCCGTGTAATCACAATGCTCCATGCCCCTTTTCATCAGTATGCTCCATGAGACTTGTCATCACAAGGCTCCATGATTTTCTCAACACAATGCTCCAGGACCTTGTCATCACAATGCTTCACGACTTTTCATGAAAATTCTTAATGGCCCTTGTCATCATAATGCTCCAATCCCTAGTCATCACAATGCTCCTTTATATTTGTCATCACAATCCTCCATTATATTTGGCATCACAGTACTCCCTTCCATTGTCATCACAATGGACCATGACATATGTCATCACCATGCTCCCTGACACCTGTCTTCACAATACACCATGACATTCTCTTCACAATGATACATGCCCTTGTCTTCACAATGGACCATGTCCAATGACATCACAATAATCTATGAAAATTGTCAGACCAATGATCCATGCCCCAGCCATCACAATGCTCCATGCCATTGTCATCACAATGCTCCATGACTTGTCATCACAAAGCTCCATAATCATGACCCATGTATCACAGTGTTCCGTGCCCTTGTCATCACAATGCTCCATGCCCACTCTCATCACAATCATCCATAAAACATTTCAGACCTATGTTCCATGCCCTCTAACATCTCAATCATCCGTGAAACATTTCAGACCAATGTTCCTTGCCCTTCTCATCACAATGCTCCATTACCTCTGTCATAACAATGCACCATGACCCCTGCCATCACTATGTTACACGGCCTAATCATCACAAGGTTCCATGACATTTGTCACCACAATGCTGAAGACCCCTGTAATCACAATGCTCCATTCCCTTGTCATCACAAAGCTCCATGACGCATGTCATCAGAGTATTCCATGGCCTTCTCATCACAGTGCTCCATGCCCTTTTCATCACAATGCTCCAAGACCCCTGTAAACAAAATGCTCCATGTCCCTTTTCATCTCAATGCTCCATGAACCCTGTCATCACAATGCACCATGCCCATCATCATAATGCTTCAGGCTATTATCATCAAAATGAAATCAATATTCTCCATGACCTCTGTCATCATAATGTTCCAAACCCTTGTGATCACAGTGTTCCATAACACTTATCATCACAACACGTCATGACGCTCATCATCACAATTATCCATGGTCTTCTCATCACAATCCTCCATGATCTTTGTCATCACAATGCTCAAGACACTTGTCATAACAATGCTCACTGACACTTGTCGTCAGTATGCTCCTTGAACCCTGTCATGACAAGGCTCCATGCCTTTTTCATCACAATAATCCATGCCCTTTTCATCACAATGCTCCAAGATTCCTGTAATCACATTGCTCCGTGCCCTTGTCATCAAAAAGCTCCATGACGCATGTCATCAGAATGCTCCTTGGTCTTCTCCTCACAATGCTCCATGCCCTTGTCATCACAATGTTCCAAGACCCCTGTAATCAGAATGTTCCATGCACCTTTTCATCAGTATGCTCCATGAGACTTGTCATCACAAGTCTCCATGGTTTTCTCATCACAATGCTCCAGGACATTGTCATCACAATGCTTCACGACCTTGTCATGAAAATTTTCAATGGCCCTTGTCATCATAATGCTCCAAGCCCTAACCATCAAAATGGTCCATTATATTTGTCTTCACAATGCTCCATTACATTTGGCATCACTATGCTCCATGCCATTGCCATCGCAATGGACCATGATATATATCATCACTATGCTCCCTGACACCTGTCTTCACAATACTTCATGACCTTCTCATCACAATGCTCCATGCCCTTGTCATCACAATGCACCATTCCCACTGTCATCAAAATAATCTGTGAAATTAGTCAGACCAATGCTGCATGCCCCTGTCATCACAATGCTCCATGCCCTTGTCATCACAATTCTCCATGACCCCTGCCATCACAGTGCTCCGTTACTCCAGTTATCGCAATGCTTCATAACGTTTGTCATCACAATGGTCCATGCCCGCATCATCACAAGGCTCTGTTACCTTTGTAACCACAATGCTCCATGAACTTTTCATCACAATTCTCTGTGACTCTTGTCATCACAATGCTCCATGTCTTTGTCAGAACAATTCTCCATGACCATTGTCATCACAATGTGCCACACGCATTTCATCACAACGGTCCACAACATTGTCATGGCAATGCTCCATAAACCTTGTAATCACAATGGACCATGCACTTCTCATCAAAATGCTATCTCACCAGAGATATCACAATGTTCCATCACTAGTCATCACAATATTCCCTCACCCCTGTAATCACAATGTTCAATGACCCTGTCATCGCAATGCTACATCCACTTATCATCACAATGTTCCATGACCCCTGACATCACAATGTTCCATAACCCCTGTCATCAAAATGCTTCATGACCATTTTCATCCCAAAGCTCCAAGACCCCTGACATCACAATGTTCTATAACCCCTGCCATCAAAATGTTCCATTACACTTTTCATCAAATTGCTGCATGACACGGTCATCAAAATGCTCCCTGCGCTTCTCATCACAATGCAACAGGCCATTGTCATCAAAATGCTCCATGACTTGTCATCACTAAGCTTCATGAACCTTGGCATCACAATGCTCCATGTCATTGTCATCACAATGCTCCAGGAACACTCTAATAACATTGCTCAATGCCCTTGTCATCACAAAGCTCCATGACACTTGTCATCACAATGCTCGATGCCCTTCTCATCACAATGCTCCATGCCCTTGTCATTACAATCCTGCATGACCCATGTATCATAGTGTTCCGTACCCTTGTCATCACAATGCTCCATGCCCACTCTCATCATAAAAATCCATGAAACATTTCAGACCAATGTTCCATGCCCTTCTCATCTCAATGCTCCATTACCTCTGTTATAACAATACACCATGACCCATGCCATCACTATGTTCCACAGCCTAGTCATCACAAGGTTTCATGACACTTGTCACCACAATGCTGAAGACCCCTGTAATCACAATGCTTCATGCCCTTGGCATCACAGAGCTCCATGACGCATGTCATCAGGATATTCCATGGCCTTCTCATCACAATGCTCCATGCCCTTGTCATCACAATGCTCCAAGACCCCTGTAAACACAATGCTCCATATCCCTTTTCATCTCAATGCTCCATGAACCCTGTCATCACAATGCACCATTCCCATCATCATAATGCTTCAGGCTGTTATCATCACAATGAAATCAGTATTCTCCATGACCTCTGTCATCATAATTCTCCAAACCCTGGTGATCACAATGTTCCATAACACTTATCATCACAACACCCCATGACGCTCATCTTCACAATTATCCATGGACTTCTCATCACAGTGCTCCATGAGATTTGTCATCACAATGTTCAATACACTTGTCATCACAATGCTCCCTGACACTTGTCGTCAGTATGCTCCTTGAATCCTGTCATGACAAGGCTCCATGCCTTTTTCATAGCAGTAATCCATGCCCTTTTCATTACAATGCTCCAAGATCACTGTAATCACAATGCTACATGCCCTTCTCATCAAAAAGCTCCATGACGCATGTCATGAGAATGCTCCTTGGTCTTCTCCTCACAATGCTCCTTGCCCCTGTCCTCACAATGTTCCAAGACCCCTGTAATCACAATGCTCCTTGCCCCTTTTCATCAGTATGCACCATGAGACTTCTCATCACATGTCTCCATGGTTTTCTCATCACAGTACTCCAGGACCTTGTCATCACAATGCTTCACGACCTTGTCATGAAAATTTTCAATGGCCCTTGTCATCACAATAATCCATGAACATTTTCAGCCCAGTGCTCCACAACGTACTTATCACAATGCTCCATGGCCAATATCATCACAATGCTCCATGACCACTGTCATCACAACACTCCATGACACCTGACAACACAATGATCCGGGACTATTGTCATCACCATGCTCCATTTCCTAGACATCACAATGCTCCATGACCCCTGTCATCACAACACTCCATGAACATTTTCAGCCCAGTCTTCCAAGACCCTTATCATCACAGTGATCCATGCCCTTGTCATCCCAATGCTCCATGACACCTGTATTCACAATGCTCCGTGACGCTTGTCATCAGAGTGCCCCATGACACATGTCATCACCATGCTCCATGCCTTTTTCAGCAAAAGGCTACATGACATTGTCATTGCAATGCTCTATGCGCTTGTCATCACAATACTCCATTTCCATTGTCATCACAATCCTCCATGAACCTTGGGATCACATTGCTTCATGCCCCTGTCATCACAATGTTCCATGCTCCTTGAAATCAAAATGATCCATGACCTCTGTCATCACAATGCTCCAAACCCTTGTGATCACAATGTTCCATAACACTTGTCATCACAATGCTCCATGATGCCTGTCATAACAATACTCCATGCCCTTTTCGTCACAATGCTCCATGACCTTTGGCATCACAATTATCAATACACTTGTCTTCACAATGCTCCCTGATACTTGTCATCAGAATTCTCCTTGAAACCTGTCAAGAAAAGGCTCCATGTCCCTTTCATCACAAGGCCCCATGCCATTTTCATCACAATGCTCCATGCCATTGTCATCAAAATACTCCACATGCTTGTCATCAGAATGCTCCATGCCCCTTGTCATCACAATTCTCCATGCACTTGTCAGCACAATGCTCCCTGACCCTTGTCATCACAATGCTCCAAGCCATTGTCATCACAATGTTCCATTACCTTTGTCAACAGAATCCTCCATGACACTTGGCATCACAATGCTCCATGCCATTGTCATCACAATGGGCCATTACATATGTCATCACATTGCTCCCTGACACCTCTCTTCACAATACTGCATGACTTGGTCATCACAATGCTCCATGCCCTTGTCATCACAATGTGCCATTCCAACTGTCATCACAATAATCCATGCAACTTATTAGAACAATGTTCCATGCCCTTGTCATCACAGTACTCCATGCCCTTGTTATCACAATCCTCCATGACCCCTGTCATCACAATGCTCCGTGACTCCAGTCATCACAATGCTTCATAACGTTTGTCATCACAATGCTCCATGCGCTTGTCAGCACAATGCTCCATGACACATGTCATCACAATACTCCCTCACCCCTGTAATCATAATGTTCCATGACCCCTGTCATCACAATGGTACATCCCCTTATCAGCACAATGTTCCATAACCCCTGACATCACAATCTTCCATAACCCCTGTCATCAAAATGCTCCATGACCCGTTTCATCCCAAAGCTCCATGAACCCTGGCATCAAAATGTTCTATAACCCCTGTCATCAAAATATTCCATTACACTTTTCATCAAATTGCTGCATGACCCTGTCATCAAAATGCTCCCTGCCCTTCTCATCACAATGCACCACACCCTTGTCATCAAAATGTTCTATGACCTTTGTCATCACAAATCTCCATGACCCTTGGCATCACAATGCTCCATGTCATTGTCATCACAGTGCTCCATAATCCCTCTCATCACATTGCTCCATGCCCTTGTCATTACACAGGTCCATGACACTTGTGATCACAATGCTCGATGCCCTTCTCATCACAATGCTCCATGCCCTTGTCATTACAAACCTCCATGACCCATGTATCACAGTGTTCCGTGCCCTTGTCATCACAATGCTCCATGTCCACTCTCATCACAATAATCCATGAAACATTTCAGACCAATGCTCAATGCCCTTCTCATATAAATGCTCCATTAACTCTGTCATAACAATGTTCCATGACCACTGCCATCACAATGTTCCATTACACGTTTCATCAAATTGCTGCATGACCCGGTCATCAAAATGCTTCCTGCCCTTCTCATCACAATGCACCATGCCCTTGTCATTAAAATGCTCCATGACGCGTCATCACAAATCTCCATAACACCTGTCATCACAATGCTCCATGCATTTGTCAGCAAAATTCTACATGATCTTGTCATTAGAAAGCTCTATGTGCTTGTCATTACAATGCTTCAAGGACCCTGTAATCACAATGCTCCATGCCCTTTTTCATCTCAATGCTCCATGAACCCTGTCAACACAATGCACCATGCCCATCATCACAATGCTTCAGGCTACTGTCATCACAATGAAATCAAAATTCTCCATGACCTCTGTCATTATAATGCTCCAAACCCTTGTGATAACAATGTTCCATAACACTTATCATCACAAAACCTCATGGCGATCATCATCACAAATATCCATGGTCTTCTCATCACAATGCTCCATGAACTCTGTCATCACAATGCTCAATACACTTGTCATCTCAATGCTCCCTGACACTTGTCGTCAGTATGCTCCTTGAACCCTTTCATGACAAGGCTCCATGCCTTTTTCATCACAATGATCCATGCCCTTTTCATCACAAAGCTCCAAGACACCTGTAATCACAATGCTCTATGCCCTGTCATCACAAAGCTCAATGATGCAAGTCATCAGAATGCTCCATGGCTTTCTCCTGACAAAGCTCGATGTCATTGTCATCACAATGCTCCATGAACCCTCTCATCACATTGCACCTTGCCCTTGACATTACAGTCCTCCATGACCCATGTGTCACAGTGTTCCGTGCCCATGTCATCACAATGCTCCATGCCCAATCTCATCACAATAATCCATGAAATATTTGAGACCAATGCTCAATTCCCTCCTCATAACAATGCTCCATTACCTCTGTGATAACAATGCTCCATGACCATTGCCATCACAATGTTCCACGGCCTTGTCATCACAAGGCTCCATTACCCATGTCATCGCAATGCTCCAAGACAATATTAATCAAAATGCTCCATGACCTTGTCATAACAAAGCTACATGACGCATGTCATCAGTAGGTTCCATGGCCTTCTCTTCATAATGTTCCATGCCCTTGTCATCACAATGCTAAATAACCCCTTTAATCACAATGCTCCTTGCCCCTTTTCATCTCAATGAACCATGAAACCTGTCATCAAAATGCACCATGCCAATCATCCTAATGTTTCATGCTATTGTCATCACAATGAAATCAAAATGCTCCATGACCTCTGTCATAACAATATTCCAAACCCTTGTGATCACAATATTCCATAACAGTTGTCATCACAATGCCCCATGACGCTCATCATCACAATTATCCATGGTTTTCTCATCACAATGCTCCATGACCTTTGTCATCACAATGCTCAATACACTTGTCATCAAAATGCTCCCTGACACTTGTTGTCTGTATGCTCCTTGAACCCAGTTATGACAAGGCTCCTTGCCTTTTTCATCACAATTATCCATGCCCTTTTCCTCACAATCCTCCCTCCCCCCTGTTATCACAATATTCCATGACCCTGTCATCACACTGCTACATCCCCTTATCAGCACAATGTTCCATGACACCTGACATCACAATGTTCCATAACCCCTGTCATCAAAATGCTCCATGACCATTTTCAGCCCAAAGCTCCATGACCCCTGGCATCACAATGCTCTATAACCCCTGTCATCAAAATTTTCCATTACACTTTTCATCAAATTACTGCATGACCCTGTCATCAAAATGTTCCCTGCCCTTCTCATCACAATGCACCACACCCTTGTCATCAAAATGCTCCATGACCTTTGTTATCACAAAGCTCCATGACCCTCGGCATCACACTGCTCCATGTCATTGTCATCATAATGCTCCATGAACCCTCTCATCACATTGCTCCATGCCCTTGTCATCACAAAGCTCCATGACACTTGTCATCACAATGCTCGATGCCCTTCTCATCACAATGCTCCATGCCCTTGTCATTACAATCCCTCTTGAACAATGTATCAGTGTACCCTGCCCTTGTCATCACAATAATCCATAAAACATTTCAGACCAATGCTCAATGCCCTTCTCATCACAATGCTCCATTACCTCTGTCATAACAATGCTCCATGACCCCTGCCATCCCAATGTTCCACGGCCTTGTCATCACAAGGCTCCATGACCCTTGTCATCACAATGCTCCAAGAACCCTGTAATCACAATGCTCCATGCCCTTGTCATCACAAAGCTCCATAACGCATGTCATCAGAATGTTCTATGGCCTTCTCCTCACAGTGCTCCATGCCCTTGTCATCACAATGTTCCAAGACCCCTGTAATCACAATGCTCCATGCACCTTTTCATCAGAATGCTCCATGAGACTTGTCATCACAAGTCTCCATGGTCATCTCATCACAATGCTCCAGGACCTTGTCATCACCACGCTCCATTCCCTTGTCATCACAATGCTCCATGACACCTGTCATCACAATACTCCATGAACATTTTCAGCCCAATGCTCCATGACCTTCTCATCACAGTGCTCCATTACCAATATCATCACAATGCTCCATGACCACTGTCATCACAACACTCCATGACACCTGAAAACACAATGATCCGGGACTCTTGACATCACAATGCTCCACGACCCCTGTAATCACAATGCTCCATGACCCCTATCATCACAATACTCCATGAACTTTTTCAGCCCAATGCTCCATGACACTTGTCATCACAATTATCCATGCCATTGTCATCCAAATGCTCCATGACCCATGTATTCACAATGCACCGTGACGCTTGTCATCACAGTGCTCCATGACACCTGTCATCACAATGCTCCATGCCTTTGTCAGCAAAATGCTACATGACCTTGTCATTGCAATGCTCTATGCGCTTGTCATCACAATACTCCATTTCCATTGTCATCACAATCCTCCATGAAACTTGGGATCACATTGCTTCATGCCCTTGTCATCACAATGCTCCATGCTACTTGAAATCAAAAGGATCCATGACCTCTGTCATCACAATGCTCCAAACCCTTGTGATCACAATGTTCCATAACACTTGTCATCACAACGCTCCATGATGCCTGTCATCACAATACTCCATGCCTTTTCATCACAATGCTCCATGACCTTTGTCATCACAATTCTCAATACACTTGTCATCACAATGCTCCCTGACACTTGTCGTCGGAATGCTCCTTGAACCCTGTCACGAAAAGGCTCCATGCTTTTTTCATCACAAAGCCCCATGCAATTTTCATCCCAAAGCTCCATGCCATTGTCATCGAAATACTCCACAAGCTTGTCATCAGAATGCTCCATGACACTTGTCATCACAATTCTCCATGCACTTGTCAGCTCAATGCTCCCTGACCCTTGTCATCACAATGCTCCAATCCATTGTCATCACAATGCACCCTTATCTTTGTCATCAGAATCCTCCATGACACTTGGCATCACAATGCTCCATGCCATTGTCATCACAATGGGCCATTACATATGTCATCACAATGCTCCCTGACACCTGTCTTCACAATTCTCCATGCCCTTGTCATCAAAATACTCCATGCCCTTGTGATTACTATCACCCTTGACCCATGTATATCAGTGTACCGTGCCCTTGTCATCACAATGCTCCATGCCCACTCTCATCACAGTAATCCAATAAACATTTCAGACCAATGCTCCATGCCCTTGTCATCACAGTGCTCCATGCCCTAGTTATCACAATGTTCCAAAACCCTGTAATCAGAATGCTCCAAGCCCCTTATCATCAGTATGCTCCATGAGACCTGTCATCACAAGGCTCCATGCTTCTCTCATCACAAGGCTCCAAGACCCCTGTAATCACAAACCTCCATGATCCCTGTCATCACAATACTCCATGAACATTTTCATCCCAATGTCCCATGACCATTATCATCACAATGATCCATGCCCTTTTCATCAAAAAGCTCCATGACACATGTCATCAGAATTTTAGATCCCTTCTCATCACAATGTTCCATGCCCTTGTCATCACAATCCTCCATGCCCTTGTAATCACAATGTTCCTAGACCCCTGTAATCACAATGCTCCATGCCCATTTTCATCAGTATGCTCCATGAGATTTGTCAACACAAGGCTCCGTGATTTTCTCAACACAATGCTCCAGGACTTGTCATCACAATACTTCACGACATTGTCATGAAAATTCTCAATGGCCCTTGTCATCATAATGCTCCAAGCCCTAGTCATCACAATGCTCCAATATATTTGTCATCACAATCCTCCATTACATTTGGCATCACAATACTCCGTGCCGTTGTCATCACAATGGATCATGACATATGTCATCACAATGCTCCCTGACACCTGTCTTCACAATACTCCATGACCTTTTCTTCACAATGCTCCATGCCATTGTCATCACAATGCACTATGTCCACTGTCATCACAATAATCTATGAAACTTGTCAGCCCAATGCTCCGTCCCCCTGTCATAACAATGCTCCATGTCCCTGTCATCACAGTGCTCCATGAACATTTTCAGCCCAGTGCTCCAAGACCCTTATCATCACAATGATCCATGCCCTTGTCATCCCAATGCTCCATGACCCCTGTTTTCACAATGCTCCATGACGCTTGTCATCACCGTGCTCCATGACACCTGTCATCAAAATGCTCCATGCCTTTGTCAGCAAAATGCTACATGACATTGTCATTGCAATGCTCTATTCGCTTGTCATCACAATACTCCATTTCCATTGTCATCACAATCCTCCATGAACCTTGGGATCACATTCCTTCATGCCCTTTTCATCACAATGTTCCATGCTCCTTGAAATCAAAATGATCCATGACCTCTCTCATCACAATGCTCCAAAACCTTGTGATCACAATGTTCCATAACACTTGTCATCACAATGCTCCATGATGCCTGTCATCACAATGCTCCATGACCTTTGTCATCACAATTCTCAATACACTTGTCATCACAATGCTCCCTGACACTTGTCATCAGAATGCTCCTTGAAACCTGTCATGAAAAGGCTCCATGTCTCTTTCATCACAAGGCCCCATGCCGTTTTCATCACAATGCTCCATGCCATTGTCATCACAATGGGCCATTACATCTGTCATCACAATGCTCCCTGACACCTCTCTTCACAATACTGCATGACCTGGTAATCACTATGCTCCATGCCCTTGTCATCACAATGTGCCATTCCAACTGTCATCACAATAATCCATGCAACATATTAGACCAATGTTCCATGCCCTTGTCATCACAGTGCTCCATGCCCTTCTTATCACAATCCTCCATGACCCCTGTCATCACAATGCTCCGTGACTCCAGTCATCACAACGCTTCATGACCTTTGTCATCACAATGGTCCATGCCCTCGTCAACAACAGTCTCTGTGACATTTTTAACCACAATGCTCCATGAACTTTTCATCACAATGCTCTTTGACCCTTGTCATCACAATGCTCTATGCCTTTCTCAGAACAATGCTCCATGACCCTTGTCACCACAATGCTCCATGCGTTTGTCAGCACAATGCTCCATGACACATGTCATCACAATGCTCCATGACCTCTGTCATCACAATGCTCCGTGACTCCAGTCATCCCAATGCTTCTTAACGTTTGTCATCACAATGGTCCGTGCCCGCATCATCACAAGGCTCTGTGACCTTTGTAACCACAATGCTCCTTGAAATTTTCATCACAATTCTCTGTGACCATTGTCATCACAGTGCTCCATGTCTTTGTCAGAACAATGCTCCATGACCATTGCCTTCACAATGTGCCACGCACATTTCATCACAACAGTCCACAACCTTGTCATTGCAATGCTCCATAAACCTTGTAATCACAATGGTTCATGCACTTCTCATCAAAATGCTCTCTCACCAGAGATATCACAGTGTTCCATCACTAGTCATCACAATACTCCCTCACCCCGGTAATCACAATGTTCCATGACCCTGTGATCACACTGCTACATCCCCTTATCATCGCAATGTTCCATGACACCTGTCATCAAATAGCTCCATGACCCATTTCATCCCAACGCTCCAAATCCCCTGACATCACAATGTTCTATAACCACTGCCATCAATATATTCCATTACACTTTTCAGCAAATTGCTGCATGACCCGGTCATCAAAATGCTCCCTGCCCTTCTCATCACAATGCACCATGCCCTTGTCATCAAAATGTTCCATTACTTGTCTTGACAAATCTCCATGACACTTGGCATCACAATGCTCCATGTCATTGTCATCTCAATGCTCCATGAACCCTCTCATAATATTGCTCAATGCCCTTGTCATCACAAAGCTCCATGACACTTGTCATCACAATGCTCGATGCCCTTCTCATCACAATTCTCCATGCCCTTGTCATTACAATCCTGCATGACCCATGTATCATAGTGTTCTGTACCCTTGTCATCAGAAGGCTCCATGCCCACTCTCATCACAATAATCCACGAAACATTTCAGACCAATGTTCCATGCGCTTCTCATCACAATGCTCCATTACCTCTGTCATAACAATGCACCATGACCACTGCCATCACAATGTTCCACGGCCTAGTCATCACAAGGTTCCATGACACTTGTTATCACAATGCTAAAGACCCCTGTAATCACAATGCTCCATGCCCTTGTCATTAGAAAGCTCCATAACGCATGTGCTCAGAATGTTCCATGGCCTTCTCATCACAATGCTCCATGCCCTTGTCATCACAATGCTCCAAAACCCCTGTAAACACAATGCTCCATGCCCTTTTTCATCTCAATGCTCCATGAACCCTGTCATCACAATGCACCGTGTCCCATGTCATCACTATAATCTATGAAACTTGTCAGACCAATGATCCATGCCCCTGTCATCACAATGCTCCGTGCCCTTGTCATCACAATGCTCCATGCCCTTGTCATAACAGTACTCCATGACCCCTGTCATCACAATGCTCCCTGACTCCAGTCATCACAATGCTTCATAAAATTTGTCATCACAATTGTCCATGCCCGCGTCATCACAAGGCTCTGTGACCTTTGTAACCACAATGCTCCATAAACTTTTCATCACAATGCTCCGTGATCCTTTTCATCACTATTCTCCATGCCTTTGTCAGAAAGTTGCTCCATGACCATTGTCATCACAATGTGCCAGGAACTTTTCATCACAACGGTCCACATATTTGTCATAGCAATGCTCCATAAACCCTGTAATCACAATTCTCTATGACCCTTTTCATCTCAATGATCCATGAACCCTGTCATCACAATGCACCATGCCCATCATATAATGCTTCATGCTATTGTCATCACAATGAATTCAGAATGCTCCATGACCTCTGTCATAACAATGCTCCAAACCCTTGTGATCATAATATTCCATAACACTTGTCATCATAGTGCCCCATGACACTCGTCATCACAATTATCCATGGTCTTCTCATCACAATGCTCCATGACCTTTGTCATCACAATGCTCAATACACTTGTCATCAAAATGCTCCCTGATACTTGTTGTCTGTATGCTCCTTGAACCCTGTCATGACAAGGCTCCATGCATTTTTCATCACAATGATCCCTGCCCTTTTCCTCACAATGCTCCAAGACCCTTTTAAACACAATGCTCCATGCCCTTGTCATCACAAAGCTCAATGACACATGTCTTCAGAATGCTCCTTGGACTTCTCCTCACAATGTTCCATGCCCATGTCATCACAATGTTCCAAGACCCCTGTAATCACAATGGTCCATGCCCCTTTACATCAGTATGCTCCATGAGATTTGTCATCACAAGTCTCTATGGATTTCTCATCACAATGCTCCAGGACCTTGTCATCACAATGCTTCCCGACCTTGTCATGAAAATTCTCAATGGCCCTTGTCATCATAATGCTCCAATCCCTAGTCATCACAATGCTCCATTATATTTGTCATCAAAATCCTCCATTACATTTGGCATCACAATGCTCCCTGCAATTGTCATTGCAATGGACCATGACATATGTCATCACAATGCTCCCTGACACGTGTCTTCACAATACTCCATGACCTTCTCATCACAATGGACCGTACCCTTGTCATCACAATGCACCATGTCCACTGTCATCACAATAATCTATGAAACTTGTCAGACCAATGCTCCATGACCCTTGTCACCACAATGCTCCATGCGTTTGTCAGCACAATGCTCCATGACACATGTCATCACAATGCTCCATGACCCCTGTCATCACAATACTCCATGAACATTTTCAGCCCAATGCTCCATGACCCTTGTCATCACAATGATCCATGCCCTTGTCATCCCAATGCTCCATGACCTCTGTATTCACAATGCTCCGTGACGCTTGTCATCACAGTGCTCCATGACACCTGTCATCACAAGGCTCCATGCCTTTGTCAGCAAAATGCTACATAACCTTGTCATTAAAATGTTCCATGCGCTTGTCATCACAATACGCCATTGCCATTGTCATCACAATCCTCCATGAAACTTGGGATCACATTGCTTCATGCCCTTGTAATCACAATGCTCCATGCTCCTGGAAATCAATATGATCCATGACCTCTGTCATCACAATGCTCCAAACCCTTGTGATCAAAATGTTCCATAACACTTGTCATCACAACGCTCCATGATGACTGTCATCACAATACTCCATGCACTTTTCATCACAATGCTCCATGACTTTCTCATCACAATTCACAATACACTTGTCATCACAATGCTCCCTGACACTTGTCATCAGAATGCTCCTTGAACCCTGTCACGAAAAGGCACCATGCCATTTTCATCACACTGCTCCATGCCATTTTCATCACAATTCTCTACGCCACTGTCATCAAAATACACCACAAGTTTGTCATGAGAATGCTCCATGACACTTGTCATCACAATTCTCCATGCACTTTTCAGCACAATGCTCCCTGACCCTTGTCATCACAATGCTCCAAGCCATTGTCATCACAATGCACCATTACCTTTGTCATCAGAATCCTCCATGACACTTGGCATCACAATGCTCCATGCCATTGTCATCTCAATGGGCCATTACATATGTCAACACAATGCTCCCTGACACCAGTCTTCACAATACTGCATGACCTGGTCATCACAATGCTCCATGCCCTTGTCACCACAATGCACCATTCCAACAGTCATCGCAATAATCCATGAAACTTATTAGACCAATGCTCCATGCCCTTGTCATCACAATGCTCCACGACCCTTGTCATCACAATGATCCATGAACTTTTCATCACAATGCTCTTTGATCCTTGTCATCAAAATTCTCTATGCCTTTCTCAGCACAATGCTCCATGACCCTTGTCATCAAAATGCTCCATGCGCTTGTCAGCACGATGCTCCCTGACACATGTCATCACAAAGCACCATGCACTTGTCATCACTGTGCTCCACACTCTTGTCATCACAATGCTCCATAAAAATTGTCATCACACTGCTCCATGCACTTCTCATCAAAATGCTCTCTCACCACATATATCACAATGTTACATCACTATTCGTCTCAATACTCCCTCACCCCTGTTATCACAGTGTTCCATGACTCCTGTCATCACAATGCTACATTCACTTATCATCACAATATTCGATGACCCCGGACATCACAATGCTCCATAACCCCTGTCATCAAAATGCTCCATGACATTTTTCATCAAAATGCTCCATGACCCCTCACATCACAATGATCCATAACCCCTCTCATCAAAATATTCCATGACCCTTTTCATCAAATTGCTCCATGACCCTGTCATCACAATGCTCCCTGCCCTTCTCATCACAATGAACAACACACTTGTCATCAAAATGCTCCATGACCTTTGTCTTCACAAAGATCCATGACCCTTGGCATCACAATGCTCCTTGTCATTGTCATCACAATGCTTCATGAACACTCTCATCACATTGCTCCATGCCCTTGTCATCACAAAGCTCCATGACACATGTCATCAGAATGCTCCATGGCCTTCTCATCACAATGCTCCATGCACTTCCATCAAAATGCTCCATTACCCCTGTCAGAAAAATGCTCCATGACACCTGCCATCACGATGTTCCGTGGCCTTGTCATCACAAGGCTCCATGACCCTTCTCATCACAATGCTCCAAGACCCCTGTAATCACAATGCTTCATGCCCCTTTTCATCTCAATGATCCATGAACCCTGTAATCACAATGCATCATGCCCATCATCATAATGCTTCATGCTATTGTCATCACAATGAAATCAAAATGCTCCATGACCTCTGTCATAACAATGCTCCAAACCCTTGTGATCACAATATTCCATAACACTTGTCATCACAGTGCCCCATGACACTCGTCATCACAATTATCCATGGTCTTCTCATCACAATGCTCCATGACCTTTGTCATCACAATGCTCAATACACTTGTCATCAAAATGCTCCCTGACACTTGTTGTCTGTATGCTCCTTGAACCCTGTCATGACAAGGCTCCATGCGTTTTTCATCACAATGATCCATGCCCTTTTCATCACAATGCTCCAAGAACTCTTTAAACACAATGCTCCATGCCCTTTTCATCACAAAGCTCAAGGAAACATGCCTTCAGAATGCTCCTTGGATTTCTCCTCACAATGCTTCATGTCCATGTCATCACAATGTTCCAAGACCCCTGTAATCATAATGGTCCATGCCCCTTTTCATCAGTATGCTCCATGAGATTTGTCATCACAAGTAACTATGGGTTTCTCATTACAGTGCTCCAGGATCTTGTCATCACAATGCTTCATGACCTTGTTCTGAAAATTCTCAATGCCCTTTGTCATCATAATGCTCCAAGCCCTAGTCATCACAATGCTCCATTATATTTGTCATCAAAATCCTCCATTACATTTGGCATCACAATGCTCCCTGCCATTGTCATTGCAGTGGACCATGACATATGTCATCACAATTCTCCCTGACACCTGTCTTCACAATACACCATTACCTTCTCATCACAATGATCCATGCCCTTGTCATCACAATGCACCATGTCCAGTGTCATCACAATGATCTATGAAACTTGTCAGACCAATGTTCCATGCCCCTCTCACCACAATGCTCCGTGACCTTGTCATCACAATGCTCCATGACCACTGACATCACAATGCTCCGTGACACCAGTCATCACAATGCTTCATAACATTTGTCATCACAGTGGTCCATGCCCGCGTCATCACAAGGCTCTGTGACCTTTATAACCACAATGCTCCATGAACTTTTCATCACAATGCTCCGTGACCCTAGTCATGAAAATGCTCCATGCCTTTGTCAGAAAAATGCCCCTTGACCCTTGTCATCACAATGTGCTACGCGCTTTTCATCACAACGGTCCACAAATTTGTCATGGTAATGTTCAATAAAACTTGTAATCACAATAATCCATGCCCTTCTCATCACAATGCTCCATTATCCCTGTCATAACAATGCTCCATGACCAGTGCCATCACAATATTCCACGCCCATGTCATCACATGGCTCCATGACACTTGTCATCACAATGCTCCAAGACCCCTGTAATCACAATGCTCCATGCCCTTGTCATCGCAGTGCTCCAAGACCCCTGTAATCACAATGCTCCATGCCACTGTTCATTTCCATGCTCCATGAACCCTGTCATCAAAATGAACCATGCCCATCATCATAATGCTTCCGGCTATTGTCAGCACAATGAAATCATAATTCTCCATGAACTCTGTCATCACAATGCTCCATGACACCTGTCATCACAATACTCCATGAACATTCTCAGCCCATTGCTCCATGACAATTGTCATCACAATGATCCATGCCCTTGTCATCCCAATGCTCCATGACCCCTGTATTCACAATGCTCCGTGACGCTTTTCATCACAGTGCTCCATGACACCTGTCATCACAATGCTCCATGACTTTGTCAGCAAAATGCTACATGACCTGGTCATTACAATGCTCTATGCGCTTGTCATCACAATACTCCATTACCATTGTCATCACAATCCTCCATGAATCTTGGGATCACATTGCTTCATGCCCTTGTAATCACAATGCTCCATGCTCCTGGAAATCAAAATGCTCCATGACCTCTGTCATAACAATGCTCCAAACCCTTGTGATCAAAATGTTCCATAACACTTGTCATCACAACGCTCCATGATGCCTGTCATCACAACACTCCATGCACTTTTCATCACAGTGCTCCATGACCTTTGTCATCACAATTCTCAATACACTTGTCATCACAATGCTCCCTGACACTTGTCATCAGAATGCTCTTTGAACCCTGTCACGAAAAGGCTCCATGCCTTTTTCATCACAGTGCCCCATGCCGTTTTCATCACAATGCTCCACGCCACTGTCATCAAAATACTCCACAAACTTGTCATGAGAATGCTCCATGACCCTTGTGATCACAATTATCCATGCACTTTTCAGCACAATGCTCCCTGACCCTTGTCATCTCAATGCTCCAAGCCATTGTCATCACAATGCACCATTACCTTTGTCATCAGAATCCTCCATGACACTTGGCATCACAATGCTCCATGCCATTGTCATCACAATGGGCCATTACATATGTCAACACAATGCTCCCTGACACCAGTCTTCACAATATTGCATGACCTGGTCATCACAATGCTCCATGCCCTTCTCACCACAATGCACCATTCCAACAGTCATCGCAATAATCCATGAAACTTATTAGACCAATGCTCCATGCCCTTGTCATCACAATGCTCCATGAGCCTTGTCATCAAAATGCTCCATGAACTTTTCATCAAAATGCTCTTTGATCCTTGTCATCACAATTCTCTATGCCTTTCTCAGCACAATGCTCCATGACCCTTGTCATCACAATGCTCCATGCGCTTGTCAGCACGATGCTCCATGACACATGTCATCACAATGCACCATGCGCTTGTCATCACAGTGCTTCCCAATCTTGTCATCACAATGCTCCATAAAACTTGTCATCACAATGCTCCATGCACTTCTCATCAAAATGCTCTCTCACCACAGATATCACAATGTTAGATCACTATTCATCACAATAATCCCTCACCCCTGTTATCACAGTGTTCCATGACTCCTTTCATCACAATGCTACATGCACTTATCATCACAATGTTCGATGACCCCTGACATCACAATGCTCCATAACCCCTGTCATCAAAATGCTCCATGACCTTTTTCATCAAAATGCTCTATGACCACTGACATCACAATGTTCCATAACCCCTGTCATCAAAATGTTCCATGACCCTTTTCATCAAATTGCTCCATGAACCTGTCATCACAATGCTCCCTGCCCTTCTCATCACAATGCACAACGCACTTGTCATCAAAATGCTCCATGACCTTTGTCATCACAAAGATCCATGACCCTTGGCATCACAATGTTCCATGTCATTGTCATCACAGTGCTCCTTGAACACTCTCATCACATTGCTCCATGCCCTTGTCATCACAAAGCTCCATGACACATATCATCAGAATGCTCCATGGCCTTTTCATCACAATGCTCCATGTGCTTGCCATCACAATTCTCCATTACCCCTGTCATAACAATGCTCCATGACACCTGCCATCACGATGTTCCGTTGCATTGTCATCACAAGGCTCCATGACCCTTCTCATCACAATGCTCCAAGACCCCTGTAATCACAATGCTCCATGCCCCTTTTCATCTCAATGATCCATGAACCCTGTCATCACAATGCACCGTGCCCATCATCATAATGCTTCATGCTGTTGTCATCACAATGAAATCAAAATGCTCCATGACCTCTGGCATAACAATGCTCCAAACCCTTGTGATCACAATATTCCATAACACTTGTCATCACAGTGCCCCATGACACTCGTCATCACAATTATCCATGGTCTTCTCATCACAATGCTCCATGACCTTTATCATCACAATCCTCAATACACTTGTCTTCAAAATGCTCCCTGACACTTGTTGTCTGTATGCTCCTTGAACCCTGTCATGACAAGGCTCCATGCCTTTTTCATCACAATGATCCATGCCCTTTTCCTCACAATGATCCAAGACCCATGTAATCACAATGATCCATGCCCTTGTCATCAGAAATCTCAATGAAACATGTCTTCAGAATGCTCCTTGGCCTTCTCCTCACAATGCTCCATGTCCATGTCATCACAATGTTCTAAGACCCCTGTAATCACAATGGTCCATGCCGCTTTAAATCAGTATGCTCCATGAGATTTGTCATCACAAGTCTCTATGGATTTCTCATCACAATGCTCCAGGACCTTGTCATCAAAATGCATCACGACCTTGTCATGAAAATTCTCAATGGCCATTGTCATCATAATGCTCCAAGCCCTAGTCATCACAATGCTCCATTATATTTTTCATCAAAATCCTCCATTACATTGGGCATCACAATGTTTCCTGCCAATGTCATTGCATTAGACCATGACATATGTCATCACAATGCTCCCTGACACCTGTATTCACAATAATCCATGACCTACTCATCACAATGATCCATGCCCTTGTCATCACAATGCACCATGTCCACTGTCATCACAATAATCTATGAAACTTGTCAGAACAATGCTCCATGCCCCTGTCACCACAATGCTCCATGCCCTTGTCATCACAATGCTCCATGACCACTGTCATAACAATGCTCCGTGACTCCAGTCATCACAATGCTTCATAACATTTGTCATCACAATGGTCCATGCCCGCGTCATCACAAGGCTCTGTGACCTTTATAACCACAATGCTCCATGAACATTTCATCACAATGCTCCGTGACCCTTGTCATCACAATGCTCCATGCGTTTGTCAGAAAAATGCTCCATGACCCTTGTCATCACAATGTGCTATGCGCTTTTAATCACAACGGTCCACAAATTTGTCATGATAATGCTCCATAAAACTTGTAATCACAATGCTCCATGCCCTTCTCATCAAAATGCGCCATTACCCCTGTCATAACAATGCTCCATGACGCCTGCCATCACAATATTCCACGGCCTTGTCATCACAAGGCTCCATGACACTTGTCATCACAATGCTCCAAGACCCCTGTAATCACAATGCTCCATGCCCTTGTCATCACAAAGCTCCATGACACATGCCATTAGAATGTTCCATGTCTTTCTCATCAAAATGCTCCATGCCCTTGTCATCACAGTGCTCCAAGAACCCTGTAATCACAATGCTCCATGCCCCTTTTCATCTCAATGCTCCATGAACCCTGTCATCACAATTCCCCATGCCCATCATCATAATGCTTCCGGCTATTGTCCGCACAATGAAATCAAAATTCTCCATGACCTCTGTCATCACAATGCTCCAAGACCCCTGTAATCACAATGCTCCATGCCCGTTTTCATCTCAATGATCCATGAACCCTGTCATCACAATGCACCATGCCCATCATCATAATGATTCATGCTATTGGCATCACAATGAAATCAAAATGCTCCATGACCTCTGTCATAACAATGCTCCAAACCCTTGTGATCACAATATTCCATAATACTTGTCATCACAATGCCCCATGACGCTCGTCATCACAATTATCCATGGTCTTCTCATCACAATGTTCCATGATCTTGTCATCACAATGATCAATACACTTGTCATCAATATGCTCCCTGACACTGGTTGTCTGTATGCTCCTTGAATCCTTTCATGACAAGGCACCATGTCTTTTTCATCACAATGATCCATGCACTTTTCATCAAAATGCTCCATGACCCCTGACATCACAGTGTTCCATAACCCCTTTCATCAAAATGTTCCATGTCCCTTTTCATCAAATTGCTCCATGAACCTGTCATCACAATGCTCCCTGCCCTTCACATCACAATGCACAACGCACTTGTCATCAAATTGCTCCATGACCTTTGTCATCACAAAGATCCATGAGCCTTGGCATCACAGTGCTCCATGACATTGTCATCACAATGCTCCATGAACACTCTCATCACATTGCTCCATGCCCTTGTCATCACAAAGCTCCATGACACATGTCATCAGAATGCTCCATGGCCTTCTCATCACAATGCTCTATTCGCTTGCCATCACAATGCCCCATTACCCCTGTCAGAAAAATGCTCCATGACACCTGCCATCACGATGTTCTGTGGCCTTGTCATCACAAGGCTCCATGACCCTTCTCATCACAATGCTCCAAGACCCCTGTAATCACAATGCTTCATGCCCCTTTTCATCTCAATGATCCATGAACCCTGTCATGAAAATGCACCATGCCCATCATCATAATGCTTCATGCTATTGTCATCACAATGAAATCAAAATGCTCCATGACCTCTGTCATAACAATGCTCCAAACCCTTGTGATCACAATATTCCATAACACTTGTCATCACAGTGCCCCATGACACTCGTCATCACAATTATCCATGGTCTTCTCATCACAATGCTCCATGACCTTTGTCATCACAATGCTCAATACACTTGTCATCAAAATGCTCCCTGACACTTGTTGTCTGTATGCTCCTTAATCCTTGTCATGACAAGGCTCCATGTCTTTTTCATCACAATGATCCATGCCCTTTTCCTCACAATGATCCTAGACCCCATTAAACACAATGCTCCATGCCCTTGTCAACACAAATCTCAATGAAACATGTCTTCAGAATGCTCCTTGGCCTTCTCCTCACAATGCTCCATGTCCATGTCATCACAATGTTCCAAGACCCCTGTAATCACAATGGTCCATGCCGCTTTTCATCAGTATGCTCCATGAGATTTGTCATCACAAGTCTCTATGGATTTCTCATCACAGTGCTCCAGGATCTTGTCATCACAATGCTTCACGACCTTGTCATGAAAATTCTCAATGGCCCTTGTCATCATAATGCTCCAAGCCCTAGTCATCACAATGCTCCATTATATTTGTCATCAAAATCCTCCATTACATTTGGCATCACAATGCTCCCTGCCATTGTCATTGCAATGGACCATGACATATGTCATCACAATGCTCCCTGACACTTCTCTTCACAATAATCCATGACCTTCTCATCACAGTGATCCATGTCCTTGTCATCACAATGCACCATGTCCACTGTCATCACAATAATCTATGAAACTTGTCAGAACAATGCTCCATGCCCCTGTCACCACAATGCTCCATGCCCTTGTCATCACAATGCTCCATGACCACTGTCATCACAATGCTCCGTGACTCCAGTCATCACAATGCTTCATAACATTTGTCATCACAGTGGTCCATGCCCGGGACATCACAAGGCTCTGTGACCTTTATAACCACAATGCTCCATGAATTTTTCATCACAATGCTCCGTGACCCTTGTCATCAAAATGCTCCATGCGTTTGTCAGAAAAATGCTCCATGACCCTTGTCATCACAATGTGCTACGTGCTTTTCATCACAACGGTCCACAAATTTGTCATGGTAATGCTCCATAAAGCTTGCAATCACAATGTTCCATGCCCTTCTCATCACAATGCTCCATTACCCCTGTCATAACAATGCTCCATGACGCCTGCCATCACAATATTCCACGGCCTTGTCATCACAAGGCTCCATGACACTTGTCATCACAATGCTCCAAGACCCCTGTAATCACAATGCTCCATGCCCTTGTCATCACAAACCTCATGACACATGCTATCAGAATGTTCTATGTCCTTCTCATCACAATGCTCTATGCCCTTGTCATCACAGTGCTCCAACACCCCTTTAATCACAATGCTCCATGCCCCTTTTCATCTCAATGCTCCATGAACCCTGTCATCACAATGCACCATGCCCATCGCCATAATGCTTCCGGCTATTGTCAGCACAATGAAATCAAAATTCTCCATGACCTCTGTCATCACAATGCTCCATGACCCCTGTTATCACAATACTCCATGAACATTTTCAGCCCAATGCTCCATGACCCTTGTCATCAAAATGTTCCATGCACTTGTCATCCCAAAGCTCCATGACCCCTGTATTCACAATACTCTGTGACGCTTGTCATCACAGTGCTCCATGACACCTGTCATCACAATGCTCCATGACTTTGTCAGCAAAATGCTACATGACCTTGTCATTACAATGCTCTATGCGCTTGTCATCACAATACTCCATTACCATTGTCATCACAATCCTCCATGAACATTGGGATCACATTGCTTCATGCCCTTGTAATCAAAATGCTCCAAACTCCTGGAAATCAAAATGATCCATGACCTCTGTCATCACAATGCTCCAAACCCTTGTGATCAAAATGTTCCATAACACTTGTCATCACAACGCTCCTTGATGCCTGTCATCACAATACTCCATGCCCTTTTCATCACAATGCTCCATGACCTTTCTCATCACAATTCTCAATACACTTGTCATCACAATGCTCCCTGACACTTGTCGTCAGAATGCTCCTTGAACACTGTCACGAAAAGGCTCCATGACTTTTTCATCACAATGCCCCATGCCGTTTTCATCACAATGCTCCACGCCACTGTCATCAAAATACTCCACAAGCTTGTCATGAGAATGCTCCATGACCCTTGTGATCACAATTCTCCATGCACTTGTCAGCACAATGCTCCCTGACCATTGTCATCTAAATGCTCCAAGCCATTATCATCACAATGCACCATTACCTTTGTCATCAGAATCCTCCATGACACTTGGCATCACAATGTTCCATGCCATTGTCATCACAATGGGCCATTACATATGTCAACACAATGCTCCCTGACACCAGTCTTCACAATACTGCATGACCTGGTCATCACAATGCACCATTCCAACAGTCATCGCAATAATCCATGAAACATATTAGACCAATGCTCCATGCCCTTGTCATCACAATGCTCCATGACCCTTGTCATCACAATGTTCCATGAACTTTTCATCACAATGCTCTTTGATCCTTCTCATCACAATTCTCTATGCCTTTATCAGCAAAATGCTCCCTGACCCTTGTCATCTCAATGCTCCAAGCCATTGTCATCAAAATGCACCATTACCTTTGTCATCAGAATCCTCCATGACACTTGGCATCACAATGCTCCATGCCATTGTCATCTCAATGGGCCATTACATATGTCAACACAATGCTCACTGACACCAGTCTTCACAATACTGCATGACCTGGTCATCACAATGCTCCATGCCCTTGTCTCCACAATGCACCATTCCAACAGTCATCGCAATAATCCATGAAACTTATTAGACCAATGCTCCATGCCCTTGTCATCACAATGCTCAATGACCCTTTTCATCACAATGCTCCATGAACTTTTCATCACAATGCTCTTTGATCCTTGTCATTACAATTCTCTATGCCTTTTTCAGCACAATGCTTTATGACCCTTGTCATCACAATGCTCCATTCGCTTGTCAGCACGATGCTCCATGACACATGTCATCACAATGCACCATGCGCTTGTCATCACAGTGCTTCCCAATCTTGTCATCACAATGCTCCATAAACCTTGTCATCACCATGCTCCATGCACTTCTCATCAAAATGCTCTCTTACCATAGATATCACAATGTTACATCACTATTCGTCACAATACTCCCACACCCCTGTTATCACAGTGTTCCATGACTCCTGTCATCACAATGCTACATGCACTTATCATCACAATGTTCGATGACCCCTGACATCAAAATGCTCCATAACCCCTGTCATCAAAATACTCCATGACCTTTTTCATCGAAATGCTCCATGACCCCTGACATCACAATGTACCATAACCCCTGTCATCAAAATGTTCCATGACCCATTTCATCAAATTGCTCCATGACCCTCTCATCACAATGCTCCCTGTCCTTCTCATCACAATGCAGAACGCACTTGTCATCAAAATGCCCATGACCTTTGGCATCACAAATATCCATGACCCTTGGCATCACAATGTTCCATGTCATTGTCATCACAATGCTCCATGAACGCTCTCATCACATTGCTCCATGCCCTTGTCATCACAAAGCTCCATGACACATGTCATCAGAATGTTCCATGGCCTTCTCATCTCAATGCTCCATGCGCTTGCCATCACAATGCTCCATTAACCCTGTCATAAAAATGCTCCATGACACCTGCCATCACGATGTTCCGTGGGCTTGTCATCACAAGGCTCCATGACCCTTCTCATCACAATGCTCCAAGACCCCTGTAATCACAATGCTCCATGCCCCTTTTCATCTCAATGATCCATGAACCCTGTCATCACAATGCACCATTCCCATCATCATAATGCTTCATGCTATTGTCAACACAATGAAATCAAAATGCTCCATGACCTCAGTCATAACAATGTTCCAAACCCTTGTGATCACATTATTCCATAACACTTGTCATCACAGTGCCCCATGACACTCGTCATCACAATTATCCATGGTCTTCTCATCACAATGCTTCATGACCTTTGTCATCACAATGCTCAATACACTTGTCATCAAAATGCTCCCTGACACTTGTTGTCTGTATGCTACTTGAACCCTCTCATGACAAGGCTCCATGCCTTTTTCATCACAATGATCCATGCCCTTTTCATCACAATGCTCCAAGACCCCTTTAAACACAATGCTCCATGCCCTTGTCATCACAAAGCTCAATGACACATGTCTTCAGAATGCTCCTTGGACTTCTCCTCACAATGCTCCATGCCCATGTCATCACAATGTTCCAAGACCCCTGTAATCACAATGGTCCATGCCCCTTTTCATCAGTATGCTCCATGAGATTTGTCATCACAAGTCTCTGTGGATTTCTCATCACAATGCTCCAGGAAATTGTTATCACAATGCTTCAGGTCATTGTTCTGAACATTCTCAATGGCGCTTGTCATCATAATGCTCCAAGCCTTAGTCATCACAATACTCCATTATATATGTCATCAAAATCCTCCATTACATTTGGCATCACAATGCTCCCTGCCATTGTCATTGCAATGGACCATGACATATGTCATCACAATGCTCCCTGACACCTGTCTTTAAAATACTCCATGATCTTCTCATCACAATGATCCATGGCCTTGTCATCCCCATGCTCCATGACCCCTGTATTCACAATGCTCCGTGACGCTTGTCATCACAGTGCTCCATGACACCTGTCATCACAATGCTCCATGACTTTGTCAGCAAAATGCTACATGACCTTGTCATTACAATGCTCTATGCGCCTGTCATCACAATACTCCATTTCAATTGTCATCACAATCCTCCATGAACCTTGAGAGCACATTGCTTCATGCCCTTGTCATCACAATGCTCCATGCTCCTTGAAATCAAAATGATCCATGTCCTCTGTCTTCACAATGATCCAAACCCTTGTGATCCCAATGTTCCATAACACTTGTCATCACAATGCTCCATGATGCCTGTCATCACAAAATTCCATGCCCTTTTCATCACAGTGCTCCATGACATTTGTCATCACAATGCTCAGTACACTTGTCATCACAATGCTCCCTGACACTTGTCATCAGAATGCTCTTTGAAACCTGTCACGAAAAGGCTCCATGCCTTTTTCATCACAATGCCCCATTCCGTTTTCATCACAATGCTCCGTGACAATTGTCATCAATATGCTCCATGACTTTGTCTGAAAAATGTTCCATGACACTTGTCATCACAATGTGCCATTCGCTTTTCATCACAACGGTCCAGAAAATTGTCATTGCAATGCTCCATAAACCTTGTAATCACAATGTTCCATACACTTCTCATCAAAATGCTCTCTCACCAGAGATATCACAGTGTTCCATCACTAGTTGTCACAATCCTCCCTCACCACTGTAATCACAATGTCCCATGACCCCTCTCATCACAATGCTACATCCCTTTATCATCACAATGTTCCATGACCGCTGACATCACAATATTCTATAACCCCTCTCATCAAAATGTTCCAATACACTTTCCATCATATTGCTGCATGACCCTGTCATCAAAATACTCCCTGCCCTTCTCATCACAATGCACCATGCAATTGTCTTCAAAATGCTCCATGTCCTTTGTCATCACAAAGCGCCATGACCCTTGGCATCACAATGCTCCATGTCATTGTCATCACAATGCTCCATGAACCCTCTCATCACATTCCTCCATGCCCTTGTCATCACAAAGCTCCATGACACTTGTCATCACAATGCTCGATGCCTTTCTCATCACAGTGTCCCATGACCTTGTCATTACAATCCTCCATGACCCATGTATCACACTGTTCCATGCCCTTATCATCACAATGCTCTATGCCCACTCTCATCACAATAATCCATGAAACATTTCAGACCAATGCTCCATGCCCTTCTCATCACAATGCTCCTTTACATCTTTCATAACAATGCTCCATGACACTTGCCATCACAAGGTTCCACGGCCTTGTCGTCACAAGGCTCCATGACACTTGTCATCACAATGCTCCACGACCCCTCTAATCAAAATGCTCCATGCCCTTTTCATCAAAAAGCTACATGACGAATGTCATCAGAATGCTCCATGGCCCTGTCATCACAATGCTCAATTCACTTGTCATCACAATGCTCCAAGACCCTTTTAATCAAAATGTTCCATGCGTCTTTTCATCTCAATGCTCCATGAATCCTGTCATCACAATGGACCATGCCCATCATCATAATGTTTCAGGCTATTGTCATAACAATAAAATCAAAATGCTCCATGACGTCTGTCATCACAATGCTCCAATCCCTGGTGATCACAATGTTCCATAACCCTTATCATCACAAAACCCCATGACGCTCATCATCACAATTATCCATGGTCTTCTCATCAAAATGCTCCATGAACTTTGTCATCACAATGCTCAATACACTTGTCATCTCAATGCTCCCTGACATTTGTCATCAGTATGCTACATTAGCCCTGTCATGACACGTCTCCATCCCTTTTTCATCACAATGATCCATGCCCTTTTAATCACAATGCTCCAAGACCCATGTAATCACAATGCTCCATGCCCTTGTCATCACAAAGCTCAATGACGCATGTCATCAGAATGCTCCATGGCCTTCTCATCACAATGCTCCATGCCCTTGTCATCACAATGCTCCAAGACCCCTGTAATCACAATGCTCCATGTCCCTTTTCATCAGAATGCTCCATGAGACTTGTCATCACAAGTCTCCATTGTCTTCTCATCAAAGTGCTCTAGGAACATGTAATCAAAATGCTCCATGGTCCCTGTCATCACAATACTCCATGAACATTTTCAGCCCAATGCTCCATGACCCTTGTCATCACAATGATCCATGCCCTTGTCATCCCAATGCTCCATGACCCCTGTATTCACAATGCTCCGTGACGCTTGTCATCACAGTGCTCCATGACACCTGTCATCACAATGCTCCATGACTTTGTCACCAAAATGCTACCTGACCTTGTCATTGCGATGCTCTATTCGTTTGTCATCACAATACTCCATTACCATTGTCATCACAGTCCTCCTTGAACCTTGGGATCACATTGCTTCATGCCCTTGTCATCACAATGCTTCATGCTCTTGAAATCAAATGATCCATGACCTCTGTCATCACAATGCTCAAAACCCTTGTGATCACAATGATCCATACCACTTGTCATCACAACGCTCCATGATGCCTGTCATCACAATACTCCATGCCCTTTTCATCACAATGCTCCATGAATTTTGTCATCACAATTCTCAATACACTTGTCATCACAATGCCCCTTGCCTTTTTCATCACAATGCTCCATGCCATTTTCATCAAAATACTCCACAAGCTTGTCACCAGAATACTCCATGACCCTTTTCATCACCATTCTCCATGTACCTGTCAGCAAAATGCTCCATGACCCTTGTCATCACAATGCTCCAAGCCATTGTCATCACAATGCTCCATTACCTTTGTCATCAGAATCCTCCATGACACTTGGCATCACAGTGCTCCATGCAATTGTCATCACTATGGGCCATTAAATATGTCATCACAATGCTCCTTGACACCTGTCTCCACAATACTGCATGACCTGGTCTTCACCATGCTCCATGCCCTTGTCATCACAATGCGCCATTCCAACTGTCATCACAATAATCCATGAAACTTATTAGACCAATGCTCCATTCCCTTGTCATCACAAGGCTCCATGCCCTTGTTATCACAGTGGTCCATGACCCCTGTCATCACAATGCTCCATGCCTCCATTCATCACAATGCTTCATCACCTTTGTCATCACAATGTTCCATGTCCTCGTCATTAACAGTCTCTGTGACATATTTAACCACAGTGCTCCATGAACTTTTCATCACAATGCTCTTTGACCCTTGTCATCACAATGCTCTATGCCTTTCTCAGCACAATGCTCCATGACCCTCGTCATCACAATGCTCCATGCCCTTGTCAGCACAATGCTCCATGACCCATGTCATCACAATGCACCCTGCATTTTCATCACAGTGCTCCACAATCTTGTCATCACAATGTTCCATGACCTCTCTCTTTGCAATGCTACATGCACATATCATCACAAAGTTCGATGACCCCTGACATCACAATGTTCCATAAACCCTGTCATCAAAATGCTCCATAATACTTTTCCTCAAAATGCTCAATGACCCCTGACATAACAATGTTCCAAAACACATGTCATCAAAATATTCCATGACCCTTTTCGTCAAATTGCTCTATAACCCTGTCATCACAATGTTCCCTGCCCTTCTCATCACAATGTACCACGCCCTTTTCATCAAAATGCTCCATGACCTTTGTCATCACAAGGCTCCATGACCCTTGGAATCTCAATGCTCCACCCCATTGTCATCACAATGCTCCATGAACCCTCTAATCACAATGCTCCATGCCCCTTTGCATCTCAATGCTCCATGAACGCTGTCATCAAAATGCACCATGCACATCATCATAATGCTTCAGGCTATTGTCATCACAATGAAATCTAAATATTCGATGATCTATCTCATCACAATGCTCCAAATCCTTGTGATCACAATGTTCCATAACACTTATCATCACAACGTCCCATGACGCTCACCATCACAATTATCCATGGTCTTCTCATCACAGTGCTCCATGACCTTTGTCATCACAGTGCTCTATACACTTGTCATCACAATGCTCCCTGTCAATTGTCGTCAGTATGCTCCTTGAACCCTGTCACGACAAGGCTCCATGCCTTTTTCATCACAATGATCCGTGCTCTATTCATCACAATGCTCCCAGATCAATGTCATCACAATGATCCATGTCCTTGTCTTCACAAAACTCCATGAAGCATGCCATCAGAATGCTCAATGGCCTTCTCATCAAAATGCGCCAAGACACCAGTAATCACAATGCTCCATGCCCTTGTCATCACAATGTCCCAACCCCAGTAATCACAATACTCCATGCCCCTTTTCATCAGAATGCTCCATGAGACTTGTTATTACAAGGCTCCATGGTCTTCTCATCACAATGCTCCAGGAACTTTTCATCACATTGCTCCATACCCTTGTCATCCCAATGCGCCATGACCCCTGTCCTCACAATACTTCCTGAACATTTTCAGTCCAATTCTCCAGGAACTTCTCATCACAATGCTTCATGATCCCTATCATCACAATGCTCCATGACCACTCTCATCACAACGCTCCATGACACCTGACAACACAGTGATCCGGGACTCTTGTCATCACAATGCTCCATTCCCTAGTCATCACAATGCTCCATGAATATTTTCAGCCCAATGTTCCATGACACTTGTCATCACAATGATCCATGCCCTTGCCATCCCAATGCTCCATGACCCCTGTAATCACAATGATCCGTGATGCTTCTCATCACAGTTCTCTATGACACTTATCATCACAATGCTCCATGTCTGTGTCAGCAAAATGCTACATGACATTGTCATCAAAATGCTCCATTTGCTTCTCATCACAATCCTCCCTTACCATTGTCATCACAATCCTCCATGAACCTTGGGATCACATTGATTCATGCCCTTGTCATCCAAATGCTCCATGCTCCTTGAAAACAAAATGATCCATGACTTCTATCATCACAATGCTCCAAACCCTTGTGATCACAATGTTCCATAACACTTGTCATCACAACGCTCCATGATGCCTGTCATCACAATACTCCATGCCCTTTTCGTCACAATGCTCCATGATCTTTTTCATCACAATTCTCAATACAGTTGTCATTACAATGTTCCCTGACACTTGTCGTCAGAATGCTCCTTGAAACCTGTCATGAAATGGCTTCATGCCTTTTTCATCACAATGCTCCCTGCCCTTTTCATCACAATGCTCCATGCCATTGTCGTCACAATACTCCACAAGCTTGTCATCAGAATGCTCCATGACACTTGTCATCACAATGCTCCATGGCCACTGTCATCACAATGCTCCATACCCCTTGTCATTACTGTGCTCCATGACGCTCGTCATCACAATTATCCATGGTCTTCTCATCACAATGCTCCACGGTCCTGCCATCACAATGCTCCATGCCCTGGTCATCACAATGCTCCATGTCCCCTGTCATCACAATTCTCCTCGTTCTTGGCATCACTATGCTCCATGACACTTCTCATCACCGTGTTACATGATTTGTCATCACAATTCTCTATGCACTTGTCATCGCAATGCTCCATGTCCCCTGTCATAGGAATCTCCATGTGCTTCTCATCACAATGCTTCATGAACTTGTCATCAAAATTCTCAATGGCCCTTGTCAACACAATGCTCCATGCCCTTGTCATCACAATGTTCCATGTCCCTTGTCATCACAATGCTCCAAGCCCTTGTCATCAAAATGCTCCATTACATTTGTCATCACAAACCTCCATGACACTTGGCATCACAATGTTCCATTCCATTGTCATCGCAATGGACCATGACATATGTCATCACAATGCTCCCTGAGACCTGTCTTCAAAATACTCCATTACCTTCTCATCACAATGCTCCATGCCTTTGTCATCATATTGCACCTTGCCCACTGTCATCACAATAATCCATGAAACATGTCAGGCCAATGCTCCATGCCCTTGTCATCACAATGCTCATTGCCTTTTCATCACAATGCTCTATGACCCCTGTCATCACAATGCTCCGTGACTCCAGTCATCACAATGCTTCATGACCTTTGTCATCACAATGGTCCATGCCCTCGTCATCACAAGGCTCTGTGACCTTCGTCACCAAAATGCTCCATGAAATTTTCATCACAATGCTCGTTGACCCTTCTCATCACAATGCTCCATGCCTTTGTCAGCACAGGGCTCCATGACACATGTCATCACAATGTGCCATGTGCTTGTCATCACAATGCTCCACAACCTTGTCATCACAATGCTCCATAAAACTTGTCATCACAATGCTCCATGCACTTCTTATCAAAACGCTCTCTCACGAATGATATCAAAATGTTCCCTCACTAGTCATCACAATACACCCACTCCCCTATCTTCACAATAGTCCACAACACCGTCATGAAAATGTTCCATGACTCCTGACATCACAATGTTCCATAACCCCTGTCATCAAAATGTTCCATGACACTTTTCATCAAATTGCTCCATGACCCTGTCATCACAATGTTCCCTGCCCTTCACAAGAGAATGCACCACACCCTTGTCATCAAAATGCTCCATGACCTTTGTCATCACAAAACTCCATGACCCTTGGCATCACAATGCTCCATGCCATTGTCATCACAATGCTCCCAAAACCTCTCATCACATCGTTCCAAGCCCTTGTCATCACAGGATCCATGATGCTTTTCATCACAATGCTCGATGCCATTCTTCTCACAATGCTCCATGCGCTTGTCATTACAATCCTCCATGAACCATGTATCACAGTGTTCCGTGCCATTGTTATCACAATGCTCCTTGCCCCCTCTCATCACAATAATCCATGAAACATCTCAGACCAATGTTCCATGCCCTTTTCATCACAATGATCCAAGACTCCTCTAATCATAATGCTCCATGCCCCTTTTCATCTCAATGCTCCATGAACGCTGTCATCACAGTGCACCAATGTGCATCATCATAATGCTTCATGCTGTTGTCATCACAATGAAATCAAAATGCTCTATGACGTCTGTCATCACAATCCTCCAAATCCTTGTGATCACAATATTCCATAACACTTATTATCACAGCTCCCCATAACGCTCGTCATCACAATTATCCATGGTCTTCTAATCACAATGCTCCATGACATTTGTCATCACAATGCTCAATACCCTTGTCATCACAATGGTCCCTGACACTTGTCATCAGTATGCTCCTTGAACCCTGTCATGACAAGGCTACATGCCTTTTTCATCACAATGTTACATGCCCTTTTCCTCACAGTGCTCCTAGACCCCTGTAATCACAATGCTCCATGCCCTTGTCATCACAAAGCTCCATGATGCATGTCATTAGAACGCTCCATGACATTCTCATCCCAATGTTCAATGCCCTTGTCATCACAATGCTCCAAGACCCCTGTAATCACAATTCTTCATGACCCTTTTCATCAGAATGCTCCATGAGACTTGTCATCACATGGCTCCATGGTCTTCTCATCACAGTGCTCCAGTACCTTGTCATCACAATGCTCCTTGACCCCTGTCATCACAATACTCCATGAACATTTTCAGCCCAATGCTCCATGACGTTCTCATCACAATGCTCCATGACCTCTGTCGTCACAATGATCCATGACCACTGTCATCACAATGCTCCATGAACCCTGACAACACAATGATCCGGGTCTCTTGTCATCAAAATGCTCCATGACCTTGTCATCCCAATGCTCCATGAACCCTTTAATCACAATGCTCCATGACGCTTGTCATCCCAGTGCTCCATGAACCTTGTCATCACAATGCCTTTGTCAGCAAAATGATACATAATCTTGTCATCACAATCCTCCATGTGATTGTCATCACAATCCTCCATGACCCTTGGGATCATATTGCTTTATGCCCTTGTCTTCTCTATCTTGCCTTTCTGGTTTTTACAGATTTTCGGAAGCCCTTTTTGACCGGTGGGAAGCGACAATTCTTTGTAGTGTGTATTTGCATTGTGCGCTTGCTTGATTGGCCAAAAAGGGCCTATGCCTTTTCTCCTGAATATATTCAGGAGAAGAGTCATACGCTGTTTTTGGCCAAGTGCATCATTCTCGAAATTGTGATGCCTTTGCTGTGCTTTAAAGGTGATTCCAATTTACCTCTTGAAATATGTTTTGTGCAATTCTGCCTCATTTTCAAGTCCGCTTTGTTGCCTTCCCTCAACAGATTTTTGGAAGAGAGTAGTCCTTTATAACTCTGCAGGTTTTTGATTGCTTTGCCCCTGAGCTCCAATTTTCAAATCCCATTTTTGGGAGCTTACCGCAAATCCACAATTTTGCTTCAGGAACTATACTGGTTCCAGGGGTGGCTATACTGGTTCCCTGTGGGTGGCTGAGGCTTTGGTTAATTCTTCTTCCTGACGGGAATTTAGAGTGACATGTGTCCGTCCAAAGGCCTACATCTACTCTCTGATTGGTTCTCCCTCTTCCCTTTCATCCTCTGCACAATTAGCAAACTGTGCGAACCAGGAGGTTATAGGGGATGACTCTCCTAAGTTGGGAGATTGATAGTAAAGATATTGGAATGCCAAACTGTAGCACAAGGAGAGGAAAAAGTAGGAGACTTTCAGAAACCTTTCGCCATCACAGGGTGTCCATTCTCTAGGTTTCCCATACATGTTATAACTGTAGTGATATTCCCTTCAACCTGGAAACATGGGACCCATGGAATGGGTGCCATGCATTTTTGCTTTAAAGGGTCTGCATTTGCTCACCCAATCTCACCAATCCTCTCAGTCCCAGGTATACAGCCTTAAGCCATATCCAGCTGTCGTTGTAGATAGGGTCATTCCAGGTTTCATCAGAAACTCTGAAGGAATTGTAAACAATTTCCCTTTTTTTTTGTTTTTGAAATTCCTTTTTATAGTGGGTTTGAGCTGATTCTCACTGCCATATTTATGCCAGTCTAGACACACTTGATTCCCTTACAGAGACATATCAATACATAGGTTTTAAGATTCTTACTAGTCAGATATATTCCTCTGCGGGAAATATGGGGTTTTGAGTCCCTTTCACTGAGGAAGGTGTAGGTCTTCTCTATTCCATAGTTGGTTTTCGGAACGGTACCTATGCTTATATCAAACTCTGGTTTTATGCATCACGCCACCTCTCAATCCCCCTTAATCAGGCATAAGAGTGTTTTGTAAATGTGAGACTCTGTTCTCTTTCCTAACTCAGTTCATGTGTAGCCATGTTTACAGGATCTTCATAAGTGATAGCTTATGATACGTTTCTTTTTCTGTGTGACTTATTTCACTTAGAATCATCGTACCTGAATCCACTCATTTTGCTGCTACTGGTCTTATGACTTTGATTTCATGGCTGAGGGATATTCCATCGTACATAAGTACCACAATTTTTTGAACCATATTTATCTTTCCTGGGATACTTAAGGTGTACCCAAGTTGAGGTTCTTGTAAGCAGTGCAGCCTTAAATTTGGGGGAGGCTCTCTCTTATTGATTTTCAGTTTTCCAAAAGTATATTCCCTAGACTGGAAATGCCCTTGGCTCTGTAGCTCTGTTGTTTACTTGTTTTAGGGAACACAGTGCACTCCTCCAGAGAGGCAGTTGGCAATTTACATCCCGCCCATCAGCATAACAAGGCTCCCTGTTCTCCAGGGCCTGTCCTGACTTTCTGATTTTTGCCCATTTTGTGGATGTCCCTTTTGACCAGTGGGAAGTGATACTTCATTGTATTGCAGGTTTGCATTGCCTACTTGCTTGCATGGCCAAAAAGGGCGTATGCGTTTTCTCCTGAATATATTCAGGAGAAAACGCATACGCCCTTTTTGGCCAAGTGCATCATTTTCGAAGTTGTGCCCCTCTTCCTGTGCTTTAAAGGCAATTCCAACGTACTTCTTGAAAGCTGTTTCCTGCTATTCTGCCTCGCTTTCAAGTCCGCCTCGTTGCCTTCCCTCAACAGATTTTCGGATGATAGTTGTCCTTTATTACTCTGCCAGTTTGTGAATTGCTCTGCCCCATAGCTCCATTTTTTAACTCATTTTTTCTGAGCAGAACACAAGTCCAATATTTTGGTTCAGGAACAATACTGGTTCCTGGTGGGTGGCTGAGACTTTGGTTAATTCTTCTTCTTCCCGGGAAATAAGAGTGACATGTGTCCGTCCAAATGCCTAACAGCTACTCTCTCTTTGGTTCTCCCTCTTCCCTTTCATCCTTTGCCAAATAGGCATCATGTGCGAACCAGGAGGTTAAAGGTGCTGTCTCTCCAAGTTGGGAGATTGATAGTAAAGCAGTTGGAATGTCAAACTGGAGCACCAGGAGAGCGATTATTCGTTGAGATTTAGAAAGCTTTCGTATTCACAGTGTGTCCATTCTGTAGGTTTCCAATACATGTTATAGCTGTAGTAATATTCCCTTCAACCTTGAGAGTTGGGACAAATGGAATGGGTGACATGCATTTTTGCTTTACAGGGTCTGCATTTGCTCACCCAATCTCACCAATCCTCTCAGTCCTATGTGTCCAACCTTATGCCACCTCAAGGTGTCGTTGTAGATAGGGTCATCCCGGGGTTCATCAGAGAGCCTGAAGGAATTGTAAAGAGTTTCGCTGTTTTTTTGTTTTGTTTTTGAAATTCCGTTCTATAGTGGGTTTGATCTGATTCTCGCTGCCATCTTTATGCCAGTCTAGACACACTTGATTCCCTTACGCAGACATATCAATACATAGGTTTTAAGATTCTTACTAGTCAGATATATTCCTCTGTGGGAAATGTGGGGTTTTGAGTCCCTTTCACTGAGGAAGGTGTAGGTCTTGTCTATTCCATAGTTGGTTTTTGGAACGGTACCTGTGCTTATATCAAACTCTGGTTTTATGCATCACCCCACCTCTCAATCCCCCTTAAGCAGGCAAAAGGGTTTTTTGTAAATGTGAGACTCTGTTCTCTTTCCTAACTCAGTTCATGTGTAGCCATGTTTACAGGATCGTCATAAGTGATAGCTTATGATACGTTTCTTTTTCTGTGTGACTTATTTCACTTAGAATCATCGTACCTGAATCCACTCATTTTGCTGCTACAGGTCTTATGACATTGATTTCATGGCTGAGGGATATTCCATCGTACATAAGTACCACAATTTTTTGAACCATATTTATCTTTCCGGGGATATTTACGGTGTACCCAAGTTGAGGTTCTTGTAAGCAGTGCAGCGCTAAATTTGAAGGTGGCTCTGTCTTATTGATTTTCAATTTTCCAAAGGTATATTCCCTAGACTGGAAGTGCCCTTGGCTCTGTAGCTCTGTTGTTTAATTCTTTTAGGGAACACAATGCACTCCTCCAGAGAGGCAGTTGGCAATTTACATCCCGCCCTTCAGCATAACAAGGCTCCCTGTTCTCTAGGGCCTGTCTTGCTTTTCTGATTTTTGCCCATTTTGTGGATGTCCCTTTTGACCGGTGGGAAGTGATACTTCATTGTAGTGCAGGTTTGCATTGCCTACTTGCTTGCTTGGCCAAAAAGGGCGTATGCATTTTTTCCTGAATATATTCACGTGAAAACGCATACGACCTTTTTGGCCAAGTGCATCATTTTCGTAGTTGTGCCCCTCTTCCTGTGCTTTAAAAGTGATTCCAACGTACCTCTTGAAATCTGTTTCCTGCTATTCTGCCTCGCATTCAAGTCCACCTCGTTGCCTAACCTCAACAGATTTTGGAATGATAGTTTTGCTTTATTACTCTGCCAGTTTTTGAATTGCTGTGCCCTTGAGCTGCATTTTTCAACTCGTTATTTGTGAGCTGAACGCATGTCCGAAATTTTGCTTCGGGACCTATATTGGTTCCCGGTGGGTGGCTGCGACTTTGGTTAATTCTTCTTCCTGCCGGGAAATTAGAGTGACATATGCCCATCCAAACGCCTAACAGCTACTCTCTCATTGGTTCTCCCTCTTCCGTTTCATCCTCTGCCAAATTGGCAACCTGTGTGAAACAGGAGGTTAAAGGGGCTGTCTCTCCAAGTTGGGAGATTGATAGTAACACAGTTAGAAAGTCAAACCGGAGCACCAGGAGAGGGACTATTTCTTGAGTTTTAGAGACTTTTCGTATTCACATTGTGTCCATTCTCTAGGTTTCCCGTACATGTTATAGCTGTAGGTATATTCTCTTCACCATGGAGAGTTGGGACCCATGGAATGGGTACCATGCATTATTGCTTTAAAGGGTCTGCATTTGCTCACCCAATCTCACCAATCCTCTCAGTCCCATGTGTGCAGCTTTATGCCACCTCCAGGTGTCGTTGTAGATAGGGTCATTCCAGGTTTCATCAGAGACCCTGAAGGAATTGAAAAGAATTTCCCTGTTTTTTTGTTTTGTTTTAGAAATTCCATTTTATAGTGGTTTTGAGCTGATTCTCACTGCCATGTTTATGCCAGTCCAGACACACTTGATTCCATTACAGGGACATATCAATACATAGGTTTTAAGATTCTTACTAGTAAGATATATCCCTCTGCATGAAATATGGGGAGTTGAGTCCCTTTCACTGAGGAAGGTGTAGTTCTTGTCTATTCCGTATTTGGTTTTTGGAACAGTACCTGAACTAATATCAAAATATGGTTTAATGCATCACCCCACCTCTCCTTCCCCCTTAAGCAGGCAAAGAATGTTTTCTTAATGTCAAACACTCTTCTCTTTCCTAACTCAGTTCATGTGTAGACATGTTTACAGGACCTTCTTAAGTGATATCTTATGATAAGTTTCTTTTTCTGTGTGACTAATTTCACTTAGAATCATCGTACCTGAATCCACTCATTTTGCTTCTACTGGTCTTATGACATTGATTTCATGGCTGAGGGATATTCCACCGTACGTAAGTACCACAACTTTTTGAACCATTTTTATGTTTCCAGGTTTATTTAAGGTGTAGACAAGTTGAGGTTCTTGTAAGCAATGCAGCCCTAAATTTTGGGGTGGCTCTGTCTTATTGATTTTCAGTTTGCCCAAGGTATATTCCCTAGACTGGAAGTGCCCTTGGCTCTGTAGCTCTGTTGTTTACTAGTTTTAGGGAACACAATGCACTCCTCCAGAGAGGCAGTTGACAACTTATATCCCGCCCATCAGCATAACAAGGCTCCCTGTTCTCCAGGACCTGTCTTGCCTTTCTGGTTTTTACCCATTTTGTGGATGTCCCTTTTGACCGGTGGGACGTGATGCTTCTTTGTAGTGCAGATTTGCATTGCCCGCTTGCTTGCTTGGCCAAAAAGGGCGTATTCGTTTTCTCCTGCATATATTCAGGAGAAAATGCATACGCCATTTTTGGCCAAGTGCATCATTGTCGAACTTGTGCCCCTCTTCCTGTGCTTTACAGACGATTCCAACGTACCTCTTGAAATCTGTTTCCTGCTTTTAGGCCTGACTTTCAAGTCCGCTTCATTGCCTTCCATCAACAGATTTCTGGACGATAGTTTGCCTTTATTACTCTGCCAATTTGTCAATCGCTCTGCCCCTGAGCTACATATTTCAACTCATTTTTTGTGAGCTGAATGCAAGTCCTAAATTTTGGTTCAGGACCTATACTGTTTCCCGGTGAATGGCTGAGACTTTGGTTAATTCTTCTACCTCCCGGGATATAAGACTGACTTATGCACGTCCAAATGCCTAACAGCTACTCTCTCATTGTTTCTCCCTCTTCCCTTCCCTCCTCTGTCAAATTGGCAACCTGTGCAAACCAGGAGGATAAAGGGGCTGTCTCTCCAAGTTGGGAGCTTGATAGTAAAGCAGTTGGAAAGTCAAATAGGAGCACCAGGAGAGGGACTATTCGTTGAGTTTTAGAAACCTTTCGTATTCACAGTGTGTCCATTCTCTAGGTTTCCCATACATGTTATAGCTGTAGTAAAATTCCCGTCAACCTGGAGATTTGGGACCCATGGAATGGGTGCCATGCATTATTGCTTTAAAGGGTCTGCATTTTCTCACCCAATCTCACCAATCCTCTCAGTCACAAGTGTCCAGCCTTATGCCACATCCAGCTGTCATTGTAGACAGGGTCATTCCACGTTTCATCAGAGACCCTGAAGGAATTCTAAAGAATTTCCCTGTTTTTTTGTTTTGTTTTTGAAATTCCTTTTTATAGTGGGTTTGAGCTGATTCTCGCTGCCATGTTTATGCCAGTCTAGACACACTTGATTCCCTTACGGAGACATATCAATACATAGGTTTTTAGATTCTTAATAGTCAGATATATTCCTCTGCGTGAAATATGGGGTTTTGAGTCCCTTTCACTAAGGAAGGTATAGGTAGGTCTTGTCTATTCCATAGTTGGTTTTGGGAACGGTACCTTTGCTTATATCAAACTTTGGTTTTATGCTTCTCCCCACCTCTCCTTCCCCCTTAAGGAGGCATGAGATTGTTTTCTAAATGTGAGACTCTGTTCTCTTTACTAACTCAGTTCATGTGTAGCCATGTTTACAGGATCATGATAAGTGATATCTTATGATAAGCTTCTTTTTCTTTTTGACTAATTTCACTTAGAATCATCGTACCTGAATCCACTCATTTTGCTGCTATTGGTCTTATGACATGGAGTTCATGGCTGAGGGATATTCCATCGTACATAAGAACCACAATTTTTTGAACCATTTTTATATTTCCTGGGATATTTAAGGTGTACCCAAGTTGAGGTTCTTGTAAGCAGTGCAGCCCTAAATTTTGGGATGGCTCTGTTTAATTGATTTTCAGTTTTCCCAAGGTATATTCCCTAGACTCGAAGTGCCCTTGGCTCGGTAGATTTGTTGTTTACTTTTTTAGGGAACAAAATGCACTCCTCCAGAGAAGCAGTTTGCCATTTACATCCCGCCCATCAGCATAACAAGGCTCCCTGTTCTCCAAAGCCTGTCTTGCCTTTCTTGTTTTTACCCATTTTGTGGATATCCCTTTTGACCGGTGGGAAGGGATACTTCTTTGTAGTGCAGATTTGCATTGCCCGCTTGCTTGTTTGGCCAAAAAGGGCGTATGCGTTTTCTGCTGAATATATTCAGGAGAAAACGCATAAGACCTTTTTGGCCAAGTGCATCATTGTCGAAGTTGTGCCCCTCTTTCTGTGCTTTAAATGTGATTCCAAGGTACATCTTGAAATCTGTTTCCTGCTATTCTGCCTCGCTTTCAAGTCCACCTCGTTGCATTCCCTCAACAGATTTTTGGACGATAGTTGTCCTTTATTACTCTGCCAGTTTGTGAATTACTGTGATCCTGAGCTCCATTTTTAACTCGTTTTTTGTGAGCTGAACCCAAGTCCAAAATTTTGGTTCAGTACCTGTACTGGTTCCCGATGGGTGTCTGAGACTTTGGTTAATTCTTCTTCCTCCCGGGAAATAAGAGTGACATGTTCCCGTCCAGATGCCTAAAAGCTACTCTCTCATTGGTTCTCCCTCTTCCCTTTCATCCTCTGCCAATTTGGCAACCTGTGCAAACCAGGAGGTTAAAGGTGCTGTCTCTCCAAGTTGGGAGATTGATAGTAAAGCAGTTGGAAAGTCAAACCGGAGCACCAGGAGAGGGACTATTCGTTGAGTTTTATAGACCTTTGATATTCACAGTGTGTCCATTCTCTAGGTTTCCCGTACATGTTATAGCTGTAGTAATATTCCCTTCAACCTGGAGACATGGGACCCATGGAATGGGTGCCATGCATTATTGCTTTAAAGGGTCTGCATTTGCTCACCCAATCTCACCAATCCTCTCAGTCCCATGTGTCTAGCCTTATTCCACATCCAGCTGTTATTGTAGATAGGGTTATTCCAGGTTTCATCAGAGACCCTGAAGGAATTGTAAAGAATTTCCCTATTTTTTGTTTTTCAATATCCTTTTTATAGTGAGTTTGAGCTGATGTTCGCTGTCATGTTTATGCCAGTCTAGACACACCTGATTCCCTTCCGAAGACATATCAATACATAGGTTTTAAGATTCTTACAAGTCAGATATATTCCTCTGTGGGAAACATGGGGTTTTGACTCCCTTTCACTGAGGAAGGTGTAGGTCTTGTCTATTCCATAGTTGGTTTTTTGAACGGTACCTGTGCTTATATCAAACTCTGGTTTTATGCATCACCCCACCTCTCCTTCCCCCTTAAGCAGGCATAAGAGTGTTTTCTAAATGTGAGACTCTGTTCTCTTTCCTAACTCAGTTCATGTGTAGCCATGTTTACAGGATTTTCATAAGTGATATCTTATGATAAGTTTCTTTTTCTGTGTGACTTATTTCACTTAGAATCATCGTACATGAATCCACTCATTCTGCTGCTACTGGTCTTATGATATTGATTTCATGGCTGAGGGATATTGCATCGTACGTAAATATAACAATTTTTTGAACCATTTTTATCTTTCCTGGGATACTTAAGGTGTACCCAAGTTGAGGTTCTTGTAAGCAGTGCAGCCCTAAATTTAGGGGTGGCTCTGTCTTATTGATTTTCAGTTTTCCCAAGGTATATTCCCTAGACTGGAAGTGCCCTTGGCTCTGTAGCTCTGTTGTTTACTTGTTTTAGGGAACACAGTGCACTCCTCCAGAGAGGCAGTTTGCAATTTACACCCCGCCCATCACCATAACAAGGCTCCCTGTTCTCCAGGGCCTGTCTTGCCTTTCTGAATTTTACCCATTTTGTGGATGTCCCTTTTGACTGGTGGGACGTGATACTTTTTTGTAGTGCAGATTTGCATTGCCCGCTTGCTTGCTTGGCCAAAAAGGGCGTATGTGATTTCTCCTGAATATATTCAGGGGAAAACAAATACGCACTTTTTGGCCAAGTGCATCGTTTTCGAAGTTGTGCCCCTCTTCCTGTGCTTTAAAGTGGATTCCAATGTACTTCTTAAAATCTCTTTCCTGCTATTCTGCCTCATTTTCAAGTCCGCCTCTTTGCCTTCCGTCAACAGATTTTATGACGATAGTTGTACTTTATTACTCTGCCAGTTTGTGAATTGCTGTGCCACTGAGATCCATTTTTCAACTCGTTTTTTGTGAGCTGACCGCAAGTCCAAAATTTTGGTTGAGGACCTATACTGGTTCCAGGAGTGTGGCTGAGACTTTGGTTAATTCTTCTTCCTGCTGGGAAATTAGAGTGACATGTGCCCGTCCAAATGCCTAACAGCTACTCTTTCATTGGTTCCCCCTTTTCCCTTTCATCTTCTGCCACATTCCCAACCTGTGCGAACCAGTAGGTTAAAGGGGCTCTCTCTCCAATTTGGCAGATTGATAGTAAAGCAGTTGGGAAGTCAAACTGGAGTACCAGGAGAGGGACTATTAGTTGAGTTTTAGAAACCATTCATATTCACAATGTGTCCATTCTCTGGGTTTCCCTTACATGTTATAGCTGTAGTAATATTCCCTTCAACCTGGAGAGTTGGGACCCATGGAATGGGTGCCACGAATTATTGCTATAAACGGTCTGCGTTTGCTCACCCAATCTCACCAATCCTCTCATTCCCAAGTGTCCAGCCTTATGTCACATACAGCTGTCATTGTAGATATGGTCATTCCAGGTTTCATCAGAGCCCCTAAAGGAATTGTGAAGAATTTCCCTGTTTTTTTGTTTTGTTTTTGAAATTCCTTTTAGTAGTGAGTTTGAGCTGATTCTCACTGCCATGTTTATGCCACTCTAGACACACTTCATTCCCTTATGGAGACATATCAGGACATAGGTTTAAGATTCTTACCAGTAAGATATATTCCTCTGCGGGGAAAATGGAGTGTTGAGTCCCTTTCACTGAGGAAGGTGTAGGTCTTGTCTATTCCATATTTGGTTTTTGGAACGTTAGCTGTACTGATATCAAACTCTGGTTTTATGCATCACACCACCTCTCCTTCCCCCTTAAGCAGGCATAAGAGTGTTTTCTAAATGTGAGACTCTCTTCTCTTTCCTAACTCATTTCATGTGTAGCCATGTTTACAGGACCTTCATAACAGATATCTTATGATAAGTTTCTTTATCTCTGTGACTTATTTCACTTAGAAACATCGTACCTGAATTCACTCATTTTTCTGCTACTGGCCTTATGACATTGATTTCATGGCAGAGGGATATTCCATGGGACGTAATAACCACAATTTTTTGAACCATTTTTATCTTTCCTGTGATATTTAAGGTGTACGCAAGTTGAGGTTCTTGTAAGCAGTGCAGCGCTAAATTTTGGGGTTGATTTCTTTTATTGATTTTCAGTTTCCCCAAGGTTTATTCCCTAGACTGGATGTGCCCTGGGGTCTGTAGCTCTTTTGTTCACTTGTTTTAGGGAAAATAATTCTCTCCTCCAGAGAGGCAGTTGGCAATTTACATCCTGCCCATCAGCATAACAAGGCTCCCTATTCTCCAGGGCCTGTCTTGCCTTTCTGATTTTTACCCATTTTGTGGATGTCCCTTTTGACTGGTGGGAAGTGATACTTCTTTGTAGTGCAGATTTGCATTGCCCGCTTGCTTGCTTGGCCAAAAAGAGCGTATGAGTTTTCTCCTGAATATATTCAGGAGAAAACACATACGCTCTGTTTGGTCAAGTGCATCATTGTCGAAGTTGTGCCCCTCTTCCTGTGCTTTAAAGGTGATTCCAACGTACCTTTGAACTCTGTTTCCTGCTATTCTGCCTCACTTTCATGGCCGCCTCGTTGCCTTCCCTCAACAGATTTCTGAACGATAGTTGTCCTTTATTACTCTGCCAGTTTGTGAGTTGCTGTGCCCTTGAGCTCCATATTTCAACTCTTTTTTTTGTGAGCTGAACGCAAGTCCAATATTTTGGTTCATGAACTATACTGGTTCCCGTTGGGTGGCTAAGACTTTGGTTAATTCTTCTTCCTGCTAGGAAATTAGAGTGAAATATGCCCGTCCAAGTGCCTAACAGCTACTCTCTCATTGGTTCTCCCTCTTCCCTTTCATCCTCTGCCAAATTGGCAACCTGTGTGAACCAGGAGTTTAAAGGGGCTGTCTATACAAGTTGGGAGATTGATAGTAAATTGGTTGGAAAGTCAAACCAGAGCACCAGGAGAGGGAATATTAGTAGAGATTTAGAAACCTTTCGTATACAAAGTGTGTCCATACTCTAGTTTTACTCTACATGTTATATCTGTAGTAATATTCCCTTCAACCTGGAGAGTTGCGACCCATGGAATGGGTGTCACGCATTATTGCTTTAAAGGGTCTGCATTTGTTCACTCAATCTCAACAATCCCTTCAGTCCCAAGTGTCCAGCCTTATGACACGTCCAGCTGTCATTGTAGATAGGGTCATTCCAGGTTTCATCAGAGACCCTGAAGGAGTTGTAAATAATTTCCCTGTTTTTTTTTTGGGGAATTCATTTTTATAGTTTGTTTGAGGTGATTATCACTGCCATGTTTATGCCAGTCTAGACACACTTGATTCCCTTACGGAGACATATCAATACATAGGTTTTAAGATTCTTACAAGTCAGATATACTCGTCTGCGGGGAATACGGTTTGTTGAGTCCCTTTCACTGAGGAAGTTGTAGGTCTTGTCTATTCCGTATTTGGTTTTTGGAACGTTACCTGTACGAATATCAAACTTTTGTTTTATGCATCACTCCACCTCACCTTCCCTCTTAAGCCGGCAAAAGTGTGTTTTATAAATGTGAGACTCTGTTCTCTTTCCTAACTCAGTTCATGTGTAGCCATTTTTATAGGACCTTCGTACGTGATATCTTATGATAAGTTTCTTTTTCTGTGTGACTTATTTCACTTAGAATCATCGTACCTGTATCCATTCATTTTGTTGCTACTGGCCTTATGACATTGATTTCATGGCTGAGGGATATTCCATCGTACATAAGTACCACAATTTCTTGAACCATTTTTGTCTTTCCTGGGATATTTAAGGTGGACCCAACTTGAGGTTCTTGTACGCAGTGCAGCCCTAAATTATGGGGTGGCTGTGTCTTATTGATTTTCAATTTTCCCAAGGAATATTCCCCAGACTGGGAGTGCCCTTGGCTCTGTAGCTCTGTTGTTTACTTGTTTTAGTGAACACAATTCATTTCTCCAGAGAGGCAGTTGGCAATTTACATCCCGCCCATCAGCATAACAAAGCTCCCTGTTCTCCAGGGCCTGTCTTGCCTTTCTGGTTTTTTCACATTTTGAAGATGTCCCTTTTGACTGGTGGGAAGTGATGCTTCTTGGTAGTGCAGATTTGCATTTCCTGCTTGCTTGCTTGGCCAAAAAGGGCATATGCATTTTGAACTGAATATATTCTGGAGAAAACGCATACACCCTTTTTGGCCAAGTGCAACATTGTCGAAGTTGTGCCCCTCTTCCTGTGTTTAAAAGTGATTCCAATGTACCTCTTGAAATCTGTTTCCTGCTATTCTGCCTCGCTTTCAAGTCCGCCTCGTTGCCTTCCCTCAACACATTTTTGGACGATAGTTGTCATTTTTTACTATGCCAGTTTGTGAATTGCTGTGACCCTAGCTGCATTTTTCAACTCGTTTTTTTGTGAGCTGACCGCAAGTCGAAAATTTTGGTTCAGGACCTATACTGGTTTCCGGCGGGTGGCTGAGACTTTGGTTAATTCTTCTTCCTGCCGGGCAATTAGAGTGACATGTGCCTATCCAAATGCCTAACAGCTACTCTCTCATTGGTTCTTCCTCTTCCCTTTCATCCTCTGCCAAATTGGCAACCTGTGCAAACCAGGAGGTTAAAGGGGCTGTGTCTCCAAGTTGGGAGATTGATAGTAAAGCCATTGGAAAGTGAAACCGGAGCACCAGGAGAGGGACAATTAATTGAGTTTTAGAAACATTTCGTGTTCACAGTGGGTCCATTCTCTATGTTTCCCGTACATGTTATAGCTGTAGTAATATTCCCTTCAACCTGGAGAGTTGGGACCCTTGAAATGTGTGCCACACATTATTGCTTTAAAGGTTCTGCTTTTGCTCACCCAATCTCACCAATCCTCTCTGTCCCAAGTGTCCAGCCATTTGCCACATCCTGCTGTCATTGTAGATAGAGTCATACCAGGTTTCATCAGAGACCCTGAAGGAATTGAAAAGAATTTCCCTGTTTTTTTTTGTTTGATTTTGAAATTCCTTTTTATAGTGGGTTTGAGCTGATTCTCACTGACATGTTTATGCCAGTCTAGACATACTTGATTCCCTTACAGGGATATATCAATACATAGGTTTTAAGATTCTTATTAGTAAGATATATTCCTCTGCGGGGAATATGGGTTGTTGAGTCCCTTTCCCTGAGGAAGGTGTAGTTCTTGTCTATTCCGTATTAGGTTTTTGGAAAGGTACCTGTACTAATTCAAACTCTGGTCTTATGCATCACCCCACCTCTCAATCCCCCTTAAGCAGGCATAAGAATTTTTTCTAAATGTGAGTCTCTCTTCTCTTTCCTAACACAGTTCATGTGTAGCCATGTGTACAGGATCTTCATAAGTGATATATTATGGTAATATTCTTTTTCTGTGTGACTCATTTCACTTAGAATCATCGTACCTGAATCCACTCATTTTGCTGCTACTGGCCTTATGACATTGATTACATGGCTGAGGGATATTCCTTGTACATAAGTACCACAATTTCTTGAACCATTTTTGTCTTTCCTGGGATATTTAAAGTGTACCCAAGTTGAGGTTCTTGAAAGAAGTGCAACCCTAAATTTTGGGGTGGCTCTGTCTTATTGATTTCCAGTTTTCCCAAGGTATATTTCCTAGACTGGACGTGCCCTTGGCTCTGTAGCTCTCTTGTTTATTTGTTTTACGGAACACAATGCACTCCTCCAGAGAGGCAGTTGGCAACTTAATCCCGCCAATCACCGTAACAAGGCTCGCTGTTCTCCAGGGCCTGTCTTGCCTTTCTGGTTTTTACACATTTTGCGGATGCCCCTTTTGACCGGTGGGACGTGATACTTCTTTGGAATGCAGATTTGCATTGCCCGCTTGCTTGCTTGGCCAAAAAGGGCGTATGTGTTTTAACCTGTGTATATTCAGGAGAAAACTCATACGCCCTTTTTGGCCAAGTGCATCATTGTCGAAGTTGTGCCCCTCTTCCTTTGCTTTAAAGGCACTTCTTACCTACATCTTGAAATCTGTTTCCAGCTATTCTGCCTCGCTTTCAAGTCTGCCGCGGTGCCTTCCCTCAACAGATTTTTGCACGATAGTGGTCCTTTTCTCCTCTGCCAGTTTGAGAATTGCGGTGCCGCTGAGCTCCATTTTTCAACTCGTCATTTGGGAGCTGACCGCAAGTCCAAAATTATGGTTCAGGACCTATACCAGTTCCCGGCGGGTGGCTGAGACTTTGGTTAATACTTCTTGCTCTCGGGAAATTAGAGTGACATGTACCTCTCCAAATGCCTAACAGCTACTCTCTCATTGGTTCTTCCTCTTCCCTTTCATCCTCTGCCAAATTGCCAACCTGTGTGAAGCAGGAGGTTAAAGGGGCTGTCTCTCCAAGTTGGGAGATTGATAGTAAAGCAGTTGGAAAATCAAACCAGAGCATCAGGAGAGGGACTATTAATTGAGTTATATAAACCTTTCGTATTCACAGTGTGTCCATTTTCTAGGTTTCCCGTACATGTTATAGCTGTAGTAATACTCCCTTCAACCTGGAAAGTTGGGACCCATGGAATGGGTGCCACGCATTATTGCTTTAAAGGGTCTGCATTTGCTCACCCAATCTCACCAATCTTCTCAGTCCCAACTGTCCAGCCTTATGCCACATCCAGCTGTCGTTGTAGATAGGGTCATTCCAGGATTCATCCGAGACCCTGAAGGAATTGTAATGAATTTCCCTGTATTTTTGTTTTGTTTTTGAAATTCAATTTTATAGTGGGTTTGAGCTGATTCACACTGCTATGTTTATGCCAGTCTAGACACACTTGTTTCCCTTATTGGGACATATCAATACATAGATTTTAATATTCTTACTAGTCAGATATATTCCTCTGCAGGAAGTATGGGGTTTTGGGTCCCTTTCACTGAGGAAGATGTAGGCCTTTTCTATCCCATCATTGGTTTTTGGAACGGTACCTGTGCTTATATCAAACTCTCGTTTTATGCATCACCCCACCTCTCCTTCCCCCTTAAGTAGGCATTAGAGTGTTTTCTTAATGTGAGACTCTGTTCTCTTTCCTAACTCAGTTCATGTATAGCCATGTTTAAGGATCTTCATAAGTGATATCTTATGATAAGTTTCTTTTTCTGTGTGACTTATTTCACTTAGAATCATCGTACCTGAATCCACTCATATGGCTGCTACTTGCCTTATGACATTGATTTCATGGATGAGGGATATTCCATCGTACATATGTTCCACAATTTCTTGAACCCTTTTTGTCTTTCCTGGGATATTTAAGGTGTACCAAAGTTGAGGTTCTTTTAAGCAGTGCAAACCTAAATTTTGTGGTGGCTCTGGCTTATTGATTTTCAATTATCCCAAGGTATATTCCCTAGCCTAGAAGTGCTGTTGGCTCTGTAGCTCTGTTGTTTATTTTTTTAGGGAACACAATGCACTCCTCCAGAGAGGCAGTTGGCAACTTACATCCCGACCATCATCATAACAACTCTCCCTGTTTTCCATAGCCTGTGTTTCCTTTCTGGTTTTTACACATTTTGCGGATGTTCCTTTTGACCGGTGGGAAGTGATACTTCTTTGCAGTGCAGATTTGCATTGCTCGCTTGCTTGCCTGGCCAAAAAGGGTCTATGTGTTTTCTCCTGAATATATTCAGGAGAAAACACATACGCCCTTTTTGGCCAAGTGCATCACTGTCGAATTTGTGCCCCTCTTCCTGTGCTTTAAAGGTGACTCCAAATTACCTGTTGAAATCTGTTTCTGGCTATTCTGCCTCGCTTTCAAGTCCGCCTCGTTGCCTTCCCTCAACAGATTTTTGGACGATCGTTGTCCTTTATTACTCTGCCAGTTTGAGAATTGCTGTGCCCCTGAACTCCATTTTTAACTCGTTTTTTTGTGAGCTGAACGCAGGTCCATTATTTTGGTTGAGGACCTATACTGGTTCCCGGTGAGTGGCTGAGACTTTGGTTCATTCTTCTTCCTGCCATGAAATTAGAGTGACATATGCCCGTCCAAATGCCTAACAGCTACTCTCTCATTGGTTCACCCTCTTCCCTTTCATCCTCTGCCAAATTGGCAACCTGTGCGAACCAGGAGGTTAAAGAGGCTGTCTCTGCAAGTTGGGAGATTGATAGTAAAGCAGTTGGAAATTCAAACCGGAGCACCAGGAGAGGGACTATTCGTTGAGTTTTAGAGACCTTTCGTATTCACAGTGTGTCCATTCTCTAGGTTTCCCATACATGTTATAGCTGTAGTAATATTCCCTTCAACCTGCAGAGTTGGGACCCATGGAATGGGTGCCATGCATTATTGCTTTAAAGGGTCTGCATTTGCTCTCCCAATCTCACCAATCCTCTCAGTCCCATGTGTCCATCTTTATGCCACATCCAGCTGTCATTGTAGATAGGGTCATTCCACATTTCATCAGAGACCCTGAAGGAAATGTAAAGAATTTCCCTCTTTTTATGTTTTCTTTTTGAAATTCCTTTTTTAGTGGGTTTGAGCTGATTCTCGCTGCCATGTTTATGCCATTCTAGAAACACTTGATTCCCTTACGGAGACATATCAATATATAGGATTTAAGATTCTTACTAGTCAGATATATTCCTCTGCGGGAAATATGTGGTTTTGAGTCCCTTTCACTGAGGAAGGTGTAGATCTTGTGTATTCCATAGTTGGTTTTTGGAACGGTGCCTGTGCTTATAACAAACTCTGGTTTTATGCATCACCCCACATCTCCTTCCCCCTTAATCTGGCATAAGAGTGTTTTCTAAATGTGAAACTCTCTTCTCTTTCCTAACTCAGTTCATGTGTAGACATGTTTACAGGATCTTCATAAGTTATATCTTATGATAAGTTTCGTTTTCTCTGTGACGTATTTCACTTAGAATCATCGTACCTGAATCCACTCATTTTGCTGCTACTGGTCTTATAACACTGATTTCATGGCTGAGGGATATTTCATCGTACGTAAGTACCACAATATTTTGAACCATTTTTATCTTTCCTGGGATATATAAGGTGTACGCAAGTTGAGGTTCTTGTAAGCAGTGCAGCCCTAAATTTTGGGGTGGCATTGTCTTATTGAATTTCCGTTTCCCAAGGTATATTCCCTAGCCTGGAAGTTCCCTTGGCTCTGTAGCTCTGTTGTTTACTTGTTTCAGGGAACACAATGCACTCCTCCAGAGAGGCAGTTGGCAATTTACGAGCCGCCCATCAGCATAACAAGGCTCCCAGTTCTCCAGGGCCTGTCTTGCCATTCTGGTTTTTACACATTTTGTGGATGTCCCTTTTGACCGGTGGGAAGTGATACTACTTTGTAGTGCAGATTTGCATTGCCCGTGTGCTTGTTTGGCCAAAAAGGGCGTATGCATTTTCTCCTGCATATATTCAGGAGAAAATGCATACGCCCTTTTTGGCCAAGTGCATCATTGTCGAAGTTGTGCCCCTCTTCCTGTGCTTTACAGGTTATTCCAACGTACCTCTTGAAATCTGATTCCTGCTATTCTGCCTCACAGTCCTGTCCACCTCCTTGCCTTCCCTCAACAGATTTTTGGATGATAGTTGTCCATTTTTACTCTGCCGGTTTGTGAATTGCTGTGTCCTTGAGCTCCATTTTTCAACTCGTTTTTTGTGAGCTGAACGCATGTCCAAAATTTTGGTTCAGGATCTATACTGGTTCACGGTGGGTGGCTGCATCTTTGGTTAATTCTTCTTCTAACCAGGAAATAAGAGTGACATGTGCCCGTCCAAATGCCTAACAGCTACTCTCTCATTGGTTCTCCCTCTTCCCTTTCATCCTCTGCCAACCTGGCAACCTGTGAGAACCAGGAGGTTAAAGGGGCTGTCACTCCAAGTGGGGAGATTGATAGTTAAGCAGTTGGAAAGTCAAACCTGAGCACCAGGAAGGGACTATTCGATGAGTTTTAGAAACCTTTCGTATTCACAGTGTGTCCATTCTCTAGGTTACCCGTATATATAATAGCTGTAGTAATATTCCCTTCAACCCGGAGAGTTGGGACCAATGGAAGAGGTGCCAAGCATTATTGATTTAAAGTGTCTACATTTGCTCACCCAATCTCACCAATACCCTCTGTCCCAAGTGTCCAGCCGTATGCCACATCCAGCTGTCATTTTAGACATGGTCATTCCACGTTTCATCAGAGACCCTGAAGGAATTGTAAAGAATTTCCCTGTTTTTTTTTGTTTTCTTTTTGAACTTCATTTTTATAGTGGGTATGAGCTGATTCTCGCTGCAATGTTTATGCCAATCTAGACACACTAGATTCCCTTATGGAGAAATATCAATACATAGGTTTTAAGATTCCTAATGGTTAGATATATTCCCCTGCGGGAAATATGGGGTTTTGAGTCCCTTTCACTGAGACAGGTATAGGTAGTCCTTGTCTATTCCATAGTTGGTTTTTGGAACGGTACCTGTGCTTATATCAAACTCTGGTTTTATGCATCACACCACCTCTCCTTCCCCCTAAAGCAGGCATAAGAGTGTTTTCTAAATGTGAGACTCTGTTCTAATTCCTAACTCAGTTCATGTGTAGCCATGTTTACAGGATCTTCATAAGTGATATCTTATGATAAGCCTCTTTTTCTGTGTGACTTATTTCACTTAGAATCATCGTACCTGAATCCACTCATTTTGCTGCTACTAGTCTTATGACATTGATTTCATGGCTGAGGGATATTCCATCGTACGTAAGTATCACAATTTTTTGAACCATATTTATATTTCCTGGGATATTTCAGGTGTACCCTAGTTGAGGTTCTTGTAAGCAGTGCAGCCCTAAATTTGAGGGTGGCTCTGTCTAATTGATTTTCAGTTTTCCCAAGGTATATTCCCTAGACTGGAAGTGCCCTTGGCTCGGTAGCTCTGTTGTTTACTTGTTTTAGGGAACACAATGCACTCCTCCAGTGAGGCAGTTGGCAATTTACATCCCGCCCATCAGCATAACAAGGCTCCCTGTTCTCCAGGACCTGTCTTGCCTTTCTGGTTTTTACCCATTTTGTGGATGTCCCTTTTGACCGGTGGGAAGTGACACTTTGTAGTGCAGATTTGCATTGCCTGCTTGCTTGCTTGGTCAAAAAGGGCGTTTGCATTTTCTGCTGCATATATTCAGGAAAAAATGCATACGCCCTTTTTGGGCAAGTGCATCATTGTCGAAGTTGTGCCCCTCTTCCTGTGCTTTACAGGTGATTCCAACGTACCTCTTGAAATCTGTTTCCTGCTATTCTGCCTCGCATTCAAGTCAGCCTCGTTGCCTTTCCTCAACAGATTTTTGGATGATAGTTGTCCTTTATTACTCTGCCAGTTTGTGAATTGCTGTGCCCTTGAGCTCCATTTTTCAACTCGTTTTTTGTGAGCTGAACGCATGTCCAAAATTTTGGTTCAGGACCTATACTGGTTCCCGCGGGGTGGCTGCAACTGTGGTTAATTTTTCTTTCTGCCGGGAAATTAGAGTGACATATGCCCGTCCAAATGCCTAACAGCTACACTCTCATTGGTTCTCCCTCTTCCCTTTCATCCTCTACCAAATTGGTCACTTGTGAGAACCAGGAGGTTAAAGGGGCTGTCTCTCCAAGTTGGGAGATTGATAGTAAAGCAGTTGGAAAGTCAAACCGGAGCACCAGGAGAGGGACTATTCGTTGAGTTTTAGAGACCTTTCCTATTCACAGTGTGTCCATTCTCTAGGTTTCCCGTACATGTTATAGGTGTAGTAATATTCCCTTCAACCTGGAGAGTAGGGACCCATGGAATAGGTGCCATGCATTATTGATTTAAAGTGTCTGCATTTGCTCACACAATCTCACCAATCCCCTCTGTTCCAAGTGTCCAGCCTTATGCCACATCCAGGTGTCATTTTAGACATGGTCATTCCACGTTTCATCAGAGACCTTGAAGGAATTGTAAAGAATTTCCCTGTTTTTTTTGCTTTGTTTTTGAAATTCCTTTTTATAGTGGGTTTGAGCTGTTTCTCGCTGCCATGTTTATGCCAGTCTAGACACACTAGATTCCCTTATGGAGACATATCAATACATAGGTTTTAAGATTCTTACTAGTCAGATATATTCCCCTGTGGGAAATATGGGGTTTTGAGTCCCTTTCACTGAGGAAGGTATAGGTAGGTCTTGTCTATTCCATAGTTGGTTTTTGGAACGGTACCTGTGCTTATATCAAACTCTGGTTTTATGCATCACCCCACCTCTCCTTCCCCCTTAAGCAGGCATAAGAGTGTTTTCTAAATGTGAGACTCTGTTCTCTTTCCGAACTCAGTTCATGTGTAGCCATGTTTACAGGATCTTCATAAGTGATATCTTATGATAAGCTTCTTTTTCTGTGTGACTTATTTCACTTAGAATCATCGTACCTGAATCCACTCATTTTGCTGCTGCTGGTCTTATGACATTGATTTCGCGGCTGAGGGATATTCCATCGTACGTAAGTACCAAAATTTTTTGAACCAGTTTTATATTTCCTGGGATATTTAAGGTGTACCCAAGTTGAGGTTCTTGTAAGTAGTGCAGCCCTAAATTTGAGGGTGGCTCTGTCTTATTGATTTTCAGTTTTCCCAAGGTATATTCTCTACACTGGAAGTGCCCTTGGCTCTGTAGCTCTGTTGTTTACTTGTTTCAGGGAACACAATGCACTCCTCCAGTGAGGCAGTTGGCAATTTACATCCCGCCCAACAGCATAACAAGGCTCCCTGTTCTCCAGGGCCTGTCTTGCCTTTCTGGTTTTTACCCATTTTGTGGATGTCCCTTTTGACCGGTGGGAAGTGATACTTCTTTGTAGTGCAGATTTGCATTGCCTGCTTTCTTGCTTGGCCAAAAAGGGCGTTTGCGTTTTCTCCTGCATATATTCAGGAGAAAATGCATATGCCCTTTTTGGGCAAGTGCATCATTGTCGAAGTTGTGCCCCTCTTCCTGTGCTTTACAGGTGATTCCAACGTACCTCTTGAAATCTGTTTCCTGCTATTCTGCCTCGCTTTCAAGTCCACCTCGTTGCCTTCCCTCAACAGATTTTTGGATGATAGTTGTCCTTTATTTCTTTGCCAGTTTGTGAATTGCTGTGCCCTTGAGCTCCATTTTTCAACTCGTTTTTTGTGAGCTGAACGCATGTCCAATATTTTGGTTCAGGAACTATACTGGTTCCCGGTGGGTGGTTGCAACTTTGGTTAATTCTTCTTCCTGCCAGGAAATTACAGTGACATATGCCCGTCCAAAGGCCTAACAGCTACTCTCTCATTGGTTCTCCCTCTTCCCTTTCATCCTCTGCCAAATTGGCAACCTGTGAGAACCAGGACGTTAAAGGGGCTGTCTCTCCAAGTTGGGAGATTGATAGTAAAGCAGTTGGAAAGTCAAACTGGAGCACCAGGAGAGGGACTATTCGTTAAGTTTTACAAACCTTTCGTATTCACAGTGTGTCCATTCTCTAGGTTTCCCGTACATGTTATAGCTGTAGTAATATTCCCTTCAACCAGGAGAGTAGGGACCCATGGAATGGGTGCCATGCATTATGGATTTAAAGGGTCTGCATTTGCTCACCCAATCGTACCGTTCCCCTCAGTCCCTAGTGTCCAGCCTTATGCCACATCCAGCTGTCATTTTAGACAGGGTCATTCCAGGTTTCATCAGAGACACTGAAGGAATTGTAAAGAATTTCCCTGCTTTTTTGTTTTGTTTTTGAAATTCCTTTGTATAGTGGGTTTGAGCTGATTCTTGCTGCCATGTTTATGGCAGTCTAGACACACTTGATTCCCTTACGGAGACATATCAATACAAAAGTTTTAAGATTCTTACTAGTCAGATATATTCCTCTGAGGGAAATATGGGGTTTTGAGTCACTTTCACTGAGATAGGTATAGGTAGGTCTTGTCTATTCCATAGTTGGTTTTTGAAACGTTACCTGTGCTTATATCAAACTCTGGTTTTATGCATCACCCCACCTCTCCTTCCCCCTTAAGCAGGCATACGAGTGTTTTCTAAATGTGAGACTCTGTTCTCTTTCCTAACTCAGTTCATGTGTAGCCATGTTTACAGGATCTTCATAAGTGATATCTTATGATAAGCTTCTTTTTCTGTGTGACTTAGTTCACTTAGAATCATCGTACCTGAATCCACTCATTTTGCTGCTGCTGGTCTTATGACATTGATTTTGTGGCTGAGGGATATTCCATCGTACGTAAGTACCAAAATTTTTTGAACCATTTTTATTTTTCCTGGGATATTTAAGGTGTACCCTAGTTGAGGTTCTTGTAAGCAGTGCAGCCCTAAATTTGAGGGTGGCTCTGTCTTATTGATTTTCAGTTTTCCCAAGGTATATTCCCTAGACTGGAAGTGCCCTTGGCTCTGTAGCTCTGTTGTTTACTTGTTTTAGGGAACACAATGCACTCCTCCAGAGAGGCAGTTGGCAATTTACATGCCGCCCATCAGCATAACAAGGCTCTCTGTTCTCCAGGGCCAGTCTTGCCTTTCTGGTATTTACACATTTTGTGGATGTCCCTTTTGACAGGTGGGAAGTGATACTTCTTTGTAGTGCAGATTTGCATTGCCCGCTTGCTTGCTTGGCCAAAAAGGGCGCATGCATTTTCTCCTGCATATAATCAGGAGAAAATGCATATGCCCTCTTTGGCCAAGTGCATCATTGTCGAAGTTGTGCCCCTCTTCCTGTGCTTTACAGGTGATTCCAACATACCTCGTGAAATCTGGTTCCTGCTATTCTGCCTCGCTTTCAAGTCCGCCTCGTGGCCTTCCCTCAACAGATTTTGGGATGATAGTTGTCCTTTATTATTCTGACAGTTTGTGAATTGCTGTGCTCTTGAGCTCCATTTTTCAACTCGTTTTTTGTGACCTGAACGCATGTCCAAAGTTTTGGTTCAAGACCTAAACTGGTTCCCGGTGGGTGGCTGAGACTTTGGTTAATTCTTCTTGCTGCCAGGAAATTAGAGTGACATATGCCCGTCCAAATGCCTAACAGCTACTCTCTCATTGGTTCTCCCTCTTCCCTTTCATCCTCTGCCAAATTGGCAACCTGTGAGAACCAGGAGGTTAAAGGGGCTGTCTCTCCAAGTTGGGAGATTGATAGTAAATCAGTTGGAAAGTCAAACCGGATCACCAGGAGAGGGACTGTTCGTTGAGTTTTAGAGACCTTTCGTATTCACAGTGTGTCCATTCTCTAGGTTTCCCGTACATGTTATAGCTGTAGTAATATTCCCTTCAACCTGGAGAGTTGGGACCCATGGAATGGGTGCCATGCATTATGGATTTAAAGGGTCTGCATTTGCTCACCCAATCGAACCGTTCCCCTCAGTCCCAAGTGTCCAGCCTTATGCCACATCCAGCTGTCATTTTAGACAGGGTCATTCCAGGTTTCATCAGAGACACTGAAGGAATTGTAAAGAACTTCCCTGCTTTTTTGTTTTGTTTTTGAAATTCCTTTGTATAGTGGGTTTGAGCTGATTCTTGCTGCCATGTTTATGCCAGTCTAGACACACTTGATTCCCTTACGGAGACATATCAATACATAAGTTTTAAGATTCTTACTAGTCAGATATATTCCTCTGAGGGAAATATGTGGTTTTGAGTCACTTTCACTGAGATAGGTATAGGTAGGTCTTGTCTATTCCATAGTTGGTTTTTGGAACGTTACCTGTGCTTATATCAAACTCTGGTTTTATGCATCACCCCACCTCTCCTTCCCCCTTAAGCAGGCATACGAGTGTTTTCTAAATGTGAGACTCTGTTCTCTTTCCTAACTCAGTTCATGTGTAGCCATGTTTACAGGGTCTTCATAAGTTATATCTTATGATAAGCTTCTTTTTCTGTGTGACTTATTTCACTTAGAATCATCGTACCTGAATCCACTCATTTTGCTGCTGCTGGTCTTATGACATTGATTTTGTGCCTGAGGGATATTCCATCGTACGTAATTACCAAAATTTTTTGAACCATTTTTATTTTTCCTGGGATATTTAAGTTGTACCCAAGTTGAGGTTCTTGTAAGCAGTGCAGCCCTAAATTTGAGGGTGGCTCTGTCTTATTGATTTTCAGTTTTCCCAAGGTATATTCCCTAGACTGGAAGTGCCCTTGGCTCTGTAGCTCTGTTGTTTACTTGTTTTAGGGAACACAATGCACTCCTCCAGAGAGGCAGTTGGCAATTTACAAGCCGCCCATCAGCATAACAAGGCTCCCTGTTCTCCAGGGCCAGTCTTGCCTTTCTGGTATTTACACATTTTGTGGATGTCCCTTTTGACAGGTGGGAAGTGATACTTCTTTGTAGTGCAGATTTGCATTGCCCGCTTGCTTGCTTGGCCAAAAAGGGCGCATGCATTTTCTCCTGCATATAATCAGGAGAAAATGCATACGCCCTTTTTGGCCAAGTGCATCATTGTCGAAGTTGTGCCCCTCTTCCTATGCTTTACAGGTGATTCCAACGTACCTCGTGAAATCTGGTTCCTGCTATTCTGCCTCGCTTTCAAGTCCGCCTCGTGGCCTTCCCTCAACAGATTTTGGGATGATAGTTGTCCTTTATTATTCTGACAGTTTGTGAATTGCTGTGCTCTTGAGCTCCATTTTTCAACTCGTTTTTTGTGACCTGAACGCATGTCCAAAGTTTTGGTTCAAGACCTAAACTGGTTCCCGGTGGGTGGCTGAGACTTTGGTTAATTCTTCTTGCTGCCAGGAAATTAGAGTGACATATGCCCGTCCAAATGCCTAACAGCTACTCTCTCATTGGTTCTCCCTCTTCCCTTTCATCCTCTGCCAAATTGGCAACCTGTGAGAACCAGGAGGTTAAAGGGGCTGTCTCTCCAAGTTGGGAGATTGATAGTAAATCAGTTGGAAAGTCAAACCGGATCACCAGGAGAGGGACTGTTCGTTGAGTTTTAGAGACCTTTCGTATTCACAGTGTGTCCATTCTCTAGGTTTCCCGTACATGTTATAGCTGTAGTAATATTCCCTTCAACCTGGAGAGTTGGGACCCATGGAATGGGTGCCATGCATTATTGCTTTAAAGGGTCTACAATTGCTCACTCAATCTCACCAATCCTCTCAGTCCCAAGTGTCCAGCCTTATGCCACTTCCAGCTGTCATTTTAGACAGGGTCATTCCACGTTTCATCAGAGACCCTGAAGGAATTGTAAAGAATTTCCCTGTTTTTATGTTTTGTTTTTGAAATTCCTTTTTATAGTGGGTTTGAGCTGATTCTCGCTGCCATGTTTATGCCAGTCTAGACACACTTGATTCCCTTACGGAGACATATCAATACAAAGGTATTTAGTTTCTTACTAGTCAGATATATTCTTCTGTGTGAAATATGGGGTTTTGAATCCCTGTCACTGAGGAAGTAATAGGTAGGTCTTATCTATTCCATAGTTGGTTTTTGGAAATGTACCTGTGCTTATATCAAACTCTGGTTTTATGCATCACCCCACCTCTCCTTCCCCCTTAAGCAGGCATATGATTGTTTTCGAAATGTGAGACTCTGTTCTCTTTCCTAACTCAGTTCTTGTGTAGCCATGCTTACAGGATCTTCATAAGTGATATCTTATGATAAGCTTCTTTTTCTGTGTGACTTATTTCACTTAGAATCATCGTACCTGAATCCACTCATTTTGCTGCTGCTGTTCTTATGACATTGATTTCGTGGCTGAGCGATATTCCATCGTACGTAAGTACCAAAATTTTTTGAACCATTTTTATATTTCCTGGGATATTTAAGGTGTACCCAAGTTGAGGTTCTTGTAAGCAGTGCAGCCCTAAATTTGAGGGTGGCTCTGTCTTATTGATTTTCAGTTTTCCCAAGGTATATTCCCTACACTGGAAGTGCCCTTGGCTCTGTAGCTCTGTTGTTTACTTGTTTCAGGGAACACAATGCACTCCTCCAGTGAGGCAGTTGGCAATTTACATCCTGCCCAACAGCATAACAAGGCTCCCTGTTCTCCAAGGCCTGTCTTGCCTTTCTGGTTTTTACCCATTTTGTGGATGTCCCTTTTGACCGGTGGGAAGTGATACTTCTTTGTAGTGCAGATTTGCATTGCCTGCTTGCTTGCTTGGCCAAAAAGGGTGTTTGCGTTTTCTCCTGCATATATTCAGGAGAAAATGCATACGCCCTTTTTGGGCAAGTGCATCATTGTCGATGATGTGCCCCTCTTCCTGTGCTTTACAGGTGATTCCAACGTACCTCTTGAAATCTGTTTCCTGCTATTCTGCCTCGCATTCAAGTCTGCCTCTTTGCCTTCCCTCAACAGATTTTTCGATGATAGTGGTCCTTTATTACTCCGACGGTTTGTGAATTGTTGTGCCCTTGAGCTCCATTTTTAAACTCGTTTTTTGTGAGCTGAACGCATGTCCAAAATTTTGGTTCAGGACCTATACTGGTACACGGTGGGCGGCTGCAAATTTGGTTAATTCTTCTTCCTGTCAGGAAATTAGAGTTACATATGCCCGTCCAAATGCCTAACAGCTACTCTCTCATTGGTTCTCCCTCTTCCCTTTCATCCTCTGCCTAATTGGCAAACTGTGCGAACCAGGAGGTTAAAGGTGCTGTTTCTCCAAGTTGCGAGATAAATAGTAAAGCAGTTGGAATGTCAAACTGGAGCACCAGGAGAGCGATTATTCGTTGAGTTTTAGAAAGCATTCATTTTCACAGTGTGTCCATTCTGTTGGTTTCCCGTACATGTTATAGCTGTAGTAATATTCCCTTCAACCTGGAGAGTTGGGACCCATGGAATGGGTGCCATGCATTATTGCTTTAAAGGGTCTACATTTGCTTACCCAATCTCACCAATCCTCTCAGTCCCAAGTGTCCAGCCTTATGCCACATCCAGCTGTCATTTTAGACAGGGTCATTCGAGGTTTCATCAGAGACCCTGAAGTAATTGTAAAGAATGTCCCTGTTTTTTTGTGTTTTTTTTGAAATTCCTTTTTATAGTGGGTTTGAGCTGATTCTCGCTGCCATGTTTATGCCAGTCTAGACACACTTGATTCCCTTACAGAGAAATAGCAATACATAGGTTTTAAGATTCTTACTAGTCAGATATATTCCTCTGCAGGAAATATGGGGTTTTGAGTCCCTTTCACTGAGGAAGGTATAGGTAGGTCTTGTCTATTCCATAGTTGGTTTTTGGAACGGTACCTGTGCTTATATCAAACTCTGGTTTTATGCATCACCCCACCTCTCCTTCCCCCTTAAGCAGGCATAAGAGTGTTTTCTAAATGTGAGACTCTCTTCTCTTTCCTAACTCAGTTCATGTGTAGCCCTGTTTACAGGATCTTCATAAGTGATATCTTATGATAAGCTTCTTTTTCTGTGTGACTTATTTCACTTAGAATCACCGTACCTGAATCCACTCATATTGAAGCTCCTGGTCTTATGACATTGATTTCATGGCTGAGGGATATTCCATCGTACGTAAGTACCACAATTTTTTGAACCATTTTAATATTTCCTGGGATATTTAAGGTGTACCCAAGTTGAGGTTCTTCTAAGCTGTGCAGCCCTAAATTTGAGGGTGGCTCTGTCTTATTGATTTTCAGATTTCCGAATGTATATTCCCTTGACTGGAAGTTCCCTTGGCTCTGTAGCTCTGTTGTTTACTTGTTTTAGGGAACACAATGCACTCCTCCAGAGAGGCAGTTGGCAATTTACATCCTGCCCATCAGTATAACAAGGCTCCCTGTTCTCCAGGGACTGTCTTGCCTTTCTGGTTTTTACACATATTGTGGTTGCCCCTTTTGACTGGTGGGGAGGGATACTTCTTTATAGTGCAGATTTGCATTGCCTGAGTGCTTGCTTAGCCAAAAAGGGCGTATCCGTTTTCTCCTGCATATATTCAGGAGAAAATGCATACGCCGTTTTTGGCCAAGTGCATCATTGTCGAAGTTGTGCCCCTCTTCCTGTGCTTTACAGGTGATTCCAACGTACCTCTTGAAATCTGTTTCCTGCTATTCTGCCTCGCATTCAAGTCCACCTCTTTGCCTTCCCTCAACAGAATTTTCGATGATAGTGGTCCTTTATTACTCTGCCGGTTTGTGAATTTTGGTGCCCTTGAGCTCCATTTTTCAACTCGTTTTTTATGAGCTGAACGCATGTCCAAAATTTTGGTTCATGACCTATACTGTTTCCCGGTGGGTGGCAGCAACTTTGGTTAATTCTTCTTCCTGTCAGGAAATTAGAGTTACATATGCCCGTCCAAATGCCTAACAGCTACTCTCTCATTGGTTCTCCCTCTTCCCTTTCATCCTCTGCCAAATTGGCAAACTGTGAGAACTAGGAGGTTAAAGGGGCTGTCTCTCCAAGTTGGGAGATTGATAGTAAAGCACTTGGAAAGTCAAACCGGAGCACCAGGAGAGGGATTATTCGTTGAGTTTTAGAAACCTTTCATATTCACAGTGTGTCCATTCTCTAGGTTTCCCGTACATGTTATAGCTGTAGTAATATTCCCTTCAACCAGGAGAGTTGGGAACCATGGAATGGGTGCCATGCATTATTGCTTTAAAGGGTCTGCATTTGCTTACCCAATCTCAACAATCCTCTCAGTCCCAAGTGTCCAGCCTTATGCCACATCCAACTGTCATTTTAGACAGGGTCATTCGAGGATTCATCAGAGACACTGAAGGAATTGTAAAGAATGTCCCTTTTTTTATTTTTTTTGAAATTCCTTTTTATAGTGGGTTTGAGCTGATTCTCGCTGCCATGTTTAGGCCAGTCTAGACACAGTTGATTCCCTTACAGAGAAATAGCAATACATAGGTTTTAAGCTTCTTACTAGTCAGATATATTCCACTGCGGGAAATATGGGGTTTTGAGTCCCTTTCACTGAGGAAGGTATAGGTAGGTCTTGTCTATTCCATAGTTTGTTTTTGGAACGGTACCTGTGCTTATATCAAACTCTGGTTTTATGCATCACCCCACCTCTCCTTCCCCCTTAAGCAGGCATAAGAGTGTTTTCTAAATGTGAGACTCTGTTCTCTTTCCTAACTCTGTTCATGTGTAGCCATGTTTACAGGGTCTTCATAAGTGATATCTTATGATAACCTTCTTTTTCTGTGTGACTTATTTCACTTAGAATCACCGTATGTGAATCCACTCATATTGAGGCTACTGGTCTTATGACATTGATTTCATGGCTGAGGGATATTCCATCGTACGTAAGTACCACAATTTTTTGAACCATTTTTATATTTCCTGGGATATTTCAGGTGTACCCAAGTTGAGGTTCTTGTAAGCAGTGCAGCCCTAAATTTTGGTGTGGCTCTGTCTTATTGATTTTCAGTTTTCCCAAGGTATATTCCCTCGACTGGAAGTGCCCTTGTCTGTGTAGCTCTGTTGTTTTCTTGTTTTAGGGAACACAGTGCACTCCTCCAGCGAGGCAGTTTGCAATTTACATCCCACCCAACAGCATAACAAGGCTCCCTGTTCTCCAGGGCCTGTCTGGCCTCTCTGGTATTTACACATTTTGTGGATGTCCCTTTTGACCTGTGGGGAGTGATACTTCTTTATAATGCAGATTTGCATTGCCCCCTTGCTTGCTAGGCCAAAAAGTGCGTATGCGTTTTGTCCTTAATATATTCAGGAGAAAACGCGTAAGACATTTTTGGCCAAGTGCATCACTCTCTAAGTTGTGCCCCTCTTCATGTCCTTTACAGATGATTCCAACGTACCTCTTGAAATCTGTTTTCTCCTATTCTGCCTCGCTTTCAAGTCCCCCTCATTGCCTTCCCTCAACAGATTTTTGGACGATAGTTGTCCTTTATTACTCTGCCAGTTTGTGAATTGCTGTGCCCCTTAGCATCATTTTTCAACTCGTTTTTTGTGAGCTGAACGCAAGTCCACAATTTTGATTCAGGGCGTAATGTGGATCCCGGGGGGTGGCTGAGACTTTGGTTAATTCTTCTTCTTGCCGGGAAATTAGAGTGACATATGCCTGTCCAAATGCTTAACAGCTACTCTCTCATTGGTTCTCCCACTTCCCTTTCATCCTCTGCCAAATTGGCAACCTGTGCGAACCAGGAGGTTAAAGGGGCTGTCGCTCCAAGTTGGGAGATTGATAGTAAAGCAGTTGGAAAGTAAAACCGGAGCACCAGTAGAGGGACTATTAGTTGAGTTTTAGAAATCTTTCGTATTTACAGTGTGTCCATTCTCTAGGTTTCCCGTACATGTAATAGCTGTAGTAATATTGACTTCAACCTGGAGAGTTGGGACACATGGAATGGGTGCCACACATTATTGCTTTAAAGGGTGTGCATTTGCTCAACCAATCTCACCAATCCTCTCAGTCCCAAGTTTCCAGACTTTTGCCATATCCAGCTGTCATTGTAGAAAGGGTCATTCCAGGTTTCATTAGAGCCTGTAAAAGAATTGTAAAGAATTTCCATGTTTTTCGTGTTTTTTTTTGAAATTCCTCTTTATAGTTGTTTTGAGCTGATTCTCACTGCAATGATTATGCCAGTCTAGACACACTTGATTCCATTACGGAAACATATCAATACATAGGTTTTAATATTCTTACTAGTCAGATATATTCCTCTGTGGGAAATATCGTGTTTTGAGTACCTTTCACTGAGGAAGGTGTAGGTCTTGTATATTCCATAGTTGGTTTTTGGAATGATACGTGTGGTTATATCAAACGCTGGTTTTCTGCAGCACCCCACCTCATCTTCCCGCTTAAGCAGGCATAAGAGTGTTTTCTAAATGTGAGACTCTGTTCACTTTCCTAACTCTGTTCATGTGTAGCCATGTTTAGAGGACCTTCATAAATAATATCTTATGATAAGTTTCTTTATCTGTGTGACTTATTTCAGTTAGAATCATCGTACCTGAATCCACTCATTTTGCTGCTACTGGTCTTATGACATTGATTTCATGCCTGAGGGATATTCCGTCGTACCTAAGTAGCAAAATATTTTAAACCATATTTATATTTCCTGGGATATTTAAGGTGTACCCAAGTTGAGGTTCTTGTAAGCAGTGCAGCCCTAAATTTTCGGGTGGCTCTGTCTTATTGATTTTCTTCTTTCCCAAGATATGTTCCCCAGACTCGAAGTGCCCTTGGGTCTGTAGCTCTGTTGTTTACTTGTTTTAGGGAACACAATGCACTCCTTCAGATAGGCAGTTGGCAATTTACATCCCGCCCATCAGCATAACAAGGCTCCCTGTTCTCCAGGACCTGTCTTGCCTTTCTGGTTTTTACCCATTTTGTGGATGAACCTTTTGACAAGTGGGAAGTGATACTTTGTAGTGCAGATTTGCATTGCCAGCATGCTTGCTTGGCCAAAAAGGGCGTATGTGTTTTCTCCTGAATATATTCAGGAAAAAACGCATACGCACTTTTTGGCCAAGTGCATCATTGTCGATGTTGTGCCCCTCTTCCTGTGCCTTAAATGCGATTCCAACGTACGTCTTGAAATCTGTTTCCTGCTATTCTGCCTTGCTTTCAAGTCCGCCTCGTTGCCTTCCCTCAACAGATTTTTGGACGATAGTTGTCCTTTATTACTCTGCCTGTTTGTGAATTGTTGTGCCAGTGAGCTACATTATTTAACTCGTTTTTTTGTGAGCTGAACGCAAGTCCAATATTTTGGTTCAGGACCTACACTGGTTCCCGGTGGGTGGCTGAGTCTTTGGTTATTTCTTCTTCTTCTCGCAAAGTAAGTGTGACATGTGCCCGTCCAAATGTCTAACAGCTACTCTCTCACTGGTTCTCCCTCTTCCCTTTCATCCTCTGCCAAATTGGCAACCTGTGCGAACCAGCAGGTTAAAGGTGCTGTCTCTCCAAGTTGGGAGATTGATAGTAAAGCAGTTGGAAACTCAAATGTGAGCACCAGGAGAGGGACTATTCGTTGAATTTTAGAAACCTTTCATATTCACACTGTGTCCATTCTCTAGGGTTCTCGTACATATTATAGCTGTAGTAATGTGCCCTTAAACCTGGCCTGTTGGGACCCATGGAATGGGTGCCACACATTATTGCTTTACAGGGTCTACATTTGCTCACCCAATCTCAACAATCCTCTCAGTCGCAAGTGTCCAGCCTTATGCCACATCCAGCTGTCGTTCTAGATAGGGTCATTCCAGGTTTCATCAGCGACCCTGAAGGTATTGTTTAAGAATTGTTCTGTTTTTATGTGTTGTTTTGAAATTCATTTTTATATTGGGTTTTTGGTGATTCTCCCTGCCATGTTTATGTCATTCTAGACACACTTAGTTACCTTACGGAGACATATCCATACATAGGTTTGAAAATTCTTACTAGTCAGATATATTTCTCTCCGGGGAATAGGGATGTTGGGTTCCGTTCACTGAGGAAGGAGTAGGGCTTGTCTCTTTTGTTTTTGGATTATGGAACGGTACCTGTGCTAATATGAAACTTTTGTTTTGTGCATGTCCCCACCTGTCTTTCCCCTTAATCAAGCGTTAGAGTGTTTTCTAAATCTGAGACTCTGTTCTCTTCCCTAAATCAGTTCATATGTAGCCATGTTTACTTTCCCTTCATAAGTGATATCTTATGTCAGAATGCACCATGGCCGTTCTTATAATAATGCTTCATGACCCCTGTCATCACAATGATCCATGCCCTGGTTATCAAAATGCTCCATGTCCCTTGTCATCAAAATTATCCACGTACTTGTCATCACAATGCTACATGACATTTCTCATCAAAATGTTACATGTTCTTGTCATCACAATTCTCCATTCTCTTGACATTGCAATGCTCTATGCCCTTGTCATCACAATGTTCCATGCCTTTGTCATCACATTGCTCCATGACCCATGTCATCACATTGCTCCCTGACACCTGTCATCACAATGCTTCATGCCCCTTGTCATTACAGTGCTCCATGATGTTCGACATCACAATTACCCATGGTCTTCTCATCACAATGCTGCACGGTTTTGCCATCACCATGCTCAATGCCTTGTCATCTCAAAGCTCAATGTCCCTTGTCCTCACAATTCTCCTCGTCCTTGTCATTACAATGCTCCATTGCACTTCACATCACAATGTTATATGCTCTTGTCATCACAATACTCCATGCACTTGTCATCGCAATGCTCCATGACCCCTGTCATAGGAAGCTCCATACGCTGTTCATCAAAATGTTTCACGACCAAGACATTAAAATTCTCAATGGCCCTTGATATCACAATGCTCCATGCCCTTGTCATCACACTGCTCCTTTACTTTGTCACAACAATCCTCCATAACAATTGGCATCACAATGCTCCATGATATTGTCATCAAACTGGAACATGACATATTTCATCACAATGCTCCCTGACACCTTTCATCACAATAATCCATGACCTTGTCATCCCAGTGCTCCATGACCTTGTCTTCAAAATGTGCCATGCCCATTCTTATCACAATAATCCAAGAAAATTGTCAGACCAATGCTCCATGCCACTTTTCATCACAATGCTCCATGAACGCTGTCAGCAAAATGCACCATGCCTATCATCATAATGCTTCATGCTATTGTCATCACAATGAAATCAAAAATCTCCATGACATCTGTCATCACAATGCTGCAAACCCTAGTGATCACAATGTCCCATAACACTTGTCATCACAATGCCCCATGACGCTGGTCACCACAGTTATCCATGGGCTTCTCATCACAATGCACCATGCCTTTTGTCAACACAATGCTCAATACCCTTGTCAACACAATGCTCTCTGACTATTGACCTCAGTATGCACCGTGCACTCTTTCATGACAAGGCTCCATGCCTTTTCCATCACAATGATCCATGCCCTTTTCATCAAATAGCTCCATGACCCTGTCATCACAATGCACGAAGCACTTCTCATCACAATGCACAACGACCTTGCCATCAAAATGTTCCATGACCATTGTCATCACAAAGATCCATGACCCTTGGCATCACAATGCTCCATGAGAATTGTCATCACAAGTCTCCATTGTCTTCTCATCACAATGCTCCAGGACCTTGTCATCACCATGCTCCATTCCCTTGTCATCACAATGCTCCATGACCCATGTCATCACAATAATCCATGAACATTTTCAGCCCAATGCTCCACGACCTACTCATCACAATGCTCCATGGCCAATATCATCACAATGTTCCATGACCACTCTCATCACAACCATCCATAACACCTGACAACACAATGATCCGGGACTCTTGTCATCACAATGCTCCATTCCCTAGTCATCACGATGCTCCATGACCCCTGTCATCACAATATTCCATGAACATTTTCAGCCCAATGCTCCATGACACTTGTCATCACAATGATCCATGCCCTTATCATCCCAATGTTCCATGACCCCTGTATTCACATTGCTCCGTGACGCTTGTCATCACAGTGATCCATGACACCTGTCATCACAATGCTCCATGCCTTTGTCAGCAAAATGCTACATGACCTTGTCATTACAATGCTCTATGCGTTTCTCAGGACAATACTCCATTTCCATTGTCATCACATTCCTCCATGAATCTTGGGATCACATTGCTTCATGCCCTTGTCATCACAATGCTCCATGCTCCTTGAAATCAAAATGATCCATGACCTCTGTCATCACAATGCTCCAAACACTTGTGATCACAGTGTTCCATAACACTTCTCATCACAACGCTCCATGATGCCTGTCATCACAATACTCCATGCACTTTTCATCACAAAGCTCCATGACATTTGTCATCACAATTCTCAATACACTTGTCATCAAAATGCTCCCTGACACTTGTCGTCAGAATGCTCCTTGAAACCTGTCACGAAAAGGCTCCATGCCTTTTTCATCGCAATGCCCCATGGCGTTTTCATCACAATGCTCCATGCCATTGTCATCAAAATACTCCACAAGCTTGTCATCAGAATGCTCCATGACCCTTGTCATCACAATTCTCCATGCACTTGTCAGCACAATGCTCCCTGACCCTTGTCATCACAATGCTCCAAGCCATTGTCATCACAATTGGCCATTACATATGTCATCACAATGCTAACTGACAGATGTCTTCTCAATACTGCATGACCTGGTCATCACAATGCTCCATGCCCTTTTCATCACAATGTGCCATTCCAACTGTCATCACAATAATCCATGAAACTTATTAGACCAATGTTCCATGCCCTTGTCATCAAAACGCTCCATGCCCTTGTTATCACAATGCTCCATGGCCCCTGTCATCACAATGCTCCGTGACTCCAGTCATCACAGTGCTTCATGACCTTTGTCCTCACAATGGTCCATGCCCTCGTCATCAACAGTCTCTGTGACCTTTCTAACCACAATGCTCCATGAACTTTTCATCACAATGCTCTTTGACCCTTGTCATCACAATGCTCCATGACACATGTCATCACAATGCACCATGCGCTTGTCATCACAGTGCTCCACAATCTTGTCATCACAATGCTCCTTAAAATTTGTCATCACAATGCTCCATGCACTTCTCATCAAAATGCTCTCTCACCACTGATATCACAATGCTACATCACTATTTGTCACAATACTCCCTCACCCCTGTCATCACAATGTTCCATGACTCCTGTCATCACAATGCTACATGCACTTATCATCACAGTGTTTGATGACCCCTGACATCACAGTGTTCCATAACACCTGTCATCAAAATGTTCCATGACACTTTTCATCAAATTGTTCCAAGACCCTGTCATCAGAATGCTCCCTGCCCTTCTCATCACAATGCACAACGCCCTTGCCATCTAAATGCTCCATCACAATTGTCATCACAAAGATCCCTGACCCTTGGCATCACAGTGCTCCATGTCATTGTCATCACCATGCTCCATGAACGCTCTCATCACATTGCTCCATGCCCTTGTCTTCACAAAGCTCCATGACACATGTCATCAGAATGCTCCATGGCCTTCTCATCACAATGATCCATGCCCTTGCCATCACAATGCTCCATTACCCCATTCATAACAATGCTCCATGACCCCTGCCATCACGATGTTCCATGGCCTTGTCATCACAAAGCTCCATGACCCTTCTCATCACAATGCTCCAAGAACCCTGTAATCACAATGCTCTATGCCCTTTTTCATCTCAATGATCCATGAACCCTGTCATCACAATGCACCATGCCCATCATCATAATGCTTCATGCTATTGTCATCACAATGAAATCAAAATGCTCCATGACCTCTGTCATAACAATGCTCCAAACCCTTGTGATCACAATATTCCCTATCACTTGTCATCACAATGCCCCATGACACTCATCATCACAATTATCAATGGTCTTCTCATCACAATGCTCAATACACTTGTCATCAAAATGCTCCCTGACACTTGTGGTCTGTATGCTCTTTGAACCCTGTCATGACAAGGCTCCATGCCTTTTTCATCACAATGATCCATGCCCTTTTCATCACAATGCTCCAAGACCCATGTAATCACAATGCCCCATGCCCTTGTCATCACAAAGCTCAATGACACATGCCATCAGAATGCTCCTTGGTCTTCTCCTCACAATGCTCCATGCCCTTGTCATCACAATGTGCCAAGACCCCACTAATCACAATGCTCCATGCCCCTTTTCATCAGTATGCTCCATGAGACTTGTCATCACAAGGCTCCATGGTTTTGCCATCACAGTGCTCCATGACGTTGTCATCACAATGCTTCTCGACCTTGTCATGAAAATTTTCAATGGCCCTTGTCATCATAATGCTCCAAGCCCTAATCATCAAAATGCTCCATTATATTTGTCATCACAATTCTCCATTACATTTTCCATCACAATGCGCCATGCCATTGTAATCGCAATGGACCATGACATATGTCATCACAATGCTCCTTGACACCTGTCTTCACAATACTCCATGACGTTCTCATCACAATGCTCCAGGCCCTGGTCATCACAATGCACCATGACCACTGTCATCACAATAATCTATGAAACTTGTCAGACCAATGCTCCATGCCCCTGTCATCACAATGCTCCATGCCCTTGTCATCACAAAGCTACATGACCCTTGTCTTCACAATGCTCCGTGACTCCAGTCATCACAATGTTTCATAACGTTTGTCATCACAGTGGTCCATGCCCCCGTCCTCTTAAGGCTCTGTGACCTTTGTAACCACAATGCTCCCTGAAATTTTCATCACAATTCTCTGTGACCCTTGTCATCATAATGCTCCATGTCTTTTTCAGAACAATTCTCCATGACCATTGACATCACAATGTGCCACGTGCATTTCATCACAATGGTCCACAACTTTGCCATTGCAATGCTCCCTAAACCTTGTAATCACAATGCTCCATGCACTTCTAATCAAACTGCTCTCTCACCAGAGATATCACAATGTTCCATCACTAGTCAACACAATACTCCCTCACCCCTGTAATCACAATGTTCCATGAAACTGTCATCACAATGCTACATCCCCTTATCATCACAATGTTCCATGACCCCTGACATCACAATGTTCCATAACCCCTGTCATCAAAATGCTCCATGACCCTTTTCATCCCAAAGTTCCAAGACCCCTGACATCACAATGTTCTATAACACCTGGCATCAAAATGTTCCATTACATTTTTCATCAAATTGCTGCATGACCCGTTCATCAAAATGCTCCCTGCCCTTCTCATCACAATGCACCATGCCCTTGTCATCAAAATGCTCCATGACTTGTCATCACAAAGCTCCATGACCCTTGGCATCAAAATGCTCCATGTCATTGTCATCACAATGCTCCATGAACACTCTTATCACATTGCTCCATGCCCTTGTCATCACAAAGAGCCCTGATACTTGTCATCACAATGCTCGATGCCCTTCTCATCATAATGCTCCATGCCCTTCTCATTACCATCCTGAATGACCCATGTATCACAGTGCTCCGTGCCCTTCTCATCAAAATGCTCCATTACCCCTCTCATAACAATGCACCATTACCCTTGCCATCAAAATGTTCCACGGCCTAGTCATCACAAGGTTCCATGACACTTGTCATCACAATGCTTAAGACCCCTGAAATCACAATGCTCCATGACATTGTCATCACAAAGCTCCATGACGCATGTCATCAAAATGTTTCATGGCCTTTTCATCACAATGCTCCATGCCGTTGTCATCACAATGCTCCATGACCCTTGCAATCACAATGTTCCATGCCCCTTTTCATCTCAATGATCCATGAACCCTGTCATCACAATGCACCATGCCCATCATCATAATGCTTCATGCTATTGTTATCACAATGAAATCAAAGTGCTTCATGACCTCTGTCATAGCAATGCTCCAAACCCTTGTTAATACAATATTCCATAACACTTGTCATCACAATGCCCCATGACTCTCGTCATCACAGTTATCCATGGCCTTCTCATCACAATAATCCATGACCTTTTTCATCACAATACTCAGTTCACATGTCATCAAACTGCTCGCTGACACTTGTTGTCTGTATGCTCCTTGAAACCTGTCATGACAAGGCTCCATGCTTTTTCATCACAATGATCCATGCCCTTTTCATCACAATGCTCCAAGACCCATGTATTCACAATGCCCCATGCCCTTGTCATCACAAAGCTCAATGACGCATGCCATGAGAATGCTCCTTGTTCTTCTCCTCAAAATGCTCCATGCCCTTGTCATCACAATGTTCCAAGATCCCTGTAATCACAATTCTCCATGCCCCTTTTCCTCAGTATGCTCCATGAGATTTCTCATCACAAGGCTCCATGTTTTTGTCATCACAATGCTCCAGGATATTTTCATCACAATGCTTCACGACCTTGTCATGAAAATTCTCAATGGCACTAGTCATCATAATGCTCCAAGCCCTAATCATCACAATGCTCCATTATATTTGTCTTCACAATCCTACATTACGTTTGGCATCACAATGCTCCATGCCATTGTCATCGCAATGGACCATGACATATGTCATCACAATGCTCCCTGAAACCTGTCTTCACAATACACCATGACCTTCTCATCACAATGCTCCATGCACTTGTCATCACAATGCACCATGCCCACTGTCATCAAAATAATCTATGAAATTTGTCACACCAGTGCTCCATTCCCCTGTCATCACAATGCTTCATGCCCTTGTCATCACAATGCTCCATGACCCCTGTCATCACAATGCTCCGTGACTGCAGTCATCACAATGCTTCATAAAGTTTGTCATCACAATGGTCCATGCCCACGTCATCACAAGGATCTGTGACATTTGTAACCACAATGCTCCATGAACTTTTCATCACCATTCTCTGTGACCCTTGTCATCACAATGCTCCATGTCTTTGTTAGAACAATGCTCCATGAACATTGTCATCACAATGTGCCACGCACATTTCAGCACAACTGTTTACAAATTTATCATTGCATTACTCCATAAACATTGTAATCACAATGGTCCATGGACTTCTCATCGAAATGCTCTCTCACCAGAGATATCAGTGTTCCATCATTAGTCATCACAATACTCCCTTACCCCTGTAATCACAGTGTTCCGTGACCCTGTCATCACAATGCTACATTCCCTTATCATCACAATGTTCCATGACCCCTGACATAACAATGTTCCATAACCACTGTCATCAAAATGATCCATGACCCTTTTTATCCCAAAGCTCCAAGAAACCTGACATCGCAGTGTTCTATAACCCCTGCCATCAAATTTTTCCATTACAATTTTTATGAAATTGCTGCATGACCCGGTCATCAAAATGGTCCCTGCACTTCTCATCACAATGCACCATTCCCTTGTAATCAAAATGCTCCATGACTTGTCATCACAAAGCTCCATGACCCTTGGCATCACAATGCTCCATGTCATTGTCATCACAATGCTCCATGAACCCTCTCATCACATTGCTCCATGCCCTTGTCATCACAAAGCTCCATGACACTTGTCATCACAATGCTCGATTCCCTTATCTTCACAATGCTCCATGCCCTAGACATTAAAATCCTTCATGACCCATGTATCACAGTGTTCCGTGCCCTTGTCATCACAATGCTCCATGCCCACTCTCATCACAATAATCCATGAAATATTTCAGACCAATATTGCATGCCCTTCTCATCATAATGCTCCATTACCCCTGTCATAACAATGCTCCATGACCCCTGCCATCACAATGTTCCACGGCCTTTTCATCACAAGGCTCCATGACACTTGTCATCACAATGCTCTAAGACCCCTGTAATAACAAGGCTATATGCATCGTCATCACAAAGCTTCATGACACATGTCATCAGAATGTTCCTTGGCTTTCTCATCAAAATGCTCCATGCCCTCGTCACCACAATGCTCAAGACCCCTGTAATCACAATGTTCCATGCCCCTTTTCATCTCAATCGTCCATGAACCCTGTCATCACAATGCATCATGCCCATCATGATAATGCTTCCGGCTATTGTCACCACAATGAAATAAAAATTCTCCATGACCTATGTAATTACAATGCTCCATGTCCCCTGTCATCACAATACTCCAAGAACATTTTCAGCCCAATGCTCCATGACCCTTGTCCTCACAATGATACATGCCCTTGTCATCCCAATGCTCCATGACCCCTGTATTCACAATGATCCGTGACACTTGTCATCACAGTGCTCCATGACACATGTCATCACAATGTTCCATGCCTTTGTCAGCAAAATGCTACATGACCTTGTCATTACAATGCTCTATGCGCTTGTCATCACAATACTCCATTTCCATTGTCATCACAATCCTCCATGAACCTAGGGATCACATTGACTCATGCCCTTGTAATTACAATGCTCCATGCTCCTTGAAATCAAAATGATCCATGACCTCTGTCATCACAATGCTCCAAACCCCTGTGATCACAGTGTTCCATAACACTTGTCATCACAACGCTCCATGATGCCTGTCATCACAATACTCCATGCCCTTTTCATCACAATGCTCCATGACCTTTGTCATCACAATTCTCAATACACTTGTCATCACAATGCTCCATGACACTTGTCATCAGAATGCACCTTAAACCCTGTCACGAAAAGGCTACATGCCTTTTTCATCACAATGCCCCATGCCGTTTTCATCACAATGCTCCGTGCCATTGTCATCAAAATACACCACAAGCTTGTCATCAGAATGCTTCATGACTCTTGTCATCACAATTCTCCATGCACTTGTCAGCACAATGCTCCCTGACCCTAGTCATCACAATGCTCTAAGCCATTGTGATCAAAATGCTCCATTACCTTTGTCATCAGAATCCTCCATGACACTTGGCATCACAATGTTCCATGCCATTGTCATCACAATGGGCCATTACATATGTCATCACCATGCTCCCTGACATTTGTATTCACAATAATGCATGACCTGGTAATCACAATGCTCCATGCCATTGTCATCACAATGGGCCATTACATATGTCATCACAGTGCTCCCTGATACCTCTCTTCACAATAGTGCATGACCTGGTCATCACAATGCTCCATGCCCTTGTCATCACAATGCGCCATTCCAAGTGTCATCACAATAATCCATGAAACATATTAGACCAATGTTCCATGCCCTTGTCATCAAAATGCTCCATGCCCTTTTTATCACAATGCTCCATGACCCCTGTCATCACAGTGCTCCGTGATTCCAGTCATCACAATGCTTCATGACCTTTGTCATCACAATTGTCCATGCCCTCGTCATCAACAATCTCTGTGACCTTATTAACCACAATGCTCCATGAAATTTTCATCACAATGCTCTTTGACCCTTGTCATCACATGCTCCATGCGCTTGTCAGCACAATGCTCCATGACACATGTCATCACAATGCGCCATGCGCTTGTCATCATAGTGCTCCACAATCTTGTCATCACAATGCTCCTTAAAATTTTTCATCACAATGCTCCATTCACTTCTCATCAAAATGCTCTCTCACCACTGATATCAGAATGTTACATCACTATTTGTCACAATACTCCCTCACCCCTCTCATCAAAATGTTCCATGACTCCTGTCATCACAATGCTACATGCACTTATCATCACAATGTTCGATGACCCCTGACATCACAATGTTCCATAACACCTGTCATCAAAATGTTCCATGACACTTTTCATCAAATTGCTCCATGACCCTGTCATCAGAATGTTCCCTGACCTTCTCATCACAGTGCACAACGCCCTTGCCATCAAAATGCTCCATGACCTTTGTCATCACAATGATCCAAGACCCTTGGCATCACAATGCTCCATGTCATTGTCATCACAATGCTAAATGAACGCTCTCATCACATTGCTCCATGCCCTTGTCTTCACAAAGCTCCATGACACATGTCATCAGTATGCTCCAAGGCCTTCTCATCACAATACTCCATGCCCTTGCCATCACAATGCTCCATTACCCTAGTCATAACAATGCTCCATGACCCCTGCCATCACGATGTTCCATGGCCTTGTCATCACAAAGCTCCTTGACACTTCTCATCACAATGCTCCTAGAACCCTGTAATCACAATGCTCTATGCCACTATTCATTTCAATGCTCCATGAACCCTTTCTATACAATGAACCATGCCCATCATCATAATGCTTCAGTCTATTGTCATCACAATGAAAACAATATTCTCCATGACCTCTGTCATCATAATGCTCCAAACCCTTGTGATCACAAGGTTCCATAACACTTATCATCACAACACCCAATGACGCTCATCATCACAATTATCCATGGAATTCTCATCACAGTGTTCCATGATCTTTGTCATCACAGTGCTCAATACACTTGTCATCACAATGCTCCCTGACACTTGTCGTCAGTATGCACCTTGAACCCTGTCATGACAAGGCTCCATGCCTTTTTCACCACAATGATCCATGCCGTCTTCATCACAATGCTCCAAGATCCCTGTAATCACAAAGCTCCATGCCCTTGTCATCACAAAACTCCATGACGCATGTCATCAGAATGCTCCTTGGCTTTCTCATCACCATGCTCCATGCCTTCGTCATCACAATGCACCAAGACACCTGTAATCACAATGCTCCATGCCAATTTTCATCAGAATGCTCCATGAGACTTGTCATCACAAGTCTCCATGGTCTTCTCATCACAGTGCTCCAGGACCTTGTCATCACCATGCTCCAATCCCTTGTCATCACAATGCTCCATGACACCTGTCATCACAATAATCCATGAATATTTTCAGCCCAGTGCTCCACGACCTACTCATCACAATGCTCCATGGCCAATATCATCACAATGCTCCATGACCACTGTCATCACAACACTCCATGACACCTGACAACACAATGATCCGGGACACTTGTCATCACAATGCTCCATTCCCTAGTCATCACAATGCTCCATGACCCCTGTCATCACAACACTCCATGAACATTTTCAGCCCAGTGCTCCATGACCCTTATCCTCACAATGATCCATGCCCTTGTCATCCCAGTGCTCCATGAACCCTGTATTCACAATTATCCTTGACGCTTGTCATCACAGTGAGCCATGACACGTGTCATAACAATGCTCCATGCCTTTGTCAGCAAAATGCTACATGACCTTGTCATTACAATGCTCTATGCGCTTGTCATCACAATACTCCATTTCCATTGTCATCACAATCCTCCATGAACCTTGGGATCACATTGCTTCATGCCCTTGTCATCACAATGCTCCCTGCTCCTTGAAATCAAAATGATCCATGACCTCTGTCATCACAATGCTCCAAACCCTTGTGATCACAATGTTCCATAACACTTGTCATCACAACGCTTCCATGATGCCTGTCATCACAATACTCCATGCCCTTTTCATCACAATGCTCCATGACCTTTGTCATCACAATTCTCAATACACTTGTCATCACAATTCTCCCTGACACTTGTCATCAGAATGCTCCTTAAACGCTGTCACGAAAAGGCTCCATGCCTTTTTCATCACAATGCCCCATGCCGTTTTCATCACAATGTTCCGTGCAATTGTCATCAAAATACTCCACAAGCTTGTCATCAGAATGCTCCATGACCCTTGTCATCACAATTCTCCATGCACTTGTCAGCACAATGCTCCCTGACCCTTGTCATCACAATGCTCCAAGCCATTTTCATCACAATGCTCCATTACATTTGTCATCAGAATCCTCCATGACACTTGGCATCACAATGCTCCATGCCATTGTCATCCCAATGGGCCATTACATATGTCATCACAATGCTCCCTGACACTTTTCTTAACAATATTGCATGACCAGGTCATCACAATGCTCCATGCCCTTGTCATCACAATGCACCATTCCAACTGTCATCGCAATAATCCATGAAACTTATTAGACCTATGCTCCAGTCCCTTGTCATCACAATGCTCCATGCCCTTGTTATCACAAATGTCCATGACCCCTGTCATCACACTGCTCCATAACTCCAGTCATCCCAATGCTTCATGACCTTTGTCATCAGTTTTCCATGCCCTCGTCATAACAGTCTCTGTGACCTTTTTAACCTCAATGCTCCATGAACTTTTCATCACATTGCTCTTTGACCCTTGTCATCACAATGCTCTATGCCTTTCTCAGCACAATGCTCCATGACCCTTGTCATCACAATGCTCCATTCGCTTGTCAGCACAATGCTCCATGACACATGTCATTACAATGCTCCATGACCCCTGTCATCACAATGCTCCGTGACTCCAGGCATCTCAACGCTTCATAACGTTTGTCATCACAATGGTCCATGCCCTCGTCATCAACAGTCTCTGTGACCTTTTTTACCACAATGCTCCATGAAATTTTCATCACAATGCTCTTAGACCCTTGTCATTACAATGCTCTATGCCTTTCTCAGCACAATGCTCCATGACCCTTGTCATTACTATGCTACACGTGCTTGTCAGCACAATGCTCCATGACACATGCCATCACAATGCACCATGAGCCTGTCATCACAGTGCTCCACAATCTTGTCATCACAATGCTCCAAATATTTGTCATCACAATGCTCCATGCACTTCTCATCAAAATGCTCTCTCACCATGATATCACAATGCTACATCAGTATATGTCACAATACTCCCTCACCCCTGTCATCACAATGTTCCCTGACTCCTGTCATCAAAATGTTCCATGACACTTTTCATCCAATTGCTCCATGACCCTGTCATCACAATGCTCCCTGCCCTTCTCATCACAATGCACAACGCCCTTGCCATCAAAATGCTCCATGACCTTTGTCATCATAAAGATCCATGACCCTTTGCATCACAATGCTCCATGTTCTTGTCATCACATTGCTCCATGCCCTGTCTTCACATAGCTCCATGACACAAGTCATCAGAATGCTCCATAGCCTTCTCATCAAAATGCTCCATGCCCTTGCCATCACAATGCTCCATTACCACTGTCATAATAATGATGCATGACCCCTGCCACCACGATGTTCCATGGCCTTGTCATCAAAATGCTCCATGACCCTTCTCATCACAATGCTCCATGAACACTGTAATCACAATGCTCTATGCCCCTTTTCATCTCAATGATCCATGAACCCTGTTATCAAAATGCACCATGCCCATCATCATAATGCTTCATGCTATTGTCATCACAGTGAAATCAAAACGCTCCATGACCTCTGTCATAGCAATGCTCCAAAGCCTTGTGATCACAATATTCCATAACACTTGTCATCACAATGCCCCATGACGCTCCTTATCACAATTATCCATGGTCTTCTCATCACAATGGTCCATGACTTCGTCATCACAATGCTCAATACACTTGTCATCACAATGCTCCCTGACACTTGTTGTCTGTATGCTCCTTGAACCCTGTCATGACAAGGCTCCATGCCTTTTTAATCACAGTGATCCATGCCCTTTTCATCACAATGCTCCAAGAACCATGTAATCACAATGCTCCTTGCCCTTGTCATCACAAAACACAATGAAGCTTGCCATCAGGATTCTCCTTTGTCTTCTACTCACTATGATCCATGCCCTTGTCATCACAATGTTCCAAGACCCCTGTAATCACACTGCTCCATGCCCCTTTTCTTCAGTATGCTCCATGAGACTTGTCATCACAAGGATCCATGCTTTTGTCATCACAATGCTCCAGGACATTGTCATCACAATGCTTCACGACCTTGTCATAAAAATTTCCAATGGCCCTTGTCATCATAATGCTCCAAGCCCTAATCATCACAATGCTCTATTATATTTGTCATCACAATTCTCCATTACATTTGGCATCACAATGCTCCATGCCATTTTCATCGCAATGGCCCATGACATATGTCATCACAATGCTCCCTGACACCTGTCTTCACAATACTCCATGACCTTCTCATCACAATGCTCCATGCCCTTGTCATCACAATGCACCATGTCCACTCTCATCACAGTAATCTATGAAACTTCTCAGACCAATGCTCCATGCCCGTGTCATCACAATCGTCCATGACCCCTGTCATCACAGTGCTCCGTGACTCCAGTCATCACAATGCTTCATAACGTTTGTCATCACATTGGCCCATGCCCGTGTCATCACAAGGCTCTGTGACCTTTGTAACCACAATGCTCCATGAAATTTTCATCACAATTCTCTGTGACACTTGTCATCACAGTGCTCCATGTCTTTGTCAGAACAATGCTCCATGACCATTTTCATCACAATGTGCCACGTGCATTTCATCACAACGGTCCACAAACTTGTCATTGCAATGCTCCATAAACGTTGTAATCACAATGGTCCATGCACTGCTCATCAAAATGCTCTCTCACCAGAGATATCACAATGTTCCATCACTAGTCATCACAATACTCCCTCACCCCTGTAATCACAAGGTTCCATGACACTGTCATCACAATGCTACATCCCCTTATCATCACAAAGTTCCATGACCCCTGCCATCACAATGTTCCATAACCCCTGTCATCAAAATACTCCCTGACCCTTTCCATCCCAAAGCTCCAAGTCCCCTGACATCACAATGGTCTCTAAACACTGCCATCAAAATATTCCATTACACTTTTTATCAAATTGCTGCATGACCCGGTCATCAAAATCCTCCCTGCCCTTCTCATTACAATGCACCATGCCCTTGTCATCAAAATGCTCCATGACTTGTCATCACAAAGCTCCATGACCCTTGGCATCACAATGCTCCATGTCATTGTCATCACAATGCTCCATGAACCCTCTCATCACATTGCTCCATGCCCTTGTCATCACAAAGCTCCATGACACTTGTCATCACAATGCTCGATGCCATTCTCATCACAATGCTCCATGCCCTTGTCATTACAATCCTGCATGACCCATGAATCAAAGTGTTCCTTGCCCTTTTCATCACAATGCTCCATGCCCACTCTCATCACAATAATCCATGAAATATTTCAGACCAAAGTTCCATACCCTTCTCATCACAATGCTCCATTATTCCTGTCATAACAATGCACCATGACCCCTGTCATCACAATCTTCCATGGCCTAGTCATCACAAGGTTCCATGACACTTCTCATCACAATGCTCAAGACCCCTGAAATCACAATGCTCCATGCCCTTGTCATCACAAAGCTCCATGACGCATGTCATCAGAATGTTCCATGGCCTTCTCATCACAATGTTCCATGCCCTTGTCAGCACAATTCTCCAAGACCCTTGTAATCACAATGCTCCATGCCACTTTTCATCTCAATGCCCCATGAACCCTGTCATCACAATGCACCATGCCCATCATCATAATGCTTCAGGCTATTGTCATCACAATGAAATCAATATTCTGCATGTCCTCTGTCATCATAATGCTCAAACCCTTGTGATCACAATTTTGCATAACACGAATCATCACAAAACCCCATGATGCTCATCATCACAATTATCCATGGTCTTCTCATCACAATGCTCCATGATCTTTGTCATCACAATGCTCAATACATTTTTCATCACAATGCTCCCTGACACTTGTCGTCAGTATGCTCCTTGAACCCTGTCATGACAAGGCTCCATGCCTTTTTCATCACAATGATCCATGCCCTTTTCATCACAATGCTCCAAGATCCTTCTAATCACAATGCTCCTTGCCCTTGTCATCACAAAACTCCAGGACACATGTCATCAGAGTGCTCCATGGCCTTCTCCTCACAATGCTCCATGCCCTAGTCTTCACAATGCTCCAAGACCCCTGTAATCACAATGCTCCATGCCCCTTTTCATCAGAATGCTCCATGAGACTTGTCATCACAAGTCTCCATGGTCTTCTCATCACAGTGCTCCAGGAGCTTGTCATCACCATTCTTCATTTACTTGTCATCACAATGCTCCAGGACACCTATCATCACAATACTCCATGCACATTTTCAGCCCAATTCTCCAAGACCTACTCATCACAATGCTCCATGGCCAATATCATCACAATGCTCCATGACCACTGTCATCACAACATTCAATGACATCTCACAACACAATGATCCGGGATACTTTTCATCAAAATGATCCATGCCCTTATCATCCCAATGCTCCATGACCCATGTATTAACAATGCTCCGTGACGCTTGTCATCACAGTGCTCCATGACACATGTCATCACAATGCTCCATGCCTTTGTCAGCAAAATGTTACATGACCTTGTCATTACAATGCTTTGTGCGCTTGTCATCACAATACTCCATTTCCATTGTCATCACAATCCTCCATGAACCTTGGGATCACAATGCTTCATTCCTTTTTCATCACAATGCTCCATGCTCCTTGAAATCAAAATGATCCATGACCTCTGTCATCACAATGCTCCAAATTCTTGTGATCACAGTGTTCCATAACACTTGTCATCAGAAAGCTCCATGATGCCTGTCATCACAATACTCCATGGACTTTACATCACAATGCTCCATGACATTGTCATCACAATTCTCAATATACATATCATCACAATGCTCCCTGACACTTGTCATCAGTACGTTCCTTGAACCCTGTCACGAAAAGTCTCCATGCCTTTTTCATCACAAAGCCCCATACCGTTTTCATCACAATGCTCCATGCCATTGTCATCAAAATACTCCACAAGCTTGTCATCAGAATGCTCCATTACCCTTGTCATCACAATTCTCCATGGACTTGTCAGCTCAATGCTCCCTGACCCTTGTCATCACAATGCTCCAAGCCATTGTCATCACAATGCTCCATTAACTTTGTCATCAGAATCCTCCTTGACACTTGGCATCACAATGCTCCATGCCATTGTCATCCCAATGCTCCATGACCCCAGTATTCACAATGCTCCGTGACGCTTTTCATCACAGTGTGCCATGACACCAGTCATCATAATGCTCCATGCCCTTGTCATCCCAATGCTCCATGACCCTTGTATTCACAATGCTCCGTGACGCTTGTCATCACAGTGCTCCATGACACCTGTCATCACAATGTTCCATGCCTTTGTCAGCAAAATGCTACATGACTTTGTCATTGCCATGCTCTATGCGCTTGTCATCACAATACTCCATTACCATTGTCATCACAATGCTCCATGAATCTTGGGATCACATTGCTACATGCCCTTGTCATCACAATGCTCCATGCTCCTTGAAATCAAAATGATCCATGACCTCTGTCATCACAATGCTCCAAACCCTTGTGATCACAATGTTCCATAAAACTTGTCATCACAACGCTTCATGATGCCTGTCATCACAATACTGCATGCACTTTTCATCACAATGCTCCATGACCTTTGTCATCACAATTCTCAATACACATGTCATCAAAATGCTCCCTGAAACTTGTCGCCAGAATGCTCCTTGAACCCTGTCACGAAAAGGCTCCATGACTTTTTCAACACAATGCCCCATGCCGTTTTCATCACAATGCTCCACGCCACTGTCAGCAAAAAACTCCACAAGCTTATCATGAGAATTTTCCATGACACTTTTTATCACAATTCTCCATGCACTTTTCGGCACAATGCTCCCAGACCTTGTCATCTTAATTCTCCAAGCCACTGTCATCACAATGCACAATTACCTTTGTCATCAGAATCCTCCATGACACCTGGCATCACAGTGCTCCATGCGATTGTCATCACAATGGGCCATTACATATGTTATCACAATGCTCCCTGACACCTGTCTTCACAATACTGCATGACCTGGTCATCACAATACTCCATGCCCTTGTCACCACAATGCACCATTCCAACAGTCATCGCAATAATCCATGAAACTTATTAGACCAATGCTCCATGCCCTTGTCATCACAATGCACCATGACCCTTGTAATCACAATGCTCCATGAACTTTTCATCACAGTGCTCTTTGATCCTTGTCATCACAATGCTCTATGCCTTTCTCAACGCAATGCTACGTGACCCTTTTCATCACAATGCTCCATGCGCTTGTCAGCACGATGCTCCATGACACATGTCATCATAATGCACCATGCGCTTGTCATCACAGTGCTCCACAAGCTTGTCATCACAATGCTCCATAAAACTTGTGATCACAATGCTCCATGCACTTCTCATCAAAATGCTCTCTCACCACAGATATCACAATGTTACATCACTATTCGTCACAATACTCACTCACCACTGTTATCACAATGTTCCATGACCGCTGTCATCACAATGCTACATGCACTTATCATCACAATGTTCGATGACCCCTGACATCACAATGCTCCATAACCCCTGTCATCATAATGATACATGACCCTTTTCATCATAATGCTCCATGACCTCTGACATCACAATGTTCCATAACACCTGTCATCAAAATGTTCCATGACCCTTTTCATCAAATTGCTCCATGACCCTGTCATCACAATGCTCCCTGCCCTTCTCATCACAATGCACAACGCCCTTGTCATCAAAATCCTCCATGACCTTTGTCATCACAAAGATCCATGACCCTTGGCATCACAATGCACCATGTCATTGTCATTAAAATCCTCCATGAACACTCTCATCACATTGCTCCATGTCCTTGTCATCACATAGCTCCATGACACATGTCATCAGAATGCTCCATGGCCTTCTCATCACAATGCTCCATGCCCTTGCCGTCAAAATGCTCCATTACCCCTGTCATAACAATGCTCCATGATCCCTGCCATCACGATGTTCCGTGGCCTTGTCATCACAGTGCTCCATGACACCTGTCATCACAATGCTCCATGACTTTGTCAACAAAATGCTCCATGACCTTGTCATTACAATGCTCTATGCGCTTGTCATCACAATACTCCATTTCCATTGTCATCACAATCCTCCATGAACCTTGAGAGCACATTGCTTCATGCCCTTGTCATCACAATGCTCCATGCTCCTTGAAATCAAAATGATCCATGTCCTCTGTCATCACAATGCTCCAAACCCTTGTGATCCCAGTGTTCCATAACACTTGTCATCACAATGCTCCATGATGCCTGTCATCACAAAATTCCATGCCCTTTTCATCACAGTGCTCCATGACATTTGTCATCACAATGCTCAGTACACTTGTCATCACAATGCTCCCTGACACTTGTCATCAGAATGCTCTTTGAACCCTGTCACGAAAAGGCTCCATGCCTTTTTCATCACAATTCCCCATTCCATTTTCATCACAATGCTCCGTGACCATTTTCATCAAAATGCTTCATGACTTTGTCTGAAAAATGTTCCATGACCCTTGTCATCACAATGTGCCATTCGCTTTTCATCACAACGGTCCAGAAAATTCTCATTGCAATGCTCCATAAAACTTGTAATCACAATGCTCCATACACTTCTCTTCAAAATGCTCTCTCACCAGAGATATCACAGTGTTCCATCACTAGTTGTCACAATACTCCCTCACTACTGTAATCACAATGTCCCATGACCCCTGTCATCACAATGCTACATCCCTTTATCATCACAATGTTCCATGACCCGTGACATCACAATATTCTATAACCCCTGTCATCAAAATGTTCCAATACACTTTCCATCATATTGCTGCATGACCCTGTCATCAAAATACTCCCTGCCCTTATCATCACAATGCACCATGCACTTGTCATTAAAATGCTCCATGACATTTGTCATCACAAAGCGCCATGACACTTGGCATCACAGTGCTCCATATCATTGTCATCACAGTGCTCCATGAACACTCTCATCACATTGCTCCATGCCCTTGTCATCACAAAGCTCCATGACACTTGTCATCAAAATGCTCTATGCCCTTCTCATCACAATGCCCTATGACCTTGTCATTATAATCCTTCATGACCCATGTATCACAGTGTTCCATGCCCTTATCATCACAATGCTCTATGCCCACTCTCATCACAATAATCCATGAAACTTATTAGACGAATGCTCCATTCCCTTGTCATCACAATGTTCCATGCCCTTGTTATCACAATGGTCCATGACCCCTGTCATCACAATGCTCCATGCCTCCATTCATCACAATGCTTCATGACCTTTGTCATCACAATGGTCCATGCCCTCGTCATCAGCAGTCTCTGTGACATATTTAACCACAGTGCTCCATGAAATTTTCATCACAATGCTCTTTGACCCTTGTCATCACAATGCTCTATGCCTTTCTCAGCACAATGCTCCATGACCCTCGTCATCACAATGCTCCATGCGCTTGTCAGCACAATGCTCCATGACCCATGTCATCACAATGCACCCTGCACTTTTCATCACAGAGCTCCACAATCTTGTCACCACAAAGCTCCATAAAACTTGTCATCACTATTCTCCATGCGCTTCTCATCAAAATGCTCTCTCAACACTGATATCACAATGTTACATCACTATTCATCACAATACTCCCTCACCCCTGTCATCACAATATTCCATGAATTCTGTCTTTGCAATGCTACATGCACATATCATCACAAATTACGATGACCCCTGACATCACAATGTTCCATAACAACTGTCATCAAAATATTCCATGACCCTTTTCATCAAATTGCTCTATAACCCTGTCATCACAATACTCCCTGCCTTTCTCATCACAATGTACCACGCCCTTGTCATCAAAATGCTCCATGACCTTTGTCATCACAAGGATCCATGACCCTTGGCATCTCAATGCTCCATGACATTGTCATCACAATGCTCCATGAACCCTCTAATCACAATGCTCCATGCACATTTGCATCTCAATGCTCCATGAACCCTGTCATCAAAATGCACCATGCCCATCATCATAAAGCTTCAGGCTATTGTCATCACAATGAAATCAAAATATTTGATGATCTATCTCATCACAATGCTCCAAATCCTTGTGATCACAATGTTCCATAACACTTATCATCACAATGTCCCATGACGCTCATCATCACAATTATCCATGGTCTTCTCATCACAGTGCTCCATGACCTTTGTCATCACAGTGCTCTATACACTTGTCATCACAATGCTCCCTGACACTTGTCATCAATATGCTCCTGGAACCCTGTTATGACAAAGCCCCATACCATTTTCATAACAATGATCCATGCCAATTCCATCACAATGCTCCAAGACACCAGTAATCACAATGCTCCATGCCCTTGTCATCACAATGCCCCAAGACCCCTGTAATCACAATACTCCGTGCCCCTTTTCATCAGAATGCTCCATGAAACATGTTATTACAAGGCTCCATGGTCTTCTCATCACAATTCTCCAGGAACTTTTCATCACAGTGCTCCATTCCCTTGTCATCACAATGCTCCATGACGCATGTCCTCACAATTGTTCCTGAATATTTTCAGTCCAATTCTCCAGGAACTTCTCATCACAATGCTTCATGATCCCTATCATCACAATGCTCCATGACCACTCTCATCACAACGCTCCATGACCCCTGACAACACAGTGATCCGGGACTCTTGTCATCACAGTGCTAAATTCCCTAGTCATCACAATGCTCCATGAACATTTTCAGCCCAATGCTCCATGACCCCCGTAATCACAATGATCCGTGATGCTTCTCATCAGAGTGCTCTATGACCCTTATCATCACAATGCTCCATGCCTGTGTCAGCAATATGCTACATGACCTTGTCATCAAAATGCTCCATTTGCTTGTCATCACAATACTCCCTTACCATTGTCTTCACAATCCTCCATGAACTGTGGGATCACATTGCTTCATGCCCTTGTCATCCCAATGCTCCATGCTCCTTGAAAACAAAATGATCCATGACTTCTCTCATCACAATGCTCCAAACCCTTGTGATCACAATGTTCCATAACACTTGTCATCACAACGCTCCATGATGCCTGTCATCACAATACTCCATGTCCTTTTCGTCAAATGCTCCATGATCTTTTTCATCACAATTCTCCAAACCCTTGTGATCACAATGTTCCATAACACTTGTCATCACAACGCTCCATGGTGCCTGTCATCACAATACTCCATGTCCTTTTCGTCAAAATGCTCCATGATCTTTTTCATCACAATTCTCAAAACACTTGTCATCACAATGTTCCCTGACACTTGTCGTCAGAATGCTCCTTGAAACCTGTCATGAAATGGCTTCATGCCTTTTTCATCACAATGCTCCCTGCCCGTTTCATCACAATGCTCCATGCCATTGTCGTCACAATACTCCACAAGCTTGTCATCAGAATGCTCCATGACACTTGTCATCACAATGCTCCATGGCCACTGTCATCATAATGCTCCATACCCCTTGTCATTACTGTGCTCCTTGACGCTCGTCATCACAATTATCCATGGTCTTCTCATCACAATGCTCCATGGCCACTGTCATCACAATGCTCCATTCCCCTTGTAATTACAGTGCCCCATGATGCTCGTCATCACAATGCTCCAAGTTCTTGCCATCACACTGCTCCTTGCCCTGGTCATCACAATGCTCCATGCCCTGGTCATCACAATGCTCCTTGTCCTCTGTCATCACAATTCTCTTCGTTCTTGGCATCACTATGCTCCATGACAGTTCTCATCACCGTGTTACATGATTTGTCATCACAATTCTCTATGCACTTGTCATCGCAATGCTCCATGACCGCTGTCATAGGAAGCTCCATGTGCTTCTCATCACAATGCTTCATGAACATGTCATCAAAATTCTCAATGGCCCTTGTCATCACAATTCTCCATGCCCTTCTCATCACAATGCTCCATGTCCCTTGTCACCACAATGCTCCAAGCCCTTGTCATCAAAATGCTCCATTTCATTTGTCATCACAATCCTCCATGACACTTGGCATCACAATGTTCCATTCCATTGTCATCGCAATGGACCATGACATATGTCATCACAATGCTCCCTGAGACCTGTCTTCAAAATACTCCATGACCTTCTCATCACAATGCTCCATGCCTTGTCATCACATTGCACCATGCCCACTGTCATCACAATAATCCATGAAACATGTCAGGCCAATGCTCCATGCCCCTGTCATCACAATTATCATTGCCTTTTCATCACAATGCTCTATGAACCCTGTCATCACAATGCTCAATGACTCCAGTAATCACAATGCTTCATGACCTTTGTCATCACAATGGTCCATGCCCTCGTCATCACAAGACTCTGTGACCTTTGTCACCAAAATGCTCCATGAAATTTTCATCACAATGCTCGTTGACCCTTCTCATCACAATGCTCCATGCCTTTGTCAGCACAGGGCTCCATGACCCATGTCATCACAATGCGCCATGTGCTTGTCATCACAATGCTCCACAACCTTGTCATCACAATGCTCCATAAAAATTGTCATCACAATGCTCCATGCACTTCTTATCAAAATGCTCTCTCACGAATGATATCAAAATGTTCCCTCACTAGTCATCACAATACACCCACTCCCCTGTCATCACAATGGTCCACAACACCGTCATGAAAATGTTCCATGACTCCTGACATCACAATGTACCATAACCCCTGTCATCAAAATGTTCCATGACACTTTTCATCAAATTGCTCCATGACCCTGTCATCACAATGCTCCCTGACCTTCACAAGAGAATTCACCACACTCTTGTCATCAAAATGCTCCATGACCTTTGTCATCACAAAACTCCATGATCCTTGGCATCACAATGCTCCATGCCATTGTCATCACAATGCACCAAAAACCTCTCATCACATCGTTCCAAGCCTTTGTCATCACAGTATCCATGATGCTTTTCATCACAATGCTCGATGCCATTCTTCTCACAATGTTCCATGCGCTTGTCATTACTATCCTCCATGAACCATGTATCACAGTGTTCCGTGCCATTGTTATCACAATGCTCCTTGCCCCCTCTCAACACAATAATCCATGAAACATCTCAGACCAATGTTCCATGCCCTTTTCATCACAATGATCCAAGACTCCTCTAATCATAATGCTCCATGCCCCTTTTCATCTCAATGCTCCATGAATGCTGTCATCACAGTGCACCAATGTGCATCATCATAATGCTTCATGCTATTGTCATCACAATGAAATCAAAATGCTCTATGACCTCTGTCATCACAATGCTCCAAATCCTTGTGATCACAATATTCCATAACACTTATCATCACAGCTCCCCATAACGAAAGTCATCACAATTATCCATGGTCTTCTAATCACAATGCTCCATGACATTTGTCATCACAGTGCTCAATACCATTGTCATCACAATGGTCCCTGACACTTGTCATCAGTATGCTCCTTGAACCCTGTCATGACAAGGCTCCATGCCTTTTTCATCACAATGTTACATGCCCTTTTCCTCACAGTGTTCCAAGACCACTGTAATCACAATGTTCCATGCCCTTGTCATCACAAAGCTCCATGATACATGTCATCAGAATGCTCCATGACATTCTCATCCCAATGTTCAATGCCCTTGTCATCACAATGCTCCAAGACCCCTGTAATCACAATGCTCCATGAGCCTTTTCATCAGAATGCTCCATGAGACTTGTCATCACATGGCTCCATGGTCTTCTCATCACAGTGCTCCAGTACCTTGTCATCACAATGCCCCTTGACCCCTGTCATCACAATACTCCATGAACATTTTCAGCCCAATGCTCCATGACGTTCTCATCACAGTGCTACATGACCTCTGTCCTCACAATGCTCCATGACCACTGTCATGACAATGCTCCATGAACCCTGACAACACAATGATCCGGGACGCTTGTCATCAAAATGCTCCATTCCATTGTCATCCCAATGCTCCATGAACCCTGTAATCACAGTGATCCATGACGCTTGTCATCACAGTGCTCCATGAACCTTGTCATCACAATGCCTTTGTCAGCAAAATGATACATAATCTTGTCATCACAATGCTCCATGTGCTTGTCATCACAATCCTCCATGACCCTTGGGATCATATTGCTTTATGCCCTTGTCATCTCTATCTTGCCTTTCTGGTTTTTACAGATTTTCGGATGCACTTTTTGACCGGTGGGAAGCCACAATTCTTTGTAGTGTGGATTTTCATTATGCGCTTGCTTGATTGGCCAAAAAGGGCCTATGCCTTTTCTCCTGAATATATTCAGGAGGAAAGTCATACGCTGTTTTTGGCCAAGTGCATCATTCTCGAAGTTGTGATGCCTTTCCTGTGCTTTAAAGGCGATTCCAATTTACCTCTTGAAATATGCTTTGTGCAATTCTGCCTCATTTTCAAGTCCGCTTTGTTACCTTCCCTCAACAGATTTTTGGAAGAGAGTAGTCCTTTATAACTCTGCAGGTTTTTGATTTGCTTTGCCCCTGAGCTCCAATATTCAAACCCCATTATTGGGAGCTGACCGCAAATCCACAATTTTGCTTCAGGAACTATACTGGTTCCAGGGGTGGCTATACTGGTTCCCTGTGGGTGGCTGAGGCTTTGGTTAATTCTTCTTCCTAATGGGAATTTAGAGTGACATGTGTCCGTCCAAATGCCTACATCTACTCTCTGATTGGTTCTCCCTCTTCCCTTTCATCCTCTGCACAATTAGCAAACTGTGCGAACCAGGAGGTTATAGGGGATGACTCTCCTAAGTTGGGAGATTGAATGTAAAGTTGTTGGAATGCCAAACTGTAGCACAAGGAGAGGAAAAAGTAGGAGACTTTCAGAAACCTTTCGCCATCACAGGGTGTCCATTCTCTAGGTTTCCCATACATGTTATAACTGTAGTGATATTCCCTTCTACCTGGAAATTTGGGACCCATGGAATGGTGGCATGCATTACTACTTTAAAGGGTCTGCATTTTCTCTCCCAATCTCACCAGTCCTCTCAGTCCCAAGTGTCCAGCCTTATGTCTCATCCAGCTGTCTTTGCAGATAGGGTCATTCTAGGATTCATCAGAACCCCTGAAGGAATTGTGTAAGAATTTCGCTGTTTTTTTGTTTTGTTTTTGAAATTCATTTTTATAATGGGGTTGAGCTGATTTTCCCTGACGTGTTTATGACGGTCTAGACACACTTGATTCCCTTACAGAGGCATATCAATACATAGGTTTTAAGATTCTTACTAATCAGATATATTCCTCTGTGGGGAATAGGGATTTTGAGTCCCGTTCACTGAGGAAGGTGTAGGTCTTGTCTATTCTGTATTTGGTTTATGGAATGGTACCTGTGCTAATATCAAACTCTGGTTTTATGCATCACTCCACCTCTCCTTTCCCCTTAAGGAGGCATAAGAGTGTTTTCTAAATGTGAGACACTGCTCTCTTTCCTAATTCAGTTCATGTGTTGTGATGTTGACATTCCCTCTGTAAGTGATATCTTATGATAAGATTATTTTTCTGTGTGACTAATTTCCCTTAGAATCATCATACCTAAATCCTCTCATTATGCTGCTACTGGCCTTATGACATTGATTTCACGTCTGAGTGATATTCCGTTCTACAAAATTACCACAAGTTCTTTATGCATTTCTCTTTTTCCTGGGATACTTTAGGTGTACCGAAGTTGAGGTTCTTGTATGCAGAGCAGCCCTAAACTTTGGGGTGCCTGTGTCTTGTTGATATTTAGTCTTCCCAAGTTATATGTCCATGAGTTGAAGTCCCCTTTGCTCGGGGGCTTTGTATTTTAGATGTTTTAGGAAACAGCATACACTTCTTCAGAGTAGCTCTTGGATATTTATACCCCACCCATCAGCGTGACTAGTCTCCCTGTTTTCCATGGCCTCTCCTGCATTTTTGATTTGTACACATTTTTTGGATGGACTTTCTGAGCAGTGGAAATTGAGACTTCTTTATTGTGCGGATTTGCATTTCCCTCTTGCTTGGTTGGCCAAAATCTCTGTATGTGTTTTTTTTCCTGAAGATATTCACGAAAAAAACGCATACACCCTTTTGCCCAACTGCATCATTTTAGAAATTCTGCTGCTTTTCATATGCTTTAAATGTGAGTACAATCTACCTTTTGAAATCTGTTTCCTGCAATTCTGCCTCTCATTCAGAACCTCTTCATTGCCTTACCTGAATATATTTTTGGACGTTGGTTATCATTTATATCTTTGCAGGTCTTTGAATTGTCTGCTCCTGAGCTCCATTTTGCAACTCGCTTTTTTGTGAGCTGACCGCCAAACCATTGGATTGATTCCGGCCCTATTCTGGTTCTGGGGAGGCAGGCTGAGCCTTTGGTTAATTCTTGTTCCTAATGGGAAATTAGATTGACATGTGCCTGTCAAAACTCCTACAGCTAATCTCTCATTGGTTCCTCCTCTTCCCATTTATCCTCTGCAAAAATTGCAATCTGTGTGAAACAGGAGGTTAAAGGTGTTGATTCTCCAAGTCGGGAGATTGTTTGTAATGTGGCTGGAATGGCGAACCCCAGGACCAGGAGATCAAAAATGAGGTGCATTTTAGACACCTCTCCTGAGCACACGGTTTACATTCATCTCGGTTTCGCAGGCATGTTTTCACTGTCAGAAGATTCCCTTGAAAGTGCAGATTTGGGACCCATGGAATGGGTACCAGGCAGTATTACTTTAAAAGGTCTGCATTTCCTCACCCAGCCTCTCTAACATCTCTTAGCGTGCATAGCTTCCAGCCTTATATATCATCCTGCTGTGGGTCTACATGTGTTCAATCCATGTTACATCGTAGCCCTTCAACAAAAGTTGTAAGAATTTTTGTCTGTCTCACTGTTTTTATAAATATATTTAACTTTATTTTTATATTGGTTACAGCTGATTTTCAAAGCTCTGTTTTTTGCTGCTGTACATCCACTTGATTCATGTACTGTGAGACAACAATAAATTCTTTCTCAGATGCTTACGAGTCATATGAATTATTTTCCAGTGACTTGAGTGGACTGAGTGCAGTTCTTTGAGGAACCGTGTAGGCCTTGCCAGTTATTCAATTCGGTACTTGGAATGGTATCTTTGCTAATTTCAACCTCCTGGATAATACCTCACCATTCCCCACCTTTCCCATTTAGCAGCCTTATGTCTATTTTCTACATATTTGACTATGTTTCTGTTTTATAGTTTATTTCATGTGTAGCCATTTTTGATTCCACCTTTAAGTGACATCTTATGATATGTGTCTTTTTCTTTCTGACATGTGTCACTTAGAATGATCGTATGTAACTCCTCCAGAGTTGTTACAACTGGCCTTATTTCATTGATTTCTGGATGAGTAATATTCCACTCTACATAAGTACCCCATCTCTTTTATCCATTTTATCCTTCCAGGGACATTTAGGTTATATCCAAGTGGAGGCCCTTTTTAACAGAGAGGTGGTAAACGTTGGAGTGCCTGTTTTCTGTCATTTTTTGTTTTTCCCAAGGTATACGCCCATGAGTGCAAGTGCCCTATGCTCTGTAGCTCAGTTTTCAGATGTTTTAGCAAACACAATACACTTCTCCAGAGTGGCCGTTGGCAAATTACATTTCCACTATCAGCCTCACAGGGCTCCCTTTTCTCCTCACCCTGTCCTGCATTTCTCGTGTTTACACATTATGTGGATGACCCTTCTGACTGATGTGAAGTGATACATTTTGTAGTATTGATTTCCAGTGCCCACCTGTTTGGTTGGATAAAAAGTGTGAATGGCCTTTACTTGAATATATTCAGAAAAAAATGCATACGCCCTTTTGGGCCAACTGCATCATTGGCGATGTTCAGCCCCTTTTCTTGTGCTTTAATGGGGAGACCTTTCGACCTCTTCAAATCTGATTCCTGCCAGTCTCCCTTGCTTACAAGTCCTTTTCTGTGACTTACCTTAAGACGTTTTTCAACAATAGATATTTTCAACTCTGCAGTTTCATGAATTTTAGTGCCCCTGAGTTCCATTTTTCAACTTGTGTTTTTGGAAACTCGACACAAAACAGCAGGATTTCCTCTAGCCCTATTCTCTTTCTGTGGGCAATTCTAGCCTTTGATGATTTTGTCTTCCGGATTGGAAATTAGAGTGGCATGTGCCTGTCCGAAGAACTAAGACTTGTCTCTAAATTTTTCTCATCCTTCCGCTTCATCCTCTGGACAAATTCCAAACTGTGTGCAACAGGATGTTGACGGTGCTGATATCCCCAAGTGAGGAGATTGTTAGGAAAGATGCTAGAGGTGTGAACCCGAGCACCAGGCGATGAGGAGATGAGGTGCCTTTTCCAAACTCTTTCCGATCAAACGGTGTACCATCCTCTAGGTGTGACAGGCATGTTTTAGTTGTAGGAAGGGTCCCGTGCATGGAAGGAGAACACCAGGGATTTTTCCAAATCAGTGCCTCCCCGAACCCCAAACTGGGGAACTTTTAAGCTACGGCTACACGTATGTCCATTAAGGCCTTGGGAAATAGGCAGAGCCCAAACTTTAGATTATTGAAATCTTCATGTTCAGAAGCGCTCACCATCGGCCTTGCTTAGGTTACATTTTATCTGTCATTGATAGATGATGTCAATAAAAATATCGATTCTTTTTCAGATTATTTCCCCTTATAGGTTATTGCAAAATATTCAGTGTAGTTCCCTGTGCTATACAGTAGTTCCTTGTTGATGATCTATTTTATACATAGCAGTGTGTATGTGTTAATCCCAAACTGTTAATTTATCCCTTCTCCTACCTTTCCCCTTTGGTAATAATAAATTATAAGATTTTATACTTCTCAGAAATGGGGGAGCTGAAAGAGAGGTATCCTTTTCAATGGAAAAGCATTCTAAACAAGATTGAAGCTTCAGCCAAGAGTATTCGATGTACATCCATGGAAATAAATCACTTCATTTCTCTAATGTTGACCTGACAAATAAGACAGACGTCTTCACTGAACTTGCTTATAGTAAAGTGATGGAAATGTCAAATGTAAGTCTTAGAAAAATCTTATTTTACCCGAGCATTATACACTGCTCTATGTTAACTACAGTTTGGCTCACACATCTGTTCAATGAAGTTACAAAGTTCTCAATTTCTGTTACTGATCATCCAGAGTGGACCCCTACAGGAGTCCCCGTGCCCAGTGTCATTGGAGCCAACAGATCAAGACTGAGTTTGGTTAAGAAGCAAAGGAAACATTATTTTGAAAACCGAATGGAGAGGTGAGAGTGTGCACACCCCCACGGGCTGTGGGCTGGGATGCTGAGTAGGGATCCCGGCAGCGTCAGTGGGAGTTAGGGGATGGAGCTCTCGAGGGCTGGGTTGGCTGCAGCTCAGGCTCTATGCCGTGCTGTCTGCATGGGACTCCGCTAGCTGAGGTGTCGACCCAGCCTTTCTGCACTAGGAAGTCGGGTCTGAAGTGCCGGGTGTGGGACCTCTGCATGCGGAACCCTAGGAGCATGTGAAATTAGACAAAGCACAAAGGAAAAACAGGTTAGACTTTATTTTATTGCCCAGATTCTCTTTTTATCTCCCAGGAATTTTTAATGAACGTTGCCAGAGACGAACACCTCCTCTGCTTTTTGTTCCGTTCCTCATTCTTCGGGTGTTGAGGGTGCAGACCCCTCTTTTGTAACTGCTTCATGCTGTGGTGGGAGCCCTGATACCTGGGGGGAGGGGCAAAACGTCTCCCCACCAGCCTCCAGGTGAGGTTGATTGTCCCAAGGCCTCCTGCCTCACTTCTCGTCCGCCTGAGCACCAGCATTGGAAGTGTTATAGATTCTAATGACCTTTAAGGGTCGAGGAAAGAGATGCGCAGAGATACTGTGGTGGCAGGTTTCACCCCACCCCACATTTGTTCGGTGACATTAGGCTGACGTTTTCTGCCAGCCTAGATGCTCTGACCAGTAGTCTGTGCTTTCTTTAATTAGGTCCCTGAATTAATGTACAAACAGCACCATGTGTCAGAGCCCTGCCCGTGCAACGCCCAGACAGTCCAGGGTCAGTGGTGATCCAGGACCATGACGTCCACTGAGTCAACGGTCTTTAGAAGTAGCCAGCAGTCCTGCCGGTCATATTGACCACCATCACCGCGGTGTCTGTAGGGTTTTCTATGGTGAAAGCGTGATATACGTTTCCCCCGCCAAGCTTTTTAGCTCCCCTCTGGGTGCAGTAAGTCCTGCAAGCAGTAGTCTGCTCTTTCGGGGCACAGTCTTGTTGTTTTCTGAGAGAAACTCCAGGTCAAGTGATGGTCACACGAGTCATCTTGGGGGCCTGTTGCCCCCATTTGTCTCTCTGGAGGTTGGAGTTGGAGGGCCTCCTCACTCGAGGTCAGTGTGTCCACAGAGCGACCCCTGCAACTTCAGGACATGATGGGTGGTTAGGATCACCACGTGGGGTCCTATTCCCTTAGGAGGGAGCTGGCCTTGTGGGCTGCTGATTTCCAGCTTTTTAGATACCCCAGTATCCTGGCCTGATGAGTCGGTAGGCAAAGCCCTTGGTGACCATAGTTTATCATACCTGAAGGGCATTCTTGTGTTGCTCCATTTCAAGTGGTCCCAGTTTTTGCACTAAGGCTCCAAGGGCGATTAACCTTTGACCGGTATGTAAAGGTCAAAGGGTTTAGCTAAATTAGCGAGTTCCTGGACAAGGATCTGAATTGACTGCTCTTTCCATTCTTGAAAGGCTGCTTCTGGATTCTATTCAAAAGGATCATCATCTTTTCGTGTCAGTGTTTCATGTAGAGGCCCAGCTATTAGACTGTAGTTAGGGATCCAGATGCAGAAAACCTTGGCCTCCCCAGGAACCCTTAAGCTGTCTTCTAGTTTTAGAAGAGGTAAGGCTGCAAATGGCTTCTTCCCTATCCTGGGATGCGTTTCTCCGAATATCTGTGAGAATGAAGCCCAGGCAAGTCACCTGAGCCTGGGATATTTGAGCCTTTTTCTTGGACACCTTCTATCCTTTCTTGGCTAGGTAGTTCAGAGGCGTCTTTAGTAGGCCTGGCAATCAGAATGTCATCTGCATATTGAAGGAGGGTTCCCTTTTACAGAGGTAGAACGTTTAGGTTTTTATAGGACATTTCCCCAATGATGGTGTGGGGATTTTTGAACCATTGGGGCAGGACGGCCCAGCATTATTGCTTGTGTTGCATGTTGTGTCCTGCCACACACAAGCCAAAAATTCTTGTGACTCTGAGATGAATGGAATACAGAAGAAGGCATCATTGAAGTCTAATACAGAATGCCATGGCCTGGTGGATGATAGAATGAGCAGCAGGGTGTAGGAAATAGGAGCTACTGGATGTATATCCTCGGTGGCTTCACTGTCTGTCCTGATGTCCTTTACCAGGTCTCCAGCAGCCCATGGGGTTCTCGTGGTTAGGCCAATCCCAGGATATGGAGCTCAACTGGGCTGCATCCAGCACCCCACAGGCCACGGGGCTCTCGTGTTCATGTCCCTCCCAGGGTATGGAGATCACCTGTGCAGCAACCCAGCAGCCCATGGGGCTCTCATAGTCAGGCCCCTCCCAGGATACGGAGCTCCACTGGGCAGGTACCCCAGCAGGGCTGGACACACAGGAACTGTGCACATAGCCCACCTTGCAGAGAACCCCCAGCTCACCTGTCACTCATAGCTGACACAGAACACCTCAGAGCAGGACTTGAACTAACAAACAGCAGCTCTGACAGGTCTGTGACCCTGGCTATCACTCTGTGCAGCCTCTCCCTGCCTGGTCTTCCAGACACTTCCACTGCAGCCAGGGCTCCAGGCCTCTGTCTCCACCCACCATCACTCCTCTCCCTGACTCCTGGGTTCCTCTCATTAGGATAGGGTCTTCTTGAAGTTCTTTTCCACTCATGGACCAGATAAAATGATAAGAAAACAAGCCGCAGCTGCAGCCCCTTGTCTATCCTGACTCTCAAGGCCCACACCTTTTCCTTGGGACTGACCCGTTTAGCAAGGTTCATTTTCTGCAACTGTGAGCCCCTGAGGTGTGAGGATTGGCTGATTTGGGCACCTTGACACTGCCTGCCCGCCCCCCCCCACAGGTGTGCCTGGGTTGAGGTCAATATAAACACCTCTCCAGTCAGCAAGAGCCCCTGTAGCTGTGCCTGACACCATATTCTCTGCCCCGTCAGCAGTTTCGGTGCTGGGGTGGTGGGAGGGAGTGACGGGCCGTGGCTTTGTTGGTGGCCCAGTGTGAGTGGGGCTCTGCTGGACTTTCTGCAGGTGTTGCGAGGCTGCCACCTGCTAAATAAGAGGATGAGTCACCCATACCTGCCACTGGAATTTCTCCCCAGGCAGAGGTGAGGAAGTAAAAAAGCAGTGGGGGCTGTGGCAGGAGGGGTATCTCAGGCAGGGAAATGAAAAGCTTCCAGAAGAGCATCTGGGGCCAGGACCATCCTGGCTGGCCTGCAGGCACCAAGTCAGCCTGCGTGCTCTCGCTAGTGTGGCTCCACAGCCCTTCCTCTAGGCTTGCAAGTGCTTGTACATATTCAGGTGTTTTACCTGGAAAGGGTGGGAAGAGTTCAGCTGCAGCAGGACTGGGGCTCAGCTCACATTTACTCACAGACGCCTCGACACAGTCCCCCAGCTTTGCAATGAGGATGCTCCTTGTGGGGGAGAGCGCTGCTGATGGCATGGGAGACGATTTCCCACCTCTGACCAACTTAAGAATTTTTTACCACTGGAGCAAGTGCCCTGATACGATTTTCCTCTGTATAACTGGTGAGTTCTGTTTTTTTTCTTTCTTTTTTTCTTTTTGGTTCAAGTTAGATTTTATTTATTACTCTTTTTTTTAATTTGGAGATATAAACATGGAAATAATGCATTAATATAAAGACGTCTATGTGAAAGGAAAAACTTTTTTTCTGTTTTATTTTATTAAATGTTATTTATTTATTTTTAATTTTTTTAAATTTATTTCTTTTATACAGCAGGTTCTTATTGGATATGTATTTTATACATATAAGTGTGCACATGTGAATCCCAGTCTCCCAATTCATCCCACCACCACCCTCACATGGCGTTCCCTCCTTGGTGTCCATATGTTTGTTCTCTACATCTGTCTCTATCTCTGCCCTGCAAACTGGTTCATCTGTACCATTTTTCTAGGTTCCACATATATGCATTAATATACAATATTTGTTTTTCTCTTTCTGACTTACTTCACTCTGTATGACAGTCTCTAGATCCATCGAGGTCTCTACAAATGACCCAATTTCATTCCTATGTATGGCTGAGTAATATTCCGTTGTATATATGTACCACGTCTTTATCCATTCGTCTGTCTGTGGGCACTTAGGTTGCTTTCATTACCTGTCTATTGTAAATAGTGCTGCAGTGAACATTGTGGTGAATGTGTCTTTTTGATTTATGGTTTTCTCTGGGTATATGCCCAGTAGTGGGATTGCTGGATTATATGGTAATTCTATTTTTAGTTTTTTAAGGAACCTCCATACTGTTCTCCATAGAGACTGTATCGATTTACATTCCCAACAATAGTGGAAGAAGGTTCCTTTTCTCCACACCCTCTCCAGCATTTGTTGTTTGTAGATTTTCTGATGATGCCCATTCTAACAGGTGTGACGTGATACCTCATTGTAGTTTCGATTTCCATTTCTCTAATAATTAGTGATGTTCAGCAGATTTTCATGTGCGTACTGGCCATCTCTATGTCTTCTTGGAAGAAATGTCTATTTAGATCTTCCATTTTTGTATTGGGTTGTTTGTTTTATTAATATTGAGCTGCATGAGCTGTTTATATATATTGGAGATTAATCATTTGTCCATTGATTCGTTTGCAAATATTTTCTGCCATTCTGAGGGTTGTCTTTTCGTCTTGTTTGTAGTTTCCTTTGCTTTGCAAAAGCTTTTACGTTTCATTAGGTCCCATCTGTTTAGTTTTCTTTTTTATTTCATTACTATAGGAGGTGGATCAAAAAAGATCTTGCTGTGATTTACGTCAGAGTATCCTTCATAAGTTTTCCTCTCAGAGTTTTATACTGTCTGGTCTTACATTAAGGTCTCTAATTCATTTTGAATATATTTTTATGTATGGTGTTGGGGAGTGTTCTAATTTCATTCTTTTACATGTAGCTCTCCATATTTCCCAGCACCAATGATTGAAGAGACTGTCTTATCTCCATTGTATAGTCTTGCCTCCTTTGTCATAGATTAGTTGACCATAAGTGTGTAGGTTTATCCTTGGGCTTTTTTTTTCCTTTTACACGTTTATTGGAGTATAATTGCTTTATAATGGAGTGTTCATTTCTGCTGTATAACAAAGTGAATCAGCTATACATATACAAATATCACCAGATACCCTCCCTCTTGCATCTCCCTCCCAGACTCCATATCCCACCCCTTTATGTGGTCACAAAGCACCGAGCTGATCTCCCTGTTCTATGTGGCTGATTCTCAGTAGCTCTCAGTGTTACATTTGGTAATGTATTTATGTCCATGCCACTCTCTCACTTCGTCCCAGCTTACCCATCCCCCTTCCGGTGTCCTCAAGTCCTTTCTCTATGTCTGTGTCCTTAATCCTGTCCTGCCACTAGGTTCTTCAAAATCTTCTTTTTTCTTCATTAGATTCCATATATCTCTGTTAACATACAGTATTTGATTTTCCCTTTCTGACTTACTTCACTGTGTAGGACAGATTCAAAGTCCATCCACCTCAGTACAAATAAATCAGTTTTGCTTCTTTTTATGGTTGAGTAATATTTGATTGTATATATGTGCCAGATCTTCTTTATCCATTCATCTGTCAATGGACACTTAGGTTGCTTCCATGTAATGGCTAATGCAAATAGAGCTGCAATGAACATTTTTGTACATAACTCTTTTTGAATTATGGTTTTCGCAAGGCAAATCCCCAGTAGTTGGATTGTTGTGTCCTATGGTACTTCTATTGTTATTTATTTAAAGGAACCTCCGTACTGTTCTCCCTAGTGCTCATATCAATTTACATTCCCACCCACACTGCAAGTGTGTTCCCTTTTCTCCAATAAAGGCCTCTCCAGCATTTATTGTTTTGTAGATTTTTTTTGATGATTGCCACTCTGACTGCTGTGAGGTGATACCTCAGGGTAGTTTTGATTTGCATTTCTCTAATGATTAGTGATGTTCAGCATCCTTTCATGTGTTTCTTGGTAATCTGTATATCTTCTTTGGAGAAATGTCTATTTAGGTCTTCTGCCCGTTTTTGGATTGGGTTGTTTGTTTTTTGTGATATTGAGCTACATGAGGTGCTTGTAAAGTTTGGAGATTAATCCTTTGTCAATTGCTTCATTTGAAAATATTTTCTCCCATTCTGAGGGTTGTTTTTGCATCCTGTTTATGTTTTCCTGTACTCTGTAAAAGCTTTTAAGTTTCATTAGGTCCCATTTGTTGATTTCTGTTTTTATTTCCATTTCTCTAGGAGGTGGGTCCAAAAGGATCTTGCTGTGATTTATGTCATAGAGTGCTCTGCCTATGGTTTCCTCTAAGTGTTTTATAGTGTCTGGTCTTATATTTAGATCTCTAATCAATTTAGAGTCTATTTTTGTGTATGGTGTTATGGAGTGTTCTAATTTCATTCTTTTATGTGTAGGGGTCCAGTTTTCCCAGCACCAATTACTGAAGAGACTGTCTTTGCTCCATTGTATATCCTTAGCTCCTTTGTCATAGATGAGATAGCCATAGGTATGTAGGTTTATCTCTGGGCTTTCTGTCCTGTTCCATTGATCTGTGTTTATGCCAATCTACATACACTTGATTCCATTATGGAGACATATAAATACATAGGTTTCAAGGTTATTACCAGTCAGATATATTCCTCTTCAGTGAATAGGGTGTTTTGTGTCCAGTTCATTGAGAAAGGAGTAGGTCTTGTCTATTAACTATTTGGTATATGGAATAGGATCTGTGCTAATTTTAAACTCTGCTTTTACACATCACCCCACGTCACCTTTCCGCTTAAGGAGGCATAAGTGTGTTTTCTAAATGTGTAACTCTGTTCTCTTTTGAAATTCAGTTCATGTGTAGCCATGTTTACATTTCCTCTATAAGTGATATATTACAATAAGTTTCTTTTTCTTTGTGGCTCATTTCACTTAGCATCATCATACCTAAAGCCACTCATTATGCTGCTATTGGCTTATGACATTGATTTTATGTCAGAGTGACATTCAATTTTATATAAGTACCACAACATCTATATCCATTTTTTTTTCCTTTCCTGGGATATATAAAGTGTACCGAAGTCGAGGTTCTTGTAAACAGAGCAGCCCTAAAGATTGGGCTGGCTGTGTGTGGTGGATTTTTAGTTTTCCCAAAACACACGCCCATGAGTGGAAGTGTGCTATACTCTGTAGCTCTGTTTTAGAAAACAACATACAGTTCTCCAGATAGGCTGTTGGAAATTTACATCCTGTCCATCAGCGCAACCAGGCTCCCTTTTCTCCATGGCCTGTCCTGCATTTGTGGTTTTTACACTATTTGTGGATGGCCCTTTTGATTGGAGGTAAGGGACACTTCTCTGTAGTGTGGATTTGCAATGCCTGATGGCTTGCTTAGCCAAAAAGGGCATATGCATTTTTCCCGAATATATTCAAGAAAATACACATAATCCCTTTTCAGCCAAGGGCAACATTGTCGAAATTCTGTCGCTTTTCATGTGCTTTAAAGATGACTCCAATCTACGTCTTGAAATCTGTTTCCTTCAATTCTGCCTTGCATTCAAATCCTCTTCACTGCCTTTCCTCAATATATTTCTGGATGATAGTTGTCCTTTATAATTCTGCAAGTTTGTGAATTGCTGTGCCCCTGAGTTCCATTTTTCAACTCGCCCCTTTGTGAGCTGGCTGCAATACTGCAGGATGGCTTTAGGCCCTAGTCCTCTTCCCGGGATTCAGGCTGAGCCTTTGGTTAATTATTCTTCCTGATGGGAAACTAGAGTGACATGTACCCATCCAAACACCTACAGCTAATCTCTCATTTATTTCCCCTCTTCCTGTTCATCCTCTGCACAGTTTTCAAACTGTGCATAACGGGAGGGTAAAGGCACTGACACTCCAAGTGGGGAGATTTTGAGTAATGCAGATGGAATGGTGAAGCCGAGCACGACAAAAGGAAAAATGAGGTACCTTTTAGAAAACTTTCCCAATTACACAGTGTACCATCCACTGTGTTTCCCATGCATGTTTTAACTGTAGGAAGATTCCCTTAAACCTGGAGAGTTGGGACCACTAGAATGGGTAGCACACAGTATTGCTCTAAGTGGTGTTCTTTTGTTCACACAACCTCAGCAATCTTGTCAGCCCCAAGAGTCCAGTCTTTTGTCTCATCCAGCTGTGGGTGTAAAGGTCGTCAATCTAGCTTGCATCACAGGCCCTCAACGTAATTTTTAAGACTTTCTATCTGTTTTTGCATTTTGCTTTTGAAATTTATTTTTATAAGTGGGTTTAACTGAATTTCAGTGCTGTGTTCATGCCATTATACACACACATGATTCCTTTATGGAGACATGAGAATACATATGTTTTAAAATACATAGAGTCAGACATATTCCTCTGCAATGAATAGGGGGTGTTGAGTCCAGTTCATTGTGCTGGGAGTAGGTGTTGTCTATTACATACATGGTTTATATAACGGTATCTGTGCTAATTTAAAACTGTGGTTTTATGCATCACCCCACCTCGGCTTTCCCATTAAGCAGGCAGAAGATGTTTTCTAAATGTGTGAATCTGTTGTGTTTGTAATTCAGTTCATGTGTAGTCATGTGTACATTCCCGCTATGAGTGATAACTTATGATAAGATTAGTTACTCTGTAATCTTTCCTAACTCAGTTCATGTGTAGCCATGTTTACAGGACCTTCATAAGTGATATCTTATGATAAGTTTCTTTTTCTGTGTGACTTATTTCACTTAGAATCACCGTACCTGAATCCACTCATTTTGCTGCTACTGGCCTTATGACATTGATTTCATGGCTGAGCGATATTCCATCGTATGTAAGTACCACAATCTCTTGAACCATTTTTGTCTTTCCTGGGATACTTAAGGTGTACCCAAGTTGAGGTTCTTGTAAGCAGTGCAGCGCTAAATTTTAGGGTGGCTCTGTCTTATTGATTTTCAGTTTTCCCAAGGTATATTCCCTAGACTGGAACTGCCCTTGGCTGTGTAGCTCTGTTGTTTACTTGTTTTAGGGAACACAATGCACTCCTCCAGAGAGGCATTTGGCAACTTACATCCCGCCCATCAGCAAAACAAGGCTCCCTGATCTCCAGGGCCTGTCTTGCCTTTCTGGTTTTTACACATTTTGTGGATGTCCATTTTGACCGGTGGGAAGGGATACTTCTTTGTAGTGCAGATTTGCATTGCTGCTTGCTTGCTTGGCCAAAAATGGCGTATGCATTTTCTCCTGAATATACTCAGGAGAAAACACATACACCCTTTTTGGCCAAGTGCATCATTGTCGAAGTTGTGCCCCTCATCCTGTGCTTGAAAGGTGATTCCAACGTACCTCTTGAAATCTGTTTCCTGCTATTCTGCCTCGTTTTAAAGTCCGCCTCTCTGCCTTCCCTCAAAAGATTTTTGGACGATAGTTGTCCTCTATTACTCTGCCAGTTTGTAAATTGCTGTGCCCCTTAGCTCCATTTTTCAACTCGTTTTTGTGAGCTGACAGCAAATCCAAAATTATGGTTCAAAACCTATACTGGTTCCCGGCGGGTGGCTGAGACATTGGTTAATTCTACTTCCTGCTGGGCAATTAAAGTGACATGTACCTGTCCAAATGGCTAACAGCTACTCTCTCATTGGTTCTCCCTCTTCCCTTTCATCCTCTGCCAAATTGGCAACCTGTGCGAACCAGGAGGTTTTACGGGCTATCGCTCCAAGTTGGGAGATTGATAGAAAAGCCGTTGGAAGGTCAAACTGGAGCACAAGGAGAGGGACTATAAGTTGAGTTTTAGAAACCTTTCGTATTCACAGTGTGTCCATTCTCTAGGTTTCCCGTAAATGTTATGGCTGTAGTAATATTCCCTTACACAAGGAGAGTTGGGACGCATGGAATGGGTGCCACATATTATTGCTTTCAAGGGTCTGCATTTGCTCACCCAGTCTCACCAAACCTCTCAGTCTCAAGTGTCCAGCTTTATGCCACATCCAGCTCTCGTTGTAGGTAGGGTCATTCCAGGTTTCATCAGAGTCCCTGAAGGAATTGTAAAGATTTTCCCTGTTTTTTTGTTTTGTATTTGAAATTTCTTTTTTTACTGGGTTTGAGCTGATTCTCACTGCAATGTTTATGCCAGTTTAGACACACTTGATTCCCTTACGGTGACATATCAATACATAGGTTTTAAGATTCTTACTAGTCAGATATATACCTCTGCGCAGAATATTGGGTTTTGCGTCCCTTTCACTGATGAAGGTGTAGGTCTTGTCTATTCCGTATTTTGATTTTGTAATGGTACTTGTACTAATATCAAACTCTGGTTCTATGCATCACCCCACCTCTCCTTCCTCCTTAAGCAGGCATAAGTGTGTTTTCTAAATGTGAGACACTGTTCGCTTTCCTAACTCAGTTCATGTGTAGCCATGTTACAGAAAATTCATAAGTGCTATCTTATGATAAGTTTGTTTTTCTGTGTGACTTATTTCACTTAGAATCATCGTACCTGAATCCATTCATTTTCCTGTTACTGGCATTATGACATTGATTTCATGGCTGAGGGATAATCCATCGTACATAAGTACCACAATTTTTTGAATCATTTTTATCTATCCTGGGATATTTAGAGAGTACTCAATTTGAGATTCTTGTAAGCAGTGCAGCCCTAAATTTTGGGGTGGCTCTATCTTATTGATTTTCAGTTTTCCCAAGGTATATTCCCTAGACTGGAAGTCCCCTTGTCTCTGTAGCTCTGTTGTTTACTTGTTTTAGGGAACACAATGCACTCCTCCAGAGAGGCAGTTGGCAATTTACATCCCGCCCATCAGCATAACAAGGCTCCATGTTCTCCAGGGCCTTTCTACGATTTCTGGTTTTTACACATTTTGTGGATATCCCTTTTGACTGGTGGGAAGTGATACTATTTTGCTGTGCAGATTTGCATTGCCCACTTGCTTGCTTGGCCAAAAAGGGCGTATGCGTTTTCTCCTGAATATATTCAGGAGAAAACGCATACGCCCTTTTTGGCAAAGTGCATCATTTTCGAAGTTGTGCCCCTCTTCCTGTGCTTTACAGGTGATTCCAACGAACCACTTGAAATCTGTTTCCTGCTATTCTGCCTCGCTTAGAAGGTCGCCTCGTTGCCTTACCTCAACAGATTTCTGGAACATAGTTGGCCTTTATTACTCTGCCAGTTTGTGAATTGCTCTGCCCCTGAACTCCATTTTTCAACTCATATTTTGTGAGCTGAAAGCAAGTCCAAAATTTTGGTTCAGGAACTATACTGGATACCGGTGAGTGCCTGAGACTTTGGATAATTATTCTTCCTGCCGGGCAATTAGAGTGACATGAGCCTGTTCAAATGCCTAACAGCTACTCTCTCATTTGTTCTACCTCATCCCTTTGATCCTCTGCCAAATTGGCAACCTGTGCGAACCAGGAGATTAAAGGGGCTGTCTCCCCAAGTTGGGAGATTGATAGTAAAGCAGTTGGAAAGTCAAACTGGAGCATCAGGATAGGGACTATTCGTTGAGTTTTAGAAAACTTTCGTATACACAGTGTCCATTATCTAGGTTTCCCGTACATGTTATAGCTGTAGTAATATTCCCTTCAACCTGGAGAGTTGGGACCAATGGAATGGGTGCCATGCATTATTGCTTTAAAGGCTCTGCATTTGCTCACCCAATCTCACCAATCCTCTCAGTCCCAAGTGTCCAGCCTTATGCCACATCCAGCTGTCATTGTAGACAGGGTCATTCCACGTTTCATCAGAGACCCTGAAGGAATTGTAAAGAATTTCCCTGTTTTGTTGTTTTGTTTTTGAAATTCCTTTTAATAGTGGGTTTGAGCTGATTCTCGCTGCCATGTTTATGCCAGTCTAGACACACTTGATTCCCTTACAGAGACATATCAATACATAGGTTTTAAGATTCTTACTAGTCAGATATATTCCTCTGTGGGAAATATGGGGTTTTGAGTCCCTTTCACTGAGGAAGGTATAGGTAGTTCTTGTCTATACCATAGTTGGATTTTGGAACGGTACCTGTGCTTATATCAAACTCTGGGTTTATGCATCACCCCACCTCTCCTTCCCCATTAAGCAGGCATAAGAGTGTTTTCTAAATGTGAGACTCTGTTCTCTTTCCTAACTCAGTTCATGTGTAGCCATGTTTACAGGATCTTCATAAGTGATATCTTATGATAAGCTTCTTTTTCTGTGTGACTTATTTCACTTAGAATCAACGTACCTGAATCCACTCATTTTGCTGCTACTGGTCTTATGACATTGATTTCATGCCTGAGGGATATTCCGTCGTACATAAGTACCACAATTTTTTGAACCATTTTTATATTTCCTGGGATAATTAAGGTGTACCCAAGTTGAGGTTGTTGTAAACAGTGCAGCCCTAAATTTGGGGGTGGCTCTGGCTTATTGATTTTCAGTTTCCCAAGGTATATTCCCAAGACTGGAAGTGTCCTTGGCTCTGTAGATCTTTTGATTACTTGTTTTAGGGAACACAATGCACTCCTCCAGAGAGGCTGTTGGCAATTCACATCCCTCCCATCACCATAACAAGGCTACCTGTTCTGCAGGGCCTGTCTTGAATTTCTGGTTTTTACCCTTTTTGTGGATGTCCATTTGGACCGGAGGGAAGTGACACTTATTTGTAGTGCAGACTTACATTGTCCGCTTGCTTGCTTGGACAAAAAGGGCGTATGAGTTTTCTCCTGAATATACCCAGGAGAAAACGCATACACCCTTTTTGGCCAAGTGCATCATTGTCGAAGTTGTGCCCCTGTTCCTGTGCTTTAAAGGCAATTCCAACGTACTTCTTGAAATCTGTTTCCTGCTATTCTGCCTCGCTTTCAAGTCCGCCTCGTTGCCTTCCCTCAACAGATTTTTGGATGATAGTCGTCCTTTATTACTCTGCCAGTTTGTGAATTGCTCTGCGCTATAGCTCCATTTTTTAACTCGTTTTTTGTGAGCTGAACACAAGTCCCATATTTTGGTTTAGGAACTATACTGGTTCCAGGTGGGTGGCTGAGACTTTAGTTAATTCTTCTTCCTCCAGGGAAATAAGAGTGACACGTGCCCGTCCAAATGCCTAACAGCTACTCTCTCATTGGTTCTCCCTCTTCCCTTTCATCCTTTGCCAAATTGGCAACCTGTGCGAACCAGGAGGTTAAAGGTGCTGTCTCTCCAGGTTGGGAGATTGATAGTAAAGCTGTTAGAAAGTCAAACTGGAGCATCAGGAGAGGGACTATTCTTTGAGATTTAGAAACCTTTCATATTCACAGTGTGTCCATTCTCTAGGGTTTTCATACATGTTATAGCTGTAGTAATATTCCCTACAACCTGGAGAGTTGGGACCCATGGAATGGGTGCCATGCATTATTGCTTTAAAGCGTCTTCATTTGCTCACGAATCTCACCAATCCTCTCAGTCCCATGTGTCCAGCCTTATGCCACCTCCAGTTGTCGTTCTAGATAGCGTCATTCCAAGTTTCATCAGAGACCCTGAAGGAATTGGAAAGAATTCCGCTGTTTCTCTGTTTTGTTTTTGAAATTCCTTTTTATAGTGGGTTTGAGCTGATTCTCGCTGCCATCTTTATGCCAGTCTAGACACACTTGATTCCCTTACGGAGACATATCAATACATAGGTTTTAAGATTCTTACTAGTCAGATATATTCCTCTGCGGGAAATATGGGGTTTTGAGTCCCTTTCACTGAGGAAGGTGTAGGTCTTGTCTATTCCATACTTGGTTTTTGGAAAGGTACCTGTGCTTATATCAAATTCTGGTTTTATGCATCACCCCACCTCTCCTTCCCCCTTAAGCAGGCATAAGAGTGTTTTCTAATGTGAGACTCTTTTCTCTTTCCTAACTCAGTTCAAGTGTAGCCATGTTTACAGGATCTTCATAAGTGATATCTTATGATACGTTTCTTTTTATGTGTGACTTATTTCACTTAGAATCATCATAACTGAATGCACTCATTTTGCTGCTACTGGTCTTATGACATTGATTTCATGGCTGAGGCATATTCCATCGTACATAAGTACCACAATTTTTTGAACCATTTTTATATTTCCTGGGATATTTAAGGTGTACCGAAGTTGAGGTTCTTGTAAGCAGTGCAGCCCTAAATTTTGCGGTGGCTCTGTCTTATTGATTTTCAGTTTTCCCAAGGTATATTCCCTAGACTGGAAGTGTCCTTGGCTCTGTAGCTCTGTTGTTTACTTGTTTTAGGGAACACAATGCACTCCTCCAGAGAGGCAGTTGGCAGTTTACATCCTGCCCATCAGCATAACAAGGCTCCCTGTTCTCCAGGGACTGTCTTGAATTTCTGGTTTTTACCCTTTTTGTGGATGTCCCTTTGGACAGGTGGGAAGCGATACTTCTTTGTAGTGCAGACTTACATTGTCCGCTTGCTTGCTTGGCCAAAAAGAGCGTATGTGTTTTCTCATGAATATACTCAGGAAAAAACGCATACGCCCTTTTTGGACAAGTACATCATTGTCGAAATTGTGCCCCTCTTCCTGTGCTTTAAAGGCGATTGCAACGTACCTCTTGAAATCCGTTTCCTGCTCTTCTGCCTCATTTTCAAGTCCGCCTCTTTGCCTTCCCTCAACAAATTTTTGGATGACAGTTGTCCTTTATTACTCTGCCAGTTGGTGAATTTCTCTGCCCTATAGCTCCTTGTTTTAACTCGTTTTTTGTGAGCTTAACGCCAGTCTCATATTTTGGTTCAGGACTTATTCTGGTTCCCAGTGGTTGGCTGAGACTTTGGTTAATTCTTCTCCCTCCCGGGAAATAAGGGTGTCATGTGCCCGTCCAAATGCCTAACAGCTACTCTCTATATGGTTCTCCTACTTCCGTTTCATCCTATGACAAATTGGCAACCTGTGCGAAACAGGCGGTTAAAGGTGCTGTCTCTCCAGCTTTGGAGATTGATAGTAAAGCAGTTGGAAAGTCAAACCGGAGCACCAGGAGAGGGACTATTCCTTGAGCTTTAGAGACATTTCGTATTCAGAGTGTGTCCATTCTCTAGGTATCCCATACATGTTATACGTGTAGTAATATTCCCTACAACCTGGAGAGTTGGGACCCATGGAATGGGTGCCATGCATTATTGCTTTAAAGGGTCTGCATTTGCTCACGAATCTCACCAATCCTCTCAGTCCCATGTGTCCAGTCTTATGCCACCTCCAGCTGTCGTTCTAGATAGGGTCATTCCAAGTTTCATCAGAGACCATGAAGGAATTGTAAAGAATTTCCCTGTGTTTTTGTTTTGTTTTAGAAATTCCTTTTTATAGTTTGTTTGAGCTGATTCTCGCTGCCATGATTATGCCAGTCTAGAAACACTTGATTGCCTTACGGAGACATATCAATACATAGGTTTTAAGATTCTTACTAGTCAGATATATTCCTCTGCGGGAAATATGGGGTTTTGAGTCCCTTTCACTGTGGAAGGTTTAGGTCTTGTCTATTCCATAGTTGGTTTTTGGAACGGTACCTGTGCTTATATCAAACTCTGTGTTTATGCATCTCCCCACCTCTCCTTCCCCCTTAAGCAGGCATAAGAGTGTTTTCTAAATGTGAGACTCTGTTCTCTTTCCTAACTCAGTACAAGTGTAGCCATGTTTACAGGATCTTCATAAGTGATATCTTATGATACGTTTCTTTTTCTGTGTGACTTATTTCACTTAGAATCATCGTACCTGAATCCACTCATTTAGCTGCTACTGGTCTTATGACATTGATTTCATGGCTGATGGATATTCCATTGTACGTAAGTACCACAATTTTTTGAACCATTTTTATATTTCCTGGGATATTTAACTTGTACCCAAGTTGAGGTTCTTGTAAGCAGTGCAGCCCTAAATTTCGGGGTGGCTCTGTCTTATTGATTTTCAGTTTTCCCAAGGTGTATTCCCTAGACTGGAAGTGTCCTTGGCTCTGTAGCTCTGTTGTTTACTTGTTTTAGGGAACACAATGCACTCCTCCAGAGAGGCAATTGGTAATTTACATCCCGCCCATCAGAATAACAAGGCTCCCTGTCCTCCAGGGCCTGTCTTGAATTTCTGGTTTATACTCTTTTTGTGGATGTCTCTTTGGACCGGTGGGAAGTGACACTTCTTTGTAGTGAAGGCTTACATTGTCCGCTTGCTTGCTTGGCAAAAAGGGCATATGTGTTTTCTCCTGAATATACTCAGGAGAAAACGCATACGCCCTTTTTGGCCATGTGCATCATTGTCGAAGTTGTGCCCCTCTTCCTGTGCTTTAAAGGCGATTCCAACGTACCTCTTGAAATCTGTTTCCTGTTATTCTGCCTCACTTTCAATTCCGCCTCGTTGCCTTCCCTCAACAGATTTTTGGATGATAGTTGTCCTTTATTACTCTGCCAGTTTGTGAATTGCTCTGCCCTATAGCTCCATTTTTTAACTCGTTTTTTTTGTGAGCAGAACAAAAGTCCCATATTTTGGTTTAGGACCTATACTGGTTCCGGGTGGGTGGCTGAGACTTTGGTCAATTCTTCTTCCTCCCGGTAAATAAGAGTGACATGTGCCCGTCCAAATGCCTAACAGCTACTCTCTCTTTGGTTCTCCCTCTTCCCTTTCATCCTTTGCCAAATTGGCAACCTGTGCGAACCAGGAGGTTAAAGGTGCTGTCTCTCCAATTTGGAAGATTGATAGTAAAGCAGTTAGAAAGTGAAACTGGAGCACTAGGAGAGGGACTATTCATTGAGTTTTAGAAACCTTTCGTATTCAGAGTGTGTCCATTCTCTAGGTTTCCCGTACATATTATAGCTGTAGTAATATTCCCTTAAACCTGGAGTGTTGGGACCCATGGAATGTGTGCCTTGCTTTATTGCTTTAAAGGGTCTGCTTTTGCTCACCCAATCTCACCAATCCTGTCAGTCCCATGTGTCCAGCCTTATGCCACATCCAGCTGTCGTTGTAGATAGGGTCATTCCAGGTTTCATCAGAATCCCTGAAGGAATTGTAAAGAATTTCCCTGTTTTTTGGTTTTCTTTTTGAAATTCCTTTTTATAGTTGGTTTGAGCTGATTCTCACAGCCAGGTTTATGCCAGTCTAGACACACTTGATTCCCTTACGGAGACATATCAATACTTAGGTTTTAAGATTCTTACTAGTCAGATATATTCCTCTGCGGGAAATATGGGGTTTCGAGTCCCTTTCACTGAGCAAGGTGTAGGTCTTGTGTCTTCCATAGTTGCTTTTTGGAATAGTACCTGAGCTTATATCAAACTCTGGTTTTATGCATCACCCCACCTCTCCTTCCCCCTTAAGCAGGCATAAGAGTGTTTTCTAAATGTGAGACTCTGTTCTCTTCCCTAACTCTGTTCATGTGTAGCCATGTTTACAGGATCTTCATAAGTGATATCTTATGATACGTTTCTTTTTCTGTGTGACTTATTTCACTTAGAATCATCGTACCTGAATCCACTCATTTTACTGCTATTGGTTTTATGACATTGTTTTCATGTCTGAGGGATATTCCATCGTATGTAAGTACCACAATTTTTTGAACCATTTTTATATTTCCTGGGATATTTAAGGTGTACCCAAGTTGACGTTCTTGTAAGCAGTGCAGGCCTAAATATTTGGGTGGCTCTGTCTTATTGATTTTCAGTGTTCCCAAGGTATATTCCCTAGACTGGAAGTGTCCTTGGCTCTGTAGCTCTGTTGTTTACTTGTTTTAGGGAACACAATGCACTCCTCCAGAGAGGCAGTTGGCAGTTTACATCCTGCCCATCAGCATAACAAGGCTCCCTGTTCTCCAGGGCCTGTCTTGAATTTCTGGTTTTTACCCATTTTTTCGATGTTCCTGTGGACCGGTGGGAAATGATACTTCTTTGTAGTGCAGACTTGCATGAACGCTTGCTTGCTTGGCCAAAAAAAGTGTATGCGTTTTCTCCTGAATATACTCAGGAGAAAATGCATAAGCCCTTTTTGGCCAAGTACATCATTGTCGAAGTTGTGCCCCTCTTCCTGTGCTTAAAAGGTGATTCCAACGTACCTCTTGAAATCCGTTTCTGGCTATTCTGCCTGGCTTTCAAGTCCGCCTCGTGGCCTTCGCTCAACAGGTTTTTGGACGATAGTTGTCCTTTATTACTCTGCCAGTTTGTGAATTGCTGTGACCCTGAGCTCCGTTTTTTAACTGTTATTTTCTGAGCTGTACGCAAGTCCTATATTTTGGTTCAGGACATATACTGGTTCCCGGTGGGTGGCTAAGACTTTGGTCAATTCTTCTTCCTCCCGGGAAATAAGAGTGACATATGCCCGTCCAAATGCCTAACAGCTACTCTCTCATTGGTTCTCCCTCTTCCCATTCATCCTCTGCGAAATTGGCAACCTGTGCAAAACAGGAGGTTAAAGGTGCGGTCTCTCCATGTTGGGAGATTGATAGTAAAGCTGTTGGATAGTCAAACCGGAGCACCAGGAGAGGGACTATACGTTGAGTTTTAGAGACTATTCGTATTCACAGTGTGTCCATTCTCTAGGTTTCCCATACATGCTATAGCTGTAGTAATATTCCATTCAACCTGGAGAGTTGGGACCCATGGAATGTGTGCCATGCATTATTGCTTTAAAGGGTCTGCATTTGCTCACCCAATCTCAGCAATCCTCTCAGTCCTATGTGTCCAGCCTTATGCCACATGCAGCTGTCATTGTAGATAGGGTCATTCCAGGTTTCATCAGAGAACCTGAAGGAATTGTAAAGAATTTCCCTGTTTTTTGTTTTTCAAATTCCTTTTTATAGTGGGTTTGAGCTGATTCTCGCTGCCATGTTTATGCCAGTCTAGACGCAATTGATTCCCTGAAAGAGACATATCAATACATAGGTTTTAAGATTCTTACTAGTCAGATATATTCCTCTGAGGGAAATATGGGTTGTGAGTCCCTTTCCCTGATGAAGGTGTAGGTCTTGTCTATTCCATACTTGGTTTTTGGAAATCTACCTGTGCATATATCAAACTCTGGTTTTATGCATCACCCCACCTCTCCATCCCTCTTAAGCAGTCATAAGAGTGTTTTCTAAATGTGAGACTCTGTTCTCTTCCCTCACTCATTTCATGTGTAGCCATGTTTACAGGATCTTCATAAGTGATATCTTATGATACGTTTCTTTTTCTGTGTGACTTATTTCACTTAGAATCATCGTACCTGTATCCACTCATTTTGCTTCTACTGGTCTTATGACATTGATTTCATAGCTGAGGGATATTCCATCATACGTAAGTGCCACAATTTTTTGAACCATTTTTATATTTCCTGGGATATTTAAGGTGTACCCAAGTTGAGGTTCTTGTAAGCAGTGCAGCCCTAAATTTTGTGGTGGTTCTGTCTTATTGATTTTCAGTTTTCCCAAGGTATATTCCCTTGACTGGAAGTGTCCTTGGCTCTGGAGCTCTGTTGTTTACTTGATTTAGGGAACACAATGCTCTCCTCCAGAGAGGCAGTTGGCAATTTACATCCCGCCCATCAGCATAACAAGGCTCCCTGTTCTCCAGGGCCTGTCTTGCCTTTCTGGTCTTTACATATTTTGTGGATGTCCCTTTTGACCGGAGGAAAGTGATACTTCTTTATAGTGAAGATTTGCATTGCCCACTTGCTTGCTTTTCCAAAAATGGCGTATGTGTTTTCTCCTGAATATATTCACGAGAAAATGCAAACGCCCTTTTTAGCCAAGTGCATCATTGTCGAAGTTGTGCCCCTCTTCCTTGCTTTAAAGGCGATTCCAACGTACCTCTTGAAATCTGTTTCCTGCAATTCTGCCTCCCTTTCAAGTTTGCCACGTTGCCTTCCCTCAACAGGATTTTGGACGATAGATGCCCTTTATTACTCTGCCAGTTTGTGAATTGCTGTGCCCCTGAGCTCCATATTTAACTCGTTTTTTCTGAGCTGAACGCAAGTCAAATATTTTGGTTCAGAACATATACTGGTTCCCGGTGTGTGGCTGAGACTTTGTTCAATTCTTCTTCCTCCCTGGAAATAAGAGTGACATATGCCCGTCCAAATGCCTAACAGCTACTCTCTCTTTGGTTCTTCCTCTTCCGTTTCATCCTCTGCCAAATTGGCAACCTGTGAGAACCAGGAGGTTAAAGGGTCTGTCTCTCCAAGTTGGGAGATTGATAGTAAAGCAGTTGGAATATCAAACTGGAGCACCAGGAGAGGGACTATTAGTTGAGTTTTAGAGACCTTTCGTATTCACAGTGTGTCCATTCTCTTGGTTTCCCGTACATGTAATAGCTGTAGTAATATTCCCTTCAACCTGGAGAGTTGGGTCCCATGGAATGGGTTCCCCTCATTATTGCTTTAAAGGGTCTGCATTTGCTCACCCCATCTCACCAATCCTCTCTGTCCCAAGTGTCCATCCGTATGCCACATCCAGCTGTCATTGTAGATAGGGTCATTCCAGGTTTCATCAGAGACCCTGAAGGAATTGAAAGAAATTTCCCTGTTTTTTTGTTTTGTTTTTGAAATTCCTTTTTATAGTGGGTTTGAGCTGATTCTCACTGTCATGTTTAAGCCAGTCTAGACACACTTGATTCCCTTATGGTGACATATCTATACATAGGTTTTAAGTTTCATACTTTTAAGATATATTACTCTGTGGTGAATATGGGGTGTTGAGTCCCTTTCACTGAGGAAGGTGTAGGTTTTGTCTCCTTCGTATTTGGTTTTTGGAACGGTACCTGTACTAATATCAAACTCTGATTTTATGCATCACCCCACCTCTCCTTCCCCCTTAAGCAAGCATAAGCGTTTTTTTTTTAAATGTGAGTCTCTCTTTTCTTTCCTAACTCAGTTCATGTGTAGCCATGTTTACAGGATCTTCATAAGTGATATCTTATGATAAGTTTCTTTTTCTGTGTGACTTATTTCACTTAGAATTATCGTACCTGAATCCACTCATTTTGCTGCTACTGGCCTTATGACATTGATTTCATGGCTGAGGGATATTCCATCATACGTAAGTACCACAATTTCCTGAACCATTTTTGTCTTTCCTGGGATATTTAATGTGTACCCAAGTTGAGATTTTTTTAAGCAGTGCAGCCCTGAATTTTGGTGTGGATCTGTCTTATTTATTTTCAGTTTTCCCAAGGTATATTCCCTAGACTGGAAGTGCCCTTGGCTCTGTAGCTCTGTTGTTTACTTGTTTTAGGGAACACAATGCACTCCTCCAGAGAGGCAGTTGGCAATTTACATCCCGCCCATCAGCATAATAAGGCTCCCTGTTCTCCAGGGCCTGTCTTGCCTTTCTGGTTTTTACCCATTTTGTGGATGTCCCTTTTGACCGGTGGGAAGTGATACTTCTTTGTAGTGCAGATTTGCATTGCCCGCTTGCTTGCTTGTCCAAAAAGGGCATATGTGTTTTCTCCTGCATCTATGCACGTGAAAACCCATATGCCCTTTATGGCCATTTCCATAATTTTCGAAGTTGTAATGCTTTTCCTGTGTTTAAAGGCGATTCCAATGTACCTCTTGAAATCTATTTCATGCCATTCTGCCTCATTTTCCCTTCCGCCTCGTGGCTTTCCCTCAACAGATTTTTCGAAGAGAGTAGTCCTTTATAACTCTGCAGGTTAGTGAATTGCTGTGGCCCTGAGCTCCATTTTTCAACTCGCGTTTTTGTGATCTGACCGCAAATCAACAGTTTTGCTTCTGGACTTATACTGGTTCTGGGGGGCAGGCTGAGACTTTGGTTAATTCCTCTTTGTGATGGAAAATTAGAGAGACATGTGGCCGTCCAAATGCCTACAGCTACTCTCTAATTGGTTCTCTCTCTTCCCTTATATCCTCTGCACAATTTGCCAACTGTGCATACCAGGAGGATATAGGGGCTGAGTTTCCAAGTTGGGAGATTGATAGTAAAGCAGTTGGAATGTCAAACTGGAGCACAAGGAGAGAAAAATGTAGTAGAGTTTTAGAAACCTTTCACCATCAGATGATTTCCATTCTCTACGTTCCCATACACGTTATAACTGTAGTGATATTCCCTTCTACCTGGAGAGATGGGAACCATGGAATGGGTGGCAGGCATTATTGCTTTAAAGGGTCTGCATTTTTTCACCCAATCTCACCAATCCTCTCTGTCCCAAGTGACCAGCCTTATGCCACATCCAGCTGTCATTGTAGATACGGTCATTCCAGGTTTCATCAGAACCCCTGAAGGTATTGTGTAAGAATTTTACTGTTTTTATGTTTTGTTTTGAAATTCATTTTTATAGTGGGTTTGAGCTGATTCTCACTGCCATGTTTATGTCTTTCTAAACACACTTGTTTCCCTTACGGAGACATATCAATACATAGGTTTTAAAATTCTTACTAGTCAGATATATTTCTCTGAGGGGAATAGGGATGTTGAGTTCCGTTCACTGAGGAAGGAGTAGGGCTTCTCTCTTCTGTTTTTGGATTATGGAACGGTACCTGTGCTAATATCAATCTTATGTTTTGTGCATCTCCCCACCTCTCTTTCCCCTTAAGCAAGCGTTAGAGTGTTTTCTAAATCTGATACTCTGTTCTCTTCCCTAAATCAATTCATATGTAGCCATGTTTACATTCCCTTCATAAGTGATATCTTATGTCAGAATGCACCATGGCCGTTCTCATAATAAAGCTCCATGACCCCTGTCATCACAATGCACCATGCCCTGGTTATCAAAATGCTCCATGTCCCTTGTCATCACAATTCTACACGTCCTTGTCATCACAGTGCTACATGACACTTCTCATCAAAATGTTACATGCTCTTGTCATCACAATTCTCCATCCACTTGACATTGCAATGCTCCATGCACTTGTCATCACAATGCTCCATGCACATGTCATCACAAAGCTCCATGCCCTTGTTATCACAATGCTCCATGACCCCTGTCATCACAATGCTCCCTGACACCTGTCATCAAAATGCTTCATGCCCCTTGTCATTACAGTGCTCCATGATGCTCGATATCACAATTACCCAAGGTCTTCTCATCACAATGCTCCATGGCCAATATCATCACAATGCTCCATTACCACTGTCATCACAACAGTCCATGACACCTGACAACACAATTATTCGGGACTCTTGTCATCACAATGTTCCATTCCCTAGTCATCACGCTGCTCCATGACACCTGTCATCACAATACTCCATGAATATTTTCAGCCCAATGTTCCATGACCCTTGTCATCACAATGATCCATGTCCCTGTCATCCCTATGCTCCATGACCACTGTTTTCACAATGCTCTGTTACGCTTGTCATCACAGTGCTCCATGACACCTGTCATCACAATGCTCCATGCCTTTGTCAGCAAAATGCTAAAAGACATTGTCATTACAATGCTCTATTTGCTTCTCATCACAATCCTCCATGAAACTTGGGATCACATTGCTTCCTGCCCATGTCATCACAATGCTCCATGCTCCTTGAAATCAAAATGATCCATGACCTCTGTCATCACAATGCTCCTAACCCTTGTGATCACAATGATCCATATCACTTGTCATCACAACGCTCCATGATGCCTGTCATCACAATACTCCATGCCCTTTTCATCGCAATGCTCTATGAACTTTGTCATCACAATTCTCAATACACTTGTCATCACAATGCTCCCTGACACTTGTCATCAGAATGTTCCTTGAACCATGTCAGGAAAAGGCTCCATGCCTCTTTCATAACAATGCCCCATGCCGTTTTCATCACAATGCTCCATGCCATTGTCATCAAAATACTCCACAAGATTGTCATCAGAATGCTCCATGACCCTTGTCATCAGAATTCTCCATGCGATTTTCAGCACAATGCTCCTTGACCCTTGTCATCACAATGCTCCAAGCCATTGTCATCACAATGCTCCATTACCTTTGTCATCAGAATCCTCCATGACCCTTGTCATCACAATGCTCCAAGCCATTGTCATCAGAATGCTCCATTACCTTTGTCATCAGAATCCTCCATGACACTTGGCATCACAATGCTCCATGCCATTGTCATCAGAGCGGGCCACCACATATGTCATCAGAATGCTCCCTGACACCTCTCTTCACAATACTGCATGACCTGGTCATCACAATGCTCCATGCCCTTGTCATCACAATGCGCCATTCCAACTGTCATCGCAATAATCTATGAAACATATTAGACCAATGTTCCATGCTCTTGTCATCACAATGCTCCATGCTCTTGTTATCACAATTCTTCATGACCCCTGTCATCACAATGCTCCATGACACTTGTCAGTATGTTCCTTGAACCCTGTCATTACAAGGCTCCATGCCTTTTTCATCACAATGTTCCATGCCCTTTCCATCACAGTGCTCCAAGACCCATGTAATCACAATGCTCCATGCCCTTGTCATCACAAAACTCAAGGACACATGCCATCAGAAAGCTCCTTGGTCTTCTCCTCACAATGTGCCATGCCCTTGTCATCACAATGTTCCGAGACCCCTGTAATCACAATGCTCCATGCCCCTTTTCATCAGTATGCTCCATGAGACTTGTCATCACAAGGCTCCATGGTTTTGTCATCACAATGCTCCAGGACCTTGTCATCACAATGCTTCTCGAACTTGTCATGAAAATTTTCAATGGCCCTTGTCATCATAATGCTCCAAGCCCTAATCATCAAAATGCTCCATTATATTTGTCCTCACATTTCTCCATTACATTTGGCTTCACAATGCTCAATGCAATTGTCATCAAAATGGACCATGACATATGTCATCACAGTGCTCCCTGACACCTGTCTTCACAATACTCCTTGACCTTCTCATCACAATGCTCCATGCCCTTGTCATCACAATGCACCATGCCCAATGTCATCACAATAATCCATGAAACTTGTCAGACCAATGCTCAATGCCCCTGTCAACACAATGCTCCATGCCCTTGTCATCACAGTGCTCCATGACCCCTGTCATGACAATGCTCAGTGACTCCAGTCATCACAATGATTCATAACGTTTGTCATCACAATTGTCCATGCCCGCGTCATCACAAGGCTCTGTGACATTTGTAACCACAATGTTCCATGATCTTTTCATCACAATTCTCTGTGACCCTTGTCATCACAATGCTCCATGTCTTTGTCAGAACAATGGTCTATGACCATTGTCATCAAAATGTGCCACACGCATTTCATCACAGCCGACCACAAATTTTTCATTGCAATGCTCCATAAACATTGTAATCACAGTGGTCCATGGACTTCTCATCAAAATGCTCTCTCACCAGAGATATCACAATGTTCCATCACTAGTCATCACAATACTCCCTCACACCTGGAATCACAATGTTCCATGACCCTGTCATCACAGTGCTACATCCACATATCTGCACAATGTTCCATGACCCCTGTCATCAAAATACTCCATGACCCTTTTCATCCCAAAGCTCCAAGACCACTGACATCACAATGTTCTATAACCACTGCAATCAAAATGTTCCATTACACTATTCATCAAATTGCTGCATGACACGGTCATCAAAATACTCCCTGCCCTTCTCATCACAATGCACCATGCCCTTGTCATCAAAATGCTCCATGACTTGTCATCACAAAGCTCCATGTCCCATGTCAACACAATGCTCCATGTCACTGTCATCACAATGCTCCCTGAACCCTCTCATCACATTGCTCCATGTCCTTGTCATCACAAAACTCCATGACACTTGTCATCACAATGCTCGATGCCCTTCTCATCACAATGCTCCATGCCTTTTTCATTACAATCCTGCATGACCCATGTATCACAGTGTTCCGTGCCCTTGTCATCACAATGCTCCATGCCCACTCTCATCACAATAATCCATGAAACATTTCAGACCAATGTTCCATACCCTTCTCATCAAAATGCTCCATTACCCCTGTCATAACAATGCACCATGACTCTTGGCATCACAATGTTCCACTACCTAGTCATCACAAGGTTCCATGACACTTGTCATCACAATGCTCAAGACCCCTGAAATCAAAATGCTGCATGCCCTTGTCATCACAAAGCTCCATGACGCAAGTCATCAGAAAGTTCCATTGCCTTCTCATCACAATGCTGCATTCCCATGTCATCACAATGCTCCAAGACCCTTGTAATCACAGTGCTCCATGACCCTTTTCATCTCAATGCTCCATGAACCCTGTCATCACAATACACCATGCCCATCATCATAATGCTTCAGGCTATTGTCATCACAATGAAATCAGTATTCTCCATGACCTCTGTCATCATAATGCTCCAAACCCTTGTGATCACAATGTTCAATAACACTTATCATCTCAACACCCCATGACACTCATCATCACAATCATCCATGGTCTTTTCATCACAATGCTCCATGATCGTTGTCATCACAATGCTCCCTGACACTTGTCGTCAGTATGCTCCTTGAACCCTGTCATGACAAGGTTCCTTGCCTTTTTCATCACAGTGATCCATGCCCTATTCATCACAATGCTCCAAGATCCCTGTAATCAAAATGCTCCATGCCCTTGTCATTAAAAAGCTCCATGACGCATGTCATCAGCATGCTTCATGGCCTTCTCATCACAATGCTCCATGCCCTTCTCATCACAATGCTCCAAGACCCCTGTAATCACAATGCTCCATGCCCCTTTTCATCAGAATGTTCCATGAGACTTGTCATCACAATGCTTAATGCGCTTGTCAGCACAATGCTCAATGACACATTTCATCACAATGCACCATGTGCTTGCCATCACAGTGCTCCACAATCTTGTCATCACAATGCTCCTTAAAATTTGTCATCACAATGCTCCCTACCCTTCTCATCACATTGCACAACGCCCTTGCCATCAAAATGCTCCATGACCATTGTCATCACAAAGATCCATGACCCTTAGCATCACAATGCTCCATTTCATTGTCATCACGATGCTCCATGAACGCTCTCATCACATTGCTCCATGCCCTTGTCTTCACAAAGCTCCATGACACATGTCATCAGAATGCTCCATGGCCTTCTCATAACAATGCTGCATGCCCTTGCCATCACAAGGCTCAATTACCCTTGTGAAAATAATTCTCCATTACACCTGCCATCACGATGTTCCATGGTCCTGTCATCACAAAGCACCATGTACCTTCTCATCACAATGCTCCAATAACCCTGTAATCAGAATCCTCTATGCCTCTTTTCATCTCAATGTTCCATGAACCCTGTCATCACAATGCACCATGCCCATCATCATAATGCTTCATGCTATTGTCATCACAATGAAATCAAAATGCTCCATGACCTCTGTCATAACAATGCTCCAAACACTTGTGATCACAATATACAATATCACTTTTCATCACAATGTCCCATGACTCTCGTCATCACAGTTATCAATGGACTTCTCATCACAATGCTCCATGACCTTTGTTATCACAATGCTCAATACACTTGTCATCAAAATGCTCCCTGACTTTTGTTGTCTGTATCCTCCTTGAATCCTGTCATCACAAGGTTCCATGCCTTTTTCATCACAATGATCCATGTCCTTTTCATCACAATGCTCCAAGACCCATGTAATCTCAATGCTCCATGCCCTTGTCTTCACAAAGCTCAATGACGCATGCCTTCAGAATGCTCCTTGGTCTTCTCCTCACAATGCTCCATGCCCTTGTCCTCACAATCTTCGAAGACCCCTGTAATCACAGTGCTCCATGGTTGTCCTCAAAAAACTCCATGACGCATGTCATCAGAATGCTCCATGGCCTTCTCATCACAATGCTCCATGCCCTAGTCATCACAGTGCTCCAAGACCCCAGTAATCACAATGCTCCATGCCCGTTTTCATCAGAATGCTCTATGAGACTTCTCATCACAATGCTCCAGGACCTTGTCATCACCATGTTCCATTCCCTTGTAATCACAATGCTCCATGACCCCTGTCATCACAATAATCCATGAAAATTTTCAGCCCAATGCACCACGACCTACTCATCACAATGCTCCATGGCCAATATCATCACAATGCTCCATGACCACTGTCATCACAACAATCCATGTCACCTGAGAACACAATGATTCGGGACTCTTTTCATCACAATGCTCCATTCCCTAGTCATCACAATGCTCCATGAACCCTGTCATCAAAACACTCCATGAACATTTTCAGCCCAGTGCTCCATGACCCTTGTCATCACAATGATCCATGCCCTTGTCATCCAAATGCTCCATGACCCCTGTATTCACAATGCTCCGTGACGCTTGTCATCACAGTGCTCCATGACACATGTCATCACAATGCTCCATGCCTTTGTCAGCAAAATGCTACATGACCCTGTCATTACAATGCTCTCTGCGCTTGTCATCACAATACTCTATTTCCATTGTCATCACAATACTCCATGAACCTTGGGATCAGGTTGTTTCATGCCCTTGTCATCACAATGCTCCATGCTCATTGAAATCAAAATGATCCATGACCTCTGTCATCACAATGCTCCAAACCCTTGTGATCACAGTGTTCCATAACACTTGTCATCACAACGCTCCATGATGCCTGTCATCACAATACTCCATGCCCTTTTCATCACAATGCTCCATGACCTTTGTCATCACAATTCTCAATACACTTGTCATCACAATGCTCCCTGACACTTGTCATCAGAATGCTCCTTGAACCCTGTCACGAAAAGGCTCCATGCCACTTTCATTACAATTCCCCATGCCGTTTTCATCACAATGCTCCATTCCATTGTCATAAAAATAGTCCACAAGCTTGTCATCAGAATGCTCCATGCCATTGTCATCAGAATTCTCCATGCACTTGTCAGCACAATGCTCCCTGACCCTGGTCATCACAATGCTCCAAGCCATTGTCATCACAATGCTCCATTACATTTGTCATCAGAATGCTCCATCACACTTGGCATCACAATGCTCCATGCCATTGCCATCACAAAGGGCCATTACATATGTCATCACAATGATCCCTGACACCTCTCTTCACAATAATGCATGACCTGTTCATCACAGTGTTCCATGCCCTTGTCATCACAATGCGCCATTCCAACTGTCATCACAGTAATCCATGAAACTTTAGACCAATGTTCCATGCCCTTGTCATCACAATGGTCCATGCCCTTGTTATCACAATGCTCCATGACCCCTGTAATCACAATGCTCCGTGTCTCCAGTCATAACATTGCTTCATGACCTTTGTCATCACAGTGGTCCATGTCCTCATCATCAACTGTCTCTGTGATCTTTTTAACCACAATGCTCCATGAAATTTCATCACAATGCTCTTTGACCCTTGTCATCAAAATGCTCTATGCCTTTCTCAGCACAATGCTCCATGACCCTTGTCATCACAATGCTCCATGCGCTTGTCAGCACGATGCTCCATGACACATGTCATCATAATGCACCATGCGCTTGTCATCACAGTGCTCCACAAGCTTTTCATCACAATGCTCCATAAACCTTATCATCACAATGCTCCATGCACTTCTCATCAAAATGCTCTCTCACCACAGATATCACAATGTTACATCACTATTCGTCACAATACTCACTCACCCCTGTTATCACAATGTCCCATGACCCCTGTCATCACAATGCTACATGCACTTATCATCACAAGGTTCGATGACCCCTGACATCCCAATGCTCCAAATCCCCTGTCATCAAAATGCTCCATGAAATTTTTCATCAAAATGCTCCATGACCCTGTCATCACAATGCTCCCCGCCCTTCTCATCACAATGCACAATGCAGTTGTCATCAAAATTCTCCATGACTTTGTCATCACAAAGATCCATGACCATTGGCATCACAATGCTCCATGTCATTTTCATCACAAAGCTCCATTACCTTTGTCATTAGAATCCTCCATGACAATTGGCATCAAAATGTTCCATGCCATTGTCATCACAATGGGCCATTACATATGTCATCACAATGCTCCCTGACACCTGTCTTCACAATACTGCATAACCTGGTCATCACAATGCTCCATGCCCTTGTCATCACAGTGCGCCATTTCAACTGTCATCGCAATAATCCATGAAACTTTAGACCAATGTGCCATGCCCTGGTCATCACAATGCTCCATGCCCTTGTTATCACAATACTCCATGACCCCTGTCATCACAATGCTCTGTGACTCCAGTCATCACAATGCTTCATGACCTTTGTCATCACAATGGTTTATGCCCTCGCCATTAACAGTCTCTGTGACCTTTTTAACCACAATGCTCCATGAACTTTTCATCACAATGCTCTTTGACCCTTATCATCACAATGCTCTATGCTTTTCTCAGCACAATGCTCCATGCCCCTTGTCATCACAATGCTCCATGCACTTGTCAGCACAATACTCCATGACACATTTCATCACAATGCTCCATGACACTTGTCATCACAATTCTCCGTGACTCCAGTCATCTCAAAGCTTCATAACGTTTGTTATCACAATGGTCCATGCCCACGTGATCACAAGGCTCTGTGACCTTTGTAACCACAATGCTCCTTGAAATTTTCATCACAATGCTCTGTGACCCTTGTCATCACAATGCTCCATGTCTTGGTCAGAACAATGCTCCACGACCATTGTCTTCAAAATGTGCCACACGCATTTCATCACAATGGTCCACAACCTTGTCACTGCAATGCTCCTTAAACCTTGTAATCACAATGGTCCATGCACTTCTCATCAAAATGCTCTCTCAACAGAGATATCACAGTGTTCTATCACAAGTCATCACAATTCTCCCTCACACCTGGAATCACAATGTTCCATGACCCTGTCATCACACTGCTACATCCCCTTATCATCACAATGTTCCATGACCCCTGTCATCAAAATGCTCCATGACCCTTTTCATCCCAAAGCTCCAAGACCCCTGAATTCACAATGTTCTATAACCACTGCAATCAAAATGTTCCATTACACTATTCATCAAATTGCTGCATGACCCGGTCATCAAAATACTCCCTGCCCTTCTCATCACAATGCACCATGCCCTTGTCATCAAAATGCTCCATGACTTGTCATCAAAAAGCTCCATGACCCTTGGCATCACAATGCTCCATGTCCCTTTTCATCTCAATGCTCCATGAAACCTGTCATCACAATGGACCATGCCCATCATCATAATGCTTCAGGCTATTGTCATCACAATGAAATCAATATTCTCCATGACCTGTGTCATCATAATGCTCCAAACCCTTGTGATCACAATGTTCCATAACACTTATCATCACAACACCGCATGACGCTCATCATCACAATTATCCATGGTCTTCTCATCACAATGCTCCATGATCTTTGTCATCACGATGCTTAATACACTTATCATCACAATGCTCCCTGACACTTATCGTCAGTATGCTCCTTGAACCCTGTCATGACAAGGATCCATGCCTTTTTCATCCCAATGATCCATGCCCTTTTTATCACAATGCTCCAAGACCCCTGTAATCACAATGCTCCATGCCCCTTTTCATCAGAATGCTCCATGAGACTTGTCATCACAAGTCTCCATGGTCTTCTCATCACTATGCTCCAGGACCTTGTCATCACCATGCTCCATTCCCTTGTCATCACAATGCACCATGACCTCTGTCATCACAATAATCCATGAATATTTTAGCCAAATGCTCCACGATCTACTCATCACAATGCTCCATGGCCAATATCATCACAATGCTCCATGACCACTGACATCACAATTCTCCAAACTCTTTTGATCACAATGTTCCATAACACTTGTCATCACAACGCTCCATGAGGTCTGTCATCACAATAATCCATGCCCTTTTCATCACAATGCTCCATGACTTTTTTCATCACAATTCTCAATACACTTGTCATCACAGTGCTCCATGACACTTGTGATCAGTATGCTCCTTGAAATCTGTCACGAAAAGTCTCCATGCCTTTTTAATCGCAATGCCCCATGCCGTTTTCATCACAATGCTCCATGCCATTGTCATCAAAATACTCCACAAGTTTGTCACCAGAATTCTCCATGACCCTTGTCATCACAATGCTCCAAGAACTTTTCATCACAATGTTCTTTGATCCTGGTCATCACAATTCTCTATGCCTTTCTCAGCACAATGCTCCATGACCATTGTCATCACAATGCTCCATGCGCTTGTCAGCACAATGCTCCATGACAAATGTCATCACAATGCACCATGCGCTTATCATCACAGTGCTCCACAATCTTGTCATCACAATGCTCCATAAAATTTGTCATCACAATGCTCCAAGCACTTCTCATCCAAATGCTCTCTCAACACTGATATCACAATGCTACATTAATATTTGTTACAATACTCCCTCACCCCTGTCATCACAATGATCCATGACTCCTGTTATCACAATGCTACGTGCCCTTATCATCACAATGTTCGATGACCCATGACATCACAAAGTTCCATAACACCTGTCATCAAAATGCTCCATGACCCTTTTCATCCTAAAGCTCCATGACCCCTGGCATCACAATGTTCTATAAGCCATGTCATCATAATGTTCCATTACACTTTTCATCAAATTACTGCATGAACCTGTCATCAAAATCCTCCCTGCCCTTCTCATCACAATGCACCAAACCCTTGTCATCAAAATGGTCCATGACATTTGTCATCACAAAGCTCCATGACCCTTGGCATCACTATGCTCCATGTCATTGTCATCACAATGCTCCATGAACCCTCTCATCACATTGCTCCATGCCCTGTCATCACACATCTCCATGACACTTGTCATCACAATGCTCGATGCCCTTCTCATCACAATGCTCCATGCCCTTGTCATTACAATCCCCCATGACCCATGTATCACCGTGTACGGTGCCCTTGTCATCACAATGCTCCATGCCCACTCTCATCACAATAATCCATGAAACATTTCAGACCAATGCTCAATGCCCTTCTCATCACAATGCTCCATTACCTCTGTCATAACAATGCTCCATGACCCCTGCCATCACAATGTTCCACGGCCTTGCCATCACAAGGCTCCATGACCCTTGTCATCACAATGCTCCAAGATACCTCTAATCACAATTCTACATGCCCTTGTCATCACAGAGCTCCATGACGCATGTCATCAGAATGTTTCATGGCCTTCTCCTCACAGTGCTCATTGCCCTTGTCATCACAATGCTCCAAGACACCTGTAATCACAATGCTCCATGCACCTTTTAATCAGAATGCTCCATGAGACATGTCATCACAAGTCTCCATGGTCTTCTCATCACAATGCTCCAGGACCTTGTCATCACCATGCTCCATTCCCTTGTCATCACAATCCTCCATGACCCCTGTCATCACAATACTCCATGAATATTTTCAGCCCAATGCTCCATGACATTCTCATCACAATGCTCCATGACCAATATCATCACAATGCTCCATGACCCCTGTCATCACTACACTCCATGACACCTGACAACACAATGATCCGGGACTCTTGTCATCACAATTCTCCAAGACCCCTGTAATCACAATGCTCCATGACCCCTGTCATCACAATTCTCCATGAACATTTTCAGCCCAATTCTCCATGACCCTTGTTATCACATTGATCCATGCCCTTGTCATCCCTTTGCTCCATTACCCCTGTATTCACTATGCTCCGTGACGATTGTCATCACAGTGCTCCATGACACCTGTTATCACAATGCTCCATGTCTTTGTCAGCAAAATGCTACATGACCTTGTCATTACAATGCTCTATGCGCTTGTCATCACAATACTCCATTACCATTGTCATCACAATCCTCCTTGAACCTTGGGATCACTTTTCTTCAGGGCCTTGTCATCACAATGCTCCATGCTCCTTGAAATCAAAATGATCCATGACCGCTGTCATCACAATGCTTCAAAGCCTTGTGATCACAATGTTCCATAACACTTGTCATCACAACACTCCATGATGCCTGTCATCACAATACTCCATGCCTTTTTCATCACAATGCTCCATGACCTTTGTCATCACAATTCTCAATACACTTGTCATCACAATGCTCCCTGACACTTGTCATCAGAATGCTCCTTGAACCCTGTCACGAAAAGGCTCCATGTCTTTTTCATCACAAAGCCCCATGCAATTTTAATCACAATGCTCCATGCCATTGTCATCAAAATACTCCACAAGCTTGTCATCAGAATGCTCCATGACCCTTGTCATCACAATTCTCCATGCACTTGTCAGCACAATGCTTCACGACCTTGTCATGAAAATTCTCAATGGCCCTTGTCATCATATTGCTCCAAGCCCTAGTCATCACAATGCCCCATTTTATTTGTCATCACAATCCTCCATTACATTTGGCATCACAATTTTCCATTCTATTTTCTTCGCAATGGACCATGACATATGTCATCACAATGCTCCCTGACACCTGTCTTCACAATACTCCATGACCTTCTCATCACCATGATCCATGCCCTTGTCATCACAATGAACCATGTCCACTGTCATCAAAATAATCTATGAAACTTGGCAGACCAGTGCTCCATGCCCCTCTCATCACAATGATCCATGCCCTTGTAATCACAATGCAACATGTCCACTGTCATCACAATAACCTCTGAAAATTGTCACCACAATGCTCCATGTCCCTGTCATCACAATTCTCCATGACACCTGTCATCACAATGCTCCGTGACTCCAGTCATCACAATGCTTCATAACGTTTGTCATCAGAATGGTCCATGCCCGCGTCATCACAAGGCTCTGTGACCTTTGTAATCACAATGCTCCATGAACTTTCCATCACAATGTTCCGTGACCCTTGTCATCACAATGCTCCATGCCTTTGTCAGAACATTGTTCCATGACCCTTGTCATCATAATGTGTCACGCGCTTTTCATCACAATGATCCACAACCTTGTCATCGCTGTGCACCATAAATCTTGTATTCACAGTGCTCCATGCACTTCTCATCCAAATGCTCTCTCACCTGAGATATCACAATGTTCCATCACTAGTCATCACAATCCTACCCCAACCCTGTAATCAAAATGTTCCATGACCCCTGACATCACAATATTCCATAACCACTGTCATCAAAATGCTCCATGACACTTTTCAGCCCAAAGTTCCATGACCCTTGGCATCAAAATGTTCTGTAACGCCTGTCATCAAAATGTTACATTACACTTTTCATCAAATAGCTGCATGACCCTGTCATCAAAATGCTCCCTCTCCTTCTCATGACAATGCACAACACGCTTGTCAGCAAAATGCTCCATGACCGTTGTCATCACAAAGCTCCACGAACCTTGGCATCACAATGCTCCATGTCATTGTCATCACAATGCTCCATGAACCCTCTCATCCCATTGCTCCATGCCCTTTTCATCACAAAGCTCCATGACACTTGTCATCACAATGATCGATGCCCTTCTAATCAAAATGCTCCATGCCCTTTTCATCACAATCCTCCATGACCCATGTATCACAGTGTTCCGTGCCCTTGTCATCACAATGCTCCATGCCCACTCTCATCACAATAATCCATGAAGCCTTTCAGGCAAATGCTCAATGCCCTTCTCATCACAATGCTCCATTACCTCTGTCATAACAATGCTCCATGACCCCTGTCATCACAGTGTTCCACGACCTTGTCATCACAAGGCTCCATGACCCTTGTCATCACAATGCTCCAAGACCCATGCAATCACAATGCTCCATGCCCTTTTCGTCACAAAGCTCCATGACACATGTCATCAGAATGTTCCACGGCCTTCTCATCACAATGCTCAATGCCCTTGTCATCACAATGCTCCAAGACCCCTGTAATCAAAATGTTCCATGCCCCTTTGCATCTCAATGCTCCATGGACCCTGTCATCACAATTCACCATGCCCATCATCAAAATGCTTCAGGCTATTGTCATCACAATGAAATCAAAATTATCCATGACCTCTGTCATCATAATGCTCCAAACCCTTGTGATCACAATGTTCCATAACACTTATAATCACAAATCCCTATGATGCTCATCATCACAATTATCCATAGTATACTCATCACAATGCTCCATGACCTTTGTCATCACAATGCTCAATTCACTTGTAATCACAATGCTCCCTCACACTTGTCGTCAGTATGCTCCTTGAACCCTGTCATGAAAAGGCTCCATGCCTTTTTCATCACAATGATCCGTGCCCTTTTCATCACAATGCTCCAAGATCACTGTAATAACAATGTTCCATGTCCTTGTCATCACAATACTCCATGAAGCATATTATCAGAATGCTCCATGGCCTTCTCATCACAATGCTCCATGCCCTAGTCATCACAATGCTCCAAGACCCCTGTAATCACAATGCTCCATGCCCCTTTTCATGAGAATGCTCCGTGAGATTTGTCATCACAGGTCTCCATGGTCATCTCATCACAATGCTCCAGGACCTTGTCGTCACCATTCTCCATTCCCTAGTCATCACAATGCTCCATGACCCCTGTCATCACAATAATACATTAACATATTCAGCCCAATGCTCCACGACCTACACATCACAATGCTCCATGGCCAATATCATCACAATGCTCCATGACCATTGTCATCACAACACTCCATGACTCCTGACAACACAATGATCTGGGACTCTTGTCATCACAATGCTCCATTCCGTACACATCACTATGCTCCATGACCCCTGTCATCACAACACTCCATGAACATTTTCAGACCAGTGCTCCATGACACTTGTCATCACAATGATCCATGCCCTTGTCATCCCAATGCTCCATGACCCCTGTATTCACAATGCTCCATGACGCTTGTCATCACAGAGCTCCATGACACATGTCATCACAATGCTCCATGCCTTTGTCAGCAAAATGCTACATGGCCTTGTCATTACAATGCTCTATGCACTTGCCATCACATTACTCCATTTCCATTGTCATCACAATCCTCCATGAACCTTGGGATCACATTGCTTCATGCCTTTGTCATCACAATGCTCCATGCTCCTTGAAATCAAAATGATCCATGACCTCTGTCATCACAATGCTCCAAACCCTTGTGATCACAATGTTCCATAACACTTGTCATCACAACGCTCCATGATACCTGTCATCACAATACTCCATGCCCTTTTCATCAAAATGCTCCATGACCTTTGTCATCACAATTCTCAATACAATTGTCATCACAATGCTTCCTGACACTTGTCCTCAGAATGCTCCTTGAACCCTGTCACAAATACGCTCCATGCCTTTTTCATCACAATGCCCCATGCCGTTTTCATCACAATGCTCCATGCCAATGTCATCATAATACTCTACAAGCTTATCATCAGAATGCTCCATGACCCTTGTCATCACAATTCTCCATGCACTTGTCAGCACAATGCTCCCTGACCCTTGTCATCACAATGCTCCAAGCCATTGTCATCACAATGCTCCATTACCTTTGTCATAACAATGCTCCATGACACTTGGCATCACAATGCTCCATGCCATTGTCATCAAAATGGGCCATTACATATGTAATCACAATGCTCCCTGACACCTCTCTTCACAATACTGCATGACCTGGTCATCACAATGCTCCAAGACCCATGTAATCACAATGCACCATTCCTACTGTCATCGCAATAATCCATGAAACTTATTAGACCAATGTTCCATGCCCTTGTCATCACAATGCTCGATGCCCTTGTTATCACAATGTTCCAAGAACCCTGTAATCATAATTCTCCTTGCCCCTTCCATCAGTATGCTCCATGAGACTTGTCATCACAAGGCTCCATGGTTTTCTTATCACAGTGTTCCAGGACCTTGTCATGACAATGCTTCACTACCTTGTCATGAAAATTCTCAATGGCCCTTGTCATCATAATGCTCCAAGTCCTATTCATCACAATGCTCCATTATATTTGTCATCACAATCCTCCATTACATTTGGCATCACAATGCTCCCTGCCATTGTCATCGCAATGGACCATGACGTATGTCATCACAATGCTCTCTGACAACTCTCTTCAAAATACTCCATGACCTTCTCATCACAATGCTCCATGCCCTGGTCATCACAATGCACCATGTCCACTGTCATCACAATAATCTCTGAAAAGTGTCACCACAACGCTCCATGTCCCTGTCATCACAATGCTCCATGACCCCTGTCATCTCAATGTTCCGTGACTCCAGTCATCACAATGCTTCATAACGTTTGTCATCACAACGGTCCATGCCCGCATCATCACAAGGCTCTGTGACCTTTGTAACCACAATGCTCCATGAAATTTTCATCACAATGCTCCGTGAACCTTGTCATCACAATGCTCCATGCCTTTGTCAGAACAATGTTCCATGACCCTTGTAATCACAATGTGCCACGCGTTTTTCATCACAATAATCCACAACCTTGTCATCGCTATGCTCCATAAATCTTGTATTCGCAATGCTCCATGCACTTCTCATCTAAATGCTCTCTCACCTGAGATATCACAATGTTCCATCACTAGTCATCACAATCCTCCCTCAACCCTGTAATCAAAATGTACCATGACCCCTGACATCACAATATTCCATAACCACTGTCATCAAAATGCTCCATGACAGTTTTCAGCCCAAAGCTCCATGACCCATGGCATCACAATGTTCTGTAACCCCTGTCATCAAAATGTTACATTACACTTTTCATCAAATTGCTGCATGACCCTGTCATCAAAATGCTCCCTCTCCTTCTCATCACAGTGCACCACACGCTTGTTATCAAAATGCTCCATGACCGTTGTCATCACAAAGCTCCATGACCCTTGGCATCACAATGCTCCATATCATTGTCATCAAAATGCTCCATGAAAGCTCTCATCCCATTGCTCCATGCCCTTGTCATCACAAAGCTCCATGACACTTGTCATCACAATGATCGATGCCCTTCTCATCAAAATGTTCCATGCCCTTTTCATCACAATCCTCCATGACCCATGTATCACAGTATTCCGTGCCCTTGTTGTCACAGTGCTCCATGCCCACTCTCATCACAATAATCCATGAAACATTTCAGGCCAATGCTCAATGCCCTTCTCATCAGAATGTCCCATTACCTCTGTCATAACAATGCTGATTACCCCTGCCAACACAATGTTCCACGGCCTTGTCATCACAAGGCTCCATGACCCTTGTCATCACAATGCTCCACGACCCCTGTAATCACAATGCTCCATGCCCTTTTCGTCACAAAGCTACATGACACATGTCATCAGAATGTTCCATGGCCTTCTCATCACAATGCTCCAAGTCCCCTGTAATCAAAATGCACCATGCCCCTTTGCATCTCAATGCTCCATGAACCCTGTCATCACAATGCACCATGCCGATCATCGTAATGCTTCAGGCTATTGTCATCACAATGAAATCAAAATTATCCATGACCTCTGTCATCATAATGCTCCAAACCCTTTTGATCACAATGTTCCATAACACTTATCATCAAAAATCCCCATGACACTCATCATCACAATTATCCATGGTATTCTCATCACAATGCTCCATGACCTTTGTCATCACAAGGCTCAATACACTTGTCATCACAATGCTCCCTGACACTTGTCGTCAGTATGCTCCTTGAACCCTGCCATTACAAGGCTCCATGCCTTTTTCATCACAATGATCCGTGCCCTTTTCATCACAATGCTCCAAGATCACTGTAATCACAATGCTCCATGTCCTTGTCATCACAAAACTCCATGAAGCATGTCATCAGAATGCTCCATGGCATTCTCATCCCAATGCTCCATGCCCTAGTCATCACAATGCTCCAAGACCCCTGTAATCACAATGCTCTATGCCGCTTTTCATCAGATTGCTCCGTGAGACTTGTCATCACAAGTCTCCATGGTAATCTCATCACAATTCTCCAGGACCTTGTCATCACCATTCTCCATTCCCTTTTCATCACAATGCTCCATAACCCCTGTCATCACAATAATCCATTAATATATTCAGCCCAATGCTCCACGACCTACACATCACAATGCTCCATGGCCAATATCATCACAATGCTCCATGACCACAGTCATCACAACACTCCATGACTCCTGAAAACACAATGATCTGGGACTCTTGTCATCACAATGCTCCATTCCCTACACATCACTATGCTCCATGACCCCTGTCATCACAACACTCCATGAACATTTTCAGCCCAGTGCTCGATGACACTTGTCATCACAATGATCCATGCCCTTGTCATCCCAATGCTCCATGACCCCTGTACTCACAATGCTCCATGACGCTTGTCATCACAATGATCCATGACACATGTCATCACAATGATCCATGCCTTTGTCAGCAAAATGCTACATGACATTTTCATTACAATGCTCTATGTGCTTGTCATCACAAAACTCCATTTCCATTGTAATCACAATCCTCCATGAACCTTGGGATCACATTGCTTCATGCCTTTGTCATCAAAATGCACCATGCTCCTTGAAATCAAAATGATCCATGACCTCTCTCATCACAATGCTCCAAACCCTTGTGATCACAATGTTCCATATCACTTGTCGTCACAGCGTTCCATGATGACTGTCATCACAATACTCCATGCCCTTTTTATCACAATGCTCCATGACTTTTGTCATCACAATTCTCAATATACATGTCCTCACAATGCTCCCTGACATTGTCATCAGAATGATCCTTGAACCCTGTCAGGAAAAGGCTCCATGCCTTTTTCAACACAATGCACCATGCAATTTTCATCACAATGCTCCATGCCATTTTCATCAAAATACTCCACAAGCTTGTCATCAGAATGCTCCATGACCCTTGTCATCACAATTCTCCATGCACTTGTCAGAACAATGCTAACTTCCCCATGTCATCCAAATGCTCTAAGCCATTGTCATCACAATGTTCCATTACCTTTGTCATCAGAATCCTCCATGACACTTGGCATCACAATGCTCCATGCCATTGTCATCACAAAGGGCCATTACATATGTCATCACAATGCTCCCTGACTCCTTTCTTCACAATACTGCATGACCTGTTCATCACAATGCTCAATGCCCTTGTCATCACAATGCGCCATTCCAACTCTCATCGCAACAATCCATGAAACTTATTAGACTAATGTTCCATGCCCTTGTCATCTCAATGCTCCATGCCCTTTTTATCACAATGCTACCTGACCCCTGTCATCACAATGCTCCGTGACTCCAGTCATCACAATGCTTCATGACCTTGGTCATCACAATGGTCCATGCCGTCGTCATCAACAGTCTCTGTGACCAATTTAACCTCAATTCTCCATGAACTTTTCATCACAATGCTCTTTGACCCTTGTCATCACAATGCTCTATGCCTTTCTCAGCACAATGCTCCATGACCCTTGTCATCACAATGCTCCATGCGCTTGTCAGCACAATGCTCCATGACACAGGTCATCACAATGCACCTTGCGCTTGTCATCAGAGTGCTCTACAATTTTGTCATCACAATGCTCCATAAACATTGTCATCACAAAGATCCATGACCCTTGGCATCACAGTGCTCCATGTCATTGTCATCACAGTGCTCCATGAACGCTCTCATCACATTGCTCCATGCCCTTGTCTTCACAAAGCTCCATGTCACATGTCATCAGAATGCTCCATGGCCTTCTCATCACAATGCTCTATGTGCTTGCCATCACAATGCTCCATTACCCCTGTCATAAAAATGCTCCATGACACCTGCCATCACGATGTTCCGTGGCCTTGTCATCATAAGGCTCCATGACCCTTCTCATCACAACACTCCAAGAACTCTGTAATCACATTGCTCCATGCCCCTTTTCATCTCAATGTTCCATGAACCCTGTCATCACAATGCACCATGCCCATCATCATAATACTTCATGCTATTGTCATCACAATGAAATGAAAATGCTCCATGACCTCTGTCATAACAATGCTCCAAGCCCTTGTGATCACAATATTCCATATCACTTGTCATCACAATGACCCATGATGCTCGTCATCACTATTATCCATGGTCTTCTTATCACAATGCTCCATGACCTTTGTCATCACAATGCTCAATACACTTGTCATCACAATGACAAGTGTCAGGGAGACACTTGTTGTCTGTATGCTCCTTGAACCCTGTCATGACAAGGATCCATGCCTTTTTCATCACAATGATCCATGCTCTTTTCATCACAATGTTCCAAGACCCATGTAATCACAATGCTCCATGCTGTTGTCATCACAAAGCTCAATGATGCATGCCATCAGAATGCTCCTTGGTCTTCTCCTCACAATGTTCCATGCCCTTGTCATCACAATGTTCCATGACCCCTGTAACCACAATGCTCCATGCCCCTTTTCATCAGTATGCTCATGAGACTTGTCATCACAAGGCTCCATAGTTTTGTCATCACAATGCTCTAGGACCTTGTCAGCACAATGCTTCACGACTTTGTCATGAAAATTCTCAATGGCCCTTGTCATCATAATGCTCCAAGCCCTAATAATCACAATGCTCCATTATATTTGTCATCACAATCCTCCATTATATATGGCATCACAATGCTCCATGCCATTGTCATCGCAATGGACCATGACATATGTCATCACAATGCTCCCTGACATCTGTCTTCACAATACTCCATGACCTTCTCATCACAATGCTCCATGCCCACTGTCATCTCAATAATCTATGAAATTTGTCAGACCAATGCTCCATTCCCTGTCATCACAATACTCCATGCCCTTGTCATCACAATGCTCCATGACCCCTGTCATCACAATGCTCCGTGACTCCAGTCATCACAATGCTTTTAACGTTTCTCATCACAATGGTCCATGCCCGCGTCATCACAAGGCTCTGTGACATTTGTAACCACAATGCTCCATGAACTTTTCATCACCATTCACTGTGACCATTGTCATCACAATGCTCCATTTCTTTGTGAGAACAATGCTCCATGACCATTGTCATCACAATGTGCCACGCACATTTCATCACAAAGTTCCACAACCTTATCATTGCAATGCTCCATAAACTTTGTAATCACAATGGTCCATGCACATCTCATCAAAATGCTCTCTCACCAGAGATATCACAATGTCCCATCACTAGTCATAACAATACTCCCTCACCCCTGTAATCACAATGTTCCATGACTCTGTCATCACAATGCTACATCCCCTTATCATCACAATGTTCCATGACCCCTGACATAACAATGTTCCATAACACCTGTCATCAAAATACTCCATGACCCGTTTCATCCCAAAGTCCCAAGAACCCTGACATAACAATGCTCTATAACCCCTGCCATTAAAATGTTGCATTTCACTTTTCATCAAATTGCTGCATGATCCGGTCATAAAAATGCTCCCTGCAATTCTCATCACAATGCACCATTCCCTTGTCATCAAAATGCTCCTTGACTTGTCATCACAAAGCTCCATGACCCTTGGCATCGCAATGCTCCATGTCATTGTCATCACAATGCTCCATGAACCCTCTCATCACATTGCTGCATGCACTTGTCATCACAAAGCTCCATGACACTTGTCATCACAATGCTCGATGCCCTTCTCATCACAATGCTCCATGCCCCAGTCATTAAAATCCTGCATGACCCATGTATCACAGTGTTCCGTGCCCTTGTCATCACAATGCTCCATGCCCAGTCTCATCACAATAATCCATAAAATATTTCAGACCAATATTCCATGCCCTTCTCATCACAATGCTCCATTACCACTGTCATAACAATGCTCCATGACCCCTGTCATCACAGTGTTCCACGGCCTAGTCATCACAAGGCTCCGTGACACTTGTCATCACAGTGCTCCAAGACCCCTGTAATCACAATGCTCCATGCCCTTGTCATCACAAAGCTCCATGACACATGTCATCAGAATGTTCCATGGTCTTCTCATCAAAATACTCCATGCACTTTTCATTACAGTGCTCCAAGACCCCTGTAATCATATTGCTCCATGCCCCTTTTCTTCAGTGTGCTCCATGAGACTTGTCATCACAAAGCTCTTTGATCCTTGTCATCACAATGCTCTATGACTTTCTCAGCGCAATGCTCCATTACCCTTGTCATCACAATGCTCCATGCGCTTCTCAGCATGATGCTCCATGACACATGTCATCACAATGCACCATGCGCTTGTCATCACAGTGCTCCACAATCTTCTCATCACATAGCTCCATAAACCTTGTCATCACAATGCTCCATGCACTTCTCATCAAAATGCTCTCTCACCACAGATATCCCAATGTTACATCACTATTCGTCACAATACACCCTCACCCTTGTTATCACAATGTTCCATGACTCCTGTCATCACAATGCTACATGCACTTATCATCAAAATGTTCGATGACCCCTGACATCACTATGCTCCATAACCCCTTTCATCAAAATGCTCCATGACCCTTTTCATCATAATGCTCCATGACCCCTGTCATCACAATGTTCCATAAACCCTGTCATCATAATGTTCCATGAATCTTTTCATCAAATTGCTCCATGAACCTGCCATCACAATGCTCCCTGCCCTTCTCATCACAATGCACAACGCCCTTGTCATCAAAATGCTCCATGACTTTGTCATCACAAACATCCATTACCCTTGGCATCACAATGCTCCATGTCATTGTCATCACAATGCTCCATGAAAACTCTCATCACATTGCTCCATGCCATTGTCATCACAAAGCTCCATGACACATGTCATCAGAATCCTCCATGGCTTCTCATCACAATGATCCATGCCCTTGCCGTCACAGTGCTCCATTCCCCCTGTGATAACAATGCTCCATGACCCCTGCCATCACGATGTTCCGTGGACTTATCATCACAAGGCTCCATGACCCTTCTCATCACAATGCTCCAAGAACCCTGTCATCACAATGCACCATGCCCATCATCATAATGCTTCATGCTACTGTCATCACAATGAAATCAAAATGCTCCAAGACATCAGTCATAACAATTCTCCAAACCCTTGTGATCACAATGTTCCATAACACTTGTCCTCACAGTGCCCCATGACGCTCATCATCACAATTATCCATGGTCTTCTCATGACAATGCTCCATGACCTTTCTCATCACAATGCTCAATACACTTGTCATCAAAATGCTCCCTGACACTTGTTGTCTGTATGCTCATTGAACCCTGTCATGACAGGGCTCCATGGCTTTTTCATCAAAATGATCCATCCCCTTTTTATCACAATGCACCAAGACCGCTTTAAACACAATGCTCCATGCCCTTGTCATCACAAAGCTCAATGAATCATGTCTTCAGAATGCTCCTTGGCCTTTTCCTCACAATGCTCCATGCCCATGTCATCACAATGTTCCAAGACCCCTGTAATCACAATGCTCCATGCCCCTTTTCATCACTATGCTCCATGAGATTTGTCATAACAACTCTCTATGGATTTCTCATCACAGTGCTCTAGGACATTGTCATAACAATGCTTAACGACCTTGTTTTGAAAATTCTCAACGGCCCTTGTCATCATAAAGCTCCAAGCCCTAGTCATCACAATGCTCCATTATATTTGTCATCAAAATCCTCCATTACATTTGGCATCACAATGCTCCCTGCCATTGTCATTGCAATGGACCATGACATATGTCATCACAATGCTCCCTGACACCTGTCTTCACAATACTCCATGAACTTCTCATCACAATAATCCATGTGCTTGTCATCACAATGCACCATGTCCACTGTCATCACAGTAATCTATGAAACTTGTCAGAACAATGCTCCATGCCCCTGTCACCACAATGCTCCATGCCCTTGTCATCACAATGCTCCATGACCCCTGTCATCACAATGATCCATGACTCCAGTCATCACAATGCTTCATAACATCTGTCATCACAATGGTCCTTGCCCGCATCAGCAAAAGGCTCTGTGACCTTTATAACCACAATGCTCCATGACCCTTGTCATCAAAATGTTCCATGCCTTTGTCAGAAAAATGTTCCATGAACATTGTCATCACAATGTGCTACGCGCTTTTCATCACAACGGTCCACAAATTTGTCATGGTATTGCTCCATAAACCTTGTAATCACAATGCTCCATGCCCTTCTCATCACAATGCTCCATTACCCCTGTCATAACAATGCTCCATGACCCCTTCCATCACGATGTTCCATGGCCTTGTCATCACAATGCTCCATGACACTTGTCATCACAATGCTCCAAGACCCCTGTAATCACAATGCTCTATTCCCTTGTCATCACAAAGCTCCATGACACATGTCATCAGAATGTTCCATGGCCTTCTCATCAAAATGCTCCATGCCCTTGTCATCACAGTGTTCCAAGACGTCTGTAATCACAATGCTCCATGCCCCTTTTCATCTCCATGTTCCATGAACCCTGTCATCACAATGCATCATGTCCATCATCATAATGCTCCTGGATATTGTCAGCACAATGAAATCAAAATTCTTCATGACCTCTGTCATCACAATGCTCCATGACCCCGTCATCACAATACTCCATGAACATATACAGCCCAATGCTCCATGACACATGTCATCACAATGATCCATGCCCTTGTCATCCCAATGCTCCATGACCCCTGTATTCACAATGCTCCGTGACACTTGTCATCACAGTGCTCCATGACACATGTCATCACAATGCTCCATGACTTTGTCAGCAAAATGCTACATGACCTTGTCATTACAATGCTCTATGTGCTTCTCATCACAATACTCCATTTCCATTGTCATCACAAACCTCCATGAACCTTGGGATCACATTGCTTCATGCCCTTGTCATCAAAATGCACCATGCTCCCTGAAATCAAAATGATCCATGACCTCTGTCATCACAATGCTCCAAAACCTTGTGATCCCAATGTTTCATAACACTTGTCATCACAATGCTCCATGATGCTTGTCATCACAAAATTCCATGCCCTTTTCATCACAATGGTCCATGACCTTTGTCATCACAATTCTCATTACACTTGTCATCACAATGCTCCCTGACACTTGTCATCAGAATGCTCCTTGAACCCTGTCACGAAAAGGCTCCATGCCTTTTTCATTACAATGCCCCATTCCATTTTCATCACAATGCTCCGTAACTGTTGTCATCACAATGCTCCATGCCTTTGTCTGAAAATTATTCCATGACCCTTGTCATCACAATGTGCCCTTCACTTTTCATCACAACTGTCCAGAAACTTGTCATTGCAAAGCTCCATAAACCTTGTAATCACAATGCTCCATACATTTCTCATCAAAATGCTCTCTCACCAGAGATATCACAGTGTTCCATCACTAGTCGTCTCAGTACTCCCTCACCACTGTAATCACAATGTCCCATGACCCCTGTCATCACAATGCTACATCCCTTTATCATCACAATGTTCCATGACCCCTGACATCACTATATTCTATAACCCCTGTCATCAAAATGTTCCAATACACTTTTCATCATATTGCTGCATGACCATGTCATCAAAATACTCCCTGCCCTTCTCATCACAATGCATCATGCACTTATCATCAAAATGCTCCATGACCTTTGTCATCACAAAGCGCCATGACCCTTGGCATCACAATGCTCCATGTCATTGTCATCAAAATGCTTCATGAACCCTCTCATCACATTGCTCCATGCCCTTGTCATCACAACGCTCCATGACACTTGTCATCACAATGCTCGATGCCATTCTCATCACAATGCGCCATGACCCTGTCATTACAATCCTCCATGACCCATGTATCACAGTGTTCCATGCCCTTATCATCACAATGCTCTATGCCCACTCTCATCACAATAATCCATGAAACATTTCAGACCAATGCTCCATGCCCTTCTCATCACAATGCTCCTTTAGCTCTGTCATAACAATGCTCCATGACACCTGCCATCACAATGTTCCACGGCCTTGTCATCGCAAGGCTCCATGACACTTGTCATCACAATGCTCCACGAACCCTCTAATCAAAATACTCCATGCCCATTTCTACAAAAAGCTACATGACGCATGTCATCAGAATGTTCCATGGCCCTGTCACCGCAATGCTCCATGCCCTTGCCATCACAATGCTCCAAGACCCTTGTAATCAAAATGCTCCATGCGTCTTTTCATCTCAATGCTCCATGAACCCTGTCATCACAATGGACGATGCCCATCATCATAATGCTTCAGGCTATTTTCATCACAATGAAATCAATATGATCCATGACCTCTGTCATCACAATGCTCCAATCCCTTGTGATCACAATGTTCCATAACACTTATCATCACAACACCCTATGACGCTCATCATCACAATTATCCATGGTCTTCTCATCACAATGCTCCATGACTTTTGTCATCACAATGCTCAGTACACTTGTCATCACAATGCTCCCTGACACTTGTCATCAGTCTGCTCCATTAACCCTGTCATGACACGTCTCCATGCCTTTTTCATCACAATGATCCATGCCCTTTTAATCACAATGCTCCAAGATCCCTGTAATCACAATGCTCCATGCCCTTGTCATCACAAAACTCAATGACGCATGTCATCAGAATGCTCCATGACCTTCTCCTCACAATGCTCCATGCCCTTGTCATCACAATGCTCCAAGACCCCTGTAATCACAATGCTCCATGTCAATTTTCATCAGAGTGCTCCATGAGACTTATCATCACAAGTCTCCATTGTATTCTCATAAAAGTGCTCCAGGAACTTGTCATCAAAATGCTCCATGATCCCTGTCATCACAATACTCCATGAACATTTTCAGCCCAATGCTCTATGACCTTCTCATCAAAATGCTCCATGACCCCTGTTATCACAATACTCCATGAATATTTTCAGCCCAATTCTCCATGACCCTTGTCATCACAATGATCCATGCCCTTGTCATCCCAATCCTCCATGACCCCTGTATTCACAATGCTCCGTGACACTTGTCATCACAGTGCTCCATGACACCTGTCATCACAATGCTCCTTGCCCTTGTTATCACATTGTTCCATGACCCCTGTCATCACTATGCTCCGTGACTTCATTCATCACAATGCTTCATGACCTTTGTCATCTCAATGGTCCATGCCCTCGTCATCAACAGTCTCTGTGACCATTTTAACCACAATGCTCCATGAACTTTTCATCACAATGCTCTTTGACCCTTATCATCACAATCCTCTCTGCCTTTCTCAGCACAATGCTCCATGACACATGTCATCACAGTGCTCCATGCGCTTGTCAGCACAGTGCTCCATGACACATGTCATCAAAATGCACCATGCGCTTGTCATCACAGTGCTCCACAATCTTGTCATCACAATGCTCCATAAAACTTGTCATCACAATGCTCCATGCACTTCTCATCAAAATGCTCTCTCACCACTGATATCACAATGTTACATCACCTTTCGTCACAATACTCCCTCACCCCTGTCATCACAATGTTCCATGCCTCCTGTCATCACAATGCTACATGCACATATCATCACAATGTTCGATGACCCCCGACATCACAATGTTCCATAACCCCTGTCATCAAAATGCTCCCAAAACCTTTTCATCACAATGCTCCATGACCCCTGGCTTCACAATGTTCAATAACCCCTGTCATCAAAATGTTCCAAGACCCTTTTCATCAAATTGCTCCATGACCCTGTCATCACAATGCTCCCTGCCCTTCTCATCACAATGCACAACGCCCTTGTCATCAAAATCCTCCATGACCTTTGTCATCAAAAAGATCCATGACACTTGGCATAACAATGCTCCATCTCATTTTCACCACAGTGCTCCATGAACGCATTCATCACACTGCTCAATGCCCTTGTCATCACAAAGCTCCAAGACACATGTCATCAGAATGCTCCATGGCCTTCTCATCACAATCCTCCATGCCATTGCCATCACAATGTTCCATTACCCCTGTCATAACAATGCTCCATGACCACTGCCATCACGATGTTCCATGGCCTTGTCCTCACAAGGCTCCATGACCCTTCTCATCACAATGCTCCAAGAACCCTGTAATCACAATGTTCCATGACACCTGACATCACAATGTTCCACAACACCTGTCATCTAAATGCTCCATGACACTTTTCATCCCAAAGCTCCATGACCCCTGACATCACAATGTTCTATAACCCCTGTCATCAAAATATTCCATTACAATTTTCATCAAATTGCTGCATGAACCTGTCATCAAAATGCCCCCTGCCCTTGTCATTAAAATGCTCCATGACGTTTGTCATCACAAATCTCCTTGACCCTTGACATCACAATGCTCCATGTCATTGTCATCACAATGCTCCATGAAACCTCTCATCATATTTCTCCATGCCCTTGTCATCACAAAGCTCCATGACACATGTCATCACAATGCTCGATGCCCTTCTCATCACTATGCTCCATGCCCTTGTCATTACAATCCTCTATGACCATTGTATCACAGTGTTCTCTGCTCTTGTCATCACAATGCTCCATGCCCACTCTCATCACAGTAATCCATGAAACATTTCACACCAATGCTTCCTGTCCTTCTCATCACAATGCTCCATTACACCTGTCATAACAATGTTCCATGACCCCTGCCATCACAAAGTTCCACGGCCTTGTCATTCACAAGGCTCCATGACACTTTTCATCACAATGTCCCAAGACCCCTGTAATCACAATTCTCCATGCCCTTGTCATCACAAAGCTCCATGACTCATGTCATTAGAATGTTCCATGGACTTCTCATCACAATGCTCCAAGACACTTTTTATCACAATGCTCCATGCCACTTTTCATCTCAAAGCTCCATGAATCCTATCATCACAATGCACCATGCCCATTATCATAATGCTTCAGGCTATTTTCCTCACAATGAAATCAAAATGCTCCATGACCTCTGTCATCACAATGCTCCAAACCGTTGGGATCACAATGTTCCATAACACTTCTCATCACAACACCCCATGATGCTCATAATCACAATTATCCATGGTATTCTCATCACTATGCTCCATAACCTTTGTCATCACAATGCTCAATACACTTGTCATCACAATGCTCCCTGACACTTGTCGTCAGTATGCTCCTTGAACACTGTCATGACAAGGCTCCATGCCTTTTTCATCACAATGATCCATGCCCTTTTCATCACAATGCTCCAAGACACCTGTAATCACAATGCTCCATGCACTTGTCATCACAGTGCTCCATGACACATTCATCAGAATGCTCCATGGGCTTCTCTTCACAATGCTCCATGCCCTTGTCATCACAATGCTCCAAGACCCCTGTAATCACAATGCTCCATGCCGCTTGTCATTATAGCGCTCCATGACGCTCGTCATCACAATTATCCGTGGTCTTCTCATCACAGTGCTCCACGGGCTTGCCATCACAATGCTCCATGCCCTGGTCATCACAATGCTCTATGTTCCCTTTCATCACAATTCTCCACGTTCTTGGCATAACTATGTTCCATGACACTTCCCATCACAGTGTTAAATGCTTTGTCATCACAATACTGCACAAGCTTGTCATCACAATACTCCATGACCCTTGTCATCACAATGATCCATGACCCCTGTCATCACAATGCTCCATGAGACGTATCATCACAATGCTCCATGCCCCTTGTCATTAAAGTGCTCCATGATGCTCATCACCAGAATTATCCATGGTCTTCTCATCACAGGGCTCCACGGTCTTGCCATAACAATGCTCCATGCCCTGGTCATCTCAATGCTCCATGTCCCTTGTCATCACAATTCTCCACGTCCTTGTCATCACAATGCTCCATGACAGTTCTCATCACCATGTTACATGCTCTTGTCATCACAATTCTCCATGCACTTGTCATTGCAATGTCCCATGAACCCTGTCATAGCAAGTTCCATGCCTTTGTCATCACAATGTTTCACGACCTTTTCATCAAAATTCTGAAAGGCCGTTTTCATCACAATGCTCCATGCCCTTTTCATCACAATGCTCCAAGCCCTTGTCATCACAATGCTCCATTACCTTTGTCATCACAATCATCCATAACACTCGGCATCACAATGCTCCATGCCATTGTCATCACAATGGAACATGAAATATGCCATCACAATGCTCCCTGACACCTGTCTTCACCATACTCCATGACCTTGTCATCACAATGCTCCATGCCCTTTTCATCACAATGTGCCATGCCCACTGTCAACACAATTATCCATGAAACTTGTCAGACCAATGCTCCATGCTCCTGTCATCACAATGCTACATGACCCCAGTCACCACAATGCTCCGTGTGTCCCGTCATCACAAGACTCCATGACGTGTGTCACCACAAAAGTCAATGCCCTCATCATCACAAGGCTCTGTGAAATTTGTCACCACAATGCTCCATGAACTTTTCATCAAAATGCTCAATGTTATTGTCATCACAATGCTCCATGAACGCTCTCATCACATTGCTCCATGAACTTGTCATCACAAAGCTCCATGACGCATGTCATCAGAAGGCTCCATGGCCTTCTCATCACAATGTTCCATGCCCTTGCCATCACAATTCTCCATTAACCCTGTCATAACAGTGCTCCATGACCCCTGCCATCACGATGTTCCATGGCCTTGTCATCACAAGGCTCCATGACCCTTCTAATCACAATGGTCCAAGACCTCTGTAATCACAATGCTCCATGCCCCTTTTCATCTCAATGATCCATGAACCCGGTCATCACAATGCACCATGCCCATCATCAAAATGCTTCATGCTATTGTCATCACAATGAAATCAAAATGCTCCATGATCTCTGTCATCACAATGCTCCAAATCCTTGTGATCAAAATGTTCCATAACACTTATCATCACAACGCCCCATGACGCTCGTCATCACAATTATCCATGGTCTTCTCATCACAATGCTCCATGACCTTTTTCATCACAATGTTCAATACACTTGTCATCACAATGCTCCCTGACACTTGTCCTCAGTATGCTCCTTGAACCCTGTCATGACAAGGCTCCATGCCTTTTTCATCACAATGTTCCATGCCCTTGTCATCACAAAGCTCCATGATGCATATCATCAGAACGTTCCATGGCCATCTCATCCCAATGCTCCATGCCCTTGTTATCACAATGCCCCAAGACCCCTGTAATCACAATGCTCCATGCCCCTTTTCATCAGAATATTCCATGAGACTTGTCATCACAAGTCTCCATGGTCTTCTCATCACAATGCTCCAATACCTTGTCATCACAAGCCTCCATGGCCCCTGTCATCACAATACTCCATGAACGTTTTCAGCCCAATGCTCCTTGACCTTCTCATCACAATGCTCCATGACCCCTGTCATCACAATGCTCCATGACTCCTGTCATCACAACGATCCAAGAACACTGACAACACAATGATCCGGGACACTTGTCATCAAAATGCTCCATGCCCTTTTCATCCCAATGCTCCATGACCCCTGTAATCACAATGCTCCGTGACGCTTGTCATCACAGTGCTCCATGAACCTTGTCATCACAATGCTCCATGCGTTTGTCAGCAATATGCTACATAATCTTGTCATCACAATGCTCCATGCGATTGTCATCACAATCCTTCATGACACTTTGGATCATATTGCTTCATGCCCTTGGCATCTCCCTCTTGCCTTTCTGGTTTTTACAGATTTTCGGATGTCCCTTTTGACCCGTGGGAAGTGACAATTCTTTGTAGTGTGGATTTGCATTGCACGCTTGCTTGATTGTCCAAAAAGGACGTATGCGTTTTCTCCTGAATATATTCAGGAGAAAACGCATACGCCCTTTTTGGCCAAGTGCATCATTGTCGAAGTTGTGATGCTTTTCCTGTGCTTTAAAGGTGATTCCAATTTACCTCTTGAAATATGTTTTGTGCAATTCTGCCTCATTTTCAAGTCAGCTTCGTTTCCTTCCCTCAACAGATTTTTGGAAGACAGTAGTCCTTTATAACTGTAGGTTTGTGAATTGCTGTGCCCGTGAGCTCCAATTTTCAAATCCCGTTTTTGGGAGCTGACTGCAAATCCACAATTTTGCTTCAGGACCTATACTTGTTATGGGGGTGGCTATACTGTTCCCTGCAGGTGGCTGAGGCTTTGGTTAATTCTTCTTCCTGACGGGAATTTAGAGTGACATGTGCCCGTCCAAAAGCCTACATCTACTCTCTGATTGGTTCTCCCTCTTCCCTTTCATCCTCTGCACAATTAGCAAACTGTGCAAACCAGGAGGTTATAGGGGCTGGCTCTCCTAAGTTGGGAGATTGATAGTAAAGCAGTTGGAATGCCAAACTGGAGCACAAGGATAGGAAAAATTAGGAGACTTTTAGAAACCTTTCACCATCACAGGGTGTCCATTCTCTAGGTTTCCCATACATGTTATAACTGTAGTGATATTCCCTACTACCTGGAGATTTGGTATCCATGGAATCGTGGCATGCATTAGTACTTTAAAGGGTCTGCATTTTCTCTCCTAATCTCACCAGTCCTCTCAGTCCCAAGTGTCCAGCCTTATGTCTCATCCAGCTGTCTTTACAGATAGGGTCATTCCCGGTTTCATCAGAACCCCTGAAGGAATTGTGTAAGAATTACGCTGTTTTTTTGTTTGTTTTTGAAATTCATTTTTATAATGGGGTTGAGCTGATTTTCACTGACGTGTTTATGCCCGTCTAGACACACTTGATTCCCTTATGGAGACAAATCAATACATAGGTTTTAAGATTCTCACTAGTCAGATATATTCCTCTGTGGGGAATAGGGGGTTTGAGTCCCGTTCACTGAGTAAGGGGTAGGTCTCGTCTGTTCTCTATTTGGTTTATGGAATGGTACCTGTGCTAATATCAAACTCTGGTTTTATGCATCACCCCACCTCTCCTTTCCCATTAAACAGGCATAAGAGTGTTTTCTAAATGTGAGACTCTGTTCTCCTTCTTAATTCAGTTCATGTGTTGTGATGTTGACATTCCCTCTCTAAGTGATATCTTATGAATAGATTCTTTTTCTGTGTGACTAATTTCACTTAGAATCTTCATACCTAAATCCACTCTTTATGCTGCTACTGGCCTTATGACATTGATTTCATGTTTGAGTAATATTCCGTTGTACAAAATTACCACAAGTAATTTATGCATTTCTCTTTTTCCTGGGATATTTTAGGTGTACCGAAGTTGAGGTTCTTGTATGCAGAGCAGCCCTAAAGTTTGGAGTGACTGTGTGTTGTCGATATTTAGTCTTCCCAAGTTATATGTCCATGAGTTGAAGTCCCCTTTGCTCGGGGGCTTTGTATTTAAATATTTTAGGAAACAGCATACACTTCTTCAGAGTGGCTCTTGGATATTTATACCCCACCCATCAGCGTGACTAGGCTCCCTGTTCTCCATGGCCTCTCCAGCATTTCTGGTTTGTACACATTTTTTGGATGGCCTTTCTGAGCAGTGGAAATTGAGACTTCTTTGTTGTGCGGATTTGCATTTCCCACTTGCTTGGTTGGCCAAAAACTCTGTATGTGTTTTTTTCCTGAAGATATTCACGAAAAAAAGGCATACACCCTTTTGCCCAACTGCATCATTTTAGAAATTCTGCTGCTTTTCATATGCTTTAAATGTGAGTACAATCTACCTTTTGAAATCTGTTTCCTGCAATTCTGCCTCTCATTCAGAACCTCTTCGTTGCCTTACCTGAATATATTTTTGGACGTTGGTTATCATTTATATCTTTGCAGGTCTTTGAATTGTCTGCTCCTGAGCTCCATTTTACAACTCGCTTTTATTGTGAGCTCGCCGCCAAACCATTGGATTGCTCCTGGCACTATTCTGGTTCTGAGGAGGCAGGCTGAGCCTTTGGTTAATTCTTGTTCCTAATGGGAAATTAGAGTGACATGTGCCTGTCAAAACTCCTACAGCTTATCTCTCATTGGTTCCCCCCTTCCCATTTATCCTCTGCACAAATTGCAAACTGTGTGAAACAGGAAGTTAAAGGTGCTGATTCTCCAAGAGGGGATATTGTTAATAATGTGGCTGGAATGGCGAACCCCAGCACGAGGAGATCAAAAATGAGGTGCATTTTAGACACCTTTCCTGAGCACACGGTGTACATTCATCTCGGTTTCGCAGGCATGTTTTCGCTGTCAGAAGATTCCCTTGAACCTGCCGATTTGGGACCCATGGAATGGGTACCAGGCAGTATTACTTTAAAAGGTCTGCATTTCCTCACCCAGCCTCTCTAACATCTCTTAGCGTGCATAGCTTCCAGCCTTATATATCATCCTGCTGTGGGTCTACATGTGTTCAATCCATGTTACATCGTAGCCCTTCAACAAAAGTTGTAAGAATTTTTGTCTGTCTCACTGTTTTTATAAATATTTTTAAATTTATTTTTATATTGGTTACAGCTGATTTTCAAAGCTCTGTTTTTTGCTGCTGTACATCCACTTGATTCATGTACTGTGAGACAACAATAAATTCTTTCTCAGATGCTTATGAGTCATATGTATCATTGTCCAGTGACTTGAGTGGGCTGAGTGCAGTTCTTTGAGGTACCGTGTAGGCCTTGCCAGTTATTCAATTCGGTACTTGGAATGGTATATTTGCTAATTTCAACCTCCTGGATAATACCTCACCATTCCCCACCTTTCCCATTTAGCAGCCTTATGTCTATTTTCTACATATTTGACTATGTTTCTGTTTTGTAGTTTATTTCATGTGTAGCCATGTTTGATTCCACCTTTAAGTGACATCTTATGATATGGGTCTTTTTCTTTCTGACATATGTCACTTAGAATGATCGTATGTAACTCCTCCAGAGTTGTTCCAACTGGCCTTATTTCATTGATTTCTGGATGAGTAATATTCCACTCTACATAAGTACCCCATCTCTTTTATCCATTTTATCCTTCCAGGGACATTTAGGTTATATCCAAGTGGAGGCCCTTTTTATCAGAGAGGTGGTAAACGTTGGGGTGCCTGTTTTCTGTCCATTTTTGTTTTTCCCAAGGTATACGCCCATGAGTGCAAGTGCCCTATGCTCTGTAGCTCATCTTTTAGATGTTTTAGCAAACACAATACACTTCTCCAGAGTGGCCGTTGGCAAATTACATTTCCACTATCAGCCTCACAGGGCTCCCTTTTCTCCTCACCCTGTCCTGCATTTCTGGTGTTTACACTTTATGTGGATGGCCCTTCTGACTGATGTGAAGTGATACATTTTGTAGTATTGATTTCCAGTGCCCACCTGTTTGGTTGGATAAAAAGTGTGTATGGCCTTTACTTGAATATATTCAGAAAAAAATGCATACGCCCTTTTGGGCCAAGTGCATCATTGGCGATGTTCAGCCCCTTTTCTTGTGCTTTAATGGGGACTCCTTTCTACCTCTTCAAATCTGTTTCCTGCCACTCTCCTTTGCTTACAACTCCTTTTCTGTGACTTACCTCAAGACATTTTTCGACGATAGATATTTTCAACTCTGCAGTTTCATGAATTTTAGTGCCCCTGAGTTCCATTTTTCAACTTGTGTTTTTGGAAACTGGACACAAAACAGCGGGATTTCCTCTAGCCCTATTCTGTTTCCGTGGGCAATTCTAGCCTTTGATGAATTTGTCTTCCAGATTGGAAATTAGAGTGGCATGTGCCTGTCCAAACAACTAAGACTTGTCTCTAAATTTTTCTCATCCTTCCGCTTCATCCTCTGGACAAATTCCAAACTGTGTGCAACAGGATGTTGACGGTGCTGATATCCCCAAGTGAGGAGATTGTTAGGACATATGCTGGAGGGGTGAACCCGAGCACCAGGCGATGAGGAGATGAGGTGCCTTTTCCAAACTCTTTCCGATCAAACGGTGTACCATCCTCTAGGTGTGACAGGCATGTTTTAGCTGTAGGAAGGGTCCCGTGCATGGAAGGAGAACACCAGGGGTTTTTCCAAATCAGTGCCTCCCCGTACCCCAAACTGGGGAGTTTTTAAGCTACAGCTACACGTATGTCCATTAAAGGCCTTGGGAAATAGGCAGAGCCCAAACTTTAGATGATTGAAATCTTCAGGGTCAGAAGCGTTCACCATGGGCCTTGCTTAGGTTACATTTTATCTGTCATTGATAGATGATGTCAATAAAAATATCTATTCTTTTTCAGATTATTTCCCCTTATAGGTTATTGCAAAATATTCAGTGTAGTTCCCTGTGCTATACAGTAGTTCCTTGTTGATGATCTATTTTATACATAGCAGTGTGTATGTGTTAATCCCAAACTGTTAATTTATCCCTTCTCCTACCTTTCCCCTTTGGTAATAATAAATTATAAGATTTTATACTTCTCAGAAATGGGGGAGCTGAAAGAGAGGTATCCTTTTCAATGGAAAAGCATTCAAAACAAGATTGAAGCTTCAGCCAAGAGTATTCGATGTACATCAATGGTAATAAATCACTTCATTTCTCTAATGTTGACCTGAAAAATAAGACAGATGTCTTCACTGAACTTGCTTATAGTAAAGTGATGGAAATATCAAATGTAAGTCTTAGATAAACCTTATTTTACCCGAGCATTATACACTGATCTATGCTAACTACAGTTTGGCTCACACATCTGTTCAATGAAGTTACAATGTTCTCAATTTCTGTTACTGATCCTCCAGAGTGGACCCCAACAGGATTCACCGTGCCCAGTGTCATTGGAGCCAAGAGATCAAGACTGAGTTTGCTTCAGAAGCAAAGGAAACATTATTTTGAAAACAGAATGGAGAGGTGAGTGCATGCAGTCCCCCACGGGCTGTGGGCTGGGCTGCTGTGTAGGGATCCCGGCAGAGTCAGTGGGAGGGATGGGATGGAGCTCTCGAGGGCTGGGTTGGCTGCAGCTCAGGCTCTATGCCTTGGAGTCTGCATGGGACCCCGCTAGCTGAGGTGTCGACCCAGCCATTCTGCACTAGGAAATCGGGTCTGAAGTGCCAGGTGTGGGACCTCTGCATGCGGAACCCTAGGAGCACGTGAAATTAGACAAAGCACAAAGGAAAAACAGGTTAGACTTTATTTTATTGCCCAGGTTCTCTTTTTATCGCCCAGGAATTTTTAATGAATGTTGCCGGAGACGAACCCCTCCTCTGCTTTTTGTTCCGTTCCTCATTCTTGGGGTGTTGAGGGTGCAGACCCCTCTTTTGTAACTGCTTCATGCTGTGGTGGGAGCCCTGATACCTGGGGGGAGGGGCAAAACGTCTCCCCACTAGCCTCCAGGTGAGGTTGATTGTTCCAAAGCCTCCTGCCTCACTTCTCATCCGCATGAGCACCAGCATTGGAAGTGTTATAGATTCTAATGACCTTTAAGGGTCCAGGAAAGAGATGCACAGAGATGCTGAGGTGGCAGGTTTCACCCCACCCCACATTTGTTCGGCGACCTTAGGCTGACAGTTTTTTCCAGCCTAGATGCTGTGACCAGTAGTCTGTGCTTTCTTTAATTAGGTCCCTGAATTAATGTACAAACAGCACCATGTGTCAGAACCCTGCCTCCTCAACTCCCAGACAGTCCAGGGTCAGTGGTGATCCAGGACCATGACGTCCACTGAGTCAACGGCCTTTAGAAGTAGCCAGCAGTCCAGCCGGTCATATTGGCCACCATCACCGCGATGTCTGTAGGGTTTTCTATGGTGAAAGCGTGATATACGTTTCCCCCGCCAAGCTTATTAGCTCCCCTCTGGGTGCAGTAAGTCCTGCAAGCAGTAGTCTGCTCTTTCGGGGCACAGTCTTGTTGTTTTCTGAGAGAAACTCCAGGTCAAGTGATGGTCACACGAGTCATCTTGGGGGCCTGTTGCCCCCGTTTGTCTCTCTGGAGGTTGGAGTTGGAGGGCCTCCTCACTCGAGGTCAGTGTGTCCACAGAGCGACCCCTGCAACATCAGGGCATGATGGGTGGTTAGGATCATGACGTGGGGTCCTTTTCCCTTAGGAGGTAGCTGGCCTTGTGGGCTGCTGATTTCTAGCTTTTTAGATACCCCAGTATCCTGGCCTGATGAGTCATTGTGCAAAGCCCTTGGTGACCATAGTTTATCATACCTGAAGGGCATTCTTGTTTTGCTCCATTTCAAGTGGTCCCAGTTTTTGCACTAAGGCTCCAAGGGCAATTAACCTTTGACCGGGTATGTAAAGGTCAAAGGGTTTGGCTAAATTAGGGAGTACCTGGGCAAGGGTCTGAATTGACTGCTCTTTCCATTCTTGAAAGGCCGCTTCTGGATTCTATACAAAAGGATCATCATCTTTTCGTGTCAGTGTTTCATGTAGAGGCCCAGCTATTAGACTGTAGTTAGGGATCCAGATGCAGAAAACCTTGGCCTCCCCAGGAACCCCTAAGCTGTCTTCTAGTTTTAGAAGAGGTAAGGCTGCAAATGGCTTCTTCCCTATCCTGGGATGCGTTTCTCTGAATATCTGTGAGAATGAAGCCCAGGCATGTCACCTGAGCCTGGGATATTTGAGCCTTTTTCTTGGACACCTTCTATCCTTCCTTGGCTAGGTAGTTTAGAGGCGTCTTTTGTAGGCCTGGCGATCAGAATGTCATCTGCATATTGAAGGAGGGTTCCCTTTTACAGAGGTAGAACGTTTAGGTCTTTAGAGGTCATTTCCCCAATGATGGTGTGGGGATTTTTGTACCGTTGGGGCAGGACGGCCCAGCATTATTGCTTTTGTTGCATGTTGTGTCCTGCCACTCACAAGCCAAAAATTCTTGTGACTCTGAGATGAATGGAATACAGAAGAAGGCATCATTGAAGTGTAATACAGAATGCCATGGTCTGGTGGATGGTAGAATTTTCTGCAGGGTGTAGGAAATAGGAGCTACAGGATGTATATCCTCGGTGGCTTCACTGACTGTCCTGATATCCTTTACCAGGTCTCCAGCAGCCCATGGGGCTCTCGTGGTCCGGCCAATCCCAGGATATGGAGCTCACCTGGGCTGCACCACCCATCCCCACAGCCCACGGGGCTCTCATGTTCAAGTCCTTCCCAGGGTATGGAGCTCACCTGTGCAGCTACCCAGCAGCCCATGGGGCTCTCATAGTCAGGCCCTTCCCAGGATACAGAGCTCCCATGGGCAAGTACCCAAGCAGGGCTGGACACACAGGAACAGTACACATAGCCCACCTTGCAGAGAACCCCCAGCTCACCTGTCGCTCACAGCTGACACAGAATACCTCAGAACAGGACTTGAACTAACAAACAGCAGCTCTGACAGGTCTGTGACCCTGGCTATCACTCTGTGCAGCCTCTCTCTGCCTGGTCTTCCAGACACTTCCACTGCAGCCAGGGCACCAGGCCTCTGTCTCCACCCACCATCACTCCTCTCCCTGACTCCTGGGTTCCTCTCATTAGGATAGGGTCTTCTTAAAGTTGTTTTCCACTCATGGACCAGATAAAATGATAAGAAAACAAGCGGCAGCTGCAGCCCCTTGTCTATCCTGACTCTCAAGGGCCCACACCTGTTCCTTGGGCCTGGCCCGTTTAGCAAGGTTCATTTTCTGCTACTGTGAGCCCCTGAGGGGTGAGGATTGGCTGATTTGGGCAGCCTGACACTGCCTACCAGCCCTCCCCAGGTGTGCCTGGGTTGAGGTCAATATAAACACCTCTCCAGGCAGCTAGAGCCCCTTTAGCTGTGCCTGATGCGATATTCTCTGCCCCGTCAGCAGTGTCGGGGCTGGGGTGGTGGTAGGGAGTGAGGGGCCGTGGCTTTGTGGGTGGCCCAGTGTGAGTGGGGCTCTGCTGGACTTTCCACAGGAGTTGCTAGGCTGCCACCTGCTAAAGAAGAGGATGTGTCATCCATACCTGCCGCTTGAATTTCTCCCCAGGCAGAGGTGAGGAAGTAAAAAAGCAGTGGGGGCCGTGGCAGGAGGGGTATCTCAGGCAGGGAGATGGAAATCTTCCAGAAGAGCATCTGGGGTCAGGACCATCCTGACTGGCCTGCAGGCACCATGTCGGCCTGCGTGCTGTCACTGGTGTGGCTCCACAGCCTTTCCTCTAGGCTTGCAAGTGCTTGTACATATTCAGGTGTTTTACCTGGAAAGGGTGGGAAGAGTTCAACTGCAGCAGGACTGGGGCTCAGCTCACATTTACTCACAGACGCCTCAACACAGTCCCCCCAGCTTTGCAATGAGGATGCTCCTTGTTTGGGGGAGCGCTGCTGACTCCATGGGAGACGATTTCCCACCTCTGACCAACTTAAGAATTTTTTACCACTGGAGCAAGTGACCTGATACGATTTTCCTCTGTATAACTGGTGGGTTCTGTTTTTTTTTTCTATTTTTCTTTTTGGTTCAAGGTAGATTTTATTTATTCCTCTTTTTTTTAATTTGGAGATATAAACATGGAAATAATGCATTAATATAAAGACGTCTATGTGAAGGGAAATACTTTTTTTCTGTTTTCTTTTATTAAATGCTATTTATCTTTATTTTTTTTTAAATTTATTTCTTTTATACAGCAGGTTCTTATTGGATATCTATTTTATACATATAAGTGTGCACTTGTGAATCCCAGTCTCCCAATTCATCCCACCACCACCCTCACATGGCGTTTCCCCCTTGGTGTCCATATGTTTGTTCTCTACATCTGTGTCTCTATCTCTGCCCTGCAAACCGGTTCATCTGTACCATTTTTCTAGGTTCCACATATATGCATTAATATACAATATTTGTTTTTCTCTTTCTGACTTACTTCACTCTGTATGACAGTCTCTAGATCCATTAAGGTCTCTACAAATGACCCAATTTCATTCCTATGTATGGCTGAGTAATATTCCATTGTATATATGTACCACATCTTTATCCATTCATCTGTCTGTGGGCACTTAGGTTGCTTTCATTACCTGGCTATTGTAAATAGTGGTGCAATGAACATTGTGGTGAATGTGTATTTTTGATTTATGGTTTTCTCTGGGTATATGCCCAGTAGTGGGATTGCTGGATTATATGGTAATTTTATTTTTAGTTTTTTAAGGAACCTCCATACTGTTCTCCATAGAGACTGTATCAATTTACATTCCCAACAATAGTGGAAGAAGGTTCCTTTTCTCCATAACCTCTCCAGCATTTGTTGTTTGTAGATTCTCTGTTGATGCCCATTCTAACAGGTGTGACATGACACCTCATTGTAGTTTCCATTTCCATTTCTCTAATAATTAGTGATGTTGAGCAGATTTTCATGTGCGTACTGGCCACCTCTATGTCTTCTTGGAAGAAATGTCTATTTATATCTTCTTCCATTTTTGTATTGGGTTGTTTGTTTTATTAATATTGAGCTGCATGAGCTGTTTATATATATTGGAGATTAATCATTTGTCCATTGATTCGTTTGCAAATATTTTCTGCCATTCTGAGGGTTGTCTTTTCATCTTGTTTGTAGGTTCCTTTGCTTTGCAAAAGCTTTTACGTTCCCTTAGGTCCCATCTGTTTAGTTTTCTTTTCTATTTCATTACTATAAGAGGTGGATCAAAAAAGATCTTGCTGTGATTTACGTCAGAGTATCCTTCGTAAGTTTTCCTCTCAGAGTTTTATACTATCCGGTCTTACATTAAGGTCTCTAATCCATTTTGAATATATTTCTATGTATGGTGTTGGGGAGTGTTCTAATTTCATTCTTTTACATGTAGCTGTCCATATTTCCCAGCACCAATGATTGAAGAGACTGTCTTATGTCCATTGTATAGTCTTGCCTCCTTTGTCATAGATTAGGTGACCATAGATGTGTAGGTTTATCCCTGTGCTTTCTTTTTTTTTTTTCCTTTTACACTTTTATTGGAGTGTAATTGCTTTACAATGGAGTGTTCATTTCTGCTGTATAAAAAAGTGAATCAGCTATACATATATAAATATCACCAGATCCCCTCCCTCTTGCATCTCCCTGTCACACCCCATATCCCACCCCTTTATGTGGTCACAAAGCACCAAGCTGATCTCCCTGTTCTATGTGGCTGCTTCCCAGTAGCTCTTGGTGTTACATATGGTAATGTATTTATGTCCATGCCACTCTCTCACTTCGTCCCAGCTTACCCATCCCCCTTCCAGTGTCCTCAAGTCCTTTCTCTATGTCTGTGTCCTTAATCCTGTCCTGCCACTAGGTTCTTCAAAATCTTTTTTTTTTCTTCATTAGGTTCCTTATATCTCTGTTAAAATACAGTATTTGTTTTTCCCTTTCTGAATTACTGCACTGTGTAGGACAGATTCCTTTTTTTTTTTAATATACTTTATTTTTTCAAACAGTTTTAGGTTCACAGGAAAATTGAGTAGAAAGTACAGAGATTTTCCCATATACTTACTGACGGACCCCACACACATACACAGTCTCCCTTACCAGAGTGGTAATTTTTTTAAGGTTTATTTAAATATTTATGTTATCTATTTTTGGCTGCGTCGGGTCTTAGTTGCAGCACATAGGATCTTTGCTGAGGCATGCAGGATCTATCGTTGTGGCGTGCACGCTTCTCTCTAGTTGTGGTACCCAGTCTCCAGGGAGTGTGGGCTCTGTAGTTGTGGCGTGCAGGCTCTCTAGTTGAGGTGAGCGAACTCAGTAGTTGTGGTGCGCGGGCTTAGTTTCTCCGTGGCATGTGGAATCCTAGTTCCCTGACCAGGGATTGAACCTGTGTCCCCTGCATTGTAAGGCAGAGTCTTCACCACTGGTCCCTGTAGCTTATTTTATATATAATGGTATATACCTCTTAATCCTCTACCCCTATATTGCCCCTCCCCCTTCCCTCTCCCCACTGGTAACCACTAGTTTGTTCTCAATATCTGTGAGTCTTTCTTTTTTGTTATATTCACTAGTTTGTCATATTTTTAGATTCCACATATAAATGCTATCACAGTATTTGTCTTTCTCTGTCTGCCTTATTTCACTTTTTTTTTCAGACCTCCCAAAAGACAAGAAACTCCCCACATTCCTTGGTAGGGCAAAGCGGAGAGATTCCCGCACAGAGGATCTCTGCCGAGCGGCACTCACCAGCCCGAGAGGCTTGTCCGCTCGCCCCGGCGTCGCTGGAAGCTGAGGCTCAGGCTTCGGTCAGAGCGCAGTGAGAGGACTGGGGCTGGCAGCGAGAACTCAGCCGGAAGGCGGCTAATGAGCCACAGCTAGCCAGCAGGGAGTCCGGGAAAACTCTGGAGCTGCCAAAGAGGCAAGAGACTTTTTCTTTCCTGTTGGTTTCCTGGTGCGCGAGGAGAAGGGATTAAGAGCGCTGCTTAAAGGGGCTCCACAGACGGGCGCGAGACGCGACTGAAGGCGCGGAGCCCGGTGACGGGCGTGGGACGCTGGGGCTGCTGCTGCCACCGGCAAGATGCCTGTGTGCGAGCGTGGGTCACTGTACACATAGCCCTTCCTGGAGCCTGTGCAGCCCGCCACTGCCGGGGTCCCGGGATCCAGGGGCGGCTTCTCTGGGAGAACGCACGGTGCGCCTCGGGCTGGTGCAACATCACCCAGACCTCTGCCGCTGCAGGCTCGCCCCGCACTCCATGCCCCTCCCTCCTGCCCGGCCTGAGTGAGCCAGAGTCCCCGAAGAGGCTGCTCCTTTAACCCTGTCCTGTCTAAGTGAAGAACAGACGCCCTCCGGCGACCTACATGCAGAGGCGGGGCCAAATCCAAAGCTGAGACCCAGGAGCTGTGAGAACAAAGAGAAAGGGAAACCTCTCCCAGCAGCCTCAGAAGCAGTGGATTAAAGCTCCACAATCAACTTGATGTACCCTGCATCTGTGGAATACATGAATGGACAACAAATCATCCCAAATTGAGGAGCCAGGAGTCAGTGCTGTGCCTCTGAGGTGGGAGAGACAACTTCAGGACACTGGTCCACAAGAGACCTCCCAGCTCCACATAATATCAAACGGCGAAAATCTTCCAGAGATCTCCATCTCAACACCAGCACCCAGCTTCACTCAATGACCAGCAAGCTACAGTGCTGGACACCCTATGCCAAACAACTAGCAAGACAGGAACACAACGCCACCCATTAGCAGAGAGGCTGCCTAAAATCATAAAAAGTCCACAGACACCCCAAAACACACCACCAGACGTGGACCTGCCAACCAGAAAGACAAGATCCAGCCTCACCCACCAGAACACAGGCACTAGTCCCCTCCACCAGGAAGCCTACACAACCCACTAAACCAACCTTAGCCACTGGGGACAGACAACAAAAACAACGGAAACTACGAACCTGCAGCCTGAAAAAAGGAGACCCCAAACACAGTAAGATAAGCAAAATGAGAAGACAGAAAAACACACAGCAGGAGAAGGAGCCAGATAAAAACCCACCATACCTAACAAATGAAGTGGTAATAGGAAGTCTACCTGAAAAAGGATTCAGTATAATGATGGTAAAGATGATCCAAGATTCTATTTCCCAGATCCAAAATCTTGGAAATAGAATAGACAAAATGCAAGAAACAGTTAACAAGGACCTAGAAGAACTAAAGATGAATCAAGCATCGATTAAAAACACAATACATGAAATAAAAAGTGCTCTAGATGGGATCAATAGCAGAATAACTGAGGCAGAAGAACGGATAAGTGAGGTGGAAGATAAAATAGTGGAAATAACTGCTGCAGAGCAAAATAAATAAAAAAGAATGAAAAGAACAGAGGACAGTCTCAGAGACCTCTGGGACAACATTAAACGCACCAACATACGAATTATAGGGCTTCCAGAAGAGGAAGAGAAAAAGAAAGGGACTGAGAAAATATTTGAAGAGATTATAGTGGAAAACTTCCCTAATATGGGAAAGGAAATAGTTAATCAAGTCCAGGAGGCACAGAGAGTCCCATACAGAATAAATCCAAGGAGAAATACGCCAAGACACATATTAATCAAACTGTCAAAAATTAAACACCAAGAAATCATATTAAAAGCAGCAAGGCAAAAACAACAAATAACACACAAGGGAATCCCCATCAGAATAACAGCTGATCTCTCAGCAGAAACTCTACAAGCCAGAAGGGAGTGGCAGGACATAATTAAAGTGATGAAAGAGAAAAACCTGCAACCAAGATTACTCTACCCAGCAAGGATCTCATTCAGATTTGATGGAGAAATTAAAACGTTTACAGACAAGCAAAAGCTGAGAGAGTTCAGCACCACCAAACCAGCTTTACAACAAATGCTAAAGGAACTTCTCTAGGCAAGAAACACAACAGAAGGAAAAGACCTACAATAACGAACCCAAAACAATTAAGAAAATGGGAATAGGAACATACATAACAATAATTACCTTAAATGTAAATGGACTAAATGCTCCCACCAAAAGACACAGAGTGGCTGAATGGATACAAAAACAAGACCCATCTATATGCTGTCTACAAGAGACCCACTTCAGACCTAGAGACACATACAGACTGAAAGTAAGGGGATGGAAAAAGATATCCCATGCAAATGGAAACCAAAAGAAAGCTGGAGTAGCAATTCTCATATCAGACAAAATAGACTTTAAAATAAAGACTACTAGAAGAGACAGAGAAGGACACTACATAATGATCAAGGGATCGATCCAAGAAGAAGATATAACAAATGTAAATATTTATGCACCCAACATAGGAGCACCTCAATACATAAGGCAAATACTAACAGCCATAAAAGGAGAAATCGACAGTAACACAATCATAGTAGGGGACTTTAACACCCCACTTTCACCAATGGACAGATCATCCAAAATGAAAATAAATAAGGAAACACAAGCTTTAAATGATACATTAAACAAGATGGACTTAATTGATATTTATAGGACATCCCATCCAAAAACAACAGAATACACATTTTTCTCAAGTGCTCATGGAACATTCTCCAGGATAGATCATATCTTGGGTCACAAATCAAGCCTTGGTAAATGTAAGAAAATTGAAATTGTATCAAGTATCTTTTCTGACCACAATGCTATGAGACTAGATATCAATTACAGGAAAAGAGCTGTAAAAAATACAAACACATGGAGGCTAAACAATACACTACTTAATAACAAAGTGATCACTGAAGAAATCAAAGGGGAAATTAAAAAAATACCTAGAAACAAATGCCAATGGAGACACGACGACCCAAAACCTATGGGACGCAGCAAAAGCAGTTCTAAGGGGAAAGTTTATAGCAATACAATCCCACCTTAAGAAACAGGAAACATCTCGAATAAACAACCTAATCTTGCACCTAAAGCAATTAGAGAAAGAAGAACTAAAACATCTCAAAGTTAGAAGAAGGAAAGAAATCATAAAAATCAGATCAGAAATAAAAAGAAATGAAGGAAACAATAGCAAAGATCAATAAAACTAAAAGCTGGTTCTTTGAGAAGATAAACAAAATTGATAAACCATTAGCCAGACTCATCAAGAAAAAAAAGGGGAAGACACAAATCAATAGAATTAGAAATGAAAAAGGAGAAGTAACAACTGACACTGCAGAAATACAAAAGATCATGAGAGATTACTACAAGCAACTCTATGCCAATAAAATGGACAACCTGGAAGAAATGGACAAATTCTTAGAAATGCACAGCCTGCCAAGACTGAATCAGGAAGAAATAGAAAATATGAACAGACCAATCACAAGCACTGAAATTGAAACTGTGATAAAATATCTTCCAACAAACAAAAGCCCAGGACCAGATGGCTTCACAGGAGAATTCTATCAAGCATTTAGTGAAGAGTTAACACCTATCCTTCTGAAACTCTTCCAAAATATAGCAGAGGGAGGAACACTCCCAAACTCATTCTACGAGGCCACCATCACCTTGATACCAAAACCAGACAAGGATGTCACAAAGAAAGAAAACTACAGGCCAGTATCACTGATGAACATAGATGCAAAAATCCTCAACAAAATACTAGCAAACAGAATCCAACAGCACATTAAAAGGATCATACACCATGATCAAGTGGGGTTTATTCCAGGAATGCAAGGATTCTTCAATATACGCAAATCAATCAACGTGATACACCATATTAACAAGTTGAAGGAGAAAAACCATATGATCATCTCAATCGATGCAGAGAAAGCTTTCGACAAAATTCAACACCCATTTATGATAAAAACCCTGCAGAAAGTAGGCATAGAGGGAACTTTCCTCAACATAATAAAGACCATATATGACAAACCCACAGCCAACATCGTCCTCAATGGTGAAAAACTGAAACCATTTCCACTAAGATCAGGAACAAGACAAGGTTGCCCACTCTCACCACTCTTATTCAACATAGTTTTGGAAGTTTTAGCCACAGCAATCAGAGGAGAAAAGGAAATAAAAGGAATCCAAATTGGAAAAGAAGAAGTAAAGCTGTCACTGTTTGCAGATGACATGATACTATACATAGAGAATCCTAAAGATGCTACCAGAAAACTACTAGAGTTAATCAATGAATTTGGTCAAGTTGCAGGATACAAAATTAATGCACAGAAATCTCTGGCATTCCTATATACTAATGATGAAAAATCTGAAAGTGAAATCAAAGAAACACTCCCATTTACCATTGCAACAAAAAGAATAGAATATCTAGGAATAAATCTACCTAAGGAGACCAAAGACCTGTATACAGAAAATTATAAGACACTGATGAAAGAAATTAAAGATGATACAAATAGATGGAGAGATGTACCATGTTCTTGGATTGGAAGAATCAACATTGTGAAAATGACTCTACTACCCAAAGCAATCTACAGATTCAATGCAATCCCTATCAAACTACCACTGGCATTTTTCACAGAACTAGAACAAAAAATTTCACAATTTGTATGGAAACACAAAAGACCCCGAATAGCCAAAGCAATCTTGAGAACGAAAAATGGAGCTGGAGGAATCAGGCTCCCTGACTTCAGACTCTACTACAAAGCTACAGTAATCAAGACAGTATGGTACTGGCACAAAAACAGAAAGATAGATCAATGGAACAGGATAGAAAGCCCAGAGTTAAACCCACGGACATATGGTCACCTTATCTTTGATAAAGGAGGCAGGAATGTACAGTGGAGAAAGGACAGTCTCTTCAATAAGTGATGCTGGGAAAACTGGATAGGGACATGTAAAAGTATGAGATTAGATCACTCCCTAACACCATACACAATAATAAGCTCAAAATGGATTAAAGACCTAAATGTAAGGCCAGACACTATCAAACTCTTAGAGGAAAACATAGGCAGAACACTCTATGACATAAATCACAGCAAGATCCTTTTTGACCCACCTCCTAGAGAAATGGAAATAAAGACAAAAATAAACACATGGGACCTAATGAAACTTCAAAGCTTTTGCACAGCAAAGGAAACCATAAACAAGACCAAAAGACAACCCTCAGAATGGGAGAAAATATTTGCAAATGAAGCAACTGACAAAGGATTAATCTCCAAAATTTATAAGCAGCTCATGCAGCTCAATAACAAAAAAAACAAACAACACAATCCAAAAATGGGCAGAAGACCTAAATAGACATTTCTCCACAGAAGATATACAGACTGCCAACAAACACATGAAAGGATGCTCAACATCTTTACTCATTAGAGAAATGCAAATCAAAACTACAATGAGATATCATCTCACACCAGTCAGAATGGCCATCATCAAAAAATCTAGAAACAATAAATGCTGGAGAGGGTGTGGAAAAAGGGGAACACTCTTGCACTGCTGGTGGGAATGTGAATTAGTACAGCCGCTATGGAGAACGGTATGGAGGTTCCTTAAAAAACTACAAATAGAACTACCATATGACCCAGCAATCCCACTACTAGGCATATACCCTGAGAAAACCATAATTCAAAAAGAGACATGTACCAAAATGTTCATAGCAGCCCTATTTACAATAGCCCGGAGATGGAAACAACCTAGGTGTCCATCATCGGATGAATGGATAAAGAAGATGTGGCACATATATACAATGGAATATTACTCAGCCATAAAAAGAAATGAAATTGAGCTATTTGTAATGAGGTGGATAGACCTAGAGTCTGTCATACAGAGTGAAGTAGGTCAGAAAGAGAAGGACAAATACTGTATGCTAACACATGTATATGGAATTTAAGAAAAAAAAATGTCATGAAGAACATAGGGGTAAGACAGAAATAGAGACACAGTCCTACTAGAGAATGGACTTGAGGATATGGGGAGGGGGAAGGGTAAGCTGTGACAAAGTGAAAGAGTGGCATGGACATATATACACTACCAAACGTAGGTTAGATAGCTGGTGGGAAGCAGCCGCATAGCACAGGGAGATCAGCTTGGTGCTTTGTGACCACCTGGAGGGGTGGGATGGGGAGGGTGGGAGGGAGACGCAAAAGGGAGGGGATATGGAAACATATGTATATGTATAACTGATTAAATTTGTTATAAGGCAAAAAAAAAAGAAGATGTGGTGTATGTATAAAATGGAATACTACTCAGCCATAAAAAGTATTATGTGTAGGACAGATTCTAAGTCCATCCACCTCAGTACAACTAACTCAGTTTTGCTCCTTTTTATGGCTGAGTAATACTCCATTGTATATATGTGCCAGATCTTCTTTAAACATTCATCTGTCGATGGACACTTAGGTTGCTTCCATGTCCTGACTATTGTAAAAAGAGCTGCAATGAACATTTTTCTACATAACTCTTTTTGAATTATGGTTTTCACAAGGCAAATGCCCAGTAGTTGGATTGTTGTGTCATATGGTACTTCTATTGTTAGTTATTTAAAGGAACCTCCGTACTGTTCTCCCTAGTGCCCATATCAATTTACATTCCCACCCACAGTGCAAGTGTGTTCCCTTTTCTCCAATAAAGGCCTCTCCAGCATTTATTGTTTTGTAGATTTTTTTGATGATTGCCACTCTGACTGCTGTGAGGTGATACCTCACGGTAGTTTTGATTTGCATTTCTCTAATGATTAGTAATGTTCAACATCCTTTCATGTGTTTCTTGGTAATCTGTATATCTTCTTTGGATAAATGTCTATTTAGGTGTTCTGCCCGTTTTTGGATTGGATTTTTTGTTTTTGTGATATTGAGCTACATGAGGTGCTTGTAAAGTTTGGAGATTAATCCTTTGTCAATTGCTTCATTTGAAAATACTTTCTCCCATTCTGAGGGTTGTTTTTGCATCTTGTTTATGTTTTCCTGTACTGTGTAAAAGCTTTTAAGTTTCATTAGGTCCCATTTGTTGATTTCTGTTTTTATTTCCATTTCTCTAGGAGGTGGGTCCAAAAGGATCTTGCTGTGATTTATGTCATAGAGTGTTCTGCCTATGATTTCCTCAAAGTGTTTTATAGTGTCTGGTCTTATATTTAGATCTCTAAACAATTTAGAGTCTATTTTTGTGTATGGTGTTATGGAGTGTTCTAATTTCATTCTTTTATGTGTAGGGGTCCAGTTTTCCCAGCACCAATTACTGAAGAGACTGTCTTTTCTCCATTGTATTTCCTTAGCTCCTTTGTCATAGATGAGATAGCCATAGGTATGTAGGTTTATCTCTGGGCTTTCTGTCCTGTTCCATTGATCTGTGTTTATGCCAATCTACATACACTTGATTCCATTATGGAGACATATAAATACATAGGTTTCAAAGTTATTACCAGTCAGATATATTCCTCTTCAGTGAATAGGGTGTTTTGTGTCCAGTTCATTGAGAAAGGAGTAGGTCTTGTCTATTACATATTTGGTATATGGAATGGGATCTGTGCTAATTTCAAACTCTGCTTTTACACATCACCCCACATCACCTTTCCCCTTAAGGAGGAAGAAGTGTGTTTTCTAAATGTGTAACTCTGTGCACATTTGAAATTCAGTTCATGTGTAGCCATGTTTACATTCCCTCTATAAGTGATATATTACAATAATTTTTTTTCTTTGTGGCTCATTTCACTTAGCATCATCATACCTAAAGCCACTCATTATGCTGCTATTGGCCTTATGACATTGATTTTATGTCTGAGTGACATTCCATTGTATATAAGTACCACAACATCTATATCCATTTTTTTCCCTTTCCTGGGATATTTAAAGTGTACCAAAGTCGAGGTTCTTGTAAACAGAGCAGCCCTAAAGTTTGGGCTGGCTGTGTGTTGTGGATTTTTAGTTTTCCCAAAATACACGTGCATGAGTGGAAGTGTGCTATGCTCTGTAGCTCTGTTTAAGAAAACAACATACAGTTCTCCAGAGAGGCTGTTGGCAATTTACATCCTGTCCATCGGCATAACCAGACTCCCTTTTCTCCATGGCCTGTCCTGCATTTGTGGTTTTTACACTATTTTTGGATGGCCCTTTTGCCTGGAGGTAAGGGACACTACTATGTAGTGTGGATTTGCAATGCCTGATGGCTTGCTTGCCCAAAAAGGGCCTATGCATTTTTTCCCGAATATATTCAAGAAAATACACATGCTCCCTTTTCGGCCAAGGGCAAAATTGTCGAAGTTCTGTCACTTTTCATGTGCTTTAAAGACAACTCCAATCTACCTCTTGAAATCTGTTTCCTTCAATTCTGCCTTGCATTCAAATCCTCTTCACTGCCTTACCTCAATATATTTCTGGATGATAGTTGTCCTTTATAACTCTGCAAGTTTGTGAATTGCTGTGCCCCTGATTTCTATTTTTCAACTGGCCTCTTTGTGAGCTGGCTGCAATACCGCAGGATGGCTTTAGGCCCTAGTCTGGTTCTGGGGTGTCAGGCTGAGCCTTTGGTTAATTCTTCTTGCTGATGGGAACCTAGAGTGACATGTGCCCATCCAAACACCTACAGCTAATCTCACATTTGTTTCCCCTCTTCCTGTTCATCCTCTGCACAATTTGCAAACTGTGCATAACAGGAGGGTAAAGGCGCTGACACTACAAGTGGGGGGATTTTTAGTAATGCAGATGGAATGGCGAAGCCGAGCATGACAAAAGGAAAAATGAGGTACCTTTTAGAAAACTTTCCCAATTACACAGTGTACCATCCACTGGGTTTCCCATGCATGCTTTAACTGTAGGAAGATTCCCTTAAACTTGGAGAGTTGGGACCACTAGAATGGGTAGTACACAGTATTGCTCTAAGTGGTGTTCTTTTGCTCACACAACCTCAACAATCTTGTCAGCCCCAAGTGTCCAGTTTTATGTCTCATCCAGCTGTGGGTGTAAAGGTGGACAATCCAGGTTGCATCACAGGCCCTGAACGTAATTCTTAAGGCTTTCCCTCTGTTTCGCTGTTTTTGCATTTTGCTTTTGAAATTTATTTTTATAAGGGTATTTAGCTGAATTTCAGTGCTGTGTTCATGCCGTTATACACACACATGACTCCTTTATGGAGACATGATAATACATATGTTTTAAAATTCTTGGAGTCAGATATATTCCTCTGCAATGAATAGGGGGTGCTGAGTCGAGTTCATGGTGCGGGGAGTAGGTGATGTCTATTACATACTTGGTTTATGTAACGGTATCTGTGCTAATTTAAAACTGTGGTTTTATGCATCAACTCACATCGCCTTTCCCGTTAAGAAGGCAGAATATTGTTTTCTAAGTGTGTGACTCTGTTGTGTTTGTAATTCAGTTCATTCGTAGCCAAGTGTACATTCCCAAAATAGTGATATCTTATGATAAGATTTGGTAGTCTGTTATCTTTCCTAACTCAGTTTTTATGTAGCCATGTTTACAGGATCTTCATAAGTGATATCTTATGATACGTTTCTTTTTCTGTGTGACTTATTTCACTTAGAATCATCGTACCTGAATCCACTCATTTTGCTGCTACTGGCCTTATGACATTGATTTCATGGCTGAGGGGTATTCCATCGTATGTAAGTAACACAATGTTTTGAACCATTTTAATCTTTCCTGGGATATTTAAGTTGTACGCAAGTTGAGGTTCTTGTAAGCAGTGCAGCCCTAAATTTTGGGGTGGCTCTGTCTTATTGATTTTCAGTTTTCCGAAGGTATATTCCCTAGACTGGAAGTGCCCTTGGCTCTGTAGCTCGGTTGTTTACTTGTTTATGGAACACAATGCACTCCTCCAGTGAGGCAGTTGGCAATTTATATCCCGCCCATCAGCATAACAAGGCTCCCTGTTCTCCAGGGCCTGTCTTGCCTTTCTGCTTTTTATCCATTTTGTGGATGTGCCTTTTGACTGGTGAGAAGTGATACTTCTTTGGAGTGCAGATTTGCATTGCCCGCTTGCTTGCTTGGCCAAAAAGGGCGTATGGGTTTTCTCTTGAATATATTCATGAAAAAACGCATACGCCCTTTTTGGCCAAGTGCATCATTGTCGAAGTAGTGCCCCTCTTCCTGTGCTTTAAAGGCGATTCCAACGTACCTATTCAAATCTGTTTCGTGCTATTCTGCCTCACTTTCAAGTCTGCCTCGTTGCCTTCCCTCAACAGATTTTTCGATGATAGTTGTCCTTTATTACACTGCCTGTTTGTGAATTGCTGTGCCCCTGAGCTACATTATTTAACTCATTTTTTTATGAGCTGAACGCAAGTACAATATTTTGGTTCAGGAACTATACTGGTTCCAGGTGGGTGGCAGAGACTTTGCTTAATTCTTCTTCCTCCTAGGAAATAAGAGTGACATGTGCCCGTCCAAATGCCTAACAGCTACTCTCTCATTGGTTCTCCCTCTTCCCTTTCATCCTCTGCCAATTTGGCAACCTGTGTGAACCACGAGGTTAAAAGGGCTGTCTCTCCAAGTATGGAGATTGATAGTAAAGCAGTTGGAAAGTCAAACCGGAGCACCAGGAGTGGGACTATTCATTGAGTTTTAGAGACCTTTCGTATTCACAGTGTGTCCATTCTCTAGGTTTCCCGTACATGTTATAGCTGTAGTAATATTCCCTTCAACCTGGAGACATGGGACCCATGGAATGGGTGCCATGCATTATTGCTTTAAAGGGTCTGCATTTGCTCACCCAATCTCACCAATCCTCTCAGTCTCATGTGTCCAGCCTTATGCCACATCCATCTGTCATTGTAGATAGGGTCATTCCAGGTTTCATCAGAAACCCTGAAGGAATTGTAAAGAATTTCCTTTTTTTTTTTCAAATTCCTTTTTATAGTGGGTTGGAGCTGATTCTAGCTGTCATGTTTATGCCAGTCTAGACACACTTGATTCCCTTTTGGAGACATATCAATACATTGCTTTTAAGATTCTTACTAGTCAGATATATTCCTCTGCGGGAAATATGGGGTTTTGAGTCCCTTTCCCTGAGGAAGGTGTAGGTCTTGTCTATTCGATAGTTGGTTTTTGGAACAGTACCTGTGCTTATATCAAACTCTGGTTTTATGCATCACCCAACCTCTCCTTCCCCCTTAAGCAGGCATAAGAATGTTTTCTAAATGTGAATCTCTCTTCTCTTTCCTAACTCATTTCATGTGTAGCCATATTTACAAGACCTTCATAAGTGATATCTTATGATAAGTTTCTTTTTCTGTGTGACTTATTTCACTTAGAATCATCGTACCTGAATCCACTCATTTTGCTGCTACTGGTCTTATGATATTTATTTCATGGCTGAGGGATATTCCAGCGTACGTAAGTACAAAAACTTTTTGAACCATTTTTATCTTTCCTGGGATACTTAAGGTGTACCCAAGTTGAGGTTCTTGTAAGCAGTGCATCCCTAAATTTTGGGGTGACACTGTCTTATTGATTTTCAGTTTTGCAAGGTATATTCCCTAGACTGGAAGTGCCCTTGGCTATGTAGCACTGTTGATTACTTGTATCAGGGAAGACAATGCACTCCTCAAGAGAGGCAGTTGGCAATTTAAATCCTGCCCATCAGCATAACAAGGCTCCCTGTTCTCCAGGGCCTGTCTTGTCTTTCTGAATTTTACCCATGTGTGGATGTCCCTTTTGAACGATGGGAAGTGACACATTTTTGTAGTGCAGATTTGCATTGCACACTTGCTTGCTTTGCCAAAAAGGGCGTATTTGTTTTCTCCTGAATATATTCAGGAGAAAACGCATATGCCCTTTTAGGCCAAGTGCATCATTTTCAAAGTTTTGCCCCTCTTCATGTGCTTTAAAGGCAATTCCAACGTACCTCTTGAAATATGTTTCCTGCTATTCTGCCTCGCTTTCAAGTCCGTCTCGTTGCCTTTCCTCAACAGATTGTTGGACGATAGTTGTGCTTTATTACTCTGCCTGTTTGTGAATTGCTGTGCCCCTGAGCTCCGTTATTTAACTCGTTTTTTGTGAGCTGAACGCAAGTCCAATATTTTGGTTCTGGAACTATACTGGTTCCCGGTGGGTGGCTGAGACTTTGTTTAGTTTTTCTTCCTCCCGGGAAATAAGAGTGACATGTGCACATCCAAATGCCTAACAGCTACTCTTTCATTGGTTCTCCCTATTCCCTTTCATTCACTGCCAAATTGGCAACGTGTGCGAACCAGGATGTTAAAGGTGCTGTCTCTCCAAGCTGTGAGATTGATAGTAAAGCAGTTGGAAAGCAAACCGGAGCACCAGGAGAGGGACTATTCGTTGAGATTTAGAGATCTTTGATATTCACAGTGTGTCCATTCTCTAGGTTTCCCATACATGTTATAGCTGTAGTAATATTCCCTTCAACCTGGAGACATGGGACCCATGGAATGGGTGCCATGCATTATTGCTTTCAAGGGTCTGCATTTGCTCACCCAATCTTACCAATCCTCTCAGTCCCATGTGTCCAGCCTTATTCCACATACAGCTGTCGTTGTAGATAGGGTCATTCCAGGTTTCATCAGAAACACTGAAGGAATTGTAAAGAATTTGCTTTTATTTGTTTTTCAAATTCCTTTTTATAGTGGGTTGGAGCTGATTCTCGCTGTCATGTTTATGCCACTCTAGACACACGTGATTCCCTTATGGAGACATATCAATACATAGGTTTTAAGATTCTTACTTGTCAGATATATTCCTCTGCGGGAAATATGGGGTTTTCAGTCCCTTTCACTGAGGAAGGTGTAGGTCTTGTGTATTCCATAGTTGGTTTTTGGAACGGTACCTGTGCTTATATCAATCTCTTGTTTTATGCAACACCCCACCTCTCCTTCCCCCTTAAGCAAGCATAAGAGTGTTTTCTAAATGTGAGACTCTGTTCTCTTTCCTAACTCAGTTCATGTGTAGCCATGTTTACAGTATCTTCATAAGTGATATCTTATGATAAGTTTCTTTTTCTGTGTGAATTATTTCACTTAGAATCATCGTACCTGAATCCACTCATTTTGCTGCTACTGGTCTTATGATATTTATTTCATGGCTGAGGGATATTCCAACGTTCGTAAGTACCAAAGATTTTTGAACCATTTTTATCTTTCCTGGGATACTTAAGGTGTACCCAAGTTGAGGTTCTTGTAAGCAGTGCAGCCCTAAATTTTGGTGTGGCTCTGTCTTTTTGATTTTCAGTTTTCCCAATGTATATTCCCTAGACTGGAAGTGCCCTTGGCTCTGTAGCTCTGTTGTTTACTTGTTTTAGGGAATTCAATGCACTCCTCCAGAGACGCAGTTGGCAATTTACATCCCGCCCATCAGCATAACAAGGCTCCCTGTTCTCCAGGGCCTGTCTTGCCTTTCTGAATTTTACCCATTTTGTGGATTTCCCTTTTGACTCGTGGGAAATGATACATCTTTGCAGTGCAGATTTGCATTGCCCGCTTGCTTGCTTGGCAAAAATGGCGTATGCGTTTTCTCCTGAATATATTCAGGACAAAACGCATACGCCCTTTTTGGCCAAGTGCATCATTGTCGAAGTTGTGCCCCTCTTCCTGTGCTTTAAAGGCGATTCCAATGTACCTCTTGAAATCTGTTTCCTGCTATTCTGCCTCACTTTCAAGTCCGCCTCGTTGCCTTCCCTCAACAGATTGTTGGACGATAGTTGTCCTTTATTACTCTGCCTGTTTGTGAATTGCTGTGATCCTGAGCTCCATTTTTAACTCGTTTTTTGTGAGCTGAACGCATGTCCAAAATTTTGGTTCAGTACCTATACTGGTTCCGGGTGGGTGTCTGAGACTTTGGTTAATTCTTCTTCCACCCTGGATATAAGAGTGACATGTGCCCCTCCAAATGCCTAACAGCTACTCTCTCATTCTTTCTCCCTCTTCCCTTTCATCCTTTGCCAAATTGGCAAACTTTGCACACCAGGAGGTTAAAGCGGCTGTCTCTCCAAGTTGGGAGATTGATAGTAAAGCAGTTGGAAAGTCAAACCTGAGCACCAGGAGAGGGAGTATTCGTTGAGTTTTAGAGACCTTTCCTATTCACAGTGTGTCCATTCTCTAGGTTTCCCTTACGTGTTAGAGCTGTAGTAATATTCCCTTAAACCTGGAGAGTTGGGACCCTTGTAATGTGTGCCACGCATTATTGCTTTAAATGGTCTGCATTTGCTCACCCAATTTAACTCATCCTCTCAGTCCCAAGTGTCTCAGCCTTATGCCACATCCATCTGTCATTGTAGATAGGGTCATTCCAGGTTTCATCAAAGACTCTGAAGGGATTGTAAAGAATTTCCCGGTTTTTTTCATTTGTTTTTGAAATTCCTTTTTTTAGTAGGTTTGAGCTGATTCTCACTGCCATGTTTATGCCAGTATAGGCACACTTGATTCCCTTACGGAGACATATCAATACATAGGTTTTAAGATTCTTACTAGTCAGATATATTCCTCTGTGGGGAATATGGTGTGTTGAGTCCCTTTCACTGAGGAAGGTACAGGTATTGTGTGTTCCATAGTAAGTTTTTGGAACGGTACATGTGCTTATATCAAACTCTGGTTTTATGCATCACCCCACCTCTCCTTCCCCCTTAAGCAGGCATAAGAGTGTTTTCTAAATGTGAGACTCTTTTCTCTTTCCTAACTCAGTTCATGTGTAGCCATGTTTACAGGATTTTCATCAGTGATATCTTATGATAAGCTTCTTTGTCTGTGTGACTTATTTCACTTAGAATCATCGTACCTGAATCCACTCATTTTGCTGCTACTGGCCTTATGACATTGATTACATGGCTGAGGGATATTTCTTGTACATAAGTAGCACAATTTCGTGAACCATTTTTGTCTTTCCTAGAAAATTTAAGGTGTAACCAAGTTGAGGTTCTTGAAAGAAGTGCAGCCCTAAATTTGGGGGTGGCTCTGTCTTATTGATTTCCAGTTTTCCAATGGTTTATTCCCTAGACTGGAAGTGCCCTTGGCTCTGTAGCTCTGTTGTTTATTTGTTTTACGGAACACAATGCACTCCTCCAGAGAGGCAGTTGGCAACTTAATCCCGCCAATCAGCATAACAAGGCTCCCTGTTCTCCAGTGCCTGTCTTGCCTTTCTGGTTTATACAGATTTTGCGGATGCCCCTTTTGACCTGTGAGACGTGATACTTCTTTGTAGTGCAGATTTGCATTGCCCTCTTGCTTGCTTGGCCAAAATGGGTGTATGTGTTTTCTCCTGAATATATTCAGGAGAAAACTCATACGCCTTATTTTGCCAAGTGCATCATTGTCGAAGTTGTGCCCCTCTTCCTGTCATTTAAAGGCACTTCCAACGTACCTCTTGAAATCTCTTTCTGGCTATTCTGCCTCGCTTTCAAGTCTGCCTCGTTGCCTTCCCTCAACAGATTTTTGCAAGATAGTCGTCCTTTACTACTCTGCCAATTTGTGAATTGCTGCGCCCCTGAGCTCCATTTTTCAACTCGTTTTTTGTGAGCTGAATGCAAGTCCAAAATTTTGGTTCAGGACCTATACTGGTTCTTGGCGGGTGGCTGGGACTTTGGTTAATTCTTCTTCCTGCTGGGAAATTAGTGTGATATGTGCCCCTCCAAATGCCTAACAGCTACTCTCCTATTGGTTCTTCCACTTCCCTTTCATCCTCTGCCAAATTGGCAACCTGTGCAAACCAGGAGGTTAAACGTGCTGTCTCTCCAATTTGGGAGATTGATAGTAAAGCCATTGGAAAGTCTAACCGGAGCACCAGGAGAGGGACTATTAGTTGAGTTTTAGAAACCTTTCGTGTTCACAGTGGGTCCATTCTCTTGGTTTCCCGTACATGTTATAGCTGTAGTAATATTTCCTTCAACATGGAGAGTTCGGACCCATGGAATGGGTGCCACACATTATTGCTTTAAAGGTTCTGCATTTGCCCACCCAATCTCACCAATCCTCTGATTCCCAAGTGTCCAGCCATATGCAACATCCTGCTGTCATTGTAGATAGAGTCATACCAGGTTTCATCAGAGACCCTGAAGGAATTGTAAAGAACTTCCCTGTTTTTTTGGTTTGATTTTCAAATTCCTTTTTATAGTGGGTTTGAGCTGATTCTCACTGCCATGTTTATGCCAGTCTAGACATACATGATGCCCTTACGGGGATATATCAATACATAGGTTTTAAGATTCTTATTAGTTAGATATATTCCTCTGAGGGGAATATGGGTTGTTGAGTCCCTTTCCCTGAGGAAGATGTAGGTCTTGTCTCTTCCGTATTAGGTTTTTGGAAAGGTACCTGTACTAATTCAAACTCTGGTTTTATGCACCACACCACCTCACAATCCCCCTTAAGTAGGCATAAGAATGTTTTCTAAATATGAGTCTCTCTTCTCTTTCCTAACAAAGTTCATGTGTAGCCATGTTTACAGGATCTTCATAAGTGATATCTTATGATTATTTTCTTTTTCTGTGTGACTTATTTCACTTAGAATCATCGTACCTGAATCCACTCATTTTGCTGCTAATGGCCTTATGACATTGATTACATGGCGGAGGGATATTCCTTGTACATAAGTACCACAATTTCTTGAACCATTTTTGTCTTTCCTGGGATATTTAAGGTGTACCCAAGTTGATGTTCTTGAAAGAAGTGCAACCCTAAATTTAGGGGAGACTCTGTCTTACTGATTTCCAGTTTTCTAAAGGTATATTCCCTAGACTGGAAGTGCCCTTGGCTCTGTAGCTCTGTTGTTTATTTGTTTTATGGAACACAATGCCCTCCTCCAGAGAGACAGTTGGCAACTTATTCCCACCAATCAGCATAACAAGGCACCCTGTTCTCCAGGGCCTGTCTAGCCTTTCTGGTTTTTACATATTTTGCGGATGTCCCTTTTGACTGGAGGGAAGTGATACTTCTTTGTAGTGCAGATTTGCATAGCCCGCTTGCTTGCATGGCCAAAAAGGGCGTATGTGTTTTCGCCTGAATATATTCAGGAGAAAACTTATACGCCCTTTTTGGCCAAGTGCATCATTGTCGAAGTTGTGCCCCTCTTCCTGTGCTTTAAAGGCACTTCGTACGTACCTCTTGAAATCTGTTTCCGGCTATTCTGCCTCGTTTTGAAGTCCACCTCGGTGCCTTTCCTCAACAGATTTTTGCACGATAGTGGTCTTTTACTCCTTTGCCAGTTTGAGAATTGCTGTGTCCCTGAGCTCCATTTTTCAACTCGTCATTTGGGAGCTGACAGCAAGTCCAAAATTTTGGTTCACGACCTATACTTGTTCCAAGGGGGTGGCTGAGACTTTGGTTAATTCTTCTTCCTCTCGGGAAATTAGAGTGACATGTACCTGTCCAAATGCCTAACAGCTACTCTCTCATTGGTTCTTCCTCTTCCCTTTCTTACTCTGCCAAATTGGCAACCTGTGTGAACCAGGAGGATAAAGGGGCTTCTGTCCAAGTAGGGAGATTGATAGTAAAGCAGTTGGAAAATCAAAACAGAGCACCAGGAGAGGGACTAATACTTGACTTATAGAAACCTTTCGTATTCACAGTGTGTCCATTCTCTAAGTTTCCCGTACATGTTATAGCTGTAGTAATACTCCCTTCAACATGGAGAGTTGGACCCATGGAATGGGTGCTACAAATTATTGCTTTAAAGGGTCTGCATTTGCTCATCCAGTCTCACCAATCCTCTCAGTCCCAACTGTCCAGCCTTATGCCACATCCAGCTGTTGTTGTAGATAGGGTCATTCCAGGTTTCATCAGAGACCCTGAAGGTATTGTAAAGAATTTCCCTGTATATTTTTTTGTTTTTGAAATTCCATTATATAGTGGGTTTGAGCTGATTCTCACTGCTATGTTTATACCAGTCTAGACACACATGATTCCCTTATGGGGACATATCAATACATAGATTTTAATATTCTTACTAGTCAGATATATTCCTCTGCGGGAAATATGGGGTTTTGGGTCCCTTTCACTGTGGAAGGTTTAGGCCTTGTCTATACCATCATTGGTTTTTGGAATGGTACCTGTGTTTATATCAAACTCTGGTTTTATGCATCACCCCACCTCTCCTTCCCACTTAATCAGGCATAAGAGTGTTTTCTAAATGTGAGACTCTGTTCTCTTTCCTAACTCAGTTCATGTGTAGCCATGTTTAAGGATCTTCATAAGTGATATCTTATGATAAGTTTCTTTTTCTGTGTGACTTATTTCACTTAGAATCATCGTACCTGAATCCACTCATTTGGCTGCTACTGGCCTTAAGACATTGATTTCATGGCTGAGGGATATTCCATCGTACTTAAGTTACACAATTTCTTAAACCCTTTTTTTATTTCCTGGGATATTTAAGGTGGTCCCAAGTTGAGGATCTTTTAAGCAGTGCAAACCTAAATTTTGGGGTGTCTCTGGCTTATTGATTTTCAATTTTCCCAAGGTATATTCCTTAGCCTGGAAGTGCCCTTGGGTCTGTAGCTCTGTTGTTTATTTTTTTAGGGAACACAATGCACTCCTCCAGAGAGGCAGTTGGCAACTTACGTCCCCACCATCATCATAACAAGGCTCCCTGTTTTCCAGGGCCTGTCTTGCGTTTCTGGTTTTTACACATTTTGCGGATGTCCCTTTTGACCGGAGGGAAGTGATACTTCTTTGTAGTGTAGATTCGCTTTGCCCGTTTGCTTGCCTGGCCAAAAAGGTTCTATGTGTTTTCTCCTGGATATATTCAGGAGAAAACTCATACGCCCTTTTTGGCCAAGTGCATCATTGTCGAAGTTTTGCCCCTCTTCCTGTGCTTTAACGGCACTTCCAACATACCTCTTGAAATCTGTTTCCGCCTATTCTGCCTCGCTTTCAAGTCCGCCTCGTTGCCTTCCCTCAACAGATTTTTGCACGATAGCGGTCCATTACTCCTCTGCCAGTTTGTGAATTATTCTGCCCCTGAGCTCCATTTTTCAACTCGTTTTTTGTGTGCTGAATGCAAGTCCAAAATTTTGGTTCAGGACCTATACTGGTTCCCGGCGGCTGGCTGAGACGTCGGTTAATTCTTTTTCCTCCCAGGAAATAAGAGTGACATATGCCCGTCCAAATGCCTAACAGCTACTCTCTCATTGGTTCTCCCTATTCCCTTTCATGCTCTGCCAAATTGGCAACCTGTGCGAACCAGGAGGTTAAAGAGGCTGTCTCTGCAAGTTGGGCGATTGATAGTAAAGCAGTTGGAATTCAAACCGGAGCACCAGGAGAGGGACTATTCGTTGAGTTTTAGAGACCTTTCGTATTCACAGTGTGTCCATTCTCTAGGTTTCCCGTACATGTTATAGCTGTAGTAATATTCCCTTCAACCTGCAGACTTGGGACACATGGAATGGGTGCCATGCATTATTGCTTTAAAGGGTCTGCAATTGCTCACACAATCTCACCAATCCTCTCAGTCCCAAGTGTCCAGCATTATGCCACATCCTGCTGTCATTGTAGGTAGAGTCATACCAGGTTTCATCAGAGACCCTGAAGGACTTGTATAGAATTTCCCGGTGTTTTTGGTTTGATTTTGAAATTCCTTTTTATATTGGGTTTGAGCTGACTCTCACAGCCATGTTTATGCCAGTTTAGATATACGTGATTCCCTTACGGAGATATATCAATACATAGGTTTTAAGGTTCTTAATAGTATGATAAAATCCTCTGCGGGGAATATGGGTTGTTGAGTCCCTTTCCCTGAGGAAGGTGTAGGTCTTGTCTATTCCGTATTAGGTTTTTGGAAATGTACATTCTCTTGGTTTCCGGTACATGTTATAGCTGTTGCAATATTCCCTTCAACCTGGAGAGTTGGAACCCATGGAATGGGTGCCATGCATTATTGCTTTAAAGGGTCTGCATTTGCTCACCCAATCTCACCAATCCTCTCAGTCCCAGGTGTCCAGCCTTATGCCAGTTCCAGCTGTTGCTGTAGATAGGGTCATTCCAGGTTTCATCATAGACCTTGAAGGAATTGTAAGGAATTTCCCTTTTTTTTGTTTTTTTTTGAAAGTCCTTTTTATAGTGGGTTTGAGCTGATTCTCACTGCCATGTTTATGCCAGTCTAGACACACTTGATTCCCTTACGGAGACATATCAATACATAGGTTTTAAAATTCATACTAGTAAGATATATTCCTCTGCAGGGAATATGGGCTTTTGAGTCCCTTTAACTGAGGAAGGTGTAGGTCTTGTCTATTCCATATTTAATTTTTGGAACGGTACCTATACTAATATCACACTCTGGTTTTATGCATCACCCCACCTCTCCTTCCACCTTAAGCAGGCATAAGCGTGTTTTCTAAATGTGAGACTCTGTTCTCTTTTTTAACTCAGTTGATGTGTAGCCATATTTACAGGATCTTCATAAGTGATATCTTATGATAAGTTTCTTTTTCTGTGTGACTTATTTCACTTAGAATCATCATACCTGAATCCACTCATTTTGCTGCTACTTGTCTTATGACATTGATTTCATGGCTGAGGGACATTCCATCTTACGTAAGTACCACAATTTCTTGAACCATTTTTGTCTTTCCTTGGGTATTTAAGGTGTAGGAAAGTTGAGGTTTTTGTAAGCAGTGCAGCCCTAAATTTTGGGGTGGCTCTGTCTTATTGATTTTCAGTTTTCCCAAGGTATATTCCCTAGACTTGAAGTGCCCTTGGCTCTGTAGCTCTGTTGTGTACTTGTTTTAGGGAACACGATTCACTCCTCCAGAGAGGCAGTTGGCAGTTTACATCCCGCCCATCAGCATAACAAGGCTCCCTGTTCTCCAGGGCCTGTCTTGCCTGTCTTGTTTTTACCCATTTTTTGGGTGTCCCTTTTGACCGGTGGGAAGTGATACTTCTTTGTAGTGCCGATTTGCATTACCCGTTTGCTTGCTTGTCCAAAAATGGCATATGCGTTTTCTCCTGAATATATTCACGTGAAAACCCATATGCCCTTTATGGCCATTTCCATAATTTTCAAAATTGTAATGCTTTTCCTGTGTTTAAAGGCGATTCCAATGTACCTCTTGAAATCTGTTTCATGCCATTCTGCCTCATTTTCCCTTCCGCCTCGTGGCTTTCCCTCAACAGATTTTTCGAAGAGAGTAGTCCTTTATAAATCTGCAGGTTAGTGAATTGCTGTGTCCCTGAGCTCCATTTTTCAACTCGCGTTTTTGTGAGATGACTGCAAATCAACCGTTTTGCTTCTGGACTTATACTGGTTCTGGGGGGCAGGCTGATACTTTGGTTAATTCCTCTTTGTGACGGGAATTTAGAGAGACATGTGGCCGTCCAAATGCCTACAGCTACTCTCTCATTGGTTCTCTGTCTTCCCTTATATCCTCTGCACAATTTGCCAACTGTGCGAACCAGGAGGTTATAGGGGCTGACTTTCCAATTTGGGTGATTGATAGTAAAGCAGTTGGAATGTCAAACTGGATCACAAGGAGAGAAAAAAGTAATAGAGTTTTAGAAACCTTTCACCATCAGCTGGTTTCCATTCTCTAGGTTCCCATACACGTTATAACTGTAGTGATATTCCCTTCTACCTGGAGAGTTGGGAACCATGGAATGGGTGGCAGGCATTATTGCTTTAAAGGGTCTGCATTTTTTCAACCAATCTCACCAATCCTCTCAGTCCCAAGTGACCAGCCTTATGCCACATCCAGCTGTCATTGTAGATAGGGTCATTCCAGGTTTCATCAGAACCCCTGAATGTATTGTGTAAGAATTTTACTGTTTTTATGTTTTGTTTTGAAATTCATTTTTATAGTGGGTTTGAGCTGATTCTCACTGCCATGTTTATATCGTTCTAGACACACTTGGTTCCCTTACAGAGACATATCAATACATAGGTTTTAAAATTCTTACTAGTCAGATATATTTCTCTGCGGGGAATAGGGATGTTGAGTTCCGTTCACTGAGGAAGGAGTAGGGCTTGTTTCTTTTGTTTTTGGATTATGGAATGGTACCTGTGCTAATATCAATCTTATGTTTTGTGCATCTCCCCACCTCTCTTTCCCCTTAAGCAAGCGTTAGATTGTTTTCTAAATGTGAGACTCTGTTCTCTTCCCTAAATCAGTTCATATGTAGCCATGTTTACATTCCCTTCATAAGTGATATCTTATGTCAGAATGCACCATGGCCGTTCTCATAATAATGCTCCATGTCCCATGTCATAACAATGCACCATGCCCTTGTTATCACAATGCTCCATGTCCCTTGTCATCACAATTCTCCACGTCCTTGTAATCACAAGGCTACATGACACTTCTCATCAAAATGTTACATGCTCTTGTCATCACAATTCTCCATCCACTTGACATTGCAATGCTCCATGCACTTGTCATCACAATGCTCCATGCACATGTCATCACAAAGCTCCATGCCCTTGTCAGCACAATGCTCCATGACCCGTGTCATCACAATACTCCGTGACACCCGTCATCACAATGCTTCATTCCCCTTGTCATTTCAGTAATCCATGATGCTCGACATCACAATTACCCAAGGTCTTCTAATCACAATGCTCATTGGCCAATATCATCACAATGCTCCATGACCACTGTCATCACAACACTCCCTGACACCTGACAACACAATGATTCGGGACTCTTGTCATCATAATGTTCCATTCCCTAGTCATCACAATGCTCTATGACACCTGTCATCAAAATACTCCATGAACATTTTCAGCCCAATGTTCCATGACCCTTGTCATCACAATGATCCATTTCCTTGTCATCAGTATGCTCCATGACCACTGTTTTCACAATGCTCCGTGACGCTTATCATCACAGTGCTCCATGACCCCTGTCATCACAATGCTCCATGCCTTTGTCAGCAAAATGCTACATGGCCTTGTCATTACAATGCTCTATGCGCTTGTCATCAAAATACTACATTACCATTGTCATCACATTCCTCCATGAACATTGGGATCACATTGCTTCATGCCCTTGTCATCACAATGCTCCATGCTCCTTCAAAGCAAAATGATTCATGACCTCTGTCATCACAATGCTCCAATCCCTTGTGATCACAATGTTCCATAACACTTGTCATCAAAATGCTCCATGACACCTGACATCACAATGTTCCATAACCCCTGTCATCAAAATGCTCCATGACCCTTTTCGTCCCAAAGCTCCAAGACCACTGACATCACAATGTTCTATAACCCCTGCCATCAAAATATTCCATTACACTTTTCATCAAATTGCTGCATGACCCGGTCATCAAAATGCTCCCTGTCCTTCTCATCACAATGCATCATGCCCTTGTCATCAAAATGCTCCATGACTTGTCATCACAAAGCTCCATGACCCTTGGCATCACAATGCTCCATGTCATTGTCATCACAATGCTCCATGAAACCTCTCATCACATTACTCAATGCCCTTGTCATCAGAAGGCTCCATGACACTTGTCATCATAATGCTCGATGCCCTTCTCATCACAATGCTCCATGCACTTGTCATTACAATCCTGCATGACCCAAGTATCATAGTGTTCTGTGCCCTTATCCTGACAATGCTTCATGCCAACTCTCATCACAATAATCCATGAAACATTTCAGACCAATGTTCCATGCCCTTCTCATCAAAATGCTCCATTACACCTGTCATAGCAATGCACCATGACCCCTGCCATCACAATGTTCCACGGCCTAGTCATCACAAGGTTCCATGACACTTGTCATCACAATGCTCAGTACCACAGAAATCACAATGCTCCATGCCCTTGTCATCACAATGCTCCATGACGCATGTCATCAGAATGTTCCATCGCCTTCTCATCACCATGCTACATGCCCTTGTCATCACAATGCTCCAAGACCCTTGTAATCACAATGTTCCATGCCCCTTTTCATCTCAATGCTCCATGAACCCTGTCATCACAGTGCACCATGCCCATCATCATAATGCTTCAGGCTATTGTCATCACAATGGAATCAATATTCTCCATGACCTCTGTCATCAAAATGCTCCAAACCCTTGTGATCACAATGTTCCATAACACTTATCATCACAACACCCCATGACGATCATCATCACAATTATCCATGGTCTCCTCATAACAATGCTCCATGATCTTTGTCATCACAATGCTCAATACACTTGTCATCACAATGCTCACTGACACTTGTCGTCAGTATGCTCCTTGAACCCTGTTATGACAAGGCTCCATGCTTTTTTCATCACAATGATCCATGCCCTTTTCATCACAATGCTCCAAGATCCCTGTAATAACAATGCTCCTTGCACTTGTCATCACAAAACTCCATGATGCATGTCATCAGAATGCTCCATGGCCTTCTCATCACAATGCTCCATGCCCTAGTCATCACAATGCTCCAAGACCCCTGTAATCACAATGCTCCATGCCCCTTTTCAGCAGAATGCTCCATAACACTTGTCATCACAAGTCTCCATGCTCTTCTCATCACAATGCTCCAGGACCTTGTCATCACCATGCTCCATTCCGTTGTCATCACAATGTTCCATGACTGCAGTCATCACAATAATCCATGAACATTTTCAGCCCAGTGCTCCACGACCTACTCATCATGGCCAATATCATCACAATTCTCCTTGACCGCTGTCATCACAACACTCCATGGCAACTGACAACACAATGATCCGGGACTCTTGTCATCATATTGCTCCATTCCCTAGTCATCACAGTGCTCCATGACACATGTCATCACAACACTCCATGAACATTGTCAGCCCAGTGCTCCATGACAATTGTCATCACAATGATCCATGCCCTTGTCATCCCAATGCTCCATGACCCCTGTATTCTCAATGCTCCGTGACGCTTGTCATCAAAGTGCTCCATGACACCTGTCATCACAATGCTCCATGCCTTTGTCAGAAAAATGCTACATGACCCAGTCATTACAATGCTCTATGCGCTTGTCATCACAATACTCCATTTCAATTGTCAACACAATCCTCCATGAACCTTGGAATCACATTGCTTCAAGCCCTTTTCATCACAATGCTCCATGCTCCTAGAAATCAAAATTATCCATGACCTCTGTCATCACAATGCTCAAAACACTTGTGATCACAGTGTTCCATAACACGTGTCATCACAACGCTCCATGATGCCTGTCATCACAATACTCCATGCCCTTTTCATCACAATGCTCCATGACCTTTCTCATCCCATTTCTCAATACACTTGTCATCACAATGCTCCCTGACACTTGTCATCAGAATGCTCCTTGAAACCTGTCACAAAAAGGCTCCATGCGTTTTTCATCACAATGCCCCATGCCGTTTTCATCACAATGCTCCATGCCATTGTCATCAAAATACTCCACAAGCTTGTCCTCAGAATGCTCCATGACCCTTGTCATCACAATTCTCCATGCACTTGTCAGCACAATGCTCCCTGACCCTTGTCATCACAATGCTCCAAGCCATTGTCATCACAATGCTCCATAACCTTTGTCATCAGAATCCTTCATGACACTTGGCATCACAATGCTCCATGCCATTGTCATCACAATGGGCCATAACATATGTCATCACAATGCTCCCTAACACCTGTCTTCACAATACTGCATGACCTGGTCATCTCAATGCTCCATGCCCTTGTCATCACAATGCGCCATTCCAACTGTCATTGCAATAATCCATGAAACTTATTAGACCAATGTTGCATGCCATTGTCATCACAATGCTCCATGCCCTTGTTATCACAATGCTCCATGACCCCTGTCATCACAATGCTCCGTGATTCCAGTCATCACAATGCTTCATAACCTTTGTCATCACAATGGTCCATGCCCTCGTCATCAACAGTCTCTGTGACCTTTTTAACCACAATGCTCCATGAAATTTTCATCACAATGCTCTTTGACTCTTGTCATCACAATGCTCCTTGTGCTTGTCAGCACAATGCTCCATGACACATGTCATCACAGTGCACCATGCACTTGTCATCACAGTGCTCCACAATCTTGCCATCACAATGCTCCTTAAAATTTGTCATCACAATGCTCCATGCACTTCTCATCACAATGCACAACGCCCTTGTCATCAAAATGCTCCATGACATTTGTCATCACAAAGATCCTTGACCCTTGGCATCACCATGCTCCATGTCATTGTCATCACAATGCTCCATGATCACTCTCATCACATTGCTCCATGCACTTCTCATCACAAAGCTCCATGACACATGTCCTCAGAATGCTCCATGGCCTTCTCATCACAATGTTCCATGCCCTTGCTGTCACAATGCTCCATTACCCCAGTCATAAAAATTCTCCATGACCCCTCCCATCACGATGTTCCATGGACTTGTCATCACAAGGCTCCATGACCCTTCTCATCACAATGCTCCAAGACCCCTGTAATCACAATGCTCCATGACCCTTTCCATCTCAATGATCCATGAACCCTGTCATTACAATGCACCATGCCCATCATCATAATGCTTCATGCTATTGTCATCACAATGAAATCAAACTGCTCCATGACCTCTGTCATAACAATGCTCCAAACCCTTGTGATCACAATCTTCCATAACACTTGTCATCACAGTGCCCCATGACGCTCGTCATCACAATTATCCATGGTCTTCTCATCACAATGCTCCATGACCTTTGTCATCACAATGCTCAATACATTTGTCATCAAAATGCTCCCTGACACTTGTTGTCTGTATGCTCCTTGAACCATCTCATGACAAGGCTCCATGCCTTTTTCATCACAATGATCCATGCCCTTTTCATCACAATGCTCCAAGACCCCTTTAAACACAATGCTGCATGGCCTTGTCATCACAAAGCTCAATGAAACATGTCTTCAGAATGCTCCTTGGCCTTCTCCTCACAATGCTCCATGCCCATGTCATCACAATGTTCCAAGACCCCTGTAATCACAGTGGTCCATGAACTTTTTCATCAGTATGCTCCATGAGATTTGTTATCACAAGTCTCTATAGATTTCTCATCACAATGCTCCAGGACCCTGTCATCACAATGCTTCACGACCTTGTTCTGAAAATTCTCAATGGGCCTTGTTCTCATAATGCTCCAGGCCCTAGTCATCACAATGCTCCATTATATTTGTCATCACAATCCTCCATTACATTTGGCATCACAATGCTCCCTGCCATTGTCATTGCAATGGACCATGACATATGTCATCACAATGCTCCCTGACACCAGTCTTCACAATACTCCATGACCTTCTCATCACAATGATCCATGCCCTTGTCATCACAATGCACCATGTCCACTGTCATCACAATAATCTATGAAACTTGTCAGACCAATGCTCCATGCCCCTGTCACCACAATGCTCCATGCCCTTGTCATCACAATGCTCCATGACCCCAGTCATCACAGTGCTCCGTGACTCCAGTCATCACAATGCTTCATAACATTTGTCATCACAATGGTCCATGCCCGCGTCATCACAAGGCTCTGTGATCTTTATAACCACAATGCTCCATGAACTTTTCATCACAATGCTCCGTGACACTTGTCATCAAAATGTTCCATGCCTTTGTCAGAAAAATGCTCCATGACCCTTGTCATCACAATGTTCTACGCACTTTTCATCACAACGGTCCACAAATTAGTCATGGTATTGCTCCATAAACTTTGTAATTACAACGCTCCATGCCCTTCTCATCACAATGCTCCATTCCCCTGTCATAACAATGGTACATGACCCCTGCCATCACAATATTCCACGGCCTTGTCAGCACAAGGCTCCATGACACTTGTCATCACAATGCTACAAGACCCCTGTAATCACAATTCTCCATGCCCTTGTCATCAAAAGCTCCATGACACATGCCATCAGAAAGTTCCATGGCCTTCTCATCAAAATGTTCCATGCCCTTGTCAGCACAGTGCTCCAAGACCTCTGTAATCACAATGCTCCATTCCCCTTTTCATCTCAATGCTCCATGAACCCTGTCAGCACAATGCATAATCCCCATCATCATAATGCTTCCGGCTATTTTCTGCACAATGAAATCAGAATTCTCCTTGACCTGTGTCATCACAATGCTCCATGGCCCCTGTCATCACAATACTCCATGAACATTTTCAGCCCATTGCTCCATGACACTTGTCATCACAATGATCCATGCCCTTGTCATCCCAATGCTCCATGACCCCTTTATTCACAATGCTCCATGACTCTTGTCATCACAGTGCTCCATGACACCTGTCATCACAATGCTCCATGCCTTTGTCAGCAAAATGCTACATTACCTTGTCATTACAATGCTCTATGCGCTTGTCATCACAATACTCCATTACCATTGTCATCACAATCCTCCATGAAACTTGGGATCACATTGCTTCATGCTCTTGTCATCACAATGCTCCATGTTCCTTGAAATCAAAATGATCCATGACTTCTCTCATCACAATACTCCAAACCCTTGTGATCACAGTGTCCCATAACACTTGTCATCACAATGCTCCATGATGCCTGTCATCACAATACTCCATGACCTTTTCATCACAATGCTCCATGACCATTGTCATCAGAATGCTCCTTGAACCCTGTCACGAAAAGGCTACATGCCTTTTTCATCACAATTCCCCATGCCATTTTAATCACAATGCTCTGTGACCATTGTCATCAAAATGCTCCATTCCTTTGTCTGAAAAATGTTCCATGACCCTTGTCATCACAATGTGCCATTCGCTTTTCATCAAAACGGTCCAGAAATTTGTCATTGCAATGCTCCATAATCTTTGTAATCACAATGCTCCATAAACTTCTCATCAAAATGCTCTCCCACCAGAGATATCACAGTGTTCCATCACTAGTCGTCACAATACTCCCTCACCCCTGTAATCACAATATCCCATGACCTCTGTCATCACAATGCTACATCCCTTTATCATCACAATGTTCCATGACCCCTGACATCACAATATTCTATAACCCCTGTCATCAAAATGTTCCAATACACTTTTCATCATATTGCTGCATGTCACTGTCATCAAAATACCCCCTGCCCTTCTCATCACAATGCACCATGCACTTGTCAACAAAATCCTCCAATACCTTTGTCATCACAAAGCGCCATGACCCTTGGCATCATATTGCTCCATGCCCTTGTCATCACAAAGCTCCATGACACTTGTCATCACAATGCTCGATGCCCTTCTCATCACAATGCCACATGCCCTTGTCATTACAATCCTCCATGACCCATGTATAACAGTGTTCCATGCCCTAATCATCCCAATGCTCTATGCCCACTCTCATCACAATAATCCATGAAACAATTCAGACCAATGCTCCATGCCCTTCTCATCACAATGCTCCTTTACCTCTGTGATAACAATGCTCCATGACACCTGCCATCACAATGTTCCACGGCCTTGTCATCAGAAGGCTCGAAGACACTTGTCATCACAGTGCTCCACGACCCCTCTAATCAAAATGCTCCATGCCCTTGTCATCAAAAAGCTCCATGACGCATGTCATCAGAATGTTCCATGGCCCTTTCATCACTATGATCCATGCCCTTGTCATCACAATGCTCCAAGACCCTTGTAATCAAAATGCTCCATGCGTGTATTCATCTCAAAGCTCCATGAACCCTGCCATCACAATGGACCATGCCCATCATCATAATGCTTCAGGCTATTGTCATCACAATGAAATCAATATTCTCCATAACCTCTGTCCTCATAAAGCTCCAATCCCTTGTGGTCAGAATGTTCCATAACACTTATCATCACAACACCCCATGACGCTCATCATAACAATTATCCATGGTCTTCTCATCACAATGCTCCATGACCTTTGTCATCACAATGGTCAATACACTTGTCATCACAATGCTCCCTGACACTTGTCATCAGTATGCTCCATTTACCCTGTCATGACACTTCTCCATGCCTTTTTCATCACAATGATCCATGCCCTTTTAATCATAATGCTCCAAGACCCCTGAAATCACAATGCTCCATGACCTTGTCATCACAAAGCTCAATGACGCATGTCATCAGAATTCTCCATGGCCTTCTCCTCACAATGCTCCATGCCCTTGTCATCACAATGCTCCTAGACGCCTATAATCACAATGCTCCATGTCCCTTTTCATCAGAATGCTCCATGAGACTTGTCATCACAAGTCTCCATTGTCCTCTCATCAAAGTGCTAAAGGAACTTGTCATCAAAATGCTCCATGATCCCTGTCATCACAATACTCCATGAATATTTTCAGCCCAATGCCCTATGACCTTCTCATCAAAATGCTCCATCACCCCTGTCAGCACAATACTCCATGAACATTTTCAGCCCAATGTTCCATAACATTTGTCATCACAATGATCCATGCCCTTGTCATCACAATGCTCCATGACACCTGTATTCACAATGCTCCGTGACGCTTTTCATCACAGTGCTCCATGACACCTGTCATAACAATGTTCCATGCCTTTGTCAGCAAAATGCTACCTGACCTTGTCATTGCAATGCTCTATTCGCTTGTCATCACAATACTCCATTACCATTGTCATCACAGTCCTCCATGAACATTGGGATCACATTGCTTCATGCCCTTGTCATCACAATGCTCCATGCTCCTTGAAATCAAAATGCTTCATGACCTCTGTCATCACAATGCTCCAAACCCTTGTGATCACAATGTTCCATAACACTTGTCATCACAACGCTCCATGATGCCTGTCATCACAATACTCCATGCCCTTTTCATCACAATGCTCCATGACCTTTGTCATCACAATTCTCAATACACTTGTCATCACAATGCCTCATGCCTTTTTCATCAAAATGCTCCATGCCATTGTCATCAAAATTCTCCACAAGTTTTTCATCAGAATACTCCATGACCCTTTTCATCACAATTCTCCATGCACCTGTCAGCACATTGCTCCCTGACCCTTGTCATCACAATGCTCCAAGCCATTGTCATCACAATGCTCCTTTAGCTTTCTCATCAGAATCCTCCATGACCCCTGTCATCACAATGCTACATCCCCTTATCATCACAATATTCCATAACCCCTGTCATCAAAATGCTCCATGACCCTTTTCATCCCAATGCTCTATGACACCTGGCATCACAATGTTCTATATCCCCTGTCATCAAAATGTTCCATTACACTTTTCATCAAATTTCTGCATGACCCTGTCATCAAAATGCTCCCTGCCTTTCTCATCACAATGCACCACACACTTGTCATCAAAATGCTCCATGACCTTTGTCATCACAAAGCTCCATGACCCTTGGCATCACAATGCTCCATGTCATTGTCATCAGAATTCTACATGAACACTCTCATCACATTGCTCCAAGCCCTTGTCATCACAAAGCTCCATGACACTTGTCATCACAATGCTCGAGGCCCTTCTAATCACAGTGCTTCATGCCCTTGTCATTACAATCCTCCATGACCCATATATCACAGTGTTCCATGCCCTTGTCATCACAATGCTCCATGCCCACTCTCATCACAATAATCCATGAAATATTTCACACCAATGCTCAATGCCCTTCTCATCACAATGCTCCATTACCTCTGTCATAACAATGCTCCATGACCCGTGCCATCACAATGTTCCCCGGCCTTGTCATCACAAGGCTCCATGACGCTTGTAATCACAATGCACCAAGACCCATGTAATCACAAGGCTCCATGCGCTTGTCATCACAAAGCTCCGTGACGCATGTCATCAGAATGTTCCATGGCCTTCTCCTCACAATGCTCCATGCACTTGTCATCACAATGCTCCAAGACCCCTGTAATCACAGTGTTCCATGAGCCTTTTCATCTCAATGCTCCATGAACCCTGTCATCACAATGAACCATGCCCATCATCATGATGCTTCAGGCTATTGTCATCACAATGAAATCAAAATTCTCCATGACCTCTGTCATCATAATGCTCCAAACCCTTGTGATCACAATGTTCCTTAACACTTATCATCACAACACACCATGACGCTCATCCTCACAATTTTCCATGGTCTTCTCATCACAATGCTCCATTACCTTTGTCATCAGAATCCTCTATGACACATTGCATCACAATGCTCCATGCCATTGTCATCACAATGGGCCATTACATATGTCATCACAATGCTCCGTGACACCTGTCTTCACAATACTGTATGTCCTGGTCTTCACAATGCTCCATGCCCTTGTCATTCCAATGCGCCATTCCAACTCTCATCGCAATAATCCATGAAACTTATTATTCCAATGCTCCATGCCCTTGTCATCACAATGCTGCAATCCCTTATTATCACATTGTTCCATGACCCCTGTCATCACAGTGATCCGTGACTTCATTCATCACAATGATTCATGACCTTTATCATCTCAATGGTCCATGCCCTCGTCATCAACAGTCTCTGTGACCATTTTAACCACAATGCTCTATGAACTTTTCATCACAATGCTCTTTGACCCTTGTCATCACAATCCTATATGCCTTTCTCAGCACAATGCTCCATGACACTTGTCATCACAATGCTCCATGCGCTTGTCAGCACGATGCTCCATGACACATGTCATCAAAATGCACCATGCGCTTGTCATCACAGTGCTCCACAATCTTGTCCTCACAATGCTCCATAAAACTTGTCATCACAATGCTCCATGCACTTCTCAAAAAAATGCTCTCTCACCACTGATATCACAATGTTACAGCACTATTCGTCACAATACTCACTCACCCCTGTCATCAAAATGTTCCATGACTCCTGTCATCACAATGCTACATGCACATATCATCACAATGTTCGATGGCCCCTGACATCACAATGTTCCATAAACCCTGCCATCAAAATGCTCCCAAAATCTTTTCATCAAAATGCTCCATCACCCCTGGCATCACAATGTTCCATAACACCTCTCATCAAAATATTCCATGACCATTTTCATCAAATTGCTCCATGACCCTGTCATCACAATGCTCCCTGCACTTGTCCTCACAATGCACAACGCCCTTGTCTTCAAAATCCTCCATGACCTTTGTCATCACAAAGATCCATGACCCTTGGCATCACTATGCTCCATGTCATTGTCATCACAATGCTCCATGAACGCATTCATCACATTGCTCAATGCCATTGTCATCACAAAGCTCCATGACACATGTCATCAGAATGCTCCATGGCTTTCTCATCACAATCCTCCATGCCATTGACATCACAATGTTCCATTACCCCTGTCATAACAATGCTCCATGACCCCTGCCATCACGATGTTCCATGGCCTTGTCATCACAAGGCTCCATGTCGATTCTCATCACAATGCTCCTAGACCCCTGTAATCATAATGTTCCATGACCCCTGTCATCACAATGCTACATCCCCTTATCATCATAATGTTCCATGACCCCTGTCATCACAATGCTACATCCCCTTATCATCACAATGTTCTATAACCCCTGTCATCAAAATGTTCCATTACAATTTTCATCAAATTGCTCCATGACACTGTCATCAAAATGCTCCCTGCCCTTCTCATCACAATGCACCACGCACTTGTCATCAAAATGCTCCGTGACTTTTGTCATCACAAAGCTCCATGACCCTTGACATCACAATGCTCCATGTCATTGTCATCACAATGCTCCATGAACCCTCTCATCACATTGCTCCATGCCCTTGTCATCACAAAGCTCCATGACACTTGTCATCACAGTGCTTGATGCCCTTCTCATCACTATGCTCCATGCCCTTGTCATTACAATCCTCTATGATCATTGTATCACAGTGTTCCGTGCTCTTGTCATCACAATGCTCCATGCCCACTCTCATCACAATAATCCATGAAACATTTCACACCAATGCTTCCTGTCCTTCTCATCACAATGCTCCATTACAACTGTCATAACAATGTTCCATGACCCCTGACATCACAATGTTCCATGGCTGTGTCATTCACAAGGCTCCATGACACTTGTCATCACAATGTTCCAAGACCCCTGTAATCACAATGCTCCATGCCCTTGTCATCACAAAGCTCCATGACGCATGTCATTAGAATGTTCCATGGACTTCTCATCACAATGCTCCATGCCCTTGTCATCACAATGCTCCAAGACACATTTTTTCACAATGCTCCATGCCCCTTTTCATCTCAAAGCTCCATGAATCCTATCATCACAGTGCACCATGCCCATTATCATAATGCTTCAGGGTATTTTCATCATAATGAAATCAAAATGCTCCATAACCTCTTTCATCACAATGCTCCAAACCGTTGGGATCACAATGTTCCATAACATTTCTCATCACAACAACCCATGATGCTCATAATCACAATTATCCATGGTCTTCTCATCACTATGCTCCATAAACTTTGTCATCACAATGCTCAATACACTTGTCATCACAATGCTCCCTGACACTGTCGTCAGTATGCTCCTTGAACACTGTCATGACAAGGCTCCATGCCTTTTTCATCACAATGTTCCATGCCCTTTTCATCACAATGCGCCAAGACATCTGTAATCACAATGCTCCATGCACTTGTCATCACAGTGCTCCATGACGCATTCATCAGAATGCTCCATGGCCTTCTCTTCACAATGCTCCATGCCCTTGTCATCACAATGCTCCAAGACCCCTGTAATCACAATGCTCCATGCCGCTTGTCATTATAGCGCTCCACGACGCTCGTCATCACAATTATCCTTGGTCTTCTCATCACAGTGCTCCACGGTCTTGCCATAACAATGCTCCATGCCCTGGTCATCACAATGCTCCATGTCCCTTGTCATCACAATTCTCCACGTCCTTGTCATCACAATGCTCCATGACAGTTCTCATCACAATGTTACATGCTCTTGTCATCACAATTCTCCATGCACTTGTTATTGCAATGCCCTGTGACCCCTGTCATAGCAAGCTCCATTCATTTGTCATCACAATGCTTCACGACCTTTTCATCAAAATTCTCAATGGCCGTTGTCATCACAATGCTCCATGCGCTTGTCATCACAAAGCTCCATGACACATGTCATCAGAATGTTCCATGGCCTTCTCATCAAAATGCTCCATGCCCTTTTCATTACAGTGCTCCAAGACCCCTTTAATCACAATGCTCCATGCCCCTTTTCATCTCAATGCTCCATGAACCCTGTCATCACAATGCATCATACCCTTCATCATAATGCTTCCAGCTATTGTCAGCACAATGAAATCAAAATTCTACATGACCTCTGTCATCACAATGCTCCATGACCCCTGTCATCACAATACTCCATGAACATTTTCAGCCCAATGCTCCATGACACTTTTCCTCAAAATGATCCATGCCCTTGTCATCCCAATGCTCCATGACCCCTGTATTCACAATGCTCCGTGACGCTTGTCATCACAGTGCTCCATGACACCTGTCATCACAATGATCCAAGGCTTTGTCAGCAAAATGCTACATGACCTTGTCATTACAATGCTCTATGCACTTGTCTTCACAATACTCCATTTCCATTGTCATCACAATCCTCCATGAACCTTGGGATCACATTGTTTCATGCCTTTGTCATCACAATGATCCATGCTCCTAGAAATCAAAATGATCCATGACCTCTGTCATCACAATGCTCCAAACCCTTGTGATCACAATGTTCCATAAAACTTGTCATCACAACGCTCCATGATGCCTGTCATCACAATACTCCATGCCCTTTTCATCACAATGCCTCATGACCTTTGTCATCACAATTCTCAATACACTTCTCATCACAATGCTCCCTGACACTTGTCGTCAGAATGCTCCTTGAACCCTGTCACGAAAAGGCTCCATGCCTTGTTCATCACAATGTCCCATGCCGTTTTCATCACAATGCCCCATGCCATTGTGATCAAAATACTCCACAAGCTTGTCATCAGAATGCTCCATGACCCTTGTCATCACAGTTATCCATGCACTTGTCAGCACAATGCTCCCTGACCCTTGTCATCACAATGCTCCAAGCCATTGCCATCACAATGCTCCATTACATTTGTCATCAGAATCCTCCACGACACTTGGCATCACAATGCTCCATGCCATTGTCATCACAATGGGCCATTACATATGTCATCACCATGCTCCCTGACACCTGGCTTCACAATACTGCATGACCTGGTCATCACAATTCTCCATGCCCTTGTCATCACAATGCGCCATTCCAACTGTCATCACAATAATCCATGAAATTTATTAGACCAATGCTTCATGCCATTGTCATCACAATGCTCCATGCCCTTTTTATCACAATGCTCCATGACCCCTGTCATCACAATGCTCCGTGACTCCAGTCATCACAATGATTCATGACATTTGTCATCACAATGGTCCATGCCCTCGTCATCAACAGTCTCTGTGACATTTTTAACCACAATGCTCCATGAACTTTTCATCACAATGCTCTTTGACCCTTGTTATCACAATGCTCTATGCCTTTCTCAGCACAATGCTCCATGACCCTTGTCATCAAAATGCTCCATGTGCTTGTCAGCACGATGCTCCATGACACATGCCATCACAATGCACCATGGGCTTGTCATCACAGTGCTCCACAATCTTGTCATCACAATGCTCCATAAACCTTGTCATCACAATGATCCATGCAATTCTCATCGAAATGCTCTCTCACCACTGATATAACATTACATCACTATTCGTCACAATACTCCCTCACCCCTGTCATCACAATATTCCATGACTCCTGTCATCACAATGCTACATGCACTTATCATCACAATATACGATGACCCCTGACATCACAATATTCCATAACCCCGTCATCAAATTGCTCCGTGACCCTTTTCATCAAAATGTTCCATGACCCTTGACATCACAATGTTCCAAATCCCCTGTCATCAAAATGTTCCATGACCCTTTTCATCAAATTGCTCCATGACCCTGTCATCGCTATGCTCCCTGCCCTTCTCATCACAATGCACAACGCCCTTGTCATCAAAATGCTCCATGACCTTTGTCATCACAAAGATCCATGACCCTTGGCAGAACAATGTTCCATGTCATTCTCATCACAATGCTCCATGAACGCTCTCATCACATTGCTCCATGCACTTTTCATCACAAAGATCCATGAAACATGTCATCAGAATGCTCCATGGCCTTCTCTTCACAATGCTCCATGCCCTTGCCATCACAATGCACCATGTCCACTGTCATCACAATAATCTATGAAACTTGTCAGACCAATGCTCCATGACCCTGTCATCACAATAATCCATGCCCTTGTCATCACAATGCTCCATGACCCATGTCATCACAATGCTCTGTGACTCCAGTCATCACAAAGCTTCATAATGTTTGTCATCACAATGGTCCATGCCCGCGTCATCACAAGGCTCTGTGACCTTTGTAACCACAATGCTCCATGAACATTTCATGACAATGCTCCGTGACCCTTGTCATCACAATGCTCCATGCCTTTGTAAGAACAATACTCAATGACCCTTGTCATCACACTGTGCCACATTCTTTTCATCACTACGGTCCACAACCTTGTCATTGCTATGCTCCATATAACTTGAAATCACAATGCTCCATGCACTTTTCATCCAAATGCTCTCTCACCAGAGATATCACAATGTTCCATCCCTAGTCATCACAATACTCCCTCACCCCGGTAATCACAATGATCCATGACCCCTGTCATCACAAAGCTCCATCCCCTTATCATCACAATATTCCATAACCCCTGTCATCAAAATGCTCCATGACCCTTTTCAACCCAAAGCTCCATGATCCCTGGCATCACAATGTTCTATAACCCCTGTCATCAAAATGTTCCATTACAATTTTCATCAAATTGCTGCATGACACTCTCATCAAAATTATCCCTGCCCTTCTCATAACAATGCACCACGCCCTTGTCATCAAAATGCTCCGTGACTTTTGTCATCACAAAGCTCCATGACCCTTGACATCACAATGCTCCATGTCATTGTCATCACAATGCTCCATGAACCCTCTCATCATATTGCTCTTGCACTTGTCATCACAAAGCTCCATGACACTTGTCTTCACAATGCTCGATGCCCTTCTCATCACAATGCTCCATGCCCTTGTCATTAAAATCCTCTATGATCATTGTATCACAGTGTTCCGTGCTCTTGTCATCACAATGCTCCATGCCCACTCTCATCACAATAATCCATGAAACATTTCACACCGATGTTTCCTGTCCTTCTCATCACAATGCTCCATTACACCTTTCATAACAATGTTCCATGACCCCTGCCATCACAATGTTCCACGGCCTTGTCATTCACAAGGCTTCATGACACTTGTCATCACAATGTTACAAGACCCCTGTAATCACAATGCTCCATGCCCTTGTCATCACAAAGCTCCATGACGCATGTCATTAGAATGTTCCATGGATTTCTCATCACAATGCTCCATGCCCTTGTCATCACAATGCTCCAAGACACTTTTTATCACAATGCTCCATCCCCCTTTTCATCTCAAAGCTCCATGAATCCTATCATCACAATGCACCATGCCCATTATCATAATGCTTCAGGGTATTTTCATCACAATGAAATCCAAATGCTCCATGACCTCTGTCATCACAATGCTCCAAACCGTTGGGATCACAATGTTCCATAACACTTCTCATCACAACAACCCATGATGCTCATAATCACAATTATCCATGGTCTTCTCATCACTATGCTCCATAAACTTTGTCATCACAATGCTCAATACACTTGTCATCACAATGCTCCCTGACACTTGTCGTCAGTATGCTCCTTGAACACTGTCATGACAAGGCTCCATGCCTTTTTCATCACAATGATCCATGCCCTTTTCATCACAATGCTCCAAGACACCTGTAATCACAATGCTCCATGCACTTGTCATCACAGTGCTCCATGACGCATTCATCAGAATGCTCCATGGCCTTCTCTTCACAATGCTCCATGCCCTTGTCATCACAATGCTCCAAGACCCCTGTAATCACAATGCTCCATGCCGCTTGTCATTATAGCACTCCATGACGCTCGTCATCACAATTATCCATGGTCTTCTCATCACAGTGCTCCACGGTCTTGCCATCACAGTGCTCCATGCCCTGGTCATCACAATGCTCTATGTTCCCTGTCATCACAATTCTCCACGTTCTTGGCATCACTATGTTCCATGACACTTCCCATCACAGTGTTAAATGCTTTGTCATCACAATACTCCACAAGCTTGTCATCAGAATACTCCATGACCCTTGTCATCACAATGATCCATGACCCCTGTCATCACAATGCTCCATGAGACGTATCATCACAATGCTACATGCCCTTTCTCATTACAGTGCTCCATGATGCTCGTCACCAGAATTATCCATGGTCTTCTCATCACAGTGCTCCACGGTCTTGCCATAACAATGCTCCATGCCCTGGTCATCACAATGCTCCATGTCCCTTGTCATAACAATTCTCCAAGTCCTTGTCATCACAGTGCTCCATAACAGTTCTCATCACAATGTTACATGCCCTTGTCATCACAATTCTCCATGCACTTGTCATCGCAATGCCCCATGACCCCTGTCATAGCAAGCTCCATTTCTTTGTCATCACAATGCTTCACAAATTTTTCATCAAAATTCTCAAAGGCCGTTGTCATCACAATGCTCCATGCCCTTGTCATCACAATGCTCCATGACCCTTGTCATCTCAATGCTCCAAGCCCTTGTCGTCACAGTGCTCCATTACCTTTGTCATCACAATCCTCCATAACACTTGGCATCACAATGCTCCATGTCATTGTCATCACAATGGAACATGAAATATGCCATCACAATGCTCCCTGACACCTGTCTTCACAATACTCCATGACCTTGTCATCACAATGCTCCATTCCCTTGTCATCACAATGTGCCATGCCCACTGTCAACACAATTATCCATGAAACTTGTCAGACCAATGCTTCATGCTCCTATCATCACAATGCTACATGACCCCTGTCATCACAATGCTCTGTGTGTCCCGTCATCACAAGGCTCCATGACCTGTGTCACCACAAATGTCAATGTCCTCATCATCACAAGGCTCTGTGAAATGTGTCACCACAATGCTCCATGAACTTTTCATCACAATGCTCAATGTCATTGTCATCACAATGCTCCATGAACGCTCTCATCACATTGCTCCATGACCTTGTCATCACAAAGCTCCATGACGCATGTCATCAGAATGCTCCATGGCCTTCTCATCACAATGTTCCATGCCCTTGCCATCACAATTCAAAATAACCCCTGTCATAACAATGCTCCATGACCCCTGCCATCATGATGTTTCATGGCCTTGTCATCACAAGGCTCCATGCCCTTGTCATCACAATGCTCCAAGACCCCTGTAATCAAAATGCTCCATGCCCCTTTTCATCTCAATGCTACATGAACCCTGTCATCACAATACACCATGCCCATCATCAAAATGCTTCATGCTATTGTCATTTCAATGAAATCAAAATGCTCCATGACCTCTGTCATCACAATGCTACAAATCCTTGTGATCAAAATGTTCCATAACACTTATCATCACAACGCCCCATGACGCTCGTCATCACAGTTATCCATGGTCTTCACATCACAATGCTCCATGACCTTTGTCATCACAATGCTCAATACACTTGTCATCACAATGCTCCCTGACACTTGTCGTCAATATGCTCCCTTAACCCTGTCATGACAAGGCTCCATGCATTTTTCATCACAATGTTCCATGCCCTTGTCTTCAAAAGCTCCATGATGCATGTCATCCAAACGCTCCATGGCCATCTCATCCCAATGCCCCATGCCGTTGTCATCACTATGCCCCAAGACCCCTGTAATCACAATGCTCCATGCCCCTTTTCATCAGAATATTCCATGAGACTTGTCATCACATGTCTCCATGGTCTTCTCATCACAATGCTCCAGTACCTTGTCATCACAAGCCTCCATGGCCCCTGTCATCACAATACTCCATGAAAGTTTTCAGCCCAATTCTCCTTGACCTTCTCATCACAATGCTCCATGACCCCTGTCATCACAATTCTCCATGAATCCTATCATCACAATGATCCATGAAACCTGACAACACAATGATCCGGGACTCTTGTCATCAAAATGCTCCATGCCCTTGTCATCCCAATGCTCCATGACCCCTGTAATCACAATGCTCCGTGACACTTGTCATCAGAGTGCTCCATGAAACTTGTCATCACAATGCTCCATGCCTTTGTCAGCAATATGCTACATAATCTTGTCATCAAAATGCTCCATGCGCTTGTCATCACAATCCTTCATGACACTTTGGATCATATTGCTTCATGCCCTTGTCATCTCCCTCTTGCCTTTCTGGTTTTTACAGATTTTCAGATGTCCCTTTTGACCCGTGGGAAGTGACAATTCTTTGTAGTGTGGATTTGCATTGTGCGCTTGCTTGATTGTCCAAAAAGGTCGTATGCGTTTTCTCCTGAATATATTCAGGAGAAAACGCATACGCCCTTTTTGGCCAAGTGCATCATTGTCGAAGTTGTGATGCTTTTCCTGTGCTTTAAAGGTGATTCCTATTTACCTCTTGAAATATGTTTTGTGCAATTCTGCTTCATTTTCAAGTCAGCTTCGTGGCCTTCCCTCAACTGATTTTTGGAAGACAGTAGTCCTTTATAACTGTAGGGTTGTGAATTGCTGTCCCCGTGAGCTACAATTTTCAAATCCCATTTTTGGGAGCTGACCGCAAATCCACAATTTTGCTTCAGGACCTATACTTGTTCCAGGGGTGGATATACTGTTCCCTGCGGGTGGCTGAGGCTTTGGTTAATTCTTCTTCCTGACGGGAATTTAGAGTGACATGTGCCCGTCCAAATGCCTACATCTACTCTCTGATTGGTTCTCCCTCTTCCCTTTCATCCTCTGCACAATTAGCAAACTGTGTGAACAAGGAGGTTATAGGGGCTGGCTCTCCTAAGTTGGGAGATTGATAGTAAAGCAGTTGGAATGCCAAACTGGAGCACAAGGAGCGTAAAAATTAGGAGACTTTCAGAAATCTTTCACCATTACAGGGTGTCCATTCTCTAGGTTTCCCATACATGTTATAACTGTAGTGATATTCCCTACTACCTGGAGATTTGGGATCCATGGAATCGTGGCATGCATTACTACTTTAAAGGGTCTGCATTTTCTCTCCCAATCTCACCAGTCCTCTCAGTCCCAAGTGTCCAGCCTTATGTCTCATCCAGCTGTCTTTGCAGATACGGTCATTCCCGGTTTCATCAGAACCCCTGAAGGAATTGTGTAAGAATTTCGCTGTTTTTTTCTTTGTTTTTGTAATTCATTTTTATACTGCCGTTGAGCTGATTTTCACTGACGTGTTTATGCCAGTCTAGACACATTGATTCCCTTATGTAGACAAATCAATACATAGGTTTTAAGATTCTCACTTGTCAGATATATTCCTCTGTGTGGAATAGGGGGTTTGAGTCCCGTTCACTGAGTAAGGGGTAGGTCTCGTCTATTCTCTATTTGGTTTATGGAATGGTACCTGTGCTAATATCAAACTCTGGTTTTATGCATCACCCCACCTCTCCTATACCATTAAACAGGTATAAGAGTGTTTTCTAAATGTGAGACTCTGTTCTCTTTCTTAATTCAGTTCATGTGTTGTGATGTTGACATTCCCTCTGTAAGTGATATCTTATGAATAGATTCTTTTTCTGTGTGACTAATTTCACTTAGAATCATCATACCTAAATCCACTCTTTATGCTGCTACTGGCCTTATGACATTGATTCCACGTCTGAGTGATATTCCGTTGTACAAAATTACCACAAGTAATTTATACATTTCTGTTTTTCCTGGGATATTTTAGGTGTACCGAAGTTGAGGTTCTTGTATGCAGAGCAGCCCTAAACTTTGGGGTGCCAATGTCTTGTTGATATTTAGTCTTCCCAAGTTATATGTCCATGAGTTGAAGTCCCCTTTGCTCGGGGGCTTTGTATTCAAATGTTTTAGGAAACAGCATACATTTCTTCAGAGTGGCTCTTGGATATTTATACCCCACCCATCAGCGTGACTAGGCTCCCTGTTCTCCATGGCCTCTCCAGCATTTCTGGTTTGTACACATTTTTTGGATGGCCTTTCTGAGCAGTGGAAATTGAGACTTCTTTGTTGTGCGGATTTGCATTTCCTGCTTGGTTGGTTGGCCAAAAACTCTGTATGTGTTTTTTGCCTGAAGATATTCACGAAAAAAAGGCATACACCCTTTTGCCCAACTACATCATTTTAGAAATTCTGCTGTTTTTCATATGCTTTAAATGTGAGTACAATCTACCTTTTGAAATCTGTTTCCTGCAATTCTGCCTCTCATTCAGATCCTCTTCGTTGCCTTACCTGAATATATTTTTGGACGTTGGTTATCATTTATATCTTTGCAGGTCTTTGAATTGTCTGCTCCTGAGTTCCATTTTGCAACTCGCTGTTTTGTGAGCTGGCCGCCAAACCATTGGATTGATTCTGGCCCTATTCTGGTTCTGAGGAGGCAGGCTGAGCCTTTGGTTAATTCTTCTTCTAATGGGAAATTAGAGTGACATGTGCCTGTCAAAAATCCTACAGCTAATCTCTCATTGGTTCCCCCCTTCCCATTTATCCTCTGCACAAATTGCAAACTGTGTGAAACAGGAGGTTAAAGGTGTTGATTCTCAAAGTGGGGAGAATTTTAGTAATGTGGCTGGAAAGGCGAACCCCAGCACCAGGAGATCAAAAATGAGGTGCACTTTAGACACCTTTCCTGAGCACACGGTGTACATTCATCTCGGTTTCGCAGGCATGTTTTCGCTGTCAGAAGATTCCCTTGAACCTGCCGATTTGGGACCCATGGAATGGGTACCAGGCAGTATTACTTTAAAAGGTCTGCATTTCCTCACCCAGCCTCTCTAAAATCTCTTAGCCTGCATAGCTTCCAGCCTTATATATCATCCTGCTGTGGGTCTACATGTGTTCAATCCATGTTACATCGTAGCCCTTCAACAAAAGTTGTAAGAATTTTTGTCTGTCTCACTGTTTTTATAAATATTTTTAAATTTATTTTTATATTGGTTACAGCTGATTTTCAAAGCTCTGTTTTTTGCTGCTGTACATCCACTTGATTCATGTACTGTGAGACAACAATACATTCTTTTTCAGATGCTTACGAGTCATATGTATTATTGTCCAGTGACTTGAGTGGGCTGAGTGCTGTTCTTTGAGGTACCGTGTAGGCCTTGTCAGTTATTCAATTTGGTACTTGGAATGGTATATTTGCTAATTTCAACCTCCTGGATAATACCTCACCATTCCCCACCTTTCCCATTTAGCAGCCTTATGTCTATTTTCTACATATTTGACTATGTTTCTGTTTTGTAGTTTATTTCATGTGTAGCCATTTTTGATTCCACCTTTAAGTGACATCTTATGATATGTGTCTTTTTCTTTCTGACATATGTCCCTTAGAATGATCGTATGTAACTCCTCCAGAGTTGTTCCAACTGGCCTTATTTCATTGATTTCGGGATGAGTAATATTCCACTCTACATAAGTAACCATCTCTTTTATCCATTTTATCCTTCCAGGGACATTTAGGTTATATCCAAGTGGAGGCCCTTTTTAACAGAGAGGTGGTAAACTTTGTGGTGCCTGTTTACTGTCCATTTTTGTTTTTCCCAAGGTATACGCCCATGAGTGCAAGTGCCCTATGCTCTGTAGCTCATCTTTTAGATGTTTTAGCAAACACAATACACTTCTCCAGAGTGGCCGTTGGCAAATTACATTTCCACTATCAGCCTCACAGGGCTCCCTTTTCTCCTCACCCTGTCCTGCATTTCTGGTGTTTACACTTTATATGGATGGCCCTTCTGACTGATGTGAAGTGATACATTTTGTAGTATTGATTTCCAGTGCCCACCTGTTTTGTTGGATAAAACGTGTGTATGGCCTTTACTTGAATATATTCAGAAAAAATGCATACGCCCTTTTGTGCCAACTGCATCATTGGCGATGTTCAGCCCCTTTTCTTGTGCTTTAATGGGGAGTCCTTTCTACCTCTTCAAATCTGTTTCCTGCCACTCTCCCTTGCTTACAAGTCCTTTTCTGTGACTTACCTTAAGACATTTTTCGACGATAGATATTTTCAACTCTGCAGTTTCATGAATTTTAGTGCCCCTGAGTTCCATTTTTCAACTTGTGTTTTTGGAAACTGGACACAAAACAGCGGGATTTCCTCTAGCCCTATTCTGTTTCCGTGGGCAATTCTAGCCTTTGATGAATTTGTCTTCCAGATTGGAAATTAGAGTGGCATGTGCCTGTCCGAACACCTAAGACTTGTCTCTAAATTTTTCTCATCCTTCCGCTTCATCCTCTGGACAAATTCCAAACTGTGTGCAACAGGATGTTGACGGTGCTGATATCCCCAAGTGAGGAGATTGTCAGGAAAGATGCTGGAGGGGTGAACCCGAGCACCAGGCGATGAGGAGAAGAGGTGTCTTTTCCAAACTCTTTCCGATCAAACGGTGTACCATCCTCTAGGTGTGACAGGCATGTTTTAGCTGTAGGAAGGGTCCCGTGCATGGAAGGAGAACACCAGGGATTTTTCCAAATCAGTGCCTCCCCGTACCCCAAACTGGGGAATTTTTAAGCTACAGCTACACATATGTCCATTAAGGGCCTTGGGAAATAGGCAGAGCCCAAACTTTAGATGATTGAAATCTTCAGGGTCAGAAGCGTTCACCATCGGCCTTGCTTAGGTTACATTTTATCTGTCATTGATAGATGATGTCAATAAAAATATCTATTCTTTTTTCAGATTATTTCCCCTTATAGGTTATTGCAAAATATTCAGTGTAGTTCCCTGTGCTATACAGTTGTTCCTTGTGAATGATCTATTTTATACATAGCAGTGTGTATGTGTTAATCCCAAACTGTTAATTTATCCCTTGTCCTAACTTTCCCCTTTGGTAATAATAAATTATAAGATTTTATACTTCTCAGAAATGGGGGAGCTGAAAGAGAGGTATCCTTTTCAATGGAAAAGCATTCAAAACAAGATTGAAGCTTCAGCCAAGAGTATTTGATGTACATCCATGGAAATAAATCACTTCATTTCTCTAATGTTGACCTGACAAATAAGACAGACGTCTTCACTGAACTTGCTTATAGTAAAGTGATGGAAATATCAAAGGTAAGTCTTAGAAACATCTTATTTTACCCGAGCATTATACACTGCTCTATGTTAACTACAGTTTGGCTCACACATCTGTTCTTTGAAGTTACAATGATCTCAATTTCTGTTACTGATCCTCCAGAGTGGACCCCAACAGGAGTCCCCGTGCCCAGTGTCATTGGAGCCAACAGATCAAGACTGAGTTTGGTTCAGAAGCAAAGGAAACATTATTTTGAAAACAGAATGGAGAGGTGAGAGCGTGCAGTCTCCCACGGGCTGTGGGCTGGGCTGCTGTGTAGGGATCCCGGCAGCGTCAGTGGGAGGGAGGGGATGGAGCTCTCGAGGGCTGGGTTGGCTGCAGCTCAGGCTCTATGCCGTGGAGTCTGCATGGGACCCCTCTAGCTGAGGTGTCGACCCAGCCATTCTGCACTAGGAAATCGGGTCTGAAGTGCCGGGTGTGGGACCTCTGCATGCGGAACCCTAGGAGCACGTGAAATTAGACAAAGCACAAAGGAAAAACAGATTAGACTTTATTTTATTGCCCAGGTTCTCTTTTTATCTCACAGGAATTTTTAATGAATGTTGCCAGAGACGAACACCTCCTCTGCTTTTTGTTCCGTTCCTCATTCTTGGGGTGTTGAGGGTGCAGACCCCTCTTTTGTAACTGCTTCATGCTGTGGTGGCAGCCCTGATACCTGGGGGGAGGGGCAAAACGTCTCCCCACCAGCCTCCAGGTGAGGTTGATTGTCCCAAGGCCTCCTGCCTCACTTCCCGTATGCCTGATCACCAGCATTGGATGTGTTGTAGATTCTAATGACCTTTAAGTGTCCAGGAAAGAGATGCGCAGAGATGCTGAGGTGGCAGGTTTCACCCCACCCCACATTTGTTCAGAGACCTTAGGCTGACGGTTTTTGCCAGCCTAGATGCTCTGACCAGTAGTCTGTGCTTTCTTTAATTAGGTCCCTGAATTAATGTACAAACAGCACCATGTGTCAGAACCCTGCCCGCGCAACTCCCAGACAGTCCAGGGTCAGTGGTGATCCAGGACCATGACCTCCACTGAGTCAACGGCATTTAGAAGTAGCCAGCAGTCCAGCCGGTCATATTGGCCACCATCACTGCGGTGTCTGTAGGGTTTTCTATGGTGAAAGCGTGATACACGTTTCCCCCGCCAAGCTTATTAGCTCCCCTCTGGGTGCAGTAAGTCCTGCAAGCAGTAGTCTGCTCTTCCGGGGCACAGTCTTGTTGTTTTCTGAGAGAAACTCCAGGTCAAGTGATGGTCACACCAGTCATCTTGGGGCCCCGTGGCCCCCGTTTGTCTCTCTGGAGGTGGAATTGGAGGGCCTCCTCACTCGATGTCAGTGTGTCCACAGAGCGACACCTGCAACTTCAGGGCATGATGGGTGGTTAGGATCACGACGTGGGGTCCTTTTCCCTTAGGAGGGAGCTGGCCTTGTGGGCTGCTGATTTCTAGCTTTTTAGATACCCCAGTATCCTGGCCTGATGAGTTGGTGGGCAAAGCCCTTGGTGACCATAGTTTATCATACCTGAAGGGCATTCTTGTGTTGCTCCATTTCAAGTGGTCCCAGTTTTTGCACTAAGTCTCCAAGGGCAATTAAACTTTGACCGGGTATGTAAAGGTCAAAGGGTTTAGTTAAATTAGGGAGTTCCTGGGCAAGGGTCTAAATTGACTGCTCTTTCCATTCTTGAAAGGCTGCTTCTGGATTCTATTCAAAAAGATCATCATCTTTTCGTGTCAGTGTTTCAGGTAGAGGCCCAGCTATCAGACTGTAGTTAGGGATCCAGATGCAGAAAACCTTGGCCTCCCCAGGAACCCCTAAGCTGTCTTCTAGTTTTAGAAGAGGTAAGGCTGCAAATGGCTTCTTCCCTATCCTGGGATGCGTTTCTCCGAATATCTGTGAGAATGAAGCCCAGGCATGTCACCTGAGCCTGGGATATTTGAGCCTTTTTCTTGGACACCTTCTATCCTTTCTTGGCTAGGTAGTTCAGAGGCGTCTTTAGTAGGCCTGGCGATCAGAATGTCATCTGCATATTGAAGGAGGGTTCCCTTTTACAGAGGTAGAACTTTTAGGTCTTTAGAGGACATTTCCCCAATGATGGTGTGGGGATTTTTGAACCATTGGGGCAGGACGGCCCAGCATTATTGCTCGTGTTGCATGTTGTGTCCTGCCACTCACAAGCCAAAAATTCTTGTGACTCTGAGATGAATGGAATACAGAAGAAGGCATCATTGAAGTGTAATACAGAATGTCATGGCCTGGTGGATGGTAGAATGAGCAGCAGGGTGTAGGAAATAGGAGCTACTGGATGTATATCCTCGGTGGCTTCACTGACTGTCCTGATATCCTTTACCAGGTCTCCAGCCGCCCATGGGGCTCTCGTGGTCAGGCCAATCCCAGGATATGGAGCTCACCTGGGCTGCACCACCCATCCCGACAGCCCACGGGGCTCTCGTGTTCAAGTCCCTCCCAGGGTATGGAGCTCACCTGTGCAGCTACCCAGCAGCCCATGGGGCTCTCCTAGTCAGGCCCTTCCCAGGATACAGAACTCCCCTGGGCAGGTACCCCAGCAGGGCTGGACACACAGGAACTGTGCACATAGCCCACCTTGCAGAGAACCCCCAGCTCACCTGTCGCTCATAGCTGACACAGAACACCTCAGAGCAGGACTTGAACTAACAAACAGCAGCTCTGACAGGTCTGTGACCCTGGCTATCACTCTGTGCAGCCTCTCTCTGCCTGGTCTTCCAGACACTTCCACTGCAGCCAGGGCACCAGGCCTCTGTCTCCACCCACCATCACTCCTCTCCCTGACTCCTGGGTTCCTCTCATTAGGATAGGGTCTTCTTGAAGTTCTTTTCCACTCATGGACCAGATAAAATGATAAGAAAACAAGCCGCAGCTGCAGCCCCTTGTCTATCCTGACTCTCAAGGGCCCACACCTGTTCCTTGGGCCTGGCCCGTTTAGCAAGATTCATTTTCTGCAAATGTGAGCCCCTGAGGGGTGAGGATTGGCTGATTTGGGCAGCCTGACACTGCCTGCCAACCCTCCCCAGGTGTGCCTGGGTTGAGGTCAATATAAACACCTCACCAGTCAGCAAGAGCCCCTGTAGCTGTGCCTGATGCCATATTCTCTGCCCCGTCAGCAGTGTCGGGGCTGGGGTGGTGGTAGGGAGTGAGGGGCCCTGGCTTTATGGGTGGCCCAATGTGAGTGGGGCTCTGCTGGACTTTTCGCAGGAGATGCTAGGCTGCCACCTGCTAAAGAAGAGGATGTGTCATCCATACCTGCCGCTGGATTTTCTCCCCAGGCAGAGGTGAGGAAGTAAAAAAGCAGTGTGGGCCATGGCAGGAGGGGTATCTCAGGCAGGGAAATGGAAAGCTTCCAGAAGGGCATCTGGGGCCAGGACCATCCTGGCTGGCCTGCAGGCACCAAGTCGGCCTGCGTGCTGTCGCTGGTGTGGCTCCACAGCCCTTCCTCTAGGCTTGCAAGTACTTGTACATATCCAGGTGTTTTACCTGGAAAGGGTGGGAAGAATTCAGCTGCAGCAGAACTGGGGCTCAGCTTACATTTACTCACAGACGCCTCAAAACAGTCCCCCAGCTTTGCAATGAGGATGCTCCTTGTGGGGGGTAGTGCTGCTGACTGCATGGGAGACGATTTCCCACCTCTGACCAACTTAAGAATTTTTTACCACTGGAGCAAGTGCCCTGATACGATTTTCCTCTGTATCACTGGTGGGTTCTGTTTTTTTTTTTTTATTTTTATTTTTTTCTTTTTGGTTCAAGGTAGATTTTATTTATTCCTCTTTTTTTTTAATTTTGGAGATATAAACATGGCAATAATGCATTAATATTAAGACGTCTATGTGAAGGGAAAAACTTTTTTTCTGTTTTATTTTATTAAATGTTATTTATTTATTTTTATTTTTTTTAAATTTATTTATTTCTTTTATACAGCAGGTTCTTATTGGATATCTATTTTATACATATAAGTGTGCACATGTGAATCCTAGTCTCCCAATTCATCCCACCACCACCCTCACATGGTGTTCCCCCCTTGGTGTCCATATGTTTGTTCTCTACATCTGTGTCTCTATCTCTGCCCTGCAAACCGGTTCATCTGTACCATTTTTCTAGGTTCCACATATATGCATTAATATACAATATTTGTTTTTCTTTTTCTGACTTACTTCACTCCGTATGACAGTCTCTAGATCCATCAAGGTCTCTACAGATGACCCAATTTCATTCCTATGTATGGCTGAGTAACATTCCATTGTATATATGTACCACGTCTTTATCCATTCGTCTGTCTGTGGTCACTTAGGTTGCCTTCATTACCTGGCTATTGTAAATAGTGCTGCAATGAACATTGTGGTGAATGTGTCTTTTTGATTTATGGTTTTCTCTGGGTATATGCCCAGTAGTGGGATTGCTGGATTATATGGTAATTCTATTTTTAGTTTTTTAAGGAACCTCCATACTGTTCTCCATAGAGACTGTATCGATTTACATACCCAACAATAGTGGAAGAAGGTTCCTTTTCTCCACACCCTCTCCAGCATTTGTTGTTTGTAGATTTTCTGATGATGTGATGTGATGCCTCATTGTAATTTCAATTTCCATTTCTCTAATAATTAGTGATGTTGAGCAGATTTTCATGTGCGTACTGGCCATCTCTATGTCTTCTTGGAAGAAATATCTATTTAGATCTTCTAACATTTTTGTATTGGGTTGTTTGTTTTATTAATATTGAGCTGCATGAGCTGTTTATATATATTGGAGATTAATCATTTGTCCATTGATTCGTTTGCAATTATTCTCTGCCATTCTGAGGGTTGTCTTTTCACCTTGTTTGTGGTTTCCTTTGCTTTGCAAAAGTTTTTAAGTTTCATTATGTCCCATCTGTATAGTTTTCTTTTTTACTTCATTACTATAGGAGGTGGATCAAAAAAGTTCTTGCTGGGATTTACGTCAGAGTATCCTTCGTAAGTTTTCCTCTCAGAGTTTTATACTGTCTGGTCTTACATTAAGGGCTCTAATCCATTTTGAATATATTTTTATGTATGGTGTTGGGGAGTGTTCTAATTTCATTCTTTTACATGTAGCTGTCCATATTTCCCAGCACCAATGATTGAAGAGACTGTCTTATCTCCATTGTATAGTCTTGCCTCCTTTGTCATAGATTAGTTGATCATAGGTGTGTAGGTTTATCCCTGGGCCTTCTTCCTTTTTATTTTTTTCCTTTTACATGTTTATTGGAGTATAATTGATTTACAATGGAGTGTTCGTTTCTGCTGTATAACAAAGTGAATCTGCTATACATATACAAATATCACCAGATCCCCTCCCTCTTGCATCTCCCTCCCACACTCCATATCCCACACCTTTATGTGGTCACAAAGCACCGAGCTGATCTCCCTGTTCTATGTGGCTGCTTCCCAGTAGCTATCGGTGTTACATTTGGTAATGTATTTATGTCCATGCCACTCTCTCACTTCGTCCCAGCTTACCCATCCCCCTTCCGGTGTCCTCAAGTCTTTCTCTATGTCTGTGTCCTTAATCCTCTCCTGCCACTAGGTTCTTCAAAATCTTTTTTTTTCTTCATTAGATTCTGTATATCTCTGTTAACATACAGTATTTGTTTTTCCCTTTCTGACTTACTTCACTGTGTAGGACAGATTCTAAGTCCATCCAGCTCAGTACAAATATCTCAGTTTTGTTTCTTTTTATGGCTGAGTAATATTCCATTGTATATATGTGCCAGATCTTCTTTATCCATTCATCTGTCGATGGACACTTAGGTTGCTTCCATGTCCTGGCTATTGCAAATAGAGCTGCAATGAACAATTTTCTACATAACTCTTTTTGAATTATGGTTTTCAAAATGCAAATGCCCAGTAGTTGGATTGTTGTGTCATATGGTACTTCTATTGTTAGTTATTTAAAGGAACCTCCGTTCTGTTCTCCCTAGTGGCCATATCAATTTACATTCCCACCCACAGTGCAAGTGTGTTCCCTTTTCTCCAATAAAGGCCTCTCCAGCGTTTATTGTTTTGTAGATTTTTTTGATGATTGCCACTCTGACTGCTGTGAGGTGATACCTCAGGGTAGTTTTGATTTGCATTTCTCTAATGATTAGTGATGTTCAGCATCCTTTCATGTGTTTCTTGGTAATCTGTATATCTTCTTTGGAGAAATGTCTATTTAGGTCTTCTGCCCGTTTTTGGATTGGGTTGTTTGTTTTTGTGATATTGAGCTACATGAGGTGCTTGTAAAGTTTGGAGATTAATCCTTTGTCAATTGCTTCATTTGAAAATATTTTCTCCCATTCTGAGGGTTGTTTTTGCATCTTGTTTATGTTTTCCTGTACTGCATAAAAGCTTTTAAGTTTCATTAGGTCCCATTTGTTGATTTCTGTTTTTATTTCCATTTCTCTAAGTGGTGGGTCAAAAAGGATCTTGCTGTGATTTATGTCATAGAGTGTTCTGCCTATGGTTTCCTCTAAGTGTTTTATAGTGTCTGGTCTTATATTTAGATCTCTAATCAATTTAGAGTTTATATTTGTGTATGGTGTTATGGAGTGTTCTACTTTCATTCTTTTATGTGTAGGGGTCCAGTTTTTCCAGCACCAATTACTGAAGAGACTGTCTTTGCTCCATTGTATATCCTTAGCTCCTTTGTCATAGATGAGATAGCCATAGGTATGTAGGTTTATCTCTGGGCTTTCTGTCCTGTTCCATTGATCTGTGTTTATGCCAATCTACATACACTTGATTCCATTATGGAGACATATAAATACATAGGTTTCAAGGTTATTACCAGTCAGATATATTCCTCTTCAGTGAATAGGGTGTTTTGTGTCCAGTTCATTGAGAAAGGAGTAGGTCTTGTCTATTACATATTTGGTATATGGAATGGGATCTGTGCTAATTTCAAACTCTGATTTTACACATCACCCCACGGCACCTTTCCCCTTAAGGAGGCATAATTGTGTTTTCTAAATGTGTAACTCTGTTCTCTTTTGAAATTCAGTTCATGTGTGGCCATGTTTACATTTCCTCTATAAGTCATATATTACAATAAGTTTCTTTTCCTTTGTGGCTCATTTCACTTAGCATCATCGTACCTAAAGCCACTCAATATGCTGCTATTGGCCTTATGACATTGATTTTATGTCTGAGTGACATTCCATTGTATATAAGTACCACAACATCTATATCCATTTTTTTTTCCTTTACTGGGATATTTAAAGTGTACTGAAGTCGAGGTTCTTGTAAACAGAGCAGCCCTAAAGATTGGGCTGTCTGTGTGTTGTGGATTTTTAGTTTTCCCAAAATACACGTCCATGAGTGGAAGTGTGCTATGCTCTGTAGCTCTGTTTTAGAAAACAACATACAGTTCTCCAGAGAGGCTGTTGGCAATTTACATCCTGTCCATCGGCGTAACCAGGCTCCCTTTTCTCCATGGCCTGTCCTGTATTTGTGGTTTTTACACTATTTGTGGATGGCCCTTTTGACTGGAGGTAAGGGACACTTCTCTGTAGTGTGGATTTCCAATGCCTGATGGCTTGCTTGGCCAAGAAGGGCATATGCATTTTTTCCCGAATATATTCAAGAAAATACACATAGTCCCTTTTCAGCCAAGGGCAACATTGTCGAAATTCTGTCGCTTTTCATGTGCTTTAAAGACGACTCCAATCTACCTCTTGAAATCCGTTTCCTTCAATTCTGCCTTGCATTCAAATCCTCTTCACTGCCTTACCTCAATATATTTCTGGATGATAGTTGTCCTTTATAACTCTGCAAGTTTGTGAATTGCTGTGCCCCTGATTTTCATTTTTCAACTCGCCTATTTGTGAGCTGGCTGCAATACTGCAGCATGGCTGTAGGCCCTAGTCTGGTTCTGGGGTGTCAGGCTGAGCCTTTGGTTAATTATTCTTCCTGATGGGAAACTAGAGTGACATGTGCCCATCCAAACACCTACAGCTTATCTCTCATTTATTTCACCACTTCCTGTTCATCCGCTGCACAATTTGCAAACTGTGCATAACAGGATGGTAAAGACGCTGACACTCCAAGTCGGGAGATTTTGAGTAATGCAGATGGAATGGCGAAGCCGAGCACGACAAAAGGAAAAATGAGGTACCTTTTAGAAAACTTTCCCAATTACACAGTGTACCATCCACTGGGTTTCCCATGCATGATTTAACTGTATGAGGATTCCCTTACACCTGGAGAGTTGGGACCACTAGAATGGGTAGCACACAGTATTGCTCTAAGTGGTGTTCTTTTGTTCACACAACCTCAGCAATCTTGTCCGCCCCAAGTGTCCAGTCTTATGTCTCATCCAGCTGTGGTTGTAAAGGTGGTCAATCTAGCTTGCATCACAGGCCCTGAACGTAATTTTTAAGACTTTCTCTCTGTTTTTGCATTTTGCTTTTGAAATTTATTTTTATAAGTGGGTTTAACTGAATTTCAGTGCTGTGTTCATGCAGTTATACACAGACATGATTCCTTTATGGAGACATGATAATACATATGTTTTAAAATTCTTAGAGTCATATATATTCCTCAGAAATGAATAAGGGTTTTTGAGTCCAGTTCATTATGCCGGGAGTAGGTGCGGTCTATTAAATACTTGGTTTATGTAACGGTATGTGTGCTAATTTAAAACTGTGGTTTTATGCATCACCTCACCTCGCCTTTCCCATTAAGCAGGAAGAAGATTCTTTTCTAAATGTGTGACTCTGTTGTGTTTCTAATTCAGTTCATGTGTAGTCATGTGTACACTCACACTATGAGTGATATCTTATGATAAGACTTGTTACTCTGTTATCTTTCCTAAATCAGTTCATGTGTAGCCATGTTTACAGGACCTTCATAAGTGATATCTTATGATAAGTTTCTTTTTCTGTGTGACTTATTTCACTTAGAATCATCGTACCTGAGACCACTCATTTTACTGCTACTGGCCTTATGACATTATTGTCATGGCTGAGGGATATTCCATCGTACGTAAGTACCACAATTTCTTAAATCATTTTTGTCTTTCCTGGGATATTTAAGGTGTACCCAAGTTGAGGTTCTTGTAAGCAGTGCAGCCCTAAATTTGGGCATGGATGTGTCTTATCGATTTTCAGTTTTCCAAAGGTATATTCCCTAGACGGGAACTGCCCTTGGATTTTTAGCTCTGTTGTTTATTTGATATAGGGAACACAATGCACTCCTCCAGAGAGGTAGTTGGCAATTTATATCCTGCCCTTTAGACTAACGAGGTTCACGTATCTCCAGGGCCTATCTTGACTTTCTGGTTTCTACACATTTTTCGGATATCCCTTTTGACCTGTGGGAAGTGATCGTTCTTTTAGTGAAGATTTGCATTGCCCGCTTGCTTGCTTGGCCAAAAAGGGCATATGCTTTCTTTCCTGAATATATTCAGGATAAAACACATACGCCCTTTTTGGCCAAGTGCATCACTGTCGAAGTTGTGCCCCTCTTCATGTGCTTCAAAGTCGATTCCAATGTACTTCATGAAATCTGTTTCCTGTTATTCTGCCTCATTTTCAAATCCGCCTCATTGCCTTCCCTCAATAGATTTTTGGAGGAGAGTTGTCCTTTATTACTCTGCCAATTTGTGAATTGCTGTGCCCCTGAGCTCCATTTTTCAGCTCGCTTTTTTGTGATCTGACCGCAAATCCACAATTTTGGTTCAGGACTTATACTCGTTCCTACAGGCTGGCTGAGACTTTGGTAAATTCTTCTTCCTGATGGGAAATTAGAGTGACATGTGCCCGTCCAAATGCCTAAAAACTACTCTCTCATTGGTTCTCCCTCTTCCCTTTCATCCTCTGCCAAATTGGTAACCTGTGCGAACCAGGAAGTTAAAGGGGATGTCTCTCCAAGTAGGGATATTGATAGTAAAGCAGTTAAAAGGTCAAACCGGAGCACCAGAAGAGGGACTATTCGTTGAGTTTTAGATACCATTCGTATCCACAGTGTGTCCATTCTCTAGGATTCCCGTACATGTTATAGCTGTAGTAATATTCCCTTCACCCTGGAGAGTTGGGACCAATGCAATATGTGCCACGCATTATTGCTTTAAAGGGTCTTCATTTGCTCACCCAATCTCACCAATCCTCTCAATCACAAGTATCCAGCCATAAGACACATCCAGCTGTCATTGTAGATATGGTCATTTCAGGTTTCATCAGAGCCCCTGAAGGAATTGTAAAGAATTTCCCTGTTTTTGTTTTGTTTTTGAAATTCCTTTTTATAGTGGGTTTGAGCTGATTCTCACGGCCATGTTTATGCCAGTCGAGACACACTTGAATCCATTAAGGACACATTTCAATACATAGGTTTTAAGATTTTACTAATCACATATATTCCTCTGCGGGGAATATGGGGTGTTGAGTCCCTTTCACTGAGGAAGGTGTAGGTCTTGTCTATTCCCTATTAGGGTTTTGGATTGGTACCTGTACTAATATCAAACTCTAGTTTTATGCATCACCGCACATCTCCTTCCCCCTTGAGCAGGCATAAGTGTTTTCTAAATGTGAGACTCTTCTCTTTCCTAACTCAGTTCATGTGTAGCCATGTTTACAGGTTCTACATAACTGATATCTTATGATAAGTTTCTTTTTTTGTGTGAATTATTTCACTTAGAATCATCGTACCTGAATCCACTCATTTTGCTCCTACTGGTCTTAAGACATTGATTTCATGGCTGAGGGATATTCCATCGTACGTAAGTACCACAATTTTTTGAACTATTTTTATATTTCATGGGATATTTAAGGTGTACCCAAGTTGAGCTTCTTGTAAGCAGTGCAGCCCTAAATATTGGGGTGTCTCTGTCTTATTGATTTTCAATTTTCCCAAGGTATATTCCCTAGACTGGAAGTGCCCTTGGCTCTGTAGCTCTGTTGTTTACTTGTTTTAGGGAACACAATGCACTCCTTCAGAGAGGCAGTTGGCAATTTACATCCCGCCCATCAGCATAACAAGGCTCCCTGTTCTCCAGGAACTGTCTTGCCTTTCTGATTTTTAAATATTTTGCGGATGTCCCTTTTCACAGGTGGGAAGTGATACTTCTTATTAGTGCAGATTTGCATTGCCTGCTTGCTTGCTTGGCCAAAAAGGGCGTATGCGTTTTCTCCTGAATATATATTCAGGAGAAAACGCATACGCCCTTTTTGGCCAAGTGCATTACTGTAGAAGTTGTGACCCTCCTCCTGTGTTTAAAGATGATTCCAACGCACCTCTTGAAATCTGTTTTTTGATATTCTGCCTCGCATTGATGGCCGCCTCGTTGCGTTTCCTCACCAGATTTTTGGATGCTAGTTGTCCTTTATTACTCTGCCAGTTTGTGAATTGCTGTGCCCCTGAGGTCCATTTTTCAACTCGATTTTTGTGAGCTGAATGCAAGTCCAAAATTTTGGTTCAGGAACTATACTGTTTCCTGGTGTGTGGCTGAGACTTTGGTTAATTGTTCTTCTTGCCAGGAAATCAGAGTGACATATGCCCCTCCAAATGTCTAACAACTACTCTCTCATTGGTTCTCCCTCTTCCCTTTCATCCTCTGCCAAATTGGCAACTTGTGTGAAACAGCAGGTTAAAGGGGCTGTCTCTCCAAGTTGGGAGATGGATAGTAAAGCAGTTGGAAACTAAAACCGGAGCAACAGGAGCGGGACTATTAGTTGAGGTTTAAAAACCTTTCGTATTCACACTGTGTCCATTCTCAATGTTTCCCGTACATGTTACAGCTGTAGTAATATTACCTTCAACCTGGAGAGTTGGGACCCATGGAATGGGTGCCACACATTATTGCTTTAAAGGGTCTGCATTTCCTTACACAATCTCACCTATCGTCTCACACCCAAGTGTCCAGCATTATGCCACATCCAGCTCTCGTTGTAGATAGGGTCATTCCAGATTTCATTAGAGACCCTGAAGGTATTTTAAAGAATTTCCCTGTTTTGTTGTTTTGTTTTTGAAATTCCTTTTTATAGTGGGTTTGAGCTGATTCTCACTGCCATGTTTATGCCAGTCTAGACACACTTGTTTCCCTTATGGAAACATATCAATACATAGGTTTTAAGATTCTTACTAGTCAGATATACTCCTCTGCGGGGAATATGGGGTGTTGAGTCCCTTTCACTGAGGAAGGTGTAGGTCTTGTCTATTCCGTATTAGGTTTTTGGAATGGTACATGTGCTTATATCAAACTCTGGTTTTATGCATCAGCCCACCTCTCCATCACCCTTAAGCAGGCATAAGATTTTTTTCTAAATGTGAGACTCTGTTCTCTTTCCTAACTCAGTTCATGTGTAGCCATGTTTACAGGATCTTCATAAGTGATATCTTATGATAAGCTTCGTTTTCTGTGTGACTTATTTCACTTACAATCATCGTACCTGAATCCAGTCATTTTGCTGCTACTGGTCTTATGACATTGATTTCATGGCTGAGGGATATTCCATCGTACGTAAGTACCACAGTTTTTTGAACCATTTTTATCTTTCCTGGGATATTTCCGGTGAACCCAAGTTGAGGTTCTTGTAAGCAGTGTAGCCCTAAATTTGAGGGTGGCACTGTCTTATTGATTTTCAGTTTTCCCAAGGTATATTCCCTAGACTGAAAGTGCCCTTGGCTCTGTAGCTCTGTTGTTTACTTGTTTTAGGGAACACAATGCACTCCTCCAGTGAGGCAGTTGGCAATTTACATCCCGCCCATCATCATAACCAGGCTCCCTGTTCTCCAGGGCCTGTCTTACCTTTCTGGTATTTACATATTTTGTGGTTGTCCCTTTTGACCGGTGGGAAGAGATAATTCTTTGTAGTGCAGATTTGCATTGCCCGCTTGCTTGCTTGGCCAAAAAGGGTGTATGCGTTTTTTCCTGCATATATTCAGGGGAAAATGCATATGCACTTTTGGGCGAAGTGCATCATTGTCGATGTTGTGTCCCTCTTCCTGTGCTTTACAGGTGATTCCAACGTACCTCTTGAAATCTGTTACCTGCTATTCTGCCTCGCTTGCAATTCCGCCTCTTTGCCTTCCCTCAACAGATTTTGGGATGATAGTTGTCCTTTATTACTCTGCCAGTTTGTGAATTGCTGTGCCCTTGAGCTCCATTTTTCAACTCTTTTTTTGTGAGGTGAATGCATGTCCAAAATTTTGGTTCAGGAACTATGTTGTTTCCCGGTGGGTGGCTGCAACTTTGGTTAATTCTTCTTCCTCCCGGGAATTTAGAGTGACATATGCCCGTCCAATTGCCTAACAGCTACTCTCTCATTGGTTCTCCCTCTTCCGTTTCATCTTCTGCCAAATTGGCAACCTGTGAGATCCAGGAGGTTAAGGGGCTGTCTCTCCAAGTTGGGAGATTGATAGTAAAGAAGTTGGAAAGTCAAACCGGAGCACCAGCAGAGGGAATATTCGTTGAGTTTTAGAGACCTTTCGTATTCACAATGTGTCCATTCTCTAGGTTTCCCGTACATGTTATAGCTGTAGTAATATTCCCTTCAACTTGGAGAGTTGGGACCCATGTAATGGGTGCCACGCATTATTGCTTTAAAGGGTCTGCATTTGCTCACCCAATCGCACCGTTCGCCTCAGTTCCAAGTGTCCAGCCTTATGCCACATCGAGCTGTCATTGTAGACAGGGTCATTCCAGGTTTCATCAGAGACCCTGAAGGAATTGTAAAGAATTTCCCTGTTTTTTTGTTTTGTTATTGAAATTCCTTTTTATAGTCGGTTTGAGCTGATTCTCGCTGTCATGTTTATGCCAGTCTAGGCACACTTGATTGCCTTACGGAGACATAACAATACATAGGTTTTAAGATTCTTACTAGTCAGATATATTCCTCTGCGGGAAATATGGGGTTTTGAGTCCCTTTTACTGAGGACGGTATAGGTAGGTCTTGTCTATTCCATAGTTGGATTTTGGAACGGTACCTGTGCTTATATCAAACTCTGGTTTTCTGCATCACCCCACCTCTCCTTCCCCCTTAAGCAGGCATAAGAGTGTTTTCTAAATGTGAGACTCTGTTCTCTTTCCTAACTCTGTTCATATGTAACCATATTTACAGGATCTTCATAAGTGATATCTTATGATAAGCTTCTATTTCTGTGAGACTTATTTCACTTAGAATCATCGTACCTGAATCAGGTCATTTTGCTGCTACTGGTCTTATGACATTGTTTTCACGGCTGAGGGATATTCCATCGAACGTAAATACCACTATGTTTTGAACCATTTTTATATTTCCTGGGATATTTAAGGTGTACCCAAGTAGAGGTTCTTGTAAGCAGTACAGCCCTAAATTGGAGGGTGGCTCTGTCTTATTGATTTTCAGTTTTCCCAAGGTATATTCCCTAGACTGGAAGTGCCCTTGGCTCTGTAGCTCTGTTGATTACTTCTTTTAGGGAACTCAATGCACTCCTCCAGTGAGGCAGTTGGCAATTTACATCCCGCCCATCAGCATTACAAGGCTCCCTGTTCTCCAGGGCCTGTCTTGCCTTTCTGGATTTTACACATTTTGTGGATGTCTCTTTTGACCGGTGGGAAGTGATACTTCTTTGTAGTGCAGATTTGCATTGCCCGCTTGCTTGCTTGGCCAAAAAGGGCATAAGCGTTTTCTCCTGCATATATTAAGGAGAAAATGCATATGCCCTTTTTGGCCAAGTGCATCATTGTCAAAGATGTGCCCCTCTTCCTGTGCTTTACAGGTGATTCCAACGTACCTCTTGAAATCTGTTTCCTGCTATTCTGCTTCGCTTTCAAGACTGCCTCGTTGCCTTCCCTAAACAGATTTTTGGATGATAGTTGTCCTTTATTACTTTGCCAGTTTGTGAATTGCTGTGCCCTTGAGCTCCATTTTTCAACTCGTTTTCTGTGAGCTGAACACATGTGCAAAATTTTGGTTCAGGACCTATACTGGTTCCCTGAGGGTGGTTGCAACTTTGGTTAATTCTTCTTCCGGCCGGGAAATTAGAGTGACATATGCCCATCCAAATGCCTAACAGCTACTATCTCATTGGTTCTCCCTCTTCCCTTTCATCCTCTGCCAAATTGGCAACGTGTGAGAACCAGAAGGTTAAAGGGGCTGTCTCTCCAAGTTGGGAGATTGATAGTAAATCAGTTGGAAAGTCAAACTGGAGCACCAGGAGTGGGACTATCCGTTGAGTTTTAGAAACCTTTCGTATTCACAGTGTGTCCATTCTCTAGGTTTCCCGTACATGTTATAGCTGTAGTAATATTCCCTTCAACCTGGAGAGTTGGGACCCATGGAATGGGTACCATGCATTATTGCTTTAAAGGGTCTGCATTTGCTCACCCAATCTCACCAATCCTCTCAGTCCCAAGTGTCCAGACTTATGACACATCCAGCTGTCATTGTAGACAGTGTCATTCCACGTTTCATCAGAGACCCTGAAGGAATTGTAAAGAATTTCCCTGTTTTTTGTTTGTTTGTTTGTTTTTGAAATTCCTTTTTATAGTGGGCTTGAACTGATTCTCGCTGCCATGTTTATGCCAGTGCAGACTCACTTGATTCCCTTACAGAGACATATCAATACATAGGTTTGAAGACTCTTACTAGTGACATATATTCCTCTGCGGGAAATATGGGGTTTTGAGTCCCTTTCACTGAGGAAGGTATAGGTAGGTCTTGTCTATTCCATAATTGGTTTTTGGAACGGTACCTGTCCTCATATCAAACTCTGGTTTTCTGCATCACCCCACCTCTCCTTCCCCCTTAAGCAGGCATAAGAGTGTTTTCTAAATGTGAGACTCTGTCCTCTTTCCTAACTCAGTTCATGTGTAGCCATGTTTACAGGATCTTCATAAGTGATATCTTATGATAAGCTTCTTTTTCTGTGTGACTTATTTCACTTAGAATCATCGTACCTGAATCCACTCATTTTGCTGCTACTGGTCTTATGACATTGATTTCATGGCTGAGGGATATTCCATCGTACGTATGTACCATAAATTTTTGAACCATTTTTATATTTCCTGGGATATTTCAGGTGTAACCAAGTTGAGATTCTTGTGAGCAGTGCAGCCCTAAATTTGAGGGTGGCTCTGTCTTATTGATTTTCAGTTTTCCCAAGGTATATTCCCTAGACTGGAAGTGCCCTTGGCTCTGTAGCTCTGTTGTTTACTTGTTTTAGGGAACACAATGCACTCCTCCAGTGAGGCCGTTGGCAATTTACATCCCGCCCATCAGCATTACAAGGCTCCATGTTCTCCAGGGCCTGTCTTGACTTTCTGGTTTTTACACATTTTGTGGATGTCCCATTTGACCGGTGGGAAGTGATACTTCTTTGTAGTGCAGATTTGCATTGCCCGCTTGCTTGCTTGGCCAAAAAGGGCATATGCGTTTTCTCCTGCATATATTCAGGAGAAAATGCATACGCCCTTTTTGGCCAAGTGCATCATTGTCGAAGTTGTGCCCCTCTTCCTGTGCTTTACAGGTGATTCCAACGTACCTCTTGAAATCTGTTTCCTGCTATTCTGCCTCGCTTACAAGTCCGCCTCGTTGACTTCCCTCAACAGATTTTTGTATGATAGTTGTCCTTTATTACTTTGCCAGTTTGTGAATTGCTGTGCCATTGAGCTCCATTTTTCAACTCGCTTTTTGTGAGCTGAACGCATGTCCAAATTTTGGTTCAGGACCTATATTGGTTCCCGGTGGGTGGTTGCAACTTTGGTTAATTCTTCTTCCTGCCGGGACATTAGAGCGACATATGACCGTCCAAATGCCTAACAGCTACTCTCTCATTGGTTCTCCCTCTTCCCTTTCATCCTCTGCCAAATTGGCCAACTGTGAGAACCAGGAGGTTAAAGGGGTTGTCTCTCCAAGTTGGGAGATTGATAGTAAAGCAGTTGGAATGTCAAACTGGAGCAGCAGGAGAGGGACTATTCGTTGAGTTTTAGAAACCTTTCGTATTCACAGTGTGTCCATTCTCTAGGTTTCCCGTACATGTTATAGCTGTAGTAGTATTCCCTTCAACCTGAAGAGTTGTGACCCATGGAGTGGGTGCCATGCATTATTGCTTTAAAGGGTCTGCATTTGCTCACCCAATCTCACCAATCCTCTCAGTCCCAAGTGTCCAGCCTTATGCCACATCCAGCTGTCATTGTAGACAGGGTTATTCCACGTTTCATCAGAGACCCTGAAGGAATTGTAAAGAATTTCCCTGTTTTTTTGTTTTGTTTTAGAAATTCCTTTTTATAGTGGGTTTGAGCTGATTCTCTCTGCCATGTTTATGCCAGTCTAGACACACTTGATTCCCTTACAGAGACATATCAATACATAGGTTTTAAGATTCTTACTAGTCAGATATATTCCTCTGCGGGAAATATGGGGTTTTGAGTCCCTTTCACTGAAGAAGGTATAGGTAGGTCTTGTCTATTCCATAGTTGGTTTTTAGAATGGTACCTGTGCTTATATCAAACTCTGGTTTTCTGCATCACCCCACCTCTCCTTCCCCCTTAAGCAGGCATAAGAGTGATTTCTAAATGTGAGACTCTGATCTCTTTCCTAACTCAGTTCATGTGTAGCCATGTTTACAGGGTCTTCATAAGTGATATCTTATCATAAGCTTCTTTTTCTGTGTGACTTATTTCACTTAGAATCACCCTACCTGAATCCACTCATATTGATGCTACTGGTCTTATGACATTGATTTCATGGCTGAGGGACATTCCATCGTACGTAAGTACCACAATATTTGGAACCATTTTTATATTTCCTGGGATATTTAAGGTGTACCCAAGTTGAAGTTCTTGTAAGCAGTGCAGCCCTAAATTTGGGGGTGGCTCTGTCTTATTGATTTTCAGTTTTCCCAAGGTATATTCCCTAGACTGGAAGTGCCCTTGGTTCTGTAGCTCTGTTGTTTACTTGTTTTAGGGGACACAGTGCACTCCTCCAGAGAGGCAGTTGGCAATTTACATCCCGCCCATCAGCATAACAATGCTCCCTGGTCTCCAGGGCCTGTCTTGCCTCTCTGGTATTTACACATTTTGTGGATGTCCCTTTTGAACGGTGGGGAGTGATACTTTTTTATAATGCAGATTTGCATTGCCCCCTTGCTTGCTTGGGCAAAAAGTGCGTATGCGTTTTGTGCTTAATATATACAGGAGAAGACACATACGCCGTTTTTGGCCAAGTGCATCATTGTCGAAGTTGTGCCCCTCTTCTTGTGCTTTACAGATGATTCCAACGTACCTCTTGAAATCTGTTTCCTGCTATTCTGCCTCGCCTACAATTCCCCCTCATTGCCTTCCCTCAACAGATTTTTGGACGATAGTTGTCCTTTATTACTCTGCCAGTTTGTGAATTGCTGTGCCCCTTAGTTTCATTTTTCAACTCGTTTTTTGTGAGCTCAACGCAAGTCCACAATTTTGATTCAGGACGTAATCTGGATCCCGGGGTGTGGCTGAGACTTTGGTTAATCCTTCTTCTTGCCGGGAAATTAGAGTGACATATGCCCGTCCAAATGCCTAACAGCTACTCTCTCATTGGTTCTCCCTCTTCCCTTTCATCCTCTGCCAAATTGGCAACCTGTGCGAACCAGGAGGTTAAAGGGGCTGTCTCTCCAAGTTGGGAGATTGATAGTAAAGCAGTTGGAAAGTAAAACCGGAACTCCAGGAGAGGGACTATTCGTTGAGTTTTAGAAGCCTTTCGTATTTACAGTGTGTCCATTCTCTAGGTTTCCCGTACATGTTATAGCTGTAGTAATATTGACTTCAACCTGGAGAGTTGGGACCCATGGAATGGGTGCCATGCATTATTGCTTTCAAGGGTCTGCATTTGCTGACCCAATCTCACCAATCCTCTCAGTCCCAAGTGTCCAGCCTTATACCACATGCAGCTGTCATTGTAGACAGGGTCATTCCATGTTTCATCAGAGACCCTGAAGGAATTGTAAAGAATGTCCCTGTTTTTTTGTTTTGTTTTTGAAATTCCTTTTTATAGTCGGTTTGAGCTGATTCTCGCTGCCATGTTTATGCCAGTCTAGACTCACTTGATTCCCTTACAGAGACATATCAAAACATAGGTTTTAAGATTCTTTCTAGTCAGATATATTCCTCTGCAGGAAATATGGGGTTTTGAGTCCCTTTCACTGAGGAAGGGATAGGTAAGTCTTGTCTATTCCATAGTTGGTTTTTGGAACGGTTCCTGTGCTCATATCAAACTCTGTTTTTATGCATCACCCACCTCTCCTTCCCCCTTAAGCAGGCATAAGAGTGTTTTCTAAATGTGAGACTCTGTTCTCTTTCCTAACTCATTTCATGTGTAACCATGTTTACAGGATCTTCATAAGTGATATCTTATGATAAGCTTCTTTTCCTGTGTGACTTATTTCACTTAGAATCATCGTACCTGAATCCAGTCATTTTGCTGCTACTGGTCTTATGACATTGTTTTCACGGCTGAGGGATATTCCATCGAACGTAAGTACCACTATGTTTTGAACCATTTTTATATTTCCTGGGATATTTAAGGTGTACCCAAGTAGAGGTTCTTGTAAGCAGTACAGCCCTAAATTGGAGGGTGGCTCTGTCTTATTGATTTTCAGTTTTCCCAAGGTATATTCCCTAGACTGGAAGTGCCCTTGGCTCTGTAGCTCTGTTGATTACTTCTTTTAGGGAACTCAATGCACTCCTCCAGTGAGGCAGTTGGCAATTTACATCCCGCCCATCAGCATTACAAGGCTCCCTGTTCTCCAGGGCCTGTCTTGCCTTTCTGGATTTTACACATTTTGTGGATGTCTCTTTTGACCGGTGGGAAGTGATACTTCTTTGTAGTGCAGATTTGCATTGCCCGCTTGCTTGCTTGGCCAAAAAGGGCATAAGCGTTTTCTCCTGCATATATTAAGGAGAAAATGCATATGCCCTTTTTGGCCAAGTGCATCATTGTCAAAGATGTGCCCCTCTTCCTGTGCTTTACAGGTGATTCCAACGTACCTCTTGAAATCTGTTTCCTGCTATTCTGCTTCGCTTTCAAGACTGCCTCGTTGCCTTCCCTCAACAGATTTTTGGATGATAGTTGTCCTTTATTACTTTGCCAGTTTGTGAATTGCTGTGCCCTTGAGCTCCATTTTTCAACTCGTTTTCTGTGAGCTGAACACATGTGCAAAATTTTGGTTCAGGACCTATACTGGTTCCCTGAGGGTGGTTGCAACTTTGGTTAATTCTTCTTCCGGCCGGGAAATTAGAGTGACATATGCCCATCCAAATGCCTAACAGCTACTATCTCATTGGTTCTCCCTCTTCCCTTTCATCCTCTGCCAAATTGGCAACGTGTGAGAACCAGAAGGTTAAAGGGGCTGTCTCTCCAAGTTGGGAGATTGATAGTAAATCAGTTGGAAAGTCAAACTGGAGCACCAGGAGTGGGACTATCCGTTGAGTTTTAGAAACCTTTCGTATTCACAGTGTGTCCATTCTCTAGGTTTCCCGTACATGTTATAGCTATAGTAATATTCCCTTCAACCTGGAGAGTTGGGACCCATGGAATGGGTGCCATGCATTATTGCTTTAAAGGGTCTGCATTTGCTCACCCAATCTCACCAATCCTCTCAGTCCCAAGTGTCCAGACTTATGACACATCCAGCTGTCATTGTAGACAGTGTCATTCCACGTTTCATCAGAGACCCTGAAGGAATAGTAAAGAATTTCCCTGTTTTTTTTTGATTGTTTGTTTTTGAAATTCCTTTTTATAGTGGGCTTGAACTGATTCTCGCTGCCATGTTTATGCCAGTGCAGACTCACTTGATTCCCTTACAGAGACATATCAATACATAGGTTTGAAGACTCTTACTAGTGACATATATTCCTCTGCGGGAAATATGGGGTTTTGAGTCCCTTTCACTGAGGAAGGTATAGGTAGGTCTTGTCTATTCCATAATTGGTTTTTGGAACGGTACCTGTCCTCATATCAAACTCTGGTTTTCTGCATCACCCCACCTCTCCTTCCCCCTTAAGCAGGCATAAGAGTGTTTTCTAAATGTGAGACTCTGTTCTCTTTCCTAACTCAGTTCATGTGTAGCCATGTTTACAGGATCTTCATAAGTGATATCTTATGATAAGCTTCTTTTTCTGTGTGACTTATTTCACTTAGAATCATCGTACCTGAATCCACTCATTTTGCTGCTACTGGTCTTATGACATTGATTTCATGGCTGAGGGATATTCCATCGTACGTATGTACCATAAATTTTTGAACCATTTTTATATTTCCTGGGATATTTCAGGTGTAACCAAGTTGAGGTTCTTGTAAGCAGTGCAGCCCTAAATTTGAGGGTGGCTCTGTCTTATTGATTTTCAGTTTTCCCAAGGTATATTCCCTAGACTGGAAGTGCCCTTGGCTCTGTAGCTCTGTTGTTTACTTGTTTTAGGGAACACAATGCACTCCTCCAGTGAGGCCGTTGGCAATTTACATCCCGCCCATCAGCATTACAAGGCTCCATGTTCTCCAGGGCCTGTCTTGCCTTTCTGATTTTTACACATTTTGTGGATGTCCCTTTTGACCGGTGGGAAGTGATACTTCTTTGTAGTGCAGATTTGCATTGCCCGCTTGCTTGCTTGGCCAAAAAGGGCATATGCGTTTTCTCCTGCATATATTCAGGAGAAAATGCATACGCCCTTTTTGGCCAAGTGCATCATTGTCGAAGTTGTGCCCCTCTTCCTGTGCTTTACAGATGATTCCAACGTACCTCTTGAAATCTGTTTCCTGCTATTCTGCCTCGCCTACAATTCCCCCTCATTGCCTTCCCTCAACAGATTTTTGGACGATAGTTGTCCTTTATTACTCTGCCAGTTTGTGAATTGCTGTGCCCCTTAGTTTCATTTTTCAACTCGTTTTTTGTGAGCTCAACGCAAGTCCACAATTTTGATTCAGGACGTAATCTGGATCCCGGGGTGTGGCTGAGACTTTGGTTAATCCTTCTTCTTGCCGGGAAATTAGAGTGACATATGCCCGTCCAAATGCCTAACAGCTACTCTCTCATTGGTTCTCCCTCTTCCCTTTCATCCTCTGCCAAATTGGCAACCTGTGCGAACCAGGAGGTTAAAGGGGCTGTCTCTCCAAGTTGGGAGATTGATAGTAAAGCAGTTGGAAAGTAAAACCGGAACTCCAGGAGAGGGACTATTCGTTGAGTTTTAGAAGCCTTTCGTATTTACAGTGTGTCCATTCTCTAGGTTTCCCGTACATGTTATAGCTGTAGTAATATTGACTTCAACCTGGAGAGTTGGGACCCATGGAATGGGTGCCATGCATTATTGCTTTCAAGGGTCTGCATTTGCTGACCCAATCTCACCAATCCTCTCAGTCCCAAGTGTCCAGCCTTATACCACATGCAGCTGTCATTGTAGACAGGGTCATTCCATGTTTCATCAGAGACCCTGAAGGAATTGTAAAGAATGTCCCTGTTTTTTTGTTTTGTTTTTGAAATTCCTTTTTATAGTCGGTTTGAGCTGATTCTCGCTGCCATGTTTATGCCAGTCTAGACTCACTTGATTCCCTTACAGAGACATATCAAAACATAGGTTTTAAGATTCTTACTAGTCAGATATATTCCTCTGCGGGAAATATGGGGTTTTGAGTCCCTTTCACTGAGGAAGGGATAGGTAAGTCTTGTCTATTCCATAGTTGGTTTTTGGAACGGTTCCTGTGCTCATATCAAACTCTGTTTTTATGCATCACCCACCTCTCCTTCCCCCTTAAGCAGGCATAAGAGTGTTTTCTAAATGTGAGACTCTGTTCTCTTTCCTAACTCAGTTCATGTGTAACCATGTTTACAGGATCTTCATAAGTGATATCTTATGATAAGCTTCTTTTCCTGTGTGACTTATTTCACTTAGAATCATCGTACCTGAATCCAGTCATTTTGCTGCTACTGGTCTTATGACATTGTTTTCACGGCTGAGGGATATTCCATCGAACGTAAGTACCACTATGTTTTGAACCATTTTTATATTTCCTGGGATATTTAAGGTGTACCCAAGTAGAGGTTCTTGTAAGCAGTACAGCCCTAAATTGGAGGGTGGCTCTGTCTTATTGATTTTCAGTTTTCCCAAGGTATATTCCCTAGACTGGAAGTGCCCTTGGCTCTGTAGCTCTGTTGATTACTTCTTTTAGGGAACTCAATGCACTCCTCCAGTGAGGCAGTTGGCAATTTACATCCCGCCCATCAGCATTACAAGGCTCCCTGTTCTCCAGGGCCTGTCTTGCCTTTCTGGATTTTACACATTTTGTGGATGTCTCTTTTGACCGGTGGGAAGTGATACTTCTTTGTAGTGCAGATTTGCATTGCCCGCTTGCTTGCTTGGCCAAAAAGGGCATAAGCGTTTTCTCCTGCATATATTAAGGAGAAAATGCATATGCCCTTTTTGGCCAAGTGCATCATTGTCAAAGATGTGCCCCTCTTCCTGTGCTTTACAGGTGATTCCAACGTACCTCTTGAAATCTGTTTCCTGCTATTCTGCTTCGCTTTCAAGACTGCCTCGTTGCCTTCCCTCAACAGATTTTTGGATGATAGTTGTCCTTTATTACTTCGCCAGTTTGTGAATTGTTGTGCCCTTGAGCTCCATTTTTCAACTCGTTTTCTGTGAGCTGAACACATGTGCAAAATTTTGGTTCAGGACCTATACTGGTTCCCTGAGGGTGGTTGCAACTTTGGTTAATTCTTCTTCCGGCCGGGAAATTAGAGTGACATATGCCCATCCAAATGCCTAACAGCTACTATCTCATTGGTTCTCCCTCTTCCCTTTCATCCTCTGCCAAATTGGCAACGTGTGAGAACCAGAAGGTTAAAGGGGCTGTCTCTCCAAGTTGGGAGATTGATAGTAAATCAGTTGGAAAGTCAAACTGGAGCACCAGGAGTGGGACTATCCGTTGAGTTTTAGAAACCTTTCGTATTCACAGTGTGTCCATTCTCTAGGTTTCCCGTACATGTTATAGCTATAGTAATATTCCCTTCAACCTGGAGAGTTGGGACCCATGGAATGGGTGCCATGCATTATTGCTTTAAAGGGTCTGCATTTGCTCACCCAATCTCACCAATCCTCTCAGTCCCAAGTGTCCAGACTTATGACACATCCAGCTGTCATTGTAGACAGTGTCATTCCACGTTTCATCAGAGACCCTGAAGGAATAGTAAAGAATTTCCCTGTTTTTTTTTGATTGTTTGTTTTTGAAATTCCTTTTTATAGTGGGCTTGAACTGATTCTCGCTGCCATGTTTATGCCAGTGCAGACTCACTTGATTCCCTTACAGAGACATATCAATACATAGGTTTGAAGACTCTTACTAGTGACATATATTCCTCTGCGGGAAATATGGGGTTTTGAGTCCCTTTCACTGAGGAAGGTATAGGTAGGTCTTGTCTATTCCATAATTGGTTTTTGGAACGGTACCTGTCCTCATATCAAACTCTGGTTTTCTGCATCACCCCACCTCTCCTTCCCCCTTAAGCAGGCATAAGAGTGTTTTCTAAATGTGAGACTCTGTTCTCTTTCCTAACTCAGTTCATGTGTAGCCATGTTTACAGGATCTTCATAAGTGATATCTTATGATAAGCTTCTTTTTCTGTGTGACTTATTTCACTTAGAATCATCGTACCTGAATCCACTCATTTTGCTGCTACTGGTCTTATGACATTGATTTCATGGCTGAGGGATATTCCATCGTACGTATGTACCATAAATTTTTGAACCATTTTTATATTTCCTGGGATAATTCAGGTGTAACCAAGTTGAGGTTCTTGTAAGCAGTGCAGCCCTAAATTTGAGGGTGGCTCTGTCTTATTGATTTTCAGTTTTCCCAAGGTATATTCCCTAGACTGGAAGTGCCCTTGGCTCTGTAGCTCTGTTGTTTACTTGTTTTAGGGAACACAATGCACTCCTCCAGTGAGGCCGTTGGCAATTTACATCCCGCCCATCAGCATTACAAGGCTCCATGTTCTCCAGGGCCTGTCTTGCCTTTCTGATTTTTACACATTTTGTGGATGTCCCTTTTGACCGGTGGGAAGTGATACTTCTTTGTAGTGCAGATTTGCATTGCCCGCTTGCTTGCTTGGCCAAAAAGGGCATATGCGTTTTCTCCTGCATATATTCAGGAGAAAATGCATACGCCCTTTTTGGCCAAGTGCATCATTGTCGAAGTTGTGCCCCTCTTCCTGTGCTTTACAGATGATTCCAACGTACCTCTTGAAATCTGTTTCCTGCTATTCTGCCTCGCCTACAATTCCCCCTCATTGCCTTCCCTCAACAGATTTTTGGACGATAGTGGTCCTTTATTACTCTGCCAGTTTGTGAATTGCTGTGCCCCTTAGTTTCATTTTTCAGCTCGTTTTTTGTGAGCTCAACGCAAGTCCACAATTTTGATTCAGGACGTAATCTGGATCCCGGGGTGTGGCTGAGACTTTGGTTAATCCTTCTTCTTGCCGGGAAATTAGAGTGACATATGCCCGTCCAAATGCCTAACAGCTACTCTCTCATTGGTTCTCCCTCTTCCCTTTCATCCTCTGCCAAATTGGCAACCTGTGCGAACCAGGAGGTTAAAGGGGCTGTCTCTCCAAGTTGGGAGATTGATAGTAAAGCAGTTGGAAAGTAAAACCGGAACTCCAGGAGAGGGACTATTCGTTGAGTTTTAGAAGCCTTTCGTATTTACAGTGTGTCCATTCTCTAGGTTTCCCGTACATGTTATAGCTGTAGTAATATTGACTTCAACCTGGAGAGTTGGGACCCATGGAATGGGTGCCATGCATTATTGCTTTCAAGGGTCTGCATTTGCTGACCCAATCTCACCAATCCTCTCAGTCCCAAGTGTCCAGCCTTATACCACATGCAGCTGTCATTGTAGACAGGGTCATTCCATGTTTCATCAGAGACCCTGAAGGAATTGTAAAGAATGTCCCTGTTTTTTTGTTTTGTTTTTGAAATTCCTTTTTATAGTCGGTTTGAGCTGATTCTCGCTGCCATGTTTATGCCAGTCTAGACTCACTTGATTCCCTTACAGAGACATATCAAAACATAGGTTTTAAGATTCTTACTAGTCAGATATATTCCTCTGCGGGAAATATGGGGTTTTGAGTCCCTTTCACTGAGGAAGGGATAGGTATGTCTTGTCTATTCCATAGTTGGTTTTTGGAACGGTTCCTGTGCTCATATCAAACTCTGTTTTTATGCATCACCCACCTCTCCTTCCCCCTTAAGCAGGCATAAGAGTGTTTTCTAAATGTGAGACTCTGTTCTCTTTCCTAACTCAGTTCATGTGTAACCATGTTTACAGGATCTTCATAAGTGATATCTTATGATAAGCTTCTTTTCCTGTGTGACTTATTTCACTTAGAATCATCGTACCTGAATCCAGTCATTTTGCTGCTACTGGTCTTATGACATTGTTTTCACGGCTGAGGGATATTCCATCGAACGTAAGTACCACTATGTTTTGAACCATTTTTATATTTCCTGGGATATTTAAGGTGTACCCAAGTAGAGGTTCTTGTAAGCAGTACAGCCCTAAATTGGAGGGTGGCTCTGTCTTATTGATTTTCAGTTTTCCCAAGGTATATTCCCTAGACTGGAAGTGCCCTTGGCTCTGTAGCTCTGTTGATTACTTCTTTTAGGGAACTCAATGCACTCCTCCAGTGAGGCAGTTGGCAATTTACATCCCGCCCATCAGCATTACAAGGCTCCCTGTTCTCCAGGGCCTGTCTTGCCTTTCTGGATTTTACACATTTTGTGGATGTCTCTTTTGACCGGTGGGAAGTGATACTTCTTTGTAGTGCAGATTTGCATTGCCCGCTTGCTTGCTTGGCCAAAAAGGGCATAAGCGTTTTCTCCTGCATATATTAAGGAGAAAATGCATATGCCCTTTTTGGCCAAGTGCATCATTGTCAAAGATGTGCCCCTCTTCCTGTGCTTTACAGGTGATTCCAACGTACCTCTTGAAATCTGTTTCCTGCTATTCTGCTTCGCTTTCAAGACTGCCTCGTTGCCTTCCCTCAACAGATTTTTGGATGATAGTTGTCCTTTATTACTTCGCCAGTTTGTGAATTGTTGTGCCCTTGAGCTCCATTTTTCAACTCGTTTTCTGTGAGCTGAACACATGTGCAAAATTTTGGTTCAGGACCTATACTGGTTCCCTGAGGGTGGTTGCAACTTTGGTTAATTCTTCTTCCGGCCGGGAAATTAGAGTGACATATGCCCATCCAAATGCCTAACAGCTACTATCTCATTGGTTCTCCCTCTTCCCTTTCATCCTCTGCCAAATTGGCAACGTGTGAGAACCAGAAGGTTAAAGGGGCTGTCTCTCCAAGTTGGGAGATTGATAGTAAATCAGTTGGAAAGTCAAACTGGAGCACCAGGAGTGGGACTATCCGTTGAGTTTTAGAAACCTTTCGTATTCACAGTGTGTCCATTCTCTAGGTTTCCCGTACATGTTATAGCTATAGTAATATTCCCTTCAACCTGGAGAGTTGGGACCCATGGAATGGGTGCCATGCATTATTGCTTTAAAGGGTCTGCATTTGCTCACCCAATCTCACCAATCCTCTCAGTCCCAAGTGTCCAGACTTATGACACATCCAGCTGTCATTGTAGACAGTGTCATTCCACGTTTCATCAGAGACCCTGAAGGAATAGTAAAGAATTTCCCTGGTTTTTTTTGATTGTTTGTTTTTGAAATTCCTTTTTATAGTGGGCTTGAACTGATTCTCGCTGCCATGTTTATGCCAGTGCAGACTCACTTGATTCCCTTACAGAGACATATCAATACATAGGTTTGAAGACTCTTACTAGTGACATATATTCCTCTGCGGGAAATATGGGGTTTTGAGTCCCTTTCACTGAGGAAGGTATAGGTAGGTCTTGTCTATTCCATAATTGGTTTTTGGAACGGTACCTGTCCTCATATCAAACTCTGGTTTTCTGCATCACCCCACCTCTCCTTCCCCCTTAAGCAGGCATAAGAGTGTTTTCTAAATGTGAGACTCTGTTCTCTTTCCTAACTCAGTTCATGTGTAGCCATGTTTACAGGATCTTCATAAGTGATATCTTATGATAAGCTTCTTTTTCTGTGTGACTTATTTCACTTAGAATCATCGTACCTGAATCCACTCATTTTGCTGCTACTGGTCTTATGACATTGATTTCATGGCTGAGGGATATTCCATCGTACGTATGTACCATAAATTTTTGAACCATTTTTATATTTCCTGGGATAATTCAGGTGTAACCAAGTTGAGGTTCTTGTAAGCAGTGCAGCCCTAAATTTGAGGGTGGCTCTGTCTTATTGATTTTCAGTTTTCCCAAGGTATATTCCCTAGACTGGAAGTGCCCTTGGCTCTGTAGCTCTGTTGTTTACTTGTTTTAGGGAACACAATGCACTCCTCCAGTGAGGCCGTTGGCAATTTACATCCCGCCCATCAGCATTACAAGGCTCCATGTTCTCCAGGGCCTGTCTTGCCTTTCTGATTTTTACACATTTTGTGGATGTCCCTTTTGACCGGTGGGAAGTGATACTTCTTTGTAGTGCAGATTTGCATTGCCCGCTTGCTTGCTTGGCCAAAAAGGGCATATGCGTTTTCTCCTGCATATATTCAGGAGAAAATGCATACGCCCTTTTTGGCCAAGTGCATCATTGTCGAAGTTGTGCCCCTCTTCCTGTGCTTTACAGATGATTCCAACGTACCTCTTGAAATCTGTTTCCTGCTATTCTGCCTCGCCTACAATTCCCCCTCATTGCCTTCCCTCAACAGATTTTTGGACGATAGTGGTCCTTTATTACTCTGCCAGTTTGTGAATTGCTGTGCCCCTTAGTTTCATTTTTCAGCTCGTTTTTTGTGAGCTCAACGCAAGTCCACAATTTTGATTCAGGACGTAATCTGGATCCCGGGGTGTGGCTGAGACTTTGGTTAATCCTTCTTCTTGCCGGGAAATTAGAGTGACATATGCCCGTCCAAATGCCTAACAGCTACTCTCTCATTGGTTCTCCCTCTTCCCTTTCATCCTCTGCCAAATTGGCAACCTGTGCGAACCAGGAGGTTAAAGGGGCTGTCTCTCCAAGTTGGGAGATTGATAGTAAAGCAGTTGGAAAGTAAAACCGGAACTCCAGGAGAGGGACTATTCGTTGAGTTTTAGAAGCCTTTCGTATTTACAGTGTGTCCATTCTCTAGGTTTCCCGTACATGTTATAGCTGTAGTAATATTGACTTCAACCTGGAGAGTTGGGACCCATGGAATGGGTGCCATGCATTATTGCTTTCAAGGGTCTGCATTTGCTGACCCAATCTCACCAATCCTCTCAGTCCCAAGTGTCCAGCCTTATACCACATGCAGCTGTCATTGTAGACAGGGTCATTCCATGTTTCATCAGAGACCCTGAAGGAATTGTAAAGAATGTCCCTGTTTTTTTGTTTTGTTTTTGAAATTCCTTTTTATAGTCGGTTTGAGCTGATTCTCGCTGCCATGTTTATGCCAGTCTAGACTCACTTGATTCCCTTACAGAGACATATCAAAACATAGGTTTTAAGATTCTTACTAGTCAGATATATTCCTCTGCGGGAAATATGGGGTTTTGAGTCCCTTTCACTGAGGAAGGGATAGTTAAGTCTTGTCTATTCCATAGTTGGTTTTTGGAACGGTTCCTGTGCTCATATCAAACTCTGTTTTTATGCATCACCCACCTCTCCTTCCCCCTTAAGCAGGCATAAGAGTGTTTTCTAAATGTGAGACTCTGTTCTCTTTCCTAACTCAGTTCATGTGTAACCATGTTTACAGGATCTTCATAAGTGATATCTTATGATAAGCTTCTTTTCCTGTGTGACTTATTTCACTTAGAATCATCGTACCTGAATCCAGTCATTTTGCTGCTACTGGTCTTATGACATTGTTTTCACGGCTGAGGGATATTCCATCGAACGTAAGTACCACTATGTTTTGAACCATTTTTATATTTCCTGGGATATTTAAGGTGTACCCAAGTAGAGGTTCTTGTAAGCAGTACAGCCCTAAATTGGAGGGTGGCTCTGTCTTATTGATTTTCAGTTTTCCCAAGGTATATTCCCTAGACTGGAAGTGCCCTTGGCTCTGTAGCTCTGTTGATTACTTCTTTTAGGGAACTCAATGCACTCCTCCAGTGAGGCAGTTGGCAATTTACATCCCGCCCATCAGCATTACAAGGCTCCCTGTTCTCCAGGGCCTGTCTTGCCTTTCTGGATTTTACACATTTTGTGGATGTCTCTTTTGACCGGTGGGAAGTGATACTTCTTTGTAGTGCAGATTTGCATTGCCCGCTTGCTTGCTTGGCCAAAAAGGGCATAAGCGTTTTCTCCTGCATATATTAAGGAGAAAATGCATATGCCCTTTTTGGCCAAGTGCATCATTGTCAAAGATGTGCCCCTCTTCCTGTGCTTTACAGGTGATTCCAACGTACCTCTTGAAATCTGTTTCCTGCTATTCTGCTTCGCTTTCAAGACTGCCTCGTTGCCTTCCCTAAACAGATTTTTGGATGATAGTTGTCCTTTATTACTTTGCCAGTTTGTGAATTGCTGTGCCCTTGAGCTCCATTTTTCAACTCGTTTTCTGTGAGCTGAACACATGTGCAAAATTTTGGTTCAGGACCTATACTGGTTCCCTGAGGGTGGTTGCAACTTTGGTTAATTCTTCTTCCGGCCGGGAAATTAGAGTGACATATGCCCATCCAAATGCCTAACAGCTACTATCTCATTGGTTCTCCCTCTTCCCTTTCATCCTCTGCCAAATTGGCAACGTGTGAGAACCAGAAGGTTAAAGGGGCTGTCTCTCCAAGTTGGGAGATTGATAGTAAATCAGTTGGAAAGTCAAACTGGAGCACCAGGAGTGGGACTATCCGTTGAGTTTTAGAAACCTTTCGTATTCACAGTGTGTCCATTCTCTAGGTTTCCCGTACATGTTATAGCTATAGTAATATTCCCTTCAACCTGGAGAGTTGGGACCCATGGAATGGGTGCCATGCATTATTGCTTTAAAGGGTCTGCATTTGCTCACCCAATCTCACCAATCCTCTCAGTCCCAAGTGTCCAGACTTATGACACATCCAGCTGTCATTGTAGACAGTGTCATTCCACGTTTCATCAGAGACCCTGAAGGAATAGTAAAGAATTTCCCTGTTTTTTTTTGATTGTTTGTTTTTGAAATTCCTTTTTATAGTGGGCTTGAACTGATTCTCGCTGCCATGTTTATGCCAGTGCAGACTCACTTGATTCCCTTACAGAGACATATCAATACATAGGTTTGAAGACTCTTACTAGTGACATATATTCCTCTGCGGGAAATATGGGGTTTTGAGTCCCTTTCACTGAGGAAGGTATAGGTAGGTCTTGTCTATTCCATAATTGGTTTTTGGAACGGTACCTGTCCTCATATCAAACTCTGGTTTTCTGCATCACCCCACCTCTCCTTCCCCCTTAAGCAGGCATAAGAGTGTTTTCTAAATGTGAGACTCTGTTCTCTTTCCTAACTCAGTTCATGTGTAGCCATGTTTACAGGATCTTCATAAGTGATATCTTATGATAAGCTTCTTTTTCTGTGTGACTTATTTCACTTAGAATCATCGTACCTGAATCCACTCATTTTGCTGCTACTGGTCTTATGACATTGATTTCATGGCTGAGGGATATTCCATCGTACGTATGTACCATAAATTTTTGAACCATTTTTATATTTCCTGGGATAATTCAGGTGTAACCAAGTTGAGGTTCTTGTAAGCAGTGCAGCCCTAAATTTGAGGGTGGCTCTGTCTTATTGATTTTCAGTTTTCCCAAGGTATATTCCCTAGACTGGAAGTGCCCTTGGCTCTGTAGCTCTGTTGTTTACTTGTTTTAGGGAACACAATGCACTCCTCCAGTGAGGCCGTTGGCAATTTACATCCCGCCCATCAGCATTACAAGGCTCCATGTTCTCCAGGGCCTGTCTTGCCTTTCTGATTTTTACACATTTTGTGGATGTCCCTTTTGACCGGTGGGAAGTGATACTTCTTTGTAGTGCAGATTTGCATTGCCCGCTTGCTTGCTTGGCCAAAAAGGGCATATGCGTTTTCTCCTGCATATATTCAGGAGAAAATGCATACGCCCTTTTTGGCCAAGTGCATCATTGTCGAAGTTGTGCCCCTCTTCCTGTGCTTTACAGATGATTCCAACGTACCTCTTGAAATCTGTTTCCTGCTATTCTGCCTCGCCTACAATTCCCCCTCATTGCCTTCCCTCAACAGATTTTTGGACGATAGTGGTCCTTTATTACTCTGCCAGTTTGTGAATTGCTGTGCCCCTTAGTTTCATTTTTCAGCTCGTTTTTTGTGAGCTCAACGCAAGTCCACAATTTTGATTCAGGACGTAATCTGGATCCCGGGGTGTGGCTGAGACTTTGGTTAATCCTTCTTCTTGCCGGGAAATTAGAGTGACATATGCCCGTCCAAATGCCTAACAGCTACTCTCTCATTGGTTCTCCCTCTTCCCTTTCATCCTCTGCCAAATTGGCAACCTGTGCGAACCAGGAGGTTAAAGGGGCTGTCTCTCCAAGTTGGGAGATTGATAGTAAAGCAGTTGGAAAGTAAAACCGGAACTCCAGGAGAGGGACTATTCGTTGAGTTTTAGAAGCCTTTCGTATTTACAGTGTGTCCATTCTCTAGGTTTCCCGTACATGTTATAGCTGTAGTAATATTGACTTCAACCTGGAGAGTTGGGACCCATGGAATGGGTGCCATGCATTATTGCTTTCAAGGGTCTGCATTTGCTGACCCAATCTCACCAATCCTCTCAGTCCCAAGTGTCCAGCCTTATACCACATGCAGCTGTCATTGTAGACAGGGTCATTCCATGTTTCATCAGAGACCCTGAAGGAATTGTAAAGAATGTCCCTGTTTTTTTGTTTTGTTTTTGAAATTCCTTTTTATAGTCGGTTTGAGCTGATTCTCGCTGCCATGTTTATGCCAGTCTAGACTCACTTGATTCCCTTACAGAGACATATCAAAACATAGGTTTTAAGATTCTTACTAGTCAGATATATTCCTCTGCGGGAAATATGGGGTTTTGAGTCCCTTTCACTGAGGAAGGGATAGTTAAGTCTTGTCTATTCCATAGTTGGTTTTTGGAACGGTTCCTGTGCTCATATCAAACTCTGTTTTTATGCATCACCCACCTCTCCTTCCCCCTTAAGCAGGCATAAGAGTGTTTTCTAAATGTGAGACTCTGTTCTCTTTCCTAACTCAGTTCATGTGTAACCATGTTTACAGGATCTTCATAAGTGATATCTTATGATAAGCTTCTTTTCCTGTGTGACTTATTTCACTTAGAATCATCGTACCTGAATCCAGTCATTTTGCTGCTACTGGTCTTATGACATTGTTTTCACGGCTGAGGGATATTCCATCGAACGTAAGTACCACTATGTTTTGAACCATTTTTATATTTCCTGGGATATTTAAGGTGTACCCAAGTAGAGGTTCTTGTAAGCAGTACAGCCCTAAATTGGAGGGTGGCTCTGTCTTATTGATTTTCAGTTTTCCCAAGGTATATTCCCTAGACTGGAAGTGCCCTTGGCTCTGTAGCTCTGTTGATTACTTCTTTTAGGGAACTCAATGCACTCCTCCAGTGAGGCAGTTGGCAATTTACATCCCGCCCATCAGCATTACAAGGCTCCCTGTTCTCCAGGGCCTGTCTTGCCTTTCTGGATTTTACACATTTTGTGGATGTCTCTTTTGACCGGTGGGAAGTGATACTTCTTTGTAGTGCAGATTTGCATTGCCCGCTTGCTTGCTTGGCCAAAAAGGGCATAAGCGTTTTCTCCTGCATATATTAAGGAGAAAATGCATATGCCCTTTTTGGCCAAGTGCATCATTGTCAAAGATGTGCCCCTCTTCCTGTGCTTTACAGGTGATTCCAACGTACCTCTTGAAATCTGTTTCCTGCTATTCTGCTTCGCTTTCAAGACTGCCTCGTTGCCTTCCCTAAACAGATTTTTGGATGATAGTTGTCCTTTATTACTTTGCCAGTTTGTGAATTGCTGTGCCCTTGAGCTCCATTTTTCAACTCGTTTTCTGTGAGCTGAACACATGTGCAAAATTTTGGTTCAGGACCTATACTGGTTCCCTGAGGGTGGTTGCAACTTTGGTTAATTCTTCTTCCGGCCGGGAAATTAGAGTGACATATGCCCATCCAAATGCCTAACAGCTACTATCTCATTGGTTCTCCCTCTTCCCTTTCATCCTCTGCCAAATTGGCAACGTGTGAGAACCAGAAGGTTAAAGGGGCTGTCTCTCCAAGTTGGGAGATTGATAGTAAATCAGTTGGAAAGTCAAACTGGAGCACCAGGAGTGGGACTATCCGTTGAGTTTTAGAAACCTTTCGTATTCACAGTGTGTCCATTCTCTAGGTTTCCCGTACATGTTATAGCTATAGTAATATTCCCTTCAACCTGGAGAGTTGGGACCCATGGAATGGGTGCCATGCATTATTGCTTTAAAGGGTCTGCATTTGCTCACCCAATCTCACCAATCCTCTCAGTCCCAAGTGTCCAGACTTATGACACATCCAGCTGTCATTGTAGACAGTGTCATTCCACGTTTCATCAGAGACCCTGAAGGAATAGTAAAGAATTTCCCTGTTTTTTTTTGATTGTTTGTTTTTGAAATTCCTTTTTATAGTGGGCTTGAACTGATTCTCGCTGCCATGTTTATGCCAGTGCAGACTCACTTGATTCCCTTACAGAGACATATCAATACATAGGTTTGAAGACTCTTACTAGTGACATATATTCCTCTGCGGGAAATATGGGGTTTTGAGTCCCTTTCACTGAGGAAGGTATAGGTAGGTCTTGTCTATTCCATAATTGGTTTTTGGAACGGTACCTGTCCTCATATCAAACTCTGGTTTTCTGCATCACCCCACCTCTCCTTCCCCCTTAAGCAGGCATAAGAGTGTTTTCTAAATGTGAGACTCTGTTCTCTTTCCTAACTCAGTTCATGTGTAGCCATGTTTACAGGATCTTCATAAGTGATATCTTATGATAAGCTTCTTTTTCTGTGTGACTTATTTCACTTAGAATCATCGTACCTGAATCCACTCATTTTGCTGCTACTGGTCTTATGACATTGATTTCATGGCTGAGGGATATTCCATCGTACGTATGTACCATAAATTTTTGAACCATTTTTATATTTCCTGGGATAATTCAGGTGTAACCAAGTTGAGGTTCTTGTAAGCAGTGCAGCCCTAAATTTGAGGGTGGCTCTGTCTTATTGATTTTCAGTTTTCCCAAGGTATATTCCCTAGACTGGAAGTGCCCTTGGCTCTGTAGCTCTGTTGTTTACTTGTTTTAGGGAACACAATGCACTCCTCCAGTGAGGCCGTTGGCAATTTACATCCCGCCCATCAGCATTACAAGGCTCCATGTTCTCCAGGGCCTGTCTTGCCTTTCTGATTTTTACACATTTTGTGGATGTCCCTTTTGACCGGTGGGAAGTGATACTTCTTTGTAGTGCAGATTTGCATTGCCCGCTTGCTTGCTTGGCCAAAAAGGGCATATGCGTTTTCTCCTGCATATATTCAGGAGAAAATGCATACGCCCTTTTTGGCCAAGTGCATCATTGTCGAAGTTGTGCCCCTCTTCCTGTGCTTTACAGATGATTCCAACGTACCTCTTGAAATCTGTTTCCTGCTATTCTGCCTCGCCTACAATTCCCCCTCATTGCCTTCCCTCAACAGATTTTTGGACGATAGTGGTCCTTTATTACTCTGCCAGTTTGTGAATTGCTGTGCCCCTTAGTTTCATTTTTCAGCTCGTTTTTTGTGAGCTCAACGCAAGTCCACAATTTTGATTCAGGACGTAATCTGGATCCCGGGGTGTGGCTGAGACTTTGGTTAATCCTTCTTCTTGCCGGGAAATTAGAGTGACATATGCCCGTCCAAATGCCTAACAGCTACTCTCTCATTGGTTCTCCCTCTTCCCTTTCATCCTCTGCCAAATTGGCAACCTGTGCGAACCAGGAGGTTAAAGGGGCTGTCTCTCCAAGTTGGGAGATTGATAGTAAAGCAGTTGGAAAGTAAAACCGGAACTCCAGGAGAGGGACTATTCGTTGAGTTTTAGAAGCCTTTCGTATTTACAGTGTGTCCATTCTCTAGGTTTCCCGTACATGTTATAGCTGTAGTAATATTGACTTCAACCTGGAGAGTTGGGACCCATGGAATGGGTGCCATGCATTATTGCTTTCAAGGGTCTGCATTTGCTGACCCAATCTCACCAATCCTCTCAGTCCCAAGTGTCCAGCCTTATACCACATGCAGCTGTCATTGTAGACAGGGTCATTCCATGTTTCATCAGAGACCCTGAAGGAATTGTAAAGAATGTCCCTGTTTTTTTGTTTTGTTTTTGAAATTCCTTTTTATAGTCGGTTTGAGCTGATTCTCGCTGCCATGTTTATGCCAGTCTAGACTCACTTGATTCCCTTACAGAGACATATCAAAACATAGGTTTTAAGATTCTTACTAGTCAGATATATTCCTCTGCGGGAAATATGGGGTTTTGAGTCCCTTTCACTGAGGAAGGGATAGTTAAGTCTTGTCTATTCCATAGTTGGTTTTTGGAACGGTTCCTGTGCTCATATCAAACTCTGTTTTTATGCATCACCCACCTCTCCTTCCCCCTTAAGCAGGCATAAGAGTGTTTTCTAAATGTGAGACTCTGTTCTCTTTCCTAACTCAGTTCATGTGTAACCATGTTTACAGGATCTTCATAAGTGATATCTTATGATAAGCTTCTTTTCCTGTGTGACTTATTTCACTTAGAATCATCGTACCTGAATCCAGTCATTTTGCTGCTACTGGTCTTATGACATTGTTTTCACGGCTGAGGGATATTCCATCGAACGTAAGTACCACTATGTTTTGAACCATTTTTATATTTCCTGGGATATTTAAGGTGTACCCAAGTAGAGGTTCTTGTAAGCAGTACAGCCCTAAATTGGAGGGTGGCTCTGTCTTATTGATTTTCAGTTTTCCCAAGGTATATTCCCTAGACTGGAAGTGCCCTTGGCTCTGTAGCTCTGTTGATTACTTCTTTTAGGGAACTCAATGCACTCCTCCAGTGAGGCAGTTGGCAATTTACATCCCGCCCATCAGCATTACAAGGCTCCCTGTTCTCCAGGGCCTGTCTTGCCTTTCTGGATTTTACACATTTTGTGGATGTCTCTTTTGACCGGTGGGAAGTGATACTTCTTTGTAGTGCAGATTTGCATTGCCCGCTTGCTTGCTTGGCCAAAAAGGGCATAAGCGTTTTCTCCTGCATATATTAAGGAGAAAATGCATATGCCCTTTTTGGCCAAGTGCATCATTGTCAAAGATGTGCCCCTCTTCCTGTGCTTTACAGGTGATTCCAACGTACCTCTTGAAATCTGTTTCCTGCTATTCTGCTTCGCTTTCAAGACTGCCTCGTTGCCTTCCCTAAACAGATTTTTGGATGATAGTTGTCCTTTATTACTTTGCCAGTTTGTGAATTGCTGTGCCCTTGAGCTCCATTTTTCAACTCGTTTTCTGTGAGCTGAACACATGTGCAAAATTTTGGTTCAGGACCTATACTGGTTCCCTGAGGGTGGTTGCAACTTTGGTTAATTCTTCTTCCGGCCGGGAAATTAGAGTGACATATGCCCATCCAAATGCCTAACAGCTACTATCTCATTGGTTCTCCCTCTTCCCTTTCATCCTCTGCCAAATTGGCAACGTGTGAGAACCAGAAGGTTAAAGGGGCTGTCTCTCCAAGTTGGGAGATTGATAGTAAATCAGTTGGAAAGTCAAACTGGAGCACCAGGAGTGGGACTATCCGTTGAGTTTTAGAAACCTTTCGTATTCACAGTGTGTCCATTCTCTAGGTTTCCCGTACATGTTATAGCTATAGTAATATTCCCTTCAACCTGGAGAGTTGGGACCCATGGAATGGGTGCCATGCATTATTGCTTTAAAGGGTCTGCATTTGCTCACCCAATCTCACCAATCCTCTCAGTCCCAAGTGTCCAGACTTATGACACATCCAGCTGTCATTGTAGACAGTGTCATTCCACGTTTCATCAGAGACCCTGAAGGAATAGTAAAGAATTTCCCTGTTTTTTTTTGATTGTTTGTTTTTGAAATTCCTTTTTATAGTGGGCTTGAACTGATTCTCGCTGCCATGTTTATGCCAGTGCAGACTCACTTGATTCCCTTACAGAGACATATCAATACATAGGTTTGAAGACTCTTACTAGTGACATATATTCCTCTGCGGGAAATATGGGGTTTTGAGTCCCTTTCACTGAGGAAGGTATAGGTAGGTCTTGTCTATTCCATAATTGGTTTTTGGAACGGTACCTGTCCTCATATCAAACTCTGGTTTTCTGCATCACCCCACCTCTCCTTCCCCCTTAAGCAGGCATAAGAGTGTTTTCTAAATGTGAGACTCTGTTCTCTTTCCTAACTCAGTTCATGTGTAGCCATGTTTACAGGATCTTCATAAGTGATATCTTATGATAAGCTTCTTTTTCTGTGTGACTTATTTCACTTAGAATCATCGTACCTGAATCCACTCATTTTGCTGCTACTGGTCTTATGACATTGATTTCATGGCTGAGGGATATTCCATCGTACGTATGTACCATAAATTTTTGAACCATTTTTATATTTCCTGGGATAATTCAGGTGTAACCAAGTTGAGGTTCTTGTAAGCAGTGCAGCCCTAAATTTGAGGGTGGCTCTGTCTTATTGATTTTCAGTTTTCCCAAGGTATATTCCCTAGACTGGAAGTGCCCTTGGCTCTGTAGCTCTGTTGTTTACTTGTTTTAGGGAACACAATGCACTCCTCCAGTGAGGCCGTTGGCAATTTACATCCCGCCCATCAGCATTACAAGGCTCCATGTTCTCCAGGGCCTGTCTTGCCTTTCTGATTTTTACACATTTTGTGGATGTCCCTTTTGACCGGTGGGAAGTGATACTTCTTTGTAGTGCAGATTTGCATTGCCCGCTTGCTTGCTTGGCCAAAAAGGGCATATGCGTTTTCTCCTGCATATATTCAGGAGAAAATGCATACGCCCTTTTTGGCCAAGTGCATCATTGTCGAAGTTGTGCCCCTCTTCCTGTGCTTTACAGATGATTCCAACGTACCTCTTGAAATCTGTTTCCTGCTATTCTGCCTCGCCTACAATTCCCCCTCATTGCCTTCCCTCAACAGATTTTTGGACGATAGTGGTCCTTTATTACTCTGCCAGTTTGTGAATTGCTGTGCCCCTTAGTTTCATTTTTCAGCTCGTTTTTTGTGAGCTCAACGCAAGTCCACAATTTTGATTCAGGACGTAATCTGGATCCCGGGGTGTGGCTGAGACTTTGGTTAATCCTTCTTCTTGCCGGGAAATTAGAGTGACATATGCCCGTCCAAATGCCTAACAGCTACTCTCTCATTGGTTCTCCCTCTTCCCTTTCATCCTCTGCCAAATTGGCAACCTGTGCGAACCAGGAGGTTAAAGGGGCTGTCTCTCCAAGTTGGGAGATTGATAGTAAAGCAGTTGGAAAGTAAAACCGGAACTCCAGGAGAGGGACTATTCGTTGAGTTTTAGAAGCCTTTCGTATTTACAGTGTGTCCATTCTCTAGGTTTCCCGTACATGTTATAGCTGTAGTAATATTGACTTCAACCTGGAGAGTTGGGACCCATGGAATGGGTGCCATGCATTATTGCTTTCAAGGGTCTGCATTTGCTGACCCAATCTCACCAATCCTCTCAGTCCCAAGTGTCCAGCCTTATACCACATGCAGCTGTCATTGTAGACAGGGTCATTCCATGTTTCATCAGAGACCCTGAAGGAATTGTAAAGAATGTCCCTGTTTTTTTGTTTTGTTTTTGAAATTCCTTTTTATAGTCGGTTTGAGCTGATTCTCGCTGCCATGTTTATGCCAGTCTAGACTCACTTGATTCCCTTACAGAGACATATCAAAACATAGGTTTTAAGATTCTTACTAGTCAGATATATTCCTCTGCGGGAAATATGGGGTTTTGAGTCCCTTTCACTGAGGAAGGGATAGTTAAGTCTTGTCTATTCCATAGTTGGTTTTTGGAACGGTTCCTGTGCTCATATCAAACTCTGTTTTTATGCATCACCCACCTCTCCTTCCCCCTTAAGCAGGCATAAGAGTGTTTTCTAAATGTGAGACTCTGTTCTCTTTCCTAACTCAGTTCATGTGTAACCATGTTTACAGGATCTTCATAAGTGATATCTTATGATAAGCTTCTTTTCCTGTGTGACTTATTTCACTTAGAATCATCGTACCTGAATCCAGTCATTTTGCTGCTACTGGTCTTATGACATTGTTTTCACGGCTGAGGGATATTCCATCGAACGTAAGTACCACTATGTTTTGAACCATTTTTATATTTCCTGGGATATTTAAGGTGTACCCAAGTAGAGGTTCTTGTAAGCAGTACAGCCCTAAATTGGAGGGTGGCTCTGTCTTATTGATTTTCAGTTTTCCCAAGGTATATTCCCTAGACTGGAAGTGCCCTTGGCTCTGTAGCTCTGTTGATTACTTCTTTTAGGGAACTCAATGCACTCCTCCAGTGAGGCAGTTGGCAATTTACATCCCGCCCATCAGCATTACAAGGCTCCCTGTTCTCCAGGGCCTGTCTTGCCTTTCTGGATTTTACACATTTTGTGGATGTCTCTTTTGACCGGTGGGAAGTGATACTTCTTTGTAGTGCAGATTTGCATTGCCCGCTTGCTTGCTTGGCCAAAAAGGGCATAAGCGTTTTCTCCTGCATATAGTAAGGAGAAAATGCATATGCCCTTTTTGGCCAAGTGCATCATTGTCAAAGATGTGCCCCTCTTCCTGTGCTTTACAGGTGATTCCAACGTACCTCTTGAAATCTGTTTCCTGCTATTCTGCTTCGCTTTCAAGACTGCCTCGTTGCCTTCCCTAAACAGATTTTTGGATGATAGTTGTCCTTTATTACTTTGCCAGTTTGTGAATTGCTGTGCCCTTGAGCTCCATTTTTCAACTCGTTTTCTGTGAGCTGAACACATGTGCAAAATTTTGGTTCAGGACCTATACTGGTTCCCTGAGGGTGGTTGCAACTTTGGTTAATTCTTCTTCCGGCCGGGAAATTAGAGTGACATATGCCCATCCAAATGCCTAACAGCTACTATCTCATTGGTTCTCCCTCTTCCCTTTCATCCTCTGCCAAATTGGCAACGTGTGAGAACCAGAAGGTTAAAGGGGCTGTCTCTCCAAGTTGGGAGATTGATAGTAAATCAGTTGGAAAGTCAAACTGGAGCACCAGGAGTGGGACTATCCGTTGAGTTTTAGAAACCTTTCGTATTCACAGTGTGTCCATTCTCTAGGTTTCCCGTACATGTTATAGCTATAGTAATATTCCCTTCAACCTGGAGAGTTGGGACCCATGGAATGGGTGCCATGCATTATTGCTTTAAAGGGTCTGCATTTGCTCACCCAATCTCACCAATCCTCTCAGTCCCAAGTGTCCAGACTTATGACACATCCAGCTGTCATTGTAGACAGTGTCATTCCACGTTTCATCAGAGACCCTGAAGGAATAGTAAAGAATTTCCCTGTTTTTTTTTGATTGTTTGTTTTTGAAATTCCTTTTTATAGTGGGCTTGAACTGATTCTCGCTGCCATGTTTATGCCAGTGCAGACTCACTTGATTCCCTTACAGAGACATATCAATACATAGGTTTGAAGACTCTTACTAGTGACATATATTCCTCTGCGGGAAATATGGGGTTTTGAGTCCCTTTCACTGAGGAAGGTATAGGTAGGTCTTGTCTATTCCATAATTGGTTTTTGGAACGGTACCTGTCCTCATATCAAACTCTGGTTTTCTGCATCACCCCACCTCTCCTTCCCCCTTAAGCAGGCATAAGAGTGTTTTCTAAATGTGAGACTCTGTTCTCTTTCCTAACTCAGTTCATGTGTAGCCATGTTTACAGGATCTTCATAAGTGATATCTTATGATAAGCTTCTTTTTCTGTGTGACTTATTTCACTTAGAATCATCGTACCTGAATCCACTCATTTTGCTGCTACTGGTCTTATGACATTGATTTCATGGCTGAGGGATATTCCATCGTACGTATGTACCATAAATTTTTGAACCATTTTTATATTTCCTGGGATAATTCAGGTGTAACCAAGTTGAGGTTCTTGTAAGCAGTGCAGCCCTAAATTTGAGGGTGGCTCTGTCTTATTGATTTTCAGTTTTCCCAAGGTATATTCCCTAGACTGGAAGTGCCCTTGGCTCTGTAGCTCTGTTGTTTACTTGTTTTAGGGAACACAATGCACTCCTCCAGTGAGGCCGTTGGCAATTTACATCCCGCCCATCAGCATTACAAGGCTCCATGTTCTCCAGGGCCTGTCTTGCCTTTCTGATTTTTACACATTTTGTGGATGTCCCTTTTGACCGGTGGGAAGTGATACTTCTTTGTAGTGCAGATTTGCATTGCCCGCTTGCTTGCTTGGCCAAAAAGGGCATATGCGTTTTCTCCTGCATATATTCAGGAGAAAATGCATACGCCCTTTTTGGCCAAGTGCATCATTGTCGAAGTTGTGCCCCTCTTCCTGTGCTTTACAGATGATTCCAACGTACCTCTTGAAATCTGTTTCCTGCTATTCTGCCTCGCCTACAATTCCCCCTCATTGCCTTCCCTCAACAGATTTTTGGACGATAGTGGTCCTTTATTACTCTGCCAGTTTGTGAATTGCTGTGCCCCTTAGTTTCATTTTTCAGCTCGTTTTTTGTGAGCTCAACGCAAGTCCACAATTTTGATTCAGGACGTAATCTGGATCCCGGGGTGTGGCTGAGACTTTGGTTAATCCTTCTTCTTGCCGGGAAATTAGAGTGACATATGCCCGTCCAAATGCCTAACAGCTACTCTCTCATTGGTTCTCCCTCTTCCCTTTCATCCTCTGCCAAATTGGCAACCTGTGCGAACCAGGAGGTTAAAGGGGCTGTCTCTCCAAGTTGGGAGATTGATAGTAAAGCAGTTGGAAAGTAAAACCGGAACTCCAGGAGAGGGACTATTCGTTGAGTTTTAGAAGCCTTTCGTATTTACAGTGTGTCCATTCTCTAGGTTTCCCGTACATGTTATAGCTGTAGTAATATTGACTTCAACCTGGAGAGTTGGGACCCATGGAATGGGTGCCATGCATTATTGCTTTCAAGGGTCTGCATTTGCTGACCCAATCTCACCAATCCTCTCAGTCCCAAGTGTCCAGCCTTATACCACATGCAGCTGTCATTGTAGACAGGGTCATTCCATGTTTCATCAGAGACCCTGAAGGAATTGTAAAGAATGTCCCTGTTTTTTTGTTTTGTTTTTGAAATTCCTTTTTATAGTCGGTTTGAGCTGATTCTCGCTGCCATGTTTATGCCAGTCTAGACTCACTTGATTCCCTTACAGAGACATATCAAAACATAGGTTTTAAGATTCTTACTAGTCAGATATATTCCTCTGCGGGAAATATGGGGTTTTGAGTCCCTTTCACTGAGGAAGGGATAGTTAAGTCTTGTCTATTCCATAGTTGGTTTTTGGAACGGTTCCTGTGCTCATATCAAACTCTGTTTTTATGCATCACCCACCTCTCCTTCCCCCTTAAGCAGGCATAAGAGTGTTTTCTAAATGTGAGACTCTGTTCTCTTTCCTAACTCAGTTCATGTGTAACCATGTTTACAGGATCTTCATAAGTGATATCTTATGATAAGCTTCTTTTCCTGTGTGACTTATTTCACTTAGAATCATCGTACCTGAATCCAGTCATTTTGCTGCTACTGGTCTTATGACATTGTTTTCACGGCTGAGGGATATTCCATCGAACGTAAGTACCACTATGTTTTGAACCATTTTTATATTTCCTGGGATATTTAAGGTGTACCCAAGTAGAGGTTCTTGTAAGCAGTACAGCCCTAAATTGGAGGGTGGCTCTGTCTTATTGATTTTCAGTTTTCCCAAGGTATATTCCCTAGACTGGAAGTGCCCTTGGCTCTGTAGCTCTGTTGATTACTTCTTTTAGGGAACTCAATGCACTCCTCCAGTGAGGCAGTTGGCAATTTACATCCCGCCCATCAGCATTACAAGGCTCCCTGTTCTCCAGGGCCTGTCTTGCCTTTCTGGATTTTACACATTTTGTGGATGTCTCTTTTGACCGGTGGGAAGTGATACTTCTTTGTAGTGCAGATTTGCATTGCCCGCTTGCTTGCTTGGCCAAAAAGGGCATAAGCGTTTTCTCCTGCATATATTAAGGAGAAAATGCATATGCCCTTTTTGGCCAAGTGCATCATTGTCAAAGATGTGCCCCTCTTCCTGTGCTTTACAGGTGATTCCAACGTACCTCTTGAAATCTGTTTCCTGCTCTTCTGCTTCGCTTTCAAGACTGCCTCGTTGCCTTCCCTAAACAGATTTTTGGATGATAGTTGTCCTTTATTACTTTGCCAGTTTGTGAATTGCTGTGCCCTTGAGCTCCATTTTTCAACTCGTTTTCTGTGAGCTGAACACATGTGCAAAATTTTGGTTCAGGACCTATACTGGTTCCCTGAGGGTGGTTGCAACTTTGGTTAATTCTTCTTCCGGCCGGGAAATTAGAGTGACATATGCCCATCCAAATGCCTAACAGCTACTATCTCATTGGTTCTCCCTCTTCCCTTTCATCCTCTGCCAAATTGGCAACGTGTGAGAACCAGAAGGTTAAAGGGGCTGTCTCTCCAAGTTGGGAGATTGATAGTAAATCAGTTGGAAAGTCAAACTGGAGCACCAGGAGTGGGACTATCCGTTGAGTTTTAGAAACCTTTCGTATTCACAGTGTGTCCATTCTCTAGGTTTCCCGTACATGTTATAGCTATAGTAATATTCCCTTCAACCTGGAGAGTTGGGACCCATGGAATGGGTGCCATGCATTATTGCTTTAAAGGGTCTGCATTTGCTCACCCAATCTCACCAATCCTCTCAGTCCCAAGTGTCCAGACTTATGACACATCCAGCTGTCATTGTAGACAGTGTCATTCCACGTTTCATCAGAGACCCTGAAGGAATAGTAAAGAATTTCCCTGTTTTTTTTTGATTGTTTGTTTTTGAAATTCCTTTTTATAGTGGGCTTGAACTGATTCTCGCTGCCATGTTTATGCCAGTGCAGACTCACTTGATTCCCTTACAGAGACATATCAATACATAGGTTTGAAGACTCTTACTAGTGACATATATTCCTCTGCGGGAAATATGGGGTTTTGAGTCCCTTTCACTGAGGAAGGTATAGGTAGGTCTTGTCTATTCCATAATTGGTTTTTGGAACGGTACCTGTCCTCATATCAAACTCTGGTTTTCTGCATCACCCCACCTCTCCTTCCCCCTTAAGCAGGCATAAGAGTGTTTTCTAAATGTGAGACTCTGTTCTCTTTCCTAACTCAGTTCATGTGTAGCCATGTTTACAGGATCTTCATAAGTGATATCTTATGATAAGCTTCTTTTTCTGTGTGACTTATTTCACTTAGAATCATCGTACCTGAATCCACTCATTTTGCTGCTACTGGTCTTATGACATTGATTTCATGGCTGAGGGATATTCCATCGTACGTATGTACCATAAATTTTTGAACCATTTTTATATTTCCTGGGATAATTCAGGTGTAACCAAGTTGAGGTTCTTGTAAGCAGTGCAGCCCTAAATTTGAGGGTGGCTCTGTCTTATTGATTTTCAGTTTTCCCAAGGTATATTCCCTAGACTGGAAGTGCCCTTGGCTCTGTAGCTCTGTTGTTTACTTGTTTTAGGGAACACAATGCACTCCTCCAGTGAGGCCGTTGGCAATTTACATCCCGCCCATCAGCATTACAAGGCTCCATGTTCTCCAGGGCCTGTCTTGCCTTTCTGATTTTTACACATTTTGTGGATGTCCCTTTTGACCGGTGGGAAGTGATACTTCTTTGTAGTGCAGATTTGCATTGCCCGCTTGCTTGCTTGGCCAAAAAGGGCATATGCGTTTTCTCCTGCATATATTCAGGAGAAAATGCATACGCCCTTTTTGGCCAAGTGCATCATTGTCGAAGTTGTGCCCCTCTTCCTGTGCTTTACAGATGATTCCAACGTACCTCTTGAAATCTGTTTCCTGCTATTCTGCCTCGCCTACAATTCCCCCTCATTGCCTTCCCTCAACAGATTTTTGGACGATAGTGGTCCTTTATTACTCTGCCAGTTTGTGAATTGCTGTGCCCCTTAGTTTCATTTTTCAGCTCGTTTTTTGTGAGCTCAACGCAAGTCCACAATTTTGATTCAGGACGTAATCTGGATCCCGGGGTGTGGCTGAGACTTTGGTTAATCCTTCTTCTTGCCGGGAAATTAGAGTGACATATGCCCGTCCAAATGCCTAACAGCTACTCTCTCATTGGTTCTCCCTCTTCCCTTTCATCCTCTGCCAAATTGGCAACCTGTGCGAACCAGGAGGTTAAAGGGGCTGTCTCTCCAAGTTGGGAGATTGATAGTAAAGCAGTTGGAAAGTAAAACCGGAACTCCAGGAGAGGGACTATTCGTTGAGTTTTAGAAGCCTTTCGTATTTACAGTGTGTCCATTCTCTAGGTTTCCCGTACATGTTATAGCTGTAGTAATATTGACTTCAACCTGGAGAGTTGGGACCCATGGAATGGGTGCCATGCATTATTGCTTTCAAGGGTCTGCATTTGCTGACCCAATCTCACCAATCCTCTCAGTCCCAAGTGTCCAGCCTTATACCACATGCAGCTGTCATTGTAGACAGGGTCATTCCATGTTTCATCAGAGACCCTGAAGGAATTGTAAAGAATGTCCCTGTTTTTTTGTTTTGTTTTTGAAATTCCTTTTTATAGTCGGTTTGAGCTGATTCTCGCTGCCATGTTTATGCCAGTCTAGACTCACTTGATTCCCTTACAGAGACATATCAAAACATAGGTTTTAAGATTCTTACTAGTCAGATATATTCCTCTGCGGGAAATATGGGGTTTTGAGTCCCTTTCACTGAGGAAGGGATAGTTAAGTCTTGTCTATTCCATAGTTGGTTTTTGGAACGGTTCCTGTGCTCATATCAAACTCTGTTTTTATGCATCACCCACCTCTCCTTCCCCCTTAAGCAGGCATAAGAGTGTTTTCTAAATGTGAGACTCTGTTCTCTTTCCTAACTCAGTTCATGTGTAACCATGTTTACAGGATCTTCATAAGTGATATCTTATGATAAGCTTCTTTTCCTGTGTGACTTATTTCACTTAGAATCATCGTACCTGAATCCAGTCATTTTGCTGCTACTGGTCTTATGACATTGTTTTCACGGCTGAGGGATATTCCATCGAACGTAAGTACCACTATGTTTTGAACCATTTTTATATTTCCTGGGATATTTAAGGTGTACCCAAGTAGAGGTTCTTGTAAGCAGTACAGCCCTAAATTGGAGGGTGGCTCTGTCTTATTGATTTTCAGTTTTCCCAAGGTATATTCCCTAGACTGGAAGTGCCCTTGGCTCTGTAGCTCTGTTGATTACTTCTTTTAGGGAACTCAATGCACTCCTCCAGTGAGGCAGTTGGCAATTTACATCCCGCCCATCAGCATTACAAGGCTCCCTGTTCTCCAGGGCCTGTCTTGCCTTTCTGGATTTTACACATTTTGTGGATGTCTCTTTTGACCGGTGGGAAGTGATACTTCTTTGTAGTGCAGATTTGCATTGCCCGCTTGCTTGCTTGGCCAAAAAGGGCATAAGCGTTTTCTCCTGCATATATTAAGGAGAAAATGCATATGCCCTTTTTGGCCAAGTGCATCATTGTCAAAGATGTGCCCCTCTTCCTGTGCTTTACAGGTGATTCCAACGTACCTCTTGAAATCTGTTTCCTGCTATTCTGCTTCGCTTTCAAGACTGCCTCGTTGCCTTCCCTAAACAGATTTTTGGATGATAGTTGTCCTTTATTACTTTGCCAGTTTGTGAATTGCTGTGCCCTTGAGCTCCATTTTTCAACTCGTTTTCTGTGAGCTGAACACATGTGCAAAATTTTGGTTCAGGACCTATACTGGTTCCCTGAGGGTGGTTGCAACTTTGGTTAATTCTTCTTCCGGCCGGGAAATTAGAGTGACATATGCCCATCCAAATGCCTAACAGCTACTATCTCATTGGTTCTCCCTCTTCCCTTTCATCCTCTGCCAAATTGGCAACGTGTGAGAACCAGAAGGTTAAAGGGGCTGTCTCTCCAAGTTGGGAGATTGATAGTAAATCAGTTGGAAAGTCAAACTGGAGCACCAGGAGTGGGACTATCCGTTGAGTTTTAGAAACCTTTCGTATTCACAGTGTGTCCATTCTCTAGGTTTCCCGTACATGTTATAGCTATAGTAATATTCCCTTCAACCTGGAGAGTTGGGACCCATGGAATGGGTGCCATGCATTATTGCTTTAAAGGGTCTGCATTTGCTCACCCAATCTCACCAATCCTCTCAGTCCCAAGTGTCCAGACTTATGACACATCCAGCTGTCATTGTAGACAGTGTCATTCCACGTTTCATCAGAGACCCTGAAGGAATAGTAAAGAATTTCCCTGTTTTTTTTTGATTGTTTGTTTTTGAAATTCCTTTTTATAGTGGGCTTGAACTGATTCTCGCTGCCATGTTTATGCCAGTGCAGACTCACTTGATTCCCTTACAGAGACATATCAATACATAGGTTTGAAGACTCTTACTAGTGACATATATTCCTCTGCGGGAAATATGGGGTTTTGAGTCCCTTTCACTGAGGAAGGTATAGGTAGGTCTTGTCTATTCCATAATTGGTTTTTGGAACGGTACCTGTCCTCATATCAAACTCTGGTTTTCTGCATCACCCCACCTCTCCTTCCCCCTTAAGCAGGCATAAGAGTGTTTTCTAAATGTGAGACTCTGTTCTCTTTCCTAACTCAGTTCATGTGTAGCCATGTTTACAGGATCTTCATAAGTGATATCTTATGATAAGCTTCTTTTTCTGTGTGACTTATTTCACTTAGAATCATCGTACCTGAATCCACTCATTTTGCTGCTACTGGTCTTATGACATTGATTTCATGGCTGAGGGATATTCCATCGTACGTATGTACCATAAATTTTTGAACCATTTTTATATTTCCTGGGATAATTCAGGTGTAACCAAGTTGAGGTTCTTGTAAGCAGTGCAGCCCTAAATTTGAGGGTGGCTCTGTCTTATTGATTTTCAGTTTTCCCAAGGTATATTCCCTAGACTGGAAGTGCCCTTGGCTCTGTAGCTCTGTTGTTTACTTGTTTTAGGGAACACAATGCACTCCTCCAGTGAGGCCGTTGGCAATTTACATCCCGCCCATCAGCATTACAAGGCTCCATGTTCTCCAGGGCCTGTCTTGCCTTTCTGATTTTTACACATTTTGTGGATGTCCCTTTTGACCGGTGGGAAGTGATACTTCTTTGTAGTGCAGATTTGCATTGCCCGCTTGCTTGCTTGGCCAAAAAGGGCATATGCGTTTTCTCCTGCATATATTCAGGAGAAAATGCATACGCCCTTTTTGGCCAAGTGCATCATTGTCGAAGTTGTGCCCCTCTTCCTGTGCTTTACAGATGATTCCAACGTACCTCTTGAAATCTGTTTCCTGCTATTCTGCCTCGCCTACAATTCCCCCTCATTGCCTTCCCTCAACAGATTTTTGGACGATAGTGGTCCTTTATTACTCTGCCAGTTTGTGAATTGCTGTGCCCCTTAGTTTCATTTTTCAGCTCGTTTTTTGTGAGCTCAACGCAAGTCCACAATTTTGATTCAGGACGTAATCTGGATCCCGGGGTGTGGCTGAGACTTTGGTTAATCCTTCTTCTTGCCGGGAAATTAGAGTGACATATGCCCGTCCAAATGCCTAACAGCTACTCTCTCATTGGTTCTCCCTCTTCCCTTTCATCCTCTGCCAAATTGGCAACCTGTGCGAACCAGGAGGTTAAAGGGGCTGTCTCTCCAAGTTGGGAGATTGATAGTAAAGCAGTTGGAAAGTAAAACCGGAACTCCAGGAGAGGGACTATTCGTTGAGTTTTAGAAGCCTTTCGTATTTACAGTGTGTCCATTCTCTAGGTTTCCCGTACATGTTATAGCTGTAGTAATATTGACTTCAACCTGGAGAGTTGGGACCCATGGAATGGGTGCCATGCATTATTGCTTTCAAGGGTCTGCATTTGCTGACCCAATCTCACCAATCCTCTCAGTCCCAAGTGTCCAGCCTTATACCACATGCAGCTGTCATTGTAGACAGGGTCATTCCATGTTTCATCAGAGACCCTGAAGGAATTGTAAAGAATGTCCCTGTTTTTTTGTTTTGTTTTTGAAATTCCTTTTTATAGTCGGTTTGAGCTGATTCTCGCTGCCATGTTTATGCCAGTCTAGACTCACTTGATTCCCTTACAGAGACATATCAAAACATAGGTTTTAAGATTCTTACTAGTCAGATATATTCCTCTGCGGGAAATATGGGGTTTTGAGTCCCTTTCACTGAGGAAGGGATAGTTAAGTCTTGTCTATTCCATAGTTGGTTTTTGGAACGGTTCCTGTGCTCATATCAAACTCTGTTTTTATGCATCACCCACCTCTCCTTCCCCCTTAAGCAGGCATAAGAGTGTTTTCTAAATGTGAGACTCTGTTCTCTTTCCTAACTCAGTTCATGTGTAACCATGTTTACAGGATCTTCATAAGTGATATCTTATGATAAGCTTCTTTTCCTGTGTGACTTATTTCACTTAGAATCATCGTACCTGAATCCAGTCATTTTGCTGCTACTGGTCTTATGACATTGTTTTCACGGCTGAGGGATATTCCATCGAACGTAAGTACCACTATGTTTTGAACCATTTTTATATTTCCTGGGATATTTAAGGTGTACCCAAGTAGAGGTTCTTGTAAGCAGTACAGCCCTAAATTGGAGGGTGGCTCTGTCTTATTGATTTTCAGTTTTCCCAAGGTATATTCCCTAGACTGGAAGTGCCCTTGGCTCTGTAGCTCTGTTGATTACTTCTTTTAGGGAACTCAATGCACTCCTCCAGTGAGGCAGTTGGCAATTTACATCCCGCCCATCAGCATTACAAGGCTCCCTGTTCTCCAGGGCCTGTCTTGCCTTTCTGGATTTTACACATTTTGTGGATGTCTCTTTTGACCGGTGGGAAGTGATACTTCTTTGTAGTGCAGATTTGCATTGCCCGCTTGCTTGCTTGGCCAAAAAGGGCATAAGCGTTTTCTCCTGCATATATTAAGGAGAAAATGCATATGCCCTTTTTGGCCAAGTGCATCATTGTCAAAGATGTGCCCCTCTTCCTGTGCTTTACAGGTGATTCCAACGTACCTCTTGAAATCTGTTTCCTGCTCTTCTGCTTCGCTTTCAAGACTGCCTCGTTGCCTTCCCTAAACAGATTTTTGGATGATAGTTGTCCTTTATTACTTTGCCAGTTTGTGAATTGCTGTGCCCTTGAGCTCCATTTTTCAACTCGTTTTCTGTGAGCTGAACACATGTGCAAAATTTTGGTTCAGGACCTATACTGGTTCCCTGAGGGTGGTTGCAACTTTGGTTAATTCTTCTTCCGGCCGGGAAATTAGAGTGACATATGCCCATCCAAATGCCTAACAGCTACTATCTCATTGGTTCTCCCTCTTCCCTTTCATCCTCTGCCAAATTGGCAACGTGTGAGAACCAGAAGGTTAAAGGGGCTGTCTCTCCAAGTTGGGAGATTGATAGTAAATCAGTTGGAAAGTCAAACTGGAGCACCAGGAGTGGGACTATCCGTTGAGTTTTAGAAACCTTTCGTATTCACAGTGTGTCCATTCTCTAGGTTTCCCGTACATGTTATAGCTATAGTAATATTCCCTTCAACCTGGAGAGTTGGGACCCATGGAATGGGTGCCATGCATTATTGCTTTAAAGGGTCTGCATTTGCTCACCCAATCTCACCAATCCTCTCAGTCCCAAGTGTCCAGACTTATGACACATCCAGCTGTCATTGTAGACAGTGTCATTCCACGTTTCATCAGAGACCCTGAAGGAATAGTAAAGAATTTCCCTGTTTTTTTTTGATTGTTTGTTTTTGAAATTCCTTTTTATAGTGGGCTTGAACTGATTCTCGCTGCCATGTTTATGCCAGTGCAGACTCACTTGATTCCCTTACAGAGACATATCAATACATAGGTTTGAAGACTCTTACTAGTGACATATATTCCTCTGCGGGAAATATGGGGTTTTGAGTCCCTTTCACTGAGGAAGGTATAGGTAGGTCTTGTCTATTCCATAATTGGTTTTTGGAACGGTACCTGTCCTCATATCAAACTCTGGTTTTCTGCATCACCCCACCTCTCCTTCCCCCTTAAGCAGGCATAAGAGTGTTTTCTAAATGTGAGACTCTGTTCTCTTTCCTAACTCAGTTCATGTGTAGCCATGTTTACAGGATCTTCATAAGTGATATCTTATGATAAGCTTCTTTTTCTGTGTGACTTATTTCACTTAGAATCATCGTACCTGAATCCACTCATTTTGCTGCTACTGGTCTTATGACATTGATTTCATGGCTGAGGGATATTCCATCGTACGTATGTACCATAAATTTTTGAACCATTTTTATATTTCCTGGGATAATTCAGGTGTAACCAAGTTGAGGTTCTTGTAAGCAGTGCAGCCCTAAATTTGAGGGTGGCTCTGTCTTATTGATTTTCAGTTTTCCCAAGGTATATTCCCTAGACTGGAAGTGCCCTTGGCTCTGTAGCTCTGTTGTTTACTTGTTTTAGGGAACACAATGCACTCCTCCAGTGAGGCCGTTGGCAATTTACATCCCGCCCATCAGCATTACAAGGCTCCATGTTCTCCAGGGCCTGTCTTGCCTTTCTGATTTTTACACATTTTGTGGATGTCCCTTTTGACCGGTGGGAAGTGATACTTCTTTGTAGTGCAGATTTGCATTGCCCGCTTGCTTGCTTGGCCAAAAAGGGCATATGCGTTTTCTCCTGCATATATTCAGGAGAAAATGCATACGCCCTTTTTGGCCAAGTGCATCATTGTCGAAGTTGTGCCCCTCTTCCTGTGCTTTACAGATGATTCCAACGTACCTCTTGAAATCTGTTTCCTGCTATTCTGCCTCGCCTACAATTCCCCCTCATTGCCTTCCCTCAACAGATTTTTGGACGATAGTGGTCCTTTATTACTCTGCCAGTTTGTGAATTGCTGTGCCCCTTAGTTTCATTTTTCAGCTCGTTTTTTGTGAGCTCAACGCAAGTCCACAATTTTGATTCAGGACGTAATCTGGATCCCGGGGTGTGGCTGAGACTTTGGTTAATCCTTCTTCTTGCCGGGAAATTAGAGTGACATATGCCCGTCCAAATGCCTAACAGCTACTCTCTCATTGGTTCTCCCTCTTCCCTTTCATCCTCTGCCAAATTGGCAACCTGTGCGAACCAGGAGGTTAAAGGGGCTGTCTCTCCAAGTTGGGAGATTGATAGTAAAGCAGTTGGAAAGTAAAACCGGAACTCCAGGAGAGGGACTATTCGTTGAGTTTTAGAAGCCTTTCGTATTTACAGTGTGTCCATTCTCTAGGTTTCCCGTACATGTTATAGCTGTAGTAATATTGACTTCAACCTGGAGAGTTGGGACCCATGGAATGGGTGCCATGCATTATTGCTTTCAAGGGTCTGCATTTGCTGACCCAATCTCACCAATCCTCTCAGTCCCAAGTGTCCAGCCTTATACCACATGCAGCTGTCATTGTAGACAGGGTCATTCCATGTTTCATCAGAGACCCTGAAGGAATTGTAAAGAATGTCCCTGTTTTTTTGTTTTGTTTTTGAAATTCCTTTTTATAGTCGGTTTGAGCTGATTCTCGCTGCCATGTTTATGCCAGTCTAGACTCACTTGATTCCCTTACAGAGACATATCAAAACATAGGTTTTAAGATTCTTACTAGTCAGATATATTCCTCTGCGGGAAATATGGGGTTTTGAGTCCCTTTCACTGAGGAAGGGATAGTTAAGTCTTGTCTATTCCATAGTTGGTTTTTGGAACGGTTCCTGTGCTCATATCAAACTCTGTTTTTATGCATCACCCACCTCTCCTTCCCCCTTAAGCAGGCATAAGAGTGTTTTCTAAATGTGAGACTCTGTTCTCTTTCCTAACTCAGTTCATGTGTAACCATGTTTACAGGATCTTCATAAGTGATATCTTATGATAAGCTTCTTTTCCTGTGTGACTTATTTCACTTAGAATCATCGTACCTGAATCCAGTCATTTTGCTGCTACTGGTCTTATGACATTGTTTTCACGGCTGAGGGATATTCCATCGAACGTAAGTACCACTATGTTTTGAACCATTTTTATATTTCCTGGGATATTTAAGGTGTACCCAAGTAGAGGTTCTTGTAAGCAGTACAGCCCTAAATTGGAGGGTGGCTCTGTCTTATTGATTTTCAGTTTTCCCAAGGTATATTCCCTAGACTGGAAGTGCCCTTGGCTCTGTAGCTCTGTTGATTACTTCTTTTAGGGAACTCAATGCACTCCTCCAGTGAGGCAGTTGGCAATTTACATCCCGCCCATCAGCATTACAAGGCTCCCTGTTCTCCAGGGCCTGTCTTGCCTTTCTGGATTTTACACATTTTGTGGATGTCTCTTTTGACCGGTGGGAAGTGATACTTCTTTGTAGTGCAGATTTGCATTGCCCGCTTGCTTGCTTGGCCAAAAAGGGCATAAGCGTTTTCTCCTGCATATATTAAGGAGAAAATGCATATGCCCTTTTTGGCCAAGTGCATCATTGTCAAAGATGTGCCCCTCTTCCTGTGCTTTACAGGTGATTCCAACGTACCTCTTGAAATCTGTTTCCTGCTATTCTGCTTCGCTTTCAAGACTGCCTCGTTGCCTTCCCTAAACAGATTTTTGGATGATAGTTGTCCTTTATTACTTTGCCAGTTTGTGAATTGCTGTGCCCTTGAGCTCCATTTTTCAACTCGTTTTCTGTGAGCTGAACACATGTGCAAAATTTTGGTTCAGGACCTATACTGGTTCCCTGAGGGTGGTTGCAACTTTGGTTAATTCTTCTTCCGGCCGGGAAATTAGAGTGACATATGCCCATCCAAATGCCTAACAGCTACTATCTCATTGGTTCTCCCTCTTCCCTTTCATCCTCTGCCAAATTGGCAACGTGTGAGAACCAGAAGGTTAAAGGGGCTGTCTCTCCAAGTTGGGAGATTGATAGTAAATCAGTTGGAAAGTCAAACTGGAGCACCAGGAGTGGGACTATCCGTTGAGTTTTAGAAACCTTTCGTATTCACAGTGTGTCCATTCTCTAGGTTTCCCGTACATGTTATAGCTATAGTAATATTCCCTTCAACCTGGAGAGTTGGGACCCATGGAATGGGTGCCATGCATTATTGCTTTAAAGGGTCTGCATTTGCTCACCCAATCTCACCAATCCTCTCAGTCCCAAGTGTCCAGACTTATGACACATCCAGCTGTCATTGTAGACAGTGTCATTCCACGTTTCATCAGAGACCCTGAAGGAATAGTAAAGAATTTCCCTGTTTTTTTTTGATTGTTTGTTTTTGAAATTCCTTTTTATAGTGGGCTTGAACTGATTCTCGCTGCCATGTTTATGCCAGTGCAGACTCACTTGATTCCCTTACAGAGACATATCAATACATAGGTTTGAAGACTCTTACTAGTGACATATATTCCTCTGCGGGAAATATGGGGTTTTGAGTCCCTTTCACTGAGGAAGGTATAGGTAGGTCTTGTCTATTCCATAATTGGTTTTTGGAACGGTACCTGTCCTCATATCAAACTCTGGTTTTCTGCATCACCCCACCTCTCCTTCCCCCTTAAGCAGGCATAAGAGTGTTTTCTAAATGTGAGACTCTGTTCTCTTTCCTAACTCAGTTCATGTGTAGCCATGTTTACAGGATCTTCATAAGTGATATCTTATGATAAGCTTCTTTTTCTGTGTGACTTATTTCACTTAGAATCATCGTACCTGAATCCACTCATTTTGCTGCTACTGGTCTTATGACATTGATTTCATGGCTGAGGGATATTCCATCGTACGTATGTACCATAAATTTTTGAACCATTTTTATATTTCCTGGGATAATTCAGGTGTAACCAAGTTGAGGTTCTTGTAAGCAGTGCAGCCCTAAATTTGAGGGTGGCTCTGTCTTATTGATTTTCAGTTTTCCCAAGGTATATTCCCTAGACTGGAAGTGCCCTTGGCTCTGTAGCTCTGTTGTTTACTTGTTTTAGGGAACACAATGCACTCCTCCAGTGAGGCCGTTGGCAATTTACATCCCGCCCATCAGCATTACAAGGCTCCATGTTCTCCAGGGCCTGTCTTGCCTTTCTGATTTTTACACATTTTGTGGATGTCCTTTTTGACCGGTGGGAAGTGATACTTCTTTGTAGTGCAGATTTGCATTGCCCGCTTGCTTGCTTGGCCAAAAAGGGCATATGCGTTTTCTCCTGCATATATTCAGGAGAAAATGCATACGCCCTTTTTGGCCAAGTGCATCATTGTCGAAGTTGTGCCCCTCTTCCTGTGCTTTACAGATGATTCCAACGTACCTCTTGAAATCTGTTTCCTGCTATTCTGCCTCGCCTACAATTCCCCCTCATTGCCTTCCCTCAACAGATTTTTGGACGATAGTGGTCCTTTATTACTCTGCCAGTTTGTGAATTGCTGTGCCCCTTAGTTTCATTTTTCAGCTCGTTTTTTGTGAGCTCAACGCAAGTCCACAATTTTGATTCAGGACGTAATCTGGATCCCGGGGTGTGGCTGAGACTTTGGTTAATCCTTCTTCTTGCCGGGAAATTAGAGTGACATATGCCCGTCCAAATGCCTAACAGCTACTCTCTCATTGGTTCTCCCTCTTCCCTTTCATCCTCTGCCAAATTGGCAACCTGTGCGAACCAGGAGGTTAAAGGGGCTGTCTCTCCAAGTTGGGAGATTGATAGTAAAGCAGTTGGAAAGTAAAACCGGAACTCCAGGAGAGGGACTATTCGTTGAGTTTTAGAAGCCTTTCGTATTTACAGTGTGTCCATTCTCTAGGTTTCCCGTACATGTTATAGCTGTAGTAATATTGACTTCAACCTGGAGAGTTGGGACCCATGGAATGGGTGCCATGCATTATTGCTTTCAAGGGTCTGCATTTGCTGACCCAATCTCACCAATCCTCTCAGTCCCAAGTGTCCAGCCTTATACCACATGCAGCTGTCATTGTAGACAGGGTCATTCCATGTTTCATCAGAGACCCTGAAGGAATTGTAAAGAATGTCCCTGTTTTTTTGTTTTGTTTTTGAAATTCCTTTTTATAGTCGGTTTGAGCTGATTCTCGCTGCCATGTTTATGCCAGTCTAGACTCACTTGATTCCCTTACAGAGACATATCAAAACATAGGTTTTAAGATTCTTACTAGTCAGATATATTCCTCTGCGGGAAATATGGGGTTTTGAGTCCCTTTCACTGAGGAAGGGATAGTTAAGTCTTGTCTATTCCATAGTTGGTTTTTGGAACGGTTCCTGTGCTCATATCAAACTCTGTTTTTATGCATCACCCACCTCTCCTTCCCCCTTAAGCAGGCATAAGAGTGTTTTCTAAATGTGAGACTCTGTTCTCTTTCCTAACTCAGTTCATGTGTAACCATGTTTACAGGATCTTCATAAGTGATATCTTATGATAAGCTTCTTTTCCTGTGTGACTTATTTCACTTAGAATCATCGTACCTGAATCCAGTCATTTTGCTGCTACTGGTCTTATGACATTGTTTTCACGGCTGAGGGATATTCCATCGAACGTAAGTACCACTATGTTTTGAACCATTTTTATATTTCCTGGGATATTTAAGGTGTACCCAAGTAGAGGTTCTTGTAAGCAGTACAGCCCTAAATTGGAGGGTGGCTCTGTCTTATTGATTTTCAGTTTTCCCAAGGTATATTCCCTAGACTGGAAGTGCCCTTGGCTCTGTAGCTCTGTTGATTACTTCTTTTAGGGAACTCAATGCACTCCTCCAGTGAGGCAGTTGGCAATTTACATCCCGCCCATCAGCATTACAAGGCTCCCTGTTCTCCAGGGCCTGTCTTGCCTTTCTGGATTTTACACATTTTGTGGATGTCTCTTTTGACCGGTGGGAAGTGATACTTCTTTGTAGTGCAGATTTGCATTGCCCGCTTGCTTGCTTGGCCAAAAAGGGCATAAGCGTTTTCTCCTGCATATATTAAGGAGAAAATGCATATGCCCTTTTTGGCCAAGTGCATCATTGTCAAAGATGTGCCCCTCTTCCTGTGCTTTACAGGTGATTCCAACGTACCTCTTGAAATCTGTTTCCTGCTATTCTGCTTCGCTTTCAAGACTGCCTCGTTGCCTTCCCTAAACAGATTTTTGGATGATAGTTGTCCTTTATTACTTTGCCAGTTTGTGAATTGCTGTGCCCTTGAGCTCCATTTTTCAACTCGTTTTCTGTGAGCTGAACACATGTGCAAAATTTTGGTTCAGGACCTATACTGGTTCCCTGAGGGTGGTTGCAACTTTGGTTAATTCTTCTTCCGGCCGGGAAATTAGAGTGACATATGCCCATCCAAATGCCTAACAGCTACTATCTCATTGGTTCTCCCTCTTCCCTTTCATCCTCTGCCAAATTGGCAACGTGTGAGAACCAGAAGGTTAAAGGGGCTGTCTCTCCAAGTTGGGAGATTGATAGTAAATCAGTTGGAAAGTCAAACTGGAGCACCAGGAGTGGGACTATCCGTTGAGTTTTAGAAACCTTTCGTATTCACAGTGTGTCCATTCTCTAGGTTTCCCGTACATGTTATAGCTATAGTAATATTCCCTTCAACCTGGAGAGTTGGGACCCATGGAATGGGTGCCATGCATTATTGCTTTAAAGGGTCTGCATTTGCTCACCCAATCTCACCAATCCTCTCAGTCCCAAGTGTCCAGACTTATGACACATCCAGCTGTCATTGTAGACAGTGTCATTCCACGTTTCATCAGAGACCCTGAAGGAATAGTAAAGAATTTCCCTGTTTTTTTTTGATTGTTTGTTTTTGAAATTCCTTTTTATAGTGGGCTTGAACTGATTCTCGCTGCCATGTTTATGCCAGTGCAGACTCACTTGATTCCCTTACAGAGACATATCAATACATAGGTTTGAAGACTCTTACTAGTGACATATATTCCTCTGCGGGAAATATGGGGTTTTGAGTCCCTTTCACTGAGGAAGGTATAGGTAGGTCTTGTCTATTCCATAATTGGTTTTTGGAACGGTACCTGTCCTCATATCAAACTCTGGTTTTCTGCATCACCCCACCTCTCCTTCCCCCTTAAGCAGGCATAAGAGTGTTTTCTAAATGTGAGACTCTGTTCTCTTTCCTAACTCAGTTCATGTGTAGCCATGTTTACAGGATCTTCATAAGTGATATCTTATGATAAGCTTCTTTTTCTGTGTGACTTATTTCACTTAGAATCATCGTACCTGAATCCACTCATTTTGCTGCTACTGGTCTTATGACATTGATTTCATGGCTGAGGGATATTCCATCGTACGTATGTACCATAAATTTTTGAACCATTTTTATATTTCCTGGGATAATTCAGGTGTAACCAAGTTGAGGTTCTTGTAAGCAGTGCAGCCCTAAATTTGAGGGTGGCTCTGTCTTATTGATTTTCAGTTTTCCCAAGGTATATTCCCTAGACTGGAAGTGCCCTTGGCTCTGTAGCTCTGTTGTTTACTTGTTTTAGGGAACACAATGCACTCCTCCAGTGAGGCCGTTGGCAATTTACATCCCGCCCATCAGCATTACAAGGCTCCATGTTCTCCAGGGCCTGTCTTGCCTTTCTGATTTTTACACATTTTGTGGATGTCCCTTTTGACCGGTGGGAAGTGATACTTCTTTGTAGTGCAGATTTGCATTGCCCGCTTGCTTGCTTGGCCAAAAAGGGCATATGCGTTTTCTCCTGCATATATTCAGGAGAAAATGCATACGCCCTTTTTGGCCAAGTGCATCATTGTCGAAGTTGTGCCCCTCTTCCTGTGCTTTACAGATGATTCCAACGTACCTCTTGAAATCTGTTTCCTGCTATTCTGCCTCGCCTACAATTCCCCCTCATTGCCTTCCCTCAACAGATTTTTGGACGATAGTGGTCCTTTATTACTCTGCCAGTTTGTGAATTGCTGTGCCCCTTAGTTTCATTTTTCAGCTCGTTTTTTGTGAGCTCAACGCAAGTCCACAATTTTGATTCAGGACGTAATCTGGATCCCGGGGTGTGGCTGAGACTTTGGTTAATCCTTCTTCTTGCCGGGAAATTAGAGTGACATATGCCCGTCCAAATGCCTAACAGCTACTCTCTCATTGGTTCTCCCTCTTCCCTTTCATCCTCTGCCAAATTGGCAACCTGTGCGAACCAGGAGGTTAAAGGGGCTGTCTCTCCAAGTTGGGAGATTGATAGTAAAGCAGTTGGAAAGTAAAACCGGAACTCCAGGAGAGGGACTATTCGTTGAGTTTTAGAAGCCTTTCGTATTTACAGTGTGTCCATTCTCTAGGTTTCCCGTACATGTTATAGCTGTAGTAATATTGACTTCAACCTGGAGAGTTGGGACCCATGGAATGGGTGCCATGCATTATTGCTTTCAAGGGTCTGCATTTGCTGACCCAATCTCACCAATCCTCTCAGTCCCAAGTGTCCAGCCTTATACCACATGCAGCTGTCATTGTAGACAGGGTCATTCCATGTTTCATCAGAGACCCTGAAGGAATTGTAAAGAATGTCCCTGTTTTTTTGTTTTGTTTTTGAAATTCCTTTTTATAGTCGGTTTGAGCTGATTCTCGCTGCCATGTTTATGCCAGTCTAGACTCACTTGATTCCCTTACAGAGACATATCAAAACATAGGTTTTAAGATTCTTACTAGTCAGATATATTCCTCTGCGGGAAATATGGGGTTTTGAGTCCCTTTCACTGAGGAAGGGATAGTTAAGTCTTGTCTATTCCATAGTTGGTTTTTGGAACGGTTCCTGTGCTCATATCAAACTCTGTTTTTATGCATCACCCACCTCTCCTTCCCCCTTAAGCAGGCATAAGAGTGTTTTCTAAATGTGAGACTCTGTTCTCTTTCCTAACTCAGTTCATGTGTAACCATGTTTACAGGATCTTCATAAGTGATATCTTATGATAAGCTTCTTTTCCTGTGTGACTTATTTCACTTAGAATCATCGTACCTGAATCCAGTCATTTTGCTGCTACTGGTCTTATGACATTGTTTTCACGGCTGAGGGATATTCCATCGAACGTAAGTACCACTATGTTTTGAACCATTTTTATATTTCCTGGGATATTTAAGGTGTACCCAAGTAGAGGTTCTTGTAAGCAGTACAGCCCTAAATTGGAGGGTGGCTCTGTCTTATTGATTTTCAGTTTTCCCAAGGTATATTCCCTAGACTGGAAGTGCCCTTGGCTCTGTAGCTCTGTTGATTACTTCTTTTAGGGAACTCAATGCACTCCTCCAGTGAGGCAGTTGGCAATTTACATCCCGCCCATCAGCATTACAAGGCTCCCTGTTCTCCAGGGCCTGTCTTGCCTTTCTGGATTTTACACATTTTGTGGATGTCTCTTTTGACCGGTGGGAAGTGATACTTCTTTGTAGTGCAGATTTGCATTGCCCGCTTGCTTGCTTGGCCAAAAAGGGCATAAGCGTTTTCTCCTGCATATATTAAGGAGAAAATGCATATGCCCTTTTTGGCCAAGTGCATCATTGTCAAAGATGTGCCCCTCTTCCTGTGCTTTACAGGTGATTCCAACGTACCTCTTGAAATCTGTTTCCTGCTATTCTGCTTCGCTTTCAAGACTGCCTCGTTGCCTTCCCTAAACAGATTTTTGGATGATAGTTGTCCTTTATTACTTTGCCAGTTTGTGAATTGCTGTGCCCTTGAGCTCCATTTTTCAACTCGTTTTCTGTGAGCTGAACACATGTGCAAAATTTTGGTTCAGGACCTATACTGGTTCCCTGAGGGTGGTTGCAACTTTGGTTAATTCTTCTTCCGGCCGGGAAATTAGAGTGACATATGCCCATCCAAATGCCTAACAGCTACTATCTCATTGGTTCTCCCTCTTCCCTTTCATCCTCTGCCAAATTGGCAACGTGTGAGAACCAGAAGGTTAAAGGGGCTGTCTCTCCAAGTTGGGAGATTGATAGTAAATCAGTTGGAAAGTCAAACTGGAGCACCAGGAGTGGGACTATCCGTTGAGTTTTAGAAACCTTTCGTATTCACAGTGTGTCCATTCTCTAGGTTTCCCGTACATGTTATAGCTATAGTAATATTCCCTTCAACCTGGAGAGTTGGGACCCATGGAATGGGTGCCATGCATTATTGCTTTAAAGGGTCTGCATTTGCTCACCCAATCTCACCAATCCTCTCAGTCCCAAGTGTCCAGACTTATGACACATCCAGCTGTCATTGTAGACAGTGTCATTCCACGTTTCATCAGAGACCCTGAAGGAATAGTAAAGAATTTCCCTGTTTTTTTTTGATTGTTTGTTTTTGAAATTCCTTTTTATAGTGGGCTTGAACTGATTCTCGCTGCCATGTTTATGCCAGTGCAGACTCACTTGATTCCCTTACAGAGACATATCAATACATAGGTTTGAAGACTCTTACTAGTGACATATATTCCTCTGCGGGAAATATGGGGTTTTGAGTCCCTTTCACTGAGGAAGGTATAGGTAGGTCTTGTCTATTCCATAATTGGTTTTTGGAACGGTACCTGTCCTCATATCAAACTCTGGTTTTCTGCATCACCCCACCTCTCCTTCCCCCTTAAGCAGGCATAAGAGTGTTTTCTAAATGTGAGACTCTGTTCTCTTTCCTAACTCAGTTCATGTGTAGCCATGTTTACAGGATCTTCATAAGTGATATCTTATGATAAGCTTCTTTTTCTGTGTGACTTATTTCACTTAGAATCATCGTACCTGAATCCACTCATTTTGCTGCTACTGGTCTTATGACATTGATTTCATGGCTGAGGGATATTCCATCGTACGTATGTACCATAAATTTTTGAACCATTTTTATATTTCCTGGGATAATTCAGGTGTAACCAAGTTGAGGTTCTTGTAAGCAGTGCAGCCCTAAATTTGAGGGTGGCTCTGTCTTATTGATTTTCAGTTTTCCCAAGGTATATTCCCTAGACTGGAAGTGCCCTTGGCTCTGTAGCTCTGTTGTTTACTTGTTTTAGGGAACACAATGCACTCCTCCAGTGAGGCCGTTGGCAATTTACATCCCGCCCATCAGCATTACAAGGCTCCATGTTCTCCAGGGCCTGTCTTGCCTTTCTGATTTTTACACATTTTGTGGATGTCCCTTTTGACCGGTGGGAAGTGATACTTCTTTGTAGTGCAGATTTGCATTGCCCGCTTGCTTGCTTGGCCAAAAAGGGCATATGCGTTTTCTCCTGCATATATTCAGGAGAAAATGCATACGCCCTTTTTGGCCAAGTGCATCATTGTCGAAGTTGTGCCCCTCTTCCTGTGCTTTACAGATGATTCCAACGTACCTCTTGAAATCTGTTTCCTGCTATTCTGCCTCGCCTACAATTCCCCCTCATTGCCTTCCCTCAACAGATTTTTGGACGATAGTGGTCCTTTATTACTCTGCCAGTTTGTGAATTGCTGTGCCCCTTAGTTTCATTTTTCAGCTCGTTTTTTGTGAGCTCAACGCAAGTCCACAATTTTGATTCAGGATGTAATCTGGATCCCGGGGTGTGGCTGAGACTTTGGTTAATCCTTCTTCTTGCCGGGAAATTAGAGTGACATATGCCCGTCCAAATGCCTAACAGCTACTCTCTCATTGGTTCTCCCTCTTCCCTTTCATCCTCTGCCAAATTGGCAACCTGTGCGAACCAGGAGGTTAAAGGGGCTGTCTCTCCAAGTTGGGAGATTGATAGTAAAGCAGTTGGAAAGTAAAACCGGAACTCCAGGAGAGGGACTATTCGTTGAGTTTTAGAAGCCTTTCGTATTTACAGTGTGTCCATTCTCTAGGTTTCCCGTACATGTTATAGCTGTAGTAATATTGACTTCAACCTGGAGAGTTGGGACCCATGGAATGGGTGCCATGCATTATTGCTTTCAAGGGTCTGCATTTGCTGACCCAATCTCACCAATCCTCTCAGTCCCAAGTGTCCAGCCTTATACCACATGCAGCTGTCATTGTAGACAGGGTCATTCCATGTTTCATCAGAGACCCTGAAGGAATTGTAAAGAATGTCCCTGTTTTTTTGTTTTGTTTTTGAAATTCCTTTTTATAGTCGGTTTGAGCTGATTCTCGCTGCCATGTTTATGCCAGTCTAGACTCACTTGATTCCCTTACAGAGACATATCAAAACATAGGTTTTAAGATTCTTACTAGTCAGATATATTCCTCTGCGGGAAATATGGGGTTTTGAGTCCCTTTCACTGAGGAAGGGATAGGTATGTCTTGTCTATTCCATAGTTGGTTTTTGGAACGGTTCCTGTGCTCATATCAAACTCTGTTTTTATGCATCACCCACCTCTCCTTCCCCCTTAAGCAGGCATAAGAGTGTTTTCTAAATGTGAGACTCTGTTCTCTTTCCTAACTCAGTTCATGTGTAACCATGTTTACAGGATCTTCATAAGTGATATCTTATGATAAGCTTCTTTTCCTGTGTGACTTATTTCACTTAGAATCATCGTACCTGAATCCAGTCATTTTGCTGCTACTGGTCTTATGACATTGTTTTCACGGCTGAGGGATATTCCATCGAACGTAAGTACCACTATGTTTTGAACCATTTTTATATTTCCTGGGATATTTAAGGTGTACCCAAGTAGAGGTTCTTGTAAGCAGTACAGCCCTAAATTGGAGGGTGGCTCTGTCTTATTGATTTTCAGTTTTCCCAAGGTATATTCCCTAGACTGGAAGTGCCCTTGGCTCTGTAGCTCTGTTGATTACTTCTTTTAGGGAACTCAATGCACTCCTCCAGTGAGGCAGTTGGCAATTTACATCCCGCCCATCAGCATTACAAGGCTCCCTGTTCTCCAGGGCCTGTCTTGCCTTTCTGGATTTTACACATTTTGTGGATGTCTCTTTTGACCGGTGGGAAGTGATACTTCTTTGTAGTGCAGATTTGCATTGCCCGCTTGCTTGCTTGGCCAAAAAGGGCATAAGCGTTTTCTCCTGCATATATTAAGGAGAAAATGCATATGCCCTTTTTGGCCAAGTGCATCATTGTCAAAGATGTGCCCCTCTTCCTGTGCTTTACAGGTGATTCCAACGTACCTCTTGAAATCTGTTTCCTGCTATTCTGCTTCGCTTTCAAGACTGCCTCGTTGCCTTCCCTAAACAGATTTTTGGATGATAGTTGTCCTTTATTACTTTGCCAGTTTGTGAATTGCTGTGCCCTTGAGCTCCATTTTTCAACTCGTTTTCTGTGAGCTGAACACATGTGCAAAATTTTGGTTCAGGACCTATACTGGTTCCCTGAGGGTGGTTGCAACTTTGGTTAATTCTTCTTCCGGCCGGGAAATTAGAGTGACATATGCCCATCCAAATGCCTAACAGCTACTATCTCATTGGTTCTCCCTCTTCCCTTTCATCCTCTGCCAAATTGGCAACGTGTGAGAACCAGAAGGTTAAAGGGGCTGTCTCTCCAAGTTGGGAGATTGATAGTAAATCAGTTGGAAAGTCAAACTGGAGCACCAGGAGTGGGACTATCCGTTGAGTTTTAGAAACCTTTCGTATTCACAGTGTGTCCATTCTCTAGGTTTCCCGTACATGTTATAGCTATAGTAATATTCCCTTCAACCTGGAGAGTTGGGACCCATGGAATGGGTGCCATGCATTATTGCTTTAAAGGGTCTGCATTTGCTCACCCAATCTCACCAATCCTCTCAGTCCCAAGTGTCCAGACTTATGACACATCCAGCTGTCATTGTAGACAGTGTCATTCCACGTTTCATCAGAGACCCTGAAGGAATAGTAAAGAATTTCCCTGTTTTTTTTTGATTGTTTGTTTTTGAAATTCCTTTTTATAGTGGGCTTGAACTGATTCTCGCTGCCATGTTTATGCCAGTGCAGACTCACTTGATTCCCTTACAGAGACATATCAATACATAGGTTTGAAGACTCTTACTAGTGACATATATTCCTCTGCGGGAAATATGGGGTTTTGAGTCCCTTTCACTGAGGAAGGTATAGGTAGGTCTTGTCTATTCCATAATTGGTTTTTGGAACGGTACCTGTCCTCATATCAAACTCTGGTTTTCTGCATCACCCCACCTCTCCTTCCCCCTTAAGCAGGCATAAGAGTGTTTTCTAAATGTGAGACTCTGTTCTCTTTCCTAACTCAGTTCATGTGTAGCCATGTTTACAGGATCTTCATAAGTGATATCTTATGATAAGCTTCTTTTTCTGTGTGACTTATTTCACTTAGAATCATCGTACCTGAATCCACTCATTTTGCTGCTACTGGTCTTATGACATTGATTTCATGGCTGAGGGATATTCCATCGTACGTATGTACCATAAATTTTTGAACCATTTATATATTTCCTGGGATATTTCAGGTGTAACCAAGTTGAGGTTCTTGTAAGCAGTGCAGCACTAAATTTGAGGGTGGCTCTGTCTTATTGATTTTCAGTTTTCCCAAGGTATATTCCCTAGACTGGAAGTGCCCTTGGCTCTGTAGCTCTGTTGTTTACTTGTTTTAGGGAACACAATGCACTCCTCCAGTGAGGCCGTTGGCAATTTACATCCCGCCCATCAGCATTACAAGGCTCCATGTTCTCCAGGGCCTGTCTTGCCTTTCTGATTTTTACACATTTTGTGGATGTCCCTTTTGACCGGTGGGAAGTGATACTTCTTTGTAGTGCAGATTTGCATTGCCCGCTTGCTTGCTTGGCCAAAAAGGGCATATGCGTTTTCTCCTGCATATATTCAGGAGAAAATGCATACGCCCTTTTTGGCCAAGTGCATCATTGTCGAAGTTGTGCCCCTCTTCCTGTGCTTTACAGGTGATTCCAACGTACCTCTTGAAATCTGTTTCCTGCTATTCTGCCTCGCTTACAAGTCCGCCTCGTTGCCTTCCCTCAACAGATTATTGTATGATAGTTGTCCTTTATTACTTTGCCAGTTTGTGAATTGCTGTGCCATTGAGCTCCATTTTTCAACTCGCTTTTTGTGAGCTGAACGCATGTCCAAATTTTGGTTCAGGACCTATATTGGTTCCCGGTGGGTGGTTGCAACTTTGGTTAATTCTTCTTCCTGCCGGGACATTAGAGCGACATATGACCGTCCAAATGCCGAACAGCTACTCTCTCATTTGTTCTCCCTCTTCCCTTTCATCCTCTGCCAAATTGGCCAACTGTGAGAACCAGGAGATTAAAGGGGTTGTCTCTCCAAGTTGGGAGATTGATAGTAAAGCAGTTGGAATGTCAAACTGGAGCACCAGGAGAGGGACTATTCGTTGAGTTTTAGAAACCTTTCGTATTCACAGTGTGTCCATTCTCTAGGTTTCCCGTACATGTTATAGCTGTAGTAGTATTCCCTTCAACCTGGAGAGTTGTGACCCATGGAGTGGGTGCCATGCATTATTGCTTTAAAGGGTCTGCATTTGCTCACCCAATCTCACCAATCCTCTCAGTCCCAAGTGTCCAGCCTTATGCCACATCCAGCTGTCATTGTAGACAGGGTTATTCCACGTTTCATCAGAGACCCTGAAGGAATTGTAAAGAATTTCCCTGTTTTTTTGTTTTGTTTTAGAAATTCCTTTTTATAGTGGGTTTGAGCTGATTCTCTCTGCCATGTTTATGCCAGTCTAGACACACTTGATTCCCTTACAGAGACATATCAATACATAGGTTTTAAGATTCTTACTAGTCAGATATATTCCTCTGCGGGAAATATGGGGTTTTGAGTCCCTTTCACTGAAGAAGGTATAGGTAGGTCTTGTCTATTCCATAGTTGGTTTTTAGAATGGTACCTGTGCTTATATCAAACTCTGGTTTTCTGCATCACCCCACCTCTCCTTCCCCCTTAAGCAGGCATAAGAGTGATTACTAAATGTGAGACTCTGATCTCTTTCCTAACTCAGTTCATGTGTAGCCATGTTTACAGGATCTTCATAAGTGATATCTTATCATAAGCTTCTTTTTCTGTGTGACTTATTTCACTTAGAATCACCATACCTGAATCCACTCATATTGATGCTACTGGTCTTATGACATTGATTTCATGGCTGAGGGACATTCCATTGTACGTAAGTACCACAATTTTTGGAACCATTTTTATATTTCCTGGGATATTTAAGGTGTACCCAAGTTGAAGTTCTTGTAAGCAGTGCAGCCCTAAATTTGGGGGTGGCTCTGTCTTATTGATTTTCAGTTTTCCCAAGGTATATTCCCTAGACTGGAAGTGCCCTTGGTTCTGTAGCTCTGTTGTTTACTTGTTTTAGGGGACACAGTGCACTCCTCCAGAGAGGCAGTTGGCAATTTACATCCCGCCCATCAGCATAACAAGGCTCCCTGGTCTCCAGGGCCTGTCTTGCCTCTCTGGTATTTACACATTTTGTGGATGTCCCTTTTGAACGGTGGGGAGTGATACTTTTTTATAATGCAGATTTGCATTGCCCCCTTGCCTGCTTGGCCAAAAAGTGCGTATGCGTTTTGTCCTTAATATATACAGGAGAAAACACATACGCCGTTTTTGGCCAAGTGCATCATTGTCGAAGTTGTGCCCCTCTTCTTGTGCTTTACAGATGATTCCAACGTACCTCTTGAAATCTGTTTCCTGCTATTCTGCCTCGCCTACAATTCCCCCTCATTGCCTTCCCTCAACAGATTTTTGGACGATAGTTGTCCTTTATTACTCTGCCAGTTTGTGAATTGCTGTGCCCCTTAGTTTCATTTTTCAACTCGTTTTTTGTGAGCTCAACGCAAGTCCACAATTTTGATTCAGGACGTAATCTGGATCCCGGGGTGTGGCTGAGACTTTGGTTAATCCTTCTTCTTGCCGGGAAATTAGAGTGACATATGCCCGTCCAAATGCCTAACAGCTACTCTCTCATTGGTTCTCCCTCTTCCCTTTCATCCTCTGCCAAATTGGCAACCTGTGCGAACCAGGAGGATAAAGGGGCTGTCTCTCCAAGTTGGGAGATTGATAGTAAAGCAGTTGGAAAGTAAAACCGGAACACCAGGAGAGGGACTATTCGTTGAGTTTTAGAAGCCTTTCGTATTTACAGTGTGTCCATTCTCTAGGTTTCCCGTACATGTTATAGCTGTAGTAATATTGACTTCAACCTGGAGAGTTGGGACCCATGGAATGGGTGCCATGCATTATTGCTTTCAAGGGTCTGCATTTGCTGACCCAATCTCACCAATCCTCTCAGTCCCAAGTGTCCAGCCTTATACCACATGCAGCTGTCATTGTAGACAGGGTCATTCCATGTTTCATCAGAGACCCTGAAGGAATTGTAAAGAATTTCCCTGTTTTTTTGTTTTGTTTTAGAAATTCCTTTTTATAGTGGGTTTGAGCTGATTCTCTCTGCCATGTTTATGCCAGTCTAGACACACTTGATTCCCTTACAGAGACATATCAATACATAGGTTTTAAGATTCTTACTAGTCAGATATATTCCTCTGCGGGAAATATGGGGTTTTGAGTCCCTTTCACTGAAGAAGGTATAGGTAGGTCTTGTCTATTCCATAGTTGGTTTTTAGAATGGTACCTGTGCTTATATCAAACTCTGGTTTTCTGCATCACCCCACCTCTCCTTCCCCCTTAAGCAGGCATAAGAGTGATTTCTAAATGTGAGACTCTGATCTCTTTCCTAACTCAGTTCATGTGTAGCCATGTTTACAGGATCTTCATAAGTGATATCTTATCATAAGCTTCTTTTTCTGTGTGACTTATTTCACTTAGAATCACCGTACCTGAATCCACTCATATTGATGCTACTGGTCTTATGACATTGATTTCATGGCTGAGGGACATTCCATTGTACGTAAGTACCACAATTTTTGGAACCATTTTTATATTTCCTGGGATATTTAAGGTGTACCCAAGTTGAAGTTCTTGTAAGCAGTGCAGCCCTAAATTTGGGGGTGGCTCTGTCTTATTGATTTTCAGTTTTCCCAAGGTATATTCCCTAGACTGGAAGTGCCCTTGGTTCTGTAGCTCTGTTGTTTACTTGTTTTAGGGGACACAGTGCACTCCTCCAGAGAGGCAGTTGGCAATTTACATCCCGCCCATCAGCATAACAAGGCTCCCTGGTCTCCAGGGCCTGTCTTGCCTCTCTGGTATTTACACATTTTGTGGATGTCCCTTTTGAACGGTGGGGAGTGATACTTTTTTATAATGCAGATTTGCATTGCCCCCTTGCCTGCTTGGCCAAAAAGTGCGTATGCGTTTTGTCCTTAATATATACAGGAGAAAACACATACGCCGTTTTTGGCCAAGTGCATCATTGTCGAAGTTGTGCCCCTCTTCTTGTGCTTTACAGATGATTCCAACGTACCTCTTGAAATCTGTTTCCTGCTATTCTGCCTCGCCTACAATTCCCCCTCATTGCCTTCCCTCAACAGATTTTTGGACGATAGTTGTCCTTTATTACTCTGCCAGTTTGTGAATTGCTGTGCCCCTTAGTTTCATTTTTCAACTCGTTTTTTGTGAGCTTAACACAAGTCCACAATTTTGATTCAGGACGTAATCTGGATCCCGGGGTGTGGCTGAGACTTTGGTTAATCCTTCTTCTTGCCGGGAAATTAGAGTGACATATGCCCGTCCAAATGCCTAACAGCTACTCTCTCATTGGTTCTCCCTCTTCCCTTTCATCCTCTGCCAAATTGGCAACCTGTGCGAACCAGGAGGATAAAGGGGCTGTCTCTCCAAGTTGGGAGATTGATAGTAAAGCAGTTGGAAAGTAAAACCAGAACACCAGGAGAGGGACTATTCGTTGAGTTTTAGAAGCCTTTCGTATTTACAGTGTGTCCATTCTCTAGGTTTCCCGTACATGTTATAGCTGTAGTAATATTGACTTCAACCTGGAGAGTTGGGACCCATGGAATGGGTGCCATGCATTATTGCTTTCAAGGGTCTGCATTTGCTGACCCAATCTCACCAATCCTCTCAGTCCCAAGTGTCCAGCCTTATACCATATGCAGCTGTCATTGTAGACAGGGTCATTCCATGTTTCATCAGAGACCCTGAAGGAATTGTAAAGAATGTCCCTGTTTTTTTGTTTTGTTTTTGAAATTCCTTTTTATAGTCGGTTTGAGCTGATTCTCGCTGCCATGTTTATGCCAGTCTAGCCTCACTTGATTCCCTTACGGAGACATATCAAAACATAGGTTTTAAGATTCTTACTAGTCAGATATATTCCTCTGCGGGAAATATGGGGTTTTGAGTCCCTTTCACTGAGGAAGGGATAGGTAAGTCTTGTCTATTCCATAGTTGGTTTTTGGAACGGTTCCTGTGCTCATATCAAACTCTGTTTTTATGCATCACCCACCTCTCCTTCCCCCTTAAGCAGGCATAAGAGTTTTTTCAAAATGTGAGACTCTGTTCTCTTTCCTAACTCAGTTCATGTGGAGCCATGTTTACAGGGTCTTCCTAAGTGATATCTTATGATAAGTTTCTTTTTCTGTGTGACTTATTTCACTTAGAATCACCCTACCTGAATCCACTCATATTGATGCTACTGGTCTTATGACATTGATTTCATGGCTGAGGGATATTCCATTGTATGTAAGTAACATAATTTTTAGAACCGTTTTTATCTTTCCTGTTATATTTAAGGTGTGCCCAAGTTGAGGTTCTTGTAAGCAGTGCAGCCCTAAATTTTGGAATGGCTCTGTCTTATTGATTTTCAGTTTCCCCAAGATATATTCCCTAGACTGGAAGTGCCCTTGGCTCTGTAGCTCTGTTATTTATTGATTTAGGGAACACAAGGCACACCACAAGAGAGGCAGTTGGAAATTTACATCCCGCCCATCATCATAACAATGCTCCCTGTTCTCCAGGGCCTGTCTTGAATTTCTGGATTTTACCCATTTTGTGGATGTCCCTTTTGACAGGTGGGAAGTGATACTTCTTTGTAGTGCAGATTTGCATTGCCCGCTTGCTTGCTTGGCCAAAAAGGGCATAAGCGTTTTCTCCTGCATATATCAAGGAGAAAATGCATATGCCCTTTTTGGCCAAGTGCATCATTGTCAAAGATGTGCCCCTCTTCCTGTGCTTTACAGGTGATTCCAACGTACCTCTTGAAATCTGTTTCCTGCTATTCTGCTTCGCTTTCAAGACTGCCTCGTTGCCTTCCCTCAACAGATTTTTGGATGATAGTTGTCCTTTATTACTTCGCCAGTTTGTGAATTGCTGTGCCCTTGAGCTCCATTTTTCAACTCGTTTTCTGTGAGCTGAACACATGTGCAAAATTTTGGTTCAGGACCTATACTGGTTCCCTGAGGGTGGTTGCAACTTTGGTTAATTCTTCTTCCGGCCGGGAAATTAGAGTGACATATGCCCATCCAAATGCCTAACAGCTACTATCTCATTGGTTCTCCCTCTTCCCTTTCATCCTCTGCCAAATTGGCAACGTGTGAGAACCAGAAGGTTAAAGGGGCTGTCTCTCCAAGTTGGGAGATTGATAGTAAATCAGTTGGAAAGTCAAACTGGAGCACCAGGAGTGGGACTATCCGTTGAGTTTTAGAAACCTTTCGTATTCACAGTGTGTCCATTCTCTAGGTTTCCCGTACATGTTATAGCTGTAGTAATATTCCCTTCAACCTGGAGAGTTGGGACCCATGGAATGGGTACCATGCATTATTGCTTTAAAGGGTCTGCATTTGCTCACCCAATCTCACCAATCCTCTCAGTCCCAAGTGTCCATACTTATGACACATCCAGCTGTCATTGTAGACAGTGTCATTCCACGTTTCATCAGAGACCCTGAAGGAATTGTAAAGAATTTCCCTGTTTTTTGTTTGTTTGTTTGTTTTTGAAATTCCTTTTTATAGTGGGCTTGAACTGATTCTCGCTGCCATGTTTATGCCAGTGCAGACTCACTTGATTCCCTTACAGAGACATATCAATACATAGGTTTGAAGACTCTTACTAGTGACATATATTCCTCTGCGGGAAATATGGGGTTTTGAGTCCCTTTCACTGAGGAAGGTATAGGTAGGTCTTGTCTATTCCATAATTGGTTTTTGGAACGGTACCTGTCCTCATATCAAACTCTGGTTTTCGGCATCACCCCACCTCTCCTTCCCCCTTAAGCAGGCATAAGAGTGTTTTCTAAATGTGAGACTCTGTCCTCTTTCCTAACTCAGTTCATGTGTAGCCATGTTTACAGGATCTTCATAAGTGATATCTTATGATAAGCTTCTTTTTCTGTGTGACTTATTTCACTTAGAATCATCGTACCTGAATCCACTCATTTTGCTGCTACTGGTCTTATGACATTGATTTCATGGCTGAGGGATATTCCATCGTACGTATGTACCATAAATTTTTGAACCATTTTTATATTTCCTGGGATATTTCAGGTGTAACCAAGTTGAGATTCTTGTGAGCAGTGCAGCCCTAAATTTGAAGGTGGCTCTGTCTTATTGATTTTCAGTTTTCCCAAGGTATATTCCCTAGACTGGAAGTGCCCTTGGCTCTGTAGCTCTGTTGTTTACTTGTTTTAGGGAACACAATGCACTCCTCCAGTGAGGCCGTTGGCAATTTACATCCCGCCCATCAGCATTACAAGGCTCCATGTTCTCCAGGGCCTGTCTTGACTTTCTGGTTTTTACACATTTTGTGGATGTCCCATTTGACCGGTGGGAAGTGATACTTCTTTGTAGTGCAGATTTGCATTGCCCGCTTGCTTGCTTGGCCAAAAAGGGCATATGCGTTTTCTCCTGCATATATTCAGGAGAAAATGCATACGCCCTTTTTGGCCAAGTGCATCATTGTCGAAGTTGTGCCCCTCTTCCTGTGCTTTACAGGTGATTCCAACGTACCTCTTGAAATCTGTTTCCTGCTATTCTGCCTCGCTTACAAGTCCGCCTCATTGCCTTCCCTCAACAGATTTTTGTATGATAGTTGTCCTTTATTTCTTTGCCAGTTTGTGAATTGCTGTGCCATTGAGCTCCATTATTCAACTCGCTTTTTGTGAGCTGAACGCATGTCCAAATTTTGGTTCAGGACCTATATTGGTTCCCGGTGGGTGGTTGCAACTTTGGTTAATTCTTCTTCCTGCCGGGACATTAGAGCGACATATGATCGTCCAAATGCCTAATAGCTACTCTCTCATTGGTTCTCCCTCTTCCCTTTCATCCTCTGCCAAATTGGCCAACTGTGAGAACCAGGAGGTTAAAGGGGTTGTCTCTCCAAGTTGGGAGATTGATAGTAAAGCAGTTGGAATGTCAAACTGGAGCACCAGGAGAGGGACTATTCGTTGAGTTTTAGAAACCTTTCGTATTCACAGTGTGTCCATTCTCTAGGTTTCCCGTACATGTTATAGCTGTAGTAGTATTCCCTTCAACCTGGAGAGTTGTGACCCATGGAGTGGGTGCCATGCATTATTGCTTTAAAGGGTCTGCATTTGCTCACCCAATCTCACCAATCCTCTCAGTCCCAAGTGTCCAGCCTTATGCCACATCCAGCTGTCATTGTAGACAGGGTTATTCCACGTTTCATCAGAGACCCTGAAGGAATTGAAAGAATTTCCCTGTTTTTTTGTTTTGTTTTAGAAATTCCTTTTTATAGTGGGTTTGAGCTGATTCTCTCTGCCATGTTTATGCCAGTCTAGACACACTTGATTCCCTTACAGAGACATATCAATACATAGGTTTTAAGATTCTTACTAGTCAGATATATTCCTCTGTGGGAAATATGGGGTTTTGAGTCCCTTTCACTGAAGAAGGTATAGGTAGGTCTTGTCTATTCCATAGTTGGTTTTTAGAATGGTACCTGTGCTTATATCAAACTCTGGTTTTCTGCATCACCCCACCTCTCCTTCCCCCTTAAGCAGGCATAAGAGTGATTTCTAAATGTGAGACTCTGATCTCTTTCCTAACTCAGTTCATGTGGAGCCATGTTTACAGGATCTTCATAAGTGATATCTTATCATAAGCTTCTTTTTCTGTGTGACTTATTTCACTTAGAATCACCGTACCTGAATCCACTCATATTGATGCTACTGGTCTTATGACATTGATTTCATGGCTGAGGGACATTCCATTGTACATAAGTACCACAATTTTTGGAACCATTTTTATATTTCCTGGGATATTTAAGTTGTACCCAAGTTGAAGTTCTTGTAAGCAGTGCAGCCCTAAATTTGGGGGTGGCTCTGTCTTATTGATTTTCAGTTTTCCCAAGGTATATTCCCTAGACTGGAAGTGCCCTTGGTTCTGTAGCTCTGTTGTTTACTTGTTTTAGGGGACACAGTGCACTCCTCCAGAGAGGCAGTTGGCAATTTACATCCCGCCCATCAGCATAACAAGGCTCCCTGGTCTCCAGGGCCTGTCTTGCCTCTCTGGTATTTACACATTTTGTGGATGTCCCTTTTGAACGGTGGGGAGTGATACTTTTTTATAATGCAGATTTGCATTGCCCCCTTGCCTGCTTGGCCAAAAAGTGCGTATGCGTTTTGTCCTTAATATATACAGGAGAAAACACATACGCCGTTTTTGGCCAAGTGCATCATTGTCGAAGTTGTGCCCCTCTTCTTGTGCTTTACAGATGATTCCAACGTACCTCTTGAAATCTGTTTCCTGCTATTCTGCCTCGCCTACAATTCCCCCTCATTGCCTTCCCTCAACAGATTTTTGGACGATAGTTGTCCTTTATTACTCTGCCAGTTTGTGAATTGCTGTGCCCCTTAGTTTCATTTTTCAACTCGTTTTTTGTGAGCTCAACGCAAGTCCACAATTTTGATTCAGGACGTAATCTGGATCCCGGGGTGTGGCTGAGACTTTGGTTAATCCTTCTTCTTGCCGGGAAATTAGAGTGACATATGCCCGTCCAAATGCCTAACAGCTACTCTCTCATTGGTTCTCCCTCTTCCCTTTCATCCTCTGCCAAATTGGCAACCTGTGCGAACCAGGAGGTTAAAGGGGCTGTCTCTCCAAGTTGGGAGATTGATAGTAAAGCAGTTGGAAAGTAAAACCGGAACTCCAGGAGAGGGACTATTCGTTGAGTTTTAGAAGCCTTTCGTATTTACAGTGTGTCCATTCTCTAGGTTTCCCGTACATGTTATAGCTGTAGTAATATTGACTTCAACCTGGAGAGTTGGGACCCATGGAATGGGTGCCATGCATTATTGCTTTCAAGGGTCTGCATTTGCTGACCCAATCTCACCAATCCTCTCAGTCCCAAGTGTCCAGCCTTATACCACATGCAGCTGTCATTGTAGACAGGGTCATTCCATGTTTCATCAGAGACCCTGAAGGAATTGTAAAGAATGTCCCTGTTTTTTTGTTTTGTTTTTGAAATTCCTTTTTATAGTCGGTTTGAGCTGATTCTCGCTGCCATGTTTATGCCAGTCTAGACTCACTTGATTCCCTTACGGAGACATATCAAAACATAGGTTTTAAGATTCTTACTAGTCAGATATATTCCTCTGCGGGAAATATGGGGTTTTGAGTCCCTTTCACTGAGGAAGGGATAGGTATGTCTTGTCTATTCCATAGTTGGTTTTTGGAACGGTTCCTGTGCTCATATCAAACTCTGTTTTTATGCATCACCCACCTCTCCTTCCCCCTTAAGCAGGCATAAGAGTGTTTTCTAAATGTGAGACTCTGTTCTCTTTCCTAACTCAGTTCATGTGTAACCATGTTTACAGGATCTTCATAAGTGATATCTTATGATAAGCTTCTTTTTCTGTGTGACTTATTTCACTTAGAATCATCGTACCTGAATCCAGTCATTTTGCTGCTACTGGTCTTATGACATTGTTTTCACGGCTGAGGGATATTCCATCGAACGTAAGTACCACTATGTTTTGAACCATTTTTATATTTCCTGGGATATTTAAGGTGTACCCAAGTAGAGGTTCTTGTAAGCAGTACAGCCCTAAATTGGAGGGTGGCTCTGTCTTATTGATTTTCAGTTTTCCCAAGGTATATTCCCTAGACTGGAAGTGCCCTTGGCTCTGTAGCTCTGTTGATTACTTCTTTTAGGGAACTCAATGCACTCCTCCAGTGAGGCAGTTGGCAATTTACATCCCGCCCATCAGCATTACAAGGCTCCCTGTTCTCCAGGGCCTGTCTTGCCTTTCTGGATTTTACACATTTTGTGGATGTCTCTTTTGACCGGTGGGAAGTGATACTTCTTTGTAGTGCAGATTTGCATTGCCCGCTTGCTTGCTTGGCCAAAAAGGGCATAAGCGTTTTCTCCTGCATATATTAAGGAGAAAATGCATATGCCCTTTTTGGCCAAGTGCATCATTGTCAAAGATGTGCCCCTCTTCCTGTGCTTTACAGGTGATTCCAACGTACCTCTTGAAATCTGTTTCCTGCTATTCTGCTTCGCTTTCAAGACTGCCTCGTTGCCTTCCCTCAACAGATTTTTGTATGATAGTTGTCCTTTATTACTTTGCCAGTTTGTGAATTGCTGTGCCCTTGAGCTCCACTTTTCAACTCGTTTTCTGTGAGCTGAACACATGTGCAAAATTTTGGTTCAGGACCTATACTGGTTCCCTGAGGGTGGTTGCAACTTTGGTTAATTCTTCTTCCGGCCGGGAAATTAGAGTGACATATGCCCATCCAAATGCCTAACAGCTACTATCTCATTGGTTCTCCCTCTTCCCTTTCATCCTCTGCCAAATTGGCAACGTGTGAGAACCAGAAGGTTAAAGGGGCTGTCTCTCCAAGTTGGGAGATTGATAGTAAATCAGTTGGAAAGTCAAACTGGAGCACCAGGAGTGGGACTATCCGTTGAGTTTTAGAAACCATTCGTATTCACAGTGTGTCCATTCTCTAGGTTTCCCGTACATGTTATAGCTATAGTAATATTCCCTTCAACCTGGAGAGTTGGGACCCATGGAATGGGTGCCATGCATTATTGCTTTAAAGGGTCTGCATTTGCTCACCCAATCTCACCAATCCTCTCAGTCCCAAGTGTCCAGACTTATGACACATCCAGCTGTCATTGTAGACAGTGTCATTCCACGTTTCATCAGAGACCCTGAAGGAATAGTAAAGAATTTCCCTGTTTTTTTTTGATTGTTTGTTTTTGAAATTCCTTTTTATAGTGGGCTTGAACTGATTCTCGCTGCCATGTTTATGCCAGTGCAGACTCACTTGATTCCCTTACAGAGACATATCAATACATAGGTTTGAAGACTCTTACTAGTGACATATATTCCTCTGCGGGAAATATGGGGTTTTGAGTCCCTTTCACTGAGGAAGGTATAGGTAGGTCTTGTCTATTCCATAATTGGTTTTTGGAACGGTACCTGTCCTCATATCAAACTCTGGTTTTCTGCATCACCCCACCTCTCCTTCCCCCTTAAGCAGGCATAAGAGTGTTTTCTAAATGTGAGACTCTGTTCTCTTTCCTAACTCAGTTCATGTGTAGCCATGTTTACAGGATCTTCATAAGTGATATCTTATGATAAGCTTCTTTTTCTGTGTGACTTATTTCACTTAGAATCATCGTACCTGAATCCACTCATTTTGCTGCTACTGGTCTTATGACATTGATTTCATGGCTGAGGGATATTCCATCGTACGTATGTACCATAAATTTTTGAACCATTTATATATTTCCTGGGATATTTCAGGTGTAACCAAGTTGAGGTTCTTGTAAGCAGTGCAGCACTAAATTTGAGGGTGGCTCTGTCTTATTGATTTTCAGTTTTCCCAAGGTATATTCCCTAGACTGGAAGTGCCCTTGGCTCTGTAGCTCTGTTGTTTACTTGTTTTAGGGAACACAATGCACTCCTCCAGTGAGGCCGTTGGCAATTTACATCCCGCCCATCAGCATTACAAGGCTCCATGTTCTCCAGGGCCTGTCTTGCCTTTCTGATTTTTACACATTTTGTGGATGTCCCTTTTGACCGGTGGGAAGTGATACTTCTTTGTAGTGCAGATTTGCATTGCCCGCTTGCTTGCTTGGCCAAAAAGGGCATATGCGTTTTCTCCTGCATATATTCAGGAGAAAATGCATACGCCCTTTTTGGCCAAGTGCATCATTGTCGAAGTTGTGCCCCTCTTCCTGTGCTTTACAGGTGATTCCAACGTACCTCTTGAAATCTGTTTCCTGCTATTCTGCCTCGCTTACAAGTCCGCCTCGTTGCCTTCCCTCAACAGATTATTGTATGATAGTTGTCCTTTATTACTTTGCCAGTTTGTGAATTGCTGTGCCATTGAGCTCCATTTTTCAACTCGCTTTTTGTGAGCTGAACGCATGTCCAAATTTTGGTTCAGGACCTATATTGGTTCCCGGTGGGTGGTTGCAACTTTGGTTAATTCTTCTTCCTGCCGGGACATTAGAGCGACATATGACCGTCCAAATGCCGAACAGCTACTCTCTCATTTGTTCTCCCTCTTCCCTTTCATCCTCTGCCAAATTGGCCAACTGTGAGAACCAGGAGATTAAAGGGGTTGTCTCTCCAAGTTGGGAGATTGATAGTAAAGCAGTTGGAATGTCAAACTGGAGCACCAGGAGAGGGACTATTCGTTGAGTTTTAGAAACCTTTCGTATTCACAGTGTGTCCATTCTCTAGGTTTCCCGTACATGTTATAGCTGTAGTAGTATTCCCTTCAACCTGGAGAGTTGTGACCCATGGAGTGGGTGCCATGCATTATTGCTTTAAAGGGTCTGCATTTGCTCACCCAATCTCACCAATCCTCTCAGTCCCAAGTGTCCAGCCTTATGCCACATCCAGCTGTCATTGTAGACAGGGTTATTCCACGTTTCATCAGAGACCCTGAAGGAATTGTAAAGAATTTCCCTGTTTTTTTGTTTTGTTTTAGAAATTCCTTTTTATAGTGGGTTTGAGCTGATTCTCTCTGCCATGTTTATGCCAGTCTAGACACACTTGATTCCCTTACAGAGACATATCAATACATAGGTTTTAAGATTCTTACTAGTCAGATATATTCCTCTGCGGGAAATATGGGGTTTTGAGTCCCTTTCACTGAAGAAGGTATAGGTAGGTCTTGTCTATTCCATAGTTGGTTTTTAGAATGGTACCTGTGCTTATATCAAACTCTGGTTTTCTGCATCACCCCACCTCTCCTTCCCCCTTAAGCAGGCATAAGAGTGATTACTAAATGTGAGACTCTGATCTCTTTCCTAACTCAGTTCATGTGTAGCCATGTTTACAGGATCTTCATAAGTGATATCTTATCATAAGCTTCTTTTTCTGTGTGACTTATTTCACTTAGAATCACCATACCTGAATCCACTCATATTGATGCTACTGGTCTTATGACATTGATTTCATGGCTGAGGGACATTCCATTGTACGTAAGTACCACAATTTTTGGAACCATTTTTATATTTCCTGGGATATTTAAGGTGTACCCAAGTTGAAGTTCTTGTAAGCAGTGCAGCCCTAAATTTGGGGGTGGCTCTGTCTTATTGATTTTCAGTTTTCCCAAGGTATATTCCCTAGACTGGAAGTGCCCTTGGTTCTGTAGCTCTGTTGTTTACTTGTTTTAGGGGACACAGTGCACTCCTCCAGAGAGGCAGTTGGCAATTTACATCCCGCCCATCAGCATAACAAGGCTCCCTGGTCTCCAGGGCCTGTCTTGCCTCTCTGGTATTTACACATTTTGTGGATGTCCCTTTTGAACGGTGGGGAGTGATACTTTTTTATAATGCAGATTTGCATTGCCCCCTTGCCTGCTTGGCCAAAAAGTGCGTATGCGTTTTGTCCTTAATATATACAGGAGAAAACACATACGCCATTTTTGGCCAAGTGCATCATTGTCGAAGTTGTGCCCCTCTTCTTGTGCTTTACAGATGATTCCAACGTACCTCTTGAAATCTGTTTCCTGCTATTCTGCCTCGCCTACAATTCCCCCTCATTGCCTTCCCTCAACAGATTTTTGGACGATAGTTGTCCTTTATTACTCTGCCAGTTTGTGAATTGCTGTGCCCCTTAGTTTCATTTTTCAACTCGTTTTTTGTGAGCTCAACGCAAGTCCACAATTTTGATTCAGGACGTAATCTGGATCCCGGGGTGTGGCTGAGACTTTGGTTAATCCTTCTTCTTGCCGGGAAATTAGAGTGACATATGCCCGTCCAAATGCCTAACAGCTACTCTCTCATTGGTTCTCCCTCTTCCCTTTCATCCTCTGCCAAATTGGCAACCTGTGCGAACCAGGAGGATAAAGGGGCTGTCTCTCCAAGTTGGGAGATTGATAGTAAAGCAGTTGGAAAGTAAAACCGGAACACCAGGAGAGGGACTATTCGTTGAGTTTTAGAAGCCTTTCGTATTTACAGTGTGTCCATTCTCTAGGTTTCCCGTACATGTTATAGCTGTAGTAATATTGACTTCAACCTGGAGAGTTGGGACCCATGGAATGGGTGCCATGCATTATTGCTTTCAAGGGTCTGCATTTGCTGACCCAATCTCACCAATCCTCTCAGTCCCAAGTGTCCAGCCTTATACCACATGCAGCTGTCATTGTAGACAGGGTCATTCCATGTTTCATCAGAGACCCTGAAGGAATTGTAAAGAATTTCCCTGTTTTTTTGTTTTGTTTTAGAAATTCCTTTTTATAGTGGGTTTGAGCTGATTCTCTCTGCCATGTTTATGCCAGTCTAGACACACTTGATTCCCTTACAGAGACATATCAATACATAGGTTTTAAGATTCTTACTAGTCAGATATATTCCTCTGCGGGAAATATGGGGTTTTGAGTCCCTTTCACTGAAGAAGGTATAGGTAGGTCTTGTCTATTCCATAGTTGGTTTTTAGAATGGTACCTGTGCTTATATCAAACTCTGGTTTTCTGCATCACCCCACCTCTCCTTCCCCCTTAAGCAGGCATAAGAGTGATTTCTAAATGTGAGACTCTGATCTCTTTCCTAACTCAGTTCATGTGTAGCCATGTTTACAGGATCTTCATAAGTGATATCTTATCATAAGCTTCTTTTTCTGTGTGACTTATTTCACTTAGAATCACCGTACCTGAATCCACTCATATTGATGCTACTGGTCTTATGACATTGATTTCATGGCTGAGGGACATTCCATTGTACGTAAGTACCACAATTTTTGGAACCATTTTTATATTTCCTGGGATATTTAAGGTGTACCCAAGTTGAAGTTCTTGTAAGCAGTGCAGCCCTAAATTTGGGGGTGGCTCTGTCTTATTGATTTTCAGTTTTCCCAAGGTATATTCCCTAGACTGGAAGTGCCCTTGGTTCTGTAGCTCTGTTGTTTACTTGTTTTAGGGGACACAGTGCACTCCTCCAGAGAGGCAGTTGGCAATTTACATCCCGCCCATCAGCATAACAAGGCTCCCTGGTCTCCAGGGCCTGTCTTGCCTCTCTGGTATTTACACATTTTGTGGATGTCCCTTTTGAACGGTGGGGAGTGATACTTTTTTATAATGCAGATTTGCATTGCCCCCTTGCCTGCTTGGCCAAAAAGTGCGTATGCGTTTTGTCCTTAATATATACAGGAGAAAACACATACGCCGTTTTTGGCCAAGTGCATCATTGTCGAAGTTGTGCCCCTCTTCTTGTGCTTTACAGATGATTCCAACGTACCTCTTGAAATCTGTTTCCTGCTATTCTGCCTCGCCTACAATTCCCCCTCATTGCCTTCCCTCAACAGATTTTTGGACGATAGTTGTCCTTTATTACTCTGCCAGTTTGTGAATTGCTGTGCCCCTTAGTTTCATTTTTCAACTCGTTTTTTGTGAGCTTAACACAAGTCCACAATTTTGATTCAGGACGTAATCTGGATCCCGGGGTGTGGCTGAGACTTTGGTTAATCCTTCTTCTTGCCGGGAAATTAGAGTGACATATGCCCGTCCAAATGCCTAACAGCTACTCTCTCATTGGTTCTCCCTCTTCCCTTTCATCCTCTGCCAAATTGGCAACCTGTGCGAACCAGGAGGATAAAGGGGCTGTCTCTCCAAGTTGGGAGATTGATAGTAAAGCAGTTGGAAAGTAAAACCGGAACACCAGGAGAGGGACTATTCGTTGAGTTTTAGAAGCCTTTCGTATTTACAGTGTGTCCATTCTCTAGGTTTCCCGTACATGTTATAGCTGTAGTAATATTGACTTCAACCTGGAGAGTTGGGACCCATGGAATGGGTGCCATGCATTATTGCTTTCAAGGGTCTGCATTTGCTGACCCAATCTCACCAATCCTCTCAGTCCCAAGTGTCCAGCCTTATACCATATGCAGCTGTCATTGTAGACAGGGTCATTCCATGTTTCATCAGAGACCCTGAAGGAATTGTAAAGAATGTCCCTGTTTTTTTGTTTTGTTTTTGAAATTCCTTTTTATAGTCGGTTTGAGCTGATTCTCGCTGCCATGTTTATGCCAGTCTAGCCTCACTTGATTCCCTTACGGAGACATATCAAAACATAGGTTTTAAGATTCTTACTAGTCAGATATATTCCTCTGCGGGAAATATGGGGTTTTGAGTCCCTTTCACTGAGGAAGGGATAGGTAAGTCTTGTCTATTCCATAGTTGGTTTTTGGAACGGTTCCTGTGCTCATATCAAACTCTGTTTTTATGCATCACCCACCTCTCCTTCCCCCTTAAGCAGGCATAAGAGTTTTTTCAAAATGTGAGACTCTGTTCTCTTTCCTAACTCAGTTCATGTGGAGCCATGTTTACAGGGTCTTCCTAAGTGATATCTTATGATAAGTTTCTTTTTCTGTGTGACTTATTTCACTTAGAATCACCCTACCTGAATCCACTCATATTGATGCTACTGGTCTTATGACATTGATTTCATGGCTGAGGGATATTCCATTGTATGTAAGTAACATAATTTTTAGAACCGTTTTTATCTTTCCTGTTATATTTAAGGTGTGCCCAAGTTGAGGTTCTTGTAAGCAGTGCAGCCCTAAATTTTGGAATGGCTCTGTCTTATTGATTTTCAGTTTCCCCAAGATATATTCCCTAGACTGGAAGTGCCCTTGGCTCTGTAGCTCTGTTATTTATTGATTTAGGGAACACAAGGCACACCACAAGAGAGGCAGTTGGAAATTTACATCCCGCCCATCATCATAACAATGCTCCCTGTTCTCCAGGGCCTGTCTTGAATTTCTGGATTTTACCCATTTTGTGGATGTCCCTTTTGACAGGTGGGAAGTGATACTTCTTTGTAGTGCAGATTTGCATTGCCCGCTTGCTTGCTTGGCCAAAAAGGGCATAAGCGTTTTCTCCTGCATATATCAAGGAGAAAATGCATATGCCCTTTTTGGCCAAGTGCATCATTGTCAAAGATGTGCCCCTCTTCCTGTGCTTTACAGGTGATTCCAACGTACCTCTTGAAATCTGTTTCCTGCTATTCTGCTTCGCTTTCAAGACTGCCTCGTTGCCTTCCCTCAACAGATTTTTGGATGATAGTTGTCCTTTATTACTTCGCCAGTTTGTGAATTGCTGTGCCCTTGAGCTCCATTTTTCAACTCGTTTTCTGTGAGCTGAACACATGTGCAAAATTTTGGTTCAGGACCTATACTGGTTCCCTGAGGGTGGTTGCAACTTTGGTTAATTCTTCTTCCGGCCGGGAAATTAGAGTGACATATGCCCATCCAAATGCCTAACAGCTACTATCTCATTGGTTCTCCCTCTTCCCTTTCATCCTCTGCCAAATTGGCAACGTGTGAGAACCAGAAGGTTAAAGGGGCTGTCTCTCCAAGTTGGGAGATTGATAGTAAATCAGTTGGAAAGTCAAACTGGAGCACCAGGAGTGGGACTATCCGTTGAGTTTTAGAAACCTTTCGTATTCACAGTGTGTCCATTCTCTAGGTTTCCCGTACATGTTATAGCAGTAGTAATATTCCCTTCAACCTGGAGAGTTGGGACCCATGGAATGGGTACCATGCATTATTGCTTTAAAGGGTCTGCATTTGCTCACCCAATCTCACCAATCCTCTCAGTCCCAAGTGTCCAGACTTATGACACATCCAGCTGTCATTGTAGACAGTGTCATTCCACGTTTCATCAGAGACCCTGAAGGAATTGTAAAGAATTTCCCTGTTTTTTGTTTGTTTGTTTGTTTTTGAAATTCCTTTTTATAGTGGGCTTGAACTGATTCTCGCTGCCATGTTTATGCCAGTGCAGACTCACTTGATTCCCTTACAGAGACATATCAATACATAGGTTTGAAGACTCTTACTAGTGACATATATTCCTCTGCGGGAAATATGGGGTTTTGAGTCCCTTTCACTGAGGAAGGTATAGGTAGGTCTTGTCTATTCCATAATTGGTTTTTGGAACGGTACCTGTCCTCATATCAAACTCTGGTTTTCGGCATCACCCCACCTCTCCTTCCCCCTTAAGCAGGCATAAGAGTGTTTTCTAAATGTGAGACTCTGTCCTCTTTCCTAACTCAGTTCATGTGTAGCCATGTTTACAGGATCTTCATAAGTGATATCTTATGATAAGCTTCTTTTTCTGTGTGACTTATTTCACTTAGAATCATCGTACCTGAATCCACTCATTTTGCTGCTACTGGTCTTATGACATTGATTTCATGGCTGAGGGATATTCCATCGTACGTATGTACCATAAATTTTTGAACCATTTTTATATTTCCTGGGATATTTCAGGTGTAACCAAGTTGAGATTCTTGTGAGCAGTGCAGCCCTAAATTTGAAGGTGGCTCTGTCTTATTGATTTTCAGTTTTCCCAAGGTATATTCCCTAGACTGGAAGTGCCCTTGGCTCTGTAGCTCTGTTGTTTACTTGTTTTAGGGAACACAATGCACTCCTCCAGTGAGGCCGTTGGCAATTTACATCCCGCCCATCAGCATTACAAGGCTCCATGTTCTCCAGGGCCTGTCTTGACTTTCTGGTTTTTACACATTTTGTGGATGTCCCATTTGACCGGTGGGAAGTGATACTTCTTTGTAGTGCAGATTTGCATTGCCCGCTTGCTTGCTTGGCCAAAAAGGGCATATGCGTTTTCTCCTGCATATATTCAGGAGAAAATGCATACGCCCTTTTTGGCCAAGTGCATCATTGTCGAAGTTGTGCCCCTCTTCCTGTGCTTTACAGGTGATTCCAACGTACCTCTTGAAATCTGTTTCCTGCTATTCTGCCTCGCTTACAAGTCCGCCTCATTGCCTTCCCTCAACAGATTTTTGTATGATAGTTGTCCTTTATTTCTTTGCCAGTTTGTGAATTGCTGTGCCATTGAGCTCCATTATTCAACTCGCTTTTTGTGAGCTGAACGCATGTCCAAATTTTGGTTCAGGACCTATATTGGTTCCCGGTGGGTGGTTGCAACTTTGGTTAATTCTTCTTCCTGCCGGGACATTAGAGCGACATATGATCGTCCAAATGCCTAATAGCTACTCTCTCATTGGTTCTCCCTCTTCCCTTTCATCCTCTGCCAAATTGGCCAACTGTGAGAACCAGGAGGTTAAAGGGGTTGTCTCTCCAAGTTGGGAGATTGATAGTAAAGCAGTTGGAATGTCAAACTGGAGCACCAGGAGAGGGACTATTCGTTGAGTTTTAGAAACCTTTCGTATTCACAGTGTGTCCATTCTCTAGGTTTCCCGTACATGTTATAGCTGTAGTAGTATTCCCTTCAACCTGGAGAGTTGTGACCCATGGAGTGGGTGCCATGCATTATTGCTTTAAAGGGTCTGCATTTGCTCACCCAATCTCACCAATCCTCTCAGTCCCAAGTGTCCAGCCTTATGCCACATCCAGCTGTCATTGTAGACAGGGTTATTCCACGTTTCATCAGAGACCCTGAAGGAATTGAAAGAATTTCCCTGTTTTTTTGTTTTGTTTTAGAAATTCCTTTTTATAGTGGGTTTGAGCTGATTCTCTCTGCCATGTTTATGCCAGTCTAGACACACTTGATTCCCTTACAGAGACATATCAATACATAGGTTTTAAGATTCTTACTAGTCAGATATATTCCTCTGTGGGAAATATGGGGTTTTGAGTCCCTTTCACTGAAGAAGGTATAGGTAGGTCTTGTCTATTCCATAGTTGGTTTTTAGAATGGTACCTGTGCTTATATCAAACTCTGGTTTTCTGCATCACCCCACCTCTCCTTCCCCCTTAAGCAGGCATAAGAGTGATTTCTAAATGTGAGACTCTGATCTCTTTCCTAACTCAGTTCATGTGGAGCCATGTTTACAGGATCTTCATAAGTGATATCTTATCATAAGCTTCTTTTTCTGTGTGACTTATTTCACTTAGAATCACCGTACCTGAATCCACTCATATTGATGCTACTGGTCTTATGACATTGATTTCATGGCTGAGGGACATTCCATTGTACATAAGTACCACAATTTTTGGAACCATTTTTATATTTCCTGGGATATTTAAGTTGTACCCAAGTTGAAGTTCTTGTAAGCAGTGCAGCCCTAAATTTGGGGGTGGCTCTGTCTTATTGATTTTCAGTTTTCCCAAGGTATATTCCCTAGACTGGAAGTGCCCTTGGTTCTGTAGCTCTGTTGTTTACTTGTTTTAGGGGACACAGTGCACTCCTCCAGAGAGGCAGTTGGCAATTTACATCCCGCCCATCAGCATAACAAGGCTCCCTGGTCTCCAGGGCCTGTCTTGCCTCTCTGGTATTTACACATTTTGTGGATGTCCCTTTTGAACGGTGGGGAGTGATACTTTTTTATAATGCAGATTTGCATTGCCCCCTTGCCTGCTTGGCCAAAAAGTGCGTATGCGTTTTGTCCTTAATATATACAGGAGAAAACACATACGCCGTTTTTGGCCAAGTGCATCATTGTCGAAGTTGTGCCCCTCTTCTTGTGCTTTACAGATGATTCCAACGTACCTCTTGAAATCTGTTTCCTGCTATTCTGCCTCGCCTACAATTCCCCCTCATTGCCTTCCCTCAACAGATTTTTGGACGATAGTTGTCCTTTATTACTCTGCCAGTTTGTGAATTGCTGTGCCCCTTAGTTTCATTTTTCAACTCGTTTTTTGTGAGCTCAACGCAAGTCCACAATTTTGATTCAGGACGTAATCTGGATCCCGGGGTGTGGCTGAGACTTTGGTTAATCCTTCTTCTTGCCGGGAAATTAGAGTGACATATGCCCGTCCAAATGCCTAACAGCTACTCTCTCATTGGTTCTCCCTCTTCCCTTTCATCCTCTGCCAAATTGGCAACCTGTGCGAACCAGGAGGTTAAAGGGGCTGTCTCTCCAAGTTGGGAGATTGATAGTAAAGCAGTTGGAAAGTAAAACCGGAACTCCAGGAGAGGGACTATTCGTTGAGTTTTAGAAGCCTTTCGTATTTACAGTGTGTCCATTCTCTAGGTTTCCCGTACATGTTATAGCTGTAGTAATATTGACTTCAACCTGGAGAGTTGGGACCCATGGAATGGGTGCCATGCATTATTGCTTTCAAGGGTCTGCATTTGCTGACCCAATCTCACCAATCCTCTCAGTCCCAAGTGTCCAGCCTTATACCACATGCAGCTGTCATTGTAGACAGGGTCATTCCATGTTTCATCAGAGACCCTGAAGGAATTGTAAAGAATGTCCCTGTTTTTTTGTTTTGTTTTTGAAATTCCGTTTTATAGTCGGTTTGAGCTGATTCTCGCTGCCATGTTTATGCCAGTCTAGACTCACTTGATTTCCTTACGGAGACATATCAAAACATAGGTTTTAAGATTCTTACTAGTCAGATATATTCCTCTGCGGGAAATATGGGGTTTTGAGTCCCTTTCACTGAGGAAGGGATAGGTAAGTCTTGTCTATTCCATAGTTGGTTTTTGGAACGGTTCCTGTGCTCATAACTAACTCTGTTTTTAAGCATCACCCACCTCTCCTTCCCCCTTAAGCAGGCATAAGAGTGTTTTCTAAATGTGAGACTCTGTTCTCTTTCCTAACTCAGTTCATGTGTAACCATGTTTACAGGATCTTCATAAGTGATATCTTATGATAAGCTTCTTTTTCTGTGTGACTTATTTCACTTAGAATCATCGTACCTGAATCCAGTCATTTTGCTGCTACTGGTCTTATGACATTGTTTTCACGGCTGAGGGATATTCCATCGAACGTAAGTACCACTATGTTTTGAACCATTTTTATATTTCCTGGGATATTTAAGGTGTACCCAAGTAGAGGTTCTTGTAAGCAGTACAGCCCTAAATTGGAGGGTGGCTCTGTCTTATTGATATTCAGTTTTCCCAAGGTATATTCCCTAGACTGGAAGTGCCCTTGGCTCTGTAGCTCTGTTGATTACTTCTTTTAGGGAACTCAATGCACTCCTCCAGTGAGGCAGTTGGCAATTTACATCCCGCCCATCAGCATTACAAGGCTCCCTGTTCTCCAGGGCCTGTCTTGCCTTTCTGGATTTTACACATTTTGTGGATGTCTCTTTTGACCGGTGGGAAGTGATACTTCTTTGTAGTGCAGATTTGCATTGCCCACTTGCTTGCTTGGCCAAAAAGGGCATAAGCGTTCTCTCCTGCATATATTAAGGAGAAAATGCATATGCCCTTTTTGGCCAAGTGCATCATTGTCAAAGATGTGCCCCTCTTCCTGTGCTTTACAGGTGATTCCAACGTACCTCTTGAAATCTGTTTCCTGCTATTCTGCTTCGCTTTCAAGACTGCCTCGTTGCCTTCCCTCAACAGATTTTTGTATGATAGTTGTCCTTTATTACTTCGCCAGTTTGTGAATTGCTGTGCCCTTGAGCTCCACTTTTCAACTCGTTTTCTGTGAGCTGAACACATGTGCAAAATTTTGGTTCAGGACCTATACTGGTTCCCTGAGGGTGGTTGCAACTTTGGTTAATTCTTCTTCCGGCCGGGAAATTAGAGTGACATATGCCCATCCAAATGCCTAACAGCTACTATCTCATTGGTTCTCCCTCTTCCCTTTCATCCTCTGCCAAATTGGCAACGTGTGAGAACCAGAAGGTTAAAGGGGCTGTCTCTCCAAGTTGGGAGATTGATAGTAAATCAGTTGGAAAGTCAAACTGGAGCACCAGGAGTGGGACTATCCGTTGAGTTTTAGAAACCATTCGTATTCACAGTGTGTCCATTCTCTAGGTTTCCCGTACATCTTATAGCTGTAGTAATATTCCCTTCAACCTGGAGAGTTGGGACCCATGGAATGGGTGCCATGCATTATTGCTTTAAAGGGTCTGCATTTGCTCACCCAATCTCACCAATCCTCTCAGTCCCAAGTGTCCAGACTTATGACACATCCAGCTGTCATTGTAGACAGTGTCATTCCACGTTTCATCAGAGACCCTGAAGGAATTGTAAAGAATTTCCCTGTTTTTTGTTTGTTTGTTTGTTTTTGAAATTCCTTTTTATAGTGGGCTTGAACTGATTCTCGCTGCCATGTTTATTCCAGTGCAGACTCACTTGATTCCCTTACAGAGACATATCAATACATAGGTTTGAAGACTCTTACTAGTGACATATATTCCTCTGCGGGAAATATGGGGTTTTGAGTCCCTTTCACTGAGGAAGGTATAGGTAGGTCTTGTCTATTCCATAATTGGTTTTTGGAACGGTACCTGTCCTCATATCAAACTCTGGTTTTCTGCATCACCCCACCTCTCCTTCCCCCTTAAGCAGGCATAAGAGTGTTTTCTAAATGTGAGACTCTGTCCTCTTTCCTAACTCAGTTCATGTGTAGCCATGTTTACAGGATCTTCATAAGTGATATCTTATGATAAGCTTCTTTTTCTGTGTGACTTATTTCACTTAGAATCATCGTACCTGAATCCACTCATTTTGCTGATACTGGTCTTATGACATTGATTTCATGGCTGAGGGATATTCCATCGTACGTATGTACCATAAATTTTTGAACCATTTTTATATTTCCTGGGATATTTCAGGTGTAACCAAGTTGAGATTCTTGTGAGCAGTGCAGCCCTAAATTTGAGGGTGGCTCTGTCTTATTGATTTTCAGTTTTCCCAAGGTATATTCCCTAGACTGGAAGTGCCCTTGGCTCTGTAGCTCTGTTGTTTACTTGTTTTAGGGAACACAATGCACTCCTCCAGTGAGGCCGTTGGCAATTTACATCCCGCCCATCAGCATTACAAGGCTCCATGTTCTCCAGGGCCTGTCTTGACTTTCTGGTTTTTACACATTTTGTGGATGTCCCATTTGACCGGTGGGAAGTGATACTTCTTTGTAGTGCAGATTTGCATTGCCCGCTTGCTTGCTTGGCCAAAAAGGGCATATGCGTTTTCTCCTGCATATATTCAGGAGAAAATGCATACGCCCTTTTTGGCCAAGTGCATCATTGTCGAAGTTGTGCCCCTCTTCCTGTGCTTTACAGGTGATTCCAACGTACCTCTTGAAATCTGTTTCCTGCTATTCTGCCTCGCTTACAAGTCCGCCTCGTTGCCTTCCCTCAACAGATTTTTGTATGATAGTTGTCCTTTATTACTTTGCCAGTTTGTGAATTGCTGTGCCATTGAGCTCCATTTTTCAACTCGCTTTTTGTGAGCTGAACGCATGTCCAAATTTTGGTTCAGGACCTATATTGGTTCCCGGTGGGTGGTTGCAACTTTGGTTAATTCTTCTTCCTGCCGGGACATTAGAGCGACATATGACCGTCCAAATGCCTAACAGCTACTCTCTCATTGGTTCTCCCTCTTCCCTTTCATCCTCTGCCAAATTGGCCAACTGTGAGAACCAGGAGGTTAAAGGGGTTGTCTCTCCAAGTTGGGAGATTGATAGTAAAGCAGTTGGAATGTCAAACTGGAGCACCAGGAGAGGGACTATTCGTTGAGTTTTAGAAACCTTTCGTATTCACAGTGTGTCCATTCTCTAGGTTTCCCGTACATGTTATAGCTGTAGTAGTATTCCCTTCAACCTGGAGAGTTGTGACCCATGGAGTGGGTGCCATGCATTATTGCTTTAAAGGGTCTGCATTTGCTCACCCAATCTCACCAATCCTCTCAGTCCCAAGTGTCCAGCCTTATGCCACATCCAGCTGTCATTGTAGACAGGGTTATTCCACGTTTCATCAGAGACCCTGAAGGAATTGTAAAGAATTTCCCTGTTTTTTTGTTTTGTTTTAGAAATTCCTTTTTATAGTGGGTTTGAGCTGATTCTCTCTGCCATGTTTATGCCAGTCTAGACACACTTGATTCCCTTACAGAGACATATCAATACATAGGTTTTAAGATTCTTACTAGTCAGATATATTCCTCTGCGGGAAATATGGGGTTTTGAGTCCCTTTCACTGAAGAAGGTATAGGTAGGTCTTGTCTATTCCATAGTTGGTTTTTAGAATGGTACCTGTGCTTATATCAAACTCTGGTTTTCTGCATCACCCCACCTCTCCTTCCCCCTTAAGCAGGCATAAGAGTGATTTCTAAATGTGAGACTCTGATCTCTTTCCTAACTCTGTTCATGTGTAGCCATGTTTACAGGATCTTCATAAGTGATATCTTATCATAAGCTTCTTTTTCTGTGTGACTTATTTCACTTAGAATCACCGTACCTGAATCCACTCATATTGATGCTACTGGTCTTATGACATTGATTTCATGGCTGAGGGACATTCCATCGTACGTAAGTACCACAATATTTGGAACCATTTTTATATTTCCTGGGATATTTAAGGTGTACCCAAGTTGAAGTTCTTGTAAGCAGTGCAGCCCTAAATTTGGGGGTGGCTCTGTCTTATTGATTTTCAGTTTTCCCAAGGTATATTCCCTAGACTGGAAGTGCCATTGGTTCTGTAGCTCTGTTGTTTACTTGTTTTAGGGGACACAGTGCACTCCTCCAGAGAGGCAGTTGGCAATTTACATCCCGCCCATCAGCATAACAAGGCTCCCTGGTCTCCAGGGCCTGTCTTGCCTCTCTGGTATTTACACATTTTGTGGATGTCCCTTTTGAACGGTGGGGAGTGATACTTTTTTATAATGCAGATTTGCATTGCCCCCTTGCTTGCTTGGCCAAAAAGTGCGTATGCGTTTTGTGCTTAATATATACAGGAGAAGACACATACGCCGTTTTTGGCCAAGTGCATCATTGTCGAAGTTGTGCCCCTCTTCTTGTGCTTTACAGATGATTCCAACGTACCTCTTGAAATCTGTTTCCTGCTATTCTGCCTCGCCTACAATTCCCCCTCATTGCCTTCCCTCAACAGATTTTTGGACGATAGTTGTCCTTTATTACTCTGCCAGTTTGTGAATTGCTGTGCCCCTTAGTTTCATTTTTCAACTCGTTTTTTGTGAGCTCAACGCAAGTCCACAATTTTGATTCAGGACGTAATCTGGATCCCGGGGTGTGGCTGAGACTTTGGTTAATCCTTCTTCTTGCCGGGAAATTAGAGTGACATATGCCCGTCCAAATGCCTAACAGCTACTCTCTCATTGGTTCTCCCTCTTCCCTTTCATCCTCTGCCAAATTGGCAACCTGTGCGAACCAGGAGGTTAAAGGGGCTGTCTCTCCAAGTTGGGAGATTGATAGTAAAGCAGTTGGAAAGTAAAACCGGAACTCCAGGAGAGGGACTATTCGTTGAGTTTTAGAAGCCTTTCGTATTTACAGTGTGTCCATTCTCTAGGTTCCCCGTACATGTTATAGCTGTAGTAATATTGACTTCAACCTGGAGAGTTGGGACCCATGGAATGGGTGCCATGCATTATTGCTTTCAAGGGTCTGCATTTGCTGACCCAATCTCACCAATCCTCTCAGTCCCAAGTGTCCAGCCTTATACCACATGCAGCTGTCATTGTAGACAGGGTCATTCCATGTTTCATCAGAGACCCTGAAGGAATTGTAAAGAATGTCCCTGTTTTTTTGTTTTGTTTTTGAAATTCCTTTTTATAGTCGGTTTGAGCTGATTCTCGCTGCCATGTTTATGCCAGTCTAGACTCACTTGATTCCCTTACAGAGACATATCAAAACATAGGTTTTTAGATTCTTTCTAGTCAGATATATTCCTCTGCGGGAAATATGGGGTTTTGAGTCCCTTTCACTGAGGAAGGGATAGGTAAGTCTTGTCTATTCCATAGTTGGTTTTTGGAACGGTTCCTGTGCTCATATCAAACTCTGTTTTTATGCATCACCCACCTCTCCTACCCCTTAAGCAGGCATAAGAGTGTTTTCTAAATGTGAGACTCTGTTCTCTTTCCTAACTCAGTTCATGTGTAACCATGTTTACAGGATCTTCATAAGTGATATCTTATGATAAGCTTCTTTTCCTGTGTGACTTATTTCACTTAGAATCATCGTACCTGAATCCAGTCATTTTGCTGCTACTGGTCTTATGACATTGTTTTCACGGCTGAGGGATATTCCATCGAACGTAAGTACCACTATGTTTTGAACCATTTTTATATTTCCTGGGATATTTAAGGTGTACCCAAGTAGAGGTTCTTGTAAGCAGTACAGCCCTAAATTGGAGGGTGGCTCTGTCTTATTGATTTTCAGTTTTCCCAAGGTATATTCCCTAGACTGGAAGTGCCCTTGGCTCTGTAGCTCTGTTGATTACTTCTTTTAGGGAACTCAATGCACTCCTCCAGTGAGGCAGTTGGCAATTTACATCCCGCCCATCAGCATTACAAGGCTCCCTGTTCTCCAGGGCCTGTCTTGCCTTTCTGGATTTTACACATTTTGTGGATGTCTCTTTTGACCGGTGGGAAGTGATACTTCTTTGTAGTGCAGATTTGCATTGCCCGCTTGCTTGCTTGGCCAAAAAGGGCATAAGCGTTTTCTCCTGCATATATTAAGGAGCAAATGCATATGCCCTTTTTGGCCAAGTGCATCATTGTCAAAGATGTGCCCCTCTTCCTGTGCTTTACAGGTGATTCCAACGTACCTCTTGAAATCTGTTTCCTGCTATTCTGCTTCGCTTTCAAGACTGCCTCGTTGCCTTCCCTCAACAGATTTTTGGATGATAGTTGTCCTTTATTACTTCTCCAGTTTGTGAATTGCTGTGCCCTTGAGCTCCATTTTTCAACTCGTTTTCTGTGAGCTGAACACATGTGCAAAATTTTGGTTCAGGACCTATACTGGTTCCCTGAGGGTGGTTGCAACTTTGGTTAATTCTTCTTCCGGCCGGGAAATTAGAGTGACATATGCCCATCCAAATGCCTAACAGCTACTATCTCATTGGTTCTCCCTCTTCCCTTTCATCCTCTGCCAAATTGGCAACGTGTGAGAACCAGAAGGTTAAAGGGGCTGTCTCTCCAAGTTGGGAGATTGATAGTAAATCAGTTGGAAAGTCAAACTGGAGCACCAGGAGTGGGACTATCCGTTGAGTTTTAGAAACCTTTCGTATTCACAGTGTGTCCATTCTCTAGGTTTCCCGTACATGTTATAGCTGTAGTAATATTCCCTTCAACCTGGAGAGTTGGGACCCATGGAATGGGTGCCATGCATTATTGCTTTAAAGGGTCTGCATTTGCTCACCCAATCTCACCAATCCTCTCAGTCCCAAGTGTCCAGACTTATGACACATCCAGCTGTCATTGTAGACAGTGTCATTCCACGTTTCATCAGAGACCCTGAAGGAATTGTAAAGAATTTCCCTGTTTTTTGTTTGTTTGTTTGTTTTTGAAATTCCTTTTTATAGTGGGCTTGAACTGATTCTCGCTGCCATGTTTATGCCAGTGCAGACTCACTTGATTCGCTTACAGAGACATATCAATACATAGGTTTGAAGACTCTTACTAATGACATATATTCCTCTGCGGGAAATATGGGGTTTTGAGTCCCTTTCACTGAGGAAGGTATAGGTAGGTCTTGTCTATTCCATAATTGGTTTTTGGAATGGTACCTGTCCTCATATCAAACTCTGGTTTTCTGCATCACCCCACCTCTCCTTCCCCCTTAAGCAGGCATAAGAGTGTTTTCTAAATGTGAGACTCTGTCCTGTTTCCTAACTCAGTTCATGTGTAGCCATGTTTACAGGATCTTCATAAGTGATATCTTATGATAAGCTTCTTTTTCTGTGTGACTTATTTCACTTAGAATCATCGTACCTGAATCCACTCATTTTGCTGCTACTGGTCTTATGACATTGATTTCATGGCTGAGGGATATTCCATCGTACGTATGTACCATAAATTTTTGAACCATTTTTATATTTCCTGGGATATTTCAGGTGTAACCAAGTTGAGATTCTTGTAAGCAGTGCAGCCCTAAATTTGAGGGTGGCTCTGTCTTATTGATTTTCAGTTTTCCCAAGGTATATTCCCTAGACTGGAAGTGCCCTTGGCTCTGTAGCTCTGTTGTTTACTTGTTTTAGGGAACACAATGCACTCCTCCAGTGAGGCCGTTGGCAATTTACATCCCGCCCATCAGCATTACAAGGCTCCATGTTCTCCAGGGCCTGTCTTGCCTTTCTGGTTTTTACACATTTTGTGGATGTCCCTTTTGACCGGTGGGAAGTGATACTTCTTTGTAGTGCAGATTTGCATTGCCCGCTTGCTTGCTTGGCCAAAACGGGCATATGCGTTTTCTCCTGCATATATTCAGGAGAAAATGCATACGCCCTTTTTGGCCAAGTGCATCATTGTCGAAGTTGTGCCCCTCTTCCTGTGCTTTACAGGTGATTCCAACGTACCTCTTGAAATCTGTTTCCTGCTATTCTGCCTCGCTTACAAGTCCGCCTCGTTGCCTTCCCTCAACAGATTTTTGTATGATAGTTGTCCTTTATTACTTTGCCAGTTTGTGAATTGCTGTGCCATTGAGCTCCATTTTTCAACTCGCTTTTTGTGAGCTGAACGCATGTCCAAATTTTGGTTCAGGACCTATATTGGTTCCCGGTGGGTGGTTGCAACTTTGGTTAATTCTTCTTCCTGCCGGGACATTAGAGCGACATATGACCGTCCAAATGCCTAACAGCTACTCTCTCATTGGTTCTCCCTCTTCCCTTTCATCCTCTGCCAAATTGGCCAACTGTGAGAACCAGGAGGTTAAAGGGGTTGTCTCTCCAAGTTGGGAGATTGATAGTAAAGCAGTTGGAAAGTCAAACCGGAGCACCAGGAGAGGGACTATTCGTTGAGTTTTAGAAACCTTTCGTATTCACAGTGTGTCCATTCTCTAGGTTTCCCGTACATGTTATAGCTGTAGTAGTATTCCCTTCAACCTGGAGAGTTGTGACCCATGGAGTGGGTGCCATGCATTATTGCTTTAAAGGGTCTGCATTTGCTCACCCAATCTCACCAATCCTCTCAGTCCCAAGTGTCCAGCCTTATGCCACATCCAGCTGTCATTGTAGACAGGGTTATTCCACGTTTCATCAGAGACCCTGAAGGAATTGTAAAGAATTTCCCTGTTTTTTTGTTTTGTTTTAGAAATTCCTTTTTATAGTGGGTTTGAGCTGATTCTCTCTGCCATGTTTATGCCAGTCTAGACACACTTGATTCCCTTACAGAGACATATCAATTCATAGGTTTTAAGATTCTTACTAGTCAGATATATTCCTCTGCGGGAAATATGGGGTTTTGAGTCCCTTTCACTGAAGAAGGTATAGGTAGGTCTTGTCTATTCCATAGTTGGTTTTTAGAATGGTACCTGTGCTTACATCAGACTCTGGTTTTCTGCATCACCCCACCTCTCCTTCCCCCTTAAGCAGGCATAAGAGTGATTTCTAAATGTGAGACTCTGATCTCTTTCCTAACTCAGTTCATGTGTAGCCATGTTTACAGGATCTTCATAAGTGATATCTTATCATAAGCTTCTTTTTCTGTGTGACTTATTTCACTTAGAATCACCCTACCTGAATCCACTCATATTGATGCTACTGGTCTTATGACATTGATTTCATGGCTGAGGGACATTCCATCGTACGTAAGTACCACAATATTTGGAACCATTTTTATATTTCCTGGGATATTTAAGGTGTACCCAAGTTGAAGTTCTTGTAAGCAGTGCAGCCCTAAATTTGGGGGTGGCTCTGTCTTATTGATTTTCAGTTTTCCCAAGGTATATTCCCTAGACTGGAAGTGCCCTTGGTTCTGTAGCTCTGTTGTTTACTTGTTTTAGGGGACACAGTGCACTCCTCCAGAGAGGCAGTTGGCAATTTACATCCCGCCCATCAGCATAACAATGCTCCCTGGTCTCCAGGGCCTGTCTTGCCTCTCTGGTATTTACACATTTTGTGGATGTCCCTTTTGAACTGTGGGGAGTGATACTTTTTTATAATGCAGATTTGCATTGCCCCCTTGCTTGCTTGGCCAAAAAGTGCGTATGTGTTTTGTGCTTAATATATACAGGAGAAGACACATACGCCGTTTTTGGCCAAGTGCATCATTGTCGAAGTTGTGCCCCTCTTCTTGTGCTTTACAGATGATTCCAACGTACCTCTTGAAATCTGTTTCCTGCTATTCTGCCTCGCCTACAATTCCCCCTCATTGCCTTCCCTCAACAGATTTTTGGACGATAGTTGTCCTTTATTACTCTGCCAGTTTGTGAATTGCTGTGCCCCTTAGTTTCATTTTTCAACTCGTTTTTTGTGAGCTCAACGCAAGTCCACAATTTTGATTCAGGACGTAATCTGGATCCCGGGGTGTGGCTGAGACTTTGGTTAATCCTTCTTCTTGCCGGGAAATTAGAGTGACATATGCCCGTCCAAATGCCTAACAGCTACTCTCTCATTGGTTCTCCCTCTTCCCTTTCATCCTCTGCCAAATTGGCAACCTGTGCGAACCAGGAGGTTAAAGGGGCTGTCTCTCCAAGTTGGGAGATTGATAGTAAAGCAGTTGGAAAGTAAAACCGGAACTCCAGGAGAGGGACTATCCGTTGAGTTTTAGAAGCCTTTCGTATTTACAGTGTGTCCATTCTCTAGGTTTCCCGTATATGTTATAGCTGTAGTAATATTGACTTCAACCTGGAGAGTTGGGACCCATGGAATGGGTGCCATGCATTATTGCTTTCAAGGGTCTGCATTTGCTGACCCAATCTCACCAATCCTCTCAGTCCCAAGTGTCCAGACTTATGACACATCCAGCTGTCATTGTAGACAGTGTCATTCCACGTTTCATCAGAGACCCTGAAGGAATAGTAAAGAATTTCCCTGTTTTTTTTTGATTGTTTGTTTTTGAAATTCCTTTTTATAGTGGGCTTGAACTGATTCTCGCTGCCATGTTTATGCCAGTGCAGACTCACTTGATTCCCTTACAGAGACATATCAATACATAGGTTTGAAGACTCTTACTAGTGACATATATTCCTCTGCGGGAAATATGGGGTTTTGAGTCCCTTTCACTGAGGAAGGTATAGGTAGGTCTTGTCTATTCCATAATTGGTTTTTGGAACGGTACCTGTCCTCATATCAAACTCTGGTTTTCTGCATCACCCCACCTCTCCTTCCCCCTTAAGCAGGCATAAGAGTGTTTTCTAAATGTGAGACACTGTTCTCTTTCCAAACTCAGTTCATGTGTAGCCATTTTTACAGGATCTTCATAAGTGATATCTTATGATAAGCTTCTTTTTCTGTGTGACTTATTTCACTTAGAATCATCGTACCTGAATCCACTCATTTTGCTGCTACTGGTCTTATGACATTGATTTCATGGCTGAGGGATATTCCATCATACGTATGTACCATAAATTTTTGAACCATTTTTATATTTCCTGGGATATTTCAGGTGTAACCAAGTTGAGGTTCTTGTAAGCAGTGCAGCCCTAAATTTGAGGGTGGCTCTGTCTTATTGATTTTCAGTTTTCCCAAGGTATATTCCCTAGACTGGAAGTGCCCTTGGCTCTGTAGCTCTGTTGTTTACTTGTTTTAGGGAACACAATGCACTCCTCCAGTGAGGCCGTTGGCAATTTACATCCCGCCCATCAGCATTACAAGGCTCCATGTTCTCCAGGGCCTGTCTTGCCTTTCTGATTTTTACACATTTTGTGGATGTCCCTTTTGACCGGTGGGAAGTGATACTTCTTTGTAGTGCAGATTTGCATTGCCCGCTTGCTTGCTTGGCCAAAAAGGGCATATGCGTTTTCTCCTGCATATATTCAGGAGAAAATGCATACGCCCTTTTTGGCCAAGTGCATCATTGTCGAAGTTGTGCCCCTCTTCCTGTGCTTTACAGATGATTCCAACGTACCTCTTGAAATCTGTTTCCTGCTATTCTGCCTCGCCTACAATTCCCCCTCATTGCCTTCCCTCAACAGATTTTTGGACGATAGTTGTCCTTTATTACTCTGCCAGTTTGTGAATTGCTGTGCCCCTTAGTTTCATTTTTCAACTCGTTTTTTGTGAGCTCAACGCAAGTCCACAATTTTGATTCAGGACATAATCTGGATCCCGGGGTGTGGCTGAGACTTTGGTTAATCCTTCTTCTTGCCGGGAAATTAGAGTGACATATGCCCGTCCAAATGCCTAACAGCTACTCTCTCATTGGTTCTCCCTCTTCCCTTTCATCCTCTGCCAAATTGGCAACCTGTGCGAACCAGGAGGTTAAAGGGGCTGTCTCTCCAAGTTGGGAGATTGATAGTAAAGCAGTTGGAAAGTAAAACCGGAACTCCAGGAGAGGGACTATTCGTTGAGTTTTAGAAGCCTTTCGTATTTACAGTGTGTCCATTCTCTAGGTTTCCCGTACATGTTATAGCTGTAGTAATATTGACTTCAACCTGGAGAGTTGGGACCCATGGAATGGGTGCCATGCATTATTGCTTTCAAGGGTCTGCATTTGCTGACCCAATCTCACCAATCCTCTCAGTCCCAAGTGTCCAGCCTTATACCACATGCAGCTGTCATTGTAGACAGGGTCATTCCATGTTTCATCAGAGACCCTGAAGGAATTGTAAAGAATGTCCCTGTTTTTTTGTTTTGTTTTTGAAATTCCTTTTTATAGTCGGTTTGAGCTGATTCTCGCTGCCATGTTTATGCCAGTCTAGACTCACTTGATTCCCTTACAGAGACATATCAAAACATAGGTTTTTAGATTCTTTCTAGTCAGATATATTCCTCTGCGGGAAATATGGGGTTTTGAGTCCCTTTCACTGAGGAAGGGATAGGTAAGTCTTGTCTATTCCATAGTTGGTTTTTGGAACGGTTCCTGTGCTCATATCAAACTCTGTTTTTATGCATCACCCACCTCTCCTTCCCCCTTAAGCAGGCATAAGAGTGTTTTCTAAATGTTGGACTCTGTTCTCTTTCCTAACTCAGTTCATGTGTAACCATGTTTACAGGATCTTCATAAGTGATATCTTATGATAAGCTTCTTTTCCTGTGTGACTTATTTCACTTAGAATCATCGTACCTGAATCCAGTCATTTTGCTGCTACTGGTCTTATGACATTGTTTTCACGGCTGAGGGATATTCCATCGAACGTAAGTACCACTATGTTTTGAACCATTTTTATATTTCCTGGGATATTTAAGGTGTACCCAAGTAGAGGTTCTTGTAAGCAGTACAGCCCTAAATTGGAGGGTGGCTCTGTCTTATTGATTTTCAGTTTTCCCAAGGTATATTCCCTAGACTGGAAGTGCCCTTGGCTCTGTAGCTCTGTTGATTACTTCTTTTAGGGAACTCAATGCACTCCTCCAGTGAGGCAGTTGGCAATTTACATCCCGCCCATCAGCATTACAAGGCTCCCTGTTCTCCAGGGCCTGTCTTGCCTTTCTGGATTTTACACATTTTGTGGATGTCTCTTTTGACCGGTGGGAAGTGATACTTCTTTGTAGTGCAGATTTGCATTGCCCGCTTGCTTGCTTGGCCAAAAAGGGCATAAGCGTTTTCTCCTGCATATATTAAGGAGAAAATGCATATGCCCTTTTTGGCCAAGTGCATCATTGTCAAAGATGTGCCCCTCTTCCTGTGCTTTACAGGTGATTCCAACGTACCTCTTGAAATCTGTTTCCTGCTCTTCTGCTTCACTTTCAAGACTGCCTCGTTGCCTTCCCTAAACAGATTTTTGGATGATAGTTGTCCTTTATTACTTTGCCAGTTTGTGAATTGCTGTGCCCTTGAGCTCCATTTTTCAACTCGTTTTCTGTGAGCTGAACACATGTGCAAAATTTTGGTTCAGGACCTATACTGGTTCCCTGAGGGTGGTTGCAACTTTGGTTAATTCTTCTTCCGGCCGGGAAATTAGAGTGACATATGCCCATCCAAATGCCTAACAGCTACTATCTCATTGGTTCTCCCTCTTCCCTTTCATCCTCTGCCAAATTGGCAACGTGTGAGAACCAGAAGGTTAAAGGGGCTGTCTCTCCAAGTTGGGAGATTGATAGTAAATCAGTTGGAAAGTCAAACTGGAGCACCAGGAGTGGGACTATCCGTTGAGTTTTAGAAACCTTTCGTATTCACAGTGTGTCCATTCTCTAGGTTTCCCGTACATGTTATAGCTGTAGTAATATTCCCTTCAACCTGGAGAGTTGGGACCCATGGAATGGGTGCCATGCATTATTGCTTTAAAGGGTCTGCATTTGCTCACCCAATCTCACCAATCCTCTCAGTCCCAAGTGTCCAGACTTATGACACATCCAGCTGTCATTGTAGACAGTGTCATTCCACGTTTCATCAGAGACCCTGAAGGAATAGTAAAGAATTTCCCTGTTTTTTTTTGATTGTTTGTTTGTGAAATTCCTTTTTATAGTGGGCTTGAACTGATTCTCGCTGCCATGTTTATGCCAGTGCAGACTCACTTGATTCCCTTACAGAGACATATCAATACATAGGTTTGAAGACTCTTACTAGTGACATATATTCCTCTGCGGGAAATATGGGGTTTTGAGTCCCTTTCACTGAGGAAGGTATAGGTAGGTCTTGTCTATTCCATAATTGGTTTTTGGAACGGTACCTGTCCTCATATCAAACTCTGGTTTTCTGCATCACCCCACCTCTCCTTCCCCCTTAAGCAGGCATAAGAGTGTTTTCTAAATGTGAGACTCTGTTCTCTTTCCTAACTCAGTTCATGTGTAGCCATGTTTACAGGATCTTCATAAGTGATATCTTATGATAAGCTTCTTTTTCTGTGTGACTTATTTCACTTAGAATCATCGTACCTGAATCCACTCATTTTGCTGCTACTGGTCTTATGACATTGATTTCATGGCTGAGGGATATTCCATCGTACGTATGTTCCATAAATTTTTGAACCATTTTTATATTTCCTGGGATAATTCAGGTGTAACCAAGTTGAGGTTCTTGTAAGCAGTGCAGCCCTAAATTTGAGGGTGGCTCTGTCTTATTGATTTTCAGTTTTCCCAAGGTATATTCCCTAGACTGGAAGTGCCCTTGGCTCTGTAGCTCTGTTGTTTACTTGTTTTAGGGAACACAATGCACTCCTCCAGTGAGGCCGTTGGCAATTTACATCCCGCCCATCAGCATTACAAGGCTCCATGTTCTCCAGGGCCTGTCTTGCCTTTCTGATTTTTACACATTTTGTGGATGTCCCTTTTGACCGGTGGGAAGTGATACTTCTTTGTAGTGCAGATTTGCATTGCCCGCTTGCTTGCTTGGCCAAAAAGGGCATATGCGTTTTCTCCTGCATATATTCAGGAGAAAATGCATACGCCCTTTTTGGCCAAGTGCATCATTGTCGAAGTTGTGCCCCTCTTCCTGTGCTTTACAGATGATTCCAACGTACCTCTTGAAATCTGTTTCCTGCTATTCTGCCTCGCCTACAATTCCCCCTCATTGCCTTCCCTCAACAGATTTTTGGACGATAGTTGTCCTTTATTACTCTGCCAGTTTGTGAATTGCTGTGCCCCTTAGTTTCATTTTTCAACTCGTTTTTTGTGAGCTCAACGCAAGTCCACAATTTTGATTCAGGACGTAATCTGGATCCCGGGGTGTGGCTGAGACTTTGGTTAATCCTTCTTCTTGCCGGGAAATTAGAGTGACATATGCCCGTCCAAATGCCTAACAGCTACTCTCTCATTGGTTCTCCCTCTTCCCTTTCATCCTCTGCCAAATTGGCAACCTGTGCGAACCAGGAGGTTAAAGGGGCTGTCTCTCCAAGTTGGGAGATTGATAGTAAAGCAGTTGGAAAGTAAAACCGGAACTCCAGGAGAGGGACTATTCGTTGAGTTTTAGAAGCCTTTCGTATTTACAGTGTGTCCATTCTCTAGGTTTCCCGTACATGTTATAGCTGTAGTAATATTGACTTCAACCTGGAGAGTTGGGACCCATGGAATGGGTGCCATGCATTATTGCTTTCAAGGGTCTGCATTTGCTGACCCAATCTCACCAATCCTCTCAGTCCCAAGTGTCCAGCCTTATACCACATGCAGCTGTCATTGTAGACAGGGTCATTCCATGTTTCATCAGAGACCCTGAAGGAATTGTAAAGAATGTCCCTGTTTTTTTGTTTTGTTTTTGAAATTCCTTTTTATAGTCGGTTTGAGCTGATTCTCGCTGCCATGTTTATGCCAGTCTAGACTCACTTGATTCCCTTACAGAGACATATCAAAACATAGGTTTTAAGATTCTTACTAGTCAGATATATTCCTCTGCGGGAAATATGGGGTTTTGAGTCCCTTTCACTGAGGAAGGGATAGGTATGTCTTGTCTATTCCATAGTTGGTTTTTGGAACGGTTCCTGTGCTCATATCAAACTCTGTTTTTATGCATCACCCACCTCTCCTTCCCCCTTAAGCAGGCATAAGAGTGTTTTCTAAATGTGAGACTCTGTTCTCTTTCCTAACTCAGTTCATGTGTAACCATGTTTACAGGATCTTCATAAGTGATATCTTATGATAAGCTTCTTTTCCTGTGTGACTTATTTCACTTAGAATCATCGTACCTGAATCCAGTCATTTTGCTGCTACTGGTCTTATGACATTGTTTTCACGGCTGAGGGATATTCCATCGAACGTAAGTACCACTATGTTTTGAACCATTTTTATATTTCCTGGGATATTTAAGGTGTACCCAAGTAGAGGTTCTTGTAAGCAGTACAGCCCTAAATTGGAGGGTGGCTCTGTCTTATTGATTTTCAGTTTTCCCAAGGTATATTCCCTAGACTGGAAGTGCCCTTGGCTCTGTAGCTCTGTTGATTACTTCTTTTAGGGAACTCAATGCACTCCTCCAGTGAGGCAGTTGGCAATTTACATCCCGCCCATCAGCATTACAAGGCTCCCTGTTCTCCAGGGCCTGTCTTGCCTTTCTGGATTTTACACATTTTGTGGATGTCTCTTTTGACCGGTGGGAAGTGATACTTCTTTGTAGTGCAGATTTGCATTGCCCGCTTGCTTGCTTGGCCAAAAAGGGCATAAGCGTTTTCTCCTGCATATATTAAGGAGAAAATGCATATGCCCTTTTTGGCCAAGTGCATCATTGTCAAAGATGTGCCCCTCTTCCTGTGCTTTACAGGTGATTCCAACGTACCTCTTGAAATCTGTTTCCTGCTCTTCTGCTTCGCTTTCAAGACTGCCTCGTTGCCTTCCCTAAACAGATTTTTGGATGATAGTTGTCCTTTATTACTTTGCCAGTTTGTGAATTGCTGTGCCCTTGAGCTCCATTTTTCAACTCGTTTTCTGTGAGCTGAACACATGTGCAAAATTTTGGTTCAGGACCTATACTGGTTCCCTGAGGGTGGTTGCAACTTTGGTTAATTCTTCTTCCGGCCGGGAAATTAGAGTGACATATGCCCATCCAAATGCCTAACAGCTACTATCTCATTGGTTCTCCCTCTTCCCTTTCATCCTCTGCCAAATTGGCAACGTGTGAGAACCAGAAGGTTAAAGGGGCTGTCTCTCCAAGTTGGGAGATTGATAGTAAATCAGTTGGAAAGTCAAACTGGAGCACCAGGAGTGGGACTATCCGTTGAGTTTTAGAAACCTTTCGTATTCACAGTGTGTCCATTCTCTAGGTTTCCCGTACATGTTATAGCTATAGTAATATTCCCTTCAACCTGGAGAGTTGGGACCCATGGAATGGGTGCCATGCATTATTGCTTTAAAGGGTCTGCATTTGCTCACCCAATCTCACCAATCCTCTCAGTCCCAAGTGTCCAGACTTATGACACATCCAGCTGTCATTGTAGACAGTGTCATTCCACGTTTCATCAGAGACCCTGAAGGAATAGTAAAGAATTTCCCTGTTTTTTTTTGATTGTTTGTTTGTGAAATTCCTTTTTATAGTGGGCTTGAACTGATTCTCGCTGCCATGTTTATGCCAGTGCAGACTCACTTGATTCCCTTACAGAGACATATCAATACATAGGTTTGAAGACTCTTACTAGTGACATATATTCCTCTGCGGGAAATATGGGGTTTTGAGTCCCTTTCACTGAGGAAGGTATAGGTAGGTCTTGTCTATTCCATAATTGGTTTTTGGAACGGTACCTGTCCTCATATCAAACTCTGGTTTTCTGCATCACCCCACCTCTCCTTCCCCCTTAAGCAGGCATAAGAGTGTTTTCTAAATGTGAGACTCTGTTCTCTTTCCTAACTCAGTTCATGTGTAGCCATGTTTACAGGATCTTCATAAGTGATATCTTATGATAAGCTTCTTTTTCTGTGTGACTTATTTCACTTAGAATCATCGTACCTGAATCCACTCATTTTGCTGCTACTGGTCTTATGACATTGATTTCATGGCTGAGGGATATTCCATCGTACGTATGTACCATAAATTTTTGAACCATTTTTATATTTCCTGGGATAATTCAGGTGTAACCAAGTTGAGGTTCTTGTAAGCAGTGCAGCCCTAAATTTGAGGGTGGCTCTGTCTTATTGATTTTCAGTTTTCCCAAGGTATATTCCCTAGACTGGAAGTGCCCTTGGCTCTGTAGCTCTGTTGTTTACTTGTTTTAGGGAACACAATGCACTCCTCCAGTGAGGCCGTTGGCAATTTACATCCCGCCCATCAGCATTACAAGGCTCCATGTTCTCCAGGGCCTGTCTTGCCTTTCTGATTTTTACACATTTTGTGGATGTCCCTTTTGACCGGTGGGAAGTGATACTTCTTTGTAGTGCAGATTTGCATTTCCCGCTTGCTTGCTTGGCCAAAAAGGGCATATGCGTTTTCTCCTGCATATATTCAGGAGAAAATGCATACGCCCTTTTTGGCCAAGTGCATCATTGTCGAAGTTGTGCCCCTCTTCCTGTGCTTTACAGGTGATTCCAACGTACCTCTTGAAATCTGTTTCCTGCTATTCTGCCTCGCTTACAAGTCCGCCTCGTTGCCTTCCCTCAACAGATTTTTGTATGATAGTTGTCCTTTATTACTTTGCCAGTTTGTGAATTGCTGTGCCATTGAGCTCCATTTTTCAACTCGCTTTTTGTGAGCTGAACGCATGTCCAAATTTTGGTTCAGGACCTATATTGGTTCCCGGTGGGTGGTTGCAACTTTGGTTAATTCTTCTTCCTGCCGGGACATTAGAGCGACATATGACCGTCCAAATGCCTAACAGCTACTCTCTCATTGGTTCTCCCTCTTCCCTTTCATCCTCTGCCAAATTGGCCAACTGTGAGAACCAGGAGGTTAAAGGGGTTGTCTCTCCAAGTTGGGAGATTGATAGTAAAGCAGTTGGAATGTCAAACTGGAGCACCAGGAGAGGGACTATTCGTTGAGTTTTAGAAACCTTTCGTATTCACAGTGTGTCCATTCTCTAGGTTTCCCGTACTTGTTATAGCTGTAGGAGTATTCCCTTCAACCTGGAGAGTTGTGACCCATGGAGTGGGTGCCATGCATTATTGCTTTAAAGGGTCTGCATTTGCTCACCCAATCTCACCAATCCTCTCAGTCCCAAGTGTCCAGCCTTATGCCACATCCAGCTGTCATTGTAGACAGGGTTATTCCACGTTTCATCAGAGACCCTGAAGGAATTGTAAAGAATTTCCCTGTTTTTTTGTTTTGTTTTAGAAATTCCTTTTTATAGTGGGTTTGAGCTGATTCTCTCTGCCATGTTTATGCCAGTCTAGACACACTTGATTCCCTTACAGAGACATATCAATACATAGGTTTTAAGATTCTTACTAGTCAGATATATTCCTCTGCGGGAAATATGGGGTTTTGAGTCCCTTTCACTGAAGAAGGTATAGGTAGGTCTTGTCTATTCCATAGTTGGTTTTTAGAATGGTACCTGTGCTTATATCAAACTCTGGTTTTCTGCATCACCCCACCTCTCCTTCCCCCTTAAGCAGGCATAAGAGTGATTTCTAAATGTGAGACTCTGATCTCTTTCCTAACTCAGTTCATGTGTAGCCATGTTTACAGGATCTTCATAAGTGATATCTTATCATAAGCTTCTTTTTCTGTGTGACTTATTTCACTTAGAATCACCGTACCTGAATCCACTCATATTGATGCTACTGGTCTTATGACATTGATTTCATGGCTGAGGGACATTCCATCGTACGTAAGTACCACAATTTTTTGAACCATTTTTATATTTCCTGGGATATTTAAGGTGTACCCAAGTTGAAGTTCTTGTAAGCAGTGCAGCCCTAAATTTGGGGGTGGCTCTGTCTTATTGATTTTCAGTTTTCCCAAGGTATATTCCCTAGACTGGAAGTGCCCTTGGTTCTGTAGCTCTGTTGTTTACTTGTTTTAGGGGACACAGTGCACTCCTCCAGAGAGGCAGTTGGCAATTTACATCCCGCCCATCAGCATAACAAGGCTCCCTGGTCTCCAGGGCCTGTCTTGCCTCTCTGGTATTTACACATTTTGTGGATGTCCCTTTTGAACGGTGGGGAGTGATACTTTTTATAATGCAGATTTGCATTGCCCCCTTGCCTGCTTGGCCAAAAAGTGCGTATGCGTTTTGTCCTTAATATATACAGGAGAAAACACATACGCCGTTTTTGGCCAAGTGCATCATTGTCGAAGTTGTGCCCCTCTTCTTGTGCTTTACAGATGATTCCAACGTACCTCTTGAAATCTGTTTCCTGCTATTCTGCCTCGCCTACAATTCCCCCTCATTGCCTTCCCTCAACAGATTTTTGGACGATAGTTGTCCTTTATTATTCTGCCAGTTTGTGAATTGCTGTGCCCCTTAGTTTCATTTTTCAACTCGTTTTTTGTGAGCTCAACGCAAGTCCACAATTTTGATTCAGGACGTAATCTGGATCCCGGGGTGTGGCTGAGACTTTGGTTAATCCTTCTTCTTGCCGGGAAATTAGAGTGACATATGCCCGTCCAAATGCCTAACAGCTACTCTCTCATTGGTTCTCCCTCTTCCCTTTCATCCTCTGCCAAATTGGCAACCTGTGCGAACCAGGAGGTTAAAGGGGCTGTCTCTCCAAGTTGGGAGATTGATAGTAAAGCAGTTGGAAAGTAAAACCGGAACTCCAGGAGAGGGACTATTCGTTGAGTTTTAGAAGCCTTTCGTATTTACAGTGTGTCCATTCTCTAGGTTTCCCGTACATGTTATAGCTGTAGTAATATTGACTTCAACCTGGAGAGTTGAGACCCATGGAATGGGTGCCATGCATTATTGCTTTCAAGGGTCTGCATTTGCTGACCCAATCTCACCAATCCTCTCAGTCCCAAGTGTCCAGCCTTATACCACATGCAGCTGTCATTGTAGACAGGGTCATTCCATGTTTCATCAGAGACCCTGAAGGAATTGTAAAGAATGTCCCTGTTTTTTTGTTTTGTTTTTGAAATTCCTTTTTATAGTCGGTTTGAGCTGATTCTCGCTGCCATGTTTATGCCAGTCTAGACTCACTTGATTCCCTTACGGAGACATATCAAAACATAGGTTTTAAGATTCTTACTAGTCAGATATATTCCTCTGCGGGAAATATGGGGTTTTGAGTCCCTTTCACTGAGGAAGGGATAGTTAAGTCTTGTCTATTCCATAGTTGGTTTTTGGAACGGTTCCTGTGCTCATATCAAACTCTGTTTTTATGCATCACCCACCTCTCCTTCCCCCTTAAGCAGGCATAAGAGTGTTTTCTAAATGTGAGACTCTGTTCTCTTTCCTAACTCAGTTCATGTGTAACCATGTTTACAGGATCTTCATAAGTGATATCTTATGATAAGCTTCTTTTCCTGTGTGACTTATTTCACTTAGAATCATCGTACCTGAATCCAGTCATTTTGCTGCTACTGGTCTTATGACATTGTTTTCACGGCTGAGGGATATTCCATCGAACGTAAGTACCACTATGTTTTGAACCATTTTTATATTTCCTGGGATATTTAAGGTGTACCCAAGTAGAGGTTCTTGTAAGCAGTACAGCCCTAAATTGGAGGGTGGCTCTGTCTTATTGATTTTCAGTTTTCCCAAGGTATATTCCCTAGACTGGAAGTGCCCTTGGCTCTGTAGCTCTGTTGATTACTTCTTTTAGGGAACTCAATGCACTCCTCCAGTGAGGCAGTTGGCAATTTACATCCCGCCCATCAGCATTACAAGGCTCCCTGTTCTCCAGGGCCTGTCTTGCCTTTCTGGATTTTACACATTTTGTGGATGTCTCTTTTGACCGGTGGGAAGTGATACTTCTTTGTAGTGCAGATTTGCATTGCCCGCTTGCTTGCTTGGCCAAAAAGGGCATAAGCGTTTTCTCCTGCATATATTAAGGAGAAAATGCATATGCCCTTTTTGGCCAAGTGCATCATTGTCAAAGATGTGCCCCTCTTCCTGTGCTTTACAGGTGATTCCAACGTACCTCTTGAAATCTATTTCCTGCTATTCTGCTTCGCTTTCAAGACTGCCTCGTTGCCTTCCCTAAACAGATTTTTGGATGATAGTTGTCCTTTATTACTTCGCCAGTTTGTGAATTGCTGTGCCCTTGAGCTCCATTTTTCAACTCGTTTTCTGTGAGCTGAACACATGTGCAAAATTTTGGTTCAGGACCTATACTGGTTCCCTGAGGGTGGTTGCAACTTTGGTTAATTCTTCTTCCGGCCGGGAAATTAGAGTGACATATGCCCATCTAAATGCCTAACAGCTACTATCTCATTGGTTCTCCCTCTTCCCTTTCATCCTCTGCCAAATTGGCAACGTGTGAGAACCAGAAGGTTAAAGGGGCTGTCTCTCCAAGTTGGGAGATTGATAGTAAATCAGTTGGAAAGTCAAACTGGAGCACCAGGAGTGGGACTATCCGTTGAGTTTTAGAAACCTTTCGTATTCACAGTGTGTCCATTCTCTAGGTTCCCCGTACATTTTATAGCTGTAGTAATATTCCCTTCAACCTGGAGAGTTGGGACCCATGGAATGGGTGCCATGCATTATTGCTTTAAAGGGTCTGCATTTGCTCACCCAATCTCACCAATCCTCTCAGTCCCAAGTGTCCAGACTTATGACACATCCAGCTGTCATTGTAGACAGTGTCATTCCACGTTTCATAAGAGACCCTGAAGGAATTGTAAAGAATTTCCCTGTTTTTTGTTTGTTTGTTTGTTTTTGAAATTCCTTTTTATAGTGGGCTTGAACTGATTCTCGCTGCCATGTTTATGCCAGTGCAGACTCACTTGATTCCCTTACAGAGACATATCAATACATAGGTTTGAAGACTCTTACTAGTGACATATATTCCTCTGCGGGAAATATGGGGTTTTGAGTCCCTTTCACTGAGGAAGGTATAGGTAGGTCTTGTCTATTCCATAATTGGTTTTTGGAATGGTACCTGTCCTCATATCAAACTCTGGTTTTCTGCATCACCCCACCTTTCCTTCCCCCTTAAGCAGGCCTAAGAGTGTTTTCTAAATGTGAGACTCTGTCCTCTTTCCTAACTCAGTTCATGTGTAGCCATGTTTACAGGATCTTCATAAGTGATATCTTATGATAAGCTTCTTTTTCTGTGTGACTTATTTCACTTAGAATCATCGTACCTGAATCCACTCATTTTGCTGCTACTGGTCTTATGACATTGATTTCATGGCTGAGGGATATTCCATCGTACGTATGTACCATAAATTTTTGAACCATTTTTATATTTCCTGGGATATTTCAAGTGTAACCAAGTTGAGGTTCTTGTAAGCAGTGCAGCCCTAAATTTGAGGGTGGCTCTGTCTTATTGATTTTCAGTTTTCCCAAGGTATATTCCCTAGACTGGAAGTGCCCTTGGCTCTGTAGCTCTGTTGTTTACTTGTTTTAGGGAACACAGTGCACTCCTCCAGTGAGGCCGTTGGCAATTTACATCCCGCCCATCAGCATTACAAGGCTCCATGTTCTCCAGGGCCTGTCTTGCCTTTCTGGTTTTTACACATTTTGTGGATGTCCCTTTTGACCGGTGGGAAGTGATACTTCTTTGTAGTGCAGATTTGCATTGCCCGCTTGCTTGCTTGGCCAAAACGGGCATATGCGTTTTCTCCTGCATATATTCAGGAGAAAATGCATACGCCCTTTTTGGCCAAGTGCATCATTGTCGAAGTTGTGCCCCTCTTCCTGTGCTTTACAGGTGATTCCAACGTACCTCTTGAAATCTGTTTCCTGCTATTCTGCCTCGCTTACAAGTCCGCCTCGTTGCCTTCCCTCAACAGATTTTTGTATGATAGTTGTCCTTTATTACTTTGCCAGTTTGTGAATTGCTGTGCCATTGAGCTCCATTTTTCAACTCGCTTTTTGTGAGCTGAACGCATGTCCAAATTTTGGTTCAGGACCTATATTGGTTCCCGGTGGGTGGTTGCAACTTTGGTTAATTCTTCTTCCTGCCGGGACATTAGAGCGACATATGACCGTCCAAATGCCGAACAGCTACTCTCTCATTGGTTCTCCCTCTTCCCTTTCATCCTCTGCCAAATTGGCCAACTGTGAGAACCAGGAGGTTAAAGGGGTTGTCTCTCCAAGTTGGGAGATTGATAGTAAAGCAGTTGGAATGTCAAACTGGAGCACCAGGAGAGGGACTATTCGTTGAGTTTTAGAAACCTTTCGTATTCACAGTGTGTCCATTCTCTAGGTTTCCCGTACATGTTATAGCTGTAGTAGTATTCCCTTCAACCTGGAGAGTTGTGACCCATGGAGTGGGTGCCATGCATTATTGCTTTAAAGGGTCTGCATTTGCTCACCCAATCTCACCAATCCTCTCAGTCCCAAGTGTCCAGCCTTATGCCACATCCAGCTGTCATTGTAGACAGGGTTATTCCACGTTTCATCAGAGACCCTGAAGGAATTGTAAAGAATTTCCCTGTTTTATTGTTTTGTTTTAGAAATTCCTTTTTATAGTGGGTTTGAGCTGATTCTCTCTGCCATGTTTATGCCAGTCTAGACACACTTGATTCCCTTACAGAGACATATCAATTCATAGGTTTTAAGATTCTTACTAGTCAGATATATTCCTCTGCGGGAAATATGGGGTTTTGAGTCCCTTTCACTGAAGAAGGTATAGGTAGGTCTTGTCTATTCCATAGTTGGTTTTTAGAATGGTACCTGTGCTTACATCAAACTCTGGTTTTCTGCATCACCCCACCTCTCCTTCCCCCTTAAGCAGGCATAAGGGTGATTTCTAAATGTGAGACTCTGATCTCTTTCCTAACTCAGTTCATGTGTAGCCATGTTTACAGGATCTTCATAAGTGATATCTTATCATAAGCTTCTTTTTCTGTGTGACTTATTTCACTTAGAATCACCGTACCTGAATCCACTCATATTGATGCTACTGGTCTTATGACATTGATTTCATGGCTGAGGGACATTCCATCGTACGTAAGTACCACAATTTTTGGAACCATTTTTATATTTCCTGGGATATTTAAGGTGTACCCAAGTTGAAGTTCTTGTAAGCAGTGCAGCCCTAAATTTGGGGGTGGCTCTGTCTTATTGATTTTCAGTTTTCCCAAGGTATATTCCCTAGACTGGAAGTGCCCTTGGTTCTGTAGCTCTGTTGTTTACTTGTTTTAGGGGACACAGTGCACTCCTCCAGAGAGGCAGTAGGCAATTTACATCCCGCCCATCAGCATAACAAGGCTCCCTGGTCTCCAGGGCCTGTCTTGCCTCTCTGGTATTTACACATTTTGTGGATGTCCCTTTTGAACGGTGGGGAGGGATACTTTTTTATAATGCAGATTTGCATTGCCCCCTTGCCTGCTTGGCCAAAAAGTGCGTATGCGTTTTGTCCTTAATATATACAGGAGAAAACACATACGCCGTTTTTGGCCAAGTGCATCATTGTCGAAGTTGTGCCCCTCTTCTTGTGCTTTACAGATGATTCCAACGTACCTCTTGAAATCTGTTTCCTGCTATTCTGCCTCGCCTACAATTCCCCCTCATTGCCTTCCCTCAACAGATTTTTGGACGATAGTTGTCCTTTATTACTCTGCCAGTTTGTGAATTGCTGTGCCCCTTAGTTTCATTTTTCAAATCGTTTTTTGTGAGCTCAACGCAAGTCCACAATTTTGATTCAGGACATAATCTGGATCCCGGGGTGTGGCTGAGACTTTGGTTAATCCTTCTTCTTGCCGGGAAATTAGAGTGACATATGCCCGTCCAAATGCCTAACAGCTACTCTCTCATTGGTTCTCCCTCTTCCCTTTCATCCTCTGCCAAATTGGCAACCTGTGCGAACCAGGAGGATAAAGGGGCTGTCTCTCCAAGTTGGGAGATTGACAGTAAAGCAGTTGGAAAGTAAAACCGGAACACCAGGAGAGGGACTATTCGTTGAGTTTTAGAAGCCTGTCGTATTTACAGTGTGTACATTCTCTAGGTTTCCCGTACATGTTATAGCTGTAGTAATATTGACTTCAACCTGGAGAGTTGGGACCCATGGAATGGGTGCCATGCATTATTGCTTTCAAGGGTCTGCATTTGCTGACGCAATCTCACCAATCCTCTCAGTCCCAAGTGTCCAGCCTTATACCACATGCAGCTGTCATTGTAGACAGGGTCATTCCATGTTTCATCAGAGACCCTGAAGGAATTGTAAAGAATGTCCCTGTTTTTTTGTTTTGTTTTTGAAATTCCTTTTTATAGTCGGTTTGAGCTGATTCTCGCTGCCATGTTTATGCCAGTCTAGACTCACTTGATTCCCTTACGGAGACATATCAAAACATAGGTTTTAAGATACTTACTAGTCAGATATATTCCTCTGCGGGAAATATGGGGTTTTGAGTCCCTTTCACTGAGGAAGGGATAGGTAAGTCTTGTCTATTCCATAGTTGGTTTTTGGAACGGTTCCTGTGCTCATATCAAACTCTGTTTTTATGCATCACCCACCTCTCCTTCCCCCTTAAGCAGGCATAAGAGTGTTTTCTAAATGTGAGACTCTGTTCTCTTTCCTAACTCTGTTCATGTGTAACCATGTTTACAGGATCTTCATAAGTGATATCTTATGATAAGCTTCTTTTCCTGTGTGACTTATTTCACTTAGAATCATCGTACCTGAATCCAGTCATTTTGCTGCTACTGGTCTTATGACATTGTTTTCACGGCTGAGGGATATTCCATCGAACGTAAGTACCACTATATTTTGAACCATTTTTATATTTCCTGGGATATTTAAGGTGTACCCAAGTAGAGGTTCTTGTAAGCAGTACAGCCCTAAATTGGAGGGTGGCTCTGTCTTATTGATTTTCAGTTTTCCCAAGGTATATTCCCTAGACTGGAAGTGCCCTTGGCTCTGTAGCTCTGTTGATTACTTCTTTTAGGGAACTCAATGCACTCCTCCAGTGAGGCAGTTGGCAATTTACATCCCGCCCATCAGCATTACAAGGCTCCCTGTTCTCCAGGGCCTGTCTTGCCTTTCTGGATTTTACACATTTTGTGGATGTCTCTTTTGACCGGTGGGAAGTGATACTTCTTTGTAGTGCAGATTTGCATTGCCCGCTTGCTTGCTTGGCCAAAAAGGGCATAAGCGTTTTCTCCTGCATATATTAAGGAGCAAATGCATATGCCCTTTTTGGCCAAGTGCATCATTGTCAAAGATGTGCCCCTCTTCCTGTGCTTTACAGGTGATTCCAACGTACCTCTTGAAATCTGTTTCCTGCTATTCTGCTTCGCTTTCAAGACTGCCTCGTTGCCTTCCCTCAACAGATTTTTGGATGATAGTTGTCCTTTATTACTTCTCCAGTTTGTGAATTGCTGTGCCCTTGAGCTCCATTTTTCAACTCGTTTTCTGTGAGCTGAACACATGTGCAAAATTTTGGTTCAGGACCTACACTGGTTCCCTGAGGGTGGTTGCAACTTTGGTTAATTCTTCTTCCGGCCGGGAAATTAGAGTGACATATGCCCATCCAAATGCCTAACAGCTACTATCTCATTGGTTCTCCCTCTTCCCTTTCATCCTCTGCCAAATTGGCAACGTGTGAGAACCAGAAGGTTAAAGGGGCTGTCTCTCCAAGTTGGGAGATTGATAGTAAATCAGTTGGAAAGTCAAACTGGAGCACCAGGAGTGGGACTATCCGTTGAGTTTTAGAAACCTTTCGTATTCACAGTGTGTCCATTCTCTAGGTTTCCCGTACATGTTATAGCTGTAGTAATATTCCCTTCAACCTGGAGAGTTGGGACCCATGGAATGGGTGCCATGCATTATTGCTTTAAAGGGTCTGCATTTGCTCACCCAATCTCACCAATCCTCTCAGTCCCAAGTGTCCAGACTTATGACACATCCAGCTGTCATTGTAGACAGTGTCATTCCACGTTTCATCAGAGACCCTGAAGGAATTGTAAAGAATTTCCCTGTTTTTTGTTTGTTTGTTTGTTTTTGAAATTCCTTTTTATAGTGGGCTTGAACTGATTCTCGCTGCCATGTTTATGCCAGTGCAGACTCACTTGATTCGCTTACAGAGACATATCAATACATAGGTTTGAAGACTCTTACTAGTGACATATATTCCTCTGCGGGAAATATGGGGTTTTGAGTCCCTTTCACTGAGGAAGGTATAGGTAGGTCTTGTCTATTCCATAATTGGTTTTTGGAATGGTACCTGTCCTCATATCAAACTCTGGTTTTCTGCATCACCCCACCTCTCCTTCCCCCTTAAGCAGGCATAAGAGTGTTTTCTAAATGTGAGACTCTGTCCTCTTTCCTAACTCAGTTCATGTGTAGCCATGTTTACAGGATCTTCATAAGTGATATCTTATGATAAGCTTCTTTTTCTGTGTGACTTATTTCACTTAGAATCATCGTACCTGAATCCACTCATTTTGCTGCTACTGGTCTTATGACATTGATTTCATGGCTGAGGGATATTCCATCGTACGTATGTACCATAAATTTTTGAACCATTTTTATATTTCCTGGGATATTTCAGGTGTAACCAAGTTGAGATTCTTGTAAGCAGTGCAGCCCTAAATTTGAGGGTGGCTCTGTCTTATTGATTTTCAGTTTTCCCAAGGTATATTCCCTAGACTGGAAGTGCCCTTGGCTCTGTAGCTCTGTTGTTTACTTGTTTTAGGGAACACAATGCACTCCTCCAGTGAGGCCGTTGGCAATTTACATCCCGCCCATCAGCATTACAAGGCTCCATGTTCTCCAGGGCCTGTCTTGCCTTTCTGGTTTTTACACATTTTGTGGATGTCCCTTTTGACCGGTGGGAAGTGATACTTCTTTGTAGTGCAGATTTGCATTGCCCGCTTGCTTGCTTGGCCAAAACGGGCATATGCGTTTTGTCCTGCATATATTCAGGAGAAAATGCATACGCCCTTTTTGGCCAAGTGCATCATTGTCGAAGTTGTGCCCCTCTTCCTGTGCTTTACAGGTGATTCCAACGTACCTCTTGAAATCTGTTTCCTGCTATTCTGCCTCGCTTACAAGTCCGCCTCGTTGCCTTCCCTCAACAGATTTTTGTATGATAGTTGTCCTTTATTACTTTGCCAGTTTGTGAATTGCTGTGCCATTGAGCTCCATTTTTCAACTCGCTTTTTGTGAGCTGAACGCATGTCCAAATTTTGGTTCAGGACCTATATTGGTTCCCGGTGGGTGGTTGCAACTTTGGTTAATTCTTCTTCCTGCCGGGACATTAGAGCGACATATGACCGTCCAAATGCCTAACAGCTACTCTCTCATTGGTTCTCCCTCTTCCCTTTCATCCTCTGCCAAATTGGCCAACTGTGAGAACCAGGAGGTTAAAGGGGTTGTCTCTCCAAGTTGGGAGATTGATAGTAAAGCAGTTGGAAAGTCAAACCGGAGCACCAGGAGAGGGACTATTCGTTGAGTTTTAGAAACCTTTCGTATTCACAGTGTGTCCATTCTCTAGGTTTCCCGTACATGTTATAGCTGTAGTAGTATTCCCTTCAACCTGGAGAGTTGTGACCCATGGAGTGGGTGCCATGCATTATTGCTTTAAAGGGTCTGCATTTGCTCACCCAATCTCACCAATCCTCTCAGTCCCAAGTGTCCAGCCTTATGCCACATCCAGCTGTCATTGTAGACAGGGTTATTCCACGTTTCATCAGAGACCCTGAAGGAATTGTAAAGAATTTCCCTGTTTTTTTGTTTTGTTTTAGAAATTCCTTTTTATAGTGGGTTTGAGCTGATTCTCTCTGCCATGTTTATGCCAGTCTAGACACACTTGATTCCCTTACAGAGACATATCAATACATAGGTTTTAAGATTCTTACTAGTCAGATATATTCCTCTGCGGGAAATATGGGGTTTTGAGTCCCTTTCACTGAAGAAGGTATAGGTAGGTCTTGTCTATTCCATAGTTGGTTTTTAGAATGGTACCTGTGCTTATATCAAACTCTGGTTTTCTGCATCACCCCACCTCTCCTTCCCCCTTAAGCAGGCATAAGAGTGATTTCTAAATGTGAGACTCTGATCTCTTTCCTAACTCAGTTCATGTGTAGCCATGTTTACAGGATCTTCATAAGTGATATCTTATCATAAGCTTCTTTTTCTGTGTGACTTATTTCACTTAGAATCACCCTACCTGAATCCACTCATATTGATGCTACTGGTCTTATGACATTGATTTCATGGCTGAGGGACATTCCATCGTACGTAAGTACCACAATATTTGGAACCATTTTTATATTTCCTGGGATATTTAAGGTGTACCCAAGTTGAAGTTCTTGTAAGCAGTGCAGCCCTAAATTTGGGGGTGGCTCTGTCTTATTGATTTTCAGTTTTCCCAAGGTATATTCCCTAGACTGGAAGTGCCCTTGGTTCTGTAGCTCTGTTGTTTACTTGTTTTAGGGGACACAGTGCACTCCTCCAGAGAGGCAGTTGGCAATTTACATCCCGCCCATCAGCATAACAAGGCTCCCTGGTCTCCAGGGCCTGTCTTGCCTCTCTGGTATTTACACATTTTGTGGATGTCCCTTTTGAACGGTGGGGAGTGATACTTTTTTATAATGCAGATTTGCATTGCCCCCTTGCCTGCTTGGCCAAAAAGTGCGTATGCGTTTTGTCCTTAATATATACAGGAGAAAACATATACGCCGTTTTTGGCCAAGTGCATCATTGTCGAAGTTGTGCCCCTCTTCTTGTGCTTTACAGATGATTCCAACGTACCTCTTGAAATCTGTTTCCTGCTATTCTGCCTCGCCTACAATTCCCCCTCATTGCCTTCCCTCAACAGATTTTTGGACGATAGTTGTCCTTTATTACTCTGCCAGTTTGTGAATTGCTGTGCCCCTTAGTTTCATTTTTCAACTCGTTTTTTGTGAGCTCAACGCAAGTCCACAATTTTGATTCAGGACATAATCTGGATCCCGGGGTGTGGCTGAGACTTTGGTTAATCCTTCTTCTTGCCGGGAAATTAGAGTGACATATGCCCGTCCAAATGCCTAACAGCTACTCTCTCATTGGTTCTCCCTCTTCCCTTTCATCCTCTGCCAAATTGGCAACCTGTGCGAACCAGGAGGATAAAGGGGCTGTCTCTCCAAGTTGGGAGATTGATAGTAAAGCAGTTGGAAAGTAAAACCGGAACACCAGGAGAGGGACTATTCGTTGAGTTTTAGAAGCCTTTCGTATTTACAGTGTGTCCATTCCCTAGGTTTCCCGTACATGTTATAGCTGTAGTAATATTGACTTCAACCTGGAGAGTTGGGACCCATGGAATGGGTGCCATGCATTATTGCTTTCAAGGGTCTGCATTTGCTGACCCAATCTCACCAATCCTCTCAGTCCCAAGTGTCCAGCCTTATACCACATGCAGCTGTCATTGTAGACAGGGTCATTCCATGTTTCATCAGAGACCCTGAAGGAATTGTAAAGAATGTCCCTGTTTTTTTGTTTTGTTTTTGAAATTCCTTTTTATAGTCGGTTTGAGCTGATTCTCGCTGCCATGTTTATGCCAGTCTAGACTCACTTGATTCCCTTACGGAGACATATCAAAACATAGGTTTTAAGATTCTTACTAGTCAGATATATTCCTCTGCGGGAAATATGGGGTTTTGAGTCCCTTTCACTGAGGAAGGGATAGGTAAGTCTTGTCTATTCCATAGTTGGTTTTTGGAACGGTTCCTGTGCTCATATCAAACTCGGTTTTTATGCATCACCCACCTCTCCTTCCCCCTTAAGCAGGCATAAGAGTGTTTTCTAAATGTGAGACTCTGTTCTCTTTCCTAACTCAGTTCATGTGTAACCATGTTTACAGGATCTTCATAAGTGATATCTTATGATAAGCTTCTTTTCCTGTGTGACTTATTTCACTTAGAATCATCGTACCTGAATCCAGTCATTTTGCTGCTACTGGTCTTATGACATTGTTTTCACGGCTGAGGGATATTCCATCGAACGTAAGTACCACTATGTTTTGTACCATTTTTATATTTCCTGGGATATTTAAGGTGTACCCAAGTAGAGGTTCTTGTAAGCAGTACAGCCCTAAATTGGAGGGTGGCTCTGTCTTATTGATTTTCAGTTTTCCCAAGGTATATTCCCTAGACTGGAAGTGCCCTTGGCTCTGTAGCTCTGTTGATTACTTCTTTTAGGGAACTCAATGCACTCCTCCAGTGAGGCAGTTGGCAATTTACATCCCGCCCATCAGCATTACAAGGCTCCCTGTTCTCCAGGGCCTGTCTTGCCTTTCTGGATTTTACACATTTTGTGGATGTCTCTTTTGACCGGTGGGAAGTGATACTTCTTTGTAGTGCAGATTTGCATTGCCCGCTTGCTTGCTTGGCCAAAAAGGGCATAAGCGTTTTCTCCTGCATATATTAAGGAGAAAATGCATATGCCCTTTTTGGCCAAGTGCATCATTGTCAAAGATGTGCCCCTCTTCCTGTGCTTTACAGGTGATTCCAACGTACCTCTTGAAATCTGTTTCCTGCTATTCTGCTTCGCTTTCAAGACTGCCTCGTTGCCTTCCCTCAACAGATTTTTGGATGATAGTTGTCCTTTATTACTTCTCCAGTTTGTGAATTGCTGTGCCCTTGAGCTCCATTTTTCAACTCGTTTTCTGTGAGCTGAACACATGTGCAAAATTTTGGTTCAGGACCTATAATGGTTCCCTGAGGGTGGTTGCAACTTTGGTTAATTCTTCTTCCAGCCGGGAAATTAGAGTGACATATGCCCATCCAAATGCCTAACAGCTACTATCTCATTGGTTCTCCCTCTTCCCTTTCATCCTCTGCCAAATTGGCAACGTGTGAGAACCAGAAGGTTAAAGGGGCTGTCTCTCCAAGTTGGGAGATTGATAGTAAATCAGTTGGAAAGTCAAACTGGAGCACCAGGAGTGGGACTATCCGTTGAGTTTTAGAAACCTTTCGTATTCACAGTGTGTCCATTCTCTAGGTTTCCCGTACATGTTATAGCTGTAGTAATATTCCCTTCAACCTGGAGAGTTGGGACCCATGGAATGGGTGCCATGCATTATTGCTTTAAAGGGTCTGCATTTGCTCACCCAATCTCACCAATCCTCTCAGTCCCAAGTGTCCAGACTTATGACACATCCAGCTGTCATTGTAGACAGTGTCATTCCACGTTTCATCAGAGACCCTGAAGGAATTGTAAAGAATTTCCCTGTTTTTTGTTTGTTTGTTTGTTTTTGAAATTCCTTTTTATAGTGGGCTTGAACTGATTCTCGCTGCCATGTTTATGCCAGTGCAGACTCACTTGATTCGCTTACAGAGACATATCAATACATAGGTTTGAAGACTCTTACTAGTGACATATATTCCTCTGCGGGAAATATGGGGTTTTGAGTCCCTTTCACTGAGGAAGGTATAGGTAGGTCTTGTCTATTCCATAATTGGTTTTTGGAATGGTACCTGTCCTCATATCAAACTCTGGTTTTCTGCATCACCCCACCTCTCCTTCCCCCTTAAGCAGGCATAAGAGTGTTTTCTAAATGTGAGACTCTGTCCTCTTTCCTAACTCAGTTCATGTGTAGCCATGTTTACAGGATCTTCATAAGTGATATCTTATGATAAGCTTCTTTTTCTGTGTGACTTATTTCACTTAGAATCATCGTACCTGAATCCACTCATTTTGCTGCTACTGGTCTTATGACATTGATTTCATGGCTGAGGGATATTCCATCGTACGTATGTACCATAAATTTTTGAACCATTTTTATATTTCCTGGGATATTTCAGGTGTAACCAAGTTGAGATTCTTGTAAGCAGTGCAGCCCTAAATTTGAGGGTGGCTCTGTCTTATTGATTTTCAGTTTTCCCAAGGTATATTCCCTAGACTGGAAGTGCCCTTGGCTCTGTAGCTCTGTTGTTTACTTGTTTTAGGGAACACAATGCACTCCTCCAGTGAGGCCGTTGGCAATTTACATCCCGCCCATCAGCATTACAAGGCTCCATGTTCTCCAGGGCCTGTCTTGCCTTTCTGGTTTTTACACATTTTGTGGATGTCCCTTTTGACCGGTGGGAAGTGATACTTCTTTGTAGTGCAGATTTGCATTGCCCGCTTGCTTGCTTGGCCAAAACGGGCATATGCGTTTTGTCCTGCATATATTCAGGAGAAAATGCATACGCCCTTTTTGGCCAAGTGCATCATTGTCGAAGTTGTGCCCCTCTTCCTGTGCTTTACAGGTGATTCCAACGTACCTCTTGAAATCTGTTTCCTGCTATTCTGCCTCGCTTACAAGTCCGCCTCGTTGCCTTCCCTCAACAGATTTTTGTATGATAGTTGTCCTTTATTACTTTGCCAGTTTGTGAATTGCTGTGCCATTGAGCTCCATTTTTCAACTCGCTTTTTGTGAGCTGAACGCATGTCCAAATTTTGGTTCAGGACCTATATTGGTTCCCGGTGGGTGGTTGCAACTTTGGTTAATTCTTCTTCCTGCCGGGACATTAGAGCGACATATGACCGTCCAAATGCCTAACAGCTACTCTCTCATTGGTTCTCCCTCTTCCCTTTCATCCTCTGCCAAATTGGCCAACTGTGAGAACCAGGAGGTTAAAGGGGTTGTCTCTCCAAGTTGGGAGATTGATAGTAAAGCAGTTGGAAAGTCAAACCAGAGCACCAGGAGAGGGACTATTCATTGAGTTTTAGAAACCTTTCGTATTCACAGTGTGTCCATTCTCTAGGTTTCCCGTACATGTTATAGCTGTAGTAGTATTCCCTTCAACCTGGAGAGTTGTGACCCATGGAGTGGGTGCCATGCATTATTGCTTTAAAGGGTCTGCATTTGCTCACCCAATCTCACCAATCCTCTCAGTCCCAAGTGTCCAGCCTTATGCCACATCCAGCTGTCATTGTAGACAGGGTTATTCCACGTTTCATCAGAGACCCTGAAGGAATTGTAAAGAATTTCCCTGTTTTTTTGTTTTGTTTTAGAAATTCCTTTTTATAGTGGGTTTGAGCTGATTCTCTCTGCCATGTTTATGCCAGTCTAGACACACTTGATTCCCTTACAGAGACATATCAATACATAGGTTTTAAGATTCTTACTAGTCAGATATATTCCTCTGCGGGAAATATGGGGTTTTGAGTCCCTTTCACTGAAGAAGGTATAGGTAGGTCTTGTCTATTCCATAGTTGGTTTTTAGAATGGTACCTGTGCTTATATCAAACTCTGGTTTTCTGCATCACCCCACCTCTCCTTCCCCCTTAAGCAGGCATAAGAGTGATTTCTAAATGTGAGACTCTGATCTCTTTCCTAACTCAGTTCATGTGTAGCCATGTTTACAGGATCTTCATAAGTGATATCTTATCATAAGCTTCTTTTTCTGTGTGACTTATTTCACTTAGAATCACCCTACCTGAATCCACTCATATTGATGCTACTGGTCTTATGACATTGATTTCATGGCTGAGGGACATTCCATCGTACGTAAGTACCACAATATTTGGAACCATTTTTATATTTCCTGGGATATTTAAGGTGTACCCAAGTTGAAGTTCTTGTAAGCAGTGCAGCCCTAAATTTGGGGGTGGCTCTGTCTTATTGATTTTCAGTTTTCCCAAGGTATATTCCCTAGACTGGAAGTGCCCTTGGTTCTGTAGCTCTGTTGTTTACTTGTTTTAGGGGACACAGTGCACTCCTCCAGAGAGGCAGTTGGCAATTTACATCCCGCCCATCAGCATAACAAGGCTCCCTGGTCTCCAGGGCCTGTCTTGCCTCTCTGGTATTTACACATTTTGTGGATGTCCCTTTTGAACGGTGGGGAGGGATACTTTTTTATAATGCAGATTTGCATTGCCCCCTTGCTTGCTTGGCCAAAAAGTGCGTATGCGTTTTGTCCTTAATATATACAGGAGAAAACACATACGCCGTTTTTGGCCAAGTGCATCATTGTCGAAGTTGTGCCCCTCTTCTTGTGCTTTACAGATGATTCCAACGTACCTCTTGAAATCTGTTTCCTGCTATTCTGCCTCGCCTACAATTCCCCCTCATTGCCTTCCCTCAACAGATTTTTGGACGATAGTTGTCCTTTATTACTCTGCCAGTTTGTGAATTGCTGTGCCTCTTAGTTTCATTTTTCAACTCGTTTTTTGTGAGCTCAACGCAAGTCCACAATTTTGATTCAGGACGTAATCTGGATCCCGGGGTGTGGCTGAGACTTTGGTTAATCCTTCTTCTTGCCGGGAAATTAGAGTGACATATGCCCGTCCAAATGCCTAACAGCTACTCTCTCATTGGTTCTCCCGCTTCCCTTTCATCCTCTGCCAAATAGGCAACCTGTGCGAACCAGGAGGTTAAAGGGGCTGTCTCTCCAAGTTGGGAGATTGATAGTAAAGCAGTTGGAAAGTAAAACCGGAACTCCAGGAGAGGGACTATTAGTTGAGTTTTAGAAGCCTTTCGTATTTACAGTGTGTCCATTCTCTAGGTTTCCCGTACATGTTATAGCTGTAGTAATATTGACTTCAACCTGGAGAGTTGAGACCCATGGAATGGGTGCCATGCATTATTGCTTTCAAGGGTCTGCATTTGCTGACCCAATCTCACCAATCCTCTCAGTCCCAAGTGTCCAGCCTTATACCACATGCAGCTGTCATTGTAGACAGGGTCATTCCATGTTTCATCAGAGACCCTGAAGGAATTGTAAAGAATGTCCCTGTTTTTTTGTTTTGTTTTTGAAATTCCTTTTTATAGTCGGTTTGAGCTGATTCTCGCTGCCATGTTTATGCCAGTCTAGACTCACTTGATTCCCTTACGGAGACATATCAAAACATAGGTTTTAAGATTCTTACTAGTCAGATATATTCCTCTGCGGGAAATATGGGGTTTTGAGTCCCTTTCACTGAGGGAGGGATAGGTAAGTCTTGTCTATTCCATAGTTGGTTTTTGGAACGGTTCCTGTGCTCATATCAAACTCTGTTTTTATGCATCACCCACCTCTCCTTCCCCCTTAAGCAGGCATAAGAGTGTTTTCTAAATGTGAGACTCTGTTCTCTTTCCTAACTCAGTTCATGTGTAACCATGTTTACAGGATCTTCATAAGTGATATCTTATGATAAGCTTCTTTTCCTGTGTGACTTATTTCACTTAGAATCATCGTACCTGAATCCAGTCATTTTGCTGCTACTGGTCTTATGACATTGTTTTCACGGCTGAGGGATATTCCATCGAACGTAAGTACCACTATGTTTTGTACCATTTTTATATTTCCTGGGATATTTAAGGTGTACCCAAGTAGAGGTTCTTGTAAGCAGTACAGCCCTAAATTGGAGGGTGGCTCTGTCTTATTGATTTTCAGTTTTCCCAAGGTATATTCCCTAGACTGGAAGTGCCCTTGGCTCTGTAGCTCTGTTGATTACTTCTTTTAGGGAACTCAATGCACTCCTCCAGTGAGGCAGTTGGCAATTTACATCCCGCCCATCAGCATTACAAGGCTCCCTGTTCTCCAGGGCCTGTCTTGCCTTTCTGGATTTTACACATTTTGTGGATGTCTCTTTTGACTGGTGGAAAGTGATACTTCTTTGTAGTGCAGATTTGCATTGCCCGCTTGCTTGCTTGGCCAAAAAGGGCATAAGCGTTTTCTCCTGCATATATTAAGGAGAAAATGCATATGCCCTTTTTGGCCAAGTGCATCATTGTCAAAGATGTGCCCCTCTTCCTGTGCTTTACAGGTGATTCCAACGTACCTCTTGAAATCTGTTTCCTGCTATTCTGCTTCGCTTTCAAGACTGCCTCGTTGCCTTCCCTCAACAGATTTTTGGATGATAGTTGTCCTTTATTACTTCGCCAGTTTGTGAATTGCTGTGCCCTTGAGCTCCATTTTTCAACTCGTTTTCTGTGAGCTGAACACATGTGCAAAATTTTGGTTCAGGACCTATACTGGTTCCCTGAGGGTGGTTGCAACTTTGGTTAATTCTTCTTCCGGCCGGGAAATTAGAGTGACATATGCCCATCCAAATGCCTAACAGCTACTATCTCATTGGTTCTCCCTCTTCCCTTTCATCCTCTGCCAAATTGGCAACGTGTGAGAACCAGAAGGTTAAAGGGGCTGTCTCTCCAAGTTGGGAGATTGATAGTAAATCAGTTGGAAAGTCAAACTGGAGCACCAGGAGTGGGACTATCCGTTGAGTTTTAGAAACCTTTCGTATTCACAGTGTGTCCATTCTCTAGGTTTCCCGTACATGTTATAGCTGTAGTAATATTCCCTTCAACCTGGAGAGTTGGGACCCATGGAATGGGTACCATGCATTATTGCTTTAAAGGGTCTGCATTTGCTCACCCAATCTCACCAATCCTCTCAGTCCCAAGTGTCCAGACTTATGACACATCCAGCTGTCATTGTAGACAGTGTCATTCCACGTTTCATCAGAGACCCTGAAGGAATTGTAAAGAATTTCCCTGTTTTTTGTTTGTTTGTTTGTTTTTGAAATTCCTTTTTATAGTGGGCTTGAACTGATTCTCGCTGCCATGTTTATGCCAGTGCAGACTCACTTGATTCCCTTACAGAGACATATCAATACATAGGTTTGAAGACTCTTACTAGTGACATATATTCCTCTGCGGGAAATATGGGGTTTTGAGTCCCTTTCACTGAGGAAGGTATAGGTAGGTCTTGTCTATTCCATAATTGGTTTTTGGAATGGTACCTGTCCTCATATCAAACTCTGGTTTTCTGCATCACCCCACCACTCCTTCCCCCTTAAGCAGGCATAAGAGTGATTTCTAAATGTGAGACTCTGTCCTCTTTCCTAACTCAGTTCATGTGTAGCCATGTTTACAGGATCTTCATAAGTGATATCTTATGATAAGCTTCTTTTTCTGTGTGACATATTTCACTTAGAATCACCGTACCTGAATCCACTCATATTGATGCTACTGGTCTTATGACATTGATTTCATGGCTGAGGGACATTCCATCGTACGTAAGTACCACAATTTTTTGAACCATTTTTATATTTCCTGGGATATTTAAGGTGTACACAAGTTGAGGTTGTTGTAAGCAGTGCAGCCCTAAATTTGGGGGTGGCTCTGTCTTATTGATTTTCAGTTTTCCCAAGGTATATTCCCTAGACTGGAAGTGCCTTTTGCTCTGTAGCTCTGTTGTTTACTTGTTTTAGGGAACACAATGCACTCCTCCAGTGAGTCAGTTGGCCATTTACATCCCACCCATCAGCATAACACGACTCCCTGTTCTCCAGGGCCTGTCTTGCCTTTCTGGTTTTTACCCATTTTGTGGATGTCCCTTTTGACCGGTGGGATGTGATACTTCTTTGTAGTGCATATTTGCATTGCCCGCTTGCTTGCTTGGCCAAAAATGGCGTATGCGTTTTCTCCTGCATTTATTCAAGAGAAAATGCATACGCTCTTTTTGGCCAAGTGCATCATTCTCGGTGTTGTGCCCCTCTTCATGTGCTTTACAGGCGATTCCAACGTACCTCTTGAAATTTGTTTCCTGCTATTCTGCCTCGCTTTCAAGTCCACCTCGTTGCCTTCCCTCAACAGATTTTTGAATGATAGTTTTCCTTTATTACTCTGCCAGTTTGTGAATTGCTGTGCCCTTGAGCTCCATTTATCAACTCGTTTTTTGTGAGCTGAACGCATGTCCAAAATTTTGTTTCAGGAACTATATTGGTTCCCGGTTGGTGGCTACGACTTTTGTTAATTCTTCTTCCTGCCGGGAAACAAGAGTGACATGTGCCTGTCCAAATGCCTAACAGCTACTCTCTCATTTGTTCTCCCTCTTCCCTTTCATCCTCTGCCAAATTGGCAACCTGTGTGAAACAGGAGGTTAAAGGGGCTGTCTCTCCAAGGTGGGAGATTGATAGTAAAGCAGTTGGAAAGTCAAACCGGAGCACCAGGAGAGGGAGTATTCATTGAGTTTTAGAAAACATTCGTATTCACAGTGTGTCCATTCTCTAGGATTCCCGTAAATATTATAGCTGTAGTAATATTCCGTTCAACCTGGAGAGTTGGGACCCATGGAAATGGTGTCACGCATTATTGCTTTAAAGGGTCTGCATTTGCTCACCCAATCTCACCAATCCTCTGAGTCCCATATGTACAGCCTTATGCCACATCCAGCTCTCATTGTAGATAGGGTCATTCCAGGTTTCATCAGAGACACTGAAGGAAATGTAAAGAATATCCCTTTTTTTTGTTGTTTTTCAAATTCCTTTTTATAGTGGGTTTGAGCTGATTCTCGCTGCCATGTTTATGCCAGTCTAGAAACAATTGATTCCCTAACGGAGACATATCAATACATAGGATTTAAAATTCTTACTAGTCAGATATATTCCTCTGTGGGAAATATGGGATATTGAGTCCCTTTCACTGAGGAAGGTGTAGGTCTTGTCTATTCCATAGTTGGTTTTTGGAACAGTACCGGTGCTTATATCAAACTCTGGTTTTATGCATCACCCCAGCTCTCCTTCCCCGTTAAGCAGGCATAAGAGTGTTTTCTAAATGTGAGACTCTCTTCTTTTTCCTAACTCAGTTCATGTGTAGCCATGTTTACAGGGTCTTCCTAAGTGATATCTTATGATAAGTTTCTTTTTCTGTGTGACTTATTTCACTTAGAATCACCCTACCTGAATCCACTCATATTGATGCTACTGGTCTTATGACATTGATTTCATGGCTGAGGGATATTCCATTGTATGTAAGTAACATAATTTTTAGAACCGTTTTTATCTTTCCTGTTATATTTAAGGTGTGCCCAAGTTGAGGTTCTTGTAAGCAGTGCAGCCCTAAATTTTGGAATGGCTCTGTCTTATTGATTTTCAGTTTCCCCAAGATATATTCCCTAGACTGGAAGTGCCCTTGGCTCTGTAGCTCTGTTATTTATTGATTTAGGGAACACAAGGCACACCACAAGAGAGGCAGTTGGAAATTTACATCCCGCCCATCATCATAACAATGCTCCCTGTTCTCCAGGGCCTGTCTTGAATTTCTGGATTTTACCCATTTTGTGGATGTCCCTTTTGACAGGTGGGAAGTGATACTTCTTTGTAGTGCAGATTTGCATTGCCCGCTTGCTTGCTTGGCCAAAAAGGGTGTATGCGTTTTCTCCTGAATATATTGAGGAGAAAACGCATATGCCCTTTTTGGCCAAGTGCATCATTGTCGAAGTTGTGCCCCTCTTCCTGTGCTTTAAAGGCGATTCCAACGTACCTCTTGAAATCTGTTTCCTGCTATTCTGCCTCGCTTTCAAGTCCGCCTCGTTGCCTTCCCTCAACAGATTTTTGGACGATAGTTTTCCTTTATTACTCTGCCAGTTTGTGAAATGCTTTGCCCCTGAGCTCAATTATTTAACTTGGTTTTTGTGAGCTGAACGCAAGTCCAATATTTTGGTTCAGGACCTATACTGGTTCCCAGTGGGTGGCTGAGATTTTAGTTAATTCTTCTTCCTCCGGGAAATAAGAGTGACATGTGCCCATCCAAATGCCTAACAGCTACTCTTTCATTGGTTCTCCCACTTCCCTTTCATCCTCTGCCAAATTGGCAACCTGTGAGAACCAGGAGGTTAAAAGTGCAGTCTCTCCAAGCTGGGAGATTGATAGTAAAGCAGTTGAAAAGTCAAAGCGTAGCACCACGAGAGGTTCTATTCATTGAGTTTTAGAGACCCTTTGTATTCACAGTGTGTCCATTCTCTAGGTTTCCCAAACATGTTATAGCTGTAGTAATATTCCCTTCACCCTGGAGAGTTGGGACCCATGGAATGGGTGCCATGCATTTTTGCTTTAAAGGGTCTGCCTTGGCTCACCCAATCTCACCAATCCTCTCAGTCCCATGTGTCCAGCCTTATGCCACATCCAGCTGTCGTTGTAGATAGGGTCATTCCAGGTTTCATCAGAGACCCTGAAGGAATTGTAAAGAATTTCCATGTTTTATTGTTTTGTTTTTGATATTCCTTTTTATAGTGCATTTGAGCTGATTTTCGCTGCCATGATTATGCCAGTCTAGAAACACTTGATTCCCTTACAGAGACATATCAATACATAGGTTTTAAGATTCTTACTAGTCAAATATATTCCTCTGCGGGAAATATGGGGTTTGAGTCCCATTCACTGAGGAAGGTGTAGGTCTTGTCTATTCCATAGTTGGTTTTTGGAACGGTACCTGTGCTTATATCAAACTCTGGTTTTATGAATCACCCCACCTCTCCTTCCCCCTTAAGCAGGCATAAGAGTGTTTTCTAAATGTGAGACTCTGTTCTCTTTCCTAACTCATTTCATGTGTAGCCATGTTTACAGGATCTTCATAAGTGATATCTTATGATACGGTTCTTTTTCTGTGTGACTTATTTCACTTAGAATCATCGTACCTGAATCCAGTCATTTTGCTGCTACTGGTCTTAAGACATTGATTTCTTGGCTGATGGATATTCCATCGTACGTAAGTACCACAATTTTTTCAACCATTTTTATATTTCCTGGAATATTTAAGGTGAACCCAAGTTGAGGTTCTTGTAAGCAGTGCAGCTTTAAATTTTGGGGTGGCTCTTCCTTATTGATTTTCAGGTTTCCCAAGGTATATTCCCTAGACTGGAAGTGTCCTTGGCTCTGTAGCTCTGTTGTTTACTTGTTTAGGGAACACAATGCACTCCTCCAGAGAGGCAGTTGGCAATTTACATCCCGCCCATCAGCATAAAAAGGCTCCCTGTTCTCAATGGCCTGTCTTAAAATTCTGGTTTTTACCCTTTTAGTGGATGTCCCTTTGGACCGGTGGGAAGTGATACTACTTTGTAGTGCATACTTTCATTGTTCGCTTGCTTGCTTGGCCAAAAAGGGCGTATGCGTTTTCTCCTGAATATACTCAGGAGAAAACCCGTACGCACTTTTTGGCCAAGTGCATCATTGTCGAAGTTGTGCCCCTCTCACTGTGCTTTAAAGGCGATTCCAACGTACCTCTTGGAATCTGTTTCCTGCTCTTCTGCCTCACTTTCAATTTCACCTCGTTGCTTTCCCTTAACAGATTTTGGATGATAGTTGTCCTTTATTACTCTGCCAGTTTGTGAATTGCTCTGCCCTATAGCTCCTTTTTTTAACTCGTTTTTTTGTGAGCTGAACGCCAGGCCTTTATTTTGGTTCAGGAACTATACTTGTTCCCAGTGGGTTGCTGAGACTTTGGTCAATTTTTCTTCCTCCCGGGAAATAAGAGTGACATATGCCCGTCCTAATGCCTAATAGCTACTCTCTCATTGGTTCTCCCTCTTCCCTTTCATCCTCTGCCTATTTGGCAACATGTGAGAACCAGGAGGTTAAAGGGGCTGTCTCTCCAAGTTGGGAGATTGATAGTAAAGCAGTTGGAATGTCAAGCTGGAGCACCAGGAGAGGGACTATTCGTTGAGTTTTAGAAACCTTTCGTATTCACAATGTGTCCATTCTCTAGGTTTCCCATACATGTTATAGCTATAGTAATATTCCCTTCAACCTGGAGAGTTGGGACCCATGGAATGGGTGCCATGCATTATTGCTTTAAAGGGTCTGCGTTTGCTCACCCAATCTCACCAATCCTCTCAGTCCCATGTGTCCAGCCTTATGCCACATCCAGCTGTCGTTGTAGATAGGGTCATTCCATGTTTCATCAGAGACCCTGAAGGAATTGTAAAGAATTTCCCTGTTTTTTGGTTTTGTTTTTGAAATTCCTTTTTATAGTGGGTTTGAGCTGATTCTCACTGCCATGTTTATGCCAGTCTAGACACACTTGATTCCCTTATGGAGAAATATCAATACATAGGTTTTAAGATTCTTACTAGTCAGATATATTCCTCTGCTGGAAATATGGGGTTTTGAATCCCTTTCACTGAGGAATGTGTAGGTCTTCTCTATTCCATATTTGGTTTTTGGAACAATACATGTGCTTATATCAAACTCTGGTTTTATGCATCACCCCACCTCTCCTTCCCTCTTAAGCAGGCATAAGAGTGTTTTCTAAATGTGAGACTCTGTTCTCTTTCCTAACTCAGTTCATGTGAAGCCATGTTTACAGGATCTTCATAAGTTATATCTTATGATAAGCTTCTTTTTCTGTGTGACTTATTTCACTTAGAATCATCGTACCTGAATCCACTCATTTTGCTGCTACTGGTCTTATGACATTCATTTCATGGCTGAGGGATACTCCATCGTACGTAAGTACCACAATTTTTTAAAACATTTTTATCTTTCCTGTGATATTTAAAGGGTACCGAGGTTGACGTTCTTGTTAGCAGTGCAGCCCTAAATTTGGGGGGTGGCTCTGTCTTATTGATTTTCAGTTTTCCCAAGGTATATTCCCTACACTGGAAGTGTCCTTGGCTCTCTAGCTCTGTTGTTTACTTGTATTAGGGAACACAATGAACTCCTCCAGTGAGGCAGTTGGCAATTTACATCCCGCCCATCAGCTTAACAAGGCTCCATGTTCTCCAGTGCCTGTCTTGCCTTTCTGGTATTTACACATTTGTGGATGTCCCTATTGACCGGTGGGAAGTGATACTCCTTTGTAGTGCAGATTTGCATTGCCCGCTTGCTTGCTTGGCCAAAATGGCGTATGCGTTTTCTCCTGCATATATTCAGGAGAAAATGCATATGCATTTTTGGCCAAGTGCATCATTGTGGAAGTTGTGCCCCACTTCCTGTTCTTTACAGACGATTCCAACGTACCTCTTGAAATCTGTTTCCTGCTATTCGGCCTCACTTTCAAGTCCGCTTCGTTGTCTTCTCTCAACAGATTTCTGGACGATAGTTTGCCTTTATTACTCTGCCAGTTTGTGAATTGCTCTGTCGCTGATCTCCATTTTTCTACTCGTTTTTTGTGAGCTGAATGCAAGTCCAAAATTTTGGTTCAGGTCCTATACTGGTTACCGGAAGGTGGTTGAGACTTTGGTTAATTCTTCTTCCTGACAGGAAATTAGAGTGACATGTGCCGGTCTAAATGCCTAACAGCTACTCTCTCATTGGTTCTCCCACTTCCCTTTCATCCTCTGCCAAATTTGCAACCTGTGCGAACCAGGAGTTTAAAGGGGCTCTCTCTCCAAGTTGGGAGATTGATAGTAAAGCAGTTGGAAAGTTAAACCGGAACACCAGGAGAGGGAGTATTCGTTGAGTTTTAGATACCTTTCGTATTCACAGTGTGTCCATTCTCTATGTTTCCCGTACATGTTATAGCTGTAGTAATATTCCCTTCAACCTGGAGAGTTGTGACCCATGCAGTGGGTGCCATGCATTATTGCTTTAAAGGGTCTGCATTTGCTGACCCAATCTCACCAAACCTCTCAGTCCCAAGTGTCCAGCCTTATGCCACATCCAGCTGTCATTGTAGACAGGGTCATCCCAGTTTTCATCAGAGACCCTGAAGGAATTGTAAAGAATTTCCCTGTTTTTTTGTTTTGTTTTTGAAATTCCTTTTTATAATGTGTTGGAGCTGATTCTCACTGCCATGTGTATGCCAGTCTAGACACACTTGTTTCCCTTACAGAGACATATCAATACATAGGTTTTAAGATTCTTACTACTCAGATATATTCCTCTGCAGGAAATATGGGATTTTGAGTCCCTTTCACTGAGGAAGGTATAGGTAGGTCATGTCTATTCCATAGTTGGTTTTTAGAATGGTACCTGTGCTTATATCAAACTCTGGTTTTATGCATCACCCCACCTCTCCTTCCCCCTTAAACAGGCATAAGAGTGATTTCTAAATGTGAGACTCTGATCTCTTTCCTAACTCAGTTCATGTGTAGCCATGTTTACAGGATCTTCATAAGTGATATCTTATGATAAGCTTCTTTTTCTGTGTGACTTATTCACTTTGAATCATCGTACCTGAATCGACTCATTTTGCTGCTACTGGTCTTATGACATTGATTTCATGGCTGAGGGATATTCCATCGTACATAAGTACCACATTTTTTTGAACCATTTTTATCTTTCCTGGGATATTTCAGGTGTACCCAAGTTGAGGTTCTTCTAAGCAGTGCAGCCCTAAATTTGGGGGTGGCACTGTCTTATTGATTTTCAGTTTTCCCATGGTATATTCCCTAGACTGGAAGTGCCCTTGGCTCTGTAGCTCTGTTGTTTACTTGTTTTAGGGAACACAATGCACTCCTCCAGTGAGGCAGTTGGCAATTTACATCCCGCCCATCAGCATAACAAGGCTCCGTGTTCTCCAGGGCCTGTCTTGCCTTTCTGGTTTTTACACATTTTGTGGATGTCCCTTTTGACCGGTGGGTAGTGATACTTCCTTTTATTGCAGATTTGTATTGCCCACTTGCTTGCTGGGCCAAAAAGTGCGTATGTGTTTTCTCCTGCATATATTCAGGAGAAAATGCATACGCCCTGTTTGGCCAAGTGCATCATTGTCGAAGTTGTGCCCCTCCTCCTGTGCTTTACAAGTGATTCCAACGTACCTCTTGAAATCTGTTTCCTACTATTCTGCCTCGCTTTCAAGTCCGCCTCGTTGCCTTCCCTCAACAAATTTTTGGATGATAGTTGTCCTTTATTACTCTAGCAGTTTGTGAATTGCTGTGTCCATGAGCTCCATTTTTCAACTCGTTTTTTGTGAGCTGAACGCATGTCCAAAATTTTGGTTCAGGACCTATACTAGTTCCCGGTGGGTGGCTGAGACTTTGGTAATTCTTCTTCCTGCCGGGAAATTAGAGTGACATATGCCCGTCCAAATGCCTAACAGCTATTCTCTCATTGGTTCTCCCTCTTCCCTTTCATCCTCTGCCAAATTGGCAACGTGTTAGAACCACGAGGTTAAAGGGGCTGTCTTTACAAGTTGGGAGATTGATAGTAAAGCAGTTGGTAAGTCAAACCGGAGCACCAGGAGAGGGAATATTCATTGAGATTTAGAAACATTTCGTATTCACAGTGTGTCCATTCTCTAGGTTTCCCGTACATGTTTTAGCTGTAGTAATATTCCCTTCAACCTGGAGAGTTGGGACCCATGGAATTGGTGCCAGGCATTATTGCTTTAAAGGGTCTGCATTTGCTCACCCAATCTCAGCAATCCTCTCAGTCCCAAGTGTCCAGCCTTATGCCACATCCAGCTGTCATTTTAGACATGGTCATTCCAGGTTTCATCAGAGACCCTGAAGGAATTGTAAATAATTTCCCTGTTTTTGTGTTTTGTTTTTGAAATTCCTTTTTATAGTGAGTTTGAGCTGGTTTTCGCTGCCATGTGTATGCCAGTCTAGACACACTTGATTCCCTTACGGAGACATATCAATACTTGGGTTTTAAGATTCTTACTAGTCAGATATATTCTTCTGCTGGAAATATGGGGTTTTGAGTCCCTTTCACTGAGGAAGCTTTAGGTAGGTCTTGTCTATTCCATAGTTGGTTTTTGGAACGGTACCTATGCTTTTATCAAACTCTGGTTTTATGCATCACCCCACCTCTCCTTCCCCCTTAAGCAGGCATAAGAGTGTTTTCTAAATGTGAGACTCTCTTCTCTTTCCTAACTCAGTTCATGTGTAGCCATGTTTACAGGATCTTCATAAGGGATATCTTATGATAAGCTTCTTTTTCTGTGTGACTTATTTCACTTAGAATCTTCGTACCTGAATCCACTCATTTTGCTGCTACTGGTCTTATGACATTGATTTCATGGCTGAGGGATATTCCATCATACTTAAGTACCCCAATTTTTTGAATCATTTTTATATTTCCTGGGATACTTAAGGTGTACCCAAGTTGAGGTTCTTGTAAGCAGTGCAGCCCTAAATTTTGGGGTGGCTCTGTCTTATTGATTTTCACTTTTCCCAAGGTATATTCCCTAGACTGGAACTGCCCTTGTCTCTGGAGCTCTGTTGTTTCCTTGTTTTAGGGAACACAATGCACTCCTCCAGAGAGGCAGTTGGCTATTTCCATCCCGCCCATCAGCATAACAAGGCTCCCTGTTCTCCAGGGCCTGTCTTGAATTTCTGGTTTTTAATCTTTTTGTGGATGTCCTTTTGTACCGGTGGGAATTGATACTTCTTTGTAGTGCAGACATACATTGTCCGCTTGCTTGCTTGGCCAAAAAGGGCGTATGCGTTTTCTCCTGAATATACTCAGGAGAAAACGCATACACCCTTTTTGGCCAAGTGCATCATTGTCGAAGTTGTGCCCCACTTCCTGTGCTTTAAAGGTGATTCCAACGTACCTCCTGAAATCTGTTTGCTGCTATTCTGCCTCAGTTTCAAGTCTGCCTCGTTGCCTTCCCTCAAAAGATTTTTGGATGACAGTTGTCCTTTATTACTCTACCAGTTTGTGTATTGCTCTGCCCTATAGCTCCTTTTTTTAACTCGTTTTTTGTGAGCTGAACGCCAGTCCCATATTTTTGTTCAGGACCTATACTGGTTGCCGCTAGGTGGCTGAGACTTTGGTTAATTCTTCTTCCTCCTGGAAAATACGAGTGACATGTGCCCGTCCAAATGCCTAACAGCTACTCTCTCTTTGGTTCTCCCTCTTCCCTTTCATCCTTTGCCAAATTGGCAACCTGTGCAAAACAGGAGGTTAAAGGTGTTGTCTCTCCAGGTTGGGAGATTGATAGTAAAGCAGTTGGAAAGTCAAACCGCAGTACCAGGAGAGGGACTATTCCTTGAGTTTTAGAGACCTTTCGTATTCACAGTGTGTCCATTCTCTAGGTTGCCCGTACATGTAATAGCTGTAGTAATATTCCCTTCAACCTGGAGAGTTGGATCCCATGGAATGGGTGCCTTGCATTATTGCTTCAAAGGGTCTGCATTTGCTCACCCTATCTCACCAATCCTCTCAGTCCCATGTGTCCAGCCTTATGCCACATCCAGCTGTCGTTGAAGATAGGGTCATTCCAGGTTTCATCAGAGACCCTGAAGGAATTGTAAAGAAATTCCCTGTTTTTTTGTTTTGTTTTTGAAATTCCGTTTTATATTGGGTTTGAGGTGATTCTCGCTGCCATGATTATGCCAGTCTAGAAATTTTTGATTCTCTTACGGAGACATATCAATACATAGGTTTTAAGATTCTTACTAGTCAGTTATATTTTTCTGCGGGAAATATGGGATTTTGAGTCCCTTTCACTGAGCAAGGTGTAGGTCTTGTCTATTCCATACTTGGTTTTTGGAACGGTACCTGTGCTTATATCAAACTCTGGTTTTATGCATCTCCCGACCTCTCCTTCCCCCTTAAGCTGGCATAGGCATGTTTTCTAAATGTGAGACTCTCTTCTCTTTCCTAACTCAGTTCATGTGTAGCCATGTTTACAGGATCTTCATAAGTGATATCTTATGATAAATTTCTTTTTCTGTGTGACTTATTTCACTCAGAGTCATCATACCTGAATCCACTCATTTTGCTGCTACTGGACTTATGACATTGATTTCATGGCTGAGGGATATTCCATCATACGTAAGTACCACAATTTTTTGAACCATTTTTATCTTTCCTGGGATACTTAAGGTGTACCCAATTTGAGGTTCTTGTAAGCAGTGCAGCCCTAAATTTTGGGGTGGCTCTGTCTTATTGATTTTCAGTTTTCCCAAGGTATATTACCTATACTGGAAGTGCCCTTGGCTCTGTAGCTCTGTTGATTACTTGTTTTACGGAACACAATGCACTCCTCCATAGAGGCAGTTGGCAATTTACATCCCACCCATCAGCATAACAAGGCTCGCTGTTCTCCAGGGCCTCTCTTGCCTTTCTGGTTTTTACCCATTTTGTAGATGTCCCTTATGACCAGTGGGAAGTGATACTTCTTTGTAGTGCAGATTTGCATTGCCCGCTTGCTTGCTTGGCGAAAAAGGGCGTATGTGATTTCTCCTGATTATATTCAGGAGAAAATGCATACGCCCTATTTGGCCAAGTGCATCATTGACAAAGTTGTGCGCTCTACCTGTTCTTTCATGGCAATTCCAATGTACCTCTTGAAATCTGTTTCCTGCTATTCTGCCTCGCTTTCAAGTCCGCCTCGTTGCCTTCACTCAACAGATTTTTGGATGATAGTTGTCCTTTATTACTCTGCCTGTTTGTGAATTGCTGTGCCGCTGAGCTCCTTTTTTGAACTCGTTTTTGTGAGCTGAACGCAAGTCCAAAAGACTGCTTCACGACCTATACTGGTTTACTGTGCTTGGCTGAGTCTTTGTTTAAGTCTCTTTCCTGACATGAAATTAGAGTGACATGTGACCGTCCAAACGCCTAACAGCTAATCTCTCCGTGATTCTCCCTCTTCCCTTTCATCCTCTGCCAAATTGGCATCCTGGGCATACTAGGAATTTAAAGGGGCTGTTTCTCCAATTTGGGAGATTGATAGTAAAGCAGTTGGAAAGTCAAAAAAGAGCACCAGCAGAGGGACTATTAGTTGAGTTTTAGAAACCTTTCGTATTCACAGAGTGTACTTTCTCTAGGTTTCCCATACATGTTATATCTGTAGTAATATTCCCTTCAACCTGGAGAGTTGGGACCCATGGAATGGGTGCCACACATTATTGCTTTAAGGGGTCTGCATTTGCTCACCCAATCTCACCAATCCTCTCAGTCCGAAGTGTCCAGCCTTATGCCACATCCAGCTGTCATTGTACATAGGGTCATTTCTGGTTTCATCAGATCCCCTGAAGGAATTGTAAGAAATTTCGCTGTTTTTTTGTTTTGTATTTGAAATTCCTTTTTATAGTGGGTTTGAGCTGATTCTCACTGTCATGTTTATGCCAGTCTAGACACACTTGATTCCCTTACGGAGACATATCAGTACATACGTTTTAAGATTCATACTTGTAAGATATATTACTCTGTGGTGAATATGGGGTGTTGAGTCCCTTTCACTGAGGAAGGTGTAGGTGTTGTCTATTCCGTATTTGGTTTTTGGAAAGGTACCTGTACTAATATCAAACTCTGATTTTATGCATCTCCCCACCTCTCCTTCCCCCTTAAGCAGGCATAAGCGTGTTTTTTAAATGTGAGTCTCTCTTCTCTTTCCTAACTCAGTTCATGTGTAGCCATGTTTACAGGATCTTCATAAGTGATATCTTATGATAAGTTTCATTTTCTGTGTGACTTATTTCACTTAGAATTATCGTACCTAAATCCACTCATTTTGTTGCTACTAGCCTTATGACATTGATTTCATGGCTGAGGGATATTCCATCGTACGTAAGTACCACAATTTCTTGAACCATTTTTGTCTTTCCTGGGATATTTAAGGTGTATGCAAGTTGAGGTTTTTTGAAGCAGTGCAGCCCTGAATTTTGGTGTCGATCTGTCTTATTTATTTTCAGATTTCCCAAGGTATATTTCCTAGACTGGAAGAGCCCTTGGCTCTTTAGCTCTGTTGTTTACTTCTTTTAGGGAACACAATGCACTCCTCCAGAGAGGCAGTTGGCAATTTACATCCCGCCCATCAGCATAACAAGGCTCCCTGGTCTCCAGGGCCTGTCTTGCCTCTCTGGTTTTTACACTTTTTGCGGATGTCCCTTTTGACCGGTGGGAAGTGATACTTCTTTGTAGTGCATATTTGCATTGCCCGCTTGCTTGCTTGTCCAAAAAGGGCATATGTGTTTTCTCCTGAATATATTCACGTGAAAACCCATATGCCCTTTATGGCCATTTCCATAATTTTCGAAGTTGTAATGCTTTTCCTGTGTTTAAAGGCGATTCCAATGTACCTGTTGAAATCTGTTTCATGCCATTCCTCCTCATTTTCCCTTCCGCCTCGTGGCTTTCCCTCAACAGATTTTTGGCAGCGAGTAGTCCTTTATAACTATGCAGGTTAGTGAATTGCTGTGGCCCTGATCTCCATTTTTCAACTCGCGTTTTTGTGAGCTGACCACAAATCAACAGTTTTGCTTCTAGACTTATACTGGTTCTGGGGGGCAGGCTGAGACTTTGGTTAATTTCTCTTTGTGACGGGAAATTAGAGAAACATGTGGCCTTCCAAATGCCTACAGCTACTCTCTCATTGGTTCTCTCTCTTCCCTTATATCCTGTGCACAATTTGCCAACTGTGCGAACCAGGAGGTTATAGTGGCTGACTTTCCAAGTTGGGAGATTGATAGTAAAGCAGTTGGAATGTCAAACTGGAGTACAAGTAGGGTTTTAGAAACCTTTCACCATCAGATGGTTTCCATTCTCTAGGTTCCCATACACGTTATAACTGTAGTGATATTCCCTTCTACCTGGAGAGTTGGGAACCATGGAATGGGTGGCAGGCATTATTGCTTTAAAGGGTCTGCATTTTTTCACCCAATCTCACCAATCCTCTCAGTCCCAAGTGACCAGCCTTATGCCACATCCAGCTGTCATTGTAGATACGGTCATTAAAGGTTTCATCAGAACCCCTGAAGGTATTGTGTAAGAATTTTACTGTTTTTATGTTTTTTTTTTGAAATTCCTTTTTATAGTGGGTTTGAGCTGATTCTCACTGCCATGTTTATGTCGTTCTAGACACACTTGGTTCCTTACGGAGACATATCAATACATAGGTTTAAAATTCTTACTAGTCAGATATATTTATCTGCGGGGAATAGGGATGTTGAGTTCCATTCACTGAGGAAGGAGTAGGGCTTGTCTCTTCTGTTTTTGGATTATAGAACGGTACCTGTGCTAATATCAATCTTATGTTTTGTGCATCTCCCCACCTCTCTTTCCTCTTAAGCAAGCGTTAGATTGTTTTCTAAATCTGAGACTCTGTTCTCTTCCCTAAATCAGTTCATATGTAGCCATGTTTACATTCCTTTCATAAGTGATATCTTATGTCAGAATGCACCATGGCCGTTCTCATAATAATGCTCCATGTCCCCTGTCATCACAATGCACCATGCCCTGGTTATCACAATGCTCCATGTCCCTTGTCATCAGAATTCTCCACGTCCTTGTCATCACAATGCTACATGACACTTCTCATCAAAATGTTACATGCTGTTGTCATCACTATTCTCCATCCACTTGACATTGCAATGCTCCATGAACTTGTCATCACAATACTCCACGAACATTTTCAGCCCAATGTTCCATGACCTTGTCATCACAATACTCCAAGCCATTGTTATCACAATGCTCCATTACCTTTGTCATCAGAATCCTCCATGACACTTGGCATCACAATGCTCCATGCCATTGTCATCACAATGGGCCATTACATATGTCATCACAATTCTCCCTGACACCTGTCTTCACAATACTGCATGACCTGGTCATCACAATGCTCCATGCTCTTGTCATCACAATGCGCCATTCCAACTGTCATCGCAAGAATCCTTGAAACTTATTAGACCAATGCTCCATGCCCTTGTCATCACAATGCTCCATGCCCTTGTTATCACAATGCTCCATGACCCCTGTCATCACAATGCTCCGTGACTCCAGTCATCACAGTGCTTCATGAACTTTGTCATCACAATTGTCCATGTCCTCATCATCAACAGGCTCTGTGACCTTTTTAACGAAAATGCTCCATGAAGTTTTCATCACAATGCTCTTTGACCCTTGACATCACAATGCTCTATGCCTTTCTCAGCACAATGCTCCATGACCTTTATCATCACAATGCTCCATGCGCTTGTCAGCACAATGCTCCATGACAGATGTCATCACAATGCACCATGCGCTTGTCATCACAGTGCTCCACAAACTTCTCATCACCATGCTGCATAAAACTTCTCATCACAATGCTCCATGCACTTCTCATCAAAATGCTCTCTCACCACTGATATCCCAATGCTACATAACTATTGGTCACAATACCCCCTCACCCCTGTCATCACAATGTTCCATGACTCCTGTGATCACAATGATACATGCACTTATAATCACAATGTTCGATGACCCCTGCCATCACAATGTTCCATAACACCTTTCATCAAAATGCTCCATGACCCTTTTCATCAAAATGCTCCATGACACCTGACCTCACAGTGTTCCATAAAACCTGTCATCAAAATGTTCCATGACATTTTTCATCAAATTGCTCCATGACCCTGTCATCAAAAAGCTCCCTTCTCATCACAATGCACAATGCCCGTGCCATCAGAATGCTCCATGTTCTTTGTCATCACAAAGCTCCATGACCCTTGGCATCACAATGCTACATTTCATTGTCATCACAATGCTCCATGAACTTTTCATCACAATGCTCCTTGACCCTTGTCATCACAATGCTCTATGCCTTTCTCAGCAAAATGCTCCATGACCCTTGTCATCACAGTGCTCAATACACTTGTCATCAAAATGCTCCCTGACACTTGTTGTCTGTATGCTCCTTGAACCCTGTCATGACAAGGCTCCATGTCTTTTTCATCACAATGATCCATGCCTTTTTCATCACAATGCTCCAAGTCCCATATAATCAAAATACTCCATGCCCTTGTCATCACAAAGCTCAAGGATGCATGCCATCAAAAAGCTCCTTTGTCTTCTCCTCACAATGCTTCATGCCCTTGTCATCACAATGTTCCAAGACAACTGTAATCACAATGCTCCATGCCCCTTTTCATCAGTATGCTCCATGAGACTTTTCATCACAAGGCAACCATGGATTTGTCATCACAATGCTCCAGGACCTTGTCATCACAATGCTTCTCGACCTTGTCATGAAAAGTTTCAATGGCACTTGTCATCACAATGCGCCATTCCAACTGTCATCGCAATAATCCATGAAACTTATTAGACCAATGCTCCATGCCCTCATCATCACAATGCTCCATGCACTTGTTATCACAATGGTCCATGACCCATGCCATTACAATGCTCTGTGACTCCAGTAATCACAGTGCTTCATGACCTTTGTCATCACAGTGGTCCATGCCCTCGTCATCATCAGTCTCTGTGAGCTTTTTAACCAAAATGCTCCATGAACTTTTCATCACAATGCTCTTTGACCCTTGTCATCACAATGCTCTATGCCTTTCTCAGCACAATGCTCCATGCCCCTTGTCATCACAGTGCTCCATGCGCTTGTCAGCACAGTGCTCCAAGACACATGTCATCACAATGCTCCATAACCCCTGTCATCACAATGCTCCGTGACTCCAGTCATCACAATGTTTCATAACATTTGTCATCACAGTGGTCCATGCCCGTGTCATCACAAGTCTCTGTGACCTTTTTATACACAATCATCCATGAACTTTTCATCACAATTCTTTTTGACCCTTGTCATCACAATGCTCCATGTCTTTGTGAGAACAATGCTCGATGACCATTGTCTTCACAATATGCAACGCGCATTTCATCACAGCGGTCCACAACCTTGTCATTGCAATGCTCCATAAACCTTGTAATCACAATGCTCCATGCACTTCTCGTCAAAATTCTCTCTCACCAGAGATATCACAGTGTTCAGTCAATAGTCATCACAATGCTCCCTCAACCCTGTAATCACAATGATCCATGACCCTGTCATCACACTGCTACATTCCTTTATCATCACAATGTTCCATGAATGCTGACATCACTATGTTCCATAACCCCTGTCATCAAAATGCTCCATGACCCTTTTCGTCCCAAAGCTCCAAGACACCTGACATCACAATGTTCTATAACCCCTGCCATCAAAATGTTCCATTACACTTTTCATCAAATTGGTGCATGACCCGGTCATCAAAATGCTCCCTGCCCTTCTCATCACAATGCCCCATGCGCTAGTCATCAAAATGCTCCATGACTTGTCAACACAAAGCTCCATGACCCTTGGCATCAAAATGCTCCATGTCATTGTCATCACAATGCTCCAAGAACCCACTCATAATATTGCTCAATGCCCTTGTCATCACAAAGCTCGATGACACTTGTCATCACAATGCTCGATGCCCTTCTCATCACAATGCTCCATGCACTTGTCATTACATTCCTGCATGACCCATGTATCATAGTGTTCCGTGCCCTTGTCCTCAAAATACTTCATGCGCACTCTCATCACAATAATCCATGAAACATTTCAGACCAATATTCCATGCCCTTCTCATCAAAATGCTCCATTACACCTGTCATAACAATGCACCATGACCCTTGCCATCACAATGTTCCACGGCCTAGTCATCACAAGGTTCCATGACACTTGTCATCACAATGCTCACGACCACTGAAATAACAATGCTCCATGCCCTTGTCATCACAGAGCTCCATGACGCATGTCATCAGAATGTTCCATGGCCTTCTCATCACAACTCTCCTTGCCCTTGTCATCACAATGCTCAACTACCCTTGTAATCACAATGCTACATGCCCCTTTTCATCTCAATGCTCCATGAACCCTGTCATCACAATGCTCCATGCCCATCATCAAAATGCTTCAGGCTATTTTCATCACAATGAAATCAATATTCTCCATGACCTCTGTCATCAAAATGCTCCAAACCCTTGTGATCACAATGTTACATAACACTTATCATCAAAACACCCCATGACGCTCATCTTCACAATTATCCACGGTTTTCTCATCACAATGCTCCATGATCTTTGTCATCACAATGCTCAATACACTTGTCATCACAATGCTCCCTGACACTTGTCGTCAGTATGCTCTTTGAACCATGTTATGAAAAGGCTCCATGCTTTTTTCATCACAATGATCCATGCCCTTTTCATCACAATGCTCCATGATCCCTGTAATAACAATGCTCCTTGCACTTGTCATCAGAAAACTCCATGACGCATGTCATCAGAATGCTCCATGGCCTTCTCATCACAATGCTCCATGCCCTAGTCATCACAATGCTCCAAGACCCCTGTAATCACAATGCTCCATGCCACTTTTCATCAGAATGCTCCATAAGACTTGTCATCACAAGTCTCCATGCTACTCTCATCACAATGCTCCAGGACCTTTTCATCGCCATGCTCCATTCCCTTGTCATCACAATGTTCCATGACCCCTGTCATCACAATAATCCATGAATATTTTCAGCCTTATGCTCTACGACCTACTCATCACAATGCTCCATGTCCAATATCATCACAATTCTCCTTGACCACTGTCATCACAACACTCCATGGCAACTGACAACACAATGATCCGGGACTCTTGTCATCACATTGCTCCATTCCCTAGTCATCACAATGCTCCATGACCCATGTCATCACAACACTCCATGAACATTGTCAGCCCAGTGCTCCATGACACTTGTCATCAAATTGATTCATGCCCTTGTCATCCCAATGCTCCATGACCCCTGTATTCACAATGCTCCGTGACACTTGTAATCACAGTGCTCCATGACACATGTCATCACAATGCTCCATGCCTTTGTCAGCAAAATGCTACATGACCTTGTCATTACACTGCTCTATGCGCTTGTCATCACAATACTCCATTTCCATTGTCATCACAATCCTCCATGAACCTGGGGATCACATTCCTTCATGCCCTTGTCGTCACAATGCTCCATGCTCCTTGAAATCAAAATGATCCATGACCTCTCTCATCACAATGCTCCAAACACTTGTGATCACAGTGTTCCATAACACTTGTCATCACAACGCTCCATGATGCCTGTCATCAAAATACTCCAGGCCCTTTTCATCACAATGCTCCATGACCTTTGTCATCACAATTCTCAATACACTTGTCATCACAATGCTCCCTGACACTTGTCATCAGAATGCTCCTTGAACCCTGTCACGAAAAGGCTCCATGCCATTTTCATCACAATGTGCCATGCCGTTTTCTTCACAATGCTCCATGCCATTGTCATCAAAATACTCCACAAGCTTTTCCTCAGAATGCTCCATGACCCTTGTCATCACAATTCTCCATGCACTTGTCAGCACAATGCTCCCTGACCCTTGTCATCACAATGCTCCAAGCCATTGTCATCACAATGCTCCATTACCTTTGTCATCAGAATCCTCCATGACACTTGGCATCCCAGTGCTCCATGACATTGTCATCACAATGGGCCATTACATATGTCATCACAATGCTCCCTAACACCTGTCTTCACAATACTGCATGACCTGGCCATCACAATGCTCCATGCCCTTGTCATCACAATGTGCCATTCCAACTGTCATCGCAATAATCGCTGAAACTTATTAGACAAATGCTCCATTCCCTGGTCATCACAATGCTCCATGCCCTTGTTATCACAATGCTCCATGACCCCTGCCATCACAATGCTCTGTGACTCCAGTCCTCACAATGCTTCATGACCTTTGTCACCACAACGGTCCATGCACTCATCATCATCAGTCTCTGTGAGCTTTTTAACCAAAATGATCCATGAACTTTTCATCACAATGCTCTTTGACCCTTGTCATCACAATGCTCTATGCCTTTCTCAACACAATGCTCCATGACAATTGTCATCACAATGCTCCATGCGCTTGTCAGCACAATGCTCCATGACACATGTCATCACAAGATCCATGACCCTTGTCATCACAATGCTCCATGCACTTGTCAGCACAATGCTCATTGACACATGCCATCACAATGCTCCATGACCCCTGTCATCACAATGCTCCGTGACTCCAGTCATCACAATGCTTCATAACGTTTGTCATCACAATGGTCCATGCCCGTGTCATCAAAATGCGTCATTCCAACTGTCATCACAATAATCCATGAAACATATTAGACCAATGTTCCATGCCCTTGTCATCACAATGCTCCATGCCCTTGTTTTCACAATGCTCCATGCTCTTGTCAGCACAATGCTCCATGACACATGTCATCACAATACTCCATGAGTCCTGTCATCACTATGCTCCGTGACTCCAGTCATCTCAATGCTTCAAAACGTTTGTCATCATAATGGTCCATTCCCACGTCATGACAAGACTCTGTGACATTTGTAACCACAATGCTCCATGAACATTTCATCACAATTCTCTGTGACCCTTGTCATCACAATGCTCCATGGCCTTGTCAGAACAATGCTTCATGACCATTGTCTTCACAGTGTTCCACGCGCACTTCATCACATTGGTCCTCAACTTTGTCATTGCAATGCTCCATAAAACTTGTAATCACAATAATCCATGCACTTCTCATCAAAATGCTCTCTCGCCAGAGATATCAAAGTGTCCCATCTCTAGTCAATACAATACTTCCTCACCACTGTAATCACAATGCTCCATTACACTGTCATCACACTGCTACCTCCCCTTATCATCACAATGTTCCATGACCCATGACATCAAAATGCTCCATGACCCTTTTCATCCCAAAGCTCCAAGAACCCTGACATCATAATGATCTATAACCCCTGCTATCAAAATATTCCATTACACTTTTAATCAAATTGCTGCATGAACCTGTCATCAGAATGCTCCCTGCCCTTCTCATCAGAATGCACCATGCCCTTGTCATCAAAATGCTCCATGTCTTGTCATCACAAAGCTCCATATCATTGTCATCACAAAGCTCCATGAAACCTCTCATCACATTGCTCCATGCCCTTGTCATCACAAAGCTCCATGACACATGTCATCACAATGCTCGATGTCCTTCTCATCACAATGCTCCATGTCCTTGTAATTACAATCCTGCATGACCCATGTATCATAGTGTTCCGTACCCTTGTCATTACAATGCTCCATGCCCACTCTCATCACAATAATCCATGAAACATTTCAGACCAATGTTCCATGCCCTTCTCATCACAATGCTCCATTACCTCTGTCATTACAATGCACCATGATACCTGCCATCACAAAGTTCCACGGCCTGGTCATCACAAGGTTCCATGACACTTGTCATTACAATGCTGGAGACCCCTGTAATCACAATGCTCCATGCCCTTGTCATTACAAAGCTCCTTGAAGCATGTCATCAGAAAGTTCCACGGCCTTATCATCACAATGCTCCATGCCCTTGTCATCACAATGCTCCAAGACCCCTGTAAACACAATGCTCTATGCCCCTTTTCATCTTAATGCTCCATGAACCCTGTCATCACAATGCACCATGCCCATCATCATAATGCTTCAGGCAATTGTCATCACAATGAAATCAATATTCTCCATGACCTGTGTCATCATAATGCTCAAAAATCTTGTGATCACAATGTTCCATAGCACTTATCATCACAACACGCCATGACGCTCATCATCACAATTATCCATGGTCTTCTCATCACAATTCTCCATTATCTTTGTCATCACAATGCTCAATACACATGTCATCACAATGCTCCCTGACACTTGTCGTCAGTATGCTCCTTGAACCATGTAATGACAAGGCTCCATGCCATTTTCATCACAATAATCCATGACCTTTTCATCACAATGCTCCAAGATCCCTGTAATCCCAATGTTCCATGCCCTTGTCATCAAAAAGCTCCATGACGCTTATCAGAATGCTTCATGGCCTTCTCATCACAATACTCCATGCCCTTGTCATCACAATGCTCCAAGACCCCTGTAATCACAATGCACCATGCCCCTTTTCATCAGAATGCTCCATGAAACTTGTCATCACAAGTCTCCATGGTCTTCTCATCACAATGCTCCAGGACCTTGTCATCACCATGCTCCATTCCCTTGTCATCACAATGCTCCATGACCCCTGTCATCACAATAGTCCATGAACATTTTCAGCCCAATGCTCAACGAACTACTCATCACAATGCTCCATGGCCAATATCATCACAATGCTCCATGACCACTGTCATCACAACACTCCATGACAACTGACAACAAAATGATCTGTGACTCTTGTCATCACAATGTTCCAAGACCCTTGTAATCACAATGCTCCATGCCCCTTTTCATCAGTATGCTCCATGAGATTTGTCATCACAAGGCTCCATAGATTTGTTATCACAATGCTCCAGGACCTTGTCATCACAATGCTTCACGACCTTGTCATGAAAATTCTCAATGGCCCTTGTCATCATAATGCTCCAAGCCCTACTCATCACAATGCTCCATTATATTTGTCATCACAGTCCTCCATTACATTCGGCATCACAATGTTCCATGCCATTGTCATCACAATGGACCATGACATATATCATCACAATGGTCCCTGACAACTTTCTTCGCAATTATCCATGACCTTCTCATCACAATGCTCCATGCCCTTGTCATCACAATGCACCATGCCCACTGTCATCACAATAATCTATGAAATTCGTTAGACGAATGCTCCATTCTCCTGTCATAAAAATGCTCCATGCTCTTGTCATTACAATGCTCCATGACCCCTGTCATCACAGTGCTCCGTGACTCCAGTCATCACAATGCTTCATAACGTTTGTCATCACAATGATCCATGCCAGCGTCATCACAAGGCTCTGTGACCTTTGTAACCACAACGCTCTATGAACATTTCATCACAATTCTCTGTGACCCTTGTCATCACAATGCTCCATGTCTTTGTCAGAACTATGCTCCATGACCATTGTCATCACAATGTGCCACGCGCATTTCATCACAACGGTCCACAACCTTGTCATTGCAAGGCTCCATAAACGTTGTAATCACAATGGTCCATGCACTTCTCAACAAAATGCTCTCTCACCAGAGATATCACAATGTTCCATCACTAGTCATCACAATACTCCCTCACCCCTGTAATAACAAGGTTTCTTGACCCTGTCATCACAATGCTACATCCCCTTATCATCACAATGTTCCATGACCCCTGACATCACAATGTTCCATAACTCCAGTCATCAAAATGCTCCATGACCATTGTCAACACAATTCTCCATGCACTTGCCAGCACAATGCTCCGTGACCCTTGTAATCACAATGCTCCAAGCCATTGTCATCACAATGCTCCATTACCTTTGTCATCAGAATCCTCCATGACGCTTGTCATCACAGTGCTCCATGACACCTGTCATCACAGTTCTCCATGGCTTTGTCATCACAATGCTCAATACACTTGTCATCAAAATGCTCCCTGACACTTGTTGTCTGTATGCTCCTTGAACCCTGTCATGACAAGGCTCCATGCCTTTTTCATCACAATGATCCATGCTCTTTTCATCACAATGCTCCAAGACCCATGTAATCACAATGCTCCATGCCCTTCTCATCACCAAGCTCAATGACGCATGCCATCAGAATGCTCCTTGGTCTTCTCCTCACAATGTTCCATGCCCTTGTCATCACAATGTTCCAAGACCCCTGTAATGACAATGCTCCATGCCCCGTTTCATCAGTATGCTCCATGAGAATTCTCATCACAAGGCTCCATGGTTTTGTCATCACAATGCTCCAGGACCTTGTCATCACAATGCTTCAAGACCTTGTCATGAAAATTTTCAATGGCCCTTGTCATCATAATGCTCCAAGCCCTAGTCATCACAATGCTCCATTATATTTGTCATCACAATCCTCCATTACATTTGGCATCACAATGTCCATGCCATTGTCATCACAATGGACAATGACATATGTCATCACAATGCTCCCTGACAACTGTCTTCACAATACTCAATGACATTCTCATCACAATGCTCCATGCCCTTGTCATCACAATGCACCATGCCCACTCTCATCACAATAATCTATGAAACTTGTCAGACCAATGATCCATGCCCCTGTCATCACAATGCTCCATGCCCTTGTCATCACAATGCTCCATGACCCCTGTCATCACAACGCTCCATGAAACCAGTCATCACAATGCTTCATAACGTTTGTCATCACAATGGTCCATGCCCGACTCATCACAAGGCTCTGTGATCTTTGTAACCACAATGCTCCATGAACTTTTCATCACAATTCTCTGTGACCCTTGTCATCAAAATGCTCCATGTCTTTGTCAGAACAATGGTCTATGACCATTGTCATCACAATGTGCCATGCGCATTTCATCACAACGGTCCAAAACCTTTTCATTGCAATGCTCCATAAACATTGTAATCACAATGGTCCATGCACTTCTCATCCAAATGCTCTCTCACCAGAGATATCACAGTGTTCCATCACTAGTCATCACAATACTACCTCACCCCTGTAATAACAATGTTCCATGACACTGTCATCACAGGGCTACATCCGCTTACCATCACAATGTTCCATGACCCCTGACATCACAATGTTCCATAACCACTGTCATCAAAATGCTCCATGACCCTCTTCATCCCAAAGCTCCAAGACCACTGACATCACAATGTTCTATAACCCGTGCCATCAAAATGTTCCATTACACATTTCATCAAATTGCTGCATGACCCGGTCATCAAAATGCACCCTGCCCTTCTCATCACAATGCACCATGCCCTTGTCATCATAATGCTCCATGACTTGTCATCACAAAGCTCCATGACCCTTGGCATCACAATGCTCCATGTCATTGTCATCACAATGCTCCATGAACCCTCTCATAACATTGCTCCATGCCCTTGGCATCACAATGCTCCATGACACGTGTCATCACAATGCTCCATGCCCTTCTCATCACAATGCTCCATGCCCTGTCATTACATTCCTGCATGACCCATGTATTATAGTGTTCCGTACCCTTGTCATCACAATGCTCCATGCCCACTCTCATCACAATAATTCATGAAACATTTCAGACCAATATTCCATGTCCTTCTCATCACAATGCTCCATTACCCCTTTCATAACAATGCACCATGACCCCCACCATCACAATGTTCCACGGCCTAGTCATCACATGGTTCCATGTCAATTGACATCACCATGCTCAAGACGCCTGAAATCACAATGCTCCATGCACTTGTCATCACAAAGCTCCATGACGCATGTCATCAGAATGTTCCATGGCCTTCTCATCACAGTGCTCCATGCCCTTGTCATCACAATGTTCCAAGACCATTATAATCACAATGCTCCATGCCCCTTTTCATATCAATGCACCATGAACCCTGTCATCACAATGCACCATGCCCTTCATCATAATGCTTCAGGCTATTGTCATCACAATGAAATCAAAATGCTCCATGACCACTGTCATCATAATACTCCGAACCCTTGTGATCACAATGTGCCATAACACTTATCATCACAACACCCCATGACGCTCATCATCACAATTATCCATGGCCTCCTCATCACAGTGCTCTATGATTTTTGTCATCACAATGCTCAATACACTTGTCATCACAATGCTCCCTGACACTTGTCTTCAGTATGCTCCTTGAAACCTGTCATGACAAGGCTCCATGCCTTTTTCATCACAATGATCCATGCCCTTTTCATCACAATGCTCCAAGACCCCTTTAATCACAATGATCCATGCCCTTGTCATCACAAAGCTCCTGGACGCATGTCATCAGAATGCTCCATGGCCTTCTCATCACCATGATCCATGCCCTTGTCATCACAATGCTCCAAGACCCCTGTAATCACAATTCTCCATGCCCCTTTTCAACAGAATGCTCCATGAGACTTCTCATCAAAAGTCTCCGTGGTCTTCTCATCATAATGTTCCAGGACATTGTCATCACCATGCTCCATTCGCTTGTCATCGCAATGCTCCATGGCCAATATCATCACAATTCTCCATGACCACTGTCATCACAACAATCCATGACACCTGACAGCACAATGATCTGTGACTCTTTTCATCACAATGTTCCATTCCCTAGTCATCACAATGCTCCAGGACACTTGTCATCACAATGATCCATGCCTTTGTCATCCCAATGCTCCATAACCCCTGTATTCACAATGCTCCATGATGCTTTTCATCACAGTGCTCCATGACACCTGTCATCACAATGCTCCATGCTTTGTCAGCAAAATGCTTCATGACATTGTCATTAAAATGCTCTATGTGCTTGTCATCCCAATACTCCATTACCATTGTCATCACAACCCTCCATGAAACTTGGGATCACATTGCTTCATGTCCTTGTCATCACAAAGCCCCATGCTCCTTGAAATCAAAATGATCCATGACCTCTGTCATCACAATGCTCCAAAACCTTGTGATCACAGTGTTCCAGTATAGTTGTCATCACAATGCTCCATGATGCCTGTCATCACAATTCTCAGTATACATGTCATGACAATGCTCCCTGACACTTGTCATCAGAATGCTCCTTGAACCCTGTCACGAAAAGGCTCCATGCCTTTTTCCTCACAAATCCCCATGCTGTTTTCATCACAATGCTCCATGCCATTGTCATCAAAATACTCCACAAGCTTGTCATCAGAATGCTCCATGACCCTTGTCATCACAATTCTCCATGCACGTTTCAGCACAATGCTCCCTGACCCTTGTCATCACAATGCTCCAAGCCATTGTCATCACAATGCTCCATTACATTTGTCATCAGAATCCTCCATGACACTTGTCATCACAATGCTCCATGTCATTGTCATCACAATGTGCCATTACATATGTCATCACAATGCTCCCTGACACCTGTCTTCACAATACTGCATGATATGGTCATCACAATGCTCCATGCCCTTTTCATCAGAATGCGCCATTCCAACTGTCATCGCAATAATCCATGAAACTTAGACAAAACTTCCATGCCGTTGTCATCACAATGCTCCATGCCCTTGTTATCACAATGCTCCATGAACCCAGTCTTCACAATGCTCCATGACTCCAGTCATCACAATGCTTCATGACCTTTGTCATCACAATGGTCCATGACCTCGTCATCAACAGTCTCTGTGACATTTTTATCCACAATGCCCCATGAAATTTTCATCACAATGCTATTTGACCCTTGTCATCACAATGCTCTATGCATTTCTCATCACAATGCTCCATGACCCTTGTCATCACAATGCTCCAAGACTTTGTCATCACAATGCACCATTACCTTTGACATCGGAATCCTCCATGACACTTGTCATCACAATGCTCCTTGACACTTGTCATCAGACTCCTCCATGACACCTGGTATCACAATGTGCCATGCCATTGTCATCACAATGTGCCATTCCATCTGTCATCACAATAATCCATGAAACTTATTAGACCAATGCTCCATCGCTTTTTAATCAAAATGCTTCATGCCCTTCTTATCACAATGTTCCAAGACCCTTGTAATCAGAATGCTCCATGCTCATTTCCATCAGTATGCTCCCTGAGACTTCTCTTCACAAGGCTCCATGTTTTTCTATTCACAAAACTCCAGGACCTTGTCATCACAATGCTTCACGACCTTGTCATGAAAATTCTCAATGGCCCTTGTCATCATAATGCTCCAAGCCCTAGTCATCACAATGCTTCATTATATTTGTCATCACAATCCTCCATTACATTTGGCATCTAAATGCTCCCTGCCATTGTCATCGCAATGGACCATGACATATGTCATCACAATGCTCCCTGACACATCTCTTCACAATACTCTATGACCTTCTCCTCACAATGCTCCATGCCCTTGTCATCACAATGCACCATGTCCACTGTCATCACAATAATCTATGAAACGTGTAAGACCAATGCTCCATGCCCCTGTCATCACAATGCTCCATGACACATGTCATCACAATGCTCCATGACCCCTGTCATCACAATGCTCGGTGACTCCAGTCATCACAATGCTTCATAACGTTTGTCAACACAGCGGTCCATGCTTGCGTCATCAAAAGGCTCTGTGTCATTTGTAACCACAATACTCCATGAACTATTTATCACAATGCTCCGTGACCCTTGTCATCACAATGCTCCATGCGTTTGTCAGAACAATGCTCCATGACCCTTTTCATCACAATGTGCCACACGCTTTTCATCACATTGATAAACAACCTTGTCATCGCTATGCTCCATAAACCTTGTAATCACAATGCTCCATGCACTTCTCATCCAAATGCTCTGTCATCTGAGATATCACAATATTCCATCACTAGTTATCACAATCCTCCCTCAGCCATGTAAGCACAGTGTTCCATGACCCCTGTCATCACAATGCTACATCCCCTTATCAGCACAATGTTCCATGACCCGTGACATCACAATGTTCCATAACCCCTGTCATCAAAATGCTCCATGACCCTTTTCATCCCAAAGATCCATGACCCCTGGCATCAAAATGTTCTATAACCCCTGTCATCAAAATGTTCCATTACACTTTTCATCAAATTGCTGCATGACCCTGTCATCAAAATGCTCCCTGCCCTTCTCATCACAATGCACCACACCCTTGTCATCAAAATGCTCTATGAACTTTGTCATCACAAACTCCATGACCCTTGGCATCACAATGCTCCATGTCATTGTCATCACAATGCTCCATAAACCCTCTCATCACATTGCTCCATGCACTTGTCATTACAAAGCTCCATGACACTTTTCATCACAATGCTCGATGCCCGTCTCATCACAATGCTCCATGCCCTTGTCATTACAATCCTCCATGACCCATGTATCACAGTGTTCCGTGCCCTTGTCATCACAATGCTCCATGCACACTCTCATCACAATAATCCATGAAATATTTCAGACCAATGCTCAATGCCCTTCTCATCAAAATGCTCCATTACCTCTGTCATAACAATGCTCCATGACCACTGCCATCACAGTGTTCCACGGCCTTTTCATCACAAGGCTCCATGACCCTTGTCATCACAATGCTCCATGCCCTTGTCATCATAAACTCCATGACGCATGTCATCAGAATGTTAGATGGCCTTCTCATCACAATGCTCGATGCCCTTGTCATCACAATTCTCCAAGACCCCTGTAATCACAATGCTCCATGCCCCTTTTCATCTCAATGCTCCATGAACCCTGTCATCACAATGCACCATGCCCATCATGATAATTCTTCAGGCTATTGTCATCACAATGAAATCAAAATTCTGCATGACCTCTGTCATCATAATGCTCCAAACCTATGTGATCACAATGTTCCATAACACTTATCATCACAACACCCCATGACGATCATCATCACAATTATCCATGGCTTCTCATCACAATGCTCCATGACATTCGTCATCACAATTCTCAATACACTTGTCATCACAATGCTTCCTGACACTTGTCGTCAGAATGCTCCTTGAACACTGTCACAAAAAGTCTCCAGGCCTTTTCCATCACAATGTCCCATGCCGTTTTCATCACAAATCTCCATGCCATTGTCATCAAAATACTCCACAAATTTGTCATCAGAATGCTCCATGACCCTTGTCATCACAATTCTCCATGCACTTGTCAGCACAATGCTCCCTGACACTTGTCATCACAATGCTCCAAGCCATTGTCATCACAATGCTCCATTACCTTTGTCATCAGAATTCTCCATGACATTTGGCATCACAATGCTCCATGCCATTGTTATCACAATAGGCCATACATATGTCATCACAATGCTCCCTGACACCTCTCTTCACAATACTGCATAACCTGGTCATCACAATGCTCCATGCCCTTGTCATCAGAATGCACCATTCCAAGTGTCATCGCAATAATCCATGAAACTTGTCAGACCGATACTCCATGCCCCTGGCAACACAATGCTCCATGCCCTTGTTATCACAGTGCTCCATGACCCCTGCCATCACAATGCTCTTTGACTCCAGTCATCACAATGCTTCATGACCTTTGTCACCACAATGGTCCAAGCCCTCGTCATCATCACTCTCTGTGAGCTTTTTAACCAAATTGATCCATGAACTTTTCATCACAATGCTCTTTGAACCTTGTCATCACAATGCTCTATGCCTTTCTCAGCACAATGCTCCGTGACCCTTGTCATCACAATGCTCCATGCGCTTGTCAGCACAATGCTCCATGACACATGTCATCACAATGCTCCATGACCCCTGTCAACACAGTGCTCCGTGACTCCAGTCATCACAATGCTTCATAATGTTTGTCATCACAATGGACCATGCCTGCGTCATCACAAGGCTCTGTGACCTTTTTAACCACAATGCTCCATGAACATTTCATCTCAAAGCTGCGTGACCCTTGTCATCACAGTGCTCCATGCCTTTGTCAGAAAAATGCTCCATGACCCTTGTCATCACAATGTGCCACGTGCATTTTCTCCCAAAGGTCCACATATTTGTCATCGCAATGCTCCATAAAACTTGTAATCACAATGCTCCATGCCCTTCTCATCACAATGCTCCATTACCCCTGTCATAAACATGCTCCATGACTCTGCGATCACAATGTTCCACGGCCTTGTCATCACAAGGCTCCATGCCCTTGTTATCACAAAGCTCCATGACGCATGTCATCAGAATGCTCCATGGCCTTCTCCTCACAATGCTCCATGCCCTTATCATCACAATGCTCCAAGACACCTGTAATCACAATGCTCCATGCCCCTTTTCATCAGAATGCTCCATGAAACTTGTCATCACAAGTCTCCATGTTCATCTCATCACAATGCTCCAAGACATTTTCATCAGCATGCTCCCTTCCCTTGTCATCACAAAGCTCCATGACCCCTGTCATCACAATTCTCCATGAACATTTTCAGGCCAATGCTCCATGACATTCTCATCACAATGCTCCATGACCAGTATCATCACAATGCTCCATTGTCACTGTATCACAACACTCCATGACACCTGACAACACAATGATCTGGGACTCTTGTCATCACAATGCTCCATGACCCCTGTCATCACCATACTCCATGAATATTTTCAGCCCAATGCTACATGACACTTGTCATCACAATGATCCATGCCCTTGTCATCCCAATGCTCCATGACCCCTCTATTCACAATGCTCCGTGACGCTTGTCATCACAGTGCTCCATGACACCTGTCATCACAATGCTCCATGCCTTTGTCAGCAAAATGCTACATGACCTTGTCATTACAATGCTCTATGCGCTTGTCATCACAATACCCATTTACCATTTTCATCACAATCATCCATGAACCTTGGGATCACATTGCTTCATGCCCTTGTCATCACAGTGCTCCATACTCCTTGAAATCAAAATGATCCATGACCTCTGTCATCACAATGCTCCAAACCCTTGTGATCACTATGTTCCATAGCACTTGTCATCACAACGCTCCATGATGCCTGTCATCAAATACTCCATGCCTTTTTCATCACAATGCTCCACGATCTTTGTCATCACAATTCTCAATACACTTGTCATCACAATGCTCCCTGATACTTGTCGTCAGAATGCTCCTTGAACCCTTTCACGAAAATGCTCCATGCCTTTTTCATCACAATGCCCCATGCCGTTATCATCACAATGCTCCATGCCATTGTCCATAAAATACTCCATAAGCTGGTCATCAGAATGTTCCATGACCCTTGTCATCACAATGTTCCATGCACTTGTCAGCACAATGCTCCCTGACTCTTGTCATCAAAATGCTCCAAGCCATTGTCATCACAATGCTCCATTACCTTTGTCATCAGAATCCTCCATGACACTTGGCATCACAATGCTCCATGCCATTGCCATCACAATGGGCCATTACATATGTCATCACAGTGCTCCCTGACACCTGTCTTCACAATACTGCATCACCTGGTCATCACAATGCTACATGCCCTTGTCATCACAATGCTCCATGCCCTTGTTATCACAGTGCTCCATGACCACTGTCATCACAATGCTCTGTGACACCAGTCATCACATTGCTTCATGACCTTTGTCATCACAATGGTCCATGCCCTCACCATCAACAGTCTCTGTGATATTTTAACCACAATGCTCAACGAACTTTTCATCACAATGCTCTTTGACCCTTGTCATCACAATGCTCCATGCCCTCGTCATCAAAATGCTCCTTGACCCCTGTCCTCACAATGCTCCATGACTCCAGTCATCACAATGCTTCATAACATTTGTCATCACAATGGTCCATGCCCGCGTCATCACAAGGTTCTGTTACATTTGTAACCACATTGCTCCAAGAACTTTTCATCACAATGCTCCGTGACCCTTGTCATCACAATCCTCCATGCCTTTGTCAGAAAATTGCTCAATGACCCTTGTCTTCCCACTGTGTCATGCGCTTTTCATCACAATGGTCTGCAAATTTGTCATTGCAATGCTCCATAAATATTGTAATCATAGTGCTCCATGCCCTTCTCATCACAATGCTCCATTACCCCTGTCATAACAATGCTCCATGACCCCTGTCATCACAATGTTCCACGGCCTTTTCATCACAAGGCTCCATGACACTTGTCATCCCAATGCTCCAAGACCACTTTAATCAGAATAATCCATGCCCTTGACATCAAAAAGCTCCATGACACATGTCATCAGAATGTTCCATGAACTTCTCATCAAAATGCTCCATGCCCGTTTCATCACTATGCTCCAAGACCCATGTGATCACAATGCTCCATGCCCCTTTTCATCTCAATGCTCCATGAACCCTGTCATCACAATGCATCATGCCCATCATCATAAAGCTTCCGGCTATGGTCAGCACAATGAAATCAAAATTCTCCATGACATCTGTCATCACGATGCTCCATGACACCTGTCATCACAATACTCCATGAATATTTTCAGCCCAATGCTCCATGACCTTTGTCATCACAATTACCCATGCGCTTTTCATCACAATCCTCCCTCAGCCCTGTTATCACAATATACCATGACCCCTGTCATCACAATGCTACATCCCCTTATCAGCACAATGTTTCATGACCCCTGATATCACAATGTTCCATAAACCCTGTCATCAAAATGCCCCCTGACCCTTTTCATCCCAAAGATCCATGACCCCTGGCATCACAAGGTTCTATAACCCCTGTCAACAAAATGTTCTATTACAATTTTCATCAAATTGCTGCATCACCCTGTCATCAAAATACTCCCTGCTCTTCTCATCACAATGCACCACACCCTTGTCAACAAAATGCTCCATGACCTTTGTCATCACAAAGCTCCATGACCTTTGGCATCACAATGCTCCATGTCATTGTCATCACAATGCTCCATGAACACTCTCATCACATTGCTCCATGCCCTTGTCATCACAAAGCTCCATGACACTTGTCATCACAATGCTCGATGCCCTTCTCATCACAATGATCCATGCCCTTGTCCTTACAATCCTCCATGACCCATGTATCACAGTGTACCGTGCCCTTGTCATCACAATGCTCCATGCCCACTCTCATCACAATAATCCATGAAACATTTCAGACCAATGCTCAATGCCCTTCTCATCACAATGATCCATTACCTCTGTCATAACAATTCTCCATGATCCCTGCCTTCACAATGTTGCACAGCCTTGTCATCACAAGCCTCCATGACCATTGTCATCACAATGCTCCAAGACCCCTGTAATCACAAAGCTCCATGCACTTGTCATCACAAAGGTCCATGACGCATGTCATCAGAATGTTCCATGGCCTTCTCCTCACAGTGCTCCATGCCCTTGTCATCACAATGCTCCAACACCCCTGTAATCACAATGCTCCATGCCCCTTTTCATCAGAATGCTCCATGAGAATTGTCTTCACAAGTCTCCATGGTCATCTCATCACAATACTCCAGGACATTCTCATCACCATGCTCCATTCCCTTGTCATCAGAATGCTCCATGAGACATGTCATCACAATAATCCATGAATATTTTCAGCCCAATGCTCCATGATCTTCTCATCACAATGCTCCAAGACCAATATCATCACACTGCTCCATGACCACTGTCATCACAACACTCCATGACACCTGACAACACAATGATCCGGGTCTCTTGTCATCACAATTCTCAAAGACCCCTGTAATCACAATGCTCCATGACCCCTGTCATCACTATGCTCCCTGCACTTGTCATCACAATTCTCCATGCACTTGTCATCACAATGCTCCCTGACCCATGTCATCAAAATGCTCCAAGCCATTGTCATCACAATATTCCATTACCTTTGTCATCACAATCCTCCAAGACACTTGGCATCACAATGTTCCATGCCATTGTCATCACAATTGGCCATTACATATGTCATCAAAATGCTCCCTGACACCTCTCTTCACAATACTGCATGACCTGGTCATCACAAAGCTTCATGCCCTTGTCATCACAATGCGCCATTCCAACTTTCATCACAACAATCCATGAAATTTATAAGACTAATGTTCCATGCCCTTGTCATCACAATGCTCCATGCCTTGGTTATCACAATGCTCCCTGACTCCTGTCATCACAAAGCTCCGTGACTCCAGTCATCGCAATGATTCATGACCTTTGTCATCACATTGGTCCATACCCTCGTCATCAACAGTCTCTGTGACCATTTTAACCACAATGCTCCATGAACTTTTCATCACAATGCTCTTTGACCCTTGTCATCACAATGCTCTATGCCTTTCTCAGCACAATGCTCCATGACCCTTGTCATCACAGTGCTCCATGCGCTTGTCTGCACAATGCTCCATGACACATGTCATCACAATGCACCATGCACTTGTCATCACAGTGCTCTACAATCTTGACATCACAATGCTCCATCCACTTCTCATCAAAATGCTCTCTCACCACTGATATCACAATGCTACATCACTATTTGTCACAATACTCCCTCACCCCTGGCATCACAATGTCCCATGACTCCTGTCATTACATTGCCATATGCTATTATCATCACAATGTTCGATGAACCCTGACATCAGAATGTTCCACAACATCTGTCATCAAAATATTCCATGACAATTTTCATCAAATTGCTCCATGACACTGTCATCACAATACTCCCTGATCTTCTCATCACAATGCACAACGCCCTTGCCATCAAAATGCTCCATGACCTTTGTCATCACAAAATCCATGACCCTTGGCATCACATTGCTCCATGCCCTTGTCTTCACAAAGCTCCATGACACATGTCATCAGAATGCTCCATGCCCTTCTCATACCAATGCTCCATGCCCTTGGCATCACAAAGCTCCATTACACCAGTCATAACAATGCTCTATGACCCCTGCCATCACGATGTTCCATGGCCTTGTCATCACAAAGCTCCTTGACCCTTCTCATCACAATGTTCCAAGAACACTTTAATCACAATGCTCTATGCCCCTTTTCATATCAATGATTCATGAACCCTGTCATCACAATGCACCATGCCCTTCATCATAATGCTTCATGCTATTGTCATCACAATGAAATCAAAATGTTCCATGACCTCTGTCATAACAATGCTCCAAACCCTTGTGATCACAATATTCCAAAACACTTGTCACCACAATGCCCCATGACGCTCGTCATCATAATTATCAATGGCCTCCTCATCCCAATGCTCCATGACTTTGTCACCACAATGCACAATACAAATGTCATCAAAATGCCCCCTGACCCTTGTTGTCTGTATGCAACTTGAATCCTGTCATGACAAGGCTCCATGCCCTTTTCATCACAATGATCCATGCCCTTTTCATCACAATGCTCCAAGACCCATGTAATCACAATGCTCCATGCCCTTGCCATCACAAAGCTCAATGACGCATGCCATCAGAATGCTCCTTGGAATTCTTCTCACAATGCTCAATGCCCTTGTCATCACAATGTTCCAAGACCCTGTCATCACAATGATCCATGCCCCTTTTCATCAGTATGCTCCATGAGACTTGTCATCACAAGGCTCCATGGTTTTGTCATAACAATGCTCCAGGACCTTGTCATCACAATGCTTCTCGACATTGTTATGAAAATTTTCAATGGCCCGTGTCAACATAATGCTCCAAGCCTTAATCATCACAATGCTCCATTATATTTGTCATCACAATTCTCCATTACATTTGGCATCATAATGATCCATGCCATTGTCATCGCAATGGACCATGACATATGTCATCACAATTCTCCCTGACACCTGTCTTCACAATACTCCATGAGCTTCTAATCACAATGCTCCATGCCCTTGTCATCACAATGCTCCATGACCCCTGTCATCACAATAATCAATGAATATTTTCAGCACAGTGCTCCACGACCAACTCATCACAATGCTCCATGGCCAATATCATCACAATGCTCCATGACCACTGTCATCAAAACATTCCATGACACCCGACAACACAATGATCTGGGACTCTTGTCATCACAATGCTCCATTCCCTAGTCATCACAATGCTCCATGACCCCTGTCATCACAAAACTCCATGAACATTTTCAGCCCAGTGCTCCATGAAACTTGTCACCACAATGATCCATGCCCTTGTCATCCCAATGCTCCATGACCCCTGTATTCACAATGCTCCGTGACGCTTGTCATCACAGTGCTCCATGACACATGTCATCACAATGCTCCATGCCTTTGTCAGCAAAATGCTACATGACCTTGTCATTACAATGCTCTATGCGCTTGTCATCACAATACTCCATTACCATTGTCATCACAATCCTCCATGAACCTTGGGATCACATTGCTTCATTCCCTTGTCATCACAATGCTCCATGCTCCTTGAAATCAAAATGATCCATGACCTCTGTCATCACATTTCTCCTAACCCTAGTGATCACAATGTTCCATAACACTTGTCATCACAATGCTCCATGATGCCTGTCATCACAATATTCCATGCCCTTTTCATCACAATGTTCCATGACCTTTGTCATCACAATTCTCAATACACTTGTCATCACAATGCTCCATGCGCTTGTCAGCACAATGCTCCATGACACATGTCATCACAATTCACCATGCACTTCTCATCACAATGCTGCTTAAAATATGTCATCACAATGCTCCATGCACTTCTCATCAAAATGCTCTCTCACCACTGATATCACAATGCTACATCACTAATTGTCACAGTACTCCCTCAACCCTGTCATCACAATGTTCCATGACTCGTGTCATCACAATGCTACATGCACTTATAGTCACAATGTTCGATGACCCCTGACATCACAATGTTCCATAACAAATGTCATCAAATTGTTCCATGACACTTTTCATCAAATTGCTCCATGACCCTGTCATCAGAATGCTCCCTGCCTTTCTCATCACAATGCACAACGCCCTTGCCATCAAAATGCTCCATGACCTTCGTCATCGCAAAGATCCATGACCCTTGGCATCACATTGCTCCATGCCCTTGTCTTCACGAAGCACCATGACACGTCATCAGAATGCTCCATGGCCTTGTCATCACAATGCCCCATGCCCTTGCCATCACAATGCTCCATTACACCAGTCATAAAAATGCTCCATGACCCCTGCCATCACGATGTTCCTTGGCCTTGTCATCACAAAGCTCCATGACCCTTCTCATCACAAAGCTCCAATAACCCTTTAATCACAATGCTCTATACCCCTTTTCATCTCAATGATCCATGAACCCTGTCATCAAAATGCACCATGCCCATCATCAAAATGCTTCTTGCTATTGTCATCACAATGAAATCAAAATGTTCCATGACCTCTGTCATAACAATGCTCCAAACCCTTGTGATCACAATATTCCAAAACACTTGTCATCACAATGCCCCATGACGCTCGTCATCACAATTATCAATGGCCTTCTCATCACAATGCTCCATGACCTTTGTCACTACAATGCTCAATACACTTTTCATCAAAATGCTCCCTGATACTTGTTGTCTGTATGCTCCTTGAACCCTGTCATGACAAGGCTCCATGCCTTTTTCATCACAATGATCCATGCCCTTTTCATCACAATGCTCCAAGACCCATGTAATCACAATGCTCCATGCCCTTGTCATCACAAAGCTCAATGACGCATGCCATCAGAATGCTCCTTGGTCTTCTCCTCACAATGTTCATTGCCCTTGTCATCACAGTGTTCCAAGACCCCTGTAATCACAATTCTCCATGCCCCTTTTCATCAGTATGCTCCATGAGACTTGATATCACAAGGCTCCATTCTTTGTCATCACAATGCTCCAGGACCTTGTCATCACAACGCTTCTCGAACATATCATGAAAATTTTCAATGGCCCTTGTCATCATAATGCACCAAGCCCTAATCATCACAAAGCTCCATTATATTTGTCATCACAATTCTCCATTACATTTGGCATCATAATGCTCCATGCCATTGCCATCGCAATGGACCATGACATATGTCATCACAATGCTCCCTGACACCTGTCTTCACAGTAATCCATGACCTTCTCATCACAATGCCCCATGCCCTTGTCATCACAATGCACCATGTCCACTGTCATCACAATAATCTATGAAACTTGTCAGACCAATGCTCCATTCCCCTGTCATCACAATGCTCAATGCCCTTGTTATCACAATGCTCCATGACCCCTGTCATCACAATGCTCCGTGACTCCACTCATCACAATGCTTCATAATGTTTCTCATCACAACGGTCCATGCCCGCGTCATCACAAGGCTCTGTGACCATTGTAACCACAACGCTCAATGAACTTTTCATCACAATGCTCCGTGACCCTTGTCATCACAATGCTCCATGCCTTTGTCAGAGCAATGCTCGATGATGCTTGTCATCACAATGATCCATGCACTTGCCATCCCAATGCTCCATGACCCCTGCATTCACAATGCTCCTTGACACTTGTCATCACAGTGCTCCATGACACCAGTCATCGCAATGCTCCATGCCTTGCTCAGCAAAATGCTACATGACCTTGTCATTACAATGCTCTATGCTCTTGTCATCACAATACTCCATTTCCATTGTCATCACAATCCTCCATGAACATTGGGATCACATTGCTTCATGCCCTTGTCATCACAATGCTCCATGTTCCTTGAAATCAAAATGACCCATGACCTCTCTCATCACAATGCTCCAAAACCTTGTGATCACAAAGTTCCAAAACACTTGTCATCACAATGCTCCATGATGCCTGTCATCACAATACTCCATGCCCTTTTCATCACATTACTCCATGACCTTTGTCATCACAATTCTCAATACACTTGTCATCACAATGCTCCCTGACACTTGTCATCAGAATTCTCCTTGAACGCTGTAACGAAGAGGCTACATGCCTTTTTCATCACAATAACCCATGCCGTTTTCATCACAATGCTCCATGCCATTGTCTTCAAAATACTCCACAAGCTTGTCATTAGAATGCTCCATGACCCTTGTCATCACAATTCTCCATGCACTTGTCAGCACAATGCTCCCTGACCCTTGTCATCACAATGCTCCAAGCAATTGTCATCACAATGCTCCATTACCTTTGTCATCAGAATCCTCCATGACACTTGGCATCACAGTGCTCCATGCCATTGTCATCACAATGGGCCATTACATATGTCATCACAATGCATCATGACACCTGTCTTCACAATACTGCATGACCTGGTCATCACAATGCTCCATGCCATTGTCATCACAATGCTCCATGTCCTGGTTATCACAATGTTCCAAGACCGCTGTAATCAGAATGATCCATGCCCCTTTCATCAGTATGCTCCATGAGACTTGTCTTCACAAGTCTCCATGGTTTTCTCATCACAAAGCTCCAGGGCCTTGTCATCACAATTCTTCACGACCTTGTCATGAAAATCCTCAATGGCGCTTGTCATCATAATGCTGCAAGCCCTAGTCATCACAATGCTCCATTATATTTGCCATCACAATCCTCCATTACATTTGGCATCACAGTGCTCCCTGCCATTGTCATCGCAATGGACCATGACATATATATTCACAATGCTCCCTGACACCTCTCTTCACAATACTCCATGACCTTCTCCTCACAATGCTCCATGCCCTTGTCATCACAATGCACCATTTCCACTGTCATCACAATAATCTATGAAACTTCTCAGACCAATGCTCCATGCCCCTGTCCTCACAATGCTCCATGCCCTGGTTATCACAATGCTCCATGAACCCTGTACTCACAATGCTCCATGACTCCAGTCATCACAATGATTCATAACGTTTGTCATCACAGTGGTCTATGCCCGCGTCATCACCAGGCTCTGTGTCCTTTGTAACCACAATGCTCCATGAACATTTCATCACAAAGCTCCGTGACCCTTGTCATCACAATGCTCCATGCGTTTCTCAGAACAATGCTCCATGACACTTGTCATCACAGAGTGCCACGCACTTTTCATCACAATGATCCACAACCTTGTCTTCGCTATGATCCATAAAACTTGTAATCACAATGCTCCATGAACTTCTCATCCAAATGCTCTCTCACCTGAGATATCACAATGTTCCATCACTAGTTATCACAATGCCCCCTCACCCCTGTAATCACAGTGTTCCATGGCCCCTGTCATCACAATGCTACATCCCCTTATAAGCACAATGTTCCAAGACCCCTGACATCACAATGTTCCATAACTCCTGTCATCAAAATGCTCCATGACACTTTTCATCCCAAAGCTCCATGACCCCTGGCATCACAATGTTCTATAACCCCTGTCATCAAAATGTTCCATTACACTTTTTATCAAATTGCTGCATGACCCTGTCATCAAAATGCTCCCTGCCCTGCTCATCACAATGCACCACACACTTGTCATCAAAATCATTCATGACCTTTGTCATCACAAAGCTCCATGACCCTTGGCATCACAATGCTCCATGGCTTTGGCATCACAATGCTCCATGAACACTCTCATCACATTGCTCCATGCCCTTGTCATCACAAAACTCCATGACACTTGTCATCACAATGTTCGATGCGTTCTCATCACAATGCTCCATGCCCCTGTCATTACAATCCTCCATGACACATGTATCACAGTCTTCCGTGCCCTTGTCATCACAATGCTCCATGCCCACTCTCAGCACAATAATCCATGAAATATTTCAGACCAATGCTCAATGCCCTTCTCATCAAAATGCTCCATTACTTCTGTCATAACAATGATCCATGATCCCTGCCATCATGATTTTCCATGGCCTTTTCATCACAAGGCTCCATGACCCTTCTCATCACAATGCTCCAAGAACACTGTAATCACAAAGCTCTATGCCCCTTTTCATCTCAATGATTCATGAACCCTGTCATCACAATGCACCATGCCCATCATCATAATGCTTCCTGCTATTGTCATCACAATGAAATCAAAATGCTCCATGACCTCTGTCATAACAATGCTCCAAACCCTTGTGATCACAATATTCCATAACACTTGTCATCACAATGCCCCATGACGCTCGTCATCACAATTATCCATGGTCTTCTCATCACAATGCTCCATGACCTTTGTCATCACAATGCTCAATACACTTGTCATCCAAATGCTCCCTGACACTTGTTGTCTGTATGCTCCTTTTACCCTGTCATGACAAGGCTCCATGCATTTTTCATCACAATGATCCATGCCCTTTTCATCACAATGCTCCAAGACCCATGTAATCACGATGCTCCATGCCATTGTCATCACAAAGCTCAATGACGCATGCCATCAGATTACTCCTTGGTCTTCTCCTCACAATGCTCCATGCCCTTGTCATCACAAAGTTCCAAGACCACTGTAATCACAATGCTCCATGCCCTTTTTCATCAGTATGCTCCATGAGACTTGTCATCACATGGCTCCATGGTTTTGTCATCATAATGCTCCAAGCCCTAGTCATCACAATGCTCCATTATATTTGTCATCAAAATCCTCCATTACATTTGGCATCACAATGTTCCCTGCCATTGTCATCGCAATGGACCATGACATATTTCATCACAATGCTCCGTGACACCTGTCTTCAAAATATTCCATGACCTTCTCATCTGAATGCCCCATGCCCTTGTCATCACAATGCACCATATCCACTGTCATCACAATAATCTGTGAAACTTGTCAGACCAATGCTCCATTCCCCTGTCATCACAATGCTCCAAGCCATTGTCATCACAATGCTCTATTACATATATCATCAGAATCCTCCATGACACTTGGCATCACAATGCTCCATGCCATTGTCATCACAATGGGTCATTACATATGTCTTCACAGTGCTCCCTGAGACCTCTCTTCACAATACTGCAAACCTGGTCATCACAATGATCCATGCCCTTTTCATCACAATGCGCCATTGCAACTGTCATCAAAATACTCCATGGAACTTATTAGAACAATGCTCCATGCCCTTGTCATCACAATGCTCCATGCCCATGTTATCACAATGTTCCATGACCCCTGTCATCACAATGCTCCGTGACTCCAGTCATCACAATGCTTCATAACGTTTGTCATCACAACGGTCGATGCCCGCGTCATCACAAGGCTCTGTGTCCTTTGTAACCAAAATGCTCTATGAACTTTTCAACACAATGCTCCGTGACCCTTGTCATCACAATGATCCATGCCTTTGTCAGAACAATGCTCCATGACAATTATCATCACAATGTGCCATGCGGTTTTCATCACAATGATCCACAACTTTGTCATCGCTATGCTCCATTAACCTTGTAATCACAATGCTCCATGCACTTCTCATCCAAATGCTCTCGCACTTGGGATATCACAATGATCTATCACTAGATATCACAATCCTCCCTCACCCCTGTAATCACAGTGTTCCATGACCCCTGTCATCACAATGCTACATCCCCTTATCAACACAATGTTCCATGACTCCTGACATCACAATGTTCCATAACCACTGTCATCAAAATGCTCCATGACACTTTTCATCCCAAAGCTCCATGACCCCTGGCATCACAATGATCTATAACCCCTGTCATCAAAATGTTCCATTACACTTTTTATCAAATTGCTGCATGAACCTGTCATCAAAATGCTCCCTGACCTGCTCATCACAATGCACCACACACTTGTCATCAAAATCCTTCATGACCTTTGTCATCACAAAGCTCCATGACCCTTGGCATCACAATGCTCCATGGCTTTGGCATCACAATGCTCCATGAACACTCTCATCACATTGCTCCATGCCCTTGTCATCACAAAACTCCATGACACTTGTCATCACAATGTTCGATGCGTTCTCATCACAATGCTCCATGCCCCTGTCATTACAATCCTCCATGACACATGTATCACAGTCTTCCGTGCTCTTGTCATCACAATGTTCCATGCCCACTCTCAGCACAATAATCCATGAAATACTTCAGACCAATGCTCAATGCCCTTCTCATCAAAATGCTCCATTACTTCTGTCATAACAATGATACATGACCCCTGCCATCATGATTTTCCATGGCCTTTTCATCACAAGGATCCATGACCCTTCTCATCACAATGCTCCAAGAACACTGTAATCACAAAGCTCTATGCCCCTTTTCATCTCAATGATTCATGAACCCTGTCATCACAATGCACCATGCCCATCATCATAATGCTTCCTGCTATTGTCATCACAATGAAATCAAAATGTTCCATGACCTCTGTCATAACAATGCTCCAAACCCTTGTGATCACAATATTCCATAACACTTGTCATCACAATGCCCCATGACGCTCGTCATCACAATTATCCATGGTCTTCTCATCACAATGCTCCATGACCTTTGTCATCACAATGCTCCATACACTTGTCATCCAAATGCTCCCTGACACTTGTTGTCTGTATGCTCCTTTTACCCTGTCATGACAAGGCTCCATGCATTTTTCATCACAATGATCCATGCCCTTTTCATCACAATGCTCCAAGACCCATGTAATCACGATGCTCCATGCCATTGTCATCACAAAGCTCAATGACACATGCCATCAGAATGCTCCTTGGTCTTCTCCTCACAATGCTCCATGCCCTTGTCATCACAAAGTTCCAAGACCACTGTAATCACAATGCTCCATGCCCTTTTTCATCAGTATGCTCCATGAGACTTGTCATCACATGGCTCCATGGTTTTGTCATCATAATGCTCCAAGCCCTAGTCATCACAATGCTCCATTATATTTGTCATCATAATCCTCCATTACATTTGGCATCACAATGTTCCCTGCCATTGTCATCGCAATGGACCATGACATATTTCATCACAATGCTCCGTGACACCTGTCTTCAAAATATTCCATGACCTTCTCATCTGAATGCCCCATGCCCTTGTCATCACAATGCACCATATCCACTGTCATCACAATAATCTATGAAACTTGTCAGACCAATGCTCCATTCCCCTGTCATCACAATGCTCCAAGCCATTGTCATCACAATGCTCTATTACATTTATCATCAGAATCCTCCATGACACTTGGCATCACAATGCTCCATGCCATTGTCATCACAATGGGTCATTACATATGTCTTCACAGTGCTCCCTGAGACCTCTCTTCACAATACTGCAAGACCTGGTCATCACAATGATCCATGCCCTTTTCATCACAATGCGCCATTGCAACTGTCATCAAAATACTCCATGGAACTTATTAGAACAATGCTCCATGCCCTTGTCATCACAATGCTCCATGCCCATGTTATCACAATGTTCCATGGCCCCTGTCATCACAATGCTCCGTGACTCCAGTCATCACAATGCTTCATAACGTTTGTCATCACAACGGTCCATGCCCGCGTCATCACAAGGCTCTGTGTCCTTTGTAACCAAAATGCTCTATGAACTTTTCAACACAATGCTCCGTGACCCTTGTCATCACAATGATCCATGCCTTTGTCAGAACAATGCTCCATGACCCTTGTCATCACAATGTGCCATGCGGTTTTCATCACAATGATCCACAACTTTGTCATCACTATGCTCCATTAACCTTGTAATCACAATGCTCCATGCACTTCTCATCCAAATGTTCTCGCACTTGGGATATCACAATGATCTATCACTAGATATCACAATCCTCCCTGACCCCTGTAATCACAGTGTTCCATGACCCCTGTCATCACAATGCTACATCCCCTTATCAACACAATGTTCCATGACTCCTGACATCACAATGTTCCATAACCACTGTTATCAAAATGCTCCATGACACTTTTCATCCCAAAGCTCCATGACCCGTGGCATCACAATGTTCTATAACCCCTGTCATCAAAATGTTCCATTACAGTTTTCATTAAATTGCTCCATGACCCTGTCATCAAAATGCTCCCTGCCCTTCTCATCAAAATGCAACACACCCTTGACATCAAAATGCTCCATGACATTTGTCATCACAAAGCTCCATGACAATTGTCATCACAATGCTCCATATCATTGTCATCACAATGCTCCATGAACCCTCTCATCACATTGCCCAATGCCCTTGTCATCACAAAGCTCCATCACACTTGTCATCACATTGCTCCATGCCCTTGTCATTACAATCCTCCATGACCCAAGTATCACAGTGTACCGTGCCCTTGTAATCACAATGCTCCATGCCCACTCTCATCACAATAATCCATGAAATATTTCAGACTAATGGTCAATGCCATTCTCATCACAATGGTCCATTACTTCTGTCGTAAAAATGCTCCATGACCCCTGCCAACACAATGTTCCACGGGCTTGTCATCACAAGGCTCCATGACCCTTGTCATGACAGTGATCCAAGACCCCTGTAATCACAATGCTCCATGCCCTTTTTCATCAGAATGCTCCATGAGATTTCTCACCACAAGTCTCCATGGTCATCTCATCACAATGCTCCAGGACCTTGTCATCACCATGCTCCATTCCCTAGTCATCACAATGCTCCATGACCCATGTCATACCAATCCTCCATGAACATTTTCAGCCCAATGCTCCATGACCTTCTCATCACAATGCTCCATGACCAATATCATCACAATGCTCCATGACCACTTTCATCACAACACACCATGACACGTGACAACACAATGATCCGGAACTCTTGTCATCACAATGCTCCAAGACCCCTGTAATCACAATTCTCCATGACCCCTGTCATCACAATACTCCATGAAATTTTTCAACCCAATGCTCCATGACCCTTGTCATCACAATGATACATGCCCTTGTCATCCCAATGCTCCATGACCCCTCTATTCACAATGCTCCGTGACGCTTGTCATCACTGTGTTCTATGACACATGTTATCACAATGCTCCATGCCTTTGTCAGCAAAATGCTACATGACCTTGTCATTACAATGCTCTTTGCGCTTGTCATCACAATACTCCTTTAACATTGTCATCACAATCCTCCATGAAACTTGGGATCACATTGCTTCATGCCCTTGTCATCACAATGCTCCCTGCTCCTTGAAATCAAAATGATCCATGACCTCTCTCATCACAATGCTCCATACTCTTGTGATCACTATGTTCTATAACACTTGTCATCACAAAGCTCCATGATGCCTGTCATCACACATACTCCATGCCCTTTTTATAACAATGCTCCATGAATTTGTCATCACAATTCTCAGTACACTTGTCATCACAATGCTCCGTGACATTGTTGTCAGAATGCTCCTTGAACCCTGTCACAAAAAGGCTCCATGCCTTTTTCATCAAAATGCTCCATGCAATTGTCATCAAAATACTCCACAAGCTTGTGATCAGAATGCTCCATGACACTTGTCATCACAATTCTCCATGCACTTGTCAGCACAATGCTCCCTGAAACCTGTCATCACAATGCTCCATGCCCTTGTCATCAAAATGCTCCATTACCTTTGTCATCAGAATCCTCTATGACACTTGGCATCACATTTCTCCATGCCATTTTCATTACAATGGGCCATTACATATATCATCACAATGCTCCCTGACACCTCTCTTCACAATACTGCATGACCTGGTCATCACAATGCTCCATGCCCTTGTTATCACAATGTTCCAAGTCCCCTGTAATCAGAATGCTCCAGACCCCTTTTCATCAGTATGCTCCTTGAGACTTGTCATCACAAGGCTCCATGGTTTTCTCATCACAATGCTCCAGAACTTGTCATCACAATGCTTCACGACATTGTCATGAAAATTCTCAATGGCCCTTGTCAACATAATGCTCCATGCCCTAGTCATCACAATGCTCCATTATATTTGTCATCACATCCTCCATTACAATTGGCATCACAATGCTCCATGCTGTTGTCATCGCAATGGACCATGACAGAGGTCATCACAATGCTCCCTGACACCTGTCTTCACAATATTCCATGCCCTTGTCTTCACAATGCTCCATGCCCTTGTCATCAAAATGCACTATGTCCACTGTCATCACAATAATCTATGAAACATGTCAGACCTATGCTCCATGCCCCTGTCATCACAATGCTCCATGCCCTTGTCATCACAATGCTCCATGATCCCTGTCATCACAATGCTCCGTGATTCCAGTCATCACTATGCTTCATAACGTTTGTCATCACAACGGTCCATGCCCGCATCATCACAAGGCTCTGTGACCTTTGTAACCACAATGCTCCATGAACATTTCATCACAATGCCCCGTGACCCTTGTCATCACAATACTCCATGCCTTTGTAAGAACATTGCTACATGACCCTTGTCATCACAAAGTGCCATGCACTTTTCATCACAATGATCCACAACCTTGTCATCGCTATGCTCCATAAACCTTGTAATCCCAATGCTCGATGCACTTCTCATCCAAATGTTCTCTCACATGAGATATCACAATGTTCCATCACTAGTCATCACAATCCTCCCTCACCCCTGTTATCACAATGTTCCATGACCCCTGTCATCACAGTGCTACATCCCCTTATCAGCACAATGTTCCTTGACCCCTGACATCACAATGTTCCATAAACCCTGTCATCAAAATGCTCCATGACCCATTTCATCCCAAAGCTCCATGATCCCTGGCATCACAATGTTCTGTAAACCCTGTCATCAAAATGTTCCATTACACTTTTCATCAAATTGCTGCATGACCCTGTCATCAAAATGCTCCCTGCCCTTCTCATCACAATGCACCACACACTTGTCATCAAAATGCTCCATGACCTTTGTCATCACAAAGCTCCATGACCCTTGGCATCACAATGCTCCATGTCATTGTCATCACAATGCTCCATGAACCCTCTCATCACATTGCTCCATGCCTTTGTCATCACAAAGCTCCATGACACTTGTCATCACAGTGCTCGATGCCATTCTCATCACAATGCTCCATGCCCTTGTCATTACAATCCTCCATGACCCATGTATCACATTGTACCGTGCCCTTGTCATCCCAATGCTCCATGCCCACTCTCATCACAATAATCCATGAAACATTTCAGACCAATGCTCAATGCCCTTCTCATCACAATGCTCCATTACCTCTGTCATAACAATGCTCTATGACCCCTGCCATCACAATGTTCCAGGGCCTTGTCATCAAAAGGCTCCATGACCCTTGTCATCACAATGCTCCATGACCGCTGTAATCACAATGCTCCATGCCCCTTTTCATCAGAATGCTCCATGAGATTTGTCATCACAAGTCTCCATCGTCATCTCATCACAATACTCCAGGAACTTGTCATCACAGTGCTCCATGACACCTGTCATCACAATACTCCATGAATATTTTCAACCCAATGCTCCATTACTTTCTCATCACAATGCTCCATGACCAGTATCATCACAGTGCTCCATGACCACTGTCATCACAATGCGCCATTCCAACTGTCATCACAATAATCCATGAAACTTATTATACCAATGCTCCATGCCCTTGTCATCACAATGCTCCATGTCCTTGCTATCACAATGTTCCAAGACCCCTGTAATCAGAATGCTTCATGCCCTTTTTCATCAGTATGCTCCATGAGACCTGTCATCACAAGGCTCCATGGATTTCTCATCACAATGCTCAAGGACCTTGTCATCACAATGCTTCACGACATTGTCATGAAAATTCTCAAAGGCCCTTGTCATCATAATGCTGCAAGCCCTAGTCATCACAATGCTCCATCATATTTGTCATCACAATCCTCCATTACATTTGGCATCACAATGCACCATGCCATTGTCATCGAAATGAACCATGACGTATGTCATCAAAATGCTCCCTGACACCTGTCTTCACAATACTCCATGACTTTGTCATCACAATGCTCCATGCCCTTGTCATCACAATGCTCCATGAACCCTGTCAACACAATGCTCCGTTACTCCAGTCATCACAATGCTTCATAACGTTTGTCATCACAACGGTCCATGCCTGCGTCATCACAAGTCTCTGTGACCTTTGTAACCACAATGCTCCATGAACATTTCAACACAGTACTCCGTGACACTTGTCATCACAATGCTCCATGCCTTTGTCAGAAAAATGCTCAATGACCCTTGTCATCAAAACGTGCCACGGGCTTTCCATCACAATGATCCACAACCTGGTAATCGCTATGCTCCATAAACCTTGTAATCACAATGCTCCATGCTCTTCTCATCCAAATGCTCTCTCACCTGAGATATAACCATGTTCCCTCACTAGTCATCACAATCCTCCCTCAACCCTGTAATCAAAATGTTCCATGACCACTGTCATCACCATGTTCCATTCCCTTGTCATCACAATGATCCATGACCACTGTCATCACAATACTCCATGAACATTTTCAGCCAAATACTCCATGACCTTCTCATCACAATGCTCCATGACAAATATCATCACAATGCTCCATGACCACTGTCATCACAACACTCCGTGACACCCGACAACACAATGATCAGGGACTCTTCTCATTACAGTGCTCCATTCCCTAGTCATCACAATGCTCCATGACCCCTGTCATCACAATACTCCATGAATATTTTCAGCCCAATGATCCATGACCCTTGGCATCACAATGATCCATGCCCTTGTCATCCCAATTCTCCATGACCCCTGTATTCACAATGCTCCGTGACGCTTGTCATCACAGTGCTACATGACACCTGGCATCACAATGCTTCATGCCTTTGTCAGCAGAATGCTACATGACCTTGTCATTACAATGCTCTATGCGCTTGTCATCACAATACTCCATTACCATTATCATCACAATCCTCCATGAACCTTGGGATCACATTGCTTCATGCCCTTGTCATCACAATGTTCCATGCTCCTTGAAATCAAAATGATCCATGACCTCTGTCATCACAATGCTCCAAACCCTTGTGATCACAATGTTCCATAGCACTTGTCATCACAACGATTCCATGATGCCTGTCATCACAATACTCCATGCCCTTTTCATCAAAATGCTCCATGACCTTTGTCATCACAATTCTCAATACATTGTCATCACAATGCTCCCTGACATTTGTCGTCAGAATGCTCCTTGAACCCTGTAACGAAATGTCTCCATGCCATTTTCATCACAATGCCACATGCCGTTTTCATCACAATGCTCCATGCCATTGTCATCAAAATACTCCACAAGCTTGTCAGCAGAATGCTCCATGACACTTGTCATCACAATTCTCCATGCACTTGTCAGCACAATGGTCCCTGACCCTTGTCATCACAATGCTCCAAGCCATTGTCATCACAATGCTCCATTACATTTGTCTTCTGAATCCTCCATGACACTTGGCATCACAATGCTCAATGCCATTGTCATCACAATGGGCCATTATATATGTCAGCACAATGCTCCCTGACAACTGTCTTCACAATACTGCATCACATGGTCATCACAATGCTCCATGCACTTGTCATCACAATGCTCCATGCCCTTGTTATCACAATGCTCCATGACCCCTGTCATCACAATGCTCCGTGACTCCAGTCATCACAATGCTTCATGACCTTTGTCATCACAATGGTCCATGCCCTCATCATCAAGAGTCTCTGTGACCTTTTTAACCACAATGCTCCATGAACTTTTCTCCACAATGCTCTTTATCCCCTGTCATCACAATGCTCTATGCCTTTCTCAGCACAATGCTCCATGACGTATGTCATCAGAATGCTCCATGGCATTCTCCTCACAGTGCTCCATGCCCTTGTCATCAAAATGCTCCAAGACACCTGTAATCACAATGCTCCATGCCCGTTTTCATCAGAATGCTCCATGAGACTTGTCATCACAAGTCTCCATGGTCATCTCATCACAATGCACCAGGACCTTGTCATCACAATGCTCCATGACACCTGTCATCACAATGCTCTGTGACTCCAGTCATCACAGTGCTTCATAATATTTGTCATGAAAATGGTCCATGTCCACGTCATCAAAAGGCTCTGTTACCTTTGTATCCACAATGCTCCATGAACATTTCATCACAATGCTCCATGACCCTTGTCATCACAATGCTCCATGCCTTTCTCACTAAAATGCTCCATGACCATTGTCATCACAATGTGCCACGCGCTTTTCATCCCAACGGTCCAAAAATTTGTCATCACAATGCGCCATAAAAATTGTAATCACAATGCTGCATGCCCTTCTCATCACAATGCTCCATTACCCCTGTCATAACAATGCTCCATGACCCCTGCCATCACAATGTTCCACGGCCTTGTCATCACAAGGCTCCATGACACTTGTCATCACAATGCTCCAAGACCCCTTTAATCACAATGCTCCATGCCGTTGTCATCACAAAGCTCCATGACACATGTCATCAGAATGTTCAATGGCCGTCTCATCAAAATGCTCCTTGCCCTTGTCATCACAATGCTCCAAAACCCCTGTAAACACAGTGCTCCATGCCCCTATTCATCTCAATGCTCCATGAACCCTGTCATCACAATACTCCATGACACGTGACAACACAATGATCCGGGACTCTTGTCTTCACAGTGCTCCAAGACCCCTGTAATCAAAATGCTCCATGACCCCAGTCATCACAATACTCCATGAATATTTTCAGCCCAATGCTCCATGACCCTTGTCATCACAATAATCCATGCACTTGTCATCCCAATGATCCATTACCACTGTATTGAAAATGCTCCGTGACAATTGTGTCACAGTTCTCCATGACACCTGTCATCACAATGCTCCATGCCTTTGTCAGGAAAATTCTACATGACCTTGTCATTACAATGCTCTATGCGTTTGTCACCACAATGCTCCAAGACCCCTGTAATCACAATGCTACATGCCCCTTTTCATCTCAATGCTCCATGAACTCTGTCATCACAATGCACCATGCCCATCATCATAATGCTTCAGGCTATTGTCATCACAATGAAATCAAAATTCTCCATGACCTCTGTCATCGTAATGCTCCAAAGCCTTTTGATCACAATGTTCTATGACACTTATTATCACAACACCCCATGACGATCATCATCACAATTATCCATGGCCTTCTCATCACCATGCTCCATGACTTTTGTCATCACAATTCCCAATACACTTGTCATCACAATGCTCCCTGACACTTGTCTTCAGAATGCTCCTTGAAACCCGTCACGAAAAGGCTGCATGCCTTTTTCATCACATTGCCCCATGCCGTTTTCATCACAATGCTCCATGCCATTGTCATCAAAATACTCCACAAGCTTGTCATCAGAATGCTGCATGACCCTTGTCATCACAATTCATCATGCACTTGTCAGCACAATGCTCCCTGACCCTTGTCATCACAATGCTCCAAGCCATTGTCATAACAATGCTCCATAACCTTGGTCATCAGAATCTTTCATGAAACTTGGCAACACAATGCTCCATGCCATTTTCATCACAATGGACCATTACATATGTCATCACAACGCTCCCTGACACTTCTCTTCACAATACTGCATGAACTGGTCATCACAATGCTCCATGCCCTTGCCATCACAATGTGCCATTCCAAATGTCATCACAATAATCCATGAAACATATTAGACCAATGCTCCATGCCCTTGTCATCACAATGCTCCATGCCCTTGTTATCACAATGCTCCATGACCCCTGTCATCACCATGCTCCGTGACTCCAGTCATCACAATGCTTCATGACCTTTGTCATCACAATGGTCCATTACCTCATCATCAACAGTCTCTGTGACCTTTTTAACCACAATGCTCTATGAACTTTGCATCACAATGCTCTTTGACCCTTGTCATCACAATGATCTACGCCTTTCTCAGCAAAATGTTCCATGCCCTTGTCATCACAATGCTCCATGACCCTGTCATCACAATGCTCCGTGACTCCAGTCATCACAATGCTTCATAACATTTGTCATCACAGTGGTCCATGTCCGTGTCATCACAAGGCTTTGTGACATTTTTAACCTCAAGGCTTCATGAACTTTTCATCACAATGCTCCGTGACCCTTGTCATCACAGTGCTCCATGCCTTTGTCAGAAAAATGCTCCATGACCGTTGTCATCACAATGTGCCACACACTTTTTATCCCAATGGTCCACAGATTTGTCTTCACAATGCTCCATAAAACTTGTAATCACAGTGCTCCATGCCCTTCAAATCACAATGCTCCATTACCCCTCTCATAACAATGCTCCTGACCACTGCCATCACAATGTTCCACGGCCTTGTCATCACAAAGCTCCATGACCCTTGTCATCACAATGCTCCAAGACCCCTGTAATCACAATGCTCCATGCCATTGTCATCACAAAGCACCATGACACATGTCATCAGAATGTTCCATGTCCTTCTCATCCAAATCCTCCATGCCCTTGTCATCACAATGCTCCAAGACCCCTGTATCAAAATGCTCCATGCCCCTTTTCATCTCAATGCCCCATGAACCCTGTCATCACAATGCATCATGCCCATCATCATAATGCTTCCGGCTATTGTCAGCACAATGAAATCAAAATTCTCCATGACCTCTGTCTTCACAATGCTCCATGACCCAGGTCATCACAATACTCCATGAACATTTTCAGCCCAATGCTCCATGACCCTTGTCATCACAACGATCCATGACCCTTGTATTTAGAAGGCTCCGTGACACATGTCATCACAGTGCTCCATGACACCTGTCATCACAGTGCTCCATGCCTTTGTCTGCAGAATTCTCCATGATCTTGTCAATACAATGCTCTATGCGCTTGTCATCACAATGCTACAAGACCTCTGTAATCACAATGCTCCATGCCCCTTTTCATCTCAATGCTCCATGAACCCTGTCATCACAATGCACCATGCCCATCATCATAATGCTTCAGGCTATTGTCATCACAATGAAATCAATATTCTCCATGATCTCTGTCATCATAATGCTCCAAACACTTGTGATCACAATGTTCCATAACACTTATCATCAGAACACACCATGACGCTCATCATCACAATTATCCTTGGTCTTCTGATCACAATGCTCCCTGATCTTTGTCATCACAATGCTCAATACACTTGGCTTCACAATGCTCCCTGACACATGTCATCAGTATGCTCCTTGAACCCTGTCATGACAAGGCTCCATGCCTTTTTCATCACAATGATCCATGCCCTTTTCATCAAAATGCTCCAAGACCCCTGTAATCACAATGCTCCATGCCCTTGTCATCAAAAAGCTCCATGAGGCATGTCATCAGAATGCTCCATGGCCTTTTCCTCACAATGCTCCATGGCATTGTCATCACAATGCTCCATGTACCCTCTCATCACATTGCTCCATGCCCTTGACATTACAATCCTCCATGACCCATGTATCACATTGAAACGTGCCCTTGTCATCACAATGCTCCAGCCCACTCTCATCACAATAATCTATGAAATATTTCAAACAAATGCTCAATGCCCTTCTCATCACTATGCTCCATTACCTCTGTCATAACAATGCACCATGACCACTGCCATCCCAATGTTCCACGGCCTTGTCATCACAAGGCTCCATGACCCTTGTCATCACAATGCTCCAAGAAACTTGTAATCAAAATTCTCCATGCCCTTGTAATAACAAAGCTCCATGACGCATGTATCAGAAGGTTCCATGGCCTTCTCTTCACAATGCTCCATGCCCTTGTCATCACAATGCTCCAAGACCCCTGTAATCACTATGATCCATGCCCCTTTTCATCTCAATGCTCCATGAACCCTGTCATCACAAAGCACCATGACCATCATCATAATGCTTCAGGCTATTTTCACTACAATGAAATCAAAATTCTCCATGACCTCTGTCATCATAATGCTCCAAACCCTTGTGATCACAATGTTCCATAACACTTATCATCACAACACCCCATGACGATCATCATCATAGTTATCCATGGTCTTCTCATCACAATGCTCCATGATCATTGTCATCACAATGCTCAATACACTTGTCATCACAATACTCCCTGACACCTGTCGTCAGAATACTCCTTGAACCCTGTGATGACAAGGCTCCATGCCTTTTACATCACAATGATCCATGCCTTTTCATCACAATGCTCCAAGACCCCTATAATCACAATGCTCCATGGCCTTGTCAGCACAAAGCTCCATGACGCATGTCATCAGAATTCTCCATGGCCTTCTCCTCAAAATGCTCCATGCCCTTGTCATCACAATGCTCCAAGTCCACTGTAATCACAATGCTCCATGCCCCTTTTCCTTAGAATGCTCCATGAAACTTGTCATCACAAGTCTCCATGGTCATCTCATAACAATGCTCCAGGATATTGTCATCACCATGCTCTATTCCCTTGTCATCACAATGCTCCATGACCCCTGTCATTACAATAATCCATTAATATTTTCAGCCCAATGAACCATGACCTTCTCATCACAATGCTCCATGACCAATATCATCACAATGCTCCATGACCACTGTCATCACAACCACCCATAACACCTGACAACACAATGATCCGGGACTCTTGTCATCAAAATGCTCCATGCCCTTGTCATCACAATACACCATGTCCACTGTCATCACAATAATCTATGAAAATTGTCAGACCAATGCTCCATTCCCCTGTCATCACAATGCTCCATGCCCTTGTTATCACAATGCTCCATGACCCCTGTCATCACAATGCTCCGTGACTCCAGTCATCACAATGATCCATAACCCCTGTCATCAAAATGCTCCATGACCCTTTTCATCCCAAAGCTCAATGATCCCTGGCACCACAATGTTCTATAACCCCTGTCATCAAAATGTTCCATTACACTTTTCATCAAATTGCTGCATGACCCTGTCATCAAAATGCTCCCTGCCCTTCTCATCACAATGCACCACACCCTTGTCATCAAAATGCTCCATGACATTTGACATCACAAAGCTCCATGACCCTTGGCATCACAATGCTCCATGTCATTGTCATCACAATACTCCATGAACCCTCTCATCACATTGCTCCATGCCCTTGTCATCACAATGCTCGATGCCCTTCTCATCACAATGCTCCACGCCCTGGTCATTACAATCCACCATGACCCATGTATCACAGTGTACCGTGCCCTTGTCATCACAAAGCTCCATGCACACTCTCATCACAATAATCCATGAAACATTTCAGACAAATGCTCAATGCCATTCTGATTACAATGCTCCATTACTTCTGTCATAACTGTGCTCAACGGCCTGTAGAAGTAGCCAGCAGTCCAGCTGGTCATATTGGCCACCATCACCGAGGTGTCTGTAGGGTTTTCTATGGTGAAAGCGTGATATACATTTCCCCCGCCAAGCTTATTAGCTCCCTTCTGGGTGCAGTAAGTCCTGCAAGCAGTAGTCTGCTATTTTGGGGCACAGTCTTGTTGTTTTCTGAGAGAAACTCCAGGTCAAGTGATGCACACACAAGTCATCTTGGGGGCCAGTTGCCCCCATTTGTCTCTCTGGAGGATGGAGTTGGAAGGCCTCCTCACTCGAGGTCAGTGTGTCCACAGAGCGACCCCTGCAACTTCAGGGCATGATGGGTGGTTAGGATCACCACGTGGGGTCCTTTTCACTTAGGAGGGAGCTGGCCTTGCGGGCTGCTGATTTCTAGCTTTTTAGATACCCCAGTATCCTGGCCTGATGAGTCGGTGGGCAAAGCCCTTGGTGACCATAGTTTATCATACCTGAAGGGCATTCTTGTGTTGCTCCATTTCAAGTGGTCCCAGTTTTTGCACTAAGTCTCCAAGGGCGATTAACCTTTGACCGGGTATATAAAGGTCAAAGGCTTTAGCTAAATTAGTGAGTTCCTGGGCAAGGATCTGAATTGACTGCTCTTTCCATTCTTGAAAGGCTGCTTCTGGATTCTATTCAAAAGGATCATCATCTTTTTGTGTCAGTGTTTCATGTAGAGTCCCATCTATTAGACTGTAGTTAGGGATCCAGATGCAGAAAACCTTGGCCTCCCCAGGAACCCCTAAGCTGTCTTCTAGTTTTAGAAGAGGTAAGGCTGCAAATGGCTTCTTCCCTATCCTGGGATGCGTTTCTCCGAATATCTGTGAGAATGAAGCCCAGGCATGTCACCTGAGCCTGGGATATTTGAGCCTTTTCCTTGGACACCTTCTATCCTTTCTTGGCTAGGTAGTTCAGAGGCATCTTTAGTAGGCCTGGCAATCAGAATGTCATCTGCATATTGAAGGAGGGTTCCCTTTTACAGAGGTAGAACGTTTAGGTCTTTAGAGGACATTTCCCCAATGATGGTGTGGGGATTTTTGAACCATTAGGGCAGGACGGCCCAGCATTATTGCTTGTGTTGCATGTTGTGTCCTGCCACTCACAAGCCAAAAATTCTTGTGACTCTGAGATGAATGGAATACAGAAGAAGGCATCATTGAAGTCTAATACAGAATGCCATGGCCTGGTGGATGGTAGAATGAGCAGCAGGGTGTAGGAAATAGGAGCTACTGGATGTATATCCTCGGTGGCTTCACTGACTGTCCTGATATCCTTTACCAGGTCTCCAGCAGCCCATGGGGCTCTCGTGGTCAGGCCAATCCCAGGATATGGAGCTCACCTGGGCTGCATCCCGCACCCCACAGCCCACGGGGCTCTCGTGTTTAAGTCCCTCCCAGGGTATGGAGCTCACCTGTGCAGCTACCCAGCAGCCCATGGGGCTCTCATAGTTCAGGCCCTTCTCAGGATATGGAACTCCCCTGGGCAGGTACCACAGCAGGGCTGGACACACAGGAACTGTGCACATAGCCCACCTTGCAGAGAAACCCCAGCTCACCTGTCGCTCACAGCTGACACAGAACACCTCAGAGCAGGAGTTGAACTAACAAACAGCAGCTCTGACAGGTCTGTGACCCTGGCTATCACTCTGTACAGCCTCTCTCTGCCTGGTCTTCCAGACACTTCCACTGCAGCCAGGGCACCAGGCCTCTGTCTCCACCCACCATCACTCCTCTCCCTGACTCCTGGGTTCCTCTCATTAGGATAGGGTCTTCTTGAAGTTGTTTTCCACTCATGGACCAGATAAAATGATAAGAAAACAAGCCGCAGCTGCAGCCCCTTGTCTAGCCTGACTCTCAAGAGCCCACACCTGTTCCTTGGGACTGACCGGTTTAGCAAGGTTCATTTTCTGCAACTGTGAGCCCCTGAGGGGTGAGGATTGGCTGATTTGGGCAGCCTGACACTGCCTGCCAGCCCCCCCACAGGTGTGCCTGGATTGAGGTCAATATAAACACCTCTCCAGTCAGCAAGAGCCCCTGTAGCTGTGTCTGAAGCCGTATTCTCTGCCCCGTCAGCAGTTTCGGGGCTGGGGTTGAGGGAGGGAGTGAGGGGCCGTGGCTTTGTGGGTGGCCCAGTGTGATTTGGGCTCTGCTGGACTTTCTGCAGGAGTTGCCAGGCTGCCACCTGCTAAAGAAGAGGATGTGTCACCCATACCTGCCACTGGAATTTCTCCCCAGTCAGAGGTGAGGAAGTAAAAAAGCAGTGGGGGCCGTGGCAGGAGGGGTATCTCAGGCAGGGAAATGGAAAGATTCCAGAAGAGCATCTGGGGCCAGGACCATCCTGGCTGGCCTGCAGGCACCAAGTCGGCCTGCATGCTCTCGCTAGTGTGGCTCCACAGCCCTTCCTCTAGGCTTGCAAGTGCTTGTACATATTCAGGTGTTTTACCTGGAAAGGGTGGGAAGAGTTCAGCTGCAGCAGGACTGGGGCTCAGCTCACATTTACTCACAGACGCCTCGACACATTCCCCCAGCTTTGCAATGAGGATGCTCCTTGTGGGGGCGAGCACTGCTGACTGCATGGGAGACGATTTCCCACCTCTGACCAACTTAAGAATTTTTTACCACTGGAGCAAGTGCCCTGATACGATTATTCCCTCTATAACTGGTGAGTTATGTTTGTTTGTTTTTTTTTACTTTTTTTCTTTTTGGTTCAAGTTAGATTTTATTTATTCCTCTTTTTTTTTTAATTTGGAGATATATACATGGAAATAATGCATTAATATAAAGACGTCTATGTGAAGGGAAAAACTATTTTTCTGTTTTATTTTATTAAATGTTATTTATTTAGTTTTTTTTTAATTTATATCTTTTATACAGCAAGTTCTTATTGGATATCTATTTCATACATATAAGTGTTCACATGTGAATCCCAGTCTCCCAATTCATCCCACCACCACCCTCACATGGCGTTCCCTCCTTGGTGTCCATATGTTTGTTCTTTACATCTGTGTCTCTATCTCTGCCATGCACACCGGTTCATCTGTACCATTTTTCTAGGTTCCACATATGTGCATTAATATACAATATTTGTTTTTCTCTTTATGACTTACTTCACTCTGTATGACAGTCTCTAGATCCATCAAGGTCTCTACAAATGACCCAATTTCATTCCTATGTATGGCTGAGTAATATTCCGTTGTATATATGTACCACGTCTTTATCCATTCGTCTGTCTGTGGGCACTTAGGTTGCTTTCATTACCTGGCTATTGTAAATAGTGCTGCAGTGAACATTGTGGTGAATGTGTCTTTTTGATTTATGGTTTTCTCTGGGTATATGCCCAGTAGTGGGATTGCTGGATTATATGGTAATTCTATTTTTAGTTTTTTAAGGAACCTCCATACTGTTCACCATAGAGACTGTATCGATTTACATTCCCAACAATAGTGGAAGAAGGTTCCTTTTCTCCACACCCTCTCCAGCATTTGTTGTTTGTAGATTTTCTGATGATGCCCATTCTAACAGGTGTGACGTGATACCTCATTGTAGTTTCGATTTCCATTTCTCTAATAATTAGTGATGTTGAGCAGATTTTCATGTGCGTACTGGCCATCTCTATGTCTTCTTGGAAGAAATGTCTATTTAGATCTTCCATTTTTGTATTGGGTTGTTTGTTTTATTAATATTGAGCTGCATGAGCTGTTTATATATATTGGAGATTAATCATTTGTCCATTGATTCGTTTGCAAATATTTTCTGCCATTCTGAGGGTTGTCTTTTCGTCTTGTTTGTAGTTTCCTTTGTTTTGCAAAAGCTTTTACGTTTCATTAGGTCCCATCTGTTTAGTTTTCTTCTTTATTTCATTACTATAGGAGGTGGATCAAAAAAGATCTTGCTGTGATTTACGTCAGAGTATCCTTCGTAAGTTTTCCTCTCAGAGTTTTATACTGTCCGGTCTTACATTAAGGTCTCTAATACATTTTGAATATATTTTCATGTATGGTGTTGGGGAGTGTTCTAATTTCATTCTTTTACATGTAGCTCTCCATATTTCCCAGCACCAATGATTGAAGAGACTGTCTTATCTCCATTGTATAGTCTTGCCTCCTTTGTCATAGATTATTTGACCATAGGTGTGTAGGTTTATCCTTGGGCTTTCTTTCTTTTTTTTTTTTCCTTTTACACGTTTATTGGAGTATAATTGCTTTACAATGGAGTGTTCGTTTCTGCTGTATAACAAAGTGAATCAGCTATACATATACAAATATCACCAGATGCCCTCCCTCTTGCATCTCCCTCCCACACTCCATATCCCACCCCTTTATGTGGTCACAAAGCACCGAGCTGATCTCCCTATTCTATGTGGCTGCTTCCCAGTAACTATCGGTGTTACATTTGGTAATGTATTTATGTCCATGCCACTCTCTCACTTCGTCCCAGCTTACCCATCCCCCTTCCGGTGCCCTCAAGTCCTTTCTCTATGTCTGTGTCCTTAATCCTGTCCTGCCACTAGGTTCTTCAAAATCTTTTTTTTCTTCATTAGATTCCATATATCTCTGTTAACATACAGTATTTGTTTTTCCCTTTCTGACTTACTTCACTGTGTAGGACAGATTCAAAGTCCATCCACCTCAGTACAAATAACTCAGTTTTGCTTCTTTTTATGGTTGAGTAATATTTGATTGTATATATGTGCCAGATCTTCTTTATCCATTCATCTGTCGATGGACACTTAGGTTGCTTCCATGTCCTGGCTAATGCAAATAGAGCTGCAATGAACATTTTTGTACATAACTCTTTTTGAATTATGGTTTTCGCAAGGCAAATGCCCAGTACTTGGATTGTTGTGTCGTATGGTACTTCTATTGTTAGTTATTTAAAGGAACCTCCGTACTCTTCTCCCTAGTGCCCATATCAATTTACATTCCCAACCACAGTGCAAGTGTGTTCCCTTTTCTCCAATAAAGGCCTCTCCAGCATTTATTGTTTTGTTGATTTTTTTGATGATTGCCACTCTGACTGCTGTGAGGTGATACCTCAGGGTAGTTTTGATTTGCATTTCTCTAATGATTAGTGATGTTCAGCATCCTTTCATGTGTTTCTTGGTAATCTGTATATCTTCTTTGGAGAAATGTCTATTTAGGTCTTCTGCCCGTTTTTGGATTGGGTTGTTTGTTTTTGTGATATTGAACTACATGTGGTGCTTGTAAAGTTTGGAGATTAATCCTTTGTCAATTGCTTCATTTGAAAATATTTTCTCCCATTCTGAGGGTTGTTTTTGCATCTTGTTTATGTTTTCCTGTACTGTGTAAAAGCTTTTAAGTTTCATTAGGTCCCATTTGTTGATTTCTGTTTTTATTTCCATTTCTCTAGGAGGTGGGTCCAAAAGGATCTTGCTGTGATTTATGTCATAGAGTGTTCTGCCTATGGTTTCCCCTAAGTGTTTTATAGTGTCTGGTCTTATATTTAGATCTCTAATCAATTTAGAGTTTATTTTTGTGTATGGTGTTATGGAGTGTTCTAATTTCATTCTTTTATGTGTAGGGGTCCAGTTTTCCCAGCACCAATTACTGAAGAGACTGTCTTTTCTCCATTGTATATCCTTAGCTCCTTTGTCATAGATGAGATAGCCATAGGTATGTAGGTTTATCTCTGGGCTTTCTGTCCTGTTCCATTGATCTGTGTTTATGCCAATCTACATACACTTGATTCCATTATGGAGACATATAAATACATAGGTTTCAAGGTTATTACCAGTCAGATATATTCCTCTTCAGTGAATAGGTTGTTTTGTGTCCAGTTCATTGAGAAAGGAGTAGGTCTTGTCTATTACATATTTGGTATATGGAATGGGATCTGTGCTAATTTCAAACTCTGCTTTTACACATCACCCCACGTCACCTTTCCCCTTAAGGAGGCATAAGTGTGTTTTCTAAATGTGTAACTCTGTTCTCTTTTGAAATTCAGTTCATGTGTAGCCATGTTTACATTTCCTCTATAAGTGATATATTACAATAAGTTTCTTTTTCTTTGTGGCTCATTTCACTTAGCATCATCGTACCTAAAGCCACTCATTAAGCTGCTATTGGCCTTATGACATTGATTTTATGTCTGAGTGACATTCCATTGTATATAAGTACCACAACATCTATATCCATTTTTTTCCCTTTCCTGGGATATTTAAAGTGTACCGAAGTCGAGGTTCTTGTAAACAGAGCAGCCCTAAAGTTTGGGCTGGCTGTGTGTTGTGGATTTTTAGTTTTCCCAAAATACATGCCCATGAGTGGAAGTGTGCTATGCTCTGTAGCTCTGTTTTAGAAAACAACATACAGTTCTCCAGAGAGTCTATTGGCAATTTACATCCTGTCCATCGGCGTAACCAGGCTCCCTTTTCTCCATGGCCTGTCCTGCATTTGTGGCTTTTACACTATTTGTGGATGGTCCTTTTGACTGGAGGTAAGGGACAGTTCTCTGTAGTGTGGATTTGCAATGCCTGAGGGCTTGCTTAGCCAAAAAGGGCATATGCATTTTTTCCCGAATATATTCAGGAAAATACACATAGTCCCTTTTCAGCCAAGGGCAACATTGTCGAAATTCTGTCGCTTTTCATGTGCTTTAAAGACGACTCCAGTCTACCTCTTGAAATCTGTTTCCTTCAATTCTGCCTTGCATTCAAATCCTCTTCACTGCCTTTCCTCAATTTATTTCTGGATGATAGTTGTCCTTTTTAACTCTGCAAGTTTGTGAATTGCTGTGCCCCTGATTTCCATTTTTCAACTCGCCTATTTGTGAGCTGGCTGCAATACCGCAGGATGGCTTTAGGCCCTAGTCTGTTTCCGGGGCTTCAGGCTGAGCCTTTGGTTAATTCTTCTTCCTGATGGTTAACTAGAGTGACATGTGCCCATCCAAACACCTACAGCTAATCTCTCATTTATTTCCCCTCTTCCTGTTCATCCTCTGCACAATTTGCAAACTGTGCATAACGGGAGGGGAAAGGCGCTGACACTCCAAGTGGGGAGATTTTGAGTAATGCAGATGGAATGGCGAAGCCGAGCACGACAAAAGGAAAAATGAGGTACCTCTTAGAAAACTTTCCCAATTACACAGTGTACCATCCACTGGGTTTCCCATGCATGTTTTAACTGTAGGAGGATTCCCTTAAACCTGGAGAGTTGGGACCACTAGAATGGGTAGCACACAGTATTGCTCTAAGTGGTGTTCTTTTGTTCACACAACCTCAGCAATCTTGTCAGCCCCAAGTGTCCAGTCTTATGTCTCATCCAGCTGTGGGTGTAATGGTGGTCAATCTAGCTTGCATCACAGGCCCTGAACGTAATTTTTAAGACTTTCTCTCTGTTTTTGCATTTTGATTTTGAAATTTATTTTTATAGGTGGGTTTAACTGAATTTCAGTGCTGTGTTCATGCTGTTATACACACACATGATTCCTTTATGGAGACATGAGAATACATATGTTTTAAAATACATAGAGTCAGACATATTCCTCTGCAATGAATAGGGGGTGTTGAGTCCAGTTCATTGTGCCGGGAGTAGGTGTTGTCTATTACATACCTGGTTTATATAACGGTATCTGTGCTAATTTAAAACTGTGGTTTTATGCATCACCCCGCCACAGCTTTCCTCTTAAGCAGGCAAAAGTTGTTTCCTAAATGTGTGACTCTGTTGTGTTTGTCATTCAGTTCATGTGTAGTCATGTGTACATTCCCGCTATGAGTGATATCTTATGATAAGATTAGTTACTCTGTAATCTTTCCTTACTCCGTTCATCTGTAGCCATGTTTACAGGACCTTCATAAGTGATATCTTATGATAAGTCTCTTTTTCTGTGTGACTTATTTCACTTAGAATCATCGTAACTGAATCCACTCATTTTGTTGCTACTGGTCTTATGACATTGATTTCATGGCTGAGGGATATTCCATCGTACGTAAGTACCACTATTTTTTGAACAATTTTTATCTTTCCTGGCATATTTAAGGTGTACCCAAGTTGAGGTTCTTGTAAGCAGTGCATCCCTAAATTTTGGGTTGGGTCTGTCTTATTGATTTTCAGTTTTCCCAAGGTATATTCCCTAGACTGGAAGTGCCCTTGGCTATGTAGCTCTGTTGTTTACATGTTTTAGGGAACACAATACACTCCTCCAGAGAGGCAGTTGCCAACTTACATCCCGCCCAACAGCATAACAAGCCTCCCTGTTATCCAGGTCCTCTCTTGCCTTTCTGGTTTTTACACATTTTGCCTATGTCCCTTTTGACCGGTGGGAAGGGATATTTCCTTGTACTGCAGATTTGCCTTGCCCGCTTGCTTGCCTGGCCAAAAAGGGCGTATGCATTTTCTCCTGAATATATTCAGGAGAAAACGAATACACCATTTTTGGACAAGTGCATCATTGTCGAAGTTGTGCCCCTCTTCCTGTGCTTGAAAGGTGATTCCAACGTACCTCTTGAAATCTGTTTACTGCGATTCTGCCTCGCTTTCAAGTCCACCTCGTTGCCTTCCTTCAAACAATTTTTGGACGATAGCTCTCCTTTATTAGTCTGCCAGTTTGTGAACTGCTGTGTCTCTGAGCTCCATTTATCAAATCGTTTTTTGTGAGCGGACCGCAAGTCCAAAATTTCGGTTCAGGACCTATACTGGTTTCCGGCAGCGGGATGAGGCTTTGGTTAATTCTTCTTCCTCCCGGGCAATTAGAGTCACATGTGCCCGTCCAAATGCCTAACAGCTACTCTCTCATTGGTTCTCCCTGGTCCCTTTCATCCTCTGCCAAATTGGCAACCTGTGTTATCCAGGAGGTTAAAGGTGCTGTCTCTCTAAGTTGGGAGATTGATAGTCAAGCGGTTGGAAAGTCAAATTGGAATACCAGTAGAGGGACTATTCCTTGAGTTTTAGAAAGTTTTCGTATTCACAGTGTGTCCATTCTCTAGGTTTCCAGTACATGTTACAGCTGTATTAATATTCCCTTCAACCTGGAGAGTTTGGAACCATGGAATGGAGGCCACGCATTATTGCTTTAAATGATCTGTGTTTGCTCACGCAGTCTCACCAAGCCTCTCAGTCCCAAGTGTCCAGCCTTATGCCACATCAAGCTGTAGTTGTAGATAGATTCAGTCCAGGTTTCATCAGAGACCCTGAAGGAATTGTAAAGAATTTCCCTGTTTTTTTGTTTTGTTTTTGAAATTCCTTTTAATAGTGGGTTTGAGCTGATTCTCACTGCCATGTTTATGCCAGTCTAGACAGACTTGATTCCCTTACGGAGACATATCAATACATAGGTTTTAAGATTCTTACTAGTCAGATATATTCCTCTGTGGAAAATATGGTATTTTGAGTCCCTTTCCCCGAGGAAGGTGTAGGTTTCACTATTCCATAGTTGGTTTTTGGAACAGTACCTGTGTTATATCAAACTCTGGTTTTATGCATCACCCCACCTCTCCTTCCCCATTAAGCAGGCATAAGAGTGTATTCTAAATGTGAGACTCTGTTCTCTTTCCTAACTCAGTTCATGTGTAGCCATGTTTACAGGATCTTCATAAGTCATATCCTATGATAAGCTTCTTTTCCTGTGTGACTTATTTCACTTAGAATCATCGTACCTGAATCCACTCATTTTGCTGCTACTGGTCTTATGACATTGATTTCATGGCTGAGGGATATTCCATCCTACGTATGTACCACAATTTTTTGAACCATTTTTAACTTTCTTGTGATAATTAATATGTACCCAAGTTGAGGTTCTTGTAAGCAGTGCATCCCTAAATTTTGGGGTGGCTCTGTCTTATTGATTTTCAGTTTTCCCAAGGTATATTCCCTAGACTTGAAGTGCCCTTGGCTCTGTAGCTCAGTTGTTTACTTGTTTTAGGGAACACAATGCACTCCTCCAGAGTGGCAGTTGGCAACTTACATTCCGCCCATGAGCATAAAAAGGCTCCCCATTCTCCAGGTCCTCTTTTGCCTTTCTGGTTTTTATACATTTTGCCGATGTCCCTTTTGACTGGTGGGAAGTGATACTTCTTTGTACTGCAGATTTGCATTGCCCACTTGCTTGCTTGGCCAAAAAGGGCGTATGCGTTTTCCCCTGAATATATTCAGGAGAAAACACATACACCCTTTTGGGCCAAGTGCATCATTGTCGAAGTTGTGCCCCTCTTCCTGTGCTGTACAGGTGATTCCAACGTACTGCTTGAAATCTGTTTCCTGCTATTCTGCCTCGCTTTCAAGTCCGCCTCTTTGCCTTCCTTCAAAAGATTTTTGGAAGATAGCTGTCCTTTATTACTCTGCCAGTTTTTGAATTGCTGTGCACCTGAGCTCCATTTATCAAATCGTTTTTTGTGAGCTGACCGCAAGTCCAAAATTTCGGTTCAGGACCTCTACTGGTTCCCGGCAGGGGGAAGAGTCTTTGGTTAATTCTTCTTCCTGCCGGGCAATTAGAGTGACATGTGCCCGTCCAAATGCCTAACAGCTACTCTCTCATTGGTTCTCCCTCTTCCCTTTCATCCTCTGCCAAATTGGCAACCTGTGAGAACCAGGAGGTTAAAGGTGCTGTCTCTCCAAGTTGGGAGATTGATAGTAAAGCTGTTGGAAAGTAAAACTGGCGCACAAGGAGAGGGACTATTCGTTGAGTTTTAGAAAACTTTCATATTCACTGTGTGTCCATTCTCTAGGTTTCCCGTACATGTTATAGCTGTAGTAATATCCCCTTCAACCTGGAGAGCTGGGACCCATGGAATGGGTGCCATGCATTATTGCTTTAAAGGGTCTGCATTTGCTCACCCAGTCTCACCAATCCTCCCAGTCCCAAGTGTCCAGCCTAATGCCACATCCAGCTGTCATTGTAGACATGGTCATTCCAGGTTTCATCAGAGAACCTGAAGGAATTGTAAAGAATTTCCCTGTTTTTTTTCTTTTGTTTTTGAAATTTTTTTTATATTGGGATTGAGCTGATTCTCGCTGCCATGTTTATGCCAGTCTAGACACACTTGATTCCCTTACAGAGACATATCAGTACATAGGTTTTAAGATTCTTATTAGTCAGATATATTCCTCTGCACGGAATATGGGTTGTTGAGTCCCGTTCACTGAGGAAGTTGTAGGTCTTGCTATTACGTATTAGGTTTTTGGAACGGTACTTGTTCTAATATTAAACTCTTGTTTTATGCATCACCCCACCTCTCCTTCCCCCTTATGCAGGCATCAGAGTGTTTTCTAAATGTGAGACTCTTTTCTCTTTCCTAACTCAGTTCATGTGTAGCCATGTTTACAGGATACCTATAAGTGATATCTTATGATAAGTTTCTTTTTCTGTGTGACTTATTTCACTTAGAATCATCGTACCTGAATCCACTCATTTTGCTGCTACTGGTCTTATGACATTGATTTCATGCCTGAGGGATATTTCATCGGACGTAAGTACCACAATTTTTTGTACCATTTTTATCTTTCAGGGATATTTAAGGTGCACCCAAATGAGCTTCTTGTAAGCAGTGCAGCCCTAAATAGTGGGGTGGCTCTGTCTTATTGATTTTCAGTTTTCCCAAGGTATATTCCCTAGACTGGAAGTGCCCTTGGCTCTGTACCTCTGTTTTTTACTTGTTTTAGGGAACTCAATGCACTCCTCCAGAGAGGCAGTTGACAATTTACATCCCGCCCATCAGCATAACAAGGATCCCTGTTCTCCAGGACCTGTCTTGCCTTTCAGGTAATTACCCATTTTGTGGATGTCCCATTTTACCGGTGGGAAGTGATACTTCTTTGTAGTGCAGATTTGAATTGCCTGGTTGCTTGCCTGGCCAAAAAGCGTATATGTGTTTTCTCCTGAATATATTCAGGAGAAAACTCATACGCCCTTTTTGGCCTAGTGCATCATTGTCGAAGTTGTGCCCATTTTCCTGTGCTTTAAAGGGGATTCCAACGTACCTCTTGAAATCTGTCTCCTGCTATTCTGCCTCGCTTTCAAGTCCGCCTCGTTGCCTACATTAAACAGATATTTGGACGATAGTTGTCCTGTATTTCTCTGCCAGTTTGTGAATTGCTGTGCCCCTGAGCTCCATTTTTCAACTCGTTTTTTGTGAGCTGAATGCAAGTCCAAACTTTGGATGAGGAACTATACTGCTGTCCGTTGGGTGGCTGAGACTCTGGTTAATTCTTCTTCCTCCCGGGAAAGAAGAGTGACATGTGCCCGTCCAAATGCCTAACAGCTACTCTCTCATTGGTTCTCCCTCTTCCGTTTCATCCTCTGCCAAATTGGCAACCTGTGAGAACCAGGAGGTTAAAGGGGCTATCTCTCCAAGTTGGGAGATTGATAGTAAAGCAGTTGGAAAGTCAAACAGGAGCACCAGGAGAGGGACTATTCGTTGAGTTTTAGAGACCATTCCTATTCACAGTGTGTCCATTCTCTAGGTTTCCCGTACATGTTATAGCTATAGTAATATTCCCTTCAACCTGGAGAGTTGGGAAACATGGAATGGGTGCCACTCATTATTGCTTTAAAGGGTCTGCATTTGCTCACCCAATCTCACCAATCCTCTCAGTCCCAAGTGTCCAGCCTTATGCCACATCCAGCTGTCATTGTAGATAGTGTCATTCCAGGTTTCATCAGAGACCCTGAAGGAATTGAAAAGAATTCCCCTGTTTTTTTGTTTTGTTTTTGAAATTCCAGTTTATAGTGGGTTTGAGCTGATTCTCGCTGCCATGATTATGCCAGTCTAGACACACTTGATTCCCTTATGGAGACGTATCAATACATAAGTTTTATGATTCATACTAGTAAGATATATTACTCTGCGGTGAATATGGGGTGTTGAGTCCCTTTCAGTGAGGAAAGTGTAGGTCTTGTCTCTTCTGTATTTGGTTTTTGGAACGGTACCTGTACTAATATCAAACTCTGGTTTTATGCATCACCCCACCTCTCCTTCCCCCTTAAGCAAGCATAAGGGTGTTTTTTATTTTTTTATTTTTTTTTATTTATTTTTTTTTTTTTTGCGGTATGCGGGCCTCTCACTGTTGTGGCCTCTCCCGTTGCGGAGCACAGGCTCCGGACGCGCAGGCCCAGCGGCCATGGCTCATGGGCCCAGCCGCTCCGCGGTATATGGGATCCTCCCAGACCGGGGCACGAACCCGTATCCCCTGCATCGGCAGGCGGACTCTCAACCACTGCGCCACCAGGGAGGCCCGAGGGTGTTTTTTAAATGTGAGTCTCTCTTCTCTTTCCTAACTCAGTTCTTGTGTAGCCATGTTTACAGGATCTTCATAAGTGATATATTATGATAAGTGTCTTTTTCTGTGTGACTTATTTCACTTAGAATTATCGTACATGAATCCACTCATTTTGCTGCTACTGGCCTTATGACATTGATTTCATGGCTGAGGGATATTCCATCATATGTAAGTACCACAGTTTCTTGAACCATTTATGTCTTTCCTGGGATATTTCCAGTGTACCCATGTTGAGATTTTTGTAAGCAGTTCATCCCTGAATTTTGGTGTGGATCTGTCTTATTTATTTTCAGTTTTCCCAAGGTATATTCCCTAGACTGGAAGTGCCCTTGGCTCTGTAGCTCTGTTCTTTACTTGTTTTAGGGAACACAATGCACTCCTCCAGAGAGGCAGTTGGCAATTTATATCCCGCCCATCAGCATAACCAGGCTCCCTGTTCTCCAGGGCCTGTCTTGCCTTTCTGTTTTTTATACATTTTGTGGATGTCCCTTTTGACCGGTAGGAAGTGATACTTCTTTGTAGTGCTGATTTGCATTGCCCACTTTCTTGCTTGTCCAAAAAGGGCATATGCGTTTTCTCCTGTATATATTCACGTGAAAACCCATATGCCCTTTATGGCCATTTCCATAATTTTCGAAGTTGTAATGCTTTTCCTGTGTTTAAAGGCGATTCCAGTGTACCTCTTGAAATCTGTTTCATGCCATTCTGCCTCATTTTCCCTTCCACCTCGTGGCTTTCTCTCAACAGATTTTTGGAAGAGAGTAGTCCTTTATAACTCTGCATGTTAGTGAATTGCTGTGGCCCTGAGCTCCATTTTTCAACTCGCGTTTTTGTGAGCTGTCCGCAAATCAACAGTTTTGCTTTTGGACTTATAATGATTCCGGGGGGGCAGGCTGAGACGTTGGTTAATTCATCTTTGTGACGGGAAATTATAGTGACATGTGGCTGTCCAAATGCCTACAGCTACTCTCTCATTGCTTCTCTCTCTTCCCTTATATCCTCTGCACAATTTGCCAACTGTGCGAACCAGGAGTTTATAGGGGCTGACTTTCAAAGTTGGGAGATTGATAGTCAAGCAGTTGGAATGTCAAACTGGAGCACAAGGAGAAAAAAAAAGTAGTAGAGTTTTAGAAACCTTTCACCATCAGATGGTTTCCATTCTCTAGGTTCCCATACACGTTATAAATGTAGTGATATTCCCTTCTACCTGGAGAGTTGGGAACCATGGAATGGGTGGCAGGCATTATTGCTTTAAAGGGTCTGCATTTTTTCACCCAATCTCACCAATGCTCTCAGTCCCAAGTGACCAGCCTTATGCCACATCCAGCTGTCATTGTAGATAGGGTCATTCCAAGTTTCATCAGAAACCCTGAAGGTATTGTGTAAGAATTTTACTGTTTTTATGTTTTGTTTTGAAATTCAGTTTTATATTGGGTTTGAGCTGATTCTCACTGCCATGTTTATGTCATTCTAGACACACTTGTTTCCCTTACGGAGACATATCAATACATAGGTTTAAAAATTCTTACTAGTCAGATATGTTTCTCGGCAGGGAATAGGGATGTTGAGTTCCATTCACTGAGGAAGGAGTAGGGCTTGGCTCTTCTGTTTTTGGACTATGGAACGGTACCTGTGCTAATATCAATCTTATGTTTTGTGCATCTCCCAACATCTCTTTCCCCTTAAGCAGGCGTTAGAGTGTTTTCTAAATATTAGACTCTGTTCTCTTCCCTAATTCAGTTCATATGTAGCCATGTTTACATTCCCTTCATAAGTGATATCTTATGTCAGAATGCACCATGGCCGTTCTCATAATAATGCTCCATAACCCCTGTCATCACAATGCACCATGCCCTGGTTATCACAATGCTCCATGTCCCTTGTCATCACAATTCTCCACGTCCATGTCATCACAGTGCTACATGACACTTCTCGTCAATATGTTACATGCTCTTGTCATCACAATTCTCCATCAACTTGACATTGCAATGCTCCATGCACTTGTCATCACAATGCTCCATGCAATTGTCATCACAATGCTCCATCCCCTTTTCATCAAAATGCTCCATGACCCATGTCATCACAATGCTCCCTGACACCTGTCATCACAATGCATCATGCCCCTTGTCATTACAGTGCTCCATGATGCTCGACATTACAATTACCCAAGGTCTTCTCATCACAAAGCTCCATGGCCAATATCATCACAATGCTCCATGACCACTTTCAACACAACACTCCATGACACCTGACAACACAATGATACGGCACTCTTGTCATCAAAATGTTCCATTCCCTAGTCATCACAATGCTCCATAGCCCCTGTCTTCACAATACTCCATGAACATTTTCAGCCCAATGTTCCATGACACTTGTCATCACAATGATCCATGTCCTTGACATCCCTATGATCCATGACCCCTGTATTCACAATGCTCCATGACGCTTGTCATCACAGTGCTCCATGACACATGTCATCACAATGCTCCACGCCTTTGTCAGCAAAATGCTACATGACCTTGTCATTACAATGCTCTATGCGCTTGTCATTACAATACTCCATTTCCATTATCATCACAATCCTCCATGAAACTTGGGATCACATTGCTTCATGCCCTTCTCATCACAATGCTCCATGCTCCTTGAAATCAAAATGATCCATGACCTCTGTCATCACAATGCTCCAAACCCTTGTGATCACAGTGTTCCATAACTTTTGTCATCACAATGCTCCATGATGCCTGTCATCACAATAAACCATGCCCTTTTCATCACAAAGCTCCATGACCTTTGTCATCACAATTCTCAATACACTCGTCAACACAATGCTCCATGACACTTGTCATCAGAATTCTCCTTGAATCCTGTCACGAAAAGGCTCCATGCCTTTTTAATCACAATGCCCCATGCGGCTTTCATCACAATGCTCCATGCATTGTCATCAAAATAATCCACAAGCTTCTCCTCAGAATGCTCCATGACCCTTGTCATCACAATGCTCCATGCACTTTTCAGCAAAATGCTCCCTGACCCTTGTCATCACAATGCTCCAAGACATTGACATCACAATGCTCCATTACCTTTGTCATCAGAATCCTCCATGACACTTGGCATCACAATGCTCCATGTCATTGTCATCACAATGGGCCATTACATATGTCATCACAATGCTCCCTGACACCTCTCTTCACAATACTGCATGACCTGGTCATCACAATGCTCCATGCCCTTGTCATCAAAATGCGCCATTCCAACTGTCATTGCAATAATTCATGAAACATATGAGACCAATATTCCATGCCATTGTCATCACAATGCTACATGCCCTTGTTATCACAATGCTCCTTGACCCCTGTCATCACAATGCTCCGTGAATCCAGTCATCACAATGCTTCATGACTTTTGTCATCACAATGGTCCATGCCTTCGTCATCAACAGTCTCTGTGACCTTTTTAACCACAATGCTCCATGAAATTTTCATCACAATGCTCTTTGACAATTGTCATCACTATGCTCCATGTGCTTGTCAGCACAATGCTCCATGACACATGTCATCACAATGCACCATGCACATGTCATCACAGTGCTCCCCAATCTTGTCATCACAATGCTCCTTAAAATTTGTCATCACAATGCTCCATGCACTTCTCATCAAAATGCTCTCTCACCACTGATATCACAATGCTACATCACTATTTGTCACAATACTCTCTCACACCTGTCATCACAATGTTCCATGACTCCTGTCATCAGAAAGCTACATGCACTTATCATCACAATATTCGATGACCCCTGACATCACAGTGTTCCATAACAACTGTCATCAAAATGTTCCATGAAACTTTTCATCACATTGCCCCATGACCCTGTCATCAGAATGCTCCCTCCTCTTCTCATCACAATGCACAATGCCCTTGCCATCAAAATGCTCCATGACCTTTGTCATCACAAAGATCCATGACACTTGGCATCACAAAGCTCCATGTCATTGTCATCACATTGCTCCATGACCTTGTCTTCAGAAACCTCCATGACACTTGTCTTCAGAATGCTCCATGGCTTTCTCATCACAGTGTTCCATGCCCTTGCCATAACAATGCTCCATTACCCCTGTCATAACAATGCTCCATGACCCCTGCCATCACGATGAACCATGGCCTTGTCATCACAAAGCGCCATGATACTTCTCATCACAATGCTCTAAGAACACTGTCATCACAATGCACCATGCCCATCATCATAATGCTTCATGCTATTGTCATCACAATGAAGTCAAAATGCTCCATGACCTCTGTCATAACAAGGCACCAAACCCTTTTGATCACAGAATTCCATAACACTTGTCATCACAATGCCCCATGACGCTCGTCATCACAATTATCAATGGTCTTCTCATCACAATGCTCCATGACCTTTGTCATCTCAATGCTCAATACACTTTTCATCAAAATGCTCCCTGACACTTGTTTTCTGTATGCTCCTTGAACCCTGTCATGACAAGGCTCCATGCATTTTTCATCACAATGATCCATGCCCTTTTAATCACAATGCTCCAAGACCCATGTAATCACAATGCTCCATGCCCTTGTCATCACAAAGTTCAATGACGCATGCCGTCAGATTGTTCCTTGGTCTTCTCCTCACAATGCTCCATGCCCTTGTCATCACAATGTTCCAAGACCCCTGTAGTCACAATGCTCCATGCCCCTTTTCATCTGTATGCTCCATGAGACTTGTCATCACAAGGCTCCATGGTTTTGTCATCACAATGCTCTAGGACCTTCTCATCACAATGCTTCTCGACAGTGTCATGAATATTTTCAATGGCCTTTGTCATCATAATCCTCCAAGCCCTAATCATCACAATGCTCCATTATATTTGTCATCACAATTCTCCATTACATTTGGCATCACAATGCTCCCTGACACCTGTCTTCACAATACTCCATGACCTTCTCATCACAAAGCGCCATGCCCTTGTCATCACAATGCACCATGCCCACTGTCATCACAATAATCTATGAAACTTGTCAGACCAATGCTCCATGTCACTGTCATCACAATGCTCCATGCCCTTGTCATCACAATGCTCCATGACCTCTGTCATCACAATGCTCCGTGACTCCAGTTATCACAATGTTTCATAACATTTGTCATCACAGTGGTCCATGCCCGCGTCATCACAAGGCTCTGTGACATTTGTAACCACAATGCTCCATGAAATTTTCATCACAATTCTTTGTGACACTTGTCATCACAATGCTCCATGTCTTTGTCAGAACAATGCTCCATGACAATTGTCATCACAAAGTGCCGCGCGCATTTCATCACAACGGTCCACAACCTTGTCATTGCAATGCTGCATAAACCTTGTAATCACAATGGTACATGCACTTCTCATCAAAATGCTCTCTCACCAGAGATATCACAATGTTCCATCACTAGGCATCACAATACTCCCTCACCTCTGTAATCACAATGATCCATGACACTCTCATCACAATGCTACATCCCCTTATCATCACAATGTTCCGTGACCCTTGACATCTCAATGTTCTATAACACCTCTCATCAAAATGCTCCATGACACATTTCATCCCAAAGCTCCAAGACCCCTGACATCACAATGTTCTCTAACCACTGCCATCAATGTGTTCCATTACACTTTTTATCAAATTGCTGCATGACCCGGTCATCAAAATGCTCCCTGCCCTTCTCATCACAATGCACCATGCCCTTGTCATCAAAATGCTCCATGACTTGTCATCACAAAGCTCCATGACTCTTGGCATCATAATGCTCCATGTCTTTGTCATCACAATGCTCCATGAACCCTCTCATCACATGGCTCCATGCCCTTGTCATCACAAAGCTCCAGGACATTTGTCATCACAATGCTTGATGCCCTCCTCATCACAGTGCTCCATGCCATTCACATTACAATCCTGCATGACCCATGTATCACAGGGTTCCGTGCCCTTGTCATCACAATGATCCATGCCCTCTTCATCTCAATGCTCCAAAATCCCTGTAATCATAATGCTCTATGTACTTGTCATCACAAAACTACATGACGCATGTCATCAGAATGCTCCATGGCCTTCTCATCACAATGTTCCATGCCCTCGTCATCACAATGCACCAAGACACCTGTAATCACGATGTTCCATGCCCCTTTTCATCAGAATGCTCCTTGAGACTTGTCACCACAAGTCTCCATGGTCTTCTCATCACAGTGCTCCAGGACCTTGTCATCACCATGCTCCATTCCCTTGTCATCACAATGCACCTTGACACCTGTCATCACAATAAACCATGAAATTTTTCAGCCCAATGCTCCACGACCTACTCATCACAAAGCTCCATGGCCAATATCATCACAATGCTCCATGACCACTGTCATCACAACACTCCATGACACCTGACAAGACAATGATCTGGGACTCTTGTCATCACAATGCTCCATTCCCTAGTCATCACAATGCTCCATGATCCCTGTCATCACAACACTCCATGAACATTTTCAGCCCAGTGCTCCATGACCCTTGTCATCACAATGATCCATGACCTTGTCATCCCAATGCTCCATGACCCCTGTATTCACAATGCTCCGTGACGCTTGTCATCACAGTGCTCCATGACACATGTCATCACAATGCTCCATGCCTTTGTCAGCAAAAAGCTATATGACCTGGTCATTACAATGCTCTATGCGCTTGTGATCACAATACTCCATTTCCATTGTCATCACAATCCTCCATGAACCTAGGGATCACATTGCTTCATGCCCTTGTCATCACAATGCTCCATGCTCCTTGAAATCAAAATGATCCATGACCTCTGTCATCACAATGCTCCAAACCCTTGTGATCACAATGTTCCATAACACTTGTCATCACAACGCTCCATGATGCCTGTCATCACAATACTCCATGCCCTTTTCATCACAATGCTCCATGACCTTTGTCATCACAATACTCAATACACTTGTCATCACAGTGCTCCCTGACACTTGTCATCAGAATGCTCCTTAAACCCTGTCACGAAAAGGCTCCATGCCTTTTTCATCACAATGCCACATGCCGTTTTCATCACAATGCTCCATGCAATTTTCATCAAAATACTCCACAAGCTTGTCCTCAGAAGGCTCCATGACCCTTGTCATCACAATTCTCCATGCACTTGTCAGCACAATGCTTCCTGACACTTGTCATCACAATGTTCCAAGCCATTGTCATCACAACGCTCCATTACCTTTGTCATCAGAATCCTCCATGACACTTGGCATCACAATGCTCCATGCCATTGTCATCCCAATGGGCCATTACATATGTCATCACAATGCTCCCTGACACCTTTCTTCACAATATTGCATGACCAGGTCATTACAATTCTCCATGCCCTTGTCATCACAATGCACCATTCCAACTGTCATCGCAATAATCCATGAAACTTATTAGACCAATGCTCCAGGCCCTTGTCATCACAATGCTCCATGCCCTTGTTATCACAAAGGTCCATGACACCTGTCATCACAATGCTCCATGACTCCAGTCATCACAATGCTTCATGACCTTTGTCATCAGAGTTGTCCATGCCCTCGTCATCAACAGTCTCTGTGACCTTTTTAACCACAATATTCCATGAACTTTTCATCACAATGCTCTTTGACCCTTGTCATCACAATGCTCTATGTCTTTCTCAGCACAATGCTCCATGACCCTTGTCATCACAATGCTTCATTCGCTTGTCAGCACAATGCTCCATGACACATGTCATTACAATGCTCCATGACCCCTGTCATCACAATGCTCCATGACTCCAGTCATCTCAATGCTTCATAACGTTTGTCATCACAATGGTCCATGCCCGAATCATCACAAAGCTCTGTGACTTTTGTAACTGCAATGCTCCATGAACTTTTCATCACAATTCTCTGTGACACTTGCCATCACCATCCTCCATGTCTTTGTCAGAACAATGCTCCATGACCATTGTCTTCACAAAATGTCAGACGCATTTCATCACAACGGTCCACAACCTCGTCATTGCAATGCTCCATAAATCTTGTAATCACAATGCTCCATGCCCTTCTCATAAAAATGCTTTCTCAGAAGTGATATCACAGTGTTCCATCACTAGTCATCACAATACTCCCTCACCCCTGTAATCACAATGATCCATGAACCTGTCATCACACTGCTACATCCCCTTATCATCACAATGTTCCATGACACCTGCCATCAAAATCCTCCATGATCCGTTTCATCCCAAAGCTGCAAGACCCCTGACATCACAATGTTCTATAACCCCTGGCATCAAAATGTTCCATTACATTTTTCATCAAATTGCTGCATGACCCGGTCATCAAAATTTTCCCTGAAATTCTCATCACAATGCACCATGCCCTTGTCATCAAAATGCTCCATGACTTGTCATCACAATGCTCCATGAGTTTGTCATCACAATTCTCAATACACTTGTCATCACAATGCTCCCTGACACTTGTCAGAAGAAAGCTCCTTGAACCCTGTCATGAAAAGGCTCCATGCCTCTTTCAACACAATGCCCCATGCCGTTTTCTTCACAATGCTCCATGCCATTGTCATCAAAATACTCCACAAGCTTGTCATCAGAATGCTCCATGACCCTTGTCATCACATTTCTCCATGCACTTGTCAGCACAATGCTCCCTGACCCTTGTCATCAGAATGCTCCATTACATTGTCAACAGAATCCTCCATGACTCTTGGCATCACAATGCTCCATGCCATTGTCATCACAATGGGCCATTACATATGTCATCACAATGCTCCCTGACACCTGTCTTCACAATACGGCATGACCTGGTCATCACTATGCTCCATGCCCTTGTCATCACAATGTGCCATTCCAAATGTCATCACAATAATCCATGAAACTTATTAGAACAATGTTCCATGCCCTTGTCATCAGAGTGCTCCATGCCCTTGTTATCACAATTGTCCATGACCCCTGTCATAACAATGCTCTGTGACTCCAGTTATCACAATGCTTCATGACCTTTGTCATCACAATTGTCCATGCCCTCGTCATCAACAGTCTCTGTGACCTTTTTAACCACAATTCTCCATGAACTTTTCATCTCAATGCTACATGAACCCTGTCATCACACTGCACCATGCCCATCATCACAATGCTTCAGGCTATTGTCATCACAATGAAATCAATATTCTCCATGACCTCTGTCATCATAATGCTCCAAAACCTTGTGATCACAATGTTCTATAACACTTATCATCACAACACCCCATGACTCTCATCATCACAATTATCCATGGTTTTCTCATCACAATGCTCCATGATCTTCGTCATCATAATGCTCAATACACTTGTCATCACAATGCTAACTGACACTTGTCGTCAGTATGCTCCTTGAACCCTGTCATGACAAGGCTCCATGCCTTTCTCATCACAATAATCCGTGCCCTTTTAATCACAATGCTCCAAGATCCCTGTAATCACAATGCTCCATGCCCTTCTCATCAAAAAGCTCCATGATGCATGTCATCAGAATGCTCCATGGCCTTCTCATCACAATGCTCCAAGGCCCCTGTAATCACAATGCTCCATGCCCCTTTTCATCTCAATGCTCCATGAACCCTGTCATCACAATGCACCATGCCCATCATCACAATGCTTCAGGCTATTGTCATCACAATGAAATCAAAATTCTCCATGACCTTTGTCATCATAATGCTCCAAAACCTTGTGATCACAATGTCCCATAACACTTATCATCACAACACCTCATGACGATCATCATCACAATTACCCATGTTTTCTCATCACAATGCTCCATGACCTTTGTCATCACAATGCTCAATACACTTGTCATCACAATGCTCCCTGACACTTGTCATCAGTATGCTCCATTGTCATCAGAATGCTCCATTAACCCTGTCATGACACGTCTCCATGCATTTTTCATCCCAATGATCCATGCCCTTATCATCACAATGCTCCAAGACCCGTGTAATCACAATAATCCATGAAATATTTCAGAACAATGAACAAAGCCCTTCTCATCACAATGCTCCATTACCTCTGTCATAACAATGCTCCATGACCACTGCAATCACAATGTTCCACGGCCTTGTCATCACAAGGCTCCATGACACTTTTCATCAAAATGCTGAAGACCCCTGTAATCACAATGCTCCATGCCCTTGTCATTACAAAACTCCATGAAGCATGTCATCAGAATGCTTCATGGCCTTCTCATCACAATGCTCCATGCCCTGTCATCACAATACTCTAAGACCAGTGTAATCACAATACTCCATGCCCAATTTCATCAGAATGCTCCATGTGAGTTGTCGTCACAAGTCTCCATGGTCTTCTCATCACAATGCTCCAAGACCTTGTCATCACCATGCTCCATTCCCTTGTCATCACAATGCTCCATGAACCCTGTCATCACAATAATCCATGAGCATTTTCAGCCCAATGCTCAACGACCTAATCATCACAATGCTTCATGACCATTGTCATGACAACACTCCATGACACCTGACAACACAATGATCCGGGACTCTTGTCATCACATTGTTCCATTCCTTGGTCATCACAATGCTCCATGACCCCTGTCATCACAACACTCCATGAACATTTTCAGCTCAGTGCTCCATGACCCTTGTCATCACAATGATCCATGCCATTGTCATCCCAATGCTCCATGACCCCTGTATTCACAATGCTCCGTGACGCTTGTCATCACAGTGCTCCATGACACCTGTCATCACAATGCTCCATGCCTTTGTCAGCAAAATGTTACATGACCTTTTCATTACAATGCTCTATGCGCTTGTCATCACTATACTCCATTTCCATTGTCATCACAATACTCCATGAACCTTGGGATCACATTGCTTCATGCTCTTGTCATCAAAATGCTCCCTGCTCCTTGAAATCAAAATGATCCATGACATTTGTCATCACAATTCTCCAAACACTTGTGATCACAATGTTCCATAACACTTGTCATCACAACGCTCCATGATGCCTGTCATCAGAATACTCCATGCCCTTTTCATCACAATTCTCCATGACCTTTGTCATCACAATTCTCAATACACTTGTCATCACAGTGCTCACTGACACTTGTCATCAGAATGCTCCTTGAACCCTGTCACGAAAAGGCTCCATGCCGTTTTCAACACAATGCCCCATGCTGTTTTCATCACAATGCTCCATGCCATTGTCATCAAAATACTCCACAAGCTTGTCATCAGAATGCTTCATGACCATTGTCATCACAATTTTCCATGCACTTTTCAGCACAATGCTCCCTGACCCTTGTCATCACAATGCTCCAAGCCATTGTCATCAGAATGCTCCATTACCTTTGTCATCAGAATCCTCCATGACACTTGGCCTCACAATGCTCCATGCCATTGTCATCACAATGGGCCATGACATATGTCATCACAATGCTCCCTGACACCTGTCTTCACAATACGGCATGACCTGGTCATCACAATGCTCCATGCCCTTGTCATCACAATGCGCCATTCCATCTGTCATCACAATAATCCATGAAACGTATTAGAACAATGCTCCATGCCCTTGTCATCACAATGCTCCATGCACTTGTGATCACAAAGTTGCAAGACCCCTGTAATCAGAATGTTCCATGCCCCTTTTCATCAGTATGCTCCATGAGACTTGTCTTCACAAGGCTCCATGTATTTCTAATCACAAAGATCCAGGACCTTGTCATCACAATGCTCCTCGACCTTGTCATGAAAATTCTCAATGGCCCTTGTCATCATAATGCTCCAAGCCATAGTCATCACAATGCTCCATTATATTTGTCATCACAATCCTCCATTACATTTGGCATCTCAATGCTCCCTGACATTGTCATCGCAATGGACCATGACATATGTCATCACAGTACTCCCTGACACCTGTCTTCACTATACTCCATGACTTTCTCATCACAATGATCCATGCCCTTGTCATCCCAATGCTCCATGACCCCTGTATTCACAATGCTCCGTGACCCTTGTCATCACAGTGCTCCATGACACCTGTCTTCACAATACTCCATGACCTTCTCCTCACAATGCTCCATGCCCTTGTCATCACAATGCTCCATGTCCACTGTCATCACAATAATCTATGAAAATTGTCAGACCAATGCTCCATGCCCCTGTCATCGCAATGCTCCATGCCCTTGTCATCACACTGCTCCATTACACCTGTCATCACAATGCTCCCTGAATCCAGTCATCACAATTCTTCATAACGTTTGTCAACACAATGTTCCATGTTCGCGTCCGAAAAGGCTCTGTGTCCTTTGTAACCTCAATGCTCCATGAAATTTTCATCACACTGCTCCGTGACCCTTGTCATCACAATGCTCCATGCCTTTGTCAGAACAATGCTCCATGACCCTTGTCATCACAATGTGCCACGTGCTTTTCATCACAATGATCCACAACCTTGTCATCGCTATCCGCCATAAACCTTGTAATCACAATGCTCCATGCACTTCTCATCCAAATGCTCTCTCACCTGAGATATCACAATGTTCCATCACTAGTTATCACAATCCTCCCTCACCCTGGTAATCACAATGTTCCATGACCACATTCATCACAATGCTACATCCCCTTATCAGCACAATGTTCCATAACCCCTGACATCACAATCTTCCATAAGCCTGTCATCAAAATGCTCCATGACCATTTTCATCCCAAAGCTCCATGACCCCTGGCATCAAAATGTTCTATAGCCCCTGTCATCAAAATGTTCCATTACACTTTTCATCAAATTGCTGCATGACCCTGTCATCAAAATGCTCCCTGCCATTTTCATCACAATGCACCACATTCTTGTCATCAAAATGTTCTATGACCTTTGTCATCACAAAGCTCCATGACACTTGGCATCACAGTGCTCCATGTCATTGTCATCACAGTGCTCCATAAACGCTCTCATCACATTGCTCCATGCCCTTGTCATTACAATCCTCCATGACACTTGTCATCACAATGCTCGATGCCCTTCTCATCACAATACCCCATGCCCTTGTCATTACAATCCTCCATGACTCATGTATCACAGTGTTCCGTGCCCTTGTCATCACAATGCTCCATGCCCACTCTCATCACAATAATCCTTGAAACATTTCAGAGCAATGCTCAATGCCCTTCTCATCAAAATGCTCCATTACCTCTGTCGTAACAATGCTCCATGACCACTGCCATCACAACGTTCCATTAAACTTTTCATCAAAATGCTGCATGACCAGGTCATCAAAATGCTTCCTGCCCTTCTCATCACAATGCACTATGCCCTTGTCATCAAAATGCTCCATGACTTGTCATCACAATGCTCCATGCATTTGTCAGCAAAATTCTACATGACCTTGTCATTAGAAAGCTCTATGCGCTTGTCATTACAATGCTCCAAGAACCCTGTAATCACAATGTTCCATGCCCTTTTTCATCTCAATGCTCCATGATCCGTGTCATCACAATGCACCATGCCCATCATCATAATGCTTCAGGCTATTGTCATCACAATGAAATCAAAATTCTCCATGAACTCTGTCATCATAATGCTCCAAACCATTGTGATCACAATGTTTCATAACACTTATCATCACAACACCGCATGACGATCATCATCACAATTATCCATGGTCTTCTCATCACAATGCTCCATGATCTTTGTCATCACAATGCTCAATACACTTGTCATCACAATGCTCCCTGACACTTGTCGTCAGTATGCTCCTTGAACCCTGTCATTACAAGGCTCCATGCCTTTTTCATCACAGTGATCCATTCCCTTTTCATCACAATGCTCCAAGACCCCTGTAATCAAAAAGCTCTATGCCCTTGTCATCACAAAGCTCCATGACGCAAGACATCAGAATGCTCCATGGCCTTCTCCTCACAACGCTCGATGTCATTGTCATCACAGTGCTCCATGAACCCTCTCATCACATTGCTTCTTGCCCTTGACATTACAATCCTCCATGACCCAAGTATCACAGTGTTCCGTGCCCTTTTCATCACAATGCTCCATGCCCAATCTCATCACAATAATCCATGAAATATTTCAGACCAATGCTCTATTCCCTTCTCATAACAATGCTCCATTACCTCTGTCATAACAATGCTCCATGACCATTGCCATCACAATGTTCCACGGCCTTGTCATCACAAGGCTCCATTACCCATGTCTTCGCAATGCTCCAAGACACCTGTAATCAAAATGCTCCATGACCTTGTCATAAGAAAGCTCCATGACGCATGTCATCAGTAGGTTCCATGGCCTTCTCTTCACAATGTTCCATGCCCTTGTCATCACAGTGTTCCAAGACCCCTGTAAACACAATGCTCCATGTCCCTTTTCATCTCAATGATCCATGAACCCTGTCATCACAATTCACCATGCCCATCATCATAATGCTTCATGCTATTGTCATCACAATGAAATCAAAATGCTCCATGACCTCTGTCATAACAATGCTCCAAACCCTTGTGATCACAATATTCCATAACACTTGTCATCACAGTGCCCCATGACACACGTCATCACAAATATCCATGGTCTTCACATCACAATGCTCCATGACCTTTGTCATCACAATGCTCAATACACTTGTCTTCAAAATGCTCCCTGACACTTGTTGTCTGTATGCTCCTTGAACCCTGTCATGACAAGGCTCCATGCCTTTTTCATCACAATAATCCATGCCCTTTTCCTCACAATGCTCCAATAACCCTTTAAGCACAATGCTCCATGCCCTTGTCATCACAAAGCTCAATGAATCATGTCTTCAGACTGCTCCTTGGCCTTCTCCTCACAATGCTCCATGCCCATGTCATCACAATGTTCCAAGACCCCTGTAATCACAATGGTCCATGCCCCTTTTCATCAGTATGCTCCATGAGATTTGTCATCACAAGTCTCTATGGATTTCTCATCACAATGCTCCAGGACCTTGTCATCACAATGCTTCACGACCATTTTCTGAACATTCTCAATGGCCCTTGTCATCATAATGATCCAAGCCCTAGTCATCATAATGCTCCATTATATTTGTCATCAAAATCTTCCATTACATTTGGCATCACAATGCTCCCTGCCATTGTCATTGCAATGGACCATGACATATGTAATCACAATGCTCCCTGACAACTGTCTTCACAATACTCCATGACCTTCTCATCACAATGATCCATGCCCTTGTCATCACAATGCACCATGTCCAATGTCATCACAATAATCTATGAAACTTCTCAGACCAATGCTACATGCCCCTTTCACCACAATGCTCCATGCCCTTGTCATCACAATGCTCCATGACCACTGTCATCACAATGCTCCGTGACTCCAGTCATCACAATGCTTCATAACATTTGTCATCACAATGTTCCATGCCAGCATCATCACAAGGCTCTGTGACCTTTATAACCACAATGCTCCATGAACTTTTCATCACAATGCTCCGTGACCCTTGTCATCAAAATGCTCCATGCGTTTGTCAGAAAAATGCTCCATGACCCTTGTCATCACAATGTGCTACGTGATTTTCATCACAACGATCCACAAATTTGTCATGGTAATGCTCCATAAACCTTGTAATCAAAATGCTCCATGCCCTTCTCATCACAATGCTCCATTACTCCTGTCATAACAATGCTCCATGACCCCTGCCATCACAATATTCCACGGCCTTGTCATCACAAGGCTCCATGACACTTGTCATCCCAATGCTCCAAGACCCCTTTAATCAGAATACTCCATGCCATTAACATCAAAAAGCTCCATGACACATGTCATCAGAATGTTCCATGAACTTCTCATCAAAATTCTCCATGCCCTTTTCATCACAGTGCTCCAAGACTCCAGTAATCACAATGCTCCATGCCCCTTTTCATCTCAATTCTCCATGAAATCTGTCATCACAATGCACCAAGCCCATCATCATAATGCTTCCGGCTATTGTCAGAACAAAGAAATCAATATTCTCCATGACCTCTGTCATCACAATGCTCCAAGACCCCTGTCATCACAATAATCCATGAACATTTTCAGCCCAATGCTCCATGACCCTTGTCATCACAATGATCCATGCCCTTGTCATCCCAATGCTCCATGACCCCTGTATTCACAATGCTCCGTGACACTTTTCATCACAGTGCTCCATGACACCTGTCATGACAATGTTCCATGCCTTTGTCAGCAAAATGCTACATGACTTTGTCATTACCATGCTCTATGCGCTTGTCATCACAATACTGCATTACCATTGTCATCACAATCCTCCATGAATCTTGGGATCACATTGCTATATGCCCTTGTTATCACAATGCTCCATGCTCCTTGAAATCAAAATGATCCATGACCTCTGTCATCACAATGCTCCAAACCCTTGTGATCACAATGTTCCATAAAACTTGTCATCCCAACGCTCCATGATGCCTGTCATCACAATACTCCATGCACTTTTCATCACAATGCTCCATGACCTTTTTCATCACAATTCTCAATACACTTGTCATCACAATGCTCCCTGACACTTGTCGTCAGAATTCTCCTTGAACCCTGTCACGAAAAGGCTCCATGCCTTTTTGAACACAATGCCCCATGCCGTTTTCATCACAATGCTCCACGCCACTGTCAGCAAAAAAATCCACAAGCTTATCATGAGAATGTTCCATGACCCTTGTCATCACAATTCTCCATGCACTTTTCAGCACAATGCTCCCTGACCTTGTCATCTCAATGCTCCAAGCCACTGTCATCACAATGCACCATTACATTTGTCATCAGAATCCTCCATGACACCTGGCATTACAATGCTCCATGCCCTTGTCACCACAATGCACCATTCCAACAGTCATCGCAATAATCCATGAAACTTATTAGACCAATGCTCCATGCCCTTGTCATCACAATGCTCCATGACCCTTGTAATCACAATGCTCCATGAACTTTTCATCACAATGCTCTTTGTTCCTTGTCATCACAATGCTCTATGCCTTTCTCAGCGCAATCCTCCGTGACCCTTGTCATCACAATGCTCCATGCGCTTGTCAGCACGATGCTCCATGACACATGTCATCATAATGCACCATGCGCTTGTCATCACTGTTCTCCACAAGCTTGTCATCACAATGCTCCATAAACCTTGTCATCACAATACTCCATGCACCTCTCATCAAAATGCTCTCTCACCACAGATATCACAATGTTACATCACTATTCGTCACAATACTCACTCACCCCTGTTATCCCAATATTCCATGACCCCTGTCATCACAATACTACATGCACTTATCATCACAATGTTCGATGACCCCTGACATCACAATGCTCCATAACCCCTGTCATCAAAATGCTCCTTGACCCTTTTCATCATAATGATCCATGACCTCTGACATCACAATGTTCCATAACCCCTGTCATCAAAATGTTCCATGACACTTTTCATCAAATTGCTCCATGACCCTGTCATCACAATGCTCCCTGCCCTTCTCATCACAATGCACAACGCCCTTGTCATTAAAATCCTCCATGACCTTTGTCATCACAAAGATCCATGACCCTTGGCATCACAGTGCTCCATGTCATTGTCATCACAATCCTCCATGAACACTCTCATCACATTGCTCCATGCCCATGTCATCACAAAGCTCCATGACAGATGTCATCAGAATGCTCCATGGCCTTCTCATCACAATGCTCCATGCCCTTGCCGTCACAATGCTCCATTACCCCTGTCATAACAATGCTCCATGACCCCTGCCATCACGATGTTCCGTGGCCTTGTCATCACAGTGCTCCATGACACCTGTCATCACCATGCTCCATGACTTTGTCAGAAAAATGCTCCATGACCTTGTCATTACAATGCTCTATGCGCTTGTCATCACAATACTCCATTTCCATTGTCATCACAATCCTCCATGAAACTTGAGAGCACATTGCTTCATGCCCTTGTCATCACAATGCTCCATGCTCCTTGAAATCAAAATGATCCATGTCCTCTGTCATCACAATGCTCCAAACCCTTGTGATCCCAGTGTTCCATAACATTTGTCATCACAATGCTCCATGATGCCTGTCATCACAAAATTCCATGCCCTTTTCATCACAGTGCTCCATGACATTTGGCATCAAAATGCTCAGTACACTTGTCATCACAATGCTCCCTGACACTTGTCATCAGAATGCTCTTTGAACCCTGTCACGAAAAGGCTCCATGCCTTTTTCATCACAATGCCCCATTCCGTTTTCATCACAATGATCCGTGACCATTGTCATCAAAATGGTCCATGACTGTGTCTGAAAAATGTTCCATGACCCTTGTCATCACAATGTGCCATTCGCTTTTCATCACAACGGTCCAGAAAATTTTCATTGCAATGCTCCATAAACCTTGTAATCACAATGCTCCATACACTTCTCATCAAAATGCTCTCTCACCAGAGATATCACAGTGTTCCAACACTAGTTGTCACAATACTCCCTCACTACTGTAATCACAATGTCCCATGACCCCTGTCATCACAGTGCTACATCCCTTTATCATCAAAATGTTCCATGACCCCTGACATAACAATATTCTATAACCCCAGTCATCAAAATGTTCCAATACACTTTCCATCATATTGCTGCATGACCCTGTCATCAAAATACTCCCTGCCCTTATCATCACAATGCACCATGCACTTGTCATCAAAATGCTCCATGACATTTGTCATCACAAAGCGCCATGACACTTGGCATCACAATGCTCCATGAACACTCTCATCACATTGCTCCATGCCCTTGTCATCACAAAGCTCCATGACACTTGTCATCAAAATGCTCCATGCCCTTCTCATCACAATGCCCCATGACCTTGTCATTACAATCCTTCATGACCCATGAATCACAGTGTTCCATGCCCTTATCATCACAATGCTCTATGCCCACTCTCATCACAATAATCCATGAAACTTATTAGACCAATGCTCCATTCCCTTGTCATCACAAGGCTCCATGCCCTTGTAATCACAATGTTCCATGACCCCTGTCATCACAATGCTCCATGCCTCCATTCATCACAATGCTTCATGACCTTTGTCATCACAATGGTCCATGCCCTCGTCATCAGCAGTCTCTGTGACCTTTTTAACCACAATGCTCCATGAACTTTTCATCACAATGCTCTTTGACCCTTGTCATCACAATGCTCTATGCCTTTCTCAGCACAATGCTCCATGAATCTCGTCATCACAATGCTCCATGACCCATGTCATTACAATGCACCCTGCAATTTTCATCACAGTGCTCCACAATCTTGTCACCACAATGCTCCATAAAACTTGTCATCACAATTCTCCATGCACTTCTCATCAAAATGCTCTCTCAACACTGATATCACAATGTTACATCACTATTCATCACAATACTCCCTCACCCCCGTCATCACAATATTCCATGACTTCTGTCTTTGCAATGCTACATGCACATATCATCACAAAGTTCTATGACCCCTGACATCACAATTTTCCATAACCCCTGTCATCAAAATGCTCCATAACAATTTTCCTCAAAATGCTCAATGACCCCTGACATCACAATTTTCCATAACAACTGTCATCAAAATATTCCATGACCCTTTTCATCAAATTGCTCTATAACCCTGTCATCACAATATTCCCTGCCCTTCTCATCACAATGTACCACGCCCTTGTCATCAAAATGCTCCATGACCTTTGTCATCACAAGGATCCATGACCCTTGGCATCTCAATGCTCCATGCCATTGTCATCACAAAACTCCATGAACCCTCTAATCACAATGCTCCATGTACATTTGCATCTCAATGCTCCATGAACCCTGTCATCAAAATGCAGCATGCCCATCATCATAATGCTTCAGGCTATTGTCATCACAATGAAATCAAAATATTTGATGATCTATCTCATCACAATGCTCCAAATCCTTTTGATCACAATGTTCCATAACACTTATCATCAAAATGTCCCATGACGCTCATCATCACAATTATCCATGGTCTTCTCATCACAGTGCTCCATGACCTTTGTCATCACAGTGCTCTATACACTTGTCATCACAATGCTCCCTGACACTTGTCATCAGTAGGCTCCTGGAACCCTGTCATGACAAGGCTCCATACCATTTTCATAACAATGATCCATGCCAATTTCATCACAATGCTCCAAGACACCAGTAATCACAATGCTCCATGCCCTTTTCATCACAATGCCCCAAGACCCCTGTAATCACAATACTCCATGCCCCTTTTCATCAGAATGCTCCATGAGACTTGTTATTACAAGGCTCCATGGTCTTCTCATCACAATTCTCCAGGAACTTTTCATCACAGTGCTCCATTCCCTTGTCATCACAATGCTCCATGACCCCTGTCCTCACAATACTTCCTGAATATTTTCAGTCCAATTCTCCAGGAACTTCTCATCACAATGCTTCATGATCCCTATCATCACAATGCTCCATGACCACTGTCATCACAACGCTCCATGAACCCTGAAAACACAGTGATCCGGGACTCTTGTCATCACAGTGCTCCATTCCCTAGTCATCACAATGCTCCATGAATATTTTCAGCCCAATGCTCCATAACCGTTGTCATCACAATGATCCATGACCTTGTCATCCCAATGCTCCATGACCCCTGTAATCACAATGATCCGTGATGCTTCTCATCACAGTGCTCTATGACCCTTATCATCACAATGCTCCATGCCTGTGTCAGCAAAATGCTACATGACCTTGTCATCAAAATGCTGCATTTGCTTGTCATCACAATACTCCCTTACCGTTGTCATCACAATCCTCCATGAATCTTGGGATCACATTGCTTCATGCCCTTGTCATCCCAATGCTCCATGCTCCTTAAAAACAAATTGATCCATGACTTCTATCATCACAATGCTCCAAACCCTTGTTATCACAAAGTTCCATAACACTTGTCATCACAACGCTCCATGATGCCTGTCATCACAATACTCCATGTCCTTTTCGTCAAAATGCTCCATGAACTTTTTCATCACAATTCTCAATACACTTGTCATCACAATGTTCCCTGACACTTGTCGTCAGAATGCTCCTTGAAACCTGTCATGAAATGGCTTCATGCCTTTTTCATCACAATGCTCCATGCCCTATTCATCACAATGCTCCATGCCATTGTCGTCACAATACTCCACAAGCTTGTCTTCAGAATGCTCCATGACACTTGTCATCACAATGCTCCATGGCCACTGTCATCACAATGCTCCATACCCCTTGTCATTACTGTGCTCCATGACGCTTGTCATCACAATTATCCATGGTCTTCTCATCACAATGCTCTACGCCCTTGTCATCAAAATGCTCCATGACCCTTGTCATCACAATGCTCCATTGCCACTGTCATCACAATGCTCCATTCCCCTGTCATTACAGTGCTCCATGACGCTCGTCATCACAATGCTCCACGGTCTTGCCATCACAATGCTCCATTCCCTGGTCATCACAATGCTCCATGCCCTGGTCATCACAATGCTCCATGTCACCTGTCATCACAATTCTCCTCGTTCTTGGCACCACTATGCTCCATGACAGTTCTCATCACCGTGTTACATGATTTGTCATCACAATTCTCTATGCACTTGTCATCGCAATGCTCCATGACCCCTGTCATAGGAAGCTCCATGTGCTTCTCATCACAATGCTTCATGAACTTGTCATCAAAATTCTCAATGGCCCTTGTCATCACAATGCTCCATGCCCTTGTCATCACAATGCTCCAAGCCCTTGTCATCAAAATGCTCCATTACATTTGTCATCACAATCCTCCATGACACTTGGCATCACAATGTTCCATTCCATTGTCATCGCAATGGACCATGACATATGTCATCACAGTGCTCCCTGAGACCTGTCTTCAAAATACTCCATGACCTTCTCATCACAGTGCTCCATGCCTTGTCATCACATTGCACCATGCCCACTGTCATCACAATAATCCATGAAACATGTCAGGCCAATGCTCCGTGCCCCTGTCATCACAATGATCATTGCCTTTTCATCACAATGCTCTATGAACCCTGTCATCACAATGCTCCATGACTCCAGTCATCACAGTGCTTCATGACCTTTGTCATCACAATGGTCCATGCCCTCGTCATCACAAGGCTCTGTGACCTTTGTCACCAAAATGCTCCATGAAATTTTCATCACAATGCTCGTTGACCCTTCTCATCACAATGCTCCATGCCTTTGTCAGCACAGGGCTCCATGACCCATGTCATCACAATGTGCCATGTGCTTCTCATAACAATGCTCCACAACCTTGTCATCACAATGCTCCATAAAACTTGTCATCACAATGCTCCATGCACTTCTTATCAAAATGCTCTCTCACGAATGATATCAAAATGCTCCCTCACTAGTCATCACAATACACACACTCCCCTGTCATCACAATGGTCCACAACACCGTCATGAAAATGTTCCATGACTCCTGACATCACAGTGTTCCATAACCCGTCATCAAAATGTTCCATGACACTTTTCATCAAATTGCTCCATGACCCTGTCATCACAATGCTCCCTGCCCTTCACAAGAGAATTCACCACACCCTTGTCATCAAAATGCTCCATGACCTTTGTCATCACAAAACTCCATGATCCTTGGCATCACAATGCTTCATGCCATTTTCATCACAATGCTCCAAAAACCTCTCATCACATCGTTCCAAGCCCTTGTCTTCACAGTATCCATGATGCTTTTCATCACAATGCTCGATGCCATTCTTCTCACAATGCTCCATGCGCTTGTCATTACAGTCCTCCATGAACCATGTATCACAGTGTTCCGTGCCATTGTTATCACAATGCTCCTTGCCCCCTCTCATCACAATAATCCATGAAACATCTCAGACCAATATTCCATGCCCTTTTCATCACAGTGATCCAAGACTCTTCTAATTATAATGCTCCATGCCCCTTTTCATCTCAATGCTCCATGAATGCTGTCATCACAATGCACCAATGCACATCATCATAATGCTTCATGCTATTGTCATCACAATGAAATCAAAATGCTCTATGACCTCTGTCATCACAATGCTCCAAATCCTTGTGATGACAGTATTCCCTAACACTTATCATCACAGCTCCCCATAACGCTCGTCATCACAATTATCCATGGTCTTCTAATCACAATGCCCCATGACATTTGCCATCACAATGCTCAATATCCTTGTCATCACAATGGTCCCCGACACTTGCCATCAGTATGTTCCTTGAACCCTGTCATGACAAGGCTACATGCCTTTTTCATCACAATGTTACATGCCATTTTCCTCACAGTGCTCCAAGACCCCTGTAATCACAATGCTCCATGCCCTTGTCATCACAAAGCTCCATGATGCATGTCATCAGAACGCTCCATGACATTCTCATCCCAATGTTCAATGCCATTGTCATCACAATGCTCCAAGACCCCTGTAATCACAATGCTCCATGAGCCTTTTCATCAGAATGCTCCATGAGACTTGTCATCACATGGCTCCATGGTCTTCTCCTCACAGTGCTCCAGTACCTTGTCATCACAATGCTCCTTGACCCCTGTCATCACAATACTCCATGAACATTTTCAGCCCAATGCTCCATGACGTTCTCATCACAATGCTCCATGACCTCTGTCATAACAATGCTCCATGACCACTGTCATGACAATGCTCCATGAACCCTGACAACACAATGATCCGGGACGCTTGTTATCAAAATGCTCCATGCCCTTGTCATCCCAATGCTCCATGAACCCTTTAATCACAATGCTCCATGACGCTTGTCATCACAGTGCTCCATGAACCTTGTCATCACAATGCCTTTGTCAGCAAAATGATACATAATCTTGTCATCACAATGCTCCAAGACCCCTGTAATCACAAAGCTCCATGACCCTTTTCATCAGAATGCTCCATGAGACTTGTCATCACATGGCTCCATTGTCTTCTCATCACAGTGCTCCAGTACCTTGTCATCACAATGCTCCTTGACCCCTGTCATCACAATACTCGATGAACATTTTCAGCCCAATGCTCCATGACGTTCTCATCACAATGCTCCATGACCTCTGTCATGACAACGCTCCATGAACCCTGCCAACACAATGATCCAGGACGCTTGTCATCAAAATGCTCCATGCCCTTGTCATCCCAATTCTCCATGAACCCTTTAATCACAATGCTCCATGACGCTTGTCATCACAGTGCTCCATGAACCTTGTCATCACAATGCCTTTGTCAGCAAAATGATACATAATCTTGTCATCACAATGCTCCATGTGCTTGTCATCACAATCCTCCATGACCCTTGGGATCATATTGCTTTATGCCCTTGTCATCTCTATCTTGCCTTTCTGGGTTTTACAGATTTTTGGATACCCTTTTTGACCGGTGGGAAGCGACAATTCTTTGTAGTGTGGATTTGCGTTGTGTGCTTGCTTGATTGGCCAAAAAGGGCCTATGCATTTTCTCCTGAATATATTCAGGAGAAAAGTCATACACAGTTTTTGGCCAAGTGCATCATTCTCAAAGTTGTGATGCCTTTCCTGTGCTTTAAAGGCGATTCCAATTTACCTCTTGAAATATGTTTTGTGCAATTCTGCCTCATTTTCAAGTCCGCTTTGTTGCCTTCCCTCAACAGATTTTTGGAAGAGAGTAGTCCTTTATAACTCTTCAGGTTTTTGATTTGCCTTACCCCTGAGCTCCAATTTTCAAATCCCATTATTGGGAGCTGACCGCAAATCCACAATTTTGCTTCAGGACCTATACTGGTTCCAGGGGTGGCTATACTGGTTCCCTGTGGGTGGCTGAGGCTTTGGTTAATTCTTCCTGATGGGAATTTAGAGTGACATGTGTCCGTCCAAATGCCTACATCTACTCTCTGATTGGTTCTCCCTCTTCCCTCTCATCCTCTGCACAATTAGCAAACTGTGCGAACCAGGAGGTTATAGGGGATGACTCTCCTAAGTTGGGAGATTGATAGTAAAGTTGTTGGAATGCCAAACTGTAGCACAAGGAGAGGAAAAAGTAGGAGACTTTCAGAAACCTTTCGCCATCACAGTGTGTCCATTCTCTAGGTTTCCCATACATGTTAACACTGTAGTGATATTCCCTTCTACCTGGAAATTTGGGACCCATGGAATGGTGGCATGCATTACGACTTTAAAGGGTCTGCATTTTCTCTCCCAATCTCACCAGTCCTCTCAGTCCCAAGTGTCCAGCCTTATGTCTCATCCAGCTGTCTTTGCAGATAGGGTCATTCTAGGTTTCATCAGAACCCCTGAAGGAATTGTGTAAGAATTTCGCTGTTTTTTTGTTTTGTTTTTGAAATTCATTTTTATAATGGGGTTGAGCTGATTTTCCCTGACGTGTTTATGACGGTCTAGACACACTTGTTTCCCTTACAGAGGCATATCAATACATAGGTTTTAAGATTCTTACTAATCAGATATATTCCTCTGTGGGGAATAGGGGTTTTGAGTCCCGTTCACTGAGGAAGGTGTAGGTCTTGTCTATTCTGTATTTGGTTTATGGAATGGTACCTGTGCTAATATCAAACTCTGGTTTTATGCATCACCCCACCTCTCCTTTCCCCTTAAGGAGGCATAAGAGTGTTTTCTAAATGTGAGACGCTGGTCTCTTTCCTAATTCAGTTCATGTGTTGTGATGTTGACATTCCCTCTGTAAGTGATATCTTATGATAAGATTCTTTTTCTGTGTGACTAATTTCCCTTAGAATCATCATACCTAAATCCTCTCATTATGCTGCTACTGGCCTTATGACATTGATTTCACGTCTGAGTGATATTCCGTTGTACAAAATTACCACAAATTCTTTATGCATTTCTCTTTCTCCTGGGATACTTTAGGTGTACCGAAGTTGAGGTTCTTGTATGCAGAGAAGCCCTAAACATTGTGGTGCCTGTGTCTTGTTGATATTTACTCTTCCCAAGTTATATGTCCATGAGTTGAAGTCCCCTTTGCTCGGGGGCTTTGTATTTTAGATGTTTTAGGAAACAGCATACACTTCTTCAGAGTAGCTCTTGGATATTTATACCCCACCCATCAGCGTGACTAGTCTCCCTGTTTTCCATGGCCTCTCCTGCATTTTTGATTTGTACACATTTTTTGGATGGCCTTTGTGAGCAGTGGAAATTGAGACTTCTTTATTGTGCGGATTTGCATTTCCCTCTTGCTTGGTTGGCCAAAAACTCTGTATGTGTTTTTTTCCTGAAGATATTCACGAAACAAACTCATACACCCTTTTGCCCAACTGCATCATTTTAGAAATTCTGCTGCTTTTCATATGCTTTAAATGTGAGTACAATCTACCTTTTGAAATCTGTTTCCTGCAATTCTGCCTCTCATTCAGAACCTCTTCGTTGCCTTACCTGAATATATTTTTTGGAAGTTGGTTATCATTTATATCTTTGCAGGTCTTTGAATTGTCTGCTCCTGAGCTCCATTTTGCAACTCGCTTTTTTTGTGAGCTGACCGCCAAACCATTGGATTGATTCCGGCAATATTCTGGTTCTGGGGAGGCAGGCTGAGCCTTTGGTTAATTCTTCTTCCTAATGGGAAATTAGAGTGACATGTGCCTGTCAAAACTACTACAGCTAATCTCTCATTGGTTCCTCCTCTTCCCATTTATCCTCTGCAAAAATTGCAAACTGTGTGAAACAGGAGGTTAAAGGTGCTGATTCTCCAAGTCGGGAGATTGTTAGTAATGTGGCTGGAATGGCGAACCCCAGCACGAGGAGATCAAAAATGAGGTGCATTTTAGACACCTCTCCTGAGCACACGGTGTACATTCATCTCGGTTTCCCAGGCATGTTTTCCCTGTCAGAAGATTCCCTTGAAAGTGCAGATTTGGGACCCATGGAATGGGTATCAGGCAGTATTACTTTAAAAGGTCTGCATTTCCTCACCCAGCCTCTCTAACATCTCTTAGCGTGCATAGCTTCCAACCTTATATATCATCCTGCTGTGGGTCTACATGTGTTCAATCCATGTTACATCGTAGCCCTTCAACAAAAGTTGTAAGAATTTTTGTCTGTCTCACCGTTTTTATAAATATTTTTAAATTTATTTTTATATTGGTTACAGCTGATTTTCAAAGCTCTGTTTTTTGCTGCTGTACATCCACTTGATTCATGTACTGTGAGACAACAATAAATTCTTTCTCAGATGCTTATGATTCATATGTATTATTTTCCAGTGACTTGAGTGGACTGAGTGCCGTTCTTTGAGGTACCGTGTAGGCCTTGCCAGTTATTCAATTCGGTACTTGGAATAGTATCTTTGCTAATTTCAACCTCCTGGATAATACCTCACCATTCCCCACCTTTCCCATTTAGCAGCCTTATGTCTATTTTCTACATATTTGACTATGTTTCTGTTTTGTAGTTTATTTCATGTGTAGCCATTTTTGATTCCACCTTTAAGTGACATCTTATGATATGTGTCTTTTTCTTTCTGACATGTGTCACTTAGAATGATCGTATGTAACTCCTCCAGAGTTGTTCCAACTGGCCTTATTTCATTGATTTCTGGATGAGTAATATTCCACTCTACATAAGTACCCCATCTCTTTTATCCATTTTATCCTTCCAGGGACATTTATGTTATATCCAAGTGGAGGCCCTTTTTAACAGAGAGGTAGTAAACGTTGGGGTGCCAGTTTTCTGTCATTTTTTTGTTTTTCCCAAGGTATACGCCCATGAGTGCAAGTGCCCTATGCTCTGTAGCTCAGTTTTCAGATGTTTTAGCAAACCCAATACACTTCTCCAGAGTGGCCGTTGGCAAATTACATTTCCACTATCAGCCTCACAGGGCTCCCTTTTCTCCTCACCCTGTCCTGCATTTCTGGTGTTTACACTTTATGTGGATGGCCCTTCTGACTGATGTGAAGTGATACATTTTGTAGTATTGATTTCCAGTGCCCACCTGTTTGGTTGGATAAAAAGTGTGAATGGCCTTTACTTGAATATATTCAGAAAAATATGCATACGCCCTTTTGGGCCAAGTGCATCATTGGTGATGTTCAGCCCCTTTTCTTGTGCTTTAATGGGGAGACCTTTCTACCTCTTCAAATCTGATTCCTGCCACTCTCCCTTGCTTATAAGTCCTTTTCTGTGACTTACCTCAAGACATTTTTCAACAGTAGATATTTTCAACTCTGCAGTTTCATGAATTTTAGTGCCCCTGAGTTCCATTTTTCAACTTGAGTTTTTGGAAACTCGACACAAAACAGCAGGATTTCCTCTAGCCCTATTCTCTTTCTGTGGGCAATTCTAGCCTTTGATGAATTTGTCTTCCGGATTGGAAATTAGAGTGGCATGTGCCTGTCCAAACACCTAAGACTTGTCTCTAAATTTTTCTCATCCTTCCGCTTCATCCTCTGGACAGATTCCAAACTGTGTGCAACAGGATATTGACGGTGCTGATATCCCCAAGTGAGGAGATTGTTAGGAAAGATGCTGGAGGGGTGAACCCGAGCACCAGGCGATGAGGAGATGAGGTGCCTTTTCCAAACTCTTTCCGATCAAACGGTGTACCTCCTCTAGGTGTGACAGGCATGTTTTAGCTCTAGGAAGGGTCCCGTGCATGGAAGGAGAACACCAGGGATTTTTCCCAATCAGTGCCTCCCCGAACCCCAAACTGGGGAATTTTTAAGCTACGGCTACACGTATGTCCATTAAGGGCCTTGGGAAATAGGCAGAGCCCAAACTTTAGATGATTGAAATCTTCAGGTTCAGAAGCGCTCACCATCGGCCTTCCTTAGGTTACATTTTATCTGTCATTGATAGATGATGTCAATAAAAATATCGATTCTTTTTCAGATTATTTCCCCTTATAGGTTATTGCAAAATATTCAGTGTAGTTCCCTGTGCTATACAGTAGTTCCTTGTTGATGATCTATTTTATACATAGCAGTGTGTATGTGTTAATCCCAAACTGTTAATTTATCCCTTCTCCTACCTTTCCCCTTTGGTAATAATAAATTATAAGATTTTATACTTCTCAGAAATGGGGGAGCTGAAAGAGAGGTATCCTTTTCAATGGAAAAGCATTCAAAACAAGATTGAAGCTTCAGCCAAGAGTATTCGATGTACATCCATGGAAATAAATCACTTCATTTCTCTAATGTTGACCTGACAAATAAGACAGACGTCTTCACTGAACTTGCTTATAGTAAAGTGATGGAAATATCAAATGTAAGTCTTAGAAAAATCTTATTTTACCCGAGCATTATACACTGCTCTATGTTAACTACAGTTTGGCTCACACATCTGTTCAATGAAGTTACAAAGTTCTCAATTTCTGTTTCTGATCATCCAGAGGGGACCCCAACAGTAGTCCCCGTGCCCAGTGTCATTGGAGCCAACATATCAAGACTGAGTTTGGTTCAGAAGCAAAGGAAACATTATTTTGAAAACCGAATGGAGAGGTGAGAGTGTGCACTCCCCCACGGGCTGTGGGCTGGGATGCTGAGTAGGGATCCCAGCAGCGTCAGTGGGAGTTAGGGGATGGAGGTCTCGAGGGCTGGGTTGGCTGCAGCTCAGGCTCTATGCCGTGCAGTCTGCATGGGACTCCGCTAGCTGAGGTGTCGACCCAGCCATTCTGCACTAGGTAGTCGGGTCTGAAGTGCCGGGTGTGGGACCTCTGCATGCGGAACCCTAGGAGCATGTGAAATTAGACAAAGCACAAAGGAAAAACAGGTTAGACTTTATTTTATTGCCCAGATTCTCTTTTTATCTCCCAGGAATTTTTAATGAACGTTGCCAGAGACGAACACCTCCTCTGCTTTTTGTTCCGTTCCTCATTCTTGGGGTGTTGAGGGTGAAGACCCCTCTTTTGTAACTGCTTCATGCTGTGGTGGGAGCCCTGATACCTAGGGGGAGGGGCAAAACGTCTCCCCACCAGCCTCCAGGTGAGGTTGATTGTCCCAAAGCCTCCTGCCTCTCTTCTCGTCCGCCTGAGCACCAGCATTGGAAGTGTTATAGATTCTAATGACCTTTAAGGGTCCAGGAAAGAGATGCGCAGAGATGCTGAGGTGGCAGGTTTCACCCCACCCCACATTTGTTCAGTGACATTAGGCTGACTTTTTTGCCAGCCTAGATGATCTGATCAGTAGTCTGTGCTTTCTTTAATTAGGTCCCTGAATTAATGTACAAACAGCACCATGTGTCAGAGCCCTGCCCGTGCAACTCCCAGACAGTCCAGGGTCAGTGGTGATCCAGGACCATGACGTCCACTGAGTCAACGGCCTTTAGAAGTAGCCAGCAGTCCAGCCGGTCATAATGGCCACCATCACCGCGGTGTCTGTAGGGTTTTCTATGGTGAAAGCGTGATATACGTTTCCCCCGCCAAGCGTATTAGCTCCCCTCTGGGTGCAGTTAAGTCCTGCAAGCAGTAGTCTGCTCTTTCGGGGCACAGTCTTGTTGTTTTCTGAGAGAAACTCCAGGTCAAGTGATGGTCACACGAGTCATCTTGGGGGCCTGTTGCCCCCATTTGTCTCTCTGGAGGTTGGAGTTGGAGGGCCTCCTCACTCGAGGTCAGTGTGTCCACAGAGCGACCCCTGCAACTTCAGGGCATGATGGGTGGTTAGGATCACCACGTGGGGTCCTATTCCCTTAGGAAGGAGCTGCCTCGTGGGCTGCTGATTTCCAGCTTTTTAGATACCCCAGTATCCTGGCCTGATGAGTCGGTGGGCAAAGCCCTTGGTGACCATAGTTTATCATACCTGAAGGGCATTCTTGTGTTGCTCCATTTCAATTGGTCCCTGTTTTTGCACTAAGTCTCCAAGGGCGATTAACCTTTGACCGGGTATGTAAAGGTCAAAGGGTTTAGCTAAATTAGTGAGTTCCTGGGCAAGGATCTGAATTGACTGCTCTTTCCATTCTTAAAAGGCTGCTTCTGGATTCTATTCAAAAGGATCATCATCTTTTCGTGTCAGTGTTTCATGTAGAGTCCCAGCTATTAGACTGTAGTTAGGGATCCAGATGCAGAAAACCTTGGCCTCCCCAGGAACCCCTAAGCTGTCTTCTAGTTTTAGAAGAGGTAAGGCTGCAAATGGCTTCTTCCCTATCCTGGGATGCGTTTCTCCAAATATCTGTGAGAATGAAGCCCAGGCAAGTCACCTGAGCCTGGGATATTTGAGCCATTTTCTTGGACACCTTCTATCCTTTCTTGGCTAGGTAGTTCAGAGGCGTCTTTAGTAGGCCTGGCAATCAGAATGTCATCTGCATATTGAAGGAGGGTTCCCTTTTAAAGAGGTAGAACGTTTCGGTGTTTAGAGGACATTTCCCCAATGATGGTGTGGGGATTTTTGAACCATTGGGGCAGGACAGCCCAGCATTATTGGTTTTGTTGCATGTTGTGTCCTGCCACTCACAAGCCAAAAAATCTTGTGACTCTGAGATGAATGGAATACAGAAGAAGGCATCATTGAAGTCTAATACAGAATGCCATGGCCTGGTGGATGGTAGAATGAGCAGCAGGGTGTAGGAAATAGGATCTACTAGATGTAGATCCTCGGTGGCTTCACTAACTGTCCTGATATACTTTACCAGGTCTCCAGCAGCCCATGGCGCTCTCGTGGTCAGGCCAATCCCAGGATATGGAGCTCACCTGGGCTGCATCCCGCACCCCACAGCCCACGGGGCTCTCGTGTTCAATTCCCTCCCAGGGTATGGAGCTCACCTGTGCAACTACCCAGAAGCCCATGGGGCTCTCATAGTCAGGCCCTTCCCAGGATACGGAACTCCCCTGGGCAGGTACCCCAGCAGGGCTGGACACACAGGAACTGTGCACATAGCCCACCTTGCAGAGAACCCCCAGCTCACCTGTCGCTCACAGCTGACAGAGAACACCTCAGAGCAGGACTTGAACTAACAAACAGCAGCTCTGACAGGTCTGTGACCCTGGCTATCACTCTGTGCAGCCTCTCTCTGCCTGGTCTTCCAGACACTTCCACTGCAGCCAGTGCACCAGGCCTCTGTCTCCACCCACCATCACTCCTCTCCCTGACTCCTGGGTTCCTCTCATTAGGATAGGGTCTTCTTGAAGTTGTTTTCCACTCATGGACCAGATAAAATGATAAGAAAACAAGCCACAGCTGCAGCCCCTTGTCTATCCTGACTCTCAAGAACGCACACCTCTTCCTTGGGACTGACCCGTTTAGCAAGGTTCATTTTCTGCAACTGTGAGCCCCTGAGGGGTGAGGATTGGCTGATTTGGGCAGCCTGACACTGCCTGCCAGCCCCCCCCACAGGTGTGCCTGTGTTGAGGTCAATATAAACACCTCTCCAGTCAGCAAGAGCCCCTGTAGCTGTGACTGACGCCATATTCTCTGCCCCGTCAGCAGTTTCGGGGCTGGGGTGATGGGAGGGAGTTACGGGCCGTGGCTTTGTGGGTGGCCCAGTGTGAGTGGGGCTCTGCTGGACTTTCTGCAGGAGTTGTCAGGCTGCCACCTGCTAAAGAAGAGGATGTGTCACCCATACCTGCCACTAGAATTTTTCCCCAGGCAGAGGTGAGGAAGTAAAAAAGCAGTGGGGTCCATGGCAGGAGGGGTATCTCAGGCAGGGAAATGGAAAGATTCCAGAAGAGCATCTGGGGCCAGGACCATCCTGGCTGGCCTGCAGGCACCAAGTCGGCCTGCGTGCTCTCGCTAGTGTGGCTCTACAGCCCTTCCTGTAGGCTTGCAAGTGCTTGTACATATTCAGGTGTTTTACCTGGAAAGGGTGGGAAGAGTTCAGCTGCAGCAGGACTGGGGCTCAGCTCACATTTACTCACAGACGCCTCGACACATTCCCCCAGCTTTGCAATGAGGATGCTCCTTGTGGGGGGGAGCGCTGCTGACGGCATGGGAGACGATTTCCCACCTCTGACCAACTTAAGAATTTTTTACCACTGGAGCAAGTGCCCTGATACGATTTTCCTCTGTATAACTGGTGAGTTCTGTTTTTTTTTTTTCTTTTTTTCTTTTTGGTTCAATTTAGATTTTATTTATTCCTCTTTTTTTTTTTAATTTGGAGATATAAACATGGAAATAATGCATTAATATAAAGACGTCTGTGTGAAGGGAAAAATTTTTTTCTGTTTTATTTTATTAAATGTTATTTATTAATTTTTAATTTTTTTAAATTTATTTCTTTTATACAGCAGGTTCTTATTGGATATATATTTTATACATATAAGTGTGCACATGTGAATCCCAGTCTCCCAATTCATCCCACCACCACCCTCATATGGCGTTCCCTCCTTGGTGTCCATATGTTTGTTCTCTACATCTGTCTCTATCTCTGCCCTGCAAACTGGTTCATCTGTACCATTTTTCTAGGTTCCACATATATGCATTAATATACAATATTTGTTTTTCTCTTTCTGACTTACTTCACTCTGTATGACAGTCTCTAGATCCATCGAGGTCTCTACAAATGAACCAATTTCATTCCTATGTATGGCTGAGTAATATTCCGTTTTATATATGTACCACATCTTTATCCATTCGTCTGTCTGTGGGCACTTAGGTTGCTTTCATTACCTGTCTATTGTAAATAGTGCTGCAGTGAACATTGTGGTGAATGTGTCTTTTTGATTTATGGTTTTCTCTGGGTATATGCCCAGGAGTGGGATTGCTGGATTATATGGTAATTCTATTTTTAGTTTTTTAAGGAACCTCCATACTGTTCTCCATAGAGACTGTATCGATTTACTTTCCCACCAATAGTGGAAGAAGGTTCCTTTTCTCCACACCCTCTCCAGCATTTGTTGTTTGTAGATTTTCTGATGATGCCCATTCTAACAGGTGTGACGTGATACCTCATTGTAGTTTCGATTTCCATTTCTCTAATAATTAGTGATGTTCTGCAGATTTTCATGTACGTACTGGCCATCTCTATGTCTTCTTGGAAGAAATGTCTATTTAGATCTTCCATTTTGTATTGGGTTGTTTGTTTTATTAATATTGAGCTGCATGAGCTGTTTATATATATTGGAGATTAATCATTTGTCCATTGATTCGTTTGCAAATATTTTCTGCCATTCTGAGGGTTGTCTTTTCGTCTTGTTTGTAGTTTCCCTTCCTTTGCAAAAGCTTTTACATTTCATTAGTCCCATCTGTTTAGTTTTCTTTTTTATTTCATTACTATAGGAGGTGGATCAAAAAAGATCTTGCTGTGATTTACGTCAGAGTATCCTTCGTAAGTTTTCCTCTCAGAGTTTTATACTGTCTGGTCTTACATTAAGGTCTCTAATCAATTTTGAATATATTTTTATGTATGGTGTTGGGGAGTGTTCTAATTTCATTCTTTTACATGTAGCTCTCCATATTTCCCAGCACCAATGATTGAAGAGACTGTCTTATCTCCATTGTATAGTCTTGCCTCCTTTGTCATAGATAAGTTGACCATAAGTGTGTAGGTTTATCCTTGGGCTTTGTTTTTTTTTTTTTTTTCCTTTTACACGTTTATTCGAGTATAATTGCTTTACAATGGAGTGTTCATTTCTGCTGTATAACTAAGTGAATCAGCTATACATATACAAATATCACCAGATCACCTCCCTCTTGCATCTCCCTCCCACACTCCATATTCCACCCCTTTATGTGGTCACAAAGCACCGAGCTGATCTCCCTGTTCTATGTGGCTGATTCTCAGTAGCTATCGGTGTTACATTTGGTAATGTATTTATGTCCATGCCACTCTCTCACTTCGTCCCAGCTTACCCATCCCCCTTCCGGTGCCCTCAAGTCCTTTCTCTATGTCTGTGTCCTTAATCCTGTCCTGCCACTAGGTTCTTCAAAATCTTTTTTTTTTCTTCATTAGATTCCATATATCTCTGTTAACATACAGTATTTGTTTTTCCCTTTCTGACTTACTTCACTGTGTAGGACAGATTCTAAGTCCATCCACCTCAGTACAAATAACTCAGTTTTGCTTCTTTTTATGGTTCAGTAATATTTGATTGTATATATGTGCCAGATGTTCTTTATCCATTTATCTGTCGATGGACACTTAGGTTGATTCCATGTCCTGGCTAATGCAAATAGAGCTGCAATGAACATTTTTGTACATAACTCTTTTTGAATTATGCTTTTTGCAAGGCAAATGCCCAGTACTTGGATTGTTGTGTCATATGGTACTTCTATTGTTAGTTATTTAAAGGAACCTCCGTACTGTTCTCCCTAGTGCCCATATCAATTTACATTCCCACCCACAGTGCAAGTGTGTTCCATTTTCTCCAATAAAGGCCTCTCCAGCATTTATTGTTTTGTAGATTTTTTTGATGATTGCCACTCTGACTGCTGTGAGGTGATACCTCAGGGTAGTTTTGATTTGCATTTCTCTAATGATTAGTGATGTTCAGCATCCTTTCATGTGTTTCTTGGTAATCTGTATATCTTCTTTGGAGAAATGTCTATTTAGGTCTTCTGCCCGTTTTTGGATTGGGTTGTTTGTTTTTGTGATATTGAGCTACATGCGGTGCTTCTAAAGTTAGGAGATTAATCCTTTGTCAATTGCTTCATTTGAAAATATTTTCTCCCATTCTGAGGGTTGTTTTTGCATCTTGTTTATGTTTTCCTGTACTGTGTAAAGGCTTTTAATTTTCATTAGGTCCCATTTGTTGATTTCTGTTTTTATTTCCATTTCTCAAGGAGGTGGGTCAAAAAGGATCTTGCTGTGATTTATGTCATAGAGTGTTCTGCCTAGGGTTTCCTCTAAGTGTTTTATAGTGTCTGGTCTTATATTTAGATCTCTAATCAATTTAGAGTTTATTTTTGAGTATGGTGTTATTGAGTGTTCTAATTTCATTATTTTATGTGTAGGGGTCCAGTTTTCCCAGCACCAATTACTGAAGAGACTGTCTTTTCTCCATTGTATATCCTTAGCTCCTTTGTCATAGATGAGATAACCATAGGTATGTAGGTTTATCTCTGGTCATTCTGTCCTGTTCCATTGATCTGTGTTTATGCCAATCTACATAAACTTGATTCCATTATGGAGACATATAAATACATAGGTTTCAAGGTTATTACCAGTCAGATATATTCCTCTTCAGTGAATAGGGTGTTTTGTGTCCAGTTCATTGAGAAAGGAGTAGGTCTTGTCTATTACATATTTGGTATATGGAATGGAATCTGTGCTAATTTCAAACTCTGCTTTTACACATCACCCCACGTCACCTTTCCCCTTAAGGAGGCATAAGTGTGTTTTCTAAATGTGTAACTCTGTTCTCTTTTGAAATTCAGTTCATGTGTAGCCATGTTTACATTTCCTCTATAAGTGATATATTACAGTAAGTTTCTTTTTCTTTGTGGCTCATTTCACTTAGCATCATCGTACCTAAAGCCACTCATTATGCTGCTATTGGCCTTATGACATTGATTTTATGTCTGAGTGGCATTCCATTGTATATAAGTACCACAACATCTATATCCATTTTTTTTCCTTTCCTGGGATATATAAAGTGTACCGAAGTCGAGGTTCTTGTAAACAGAGCAGCCCTAAAGTTTGGGCTGGCTGTGTGTTGTGGATTTTTAGTTTTCCCAAAATACACGCCCATGAGTGGAAGTGTGCTATGCTCTGTAGCTCTGTTTTAGAAAACAACATACAGTTCTCCAGAGAGGCTGTTGGCAATTTACATCCTGTCCATCGGCGTAACCAGGCTCCCTTTTCTCCATGGCCTGTCCTGCATTTGTGGTTTTTACAATATTTGTGGATGGCCCTTTTGACTGGAGGTAAGGGACACTTCTCTGTAGTGTGGATTTGCAATGCCTGATGGCTTGCTTAGCCAAAAAGGGCATATGCATTTTTTCCCGAATATATTCAAGAAAATACACTTAATCCCTTTTCAGCCAAGGGCAACATTGTCGAAATTCTGTCGCTTTTCATGTGCTTTAAAGACGACTCCAATCTACCTCTTGAAATCTGTTTCCTTCAATTCTGCCTTGCATTCAAATCCTCTTCACTGCCTTTCCTCAATATATTTCTGGATGATAGTTGTCCTTTATAACTCTGCAAGTTTGTGAATTGCTGTGCCCCTGATTTCCATTTTTCAACTCGCCTCTTTGTGAGCTGGCTGCAATACCGCAGGATGGCTTTAGGCCCTAGTCTGGTTCCGGGGCTTCAGGCTGAGCCTTTGGTTAATTCTTCTTCCTGATGGGAAACTAGAGTGACATGTGCCCATCCAAACACCTACAGCTAATCTCTCATTTATTTCCCCTCTTCCTGTTCATCCTCTGCACAGTTTGCAAACTGTGCATAACGGGAGGGTAAAGGCGCTGACACTCCAAGTGGGGAGATTTTGAGTAATGCAGAATGAATGGCGAAGCCGAGCACGACAAAAGGAAAAATGAGGTACCTTTTAGAAAACTTTCCCAATTACACAGTGTACCATCCACTGGGTTTCCCATGCATGTTTTAACTGAAGGAAGATTCCCTTAAACCTGGAGAGTTGGGACCACTAGAATGGGTAGCACACAGTATTGCTCTAAGTGGTGTTCTTTTGCTCACACAACCTCAGCAATCTTGTCATCCCCAAGTGTCCAGTCTTATGTCTCATCCAGCTGTGGATGTAAAGGTGGTCAATCTAGCTTGCATCACAGGCCGTGAACATAATTTTTAAGACTTTCTCTCTGTTTTTGCATTTTGCTTTTGAAATTTATTTTTATAAGTGGGTTTAACTGAATTTCAGTGCTGTGTTCATGCCGTTATACACACACATGATTCCTTTATGGAGACATGAGAATACATATGTTTTAAAATACTTAGAGTCAGACATATTCCTCTGCAATGAATAGGGGGTGTTGAGTCCAGTTCATTGTGCCGGGAGTAGGTGTTGTCTATTACATACATGGTTTATATAACGGTATCTGTGCTAATTTAAAACTGTGGTTTTATGCATCACCCCACCTCGGCTTTCCCATTAAGCAGGCAGAAGATGTTTTCTAAATGTGTGACTCTGTTGTGTTTGTAATTCAGTTCATGTGTAGTCATGTGTACATTCCCGCTATGAGTGATAACTTATGATAAGATTAGTTACTCTGTAATCTTTCCTAACTCAGTTCATGTGTAGCCATGTTTACAGGACCTTCATAAGTGATATCTTATGATAAGTTTCTTTTTCTGTGTGACTTATTTCACTTAGAATCATCGTACCCGAATCCACTCTTTTTGCTGTTACTGGCCTTATGACATTGATTTCATGGCTGAGCGATATTCCATCGTACGTAAGTACCACAATATCTTGAACCATTTTTGTCTTTCCTGGGATACTTAAGGTGTACCCAAGTTGAGGTTCTTGTAAGCAGTGCAGCGCTAAATTTTAGGGTGGCACTGTCTTATTGATTTTCAGTTTTCCCAAGGTTTATTCCCTAGACTGGAACTGCCCTTGGCTGTGTAGCTCTGTTGTTTACTTGTTTTAGGGAACACAATGCACTCCTCCAGAGAGGCAGTTGGCAACTTACATCCCGCCCATCAGCATAACAAGGCTCCCTGATCTCCAGGGCCTGTCTTGCCTTTCTGGTTTTTACACATTTTGTGGATGTCCCTTTTGACCGATGGGAAGGGATACTTCTTTGTAGTGCAGATTTGCATTGCTGCTTGCTTGCTTGGCCAAAAATGGCGTATGCATTTTCTCCTGAATATACTCAGGAGAAAACGCATACGCCCTTTTTGGCCAAGTGCATCATTGTCGAAGTTGTGCCCCTCTTCCTGTGCTTGAAAGGTGATTCCAACGTACCTCTTGAAATCTGTTTCCTGCTATTCTGCCTCGTTTTAAAGTCTGCCTCTCTGCCTTCCCTCAAAAGATTTTTGGACGATAGTTTTCCTCTATTACTCTGCCAGTTTGTAAATTGCTGTGCCCTTGAGCTCCATTTTCTAACTCGTTTTTTGTGAGCTAACCGCAAGTCCAAAATTTTGGTTCAGGACCTATACATGTTCACGGCGGGTGGCTGAGACTTTGGTTAATTCTTCTTCCTGCCGGGCATTTAGAGTGACATGTGCCCGTCCAAATGCCTAACAGCTACTCTTTCATTGGTTCCCCCTTTTCCCTTTCATTCTCTTCCAAATTGGCAACCTGAGTAAACCAGGAGGTTAAAGGGGCTGTCTCTCCAAGTTGGGAGATTGATACTTAAGCAGTTGGAAATTCAAACCGGAGCACCAGGAGAGGGACAGTTAGTTGGGTTTTAGAAACCTTTCGTATTCACTGTGTGTCCATTCTCTTGGTTTCCTGTACATGTTATAGCTGTAGTAATATTCCCTTCAACATGGAGAGTTGGGAACCATGGAATGGGTGCCACACATTATTGCTTTGAATGGTCTGCATTTGCTAACCCAAATTCACCAATCCTCTCAGTCCCAAGTGTCCAGCCTTATGCCACATCCAGCTGTCGTTGTACACAGGGTCTTTCAAGGTTTCATCAGAGACCCTGAAGGAATTGTAAAGAATTTCCCTGTTTTGTTGTTTTGTTTTTGAAATTCTTTTTTATAGTGGGTTTGAGCTGATTCTCACTGCCGTGTTTATGCCAGTCTAGACACACTTGTTTCCCTTACGGAGATATATCAATACATAGGTTTTAAGATCCTTACTAGTCAGATATATTCCTCTGTGTGAAGTATGGGGTCTTGATAACCTTTCAGTGAGGAAGGTGTAGATCTTGTGTATTTTGTATTTGGTTTCTGGAATGGTGCCTGTACTTATATCAAACTCTGTTTTATGCAACACCCCACCTCTCCTTCCCCCTTAAGCAGGCGTAAGAGTGTTTTCTAAATGTGAGACTCTGTTCTCTTTCCTAACTCAGTTCATGTGTAGCCATGTTTACAGGATTTTCATACGTGATATCTTATGATAAGATTCTTTTTCTGTGTGACTTATTTCACTTAGAATCATCATACCTGAATCCATTCATTTTGCTGCTACTGGTCTTTTGACATTGATATCATGGCTGAGGGATATACCATCATAATGTAAGTAACACAATTTTTTGAACCATTTTTATCTTTCACGGAATATTTAAGGTGTACCCAAGTTGAGGTTCTTGTCAGCAGTGCAGCCCTAAATTTTGGGGTGGATTTGTCTTATTGATTTTCAGTTTTCCCAAGGTATATTCCCTAGACGTGAAGTGCCCTTGGCTCTGTAGCTCTGTTGTTTACTTGTTTTAGGGAACACAATGCACTCCTCCAGAGAGGCAGTTGGCAATTTACATGCCTTCCTTCAGCATAACAAGGCTCCCTGTTCTCCAGGGCCTGTGTTGCCTTTCTGGTTTTTAAACATTTCTCCGATGTCCTCTTTGACCGGTGGGAAGTGATACTACTTTGTAGTGCAGATTAGCATTGCCCGCTTGCTTGCTTGGCCAAAAAGGGCGTATACGTTTTCTCCTGAATATATTCAGGAGAAATCACATACGCGCTTTTTGGCCAAGTGCCTCATTGTCGAAGTTGTGAGACTCTTCCTGTGCTTTAAAGGTGATTCGAACGTACCTCTTGAAATCTGTTTCCTGCTATTCTGCCTCCCTTTCAAGCCCACCTCGTTGCCTTCCCTCAACAGATTTTTGGACGATAGTTGGCCTCTGTTACTCTGCCAGTTTGTGAATTGCTGTGCCCCTGATCTCCATATTTTAACTCGTTTTTTCTGAGCTGAACGCAAGTCCAATATTTTGGTTCAGGAACTATACTGGTTCCCGGTGGGTGGCTGAGACTTTGGTCAATTCTTCTTCCTCCCGGGAAATAAGAGTGACATATGCCCGTCCAAATACCTAACAGCTACTCTCTCATTGGTTCTCCCTCTTCCCATTCATCCTCTGCAAAATTGGCAACCTGTGCGAAACAGGAGGTTAAAGGTGCTGTCTCTCCAGGTTCAGAGATTGATAGTAAAGCAGTTGGAAAGTCAAACCGGAGCGCCAGGAGAGGGAATATTCGTTGAGTTTTAGAGACCTTTCATATTCACAGTGTGTCCATTCTCTAGGTTTCCCATATATGTTATAGCTGTAGTAATATTCCCTTCAACCTAGAGAGTTGGGACCCATGGAATGGTTGCCATGCATTATTGCTTTAAAGGGTGTGCCTTTGCTCACCCAATCTCACCAATCCTCTCAGTCCCATGTGTCCAGCCCTATGCCACATCCAGCTGTCGTTGTACATAAGGTCATTCCAGGTTTCATCAGAGACCCTGAAGGAATTGTAAAGAATTTCCCTGTTTTTTTGTTTTGTTATTGAAATTCCTTTTAATAGTGGGTTTGAGCTGATTCTCGCTCCCATCTTTATGCCAGTCTACACACACTTGATTCCCTTACGGAGACATATCAATACATAGGTTTTAAGATTCTTACTAGTCAGATATATTCCTCTGCGGGAAATATGGGGTTTTGAGTCACTTTCACTGAAGAAGGTGTAGGTCTTGTCTATTCCATAGTTGGTTTATGAAATGGTACATGTGCTTATATCAAACTCTGGTTTTATGCATCACCCCACCTCTCCTTCCCCCTTAAGCAGGCATAAGTGTGTTTCCTAAATGTGAGACTCTCTTCTCTTTCCTAACTCAGTTCATGTGTAGCCATGTTTACAGGATCTTCATAAGTGATATCTTGTGATACGTTTCTTTTTCTGTGTGACTTATTTCACTTAGAATCATCTTACCTGAATCCACTCATTTTGCTGCTACTGGTCTTATGACATTGATTTCATGGCTGAGGGATATTCCATCGTATGTAAGTACCACAATTTTTTGAACCATTTTTATCTTTCCTTCGATATTTAAGGTGTACCCAAGTAGAGGTTTTTGTAAGCAGTGCAGCCCTAAATTTGGGGGTGGCTCTGTCATATTGATTTTCAATTTTCCCAAGGTATATTCCCTAGAGTGGAAGTGCCCTTGGCTCAGTAGCTCTGTTGTTTACTTGTTTTGGAGAACACAATGCACTCCTCCAGTAAGGCAGATCGCAATGTACATCCCTCCCATCAGTATAACAAGGTTCCCTGTTCTCCAGGGCCTGTCTTGCCTTTCTGGTATTTACACATTTTGTGGATGTCCCTTTTGACCTGTGGGGAGTGATACATCTTTGTAGTGCAGATTTGCATTGCTCGCGTGCTTGCTTGGCCAAAAAGGGCATATGCGTTTTCTCCTGCATATTTTCAGGAGAAAATGCATACGCCCATTTTGGCCAAGTGCATCATTTTCGAAGTTGGGCCCCTCTTCCTGTGCTTTACAGGTGATTCCAACGTACCTCTTGAAATCTGTTTCCTACTATTCTGCCTCGCATTCAAGTCCGCCTCGTTGCCTTCCCTCAACAGACTTTTGGATGATAGTGGTCCTCTATTACTCTGCCAGTTTGTGAATTGCTGTGCCCTTGAGCTCCATTTTTCAACTCGTTTTTTGTGAGCTGAACGCATGTCTACAATTTTGGTTCAGGGCCTATACTGGTTCCCGGTGGGTGGCTACAACTTTGGGTAATTCTTCTCCCAGCCGGGAAATTAGAGTGACATGTGACCGTCCAAATGCGTAACAGCTACTCTCTCATTGGTTCTCCCTCTTCCCTTTCATCCTCTGCCAAATGGGCAAACTGTGAGCATCAGGAGGTTAAAGGGGCTGTCTCTCAAAGTTGGGAGAATGATAGTAAATGAGTTGGAAAGACAAATGGGAGCACCAGTAGAGGGACTATTTGTTGAGTTTTAGAAACCTTTCGTATTCACAGTGTGTCCATTCTCTAAGTTTCCCGTACATGTTATAGCTGTAGTCATATTCCCTTCAACCTGGAGAGTTCTGACCCATGGAATGGGTGCCATGCATTATTGCTTTAAAGGGTCTGCATTTGCTCACCCAATCTCACCAATCCTGTCAGTCCCAAGTTTCCAGCCTTATGCCACATCGAGCTGTCATTGTAGACATGGATATTCCAGGTTTCATCAGAGAACCTGAAGGAATTGTAAAGAATGTCCCTGTTTTTTTGCTTTGTATTTGAAATTCCTTTTTATAGTGTGTTTGAGCTGATTCTTGCTGCCATGTTTATGCAAGTCTAGACACACTTGATTCCCTTATGGAGACATATCAATACATAGGTTTTAAGAAACTTACTAGTCAGATATATTCCCCTGCGGGAAATATGGGGTTTTGAGTCCCTTTCACTGAGGAAAGTATAGGTAGGTCTTGTCTATTCCATAGTTGGTTTTAGGAACGGTACCTGTGCTTATATCAAACTCTGGTTTTATGCATCACCCCACCTCTCCTTCCCCCTTAAGCAAGCGTAAGTGTGTTTTCTAAATGTGAGACTCTCTTGTCTTTCCTAACTCAGTTCATGTGTAGCCATGTTTACAGGATCTTCATAAGTGATATCTTATGATAAGTTTCTTTTTCTGTGTGACTTATTTCACTTAGAATCATCGCACCTGAATCCACTCATTTTGCTGCTACTGGTCTTATGACATTGATTTCATGGCTGAGGGATATTCCATCATATGTAAGTACCACAATATTTTGAACCATTTTTATCTTTCCTGGGATACTTAAGGTGTACCCAAGTTGAGGTTCTTGTAAGCAGTGCAGCCCTAAATTTTGGGGTGGCTCTGTCTTATTGATTTTTTTGTTTTCCAATGGTATATTCCCTAGAGTGGAAGTGCCCTTGGCTCTGTAGCTCTGTTGTTTACTTGTTTTAGGGAACACAGTGCACTCCTCCAGAGAGGCAGTTGGCAATTTACATCCCGGCCATCAGCATAACAAGGCTCCCTGTTCTCCAGGGCCTGTCTTGAATTTCTGGTTATTACCCTTTATGTGGATATCCCTTAGGACTGGTGGGAAGTGATACTTCTTTGTAGTGCAGATTTGCATTGCCCGCTTGTTTTCTTGGCCAAAATGGCTGTATGCGTTTTCTCCTGAATATACTGAGGAGAAAACGCTTACGCCCTCTTTGGCCAAGTGCATCATTGTCGAAGTTGTGCCCCTCTTCCTGTGCTTTAAAGGCGATTCCAACGTACCTCTTGAAATCTGTTTCCTGCTATTCTGCTTCACATTCAACTCTGCCTCGTTGCTTTCCCTCAACTGATTTTTGGATGATAGTTGTCGTTTATTACTCTGCAAGTTTGTGAATTGCTTTGCCCCTGAGCTCCATTTTTTAACTCGTTTTTTGTGAGCTGAATGCAACTCCCATATTTTGGTTCAGGACTTATACTGTTTCGCGGTGGGTGGCTGAGACTTTGGTTAATTCTTCTTCCTCCCGGGAAATAAGAGTGACATGTTCCCTTCCAAATGCCTAGCAGCTACTCTCTCTTTGGTTCTCCCTCTTCCCTTTCATACTTTGCCACACTGGCAACCTGTGCGAACCAGGAGGGTAAAGGTTCAGTCTCTCCTAGTTGGGAGATTGATAGTTAATCAGTTGGAATGTCAAACTGGAGCACGAGGAGAGCGATTATTCGTTGAGTTTTAGAAAGCTTTCGTATTCACAGTGTGTCCATTCTCTAGGTATCCCAAACCTTTTATAGCTGTAGTAATATTACCTTCAACCTGGAGAGTTGGGACCCATGGAATGGGTGTCATGCAGTATTGCTTTACAGGGTCTGCATTTGCTCACCCAATCTCACCAATCCTCTCAGTCCCATGTGTCCAGCCTTATGCCACCTCCAGCTGTGGTTGTAGATAGGGTCATTCCAAGGTTCATCAGAGAGCCTGAAGGAATTGTAAAGAATTTCGCTGTTTTTTGTTTTGTTTTTGAAATTCCGTTTTATAGTGGATTTGATCTGATTCTCGCTGCCATCTTTATGCCAGTCTAGACACACTTGATTCCCTTACGGAGACATATGAATACATAGGTTTTAAGATTCTTACTAGTCAGATATATTCCTCTGCGGGAAATGTGGGGTTTGAGTCCCTTTCACTGAGGAAGGTGTAGGTGTTGTTTATTCCATAGTTGGTTTTTGGAAGGGTACATGTGCTTATATCAAACTCTGCTTTTATGCATTACCCCACCTCTCCTTCCCCCTTAAGCAGGCATAAGAGTGTTTTCTAAATGTGAGACTCTGTTCTCTTTCCTCACTCAGTTCATGTGTAGCCATGTTTACAGGATCTTCATAAGTGATATCTTATGATAAGTTTCTTTTTCTGTGTGACATAATTCACTTAGAATCATCGTACCTGAATCCACTCATTTTGCTGCTACTGGTCTTATGACATTGATTTCATGGCTGAGGGATATTCCATCATAAATAATACCACAATTTTTTGAACAATTTTACCTTTCCTGGGATACTTAAGGTGTACCCAAGTTGAGGTTCTTGTAAGCAGTGCAGCCCTAAATTTTGGGGTGGCTCTGTCTTATTCATTTTCAGTTTCCCCAAGGTATATTCCCTAGACTGGGAGTGTACTTGGCTCTGTAGCTCTGTTGTTTACTTGTTTTAGGGAACACAATGCACTCCTCCAGAGAGGCAGATGGCAATTTACTTCCCGGCCATCAGCATAACAAGGCTCCCTGTTCTCCAGGGCCTGTCTTGCCTTTCTGGTTTTTACCCATTTTGTGGATGTCCCTTTTGACTGGTGAGAAGTGATACTTCTTTGTAGTGCAGACTTGCATTGCCCACTTGCTTGCTTGGCCAAAAGTGCGTATGCATTTTCCCCTGAATATATTCAGGAGAAAATGCATACGGCCTTTTTGGCCATGTGCATCATTGTCGAAGTTGTGATCCTCTTCCTGTGCTTTAAAGGCGATTCCAACGTACCTCTTGAAATCTGTTTCATGCTATTCTGCCTCGATTTCAATTCCGCCTAGTTGCCTTCCCTCAAAAGATAGTTGGAAGATAGTTGCCCTTTATTACTCTGCCAGTTTGTGAATTGCTTTGCCCCTGAGCTCCATTTTTTAACTCATTTTTTGTGAGCTGAACGCAAGTCCAATATTTTGGTTCAGGACCTATACTGGTTTTCAGTGGGTGGGTGAGACTTCAGTTAATTCTTCTTCCTCCCGGGAAATAAGAGTGATATGTGCCCGTCCAAATGCCTAAGAGCTACTCTCTCATTGGTTCTCCCTATTCCTTTTCATCCTTTGCCAATTGGCAACCTGTGCGAACCAGGAGGTTAAAGGAGCTGTCCCTCCAAGTTGGGAGATAGACAGTAAGGCAGTTGGAAAGTCAAACTAGAGCACAAGGAGAGGGACTATTCGTTGAGTTTTAGAGACATTTCGTATTCACAATGTATCCATTCTCTAGGTTTCCCGTACATGTTATAGCTGTAGTAATATTCCCTTCAACCTGGAGACATCGGACCCATGGAATGGGTGCCATGCATTATTGCTTTAAATGGTCTGCATTTGCTCACGCAATCTCTCTAATCCTCTCAGTCCCAAGTATCCAGCCTTATGCCATATTCAGCTGTCATTGTAGATAGGGTCATTCCAGGTTTCATCAGAGACCCGGAAGAAATTGTAAAGAATTTCCCTTTTTTTGTTTTTGAAATTCCTTTTTATAGTGGGTTTGAGCTGATTCTCGCTGCCATATTTATGCCAGTCTACACACATTTGATTCCCTTACGGAGACATATCAATACATAGGTTTTAAGATTCTTACTTGTCAGATATATTCCTCTGTGGGAAATATGGGGTTTTGAGTCCCTTTCACTGAGGAAGGTGTAGGTCTTGTCTATTCCATAGTTGGTTTTTGGAACGGTACCTCTGCTTATATCAAACTCTGGTTTTATGCATCACGCCACCTCTCAATCCCCCTTAAGCAGGCATAAGAGTGTTTTGTAAATGTGAGACTCTCTTCTCTTTCCTAACTCAGTTCATGTGTAGCCATGTTTACAGGATCTTCATAAGTGATAGCTTATGATAAGTTTCTTTTTCTGTGTGACTTATTTCACTTAGAATCATCGTACCTGAATCCACTCATTTTGCTGCTACTGGTCTTATGACATTGATTTCATGGCTGAGGTATATTCCATCGTACATATATACCACAGTTTTTTGAACCATATTTATCTTTCCTGGGATATTTAAGGTGTACCCATGTTGAGGTTCTTGTAAGCAGTGCAGCCCTAAATTTGGGGGTGGCTCTGTCTTATTGATTTTCAATTTTCCAAAGGTATATTCCCTAGACTGGAAGTGCTCTTGGCTCTCTAGCCCTGTTGTTTACTTGTTTTAGGGAACACAGTGCACTCCTCCAGAGAGGCAGTTGGCAATTTACATCCCGCCAATCAGCATAACAAAGCTGCCAGTTCTCCAGGGCCTGTCTTGCCTCTCTGATTTTTGCCAATTTTGTGGATGTCCCTTTTGACCTGTGGGAAGTGATACTTCTTTGTAGTGCAGATTTGCATTGCCTACTTGCTTGCTTGGCCAAAAAGGGCGTATGCGTTTTCTCCTGAATATATTCAGGTGAAAACGCATACGCCCTTTTTGGCCAAGTGCATCATTTTCGACGTTGTGCCCCTCTTCCTTTGCTTTAAATGCGATTCCAACGTACCTCTTAAAATCTGTTTCCTGCTATTCTGCCTTGCTTTCAAGTCTTCCTCATTACCTTCCCTCAAGAGATTTGTGGATGATAGTTGCCCTTTATTACTCTGACAATTTGTGAATTGCTATGCCAATGGGCTCCAATTTTTAACTCATTTTTTTGTGAGCTGAACGCAAGTAGAATATTTTGGTTCAGAACCTATACTGGTTTTCGGTGGTTGGCTGAGACTTTGTTTAATTCTTCTTCCTCACGGGAAATAAGAGTGACATGAGCCCGTCCAAATGCCTAACAGCTACTCTCTCATTGGTTCTCCCTCTAATCTTTCATCCTCTGCAAAATTGGCAACCTGTGCAAACCAGGAGGTTAAAGGTGCTGTCTCTCCAAGTTGGGAGATTGATATTAAAGCAATTGGAAAGTCAAACCGGAACACCAGGAGTGGGACTATTCGTTGAGTTTTAGAAACCTTTCGTATTCACTGTGTGTCCATTCTCTAGGTTTCCCATACATGTTATAGCTATAGTAATATTCCCTTCAACCTGGAGAGCTGGGACCCATGGAATGGGTACCATGAATTATTGCTTTAAAAGGTCTCTATTTGCTCACGCAATCTCACCAATACTCTCAGTCCCATGTGTCCAACCTTATGCCACATACAGCGGTCGTTGTAGATAGGGTCATTCCAGGTTTCATCAGAGACCCTGAAGGAATTGTAAAGAATTTCCTTGTTTTTTTGTTTTGTTTTTGAAATTCCTTTTTATAGGGGGTTTGAGCTGATTCTCGCTGCCATGTTTATGCCAGTGTAGACACACTTGATTCCCTTATGGAGACATATCAATACATAGATTTTAAGATTCTTACTAGACAGATACATTCCTCTGCGGGAAATATTGGGTTTTGAGTCCCTTTCACTGAGGAAGGTGTAGGTCTTGTCTATTCCATAGTTGGTTTTTGGAACGGTGCCTGTGCTTATATCAAACTCTGGTTTTATGCATCACCTCACCTCTCCTTCCCCCTTAAGCAGGCATAAGAGTGTTTTCTAAATGTGAGACTCTGTTCTCTTTCCTAACTCAGTTCATGTGTAGCCATGTTTACAGGATCTTCATAAGTGATATCTTATGATAAGTTTCTTTTTCTGTGTGACTTATTTCACTTAGAATCATCGTACCTGAATCCACTCATTTTGCTGCTACTTGTTTTATGACATTGATTTCATGGCCTAGGGGTATTCCATCATACGTAAGTACCACAATATTTTGAACAATTTTTACCTTTCCTAGGATACTTAAGGTGTACCCACGTTGAGGTTCTTGTAAGCAGTGCAGCCCTAAATTTTGGGGTAGCTCTGCTTATTGATTTTCAGTTTTCCCAAGGTATATTCCCTAGACTGGAAGTGCCCTTGGCTCTGTAGCTCTGTTGTTTACTTGTTTCAGGGAACACAATGCACTCATCCAGAGAGGCAGTTGTTAATTTACATGCCGCCCATCAGCATAACAAGGCTCCCTGTTCTCCAGGGCCTGTCTTGCCTTTCTGGTTTTTACCCATTTTGTGGATGTCCCTTTTGACCCGTGGGAAGTCATACTTCTTTGTAGTGCAGATTTGCATTGCCCGCTTGCTTGCTTGGCCAAAAAGGGCGTATGCGATTTCTCCTGTATATATTCAAGAGAAAATGCATACGCCCTTTTTGGCCAAGTGCATCATTGTCGAAATTGTGCCCCTCTTCCTGTGCTTTACAGATGATTCCAACGTACCTCTTGAAATCTGTTTCCTGCTATTCTGCCTCGCTTTCAACTTCGCCTCGTTGCCTTCCCTCAACAGATTTTTGGGCGATAGTTGCCCTTTATTATTCTGCCAGTTTGTGAATTGCTGTGCCCCTGAGCTCCATTTTTTAACTCGTTTTTTGTGAGCTGAACGCAAGTCCAATATTTTGGTTCAGAACCTATACTGGTTTTCGGTGGGTGGCTGAGGCTTTGGTCAATTATTCTTCCTCCCGGGAAATAAGAGTGACATGTGCCCGTCCAAATGCGTAACAGCTACTCTCTCATTGGTTCTCCCTCTTCCCTTTCATCCTTTGCCAAATTGGCAACCTGGGAGAACCAGGAGGTTAAAGGTGCTGTCTCTCCAAGTTGGGAGAGTGATAGTAAAGCAGTTGGAAAGTCAAGCTGTAGCAGAAGAAGAGGGACTATTCGTTGACTTTTAGAAACCTTTCGTATTCACAGTGTGTCCATTCTCTAGGTTTCCCATACATGTTATAGCTATAGTAATATTCCCTTCATCCTGGAGAGTTGGTACCCATGGAATGGCTGCCATGCATTATTGCTTTAAAGGGTCTGCATTTGCTCACCCAATCTCACCAATCCTTTCAGTCCCATGTGTCCAGCCTTATGCCACATCCAGCTGTCGTTGTACATAGGGTCGTTCCAGGTTTCATCAGAGACCCTGAAGGAATTGTAAAGAATTTCCCTGTTTTTTTGTTTTGTTTTTGAAATTCCTTTTTATAGTGGGTTTGAGCTGATTCCCACTGCCATGTTTATGCCAGTCTTGACACACTTGATTCCCTTAAGAAGTCATATCAATACATAGATTTTAAGATTTTACTTGTCAGATATATTCCTCTGCGGGAAATATGGGGTTTTGAGTCCCTTTCACTGAGTAAGGTGTAGGTCTTGTCTATTCCATAGTTGGTTTATGGAACGGTACCTGTACGTATATCAAACTCTGGTTTTATGCATCACCCCACCTCACTTTCCTCCTTAAGCAGGCATAAGAGTGTTTTCTAAATGTAAGACTCTGTTCTCTTTCCTAACTCTGTTCATGTGTAGCCATGTTTACAGGATGTTCATAAGTGATATCTTATGATATGTTTCTTTTTCTGTGTGACTTATTTCACTTAGAATCATCGTACCTGTATCCACTCATTTTGCTGCTACTGGTCGTATGACATTGATTTCATGGCTGAGGGATATTCCATCGTACGTAAGTACCACAATATTTTGAACCATATTTATATTTCCTGGGATATTTAAGTTGTACACAATTTGAGGTTCTTGTAAGCAGTGCAGCCCTAAATTTTGGCATGGGTCTGTCTTATTGATTTTCAGTTTTCCAAGGTATATTCCCTAGACTGGAAGTGTCCTTGGCTCTGTCGCTCTGTTTTTTACTTGTTTTAGGGAACACAATGCTCTCCTCCAGAGAGGCAGTTGGCAATTTACATCCCGCCCATCAGCATAACAAGGCTCCCTGTTCTCTAGGGCCTGTCTTGAATTTCTTGTTTTTACCCTTTATGTGGATGTCCCTTAGGACTGGTGGGAAGTGATACTTCTTTGTACTGCAGGTTTGCATTGCCCGCTTGCTTGCTTGGCCAAAAAGGGCGTATGCGTTTTCTCCTGAGTATATTCAGGAGAAAACACATAAGTACTTTTTGGCCAAGTGCATCATAGTCGAAGTTTGTCTCTCTTCGTGTGCTTTAAAGGCGATTCCAACGTACCTCTTGAAATCCGTTTCCTGCTATTCTGCCTTGCTTTCAAGTCCACCTAGTTGCCTTCCCTCAACAGATTATTGGACGATAGTTGCCCTTTATTACTCTGCCAGTTTGTGAATTGCTGTGCCCCTGAGCTCCATTTTTTAACTCGTTTTTTGTGAGCTGAACTCAAGACCAATATTTTGGTTCTGGACCTATAGAGGTTTTTGGTGGGTCGCTGAGACTTTGGTTAATTCTTCTTCCTCCCGGGAAATAAGAGTGACATGTGTCCGTCCATATTCTTAACAGCTACTCTCTCATTGGTTCTCCCTCTTCCCTTTCATCCTTTGCCAAATTGGTAACCTGGGAGAAACAGGAGGTTAAAGGTGCTGTCTTTCCAAGTTGGGAGATTGATAGTAAAGCAGTTGGAAAGACAAACTGGCGCAGAAGGAAAGGGAATATTCGTTGAGTTTTAGAAACCTTTCGTATTTACACTGTGTCCATTCTCTAGGACTCTCATACATGTTATAGCTATAGTAATATTCCCTTCAACCTGGAGAGTTGGGACCCATGGAATGGGTGCCATGCATTATTGCTTTAAAGGGTCTGCATTTGCTCACCCAATCTCACCAATACTCTCAGTCCCATGTGTCCAGCCTTATGCCACATCCAGCTGTCATTGTAGATTGGGTCATTCCAGGTTTCATCAGAGACCCTGAAGGAATTGTAAAGAATTTCCAAGTTTTTTTGTTTTGTTTTAGAAATTCCTCTTTATACTGGGTTTGAGCTGATTCTCACTGCCAGGTTTATTCCAGTCTAGACACACTTGATTCCCTTACGGAGACATATCAATACATAGGTTTTAAGAATCTTACTAGTCAGATATATTCCTCTGGAGGAAATATGGGGTTTTGAGTCCCTTTCACTGAGGAAGGTGTAGGTCTTGTCTATTCCATAGTGGGTTTTTTGAACACTACCTGTGCTTATATCAAACTCCGGTTTTATGAATACCCCCACTTCTCCTTCCCCTTAAGCTGGCATAAGAGTGTTTTCTAAATGTGAGACTCTGTTCTCTTTCCTAACTCAGTTAATGTGTAGCCATGTTTACAGGATCTTCATAAGTGATATCTTATGATAAGTTTCTTTTTCTGTGTGACTTATTTCACTTAGAATCATCGTACCTGAATCCACTCCTTTTGCTGCTACTGGTCTTATGACATTGATTTCATGGCTGAGGGATATTCCATCGTATGTAAGTACCACAATTTTTTTAAACATTTTTATATTTCCTGGGATATTTATGGTGTACCCCAGTTGAGGTTCTTGTAAGCAGTGCAGCCCTAAATTTGGGGGTGGCTCTGTCTTATTGATTTTCAGTTTTCCCAAGGTATATTCCCTAGACTGGAAGTGCCCTTGGCTATGTAGCTCTGTTGTTTACTTGTTTTTGGGAACAAAATGCACTCCTCCAGAAAGGCAGTTGAAAACTTACATCCCGCCCATCAGCATAACAAGGCTCACTATACTCCAAGGCCTGTCTTGCCTTTCTGGGTTTACCCATTTTGTGGTTTTCCCTTTTGACCGGTGGGAAGTGATACTTCTTTGTAGTGCAGATTTGCATTGCCCGCTTGCTTGCTCGGCCAAAAAGGGCGTATGCGTTTTCTCCTGCATATATTCAGGAGAAAATGCATACGCCCTTTTTGGCCAAGTACATCATTGTCGAAGTTGTGCCTCTCTTCCTGTGGTTTACAGACGATTCCAACGTACCTCTTGAAATCTGTTTCCTGCTATTCGGCCTGAATTTCAAGTCTGCTTCGTTGCCTTCCCTCAACAGATTTCTGGACGATAGTTGGCCTTTATTAGTGTGCCAGTTTGTGAATTGCTCTGCCCCTGAACTCCATTTTTCAACACGTTTTTTGTGAGCTGAATGCAAGTCCAAAGTTTTGGTTCAGGACCTCTACTGTTTCCCGGTGAGTGGCGGAGACTTTGGTTAATTCTTCTTCCTGCCGGGCATTTAGAGTTACATGTGCACGTCCAAAGGCCTAACAGCTACTCTCTCATTGGTTTTCCCTCTTCCCTTTCATCCTCTGCCAAATTGGCAACCTGTGCGAACCAGGAGGTTAAAGGGGCAGTCTCTCCAAGTAGGGAGATTGATAGTAAAGCAGTTGGAAAGTCAAACCGGAGCACCAGGAGAGTGACTATTCGTTGAGTTTTAGAAACCTTTCGTACTCACAGTGTGTCCATTCTCTAGGTTTCCCATTCATGTATAGCTGTAGTAATATTCCCTTCAACCTGGAGAGTTGGGACCCATGGAATGGGTGCCATGCATTATTGCTTTAAAGGGTCTGCATTTGCTCACCCAATCTCACCAATCCTCTCAGTCCATAGTGTCCAGCCGTTTGCCACATCCAGCTGTCATTGTAGACAGGGTCATTCCACGTTTCATCAGAGACCCTGAAGGAATTGTACAGAATTTCCCTGTTTTTTTGTTTTGTTTTTGAAATTCCTTTTTATAGTGGGTTTGAGCTAAATCTCGCTGCCATGTTTATGCCAGTCTAGACACACTTGATTCCCTTACAGAGACATATCAGTACATAGGTTTTAAGATTCTTACTAGTCAGATATATTCCTCTGCGGGAAATATGGGGTTTTGAGTCCCTTTCACTGAGAAAGGTATAGGTTGGTCTTGTCTATTCCATAGTTGGCTTTGGGAATGGTACCTGTGCTTATATCAAACTCTGGTTTAATGCATCACCCCACCTCTCCTTCCCCCTTAAGCAGGCATAAGAGTGTTTTCTAAATGTGAGACTCTGTTCTATTTCCTAACTCAGTTCATGTGTAGCCATGTTTACAGGATCTTCATACGTGATATCTTATGATAAGCTTCTGTTTCTATGTGACTTATTTCACTTAGAATCATCGTACCTGAATACACTCATTTTGCTGCTACTGGTCTTACGACATGGATTTCATGGCTGAGGGATATTCCATTGTACGTAAGTACCACCACAATTTTTTGAAACAATTTTATATTTCCTGGGATGTATAAGGTGTACCCAAATTGAGGTTCTTGTAAGCAGTGCAGCCCTAAATTTCGGGGTGGCTCTGTCTTATTGATTTTCAGTTTTCCCAAGGTATATTCCCTAGTCTGGAAGTGCCCTTGGCTCTGTAGCTCTGTTGTTTACTTGTTTTAGGGAACACAATGCACTCCTCCAGAGAGGCAGATGGCAATTTACATTCCGGCCATCAGCATAACAAGGCTCCCTGTTCTCCAGGGCCTGTCTTGCCTTTCTGGGTTTTACCCATTTTGTGGATGTCCCTTTTGACCAGTGGGAAGTGACACTTCTTTGTAGAGCAGATTTGCATTGTCCGCTTGCTTGTTTGGCCAAAAAGGGCGTATACGTTTTCTGCTGAATATATTCAGGAGAAAACGCATACGCCCTTTTTGGCCAAGTGCATCATTTTCGAAGTTGTGCCCCTCTTTCTGTGCTTTAAAGGCGATTCCAACCTACCTCTTGAAATCTGTTTCCTGCTATTCTGCCTCACTTTCAAGTCCGACACGTTGCCTTCCCTCAACACATTTTTGGACGATAGTTGTCCTTTATTACTCTGCCTGTTTGTGAATTGCTGTGCCCCAGAGCTCCATTATTTAACTCGTTTTTTGTGAGCTGAATGCAAGTCCAATATTTTGGTTCAGGACCTATACTGGTACCCGGTGGGTGGCTGAGACATTGGTTAATTCTTCTTCCTCCAGGGAAACAAGAGTGACATGTGCCCGTCCAAATGCCTAACAGATATTCTCTCATTGGTTCTCCCTCTTCCGTTTCGTCCTCTGCCAAATTGGCAACCTGTGTGAAACAGGAGGTTAAACGGGCTGTCTCTCCAAGTTGGGAGATTGATAGTAAAGCAGTTGGAAAGTCAAAGCGGAGCACCAGGAGAGGGACTATTTGTTGAGTTTTAGAGACCTTTCATATTCACAGTGTGTCCATTCTCTAGGTTTCCTGTACATGTTATAGCTGTAGTAATATTCCCTTCACCCTGGAGAGTTGGGACCCATGGAATGGGTGCCATGCATTATTGCTTTAAAGGGTCTGCATTTGTTCACCCAAGCTCACCAATCCTCTCAGTCCCATGTGTCCAGCCTTATGCCACATCCAGCTGTCGTTGTAGATAGGGTCATTCCAGGTTTCATCAGAGACCCTGAAGGAATTGTAAAGAATGTCCCTGTTTTTTTGTTTCGTTTTTGAAATTCTTTTTATAGTGGGTTTGAGCTGATTCTCACTGTCATGTTTATGCCTGCCTAGACACATTTGATTCCATTAAGGGTACATATCAATACATAGGTTTTAAGTTTCTTACTAGTAAGATATATCCCTCTGCATGGAATATGGGGGGTTGATTTCCTTTCACTGAAGAAGGTGTAGTTCTTGTCTATTCCGTAATTGGTTTTTGGAATGGTACCAGAACTAATATCAAAATCTGGTTTAATTCATCACCCCACCTCTCTTCCCCCTTAAGCAGGCATAAGAGTGTTTTCTAAATGTGAGACTCTGTTCTCTTTCCTCACTCAGTTCATGTGTAGCTATGTTTACAGGATCTTCATAAGTGATATCTTATGATAAGTTTCATTTTCTGTGTGACTTATTTCACTTAGAATCATCGTACCTGAATCCACTCATTTTGCTGCTACTGGTCTTACAACATGGATTTCATGGCTGAGGGATATTCCATCGTACGTAAGTACCACAATGTTTTGAACCATTTTTATACTTCCTGGGACATTTAAGGTGTACCCAAGTTGAGGCTGTTGTAAGCAGTGCAGCCCTAAATTTGGGGGTGGCTCTGTCTTATTGATTTTCCGTTTCCCAAGGTATATTCCCTAGACTAGAAGTCCCCTTGGCTCTGTAGCTTTGTTGTTTACTTGTTTTAGGGAACACAATGCACTCCTCCAGTGAGGCAGTTGGCAATTTACATCCCGCCCATAAGCATAAAAAGGCCCCCTTTTCTCCAGGTCCTCTCTTGCCTTTCTGTTTTTTACATATTTTGTGGATGTCCCTTTTGACCGGTGGGAAGTGATACTTCTTTGTAGTGCAGATTTGCATTGCCTGCTTGCTTGCTTGGCCAAAAAGGGCGTTTGCGTTTTCTCCTGCATATATTCAGGAGAAAATGCATACGCCATTTTTGGCCAAGTGCATCATTGTCGAAGTTGTGCCCCTCTTCCTGTGCTTTACAGACGATTCCAACTTACCTCTTGAAATCTGTTTCCTGCTCTTCGGCCTCATTTTCATGTCCGCTTCGTTGCCTTCCCTCAACAGATTTCTGGACTATAGTAGGCCTTTATTATTCTGACAGTTTGTGAATTGCTCTGCCACTGAGCTCCATTTTTCAACTCGTTTTTTGTGAGCTGAATGCAAGTCCAATATTTTGTTTCAGGACCTATACTTGTTCCCTGTGGGTGGTTGCAACTTTGGTTAATTCTACTTCCTGCCGGGAAATTAAAGTGACATATGCCTGTCCAAATGCCTAACAGCTTCTCTCTCATTGGTTCTCCCTCTTCCTTTTCATCCTCTGCCAAATTGGCAACCTGTGAGAACCAGGAGGTTAAAGGGGCTGTCTCTCCAAGTTGGGAGATTGATAGTAAAGCAGTTGGAATGTCAAACTGGAGCACCAGGAGAGGGACTATTCGTTGAGTTTTAGAAACCTTTCGTATTCACAGTGTGTCCATTCTCTTGGTTTCCTGTACATGTTATAGCTGTAGTAATATTCCCTTCATCCTGGAGAGTTGGGACGCATGGAATGGGTGCCATGCATTACTGCTTTAAAGGGTCTGCATTTGCTCACCCAATCTCACCAATCCTCTCAGTCCCAAGAGTCCAGACTTATGACGAATCCATCTGTCATTGTAGACAGGGTCATTCCACGTTTCATCAGAGACCCTGAAGGAATTGTAAAGAATTTCCCTGTTTTTTTTGGTTTGTTTTTGAAATTCCTTTTTATAGTGGGTTTGAGCTGATTCTCGCATCCATGTTTATGCCAGTCTAGACTCACTTGATTCCCTTACGGAGACATATCAATACATAGGTTTTAAGATGCTTACTAGTCAGATATATTCCTCTGCGGGAAATATGGGGTTTTGAGTCCCTTTCACTGAGGAAGGTATAGGTAGGTCTTGTCTATTCCATAGTTGGTTTTTGGAACGGTACCTGTGCTCTAATAAAACTCTGGTTTATGCATCACCCCACCTCTCCTTCCCCCTTAAGCAGGCATAAGAGTTTTTTCTAAATGTGAGAGTCTGTTCTCTTTCCTAACTCAGTTCATGTGTAGCCATGTTTACAGGATCTTCATAAGTGATATCTTATGATAAGCTTCTTTTTCTGTGTGACTTATTTCACTTAGAATCATCGTACCTGAATCCACTCATTTTGCTACTAATGGTCTTATGACATTGATTTCATGGCTGAGGGATATTCCATCGTACGTAAGTACCACAATTTTTTGAACCATTTTTATATTTCCTGGGATATTTAAGGTGTACTCAAGTTGAGGTTCTTGTAAGCAGTGCAGCCATAAATTTGAGGGTGGCTCTGTCTTATTGATTTTCAGTTTACCCAAAGTATATTCCCTAGACTGGAAGTGCCCTTGGCTCTGTAGCTCTGTTGTTTACTTGTTTTAGGGAACACAATGCACTCCTCCAGTGAGGCAGTTGGCAATTTACATCCCGCCCATCAGCATAACAAGGCTACCTGTTCTCCAAGGCCTGGCTTGCCTTTCTGGTATTTACACATTTTGTGGATGTCCCTTTTGACAGGTGGGAAGTTATACTTCTTTGTAGTGCAGATTTGCATTGCCCGCTTGCTTGCTTGGTCAAAAAGGGCGTATGCGTTTTCTCCTGCATATATTCAGGAGAAAACACATACGCCCTTTTTGGCCAAGTGCATCATTGTCGAGGTTGTGCCCCTCTTCCTGTGCTTTACAGACGATTCCAACGTACCTCTTGAAAATTGTTTCCTGCTATTCGGCCTCACTTTCATGTCCGCTTTGTTGCCTTCTCTCAACAGATTTTTGGATGAGAGTTGTCCTTTATTACTCTGCCAGTTTGTGAATTGCTGTGCCCCTTAGCTTCATTTTTCAACTCGTTTTTTGTGAGCTCAACGCAAGTCACAATTTTGATTCAGGACGTAATCTGGATCCCGGGGTGTGGCTGAGACTTTGGTTAATCCTTCTTCTTGCCGGGAAATTAGAGTGACATATGCCCGTCCAAATGCCTAACAGCTACTCTCTCATTTGTTCTCCCTCTTCCCTTTCATCCTCTGCCAAATTGGCAACCTGTGCGAACCAGGAGGTTAAACGGGCTGTCTCTCCAAGTTGGGAGATAGATAGTAAAGCAGTTAGAAAGTAAAACCGGATCACCAGGAGAGGGACTATTAGTTGAGTTTTAGAAGCCTTTCGTATTTACAGTGTGTCCATTCTGTAGGTTTCCCGTACATGTTATAGCTGTAGTAATATTGACTTCAACCTGGAGAGTTGGGACAAATGGAATGGGTGCCACACATTATTGCTTTAAAGGGTGTGCATTTGCTCAACCAATCTCACCAATCCTCTCAGTCCCAAGTGTCCAGCCTTATGCCATATCCAGCTGTCATTGTAGATAGGCTCATTCCAGGTTTCATTAGAGCCCCTAAAGTAATTGTAAAGAATTTCCATGTTTTTTGTTTTTTTTTTGAAATTCCTTTTTATATTGGGTTTGAGCTGATTCTCACTGCAATGATTATGCCAGTCTAGACACACTTGATTCCATTACGGAAACATATCAATACATAGGTTTTAATATTCTTACTCTTCAGATATATTCCTCTGTGGGAAATATCGTGATTTGAGTTCCTTTCACTGAGGAAGGTGTAGGTCTTGTATATTCCATAGTTGGTTTTTGAAATGGTACGTGTGGTTATATCAAACGCTGGTTTTCTGTAGCACCCCACCTCATCTTCCCCCTTAAGCAGGCATAAGAGTGTTTTCTAAATGTGATACTCTGTTCGCTTTCCTAACTCTGTTCTTGTGTAGCCATGTTTAGAGGACCTTCATAAGTGATATCATATGATAAGTTTCTTTATCTGTGTGACTTATTTCAGTTAGAATCATCGTACCTGAATCCACTCATTTTACTGCTACTGGTCTTATGACATTGATTTCATGGCTGAGGGATATTCCATCGTACGTAAGTACCAAAATATTTTAAACCATATTTATATTTCCTGGGATATTTAAGCTGTACGCAATTTGAAGTTCTTGTAAGCAGTGCAGCCCTAAATTTTGGGGTGGCTCTGTCTTATTGATTTTCTGCTTTCCCAAGGTATATTCCCCAGACTGGAAGTGCCCTTGGCTCTGTAGCTCTGTTGTTTCCTTGTTTTAGGGAACACAATGCACTCCTCCAGAGAGGCAGTTGGCAATTTACATCCCGCCCATCAGCATAACAAGGCTCCCTGTTCTACAGTGCCTGTCTTGCCTTTCTGGTTTTTACCCATTTTTTGGATGTACCTTTTGACAAGTGGGAATTGATACTTTGTAGTGCAGATTTGCATTGCCAGCATGCTTGCTTGGCCAAAAAGGGCGTATGCGTTTTCTCCTGCATATATTCAGGAGAAAACGCATACGCCCTTTTTGGCCAAGTGCATCATTGTCGATGTTGTGCCCCTCTTCCTTTGCCTTAAAAGCGATTCCAACGTACCTCTTGAAGTCTGTTTCCTGCTATTCTGCCTCACTTTCAAGTCCGCCTCGTTGCCTTCCCTCAACAGATTTTTGGACGATAGTTGTCCTTTATTACTCTGCCTGTTTGTGAATTGTTGTGCACTGAGCTACATTATTTAACTCGTTTTTTTGTGAGCTAAACGCAAGTCCAATATTTTGGTTCAGGACTTATACTGGTTCCCGGTGGGTGGCTGAGGTTTTGGTTATTTGTTTTCTTCCCACGAAGTAATATGACATGTGCCCGTACAAATGTCTAACAGCTACTCTCTCACTGGTTCTCCCTTTTCCCTTTCATCCTCTGCCAAATTGGCAACCTGTGCGAACCAGGAGGTTAAAGGTGCTGTCTCTCCAAGTTGGGAGATTGATAGTAAAGCAGTTGGAAAGTCAAATGGGATCACCAGGAGTGGGAATATTCGTTGAGTTTTAGAAACCTTTCGTATTCACTGTGTCCATTCTCTAGGGTTCCCGTACATATTATAGCTGTAGTAATATGTCCTTAAACCTGGCCTGTTGGGACCCATGGAATGGGTGCCACACATTATTGCTTTAAAGGGTCTACATTTGCTCACCCAATCTCACCAATCCTCTCAGTCCCAAGTGTCCAGCCTTATGCCACATCCAGCTGTCGTTGTAGATAGGGTCATTCCAGGTTTCATCAGCGACCCTGAAGGTATTGTGTAAGAATTGTTCTGTTTTTATGTTTTGTTTTGAAATTCATTTTTATATTGGGTTTGAGCTGATTCTCCCTGCCATGTTTATGTCATTCTAGGCACACTTAGTTACCTTACGGAGACATATCAATACATAGGTTTTAAAATTCTTACTAGTCAGATATATTTCTCTGTGGGGAATAGGGATGTTGAGTTCCGTTCACTGAGGAAGGAGTATTGCTTGTCTCTTTTGTTTTTGGATTATGGAACGGTACCTGTGCTAATATCAATCTTTTGTTTTGTGCATCTCCCCACCTGTCTTTCCCCTTAATCAAGCGTTAGAGTGTTTTCTAAATCTGAGACTCTGTTCTCTTCCCTAAATCAGTTCATATGTAGCCATGTTTACATTCCCTTCATAAGTGATATCTTATGTCAGAATGCACCATGGCCCTTGTCATAATAATGCTTCATGACCCCTGTCATCACAATGATCCATGACATGATTATCAAAATGCTCCATGTCCCTTGTCATCAAAATTCTCCACGTACTTGTCATCACAGTGCTACATGACACTTCTCATCAAAATGTTACATGCTCTTGTCATCACAATTCTCCATTCTCTTGACATTGCAATGCTCCATGCCCTTGTCATCACAATGCTCCATGCCTTTGTCATCACATTGCTCCATGACCCCTGTCATCAAATTGCTCCCTGACACCTGTCATCACAATGCTTCATGCCCATTGTCATTACAGTGCTCCATGATGCTCGACATCACAATTACCCAAGGACTTCTCATCACAATGCTCCACGGTTTTGCCATCACCATGCTCCATGCCTTGTCATCTCAAATCTCAATGTCCCTTGTCCTCACAATTCTCCACGTCCTTGTCATTACAATGCTCCATGGCACTTCACATCACAGTGTTATATGCTCTTGTCATCAGAATACTTCATGCACTTGTCATCACAATGCTCCATGACCCCTGTCATAGGAAGCTCCATGCGCTTTTCATCAAAATGTTTCACGACCAGGACACTAAAATTCTCAATGGCCCTTGATATCACAATGCTCCATGCCCTTGTCATCACAATGCTCCTTTACTTTGTCACAACAATCCTCCATAACAATTGGCATCACAATGCTCCATGATATTGTCATCAAACTGGAACATGACATATTTCATCACAATGCTCCCTGACACCTTTCTTCACAATAATCCATGACCTTGTCATCACAGTGCTCCATGACCTTGTCATCACAATGTGCCATGCCCATTCTTATCACAATAATCCAAGAAACTTGTCAGACCAATGCTCCATGCCACTTTTCATCACAATGCTCCATGAAAGCTGTCATCAAAATGCACCATGCCCATCATTATAATGCTTCATGCTGTTGTCATCACAATGAAATCAAAAAGCTCCATGACATCTGTCATCACAATGCAGCAAACCCTTGTGATCACAATGTCCCATAACACTTGTCATCACAATGCCCCATGACGCTGGTCACCACAGTTATCCATGGGCTTCTCATCAAAATTCACCATGACTTTTGTCAACACAATGCTCAATACCCTTGTCAACACAATGCTCTCTGATTATTGACCTCAGTATGCACCGTGCACTCTTTCATGACAAGGATCCATGCCTTTTTCCTCACAATGATCCATGCCCTTCTCATCAAAATGTTCCAAGACAACTGTGATCACAATGCTCCTTGCACTTGTCATCACAAAGCTCCATGACGGATGTCATCAGAATGCTCCATGGCCTTGTCATCATAATGTTCCATGCCCTTGTCATCACAATGCTCCAAGACCCCTGTAATCAAAATGATCGCTGCGCTTTTTCATCAGAATGCTCCATGAGACTTGTCATCACAAGGTCCCATGGTCTTCACATCACAGTGCTCCAGGACCTTGTCATCACAGTGCTCCATTCCCTTGTCATCACAATGCAACGTGACCACTGTCATCACAATAATCCATGAAAATTTTCAGCCCAATGCTCCACGAAATTCTCATCACAATGCTCCATAGCCCATATCACCACAATGCTCCATGACCACTGTCATCAAAACACTCCATGACACCTGACAACACAATGATCCGGGACACTTGTCATCACAGTGCTCCATTCCCTAGTCATCACAATGCTCCATGACCCCTGTCATCACAACACTCCATGAACATTTTCAGCCCAGTGCTCCATGACCCTTGTCATCAAAATGATACATGCCCTTGTCATCCCAATGCTCCATGACCCATGTATTCACAATGCTCCGTGACGCTTGTCATCACAGTGCTCCATGACACCTGTCATCACAATGCTCCATGCCTTTGTCAGCAAAATGTTACATGACCTTGTCATTACAATACTCTATGCGCTTGTCATCACAATACTCCATTTCCATTGTCATCACAATCTTCCATGAACCTTTGGATCACATTGCTTCCTGCCCTTATCATCACAATGCTCCATGCTCCTTGAAATAAAAATGATCCATGACCTCTGTCATCACAATGCTCCAAAACCTTGTGATCACAATGTTCCATAACACTTGTCATCACAACGCTCCATGATGCCTGTCATCACAATAATCCATGCCCTTTTCATCACAATGCTCCATGACCTTTGTCATCACAATTCTCAATACACTTGTCATCAAAATGCTCCCTGACACTTGTCATCAGAATGCTCCTTGAAACCTGTCAAGAAAAGGCTCCATGCCATTTTCATCACAATGCACCATGCCGTTTTCATCAGAATGCTCCAGGCCATTTTCATAAAAATCCTCCACAAGCTTGTCATCAGAATGCGCCATGACCCTTCTCATCATAATTCTCCATGCACTTTTCAGCACAATGCTCCCTGACCATTGTCATCACAATGCTCCAAGCCATTGTCATCACAATGCTCCATTACATTTGTCATCAGAATTCTCCATGACACTTGGCATCACAATGTTCCATGACATTGTCATCACAATGGGCCATTCCAAATGTCATTGCAATAATCCATGAAACATATTAGACCAATGTTCCATGCCCTTGTCATCACAATACTCCATGCCCTTGTTATCACAATGCTCCATGACCCCTGTCATCACAATGCTCCGTGACTCCCGTCATCACAATGCTTCATGACCTTTGTCATCACAAAGGTCCATGCCGTCATCATCAACAGTCTCTGACCTTTTTAAACACAATGCTCCATGAACTTTTCATCACAATGCTCTTTGACCCTTGTCATCACAATGCTCCATGCGCTTGTCAGCACAATGCTGCATGACATGTCATCATAGTGCACCATGCGCCTGTCATCACAGTGCTCGACAATCTTGTCATCACAATGCTCCTTAAAATTTGTCATCACAATGCTCCATGCACTTCTCATCAAAATGCTCTCTCACCACTGATATCACAATGCTACATCACTGTTTGTCACAATACTCCCTCACCCCTGTCATCACAATGTTCCATGACTCCTGTCATCCCAATGCTACATGCACTTATCATCACAATGTTCGTTGACCCCTGACATCACAATGTTCCATAACACCTGTCATCAAAATGTTCCATGACAATTTTCATCAAAGTGCTCCATGTCGCTGTCATCAGAATGCTCCAAGCCATTCTCATCACAATGCACAACGACCTTGCCATCAAAATGTTCCTTGACCTTTGTCATCACAAAGATCCATGACCCTTGGCATCACAATGCTCCATGTCATTGTCATCACAATGCTCCATGAACGCTCTCATCACATTGCTCCTTGCCCTTGTCTTCACAAAGCTCCATGACACATGTCATCAGAATGCTCCATGTTCTTCTCATCACAATGCTCCATGCCCTTGCCATCACAATGCTCAATTACCCCAGTCATCACAATGCTCCATGACCCCTGCCATCACGATGTTCCATGGCCTTGTCATCACAAAGCTCCATGACCCTTCTCATCACAATGCTCCAGGAACCGTGTAATCACAATGCTGTCTGCCCCTTTTCATCTCAATGATCCATGAACCCTGTCATCACAATGCACCATGCCCATCATCATAATGCTTCATGCTATTGTCATCACAATGAAATCAAAATGCTCCATGACCTCAGTCATACAAATGCTCCAAACCCTTGTGACCACAATATTCCATAACACTTGTCATCACAATGCCCCATGACGCATGCCATCAGAATGCTCCATGTCCTTCTCATCACAATGCTCCGTGCCTTAGTCATCACAATGCTCCAAGACCCCTGTAATCACAATGCTCCATGCCCCTTTTCATCAGGATGTTCCATGAGACTTGTCATCACAAGTCTCCATTGTCTTCTCATCACAATGCTCCAGGAACTTGTCATCACCATGCTCCATTCCCTTGTCATCACAATGCTCCATGACCCCTGTCATCACAATACTCCATGAACATTTTCAGCCCAGTGCTCCACGACCTACTCATCACAATGCTCCATGACCACTGTCATCACAACACTATATGACACCTGACAACACAATGATCTGGGATTCTTGTCATCACAATGCTCCATTCCGTAGTCATCACAATGCTTTATGACCCCAGTCATCACAACACTCCATGAATATTTTCAGCCCACTGATCCATAACCCTTCTCATCACAATGATCCATGCCATTGTCATCCCAATGCTCCATGACCCCGTATTCACAATGCTCCATGACGCTTGTCATCACAGTGCTCCATGACACCTGTCATCACAATGCTCCATGCCTTTGTCAGCAAAATGCTACATGACTTTGTCATTACAATGCTCTATGCGCTTGTCAGCACAATACTCCATTTCCATTCTCATCACAATCCTCCATGAACCTTGGGATCACATTGCTTCATGCCCTGGTCATCACAATGCTCCATGCTCCTTGAAATCCAAATGATCCATGACCTCCGTCATCACAATGCTCCAAACCCTTGTGATCACAGTGTTCCATAACACTTCTCATCACAACGCTCCATGATGCCTGTCATCACAATACTCCATGCCCTTTTCATCACAATGCTCCATGACCATTTTCATCACAATTCTCAATACACTTGTCATCAAAATGCTCCCTGACACTTGTCTTCAGAATGCTCCTTGAACCCTGTCACGAAAAGGCTCCATGCCTTTTTCATCACAATGACCCATGGTGTTTTCATCACAATGCTCCATGCCATTGTCATCAAAATACTCCACAAGATTGTCATCAGAATGCTCCATGACCCTTGTCATCACAATTCTCCATGCACTTGTCAGCACAATGCTCCCTGACCCTTATCATCACAATGATCCAAGCCATTGTCATCACAAGGGGCCATTACATATATCATCACAATGCTACCTGACACGTGTCTTCACAATACTGCATGACCTGGTCATCACAATGCTCCATGCCCTTTTCATCACAATGCGCCATTCCAACTGTCATCACAATAATCCATGAAACTTATTAGACCAATGGTCCATGCCCTTGTCATCACAACGCTCCATGCCCTTATTATCACAATGCTCCATGGCCCCTGTCATCACAATGCTCCGTGACTCCAGTCATCACAGTGCTTCATGACCTTTGTCATCACAATGGTCCATGCCCTCGTCATCAACAGTCTCTGTGACCTTTTTAACCACAATGCTCCATGAACTTGTCATCACAATGCTCTTTGACCCTTGTCATCACAATGCTCCATGCGCTGGTCAGCACAATGCTCCATGACACATGTCATCACAAGGCACCATGCGCTTGTCATCGCAGTGCTCCACAATCTTGTCATCACAATGCTCCATAAACCTTGTCATCACAATGCTCCATGCACTTCTCATCAAAATGCTCTCTCACCACTGATATCACAATGCTACATCACTATTTGTCACAATACTCCCTCACCCCTGTGATCACAATGTTCCATGACTCCTGTCATCACAATGCTACATGCACTTATCACAATGTTCGATGACCACTGACATCACAGTGTTCCATAACACCTGTCATCAAAATGTTCCATTACACTTTTCATCAAATTGCTCCAAGACACTGTCATCAGAATGCTCCCTGCCCTTCTCATCACAATGCACAACGCCCTTGCCATCTAAATGCTCCATGACCTTTGTCATCACAAAGATCCATGAACTTTGGCATCACAATGCTCCATGTCATTGTCATCACCATGCTCCATGAACCCTCTCATCACATTGCTCCATGCCCTTGTCTTCACAAAGCTCCATGACACATGTCATCAGAATGCTCCATGGCCTTCTAATCACAATGCTCCATGCCCTTGCCATCACAATGCTCCATTACCCCAGTCATAACAGTGCTCCATGACCCCTGCCATCACGATGTTCCATGGTCTTGTCATCACAAAGCTCCATGACCCTTCTAATCACAATGCTCCAAGAACCCTGTAATCACAATGCTCTATGCCCTTTTTCATCTCAATGATCCATGAACCCTGTCATCACAATGCACCATGCCCATCATCATAATGCTTCATGCTATTGTCATCACAATGAAATCAATATGCTCCATGACCTCTGTCATAACAATGCTCCAAACCCTTGTGATCACAATATTCCCTATCACTTGTCATCACAATGCCCCATGACACTCGTCATCACAATTATCAATGGTCTTCTCATCACAATGCTCAATACACTTGTCATCAAAATACTCCCTGACACTTGTTGTCTGTATGCTCCTTGAACCCTGTCATGACAAGGCTTCATGCCTTTTTCATCACAATGATCCATGCCCTTTTCATCACAATGCTCCAAGACCCATGGAATCGCAATGCTCCATGTCCTTGTCATCACAAAGCTCAATGACGCATGCCATCAGAATGCTCCTTGGTCTTCTCCTCACAATGCTCAATGCCCTTGTCATCTCAATGTGCCAAGACGCCTCTAATCACAATGCTCCATGCCCCTTTTCATCAGTACGCTCCATGAGACTTTTCATCACAAGGCTCCATGGTTTTGCCATCACAATGCTCCAGGACCTTGTCATCACAATGCTTCTCGACATTGTCAAGAAAATTTTCTATGGCCCTTGTCATCATAATGCTCCAAGCCCTAATCATCAAAATGCTCCATTATATTTGTCATCACAATTCGCCATTACATTTTGCATCACAATGCTCCATGCCATTGTAATCGCAATGGACCATGACATATATCATCACAATGCTCCTTGACACCTGTCTTCACAATACTCCATGACGTTCTCATCAGAATGCTCCAGGCCCTGGTCATCAAAATGCACCATGCCCACTGTCATCACAATAATCTATGAAACTTGTCAGACCAATGCTCCATGCCCCTGTCATCATAATGCTCCATGCCCTTATCATCACAAAGCTACATGACACCTGTCTTCACAATGCTCCGTGACTCCAGTCATCACAATGTTTCATAACGTTTGTCATCACAGTGGTCCATGCCCGCATCATCACAAGGCTCTGTGACCTTTGTAACCACAATGCTCCATGAACTTTTCATCACAATGCTCTTTGACCCTCGTCATCACAATGCTCCATGTGCTGGTCAGCACAATGCTCGATGACACATGTCATCACAATGCACCATGCGCTTGTCATCACAGTGCTCCACAATCTTGTCATCACAATGCTCCTTAAAATTTGTCATCACAATGCTCCATGCACTTCTCATCAAAATGCTCTCTCACCACTGATATCACAATGCTACATCACTATTTGTCACAATACTCCTTCACCCCTATCATCACAATGTTCCATGACTCCTGTCATCAAAATGCTACATGCACTTATCACAATGTTCGATGACCCCTGACATCACAGTGTTCCATAACACCTGTCATCAAAATGTTCCATGACACTTTTCATCAAATTGCTCCAAGACCCTGTCATCAGAATGCTCCCTGCCCTTCTCATCACAATGCACAAAGCCCTTGCCATCTAAATGCTCCGTGACCTTTGTCATCACAAAGATCCATGACCCCTGTCTTCACAATACTCCGTGACTCCTGTCATCACAATGTTTCATAACGTTGGTCATCACAGTGCTCCATGCCCGTGTCATCACAAGGCTCTGTGACCTTTGTAACCACAATGCTCCCTGAAATTTTCATCACAATTCTCTGTGACCCTTCTCATCATAATGCTCCATGTCTTTTTCAGAAGAATGCTCCATGACCATTGTCATCACAAAGTGCCACGTGATTTTCATCACAACGGTCCACAACCTTGTCACTGAAATGCTCCATAAACCTTGTAATCACAATGCTCCATGCACTTCTCATCAAACTGCTCTCTCACACGAGATATCACAATGTTCCATCACTAGTCATCACAATACTCTCTCACCCCTGTAATCACAATGTTCCATGAACCTGTCATCACAATGCTACATCCCCTTATCATCACAATGTTCCATGACCCCTGACATCACAATGTTCCATAACCCCTGTCATCAAAATGCTCCATGACGCTTTACATCCCAAAGCTCCAAGACCCCTGACATCCCAATGTTCTATAATCCCTGCCATCAAAATGTTCCATTACACTTTTCATCAAATTGCTGCATGACCCGGTCATCAAAATGCTCCCTGCCCTTCTCATAACAATGCACCATGCCCTTGTCATCAAAATGCTCCATGACTTGTGGTCACAAAGCTCCATGACCCTTGGCATCACAATGCTCCATGTCATTGTCATCACAATGCTCCATAAACCCTCTTATCACATTGCTCCATGCCCTTGTCATCACAAAGATCCCTGATACTTGTCATCACAATGCTCGATGACCTTCTCATCATAATGCTCCATGCCCTTGTCATTACCATCCTGAATGACCCATGTATCACAGTGCTCCGTGCCCTTGTCATCACAATGCTCCATGCCCACTCTCATCACAATAATCCATGAAATATTTCAGACCAATGTTCCATGCCCTTCTCATCAAAATGCTCCATTACCCCTGTCATAACAATGCACCATGACCCTTGCCATCAAAATGTTCCTCGGCCTAGTCATCACAAGGTTCCATGACACTTGTCATCACAATGCTAAAGGCCCCTGAAATCACAATGCTCCATGACCTTGTCATCAGAAAGCTCCATGATGCATGTCATCAGAATGTTTCATGGACTTTTCATCACAATGCTCCATGACACTTGTAATCACAATGATCCATGCCCTTTTTCATCTCAATGCTCCATGAACCCTGTCATCACAATGCACCATGCCCATCATCATAATGCTTCAGGCTATTGTCATCACAATGAAATCAATATTCTCCATGACCTCTGTCATCATAATGCTCCAAACCCTTGTGATCACAATGTTCCATAACACTTATCATCACAACACCCCATGACGCTCATCATCACAATTATCCATGGTCTTCTCATCACAATGCTCCATGATCTTTGTCATCACAATGCTCAATACACTTGTCGTCACAATGCCCCCTGACACTTGTCGTCAGTATGCTCTTTGAACCCTGTCATGACAAGGCTCCATGCCTTTTTCATAACAATGATCCATGCCCTTTTCATCACAATGCTCCAAGATCCCTGTAATCACAATGCTCCTTGCACATCTCATCAAAATGCTCTCTCACCAGAGATATCACAATGTTCCATCACTAGTCATCACAATACTCCCTCACCCCTGTAATCACAATGTTCCATGACACTGTCATCACAATGCTACATCCCCTTATCATCACAATGTTCCATGACCCCTGACACCACAATGTTCCATAACCTCTGTCATCAAAATGCTCCATGACCCTTTTCTTCCCAAAGTTCCAAGACCCCTGACATCACAATGTTTTATAACCCCTGCATCAAAATGTTCCTTTACACATTTCATCAAATTGCTGCATGAACCGGCCATCAAAATGCTCCCTGACTTTCTCATCACAATGCACCATGCCCATGTCATCAAAATGCTCCATGACTTGTGGTCACAAACTCCATGACCCTTGGCATCACAATGCTCCATGTCATTGTCATCACAATGCTCCAAGAACCCTCTTATCACATTGCTCCATGCACTTGTCATCACAAAGCTCCCTGATACTTGTCATCACAATGCTCGATGCCCTTCTCATCACAATGCTCCATGCCCTTGTCATTACAATCCTGCATGACCCATGTATCACAGTGCTCCGTGCCCTTGTCATCACAATGCTCCATGCCCACTCTCATCACAATATTCCATGAAATATTTCAGACCAATGTTCCATGCCCTTCTCATCAAAATCTTGCATTAACCCTGTCATAGCAATGCACCATGACCTTTGCCATCAAAATGTTCCACGTCTAGTCATCACAAGGTTCCATGACACTTGTCATCACAATGCTTAAGACCACTGAAATCACAATGCTCCATGCCCTTGTCATCACAAAGCTCCATGATGCAGGTAATCAGAATGTTCCATGGCCATTTCATCACAATGCTCCATGCCCTTGTCATCACAATGTTACAAGACCCTTGTAATCACAATGCTCCATGCCCCTTTTCATCTCAATGCTCCATGAACCCTGTCATCACAATGCACCATGCCCATCATCATAACGCTTCAGGCTATTGTCATCACAATGAAATCAATATTCTCCATGACCTGTGTCATCATAATGCTCCAAACCCTTGTGATCACAATGTTCCATAACACTTATCATCACAACACCCCATGATGCTCATCATCACAATTATTCATGGACTTCTCATCACAATGCTCCATGATCTTTGTCATCACAATGCTCAATACACTTGTCATCACAATGCTCCCTGACACTTGTCATCAGTATGCTCCTTGAACCCTGTCATGACAAGGCTCCGAGCCTTTTTCATAACAATGATCCATGCCCTTTTTATCACAATGCTCCAAGATGCCTGTAATCCCAATGCTCCATGCCCTTGTCATCACAAATCTCTATGACGCATGACATCAGAATGCTCCATCGCCTTCTCATCACAATGCTCCATGCCCTACTCATCACAATGCTCCATGGCCAATATCATCACAATGCTCCATGACCACTGTCATCACAACACTCCATGACACCTGACAACACAATGATCTGGGACTCTTGTCATCACAATGCTCCATTCCCTAGTCATCACAATGCTTCATGACCCCTGTCATCACAACACTCCATGAATATTTTCAGCCCAGTGCTCCATGACCCTTGTCATCACAATGCTCCATGACCCCTGTATTCACAATGCTCCGTGACGCTTGTCATCACTGTGCTCCATGACACATATCATCACAATGTTCCATGTCTTTGTCAGCAAAATTCTACATGACCTTGTCATTACAATGCTCTATGCGCTTGTCATCACAATACTCTATTTCCATTGTCATCACAATCCTCCATGAACCTTGGGATCAGATTGCTTCATGCAGTTTTCATCACAATGCTCCATGCTCCTTGAAATCAAAATGATCCATGCCCTCTGTCATCGCAATGCTCCAAACCCTTGTGATCACAATGTTCCATAACACTTGTCATCACAATGCTCCATGATATCTGTCATCACAATACTCCATGCCCTTTTCATCCCAATGCTCCATGACATTTGTCATCACAATTCTCAATACACTTGTCATCACAAAGCTCCCTGACACTTGTCATCAGAAGGCTCCTTCAAACCTGTCACGAAAAGGCACCATGCATCTTTCATCACAATGCCCCATGCCATTTTCATCTCAATGCTCCATGCCATTCTCATTAAAATACTCCACAAGCTTGTCATCAAAATGCTCCATGACGCTTGTCATCACAGTTCTACATGCACTTGTCAGCACAATGTTCCCTGACCCTTGTCATCACAATGATCCAAGCCATGGTCATCACAATGCTCCATTACATTTGTCATCAGAATCCTCCATGACACTTGGCATCACAATGCTCCATGCCATTGTCATCACATTGGGCCATTACAAATGTCATCACAATGCTTCCTGACACCTGTCTTCACAATACTGCATGACCTGGTCATCACATTGCTCCATGCCCTTGTCATCACAATGCGCCATTCCAACTGTCATCACAAAAATCCATGAAACTTTTTAGACCAATGTTCCATGCCCTTTTCATCACAATGCTCCATGCCCTTGTCATCACAAAACTCCCTGACGGATGTCATCAGAATGCTCCATGGACTTCTCATCATATTGCTCCATGCCCTAGTCATCACAATGCTCCAAGAACCCTGTAATCACAATGCTCCGTGCCCATTTTCATCACAATTCTCCATGAGATTTGTCATCACAATTCTCCATGGTCTTCTCATCACAGTGCTACAGGAACTTGTCATCACCATGCTCCAATCCCTTGTCATCATAATGCTCCATGACCACTATCATCACAACACTCCATGACACCTGACAACACAATGATCCTTGACTCTTGTCATCACAATTCTCCATTCCCTAGTCATCACAATGCTGCATGACCCGTGTCATCACAACACTCCATGAACATTTTCAGCCCTGGGCTCCATGACACTTCTCATCACAATATTCCATGCCCTTGTCATCCCAATGGTCCATGACCCCTATATTCACAAAGCTCCGTGACGCTTGTCATCACAGTGCTCCATGACACATGTCATCACAATGTTCCATGCCATTGTCAGCAAAATGCTACATGACCTTGTCATTACAATGCTCTATGCGCATGTCATTACAAAACTCCATTTCCATTGTCATCACAATCCTCCATGAATTTTGGGATCACATTGCATCATGCCCTTGTCATTACAATGCTCCATGCTCGTTGAAATCAAAATCATCCATGACCTCTCTCATCACAATGCTCCAAACCCTTGTGATCACAGTGTTCCATAACACTTGTCATCACAACGCTCCATGATGCCTGTCATCAAAATACACCATACCCTTTTCATCACAATGTTCCATGCCATTGTCATCAAAATACTCCACAAGCTTGTCATCAGAATGCTCCATGACACTTGTCATCACAATTCCCATGCACTTTTCAGCACAATGCTCCCTGTCCCTTGTCATCACAATGCTCCAAGCCATTGTCATCACAATGTTCCATTACATTTGTCATCAGAATCCTCCATGACACTTGGCCTCACAATGCTCCATGCCATTGTCATGACAATGGGCCATGACATATGTCATCACAATGCTCCCTGACACCTGTCTTCACAATACTGCATGACCTGGTCATCACAAGGCTCCATGCCCTTGTCATCACAATGCACCATTCCAACAGTCATCGCAATAATACATGAAACATATTAGACCAATGATACATGCCCTTGCCATCACAATGCTCCATTACCCCAGTCATAACAATGCTCCATGTCCCCTGCCATCACGATGTTCCATGGCCTTGTCATCACAAGGCTCCATGACACTTCTCATCACAATGATCCAAGACCCCTGTAATCACAATGCTCCACAACCTTCTCATCACAATGCTCCATGGCCAATATCATCAAAATGCTCCATGACCACTGTCATCACAACACTCCATGACACCTGACAACCCAATGATCCGAAACTCTTGTCATCACAGTGCTCCATTCCCTAGTCATCACAATGCTCCATGACCCCTGTCATCACAACACTCCATGAACATTTTCAGCCCAGTGCTCCATGACACTTGTCATCACAATGATCCATGCCCTTGTCTTCCCAATGCTCCATGACCACTGTATTCACAATGATCCGTGACGGATGTCATCACAGTGCTCCATGACACCTGTCATCACAATGCTCCATGCGTTTGTCAGCAAAATGCTACATGACCTTGTCATTACAATGCTCTATGCGCTTGTCATCACAATACTCCATTTCCATTGTCATCACAATCCTCCATGGAACTTGGGATCACATTGCTTCATGCCCTTTTCATCACAATGCTCCATGCTCCTTGAAATCAAAATGATCCGTGACCTCTGTCATCACAATGCTCCAAACCCTTGTGATCACAGTGTTCCATAACACTTGTCATCACAACACTCCATGATGCCTGTCATCACAATACTCCCTGCACTTTTCATCACAATGCTACATGACCTTGGTCATCACAATGCTCAATACACTTGTCATCAAAATGCTCCCTGACACTTGTTGTCTGTATGCTCCTTGAACCCTGTCATGACAAGGCTCCATTCCTTTTTCATCACAATAATCCATGTCCTTTTCATCACAATGCTCCAAGACCTATGTAATCTCAATGCTCCATGCCATTGTCATCACAAAGCTCAATGACGCATGTCATCAGAATGCTCCATGGCCTTCTCATCACAATGATCCATGCCCTAGTCATCACAATGCTCCAAGACCCCTGTAATCACAATGCTCCATGCCCCTTTTCATCAGAATGTTCCATGAGATTGTCATCACAAGTCTTCATGGCCTTCTCATCACAATGCTCCAGGACCTTATAATCTCCATGCTCTATTCCCTGGTCTTCAAAATGCTCCATGACCACAGTCATCACAACACTCCATGACACCTGACAACACAATGATCCGGGACTCTTGTCATCACAATGCTCCATTCCCTAGTCATCACAATGCTCCATGACCCGTGTCATCACAATACTCCGTGAACATTTTCAGCCAAGTGCTCCATGACCCTTGTCATCCCAATGATCCATGCCCTTTTCATCCCAATGCTCCATGACCGGTGTATTCACAATGCTCCGTGACGCTTGTCATCACAGTGCTCCATGACACATGTCATCACAATGGTCCATGCCTTTGTCAGGAAAATGCTCCACGACCTTGTCATTATAATGCTTTATGCGCTTGTCACCTCAATACACCATCTCCATTGTCATCACAATCCTCCATTAACATTGTAATCACATTGCTTCATGCCCTTGTCATCACAATGTTCCATGCTCCTTGAAATCAAAATGATCCATGACCTCTGTCATCACAATGCTCCAAACACTTTTGATCACATTATTCCATAACACTTGTCATCACAACGCTCCATGATGCCTGTCATCACAATACTTCATGCCCTATTCATCACAATGCTCCATGACCTTTGTCATCACAATGCTCAATACACTTGTCGTCACAATGCTCCCTGACACTTGTCGTCAGAATGCTCCTTGAACCCTGTCATGACAATGATCCATGCCTTTTTCATCACAATACCCCATGCCGTTTTCATCACAATGCTCCATGTCATTGTCATCAGAATACTCCACAAGCTTGTCATCAGAATGCTCTATGACAGTTGTCATCACAATTCTCCATGCACTTGTCAGCACAATGCTCCCTGACAATTTTCATCACAATGCTCCAAGCCATTGTCATCGCAATGCTCCATTACCTTTGTCATCAGAATCCTCCATGACACTTGGCATCACAATGCTCCATGCCATTGTCATCACAATGGGCCATGACATATGTCATCACAATGCTCCCTGACACCTCTCTTCACAATACTGCACGACATGATCATCACAATGCTCCATGCCCTTGTCATCACAATGTGCCATTCCAACTGTCATTGCAATAATCCATGCAACTTATTAGACCAATGTTCCATGCCCTTGTCATCACAATGCTCCATGCCCTTGTTATCACAATGCTCCATGACCCCTGTCATCACAATGCTCCGTGACTCCAGTCATCACAATGCTTCATGACATTTGTCATCACAATGGTCCATGCCCTCGTCATCAACAGTCTCTGTGACCTTTTTAACCACAATGGTCCATGAACTTTTCTTCACAATGCTCTTTGACACTTCTCATCAAAATGCTCCATGTGCTTGTCAGCACAATGCTCCATGACACATGTCATTACAGTGCACCATACGCTTGTCATCACAGTGCTCCACACTCTTGTCATCACAATGCTCCTTAAAATATGTCATCACAATGCTCCATGCACTTCTCATCAAAATGCTCTCTCACCACTGATATCACAATGCTACATCACTATTTGTCACAATACTCGCTCAACCCTTTCATTACAATGTTCCATGACTCCTGTCATCACAATGCTACATGCACTTATCATCACAATATTCGATGACCCCTGACATCACAATGTTCCATAACACCTGTCATCAAAATGTTCCATGACACTTTTCATCAAATTGCTCCATGACCCTGTCATCAGAATGCTCCCTGCACTTCTCATCACAATGCACAATGCCCTTGCCATCAAAATGCTCCATGACCTTTGTCATCACAAAGATCCATGACCCTTGGCATCACAATGCTCCATGTCATTGTCATCACAATGATCCATGAATGCTCTCATCACATTGCTCCAGGCCCTTGTCTTCACAAAGCTCCATGACACATGTCATCAGAATGCTCCATGGCCTTCTCATCACAATGCTCCATGCCCTTGCCATCACAATGCTCCATTACCCCTCTCATAACAATGCTCCATGACCCCTCCCATCACGATGTTCCATGGTCTTGTCATCACAAAGCTCCATAACCCTTCTCATCACAATGCTCCAAGAACCCTGTAATCACAATGCTCTATGCCCTTTTTCATCTCAATGATCCATGAACCCTGTCATCACAATGCACCATGCCCATCATCATAATGCTTCATGTTATTGTCATCACAATGAAATCAAAATGCTGCATGACCTCTGTCATAACAATGCTCCAAACCCTTGTGATCACAATATTCCGTAACACTTGTCATCACAAAGCTCAATGACGCATGCCATCAGAATGATCCTTGTTCTTCGCCTCACAATGCTCCATGCCCTTGTCATCACAATGTTCAAAGACACCTGTAATCACAATGCTCCTTTGCCTTGTCATCAAAAAACTCCATGACGCATGTCATCACAAGTCTCCATGGTCTTCTCATCACAATGCTCCAGGACCTTGTCATTACCGTGCTCCATTCCCTTGTCATCACAATGCTCCATGACCCCTGTCCTCACAATAATCTATGAATATTTTCAACCAAATGCTCCACGACCTACTCATCACAATGCTCCATGGCCAATATCATCACAATGCTCCATGACCACTGTCATCACAACAGTCCATGACACCTGACAACACAATGATCCGGGACTCTTGTCATCACAATGCTCCATTCCCTAGTCATCACAATGCTCCATGACCCCTGTCATCACAACACTCCATGAACATTTTCAGCCCATTGCTCCATGACACTTGTCATCACAATGATCCATGCCCTTGTCATCCCAATGCCCCATGACCCCTGTATTCACAATGTTCCGTGACGGTTGTCATCACAGTGCTCCATGACACCTGTCATCACAATGCTCCATGCCTTTGTCAGCAAAATGCTACATGACCTTTTCATTATAATGCTCTATGCGCTTGTCATCTCTATACTCCATTACCATTGTCCTCACAATCCTCCATGAAACTTGGGATCACATTGCTTCATTCCTTTGTCATCACAATGCTCCATGCTCCTTGAAATCAAAATGATCCATGACCTCTCTCATCACAATGCTCCAAACCCTTGTGATCACAATGTTCCATAACACTTGTCATCACAACGCTCCATGATGCCTGTCATCACAATACTCCATGCTATTTTCATCACATTGCTCCATGACCTTTGTCATCACAATGCTCAATACACTAGTCATCACAATGCTCCCTGACACTGGTCATCAGAATGCTCCTTGAACCCTGTCATGACAAGGCTCCATGCCTTTTTCATCACAATGCCCCATACGGTTTTCATCACAATGCTCCATGTCATTGTCATCAAAATACTCCACAAGCTTGTCATCAGAATGCTCCATGACCCTTCTCATCACAATTCTCCATGCACTTGTCAGCACAATGCTCCCTGACCCTTGTCATCACAATGCTCCAAGCCATTGTCATCACAATGCTCCATTACCTTTGTCATCAGAATCCTCCATGACACTTTGCATCACAATGCTCCATGCCATTGTCATCACAATGGTCCATTACATATGTCATCACAATGCTCCCTGATAACTCTCTTCACAATACTGCATGACCTGGTCATCACAATGCTGCAAGCCATTGTCATCACAATGCTCCATTACCTTTGTCATCAGAATCCTCCATGACACTTGGCATCACAATGCTCCATGCCATTGTCATCACAGTGGGCCCTTACAAATGCCATCACATTGCTCCCTGATACCTCTCTTCACAATACTGCATGACCTGGTCATCACAATGCTCCATGCCCTTGTCATCACAATGTTCCATTCCTACTGTCATCACAATAATCCATGAAACTTATTAGACCAATGTTTCATGCCCTTGTCATCACAATGCTCCATACCCTTGTTATCACAATGTTCCAACACCCCTGCAATCAGAATGCTCCGTGCCCCTTTTCATCAGTATGCTCCATGAGACTTGTCATCACAAGGCTCCATGGTTTCTCATCACAATGCTCAAGGACCTTGTCATCACAATGCTTCATGACATTGTCATGAAAATTCTCAATGGCCCTTTTCATCATAATGCTCCAAGCCCAAGTAATGACAATGCTCCATTATATTTGTCATCACATCCTCCATTACATTTGACATCACAATGCTCCATGCCATTGTCATCGCAATGGACCATGGCATATGTCATCAAAATGCTCACTGACACCTGTCTTCACAATACTCCATTCCCTTGTCTTCACAATGCTCCATACCCTTGTCATCACAATGCACGATGTCCACTGTCATCACAATAATCACTTAAACTTGTCAGAAAAATGCTCCATGCCCCTGTCATCACAATGCTCCATGCCCTTGTCATCACAATGCTCCATGACCCCTGTCATCACAATGTTCCGTGACTCCAGTCATCACAATGCTTCATAACGTTTGCCATCACAACGGTCCATGCCCGCATCATCACAAGGCTCTGTGACCTTTGTAACCACAATGCTCCATGAACTTTTCATCACAATGCTCCGTGATCCTTGTCATCACAATGCTCCATGCCTGTGTCAGTAGAATGCTCCATGACCTTTGTCATCACAATGTGCCATGCGCTTTTCATCACAATGATCCACAACCTTGTCATCGCTATGCTCCATAAACCTTGTAATCACAATGCTCCATGCACTTCTCATCCATATGCTCTGTCACCTGAGATATCTCAAAGTTCCATGACTAGTCATCACAATCCTCCCTCACCCCAGTTATCACAATGTTCCATGACCCCTATCATCACAATGCTATATCCCCTTATCAGCACAATGTTCCATGACCCCTGACATCACAATGTTCCATAACCCCTGTCATCAAAGTGCTCCATGACCATTTTCATCCCAAAGCTCCATGAACCCTGGCATCACAATGTTCTATAACCCCTGTCATCAAAATATTCCATTACACTTTTCATCAAATTGCTGCATGACCCTGTCATCAAAATGCTCCCTGCAATTCTCATCACAATGCACCACACACTTGTCATCAAAATGCTCCATGACCTATGTCATCACAAACTCCATGACCGTTGGCATCATAATGCTCCATGTCATTGTCATCACGATGCTCCATGAACCCTCTCATCACATTGCTCCATGCCCTTGTCATCACAAAGCTCTATGACACTTGTCATCACAATGCTCGATGCCCTTCTCATCACAATGCTCCATGCCCTTGACATTACAATCGTCCATGACCCAAGTATCACAGTGTTCCGTGCCCTTCTCATCACAATGCTCCATATCCAATCTCATCACAGTAATCCATGAAACATTTTAGACCAATGCTCAATGCCCTTCTCATAACAATGCTCCATTACCTCTGTCATAACAATGCTCCATGACCCCTGCCATCACAATGTTCCACGGCCTTGTCATCACAAGGCTCCATGACCCTTGTCATCACAATGCTCCAAGACCCCTATAATCACAAAGCTCCATGCCCTTGTCATCACAAAGCTCCATGACACATATCATCAGAAGTTTCCATGGCCTTCTCGTCACAATGCTCCATGCCCTTGTCATCACAATGCTCCAAGACACCTGCAGTCACAGTGATCCATGCACCTTTTCATCAGAATGCTCCATGAGACTTGTCATCACAAGTCTCCATCGTCATCTCATCACAATGCTCCTGGACATTTTCATCACCATGCTCCATGCACTTGTCCTCACAATGCTCCAAGACCCCTGTAATCACAATGCTCCCTGCCCCTTTTCATCAGAATTCACCATGAGACTTGTCATCACAAGTCCCCATTGTCCTCTCATCACAATGCTCCAGGACCTTGTTATCACCATGCTCCATTCCCTTGTCATCACAATGCTCCATGACCCCTGTCATCACAATACTCTATGAATATTTTCAGCCAGATGCTCCATGACCTTCTCATCACAATGCTCCATGACCAATATCATCACAATGCTTCATGACCACTGTCATCACAACACTCCATGACACCTGACAACACAGCGATCCGGGACTGTTGTCATCACAATGCTCCAAGTCCCCTGTAATCAGAGTGATCCATGACCCCTGTCATCACAATAATCCATGAACATTTTCAGCCCAATGCTCCATGACTCTTGTCATCACAATGATCCATGCCCTTGTCATCCCAATGCTCCATGACCCCTGTATTCACAATGCTCCGTGACACTTTTCATCACAGTGCTCCATGACACCTGTCATCACAATGCTCCATGCCTTTGTCAGCAAAATGCTACATGACCTTGTCATTACAATGCTATATGTGCTTGTCATCACAATACTCCATTACCATTGTCATCACAATCCTCCATGAAACTTGGAATCACATTGCTTCATGCCCTTGTCATCACAATGCTCCATGGTCCTTGAAATCAAAATGATCCATGACCTCTGTTATCACAATACTCCAAACACTTGTGATCACAAAGTTCCATAACACTTGTCATCACAATGATCCATGATGCCTGTCATCACAATACTCCATGCCCTTTTCATCACAATGCTCCATGACCTTTGTCATCACAATTCTCAATATACATGTCATCACAATGCTCCCTGACACTTGTCATCAGAATGCTGCTTGAACCCTGTCACGAAAAGGCTCCATGCATTTTTCATCACAAAGTCCCATGCCATTTTCATCACAATGCTCCATGCCATTGTCATCAAAATACTCCACATGCTTGTCATCAGAATGCTCCATGACCCTTGTCATCACAATTCTCCATGCACTTCTCAGCACAATGCTCCCTGACCCTTGTCATCACAATGCTCCAAGCCATTGTCAACACAATGCTCCATTACCTTTGGCATCAGAATCCTCCATGACACTTGGCATCACAATGCTCCATGCCATTGTCATCACAATGGGCCATTACATATGTCTTCACAATGCTCCCTGACACCTCTCTTCACAATACTGCCTGACCTGGTCATCACAAAGCTCCATGCCCTTGTCATCACAATGCGCCATTCCAACTGTCATCACAATAATCCATGAAACTTATTAGACCAATGCTCCATGCCCTTGTCATCACAATGCTCCATGCCCTTGTTATCACAATGTTCCAAGACCCATGTAATCAGAATGTTCCATGCCCCTTTTCATCAGTATGCTCAATGAGACTTGTCATCACAAGGCTCCATGGTTTTCTCATCACAATACTCCATGCCCTTGTCATCTCAATGCTCCATGACCCCTGTTATCACAATGCTCCGTGACTCCAGTCATCACAATGCTTCATAACATTTGTCATCACAGTGTTCCATGCCCGCGTCATCACAAGGCTCTGTGACCTTTGTAACCACAATGCTCCATGAACTTTTCATCACAATGCTCCGGACACTTGTCATCACAATGCTCCATGCCTTTGTCAGAACAATGCTCCATGACCCTTGTCATCACAGTGCACCATGCGCTTTTCATCACAATGATCCACAACCTTGTCATTGCTATGCTCCATAAACCTTGTAATCACAATGCTCCATGCACTTCTCATCCAAATGCTCTCTCACATGAGATATCACAATGTTCCATCACTAGTCATCACAATCCTCCCTCACCCCTGTTATCACAATGTTCCATGACCCCTGTCATCACAATGCTACATTTGCTTATCAGAACAATGTTCCATGACCCCTGATATCACAATGTTCCATAACCCCTGTCATCAAAATGCTCCATGACCATTTTCATCTCAAAGCTCCATGACGCCTGGCATCACAGTGTTCTATAACCACAGTCATCAAAATGTTCCATTACAACTTTCATCAAATTGCTGCATGACCCGGTCATCAAAATGCTCCCTGCCCTTCTCATCACAATGCACTGCACACTTGTCATCAAAATGCTCCATGACTTTGGTCATCACAAAGCTCCTTGACCCTTGGCATCACAATGCTCCATGTCATTGTTATCACAATGCTCCATAAACCCTCTCATCACATTGCTCCATGCCCTTGTCATCACAAAGCTCCATGACACTTGTCACCACAATGCTCGATGCCCGTCTCATCACAATGCTCCATTCCCTTGTCATTAAAATCCTCCATGACCCATGTATCACAGTGTACCGTGCACTTGTCATCACAATGCTCCATGCCTACTCTCAGAGCAATAATCCATGAAATATTTCAGACCAATGCTCAATGCCCTTCTCATCACAATGCTCCATTACATCTGTCATAACAATGCTCCATGACCCCTGCCATCACAATGCTCCTTGATCATTTTCAGCCCAATGCTCCATGACATTCTCATCACAATGCTCCATGACCAATATCATCACAATGCTCCATTTCTTTTGTCATCAGAATCCTCCATGACACTTGCCATCACAATGCTCCATGCAGTTGTCATCACAGTGGGACATTACATATGTCATCACAATGCTCCCTAAAACCTCTCTTCACAATACTGCATGACATGGTCATCACAGTGCTCCATGCCCTTGTCATTAAAATGCGCCATTCCAACTGTCATCACAATAATCCATGAAACTTATTAGACCAAAGCTCCATGCCCTTGTCATCACAATGCTCCATGCACTTGTTATCACAATGTTTCAAAACCCCTGTAATAAGAATGTTCCATGCCCCTTTTCATCAGTATGCTCCATGAGACTTGTCCTCACAAGGTTCCATGGTTTTCTCATCACAATGCTCCAGGACCTTGTCATCACAATGCTTCACGACATTGTCATGAAAATTCTCAATTGCCCTTGTCATCATAATGCTCCAAGCCCTATTCATCACAATGCTCCATTATATTTGTCATCACAATCCTCCATTACATTTGGCATCACAATGCTCCATGCCATTGTCATCGCAATGGACCATGACATATGTCATCACAATGCTCCCTGACAACTTTCTTCACAATACTCCATGCCCTTGTCATCACAATGCTCCATGCACTTGTCATCACAATGCACCATGTCCACTGTCATCACAATAATCTATGAAACATGTCAGACCAATGCTCCATGCCCCTGTCATCACAATGCTCCATGCCCTTGTCATCACAATGCTCCATTATCCCTGTAATCACAGTGGTTCGTGACTCCAGTCATCATAATGCTTCATAACGTTTGTCATTACAACGGTCCATGCCCGCGTCATCACAAGGCTCTGTGACATTTGTAACCACAATTCTCCATGAACTTTTCATCACAATGCTCCGTGACCCTTGTCATCACAATGCTCCATTTCTTTGTCATCACCATGCTGCATTCCCTTGTCATCACAATGCTCCATGACACCAGTCATCACAATAATCCATGAACATTTTCAGCCCAGTGCTCCACGACCTACTCATCACAATGCTCCATGGCCAATATCATCACAATGCTCCATGACCACTGTCATCACAGCACTCCATGACACCTGACAACACAATGATCCAGGACTCTTGTCACAATGCTCCATTCCCTAGTCATCACAATGCTCCATGACCCCTGTATTCACAATGCTCCAAGCCCTTGTCATCACAAAGCTCCATTAAATTTGTCATCAGAATCCTCCATGACACTTGACATCACAATGTTCCATTCCATTGTCATCACAATGGGACATTACATATATCATCACAATGCTCCCTGAAACCTGTCTTCACAATAGTGCATAACCTGGTCATCACAATGCTCCATGCCCCTGTCATCACAATGCACCATGCCCACTGTCAGCACAATAATCTATGAAACATTTCTGACCAATTCTCCATGCCCCTGTCATCACAATGCTCCATGCTCTTGTCATCACAATTCTCCATGACTCCAGTCATCACAATGGTTCATAACGTTTGTCATCACAACGGTCCATGCCCGTGTCATCACAAGGCTCTGTGACCTTTGTAATCACAATGCTACATGAACTTTTCATCACAATGCTCCATGACCCTTTTCATCACAATGCTCCATGCCTTTGTCAGAACAATGCTCCATGACCCTTGTCATCACAATGTGCCATGTGCTTTTCATCACAATGATCCACAACCTTGTCATCGCTATGCTCCATAAACCTTGTAATCACAATGCTCCATGCACTTCTCATCAAAATGCTCTCTCACCAGAGATATCACAATGTTCCATCACTACTCATCACAATCCTCTCTCACCCCTGTTATCACAATGTTCCATGACCCCTGTCATCACAATACTACATCCGCTTATCAGCACAATATTCTATGACCCCTGACATCACAATGTTCCATAACCATAACCCCTGTCATCAAAATGCTCCATGACCCTTTTCATCCCTAAGCTCCATGACCCCTGGCATCACAATGTTCTATAAAACCTGTCATCTAAGTGTTCCATTACACTTTTCATCAAATTGCTGCATGACCCTGTCATCAAAATGCTCCCTGCCCTTCTCATCACAATGCACCACACCCTTGTCATCAAAATGCTCCATGACAATTGTCATCACAAAGATCCATGACCCTTGGCATCACAATGCTCCATGTCATTGTCATCACAAAGCTCCATGACCCTTGGCATCACATTGCTCCATGTCATTGTCATCACAATTCTCCATGACCCTTGGCATCACATTGCTCCATGTCATTGTCATCACAATGCTCCATGAACCCTCTCATCACATTGCCCCATGCCCTTGTCATTACAATCCTCCATGACTCATGTATCACAGTGTACCGTGCCCTTATCATCACAATGCTCCATGCCCACACTCATCACAATAATCCATGAAACATTTCAGACCAATGCTCAATCCCCTTCTCATCACAATGTTCCATAACCTCTGTCATAACAATGCTCAATGTCCCCTGCCATCACAATGTTCCACGGCCTTGTCATCACAAGGCTCCATGACCCTTGTCATCACAATGCTCCAAGACCCCTGTAATCACAATGCTCAATGCCCTTGTCATCACAAAGCTCCATGATGCATGTCATTAGAATGTTCCATGGTCTTCTCCTCACAATGCTCCATGCCCTTGTCATCACAATGCTCCAAGACCACTGTAATCACAATGCTCCATGCCCCTTTTCATCAGAATGCACCATAAGAATTGTCATCACAAGTTTACATGGTCCTCTAATCAAAATGCTCCAGGACCTTGTCGTCACCATGCTCCATTCCCTTGTCATCACAATGCTCCATGACCCCTGTCATCACAATAATCCATGAATATTTTCAGCCCTATTGTCCATGTACTTCTCATCACAATGCTCCATGACCAATATCATCACAATGCTGAATGACCGCTGTCATCACAATACTCCATGACACCTGAAAACACAATGATCCGGGACTCTTTTCATCACAATGCTCCAAGACCCATGTAATCACAATGCTCCATGACCCCTGTCATCACAATACTCCATGAACTTTTTCATCCTAATGTTCCATGACACTTGTCATCACAATGATCCATGCTCTTGACATCCCAATGCTCCATGACCCCTGCATTCACAATGCTCCGTGACGCTTGTCATCACAGTGCTCCATGACACCTGTCATCACAATGCTCCATGCCTTTGTCAGCAAAATGCTACATGACCTTGTCATTACAATGCGCTATGCGCTTGTCATCACAATACACCATTAACATTGTCATCACTATCCTCCATGAAACTTGGGATCACATTGCTTCATGCCCTTGTCATCCCAGTACTCCTTGCTCCTTGAAATCAAAATGATCCATGCCCTCTGTCATCGCAATGCTCCAAACACTTGTGATCGCAATGTTCCATAACCCTTGTCATCACAATGCTCCATGATGCCTGTCATCACAATACTCCATGCCCTTTTCATCACAATGCTCCATGACCTTTGTCATCACAATTCTCAATACACAGGTCATCACAATGCTCCCTGACACTTGTCGTCAGAATGCTCCTTGAAACCTGTCACGAAAAAGCTCCATGCATTTTTCATCACAATGCCCCATGCCGTTTTCATCACAATGCTCCATGCCATTGTCATCAAGATACTCCACAAGCTTGTCATCAGAATGCTCCATGACCCTTGTCATCACAATTCTCCATGCACTTGTCAGCACAATGCTCCCTGACCATTGTCATCACTATGCTCCAAGGCCTTGTCATCACAATGCTCCATTACCTTTGTCATCAGAATCCTCCTTGACACTTTGCATCACAATGCTCTATGCCATTGTCATCACAATGGGCCAATACATATGTCATCAGAATGCTCTCTGACACTACTTTTCACAATACTGCATGACGTGGTCATCACAATGCTCCTTGCCCTTATCATCACAATGCTCCGTTACCTCTGTCATAACAATGCTCCATGACCCCTGCCATCACAATGTTCCACGGCCTTGTCATCACAAGGTTCCATGACCCTTGTCATCACAATGCTCCAAGACCACTGTAATCACAAAGCTCCATGCCCTTGTCATCACAAAGCTCCATGACGCATGTCATCAGAATGTTCCATGGCCTTCTCCTCACAATGCTCCATGTCCTTGTCATCACAATTCTCCATGCACTTGTCAGCACAATGCTCCCTGACCCTTGTCTTCCGAATGTTCCAAGCCATTGTCATCACAATGCTCCATTACATTTGTCATCAGAATCCTCCATGACACTTGGCATCACAATGCTCCATGCCATTGTCATCACAATGGGCCATTACATATGTCATCACAATGCTCCCTGACACCTGTCTTCACAATACTGCATGACCTGGTCATCACAATGCTCCATGCCCTTGTCATCACAATGCGCCATTCAAATTGTCATTGCAATAATCCATGAAACTTATTAGGCCAATGCTCCATGCCCTAGTCATCACAGTGCTCCATGCCCTAGTTATCACAATGCTCCATGACCCCTGTCAGCACAATGTTCCGTGACTCCAATCTGCAGAATGCTTCATGACCTTTGTCATCACAATGGTCCATGCCCTCGTCATCAACAGTCTCTGTGACCTTTCTAACCACAATGTTCCATGAACTTTTCATCACAATGCTCTTTGACCGTTGTCATCACAATCCTCTGTGCCTTTCTCAGCACAATGATCCATGACCCTTGTCATCACAATGCTCCATGCCTTGTCATCAAAATGCGCCATTCCAACTGTCATCACAATAATCCATGAAACTTATTAGTCCAATGATCCATGCCCTTGTCATCACAATGCTCCATGCCCTTGTTATCACAATGCTCCGTGACCCCTGTCATCACAATGCTCCGTGACTCCAGTCATCACAATGCTTCATGACCTTTGTCATCACAATCGTCCATGCCCCCGGCATCAACAGTCTCTGTGACCTTTTTAAGCACAATGCTCTATGAAGTTTTCATCACAATGCTCTTTGACCTTTGTCATCACAATGCTCTATGCCTTTCTCAGCACAATGCTCCATGACCCTTGTCATCACAATGCTCCATGCGCTTGTCAGCACAATGCTCCATGACAGATGTCATCACAATGCACCATGCGCTTGACATCACAGTGCTCCACAATCTTGTCATCACAATACTCCATAAACCTTGTCATCACAATGCTCCATGCACTTCTCATCAAAATGTTCTCTCACCACTGATATCACAATGTTTAATCACTTTTCGTCACCATACTCCCTCACACCTGTCATCAAAATGTTCCATAACTCCTGTCATCACAATGTTACATAACCCCTGTCATCAAAATGCTCCATGATCCTTTTCATCAAAAAGCTCCATGACCCATGACATCACAATGTTCCATAACCCTTTTCATCAAAATGTTCCTTGACCCTTTTCATCAAATTGCTCCATGACTCCTGTCACCACAATGCTACAGGCATTATCATCACAACGTTCGATGAACCCTGACATCCCAATGTTCTATACCCCTATCATGAAAATGCTACATGACCCTTTTCATCAAAGTGCTCCATGACCCGTGACATCACAATGTTCCATAACCCCTGTCATCAAAATGTTCCTTTACCCTTTTCATCAAATTGCTCCAAGACCCTGTCATCACAATGCTCCAAACCCTTGTGATCACAATATTCCATAACATTTGTCATCACAGTGCCCCATGACGCTCGTCATCGCATTATCCATAGTCTTCTCATCACAATGCTCAATGACCTTTGTCATCACAATGCTCAATACACTTGTCATCAATATGCTCCCTGACAATTGTTGTCTGTATGCTCCTTGAACCCTTTCATGACAAGGCTCCATGCATTTTTCATCACAATGATCCATGCCCTTTTCATCACAATGCTCCAAGACCCCTGTAATCAGAATGCTCCATGCCCTTGTCACCAAAATGCTCCATGACCTTTGTCATCACAAAGATCCATGACACTTGGCATCACAATGTTCCATGTCATTGTCATCACAATGCTCCATGAACGCTCTCATCACATTGCTTCATGCACTTTTCATAACAAAGCTCCATGACACATGTCATCAGAATGCTCCATGCCCTTCTCATCACAGTACTCCATGCCCTGGCCATCACAATGCACCATGTCCACTGTCATCACAGTAATCTATGAAACTTGCCAGACCAATGGTCCATGCCCCTGTCATCAAAATACTCCATGACCTTGTCATCACAAAGCTCCATGACGCATGTCATCAGAATGTAGCATGGCCGTCTCATGACAATGCTCCATGCCCTTGTCATCACAATGCTCCAAGACCACTGTAAGCACAATGCTCCATGCCCCTTTTCATCTGAATGCTGCATGAGAATTGTCATCACAAAGCTCCATGACGCATGTCATCAGAATGCTGCATGGCCGTCTCATGACAATGCTCCATGCCCTTGTCATCACAATGCTCCCAGACCACTTTAATCACAGTGTCCCATACCAATTTTCATCAGAATGCTCCATGAGATATGTCATCACAAGTCTCCATGGTCTTCTTATCACAATGCTCCATTCCCTTGTCATCACAATGCTCCATGACCCCTGTCATCACAATACTCCATGAATATAATCAGCCCAATGATTCATGACCTTCTCATCACAATGCTCCATGACCAATATCATCACAATGCACCATGACAACTGTCATCACAATACTCCATGACACCTGACAACACAATGATCCGGGACTCTTATCATCACAATGCTCCATTCCCTAGACATCACAATGCTCCATGACCCCTGTCATCACAATGCTCCGGGACATCAGTCATCACAATGCTTCATAACGTTAGTCATCACAGTGTTGCATGCCCGCATCATCACAAGGCTCTTTGACTTTTGTAACCACAGTGCTCCATGAAATTTTCATCACAATGCTCCCTGTCCGTCGTCATCATATTGCTCAATGGCACATGTCATCAGAATGCTCCATGGCCATCTCATCACAATGTTCCATGTCCTTGCCATCACAATGCTCCATTACCCCTGTCATAACAATGCTCCATGATCCCTGCCATAACGATGTTCCATGGCCTTGTCATCACAGGGTTCCATGACCCTTCTCATCACAATGCTCCAAGACCCCTGTCATCACAATGCTCCATGCTATTTTTCTTCTCAATGATCCATGAACCCTGTCATCACAATGCACCATGCCCATCATTATAATGCTTCATGCTATTGTCATCACAATGAAATCAAAAAGCTCCATGACCTCTGTGATCACAATGCTCCAAACCCTTGTGATCACAATATTCCATAACACTTGTCATCACAATGCCCCATGACGCTCATCATCACAATAATCCATGGTATTCTCATCACAATGCTCCATGACCTTTGTCATCACAATGCTCAATACACTTGTCATCAAATGCTCCCTGACAGTTGTTGTCTGTACTCTCCTTGAACCCTGTCATGACAAGGTTCCATGCCATTTTCATCACAATGATCCATGCCCTTTTCATCACAATGTTCCAAGACCCCTGTAAACACAATGGTCCATGCCCCTTTTCAGCAGTATGCTCCATGAGATTTGTCATCACAAGGCTCCATGGTTTTCTCATCACAATGCTCCAGGACATTGTCATCACAATGCTTCACGACCTTGTCATGAAAATTCTCAATGGCCCTTGTCATCATAATGCTCCAAGCCCTAGTCATCACAATGCTCCATTATATTTGTCCTCACAATCCTCCATTTCATTTGGCATCACAATGCTCCATGCCATTGTCATTGCAATGGACAATGACATATGTCATCACAATGCTCCCTGACACATATCTTCAAAATAATCCATGACCTTCTCATCACAATGCTCCATGCCCTTGTCATCACAATGCACCATGTCCACTGTCATCACAATAATCTATGAATCTTGTCAGACCAATGCTCCATGCCCCTGTCATCAAAATGCTCCATGCCCTTGTCATCACAACGCTCCGTGAACCCTGTCATCACAATGCTCCGTGACTCCAGTAATCACAATGCTTCATAACATTTGTCATCACAATGGTCCATGCCCGCATCATCACAAGGCTCTGTGACCTTTGTAACCACAATGCTCCATGAAATTTTCATCACAATGCTCCGTGACCCTTGTCATCACAATGCTCCATGCCTTTGTCAGAAAAATTTTCCATGACGCTTGTCATCACAATGTGCCACGTGCGTTTCATCAAAACGGTCCACAAATTTGTCATTGCAATGCTCCATAAACCTTGTAATCACAATGCTCCATGCCCTTCTCATCACAATGCTCCATTACCCCTGTCATAACAGTGCTCCATGACCCCTGCAATCACAATGTTCCACGGCCTTGTCATCACAAGACTCCATGACACTTGTCATCACAATGCACCAAGACCCTTGTAATCACAATGCTCCATGCCCCTGTCATCACAATACTCCATGAACATTTTCAGCCCAATGCTCCATGACACTTGTCATCACAATGATCCATGCCCTTGTCATCCCAATGCTCCATGACCCCTGTATTAACAATGCTCCGTGACGCCTGTCATCACAGTGCTCCATGACACCTGTCATCACAATCCTCCATGCCTATGTCAGCAAAATGCTACATGACCTTGTCATTACAATGCTCTATGCGCTTTTCATGACAATTCTCCATTACCATTGTCATCACAATCCTCCATGAACTTTGGGATCACATTGCTTCATGTCTTTGTCCTCACAATGCTCCATGCTCCTTGAAATCAAAATGATCCATGACCTCTTTCATCACAATGCTCCAAACCCTTTTGATCACAATGTTCCATAACACTTGTCAACCCAATGCTCCATGATGCCTATCATCACAATACTCCATGCCATTTTGATCACAATGCTCCATCACCTTGTCATCACAATTCTCAATACACTTGTCATCACAATGCTCCCTGACACTTGTCGCCAGAATGCTCCTTGTACCCTGTCACGAAAAGGCTCCATGCCTTTTTCATCACAATGCCCCATGCCGTTTTCATCACAATGCTCCATGCCCTTGTCAGCACAATGCTCCATGACCCCTGTCATCACCGTGCTCCGTTACTCCAGTCATCACAATGCTTCATGACCTTTGTCATCAAAATGGTCCATGCCCTCGTCATGAACAGTCTCTGTGACCTTTTTATCCACAATGCTCCATGAACTTTTCATCACAATGCTCTTTGACCCCTGTCATCACAATGCTCTATGCCTTTCTCACCACAATGCTCCATGACCCTTCTCATCATAATGCTCCATGCACTTGTCATCACAGTGCTCCACAATCTTGTCATCACAATGCTCCATAAACGTTGTCATCACAATGCTCCATGCACTTCTCATCAAAATGCTCTCTCACCACTGATATCACAATGATACATCACTATTCGTCACAATACTCCATCACCCCTGTCATCACAATGTTCCATGACTCCTGTTATCACAGTGCTACATGCACTAATCATCACAATGTTCGATGACCCCTGACATCACAATGTTACATAACCCCTGTCATCAAAATGCTCCATGACCCTTTTCATCAAAATGCTCCATGACCCCTGACATCACAATGTTCCATAAACACTGTCATCAAAATGTTCCATGACCCTTTTCATCAAATTGCTCCATGACACTGTGATCACAATGCTCCTTGCCCTTCTCATCACAATGCACAACGACATTGTCATCAAAATGCTCCCTGACACTTGTTGTCTGTATGCTCCTTGAACCCTGTCATGACGAGGCTCCATGCCTCTTTCATCACAATGATCCATGCCCTTTTCTTCACAGTCCTCCAAGACCCCTCTAATCACAATGCTCCATGCCCTTGTCATCACAATGTTCCAAGACCCCTGTATTCACAATGCTCCATGCCCCTTTTCATCCGTATGCTCCATGAAACTTGTCATCACAAGGCTCCATGGTTTTCTCATCACAATGCTCCAGGACATTGTCATCACAATGCTTCACGACCTTGTCATGAAAATTCTCAATGGCCCTTGTCATCATAATGCTCCAAGCCCTAGTCATCACAATGCTCCATTATATTTGTCATCACAATCCTCCATTACATTTGGCATCAAAATGCTCCATGCCATTGTCATCGCAATGGACCATGACATATATCATCCCAATGCTCGCTGACACCTGTCTACACAATACTCCATGACATTCTCATCACAATGCTGCATGTCCTTGTCATTGCAGTCGACCATGACATAGGTCATCAGAATGCTCCCTGACACCTGTCTTCACAATAATCCATGACCTTCACATCACAATGCTGCATGCCCTTGTCATCACAATGTACCATGCCCACTGTCATCAAATTAATCTATGAAACTTTTCAGACCAATGCTCCATGCACCTGTCATCACAATGCTCAATGTCCTTGTCATCACAATGCTCCATAACCCCTGTCATCACAATGCTCCGTGACTCCAGTCATCACAATGCTTCATAACGTTTGTCATCACAATGCTCCATGCCCCAGTCATCACAAGGCTCTGTGACCATTGTAACCACAATGCTCCATGAAATTTTCATCACAATGCTCCATGACACTTGTCATCACAATGTTCCTTGCCTTTGTCCGAACAATGCTCCATGACCCTTGTCATCACATTGTGCTACACACTTTTCATTACAAAGGTTCACAAACTTGTCATTGCTATGCTCCATAAACCTTGTATTCACAGTGATCCATGCACTTCTGCTCAAAATGCTCTCTCACCAGATATATCACAATGTTCCATCACTAGTCATCACCATACTCCCTCATCCCTGTAATCACAATGTTCCATGACCCCTGTCATCTCAATGCTACATCCACTTATCATCACAATGTTCCATGACACCTGACATCACAATGTTCCACAACCCCTGTCATCAAAATGCTCCATGACCCTTTTCAACCCAAAGCTCCATGACCAATGACATCACAATATTCTATAACCCCTCTCATCAAAATATTCCATTACACTATTCCTCAAATTGCTGCATGACACTGTCATCAAAATGCTCCCTGCCCTTCTCATCACAATGCACCACGCCCTTGTCATCAAAAGGCTCCATGACCTTTGTCTTCACAAAGCTCCATGATCCTTGACATCACTATGCTCAATGTCATTGTCATCACAATGCTCCATGAACCCTCTCATCACATTGCTCAATGCCCTTGTCATCAGAAAGCTCCATGACCCTTGTCATCACAATGCTCTATGCCTTTCTCATCACAATGCTCCATGCCGTTGTCTTTACATTCCTCCATGACCCATTTAACAGTGTTCCGTGGCCATGTCATCACAATGCTTCATGCCCACTCTCATCACAATAATCCATGAAATATTTCAGACCAATGTTCAGTGCTCTTCTCATCACAATGCTCCATTACCTCTGTCAAAACAATGCTCCATGACGCCTGCCATCACAATTTTCCACGGCCTTGTCATCACAAGGCTCCATGACCCTTGTCATCACAATGCTCCTAGACCCCTGTAATCACAATTCTCCATGCCCTTGTCATCACAAAGCTCCATGTCGTATGTCATCAGAATATTCCATGTCTTTCTCATCACAATGCTAATTGCCCGCTTCATCACAATGCTCTAAGACACCTGTAATCACAATGCTTCATGCCCTTTTTCATCAGTATGCTCCATGAGACTTGTCATCACAAGGCTCCACGGTCTCCTCATCACAATGCTCCATACCCTTGTCATCACACTGCCCCATGACCCCTGTCATCACAATGCTCCGTGACTCCATTCATCACAATGATCCATGACATTTGTCATCACAATGGTCCATTACCGAGTCATCAAAAGTCTCTGTGATATTTTTTACCAAAATGTTCCATGAAATTTTCATCACAGTGCTCCATGCCTTTGTCAGAACAATGCTCCATGACCCTTGTCATCACAATGTGCCACGTGCTTTTCATCACAACGTTCCACAACCTTGTCATCGATATGCTCCATAAACCTTATAATCCCAATGCTCCATGCACTTCTCATCAAAATGCTCTCTCACATGAGATATCATAATGTTCCATCACTAGTCATCACATTACTCCCTCACCCCTGTAATCACAATGTTCCATGACCCCTGTCATCACAATGCTACCTCCCCTTATCATCACAATATTCCATGACCCCTGACATCACAATGTTCCACAACCCCTGTCATCAAAATGCTCCATGACCCTTTTCATCCCAAAGCTCCATGACCCCTGACATCACAATGTTCTATAACCCATGTCATCAAATTGTTCCATTACAATTTTCATCAAATTGCTGCATGACCCTGTCCTCAAACTCCTCCCTGCCCTTCTCATCACAATGGACCACGCCCTTTTCATCAAAATGCTCCATGACTTTTGTCATCACAAAGCTCCATGACCCTTGACATCACAATGCTCCATGTCATTGTCTTCACAATGCTCCATGAACCCTCTCATCACATTGCTCCATGCCCTTGTCATCACAAAGCTCCATGACACTTGTCATCACAGTGCTCAATGCCCTTCTCATCACAATGCTCCATGCCCTTGTCATTACAATCCTCCATGACCAATGTATCACAGCGTTCCGTGCTCTTGTCATCACAATGCTCCATGCCCACTCTCATCACAATAATCCATGAAATATTTCACAATAATGCTTCCTGCCCTTCTAATCACAATGCTCCATTACACCTGTCATAACAATGTTTCATGACCCCTGCCATCACAATGTTCCACGGCCTTGTCATTCACAAGGCTCCATGACACTTGTCATCACAATGTTCCAAGAACCCTGTAATCACAATGCTCCATGCCCTTGTCATCAGAAAGCCCCATGACGCATGTCATCAGAATGTTCCATGGACTTCTCATCACAATGCTCCATGCCCTTGTCATCACAATGCTCCAAGACCCTTGTTATCAAAATGCTCGAGCCCCTTTTCATCTCAAAGCTCCATGAATCCTATCATCACAATGCACCATGCCCATCATCATAATGCTTCAGGCTATTGTCATCACAATGAAATCAAAATGCTCCATGACCTCTGTCATCACAATGCTCCAAACCGTTGTGATCACAATATTCCATAACACTTATCATCACAACCCCCCATGATGCTCATAAGCACAGTTATCCATGGTCTTCTCATCACTATGCTCCATAACCTTTGTCATCACAATGCTCAATCCACTGGTCATCACAATGCTCCCTGACACTTGTCGTCAGTATGCTCCTTGAACACTGTCATGACAAGGCTCCATGCCTTCTTCATCACAATGATCCATGCTCTTTTCATCACAGTGCTCCAAGACACCTGTAATCACAATGCTCCATGCACTTGTCATCACAGTGCTCCATGACGCATTCATCAGAATGCTCCATGTCCTTCTCTTCACAATGCTCCATGCCCTTGTCATAACAATGCTCCAAGACCACTGTAATCACAATGCTCCATGCCCCTTTTCATCAGAATACTCCATGATAGTTTTCATCACATGTCTCCATGGTCTTCTCATCACAATGCTCCAGGACCTTGTCATCACCATGCTCCATTTCCTTGTCATCACAATGTTCCATGACCCCTGTCATCAGAGTACTCCATGAACATTTTCAGCCCAATTCTCCATGACACTCTCATCACAATGCTCCATGACCAATATCATCACAATGCTCCATGACCACTGTCATCACAACACTCCATTACCCCTGACAACACAGTGAGCCAGGACTCTTGTCATCACAATGCTCCATGACCCCTGTCATCACAATACTCCATAAACATTTTCAGCCCAATCTTCCATGACACTTGTCATCACAATGATCCATGCCCTTTTCATCCCAATGCTCCATGACCCCTGTATTCACAATGCTCTGTGACGCATGTCATCACAGTGCTCCATGACACCTGTCATCACAATTCTCCATGCCTTTGTCAGCAAAATGCTACATGAACTTGTCATTACAATGTTCTATGAGCTTGTCATAACAAGACTCATTTACCATGGTCATCACAATCCTCCATGAACCTTGGTATCACATTGTTTCTTGCCCTTGCCATCACAATGCTCCATGCTTCTTGAAATCAACATGATCCATGACCTGTGTCATCACAATGCTCGAAACACTTGTGATCACCAAGTTCCATAACACTTGTCATCACAAAGCTCCATGATGCCTGTCATCACAATACTCCATGCAATTTTCATCACAATGCTCCATGACCTTTGTCATCACAATTCTCAATACACTTGTCATCACAATGCTCCCTGACACTTGTCTTCAGAATGCTCCATGAACCCTGTCACGAAAAGGCTCCATGCCTTTTTCCTCACAATGCCCCTTGCAGTTTTCATCACAATGATCCATGCCATTGTCATCAAAATACTCCACAACTTGTCATCAAAATGCTCCATGACCCTTGTCATCACAAATCTCCATGCACTTGTCAGCACAATGCTCCCTGACCCTTGTCATCACAATGCTCCAAGCCATTGTCCTCACACTGTTCCATTACCTTTGTCATCAGAATCCTCCATGACACTTGCATCACAATGCTCCATGCCATTGTCATCACAATGGGCCATTACATATGTCATCACAATGCTCCCTGACACCTGTCTTCACAATACTGTATGAACTGTTCTTCACAATGCTCCATGCCCTTGATAACACAAAGCTCCATGACCCCTGTCATCACAATGCTCCGTGACTCCAGTCATCACAATGCTTCATGACCTTTGTCATCACAATGGTCCATGCCCTCATCATCAACAGTCTCTGTGACCTTTTTAACCACAATGCTCCATGTACTTTTCATCACAATGCTCTTTTACACTTGTCATTACAATACTCTATGCCTTTCTCAGCACAATGCTCCATGACCGTTGTCATTACAATGCTCCATTCGCTTGACAGCACAATGCTCCTTGACACATGTCATCACAATTTGCCATGCGCTTGTCATTACAGTGCTCCACAATCTTGTCATCACAATGCTCCCTAAACCTTGTCATCACAATGCTACATGCACTTATCATCACAATGTTCGATGACCCCTGACATCACAATGTTCCATAACACCTGTCACCAAAATGCTCCATGACCCTTTTCATCAAAATGTTCCATGTCCCCTGACATCACAATGCTCCATGACCCCTGTCATCACAATGCTCCATGCTCCTTGAAATCACAATGATCCATGACCTCTGTCTTCACAATGCTCCAAACCCATGTGATCACAATGTTCCATAACCCTTGTCATCACAACGCTCCATGATGCCTGTCATCACAATACTCCATGCCCTTGTCGTCACAATGTTCCATGATATTTGTCATCACAATTCTCAATACACTTGTCATCACAATGCTCTCTGACACTTGTCGTCAGAATGCTCCTTGAACCCTGTCATGAAAAGGCTCCATGCATTTTTCATCACAATGCTCCATGCCCTTTTCATCACAATGCTCCATGCCATTGTCTTCACAATACTCCACAAGCTTGTCATCTGAATGCTCCATGACACTTGTCATCACAATGCTCCATGAGCACTGTCATCACAATGCTCCATATCACGTGTCATTACAGTGCTCCATGACGCTGGCCATTCACAATTATCCGTGATCTTCTCATCAGAATGCTCCACACGCTTGTCATCAAAATTCTCCATGACTCTTGTCATCACAATGTTCCATGGCCACTGTCATCACAATTATCCACACCCCTTGTCATTATAGCGCTCCATGACGCTCATCCTCAAAATTATCCATGGTCTTCTCATCACAATGCTCCACGGTCTTGCCATTACAATGCTCCATGCCCTGGTCGTCACAATGCTCCATGTTCCCTGTCATCACAATTCTCCACGTTCTTGGCAACACTATGTTCCATGACACTTCCCATCACAGTGTTAAATGCTTTGTCATCACAATACTCCACAAGATTGTCATCACAACACTACATGACCCTTGTCATCACAATGATCCATGACCCCTGTCATCACAATGCTCCATGAGACGTATCATCACAATGTTCCATGCCCCTTGTCATTACAGTGCTCCATGATGCTCGTCACCAGAATTATCCATGGTCTTCTCATCACAGTGCTCCACGGTCTTGCCATCACAATGCTCCATGCCCTGGTCATCACAATTCTCCACGTCCTTGTCATCACAATGCTCCATGACAGTTCTCATCACAATGTTACATGCTCTTGTCATCACAATTCTCCATGCACTTGTCATCGCAATGCCCCCTGACCCCTGTCATAGCAAGCCGCATGCCTTTGTCATCACAATGCTTCACGACATTTTCATCAAAATTCTCAATGGCCATTGTCATCACAATGTTCCATGCCCTTGTCATCACAATGCTCCATGACCCTTGTCATCACAATGCTCCAAGATTTGTCATCACAATGCTCCATTACCTTTGGCATCACAATCCTCCATAACACTTGGCATCACAATGCTCCATGCCATTGTCATCACAATGGTACATGAAATATGCCATCACAATGCTCCCTGAAACCTGTCTTCACCATACTCCATGACCTTGTCATCACAATGCTCCATGCCCTTGTCATCACAATGTGCCATGCCCACTGTCAACACAATTATCCATGAAATTTGTCAGACCAATGCTCCATGTCCCTGTCATCACAATGCTACATGACCCCAGTCATCACAATGCTCCGTGTGTCCCGTCATCACAAGGCTTCATGACCTGTGTCATCACAATGGTCAATGCCCTCATCATCACAATGCTCTGTGAAATTTGTCACCAAAATGATCCATGACCTTTTCATCACAGTGCAGATACGTCCATGAGTGCAAGTGCCCTATGCTTTGTAGCTCATCTTTTAGATGTTTTAGCAAACACAATACACTTCTCCATAGTGGCCGTTGGCAAATTACAATTCCACTATCAGCCTCACAGGGCTCCCTTTTCTCCTCTCCCTGTCCTGCATTTCTGGTGTTTACACTTTATGTGGATGGCCCTTCTGACTGATGTGAAGTGATACATTTTGTAGTATTGATTTCCAGTGCCCACCTGTTTGTTTGGATAAAAAGTGTGTATGGCCTTTACTTGAATATATTCGGAAAAATTGCATACGCCCTTTTGGGCCAACTGCATCATTGGCGATGTTCAGCCCCTTTTCTTGTGTTTTAATGGGGAGTCCTTTCTACCTCTTCAAATCTGTTTCCTGCCACTCTCCCTTGCTTACAAGTCCTTTTCTGTGACTTACCTCAAGACATTTTTCGACAATAGATATTTTCAACTCTGCAGTTTCATGAATTTTAGTGCCCCTGAGTTCCATTTTTCAACCTGTGTTTTTGGAAACTGGACACAAAACAGCGGGATTTCCTCTAGACCTATTCTGTTTCCGTGGGCAATTCTAGCCTTTGATGAATTTGTCTTCCAGATTGGAAATTAGAGTGGCATGTGCCTGTCCGAACACCTAAGACCTGTCTCTAAATTTTTCTCACCCTTCCGCTTCATCCTCTGGACAAATTCCAAACTGTGTGCAACAGGATGTTGACGGTGCTGATATCCCCAAGTGAGGAGATTGTTAGGAAAGATGCTGGAGGGGTGATCCCGAGCACCAGACAATGAGGAGATGAGGTGCCTTTTCCAAACTCTTTCCGAACAAATGGTGTACCATCCTCTAGGTGTGACAGGCATGTTTTAGCTGTAGGAAGGGTCCAGTGCATGGAAGGAGAACACCAGGGATTTTTCCAAATCAGTGCCTCCCCGTACCCCAAACTGGGGAATTTTTAAACTACGGCTACACGTATGTCCATTAAGCGCCTTGGGAAATAGGCAGAGCCCAAACTTTAGATGATTGAAATCTTCAGGGTCAGAAGCGTTCACCATCGGCCTTGCTTAGGTTACATTTTATCTGTCTTTGATAGACGATGTCAATAAAAATATCGATTCTTTTTCAGATTATTTCCCCTTATAGGTTATTGCAAAATATTCAGTGTAGTTCCCTGTGCTATACAGTAGTTCCTTGTTGATGATCTATTTTATACATAGCAGTGTGTATGTGTTAATCCCACACTGTTAATTTATCCCTTCTCCTACCTTTCCCCTTTGGTAATAATAAATTATAAGATTTTATACTTCTCAGAAATGGGGGAGCTGAAAGAGAGGTATCCTTTTCAATGGAAAAGCATTCAAAACAAGATTGAAGCTTCAGCCAAGAGTATTCGATGTACATCCATGGAAATAAATCACTTCATTTCTCTAATGTTGACCTGACAAATAAAACAGACGTCTTCACTGAACTTGCTTATAGTAAAGTGATGGAAATATCAAAGGTAAGTCTTAGAAACATCTTATTTTACCCGAGCATTATACACTGCTCTATGTTAACTACAGTTTGGCTCACACATCTGTTCATTGAAGTTACAATGTTCTCAAATTCTGTTACTGATCCTCCAGAGTGGACCCCAACAGAAGTCCCCGTGCCCAGTGTCATTGGAGCCAACAGATCAAGACTGAGTTTGGTTCAGAAGCAAAGGAAACATTATTTTGAAAACAGAATGGAGAGGTGATAGCGTGCACTCCCCCACGGGCTGTGGGCTGAGATGCTCTGTAGGGATCCCAGGAGTGTCACTGGGAGGGAGGGGATGGAGCTCTCGAGGGCTGGGTTGGCTGAAGCTCAGGCTCTATGCCGTGGAGTCTGCATGGGACCCCGCTAGCTGAGGTGTCGACCCAGCCATTCTGCACTACGAAATCGGGTCTGAAGTGCCGGGTGTGGGACCTCTGCATGCCGAACCCAAGGAGCACGTGAAATTAGACAAAGCACAAAGGAAAAACAGGTAAGACTTTATTTTATTGCCCAGATTCTCTTTTTATCTCCCAGGAATTTTTAATGAACGTTGCCAGAGACGAACACCTCCTCTGCTTTTTGTTCTGTTCCTCATTCTTGGGGTGTTGAGGGTGCAGACCCCTCTTTTGTAACTGCTTCATGCTGTGGTGGGAGCCCTGGTACTTCGGGGGAGGGGCAAAACGTCTCCCCACCAGCCTCCAGGTGAGGTTGATTGTCCCAAGGCCTCCTGCCTCACATCTCGTACGCCTGAGCACCAGCATTGGAAGTGTTATAGATTCTAATGACCTTTAAGTGTCCAGGAGAGAGATGTGCAGAGATGCTGAGGTGGCAGGTTTCACCCCACCCCACATTTGTTCGGTGACCTTAGGCTGACGGTTTTTGCCAGCCTAGATGCTCTGACCAATAGTCTGTGCTTTCTTTACTTAGGTCCCTGAATTAATGTACAAACAGCACCATGTGTCAGAACCGTGCCCGCGCAACTCCCAGACAGTCCAGGGTCAGTGGTGATCCAGGACCATGACGTCCACTGAGTCAACGGCCTTTAGAAGTAGCCAGCAGTCCAGGCGGTCATATTGGCCACCATCACCGCGGTGTCTGTAGGGTTTTCTATGGTGAAAGCGTGATATACGTTTCCCCCGCCAAGCTTATTAGCTCCCCTCTGGGTGCAGTAAGTCCTGCAAGCAGTAGTCTGCTCTTTCGGGGCACAGTCTTGTTGCTTTCTGAGAGAAACTCCAGGTCAAGTGATGGTCACACAAGTCATCTTGGGGGCCCGTTGCCCCCATTTGTCTCTCTGGAGGTTGGAGTTGGAGGGCCTCCTCACTCGAGGTCAGTGTGTCCACAGAGTGACCCCTGCAACTTCAGGGCATGATGGGTGGTTAGGATCACGACGTGGGGTCCTTTTCCCTTAGGAGGGATCTGGCCTTGTGGGCTGCTGATTTCTAGCTTTTTAGATACCCCAGTATCCTGGCCTGATGAGTCGGTGGGCAAAGCCCTTGGTGACCATAGTTTATCATACCTGAAGGGCATTCTTGTGTTGCTCCATTTCAAGTGGTCCCAGTTTTTGCACTAAGGCTCCAAGGGCAATTAACCTTTGACCGGGTATGTAAAGGTCAAAGGGTTTAGCTAAATTAGGGAGTTCCTGGGCAAGGGTCTGAATTGACTGCTCTTTCCATTCTTGAAAGGCTGCTTCTGGATTCTATTCAAAAGGATCATCATCTTTTCGAGTCAGTGTTTCATGTAGAGGCCCAGCTATTAGACTGTAGTTAGGGATCCAGATGCAGAAAACCTTGGCCTCCCCAGGAACCCCTAAGCTGTCTTCTAGTTTTAGAAGAGGTAAGGCTGCAAATGGCTTCTTCCCTATCCTGGGATGCGTTTCTCTGAATATCTGTGAGAATGAAGCCCAGGCATGTCACCTGAGCCTGGTATATTTGAGCCTTTTTCTTGGACACCTTCTATCCTTTCTTGGCTAGGTAGTTCAGAGGCGTCTTTAGTAGGCCTGGCGATCATAATGTCATCTGCATATTGAAGGAGGGTTCCCTTTTACAGAGGTAGACCGTTTAGGTCTTTAGAGGACATTTCCCCAATGATGGTGTGGGGATTTTTGAACAATTGGGGCAGGACGGCCCAGCATTATTGCTTGTGTTGCATGTTGTGTCCTGCCACTCACAAGCCAAAAATTCTTGTGACTCTGAGATGAATGGAATACAGAAGAAGGCATCATTGAAGTGTAATACAGAATGCCCTGGCCTGGTGGATGGTAGAATCAGCAGCAGGGTGTAGGAAATAGGAGCTACTGGATGTATATCCTCGGTGGCTTCACTGACTGTCCTGATATCCTTTACCAGGTCTCCAGCAGCCCATGGGGCTCTCGTGGTCAGGCCAATCCCAGGATATGGAGCTCACCTGGGCTACATCCCGCACCCCACAGCACACGGGGCTCTCATGGTCAAGTCCTTCCCAGTGTATGGAGCTCACCTGTGCAGCTACCCAGCAGCCCATGGGGCTCTCATTGTCAGGCCCTTCCCAGGATACAGAACACCCCTGGGAAGGTACCCCAGCAGGGCTGGACACACAGGAACTGTGCACATAGCCCACCTTGCAGAGAAACCCCAGCTCACCTGTCGCTCACAGCTGACACAGAACACCTCAGAGCAGGACTTGAACTAACAAACAGCAGCTCTGACAGGTCTGTGACCCTGGCTATCACTCTGTGCAGCCTCTCTCTGCCTGGTCTTCCAGACACTTCCACTGCAGCCAGGGCACCAGGCCTCTGTCTCCACCCACCATCACTCCTCTCCCTGACTCCTGGGTTCCTCTCATTAGGATACGGTCTTCTTGAAGTTGTTTTCCACTCATGGACCAGATAAAATGATAAGAAAACAAGCCGCAGCTGCAGCCCCTTGTCTAGCCTGACTCTCAAGAGTCCACACCTCTTCCTTGGCCCTGGCCCGTTTAACAAGTTTCATTTTGTGCAACTGTGAGGCCCTGAGGGGTGAGGATTGGCTGATTTGGGCATCCTGACACTGCCTGCCAGCCCTCCCCAGGTGTGCCTGTGTTGAGGTCAATATAAACACCTCTCCAGTCAGCAAGAGCCCCTGTAGCTGTGCCTGATGCCATATTCTCTGCCCCGTCAGCAGTGTCGGGGCTGGGGTGGTGGTACTGAGGGAGAGGCCGTGGCTTTCTGGGTGGCCCAGTGTGAGTGGGGCTCTTCTGGACTTTCTGCAGGAGTTGCCAGGCTGCCACCTGCTAAAGAAGAGGATGTGTCATCCATACCTGCCGCTGGAATTTCTCCCCAGGCAAAGGTGAGGAAGTAAAAAAAGCAGTGGGGGCCGTGGCAGGAGGGGTATCTCAGGCAGGGAAATGGAAAGATTCCAGAAGAGCATCTGGGGCCAGGACCATCCTGACTGGCCTGCAGGCACCAAGTTGGCCTGCGTGCTGTCGCTGGTGTGGCTCCACAGCCCTTCCTCTAGGCTTGCAAGTGCTTGTACATATTCAGGTGTTTTACCTGGAAAGGGTGGGAAGAGTTCAGCTGCAGGAGGACTGGGACTCAGCTCACATTTACTCACAGACGCCTCGGCACATTCCCCCAGCTTTGCAATGAGGATGCTCCTTGTGGGGGGGAGTGCTGCTGAGTGCATGGGAGACGATTTCCCACCTCTGAGCAACTTAAGAATTTTTACCACTGGAGCAAGTGCCCTGATACGATTTTCCTCTGTATAACTGGTGGGTTGTTTTTTTTTTTTTTCTTTTTTTCTTTTTGGTTCAAGGTAGATTTTATTTATTCCTCTTTTTTTTTTAATTTGGAGATATAAACATGGAAATAATGCATTAATATAAAGACATCTATGTGAAGGGAAAAACTTTTTTTCTGTTTTATTTTATTAAATGTTATTTATTTATTTTTAATTTTTTAAAATTTATTTATTTCTTTTATACAGCAGGTTCTTATTGGATATCTATTTTATACATATAAGTGTGCACATGTGAATCCTAGTCTCCCAATTCATCCCACCACCACCCTCACATGGTGTTCCCCCCTTGGTGTCCATATGTTTGTTCTCTACATATGTGTCTCTATCTCTGCCCTGCAAAGTGGTTCATCTGTACCATTTTTCTAGGTTCCACATATATGCATTAATATACAATATTTGTTTTTCTCTTTCTGACTTACTTCACTCTGTATGACAGTCTCTAGATCCATCAAGGTCTCTACAAATGACCCAATTTCATTCCTATGTATGGCTGAGTAATATTCCATTGTATATATGTGCCAGATCTTCTTTATCCATTCATCTGTTGATGGACACTTAGGTTGCTTCAATGTCCTGGCTATTGTAAATAGAGCTGCAATGAACATTTTTGTACATAACTCTTTTTGAATTATGGTTTTCACAAGGCAAATGTCCAGTAGTTGGATTGTTGTGTCATATGGTACTTCTATTGTTAGTTATTTAAAGGAACCTCCGTAGTTTTCTCCCTAGAGCCCATATCAATTTACATTCCCACCCACAGTGCAAGTGTGTGCCCTTTTCTCCAATAAAGGCCTCTCCAGCATTTATTGTTTTGTAGATTTTTTTGATGATTGCCACTCTGACTGCTGTGAGGTGATACCTCACTGTAGTTTTGATTTGCATTTCTCTAATGATTAGTGATGTTCAGCATCCTTTCATGTGTTTCTTGGTAATCTGTATATCTTCTTTGGAGAAATGTCTATTTAGGTCTTCTGCCCGTTTTTGGATTGGGTTGTTTGTTTTTGTGATATTGAGCTACATGCGGTGCTTGTAAAGTTAGGAGATTAATCCTTTGTCAATTGCTTCATTTGAAAATATTTTCTCCCATTCTGAGGGTTGTTTTTGCATCTTGTTTATGTTTTCCTGTACTGTGTAAAAGCTTTTAAGTTTCATTAGGTCCCATTTGTTGATTTCTGTTTTTATTTCCATTTCTCTAAGTGGTGGGTCAAAAAGGATCTTGCTGTGATTTATGTCATAGAGTGTTCTGCCTATGGTTTCCTCTAAGTGTTTTATAGTGTCTGGTCTTATATTTAGATCTCTAATCAATTTAGAGTTTATTTTTGTGTATGGTGTTATGGAGTGTTCTAATTTCATTCTTTTATGTGTAGGGGTCCAGTTTTCCCAGCACCAATTACTGAAGAGACTGTCTTTTCTCCATTGTATATCCTTAGCTACTTTGTCATAGATGAGATAGCCATAGGTATGTAGGTTTATCTCTAGGCTTTCTGTCCTGTTCCATTGATCTGTGTTTATGCCAATCTACATACAATTGATTCCATTATGGAGACATATAAATACATAGGTTTCAAGGTTATTACCAGTCAGATATATTCCTCTTCAGTGAATAGGGTGTTTTGTGTCCAGTTCATTGAGAAAGGAGTAGGTCTTGTCTATTACATATTTGGTATATGGAATGGAATCTGTGCTAATTTCAAACTCTGCTTTTACACATCACCCCACGTCACCTTTCCCCTTAAGGAGGCATAAGTGTGTTTTCTAAATGTGTAACTCTGTTCTCTTTTGAAATTCAGTTCATGCGTAGCCATGTTTACATTCCCTCTATAAGTGATATATTACAATAAGTTTATTTTACTTTGTGGCTCATTTCACTTAGCATCATCATACCTAAAGCCACTCATTAAGCTGCTATTGGCCTTATGACATTGATTTTATGTCTGAGTGACATTCCATTGTATATAAGTACCACAACATCTATATCTATTTTTTTTTTCCTTTCCTGGGATATTTAAAGTGTACTGAAGTCGAGGTTCTTGTAAACAGAGCAGCCCTAGAGTTTGGGCTGGCTGTGTGTTATGGATTTTTAGTTTTCCCAAAATACACGCCCATGAGTGGAAGTGTGCTATGCTCTGTAGCTCTGTTTTAGAAAACAACATACAGTTCTCCAGAGAGGCTGTTGGCAATTTACATCCTGTCCATCGGCGTAACCAGGCTCCCTTTTCTCCATGGCCTGTCCTGCATTTGTGGTTTTTACACTATTTGTGGATGGCCCTTTTGACTGGAGGTAAGGGACACTACTCTGTAGTGTGGATTTGCAATGACTGATGGCTTGCTTGGCCAAAAAGGGCATATGCATTTTTTCCCGAATATATTCAGGAAAATACACATAGTCCCTTTTCAGCCAAGGGCAACATTGTCGAAATTCTGTCGCTTTTCATGTGCTTTAAAGACGACTCCAATCTACCTCTTGAAATCTGTTTCCTTCAATTCTGCCTTGCATTCAAATCCTCTTCACTGCCTTTCCTCAATATATTTCTGGATGATAGTTGTCCATTATAACTCTGCATGTTTGTGAATTGCTGTGCCCCTGATCTCCATTTTTCAACTCTCCTATTTGTGAGCTGGCTGAAATACCGCAGGATGGCTTTAGGCATTAGTCTTGTTCCAGGGCTTCAGGCTGAGCCTTTGGTTAATTCTTCTTCCTGGTGGGAAACTAGAGTGACATGTGCCCATCCAAACACCTACAGCTAATCTCTCATTTATTCACCCTCTTACTGTTCATCCTCTGCACAATTTGCAAACTGTGCATATCAGGAGGGTAAAGGCGCTGACACTCCAAGTGGGGAGATTTTGAGTAATGCAGATGGAATGGCGAAGCCGAGCACGACAAAAGGAAAAATGAGGTACCTTTTAGAAAACTTTCCCAATTACACAGTGTACCATCCACTGGGTTTCCCATGCATGTTTTTTTTTTTTTTTTTTTTTTGCGGTACGTGGGCCTCTCACTGCTGTGGCCTCTCCCATTGTGGAGCACAGGCTCCGGACGCGCAGGCTCAGCGGCCATGGCTCACGGGCCCAGCCGCTCCGCGGCATGTGGGATCTTCCCGGACCGGGGCACGAACCCATGTCCCCTGCATTGGCAGGCGGACTCTCAACCACTGCGCCACCAGGGAAGCCCCTCCCATGCATGTTTTAACTGTAGGAAGATTCCCTTAAACCTGGAGAGTTGGGACCACTAGAATGGGTAGCACACAGTATTGCTCTAAGTGGTGTTCTTTTGCTCACACAACCTCAGCAATCTTGTCAGCCCCAAGTGTCCAGTCTTATGTCTCATCCAGCTGTGGGTGTAAAGGTGGTCAATCCAGGTTGCATCACAGGCCCTGAACGAAATTTTTAAGACTTTCTCACTGTTTCGCTGTTTTTGCATTTTGCTTTTGAAATTTATTTTTATAAGTGGGTTTAACTGAATTTCAGTGCTGTGTTCATGCCGTTATACACACACATGATTCCTTTATGGAGACATGAGAATACATATGTATTAAAATACTGAGAGTCAGACATATTCCTTGCAATGAATAGGGGGTGTTGAGTCCAGTTCATTGTGGCGGGATTAGGTGTTGTCTATTACATACTTGGTTTATGTAACGGTATCTGTGCTAATTTAAAACTGTGATTTTATGCATCACCCCACCTCGCCTTTCCCATTAAGCAGGCAGAAGCTTGTTTTCTAAATTTGTGACTCCGTTGTGTTTGTAAATCAGTTCATGTGTAGCCATGTGTACATTCCCGCTATGAGTGATATCTTATGATAAGATTCGTTACTTGGTATCTTTCCTGAATCAGTTCATGTGAGGCCATGTTTACAGGAACTTCATAAGTGATATCTTATGATAAGTTTCTTTTTCTGTGTGACTTATTTCACTTAGAATCATCGTACCTGAATCCACTCATTTTGCTGCTACTGGCCTTATGAAATTGATTTCATGGCTGAGGGATATACCATCGTACGTAAGTACCACAATTTCTTGAACCATTTTTGTCTTTCCTGGGATATTTAAGGTATACCCAAGTTGAGGTTCTTGTAAGCAGTGAAGCCCTAAATTGTGTGGTGGCTCTGTCTTATTGATTTTCAGCTTTCCCAAGGTATATTTCCTAGACTGGAAGTGCCCTTGACTCTGTAGCTCTGTTGTTTACTTGTTTTAGGGAACACAATGCACTCCTCCAGAGAGGCAGTTCGCAATTTAAATCCCGCCCATCAGCATAACAAGGCTCCCTGTTCTCCAGGGCCTGTCTTGCCTTTCTGGTTTTTACACATTTTGCAGATGTCCCTTTAGACCAGTGGGAAGTGATACTTCTTTGTTGTGCAGATTTGCATTGCCCGCTTGCTTGCTTGGCCAAAAAGTGTGTATGCGTGTTCTCCTGCATATATTCAGGAGAAAACATATACACCCTTTTTGGGCAAGTGCATCATTGTCGAAGTTGTGCCCCTCTTCCTGTGCTTTAAAGGCGATTCCAACATACCTCTTGAAATCTGTTTCCTGCTATACTGCCTCGCTTTCAAGTCCGCCTCGTTGCCTTCCCTCAGCAGATTTTTGGGCGATAGTTCTCCTTTATTACTCTGCCAGTTTCTGAATTGCTGTGCCCCTGAGCTCCATTTATAAATTCGTTTTTTTTGAGCAGACCGCAAGTCCAAAATTTTGGTTCAGGACCTATACTGGTTCCCAGCGCGTGGCTGAGACTTTGGTTAATACTTCTTCCTGCCGGGCAATTAATGTGACATGTACCCATCCAAATGCCTAACATCTACTCTCTCATTTGTTCTCCCTCTTCCCTTTCATCTTTGCCAAATTGGCAACTGTGCAAACCAGGAGGTTAAAGGGGCTGTCTCTCCAAGTTGGCAGATTGATAGTAAAGCAGTTGGAAAGTCAAACTGGAGCACCAGGAGAGGGACTATTTGTTGAGTTGTAGAAACATTTTGTATTCACAGTGTGTCCATTTTCTAAGTTTCCCTTTCTTGTTATATCTATAGTAATACTACCTTCAACCAGCAGAGATGGGACTGATGGAATGGGTGCCATGCAGTACTGCTTTAAAGGGTCTACATTTGCTCACCCAATCTCACCAATCCTCTCAGTCCCAAGTGTCCAGCCTTATGCCACATCCAGATGTCGTTGTAGATATGGTCATTCCAGAAATCATCAGAGACCCTGAAGGAATTATAAAGAAATTCCATGTTTTTTTGTTTTGTTTTTGAAATTTCATTTTATAGTGGGTTTGAGCTGATTCTCACTGCCATGTTTATGCCATTCTAGACACAATGGATTCCCTTACGGAGACATATCAATACATAGGTTTAAAGTTCTTACTAGTCACATATATTCCTCTGTGGGGAATATGGGGTTTTGAGTCCCTTTCCCAGATTAAGGTGTAGGTCTTGTCTATTCCTTATTTGGTTTTTTGAACAGTACCTGTGCTTATATCAAACTCTGGTGTTATGCTTCACCACACCTCTCCTTCCCCTTAAGCAGGCATAAGAGTGTTTTCTAAATGTGAGGCTCTGTTCTCTTTCCTAACTCAGGTCATGTGTAGCCATGTTTACAGGATCTTCATAAGTGATATCTTATGATAAGTTTCTTTTACTGTGTGACTTATTTCACTTAGAATCATCGTACCTGAATCCACTCATTTTGCTGCTACTGGTCTTATGATATTGATTTCATGGCTGAAGGATATTCCATCACATGTAAGTACCACAAATTTTTAAACCATTTTTATCTTTCCTGGGATACTTAAGGTGTACCCAAGTTGATGTTCTTTTATGCAGTGCAGCCCTAAATTTTGGGATGGCTTTGTCTTATTGATTTTCAGTTTTCCCAATGTATATTCCCTAGACTGGAAGTGCCATTGGCTCTGTAGCTCTGTTGTTTACTTGTTTTAGGGAACAAAATGCACTCCTCCAGAGAGGTAGTTGGCAATTTACACCCCGCCCATTAGCATAACAAGACTCCCTGTTTTCCAGGGCCTGTCTGGCCTTTCTGGTTTTTAACCATTTTGTGGAAGTCCCTTTTAACCGGTGGGAAGTGATACTACTTTGTAGTGCAGATTTGCATTGCCCGCTTTCTTGCTTGGCCAAAAAGGGCGTATGCCTTTTCTCCTGAATATATTCAGGAGAAAACGCACACGCCCTTTTTGGCCAAGTGCATCATTGTCGAAGTTTTGCCCCTCTTCTTGTGCTTTAAAGGGGATTCCAACTTACCACTTGAAACCTGTTTCCTCCTATTCTGCCTCGCTTTCAGTTCCACCTCGTTGCCTTCCGTCAACAGATTTTTGGACGATAGTTTTCCTTTATTACTCTGCCATTTTGTGAATTGTTGTGCCCCTGAGCCCCATTATTTAACTCGTTTTTTTGTGAGCTGAACGCAAGTCTAATATTTTGGTTCAAGACCTATACTGGTTCCCAGTGGGTTGTTGAGACATTGATTAATTCTTCTTCCTCACGGGAAATAAGAGTGACATATGCCCGTCCAAATGCCTAACAGCTACTCTTTCATTGGTTCTCCCTTTTCCCTTTCATCGTCTGCCAAATTGGGAACCTGTTCGAACCAGGAGGTTAAAGATTCTGTCTCTCCAAGTTGGGAGATTGATAGTAAAGCAGTTGGAAAGTCAAACGGGAGCACCAAGAGAGGGACTATTCACTGAGTTTTAGAAACCTTTCGTATTCACAGTGTGTCCATTCTCTAGGGTTCCCGTACATGTTACAGCAGTAGTAGTATTCCCTTCACCCTGGAGAGTTGTGACCCATGGAATGGGGGCCATGCCTTATTGCTTTAAACGGTCTGCATTTGCTCACCCAATCTCACCAATCCTCTCAGTCCCATGAGTCCACCCTTATTCCACATCCAGCTGTTTTTGTAGATAGGGACATTCCAGGTTTCATCAGAAACCCTGAAGGAATTGTGAAGAAGTTCCCTTTTTTTTTGTTTTTGAAATTCCTTTTTATAGTTGGTTTCAGCTGATTCCCGCTGCCATGCTTATGCTAGTCTCGACACACTTGATTCCCTTATGGAGACATATCAATACATAAGTTTTAAGATTCTTACTAGTCAGGTATATTCCTCTGTGGGAAATATGTGGTTTTGAGTCCCTTTCACTGAGGAATGTGTAGGTCTTGTCTATTCCACAGTTGGTTTTTGGAACGGTACCTGTGCTTATATCAAACTCTGGTTTTATGCATCACCCCACCTCTTCTTCCCTCTTAAGCAGGCATAAGAGTGTTTTCTAAATGTGAGACTCTGTTCTCTTTCCTAACTCAGTTCATGTGTAGCCATGTTTACAGGATCTTCATAAGTGATATCTTATGAGAAGTTTCTTTTTCTGTGTGATTTATTTCACTTAGAATTATCGTACCTGTATCCACTCACTTTGCTACTATGGGTCTTATGATATTGATTTCATTGCTGAGGGATATTCCATCGTACGTATGTACCACAATTTTTTGAACCATTTTTTTCTTTCCTGGGATACTTAAGTTGTACCCAAGTTGAGGTTCTTGTAAGCAGTGTAGCCCTAAATTTTGGGATGGCTCTGTCTTATTGATTTTCAGTTTTCCCAAGGTATATTCCCTAGACTGGAAGTGCCCTTGGCTCTGTAGCTCTGTTGTTTACTTGTTTTAGGGAGCACAATGCACTCCTCCAGAGTGGCAGTTGGCAATTTACATCCTGCCCATCAGCATATCAAGGCTCCCTGTTCTCCAGGGCATATCTTGCTTTTCTGGTTTTTACCCATTTTGTGGATGTCCATTTTGACTGCTGGGAATTGATACTTCTTTGTAGTTCAGATTTGCATTGCCCGCTTGCTTGCTTGGCCAAAAAGGGCGTATGCTTTATTTCTTGAATATATTCAGGAGAAAACACAGACGCACTTTTTGGCCAAGTGCATCATTGTCGAAGTTGTGCCCCTCTTTCTGTGCTTTAAAGGCAATTCCAACGTACCTCTTGAAATCTGTTTCCTGCTATTCTGCCTCGCTTTCAAGTCTGCCTCGTTGCCTTCACACAACAGATTTTTGGACGATATTTGTCCTTTATTTCTCTGCCTGTTTGTGAATTGCTGTGCCCCTGAGCTCCTGTTTTTAACTCGTTTTTTCTGAGCTGAACTCAAGTCCAATAATTTGGTTCAGGAACTATACTGGTTCCAGGTGGGTGGCTGAGACATTGGTTAATTCTTCTTCCTCCCGGGAAATAAGAGTGACATGTGCCCATCCAAATGCCTAACAGCTACTCTCTCATTGATTCTCCCTCTTCCCTTTCATCCTCTGCCAAATTGGCAACCTGTGCGAACCAGGAGGTTAATGGTGCTGTCTCTCCACGTTGGGAGATTGATAGTAAAGTAGTTGGAAAGTCAAACCGGAGCACCAGGAGAGGGACTATTTGTTGAGTTTTAGAGACCTTTTGTATTCACAATGTGTCCATTCTCTTGGTTTCCCGTACATGTTATAGCTGTAGTAATATTCCCTTCAACTTGAAGACATGGGATCCATTGAATGGGTCCCATGCATTATTGCTTTAAAGGGTCTGCATTTGCTCACCCAAACTCACCAATCCTCTCAGTCCCATGTGTCCAGCCTTATGCCCCATCCAGCTGTCATTGTAGATAGGGTCATTCCAGATTTCATCAGAGACCCTGAAGGAATTGTAAAGAATTTCCCTTTTCTTTGTTCTTCAAATTCCGTTTTATAGTGGGTTTGAGCTGATTCTCACTGACATGTTTATGCCAGTCTCGACACACTTGATTCCCTTATGGAGACATATCAATACATAGGTTTTAAGATTCTTACTAGTCAGATATATTCTTCTGTGGGAAATATGAGGTTTTGAGTCCCTTTCACTGAGGAAGGAGTAGGTCTCGTATGTTCCATTGTTGGTTTTTGGAACGGTACCTGTGCTTATATCAAACTCTGGTTTTATGCATCACCCCACCTCTCCTTCCCCCTTAAGCAGGCATAAGAGTGTTTTCTAAATGTCAAACTCTCTTCTTTTCCTAACTCAGTTCATGTGTAGCCATGTTTGCAGGATCTTCATAAGTGATATCTTATGATAAGTTTCTTTTTCTGTGTGATTTATTTGACTTAGAATCGTCGTACCTGAATCCACTCATTTTGCTTCTACTGGTCTTATGACATTGATTTCATGGCTGAGGGATATTCCGTCGTACATAAGTACCACAATTTTTTGAACCATTTTCATCATTCCTTGGATATTTAAGGTGTACCCAAGTTGAGGTTCTTGTAATCAGTGCCGCCCTAAATTTTGGTGTAGCTTTGTCTTATTGATTTTCAGTTTTCCCAAGGTATATTCCCTGGACTGAAGTGCCCTTGGCTCTGTAGCTCTGTTGTTTACTTGTTTTAGGGAACACAATGCACTCCTCCAGAGAGGCAGTTGGAAATTTACATCCCGCCCATCAGCATAACAAGGCTCTCTGTTCTCCAGGGCCTTTCTTGCCTTTCTGAATTTTAACGATTTTGTGGATGTCCCTTTTGACCGGTGGGAAGGGATACTTCTTTGTACTGCACAATTGCATTGCCTGCTTGCTTGCTTGGGCAAAAAGGGCGTATGCGTTTTCTCCTGAATATATTCAGGAGAAAACCCATACGCCCTTTTTGGCCAAGTGCATCACTGTCGATGTTGTGCCCGTCTTCCTGTGCTTTAAAGGCAATTCCAACGTACCTCTTGAAATCTGTTTCCTGATATTCTGCCTCGTTTTCAAGACTTCCTCGTTGCCTTCCCTCAACAGATTTTTGGATGATACTTGTCCATTATTACTCCCACTGTTTGTGAATTGCTGTACACCTGAGCTCCATTATTTAACTATTTTTTTTTTTTGAGCTGAACGCAAGTCCAATATTTTGGTTCAGGAACTATACTGGTTCCCGGTGGGTGGCTGAGACTTTGGTTAATTCTTCTTCCTCACGGGAAATAAGAGTGACATGTGCCCTTCCAAATGCCGAACAGCTATTCTTTCATTGGTTCTCCCTCTTCACTTTCATCCACTGTCAAATTGGCAACCTCTGTGAACCAGGAGGTTAAAGGTGCTGTCTCTCCAAGCTGGGAGATTGACAGTAAATCCGTTGGAAAGTCAAACCGGAGCTCCAGTAGAGGGACTATTTGTTGAGTTTTAGAGACCTTTCGTATTCACAGTGTTTCCATTCTCTAGGATTCCCGTATATGTTATAGCTCTAGTAAAATTCCCTTCAACCTGGAGACATGGGACCCATGGAATGGGTGCCATGCATTATTGCTTTAAAGGGTTTGCGTTTGCTCACCCAATCTCACCAATCCTCTCAGTCCCATATGTACAGCCTTATGCCACATCCAGCTGTCATTGTAGATAGGGTCATTCCAGGTTTCATTCAGAAACCCTGAAGGAATTGTAAAGAATTTCCCTTTTTTTGTTGTTTTTCAAATTCCTTTTTATAGTGGGTTTGAGCTGATTCTCGCTGCCATGTTTATGCCAGTCTAGACACAATTGATTCCTTTACGGTGACATATCAATACATAGGTTTTAAGATTCTTATTAGTCAGATATATTCCTCGGAGGGAAATATGTGGTTTTGAGTCCCTTTCACTGAGGAAGGTATAGGTAGGTCTTGTCTATTCCATAGTTTGTTTTGGGAATGGTACCTGTGCTTATATCAAACTCTGGTTTTATGCATCACCCCACCTCTCCTTCCCCATTAGGCAGGCAAAAGAGTGTTTTCTAAATGTGAGACTCTGTTCTCCTTCCTAACTCAGTTCATGTGTAGCCATGTTTACAGGATCTTCATAAGTGATATCTTATGATAAGCTTCTTTTTCTGTGTGACTTATTTCACTTAGAATCATCGTACCTGAATCCACTCATTTTGCTGCTACTGGTCTTATGACATTGATTTCATGTCTGAGGGATATTCCATCGTACGTAAGTAGCACAAATTTTTGAACCATTTTTGTCTTTCCTGGGATATTTCACGTGTACCCAAGTTGAGGTTCTTGTCAGCAGTGCAGCCCTAAATTTGGGGATGGCACTGTCTTATTGATTTTCAGTTTTCCCAAGGTATATTCCCTAGACTGGAAGTGCCCTTTGCTCTGTAGCTCTGTTGTTTACTTGTTTTAGGGAACACAGTGCACTCCTCCAGTGAGGCAGTTGGCAATTTACATCCCGCCCAACCGCATAACAAGGCCCCCTGTTCTCCAGGGCCTGTCTTGCCTTTCTGGTTTTACACATTTTGTGGATGTCCCTTTTGACCGGTGGGAAGTGATACTTCTTTGTAGTGCAGATTTGCATTGCCCACTTGTTTGCTTGGCCAAAAAGTCGTATGCGTTTTCTCCTGCATATATTCAGGAGAAAATGCATACGCCCTTTTTGGCCAAGTGCATCATTTTCGAAGTTGTGCCCCTCTTCCTGTGCTTTACAGGTGTTTCCAATGTACCTCTTAAAATCTGTTTCCTGCTATTCTGCCTCGCATTCAAGTCTGCCTCGTTGCCTTCCCTCAACAGATTTTTGGATGATAGTTGTCCTTTATTACTCTTCCAGTTTGTGAGTTGCTGTGCCCTTGAGCTCCATTTTTCAACTCGTTTTTTGTGAGCTGAACGTATGTCCAAAATTTTGATTCAGGACCTATACTGGTTCCCAGTGGGTGGCTGCATCTTTGGTTAATTCTTCTTCCTGCCGGGAAATTAGAATGACATATGCCCGTCCAAATGCCTAACAGCTACTCTCTCATTGGTTCTACCTCTTCCCTTTCATCCTCTGCCAAAATGGCAACCTGTGAGAACCACGAGGTTAAAGGGGCTGTCTCTACAAGTTGGGAGATTGATAGTAAAGCAGTTGGAAAATCAAACCGGAGCACCAGGAGAGGGAATATTCGTTGAGATTTAGAAACCTTTCGTATTCACAGTGTGTCCATTCTCTAGGTTTCCCGTACATGTTATAGTTGTAGTAATATTCCCTTCAACCTGGAGAGTTGGGACCCATGGAAAGGGTGCCATGCATTATTGCTTTAAAGTGTCTGCATTTGCTCACACAATCTCAACTATCCTCTCAGTCCCAAGTGTCCAGCCTTATGCCATATCGAGCTGTCATTTTAGACAGGGTCATTCCAGGTTTCATCAGAGACCCTGAAGGAATTGTAAAGAATTTCCCTGTTTTTGTGTTTTGTTTTTGAAATTCCTTTTTATAGTGGGTTTGAGCTGGTTCTCGCTGCCATGTGTATGCCAGTCTAGACACACTTGATTCCCTTACGGAGACATATCAATACATAGGTTTTAAGATTCTTACTAGTCAGATATATTTTTCTGCGGGAAATATGGGGTTTTGAGTCCCTTTCACTGAGGAAGGTGTAGGTCTTGTCTATTCTGTACTTGGTTTTTGGAACGGTACCTGTGCTTATATCAAACTCTGGTTTTATGCATCTCCCGACCTCTCCTTCCCCCTTAAGCTGGCATAGGCGTGTTTTCTAAATGTGAGACTCTCTTCTCTTTCCTAACTCAGTTCATGTGTAGCCATGTTTACAGGATCTTCATAAGTGATATCTTATGATAAGTTTCTTTTTCTGTGTGACTTATTTCACTTAGAGTCATCATACCTGAATCCACTCATTTTGCTGCTACTGGTCTTATGACATTGATTTCATGGCTGAGGGATATTCCATCATACGTAAGTACCACAATTTTTTGAACCATTTTTGTCTTTACTGGGATACTTAAGTTGTACCCAAGTTGACGTTCTTGTAAGCAGTGCACCCCTAAATTTTGGGGTGGCTCTGTCTTATTGATTTTCAGTTTTCCCAAGGTATATTCCCTATACTGGAAGTGCCCTTGGCTCTGTAGCTCTGTTGATTACTTGTTTTACGGAACACAATGCACTCCTCCAGTGAGGCAGTTGGCAGTTTAAATCCCACCCGTCAGTATAATTATGCTCCCTGTTCTCCAGGGCCTGTCTTGCCTTTCTGGTTTTTACCCATTTTGTGGATGTCCCTTTTGACCGGTGGGAAGTGATACTTCTTTGTAGTGAAGATTTGCATTGCCCGCTTGCTTGCTTGGCGAAAAAGGGCGTATGTGATTTCTCCTGATTATATTCAGGAGAAAATGCATACGCCCTATTTGGCCAAGTGCATCATTGACAAAGTTGTGCCCTCTACCTGTTCTTTCAAGTCAATTCCCACGTACCTCTTGAAATCTGTTTCCTGATATTCTGCCTCGCTTTCAAGTCCACCTCGTTGCCTTCACTCAACAGATTTTTGGATGATAGTTGTCCTTTATTACTCTGCCTGTTTGTGAATTGCTGTGCCCCTGAGCTCCTTTTTTGAACTCGTTTTTGTGAGCTGAACGCAAGTCCAAAAGACTGCTTCACGACCTATACTGGTTTACTGTGCTTGGCTGAGTCATTGGTTAATTCTCCTTCCTGACATGAAATTAGAGTGACATGTGACCGTCCAAACGCCTAAAAGCTAATCTCTCCGTGATACTCCCTCTTCCCTTTAATCCTCTGCCAAATTGGCAACCTGTGCAAACTAGGAGGTTAAAGGGGCTGTTTCTCCAAGTTGGGAGATTGATAGTAAAGCAGTTGGAAAGTCAAACCAGGGCACCAGCAGAGGGACTATTAGTTGAGTTTTAGAAACCTTTCGTATTCACAGAGTGTACTTTCTCTAGGTTTCCCATACATGTTATATCTGTAGTAATATTCCCTTCAACTTGGAGAGTTGGGACCCATGGAATGGGTGCCACACATTATTGCTTTAAGGGGTCTGCATTTGCTCACCCTATCTCACCAATCCTCTCAGTCCGAAGTGTCCAGCCTTATGCCACATCCAGCTGTCGATGTAGATAGGGTCATTCCAGGTTTCGTCAAAGACCCTGAAGAAATTGTAAAGAATTTCCTCCTTTTTTGTGTGTTTGAAATTCCTTTTTATAGTGGGTGTGAGCTGATTCACACTGCCATGTTTATGCCAGTCTAGAAACCCTTGATTGCCTCATGGAGACATATCAATAAATAGGTTATAAGATTCTTACTAGTCAGATATATTCCTCTGCAGGTAATATGGGGTTTTGAGTGCCTTTCACTGAGGTAGGTGTAGGTCTTGTCTATTCCATATCTGATTTTTGGAAAGGTACATGTACTAATATCAAACTCTGGGTTTATGCATCACCCCACCTCTCCTTCCACCTTCAGCAGGCATAAGAGTGTTTTCTAAATGTGAGACTCTGCTCTCTTTCCTAACTCAGTTCATGTGTAGCCATGTTTACAGGACCTTCATACATGGTATCTTATGATAAGTTTCTTTTTCTCTGTGACTTATTTCACTTAGAATCATCATACCTGAATCCACTTATTTTGCTGCTACTGGTCTTATGACATTGATTTCATGGCTGAGGGATATTCCATCGTACATATGTACCCCAATTTCTTGAATCATTTTTATTTTTCCTGGGATATTTCACGTGTACCCAAGTTGAGGTTCTTATAAGCAGTGCAGCCCTAAATTTGGGGGTGGCTCTGTCTTATTGATTTTCAGTTTTCCCAAGGTATATTCACTAGGCTGGAAGTGCCCTTGGCTCTGTAGCTCTGTTGTTTACTTGTTTTGGGGAACACAATGCACTCCTCCAGAGAGGCAGTTGTCAATTTATGTCCCGCCCATCAGCATAACAAGGCTCCCAGTTATCCAGGCGCTGTCTTGCCTTTCTGCTTTTTACACATTTTGCAGATATCCCTTTTGACTGGTTGGAGGTGATAATTCTTTTTAGTGCAGATTTGCATTGCCCGCTTGCTGGATGGCCAAAAAGGGCGTATTCGTTTTCTCCTGAATATATACAGGAGAAAAGGAATACGCCCTTTTTGGCCAAGTGCATCATTGTCGAATTTGTGCCCCTCTTCCTGTGATTTAAAGGCGATTCCAACATACCACTTGAAATCTGTTTCCTGCTATTCTGCCTCTCTTTCAAGTCTGCCTCGTTGCCTTCCATTAAACAGATATTTGGATGATACTTGTCCTATATTTCTCTGCCAGTTTGTGAATTGCTGTTCCCCTGAGCTCCATTTTTCGACTCGCTTTTTGTGAGTTGAATGCAAGTCCAAACTTTGGTTCAGGACCTACACTGGTGTCCGGTGGGTGCCTGACACTTTGGTTAATTCTTCTTCCAGCCGGGAAATTAGAGGGACATGTTCCCGTCCAAATGCCTAACAGCTACTATCTCATTGGTTCTCCCTCTTCCCTTTCATCCTCTGCCAAATTGGCAACCTGTGAGATCCAGGAGGTTAAAGGGGCTGTCTTTCCAAGTTGGGAGATTGATAGTAAAGCAGTTGGAAAGTCAAACCGGAGCACCAGGAGAGGGACTATTAGTTGAATTTTAGAGACCTTTCGTATTCACAGTGTGTCCATTCTCTAGGTTTCCCGTACATGTTATAGCTGTAGTAATATTCCCTTCAACCTGGAGAGTTGGGACCCATGGAATGGGTGCCACTCATTATTGCTTTAAAGGGTCTGCATTTGCTCACCCAATCTCACCAATCCTCTCAGTCCCAAGTATCCAGCCTTATGCCACATCCAGCTGTCATTGTACATAGGGTCATTTCAGGTTTCATCAGAGACCTTGAAGGAACTGTAAGAAATTTCGCTGTTTTATTTGTTTTGTATATGAAATTACTTTTTAAAGTGGGTTTGAGCTGATTCTCACTGTCATGTTTATGCCAGTCTCGACACACTTGATTCCCTTACGGAGACATATCAATACATACGTTTTAAGATTCATACTAGTAAGATATATTACTCTGTGGTGAATATGGGGTGTTGAGTCCCTTTCACTGAGGAAGGTGTAGGTCTTGTCTATTCCGTATTTGGTTTTTGGAAAGGTACCTGTACTAATATCAAACTCTGATTTTATGCATCACCCCACCTCTCCTTCCCCCTTAAGCAGGCATAAGCGTGCTTTTTAAATGTGAGTCTCTCTTCTCTTTCCTAACTCAGTTCATGTGTAGCCATGTTTACAGGATCTTCATAAGTGATATCTTATGATAAGTTTCTTTTTCTGTGTGACTTATTTCACTTAGAATTATCGTACCTAAATCCTCTCATTTTGCTGCTACTGGCCTTATGACATTGATTTCATGGCTGAGGGATATTCCATCGTACGTAAGTACCACAATTTCTTGAACCATTTTTGTCTTTCCTGGGATATTTAAGGTGTACACAAGTTGAGGTTTTTGTAAACAGTGCAGCCCTGAATTTTGGTGTCGATCTGTCTTATTTATTTTCAGTTTCCCCAAGGTATATTCCCTAGACTGGAAGTGCCCTTGGCTCTGTAGCTCTGTTGTTTACTTGTTTTAGGGAACACAATGCACTCCTCCAGAGAGTCAGTGGGCAATTTACATCCCGCCCATCAGCATAACAAGGCTCCCTGTTCTCCAGGGCCTGTCTTGCCTTTCTGGTTTTTACACTTTTTGCAGATGTCCCTTTTGACCGGTGGGAAGTGATACTTCTTTGTAGTGCCAATTTGCATTGCCCGCTTGCTTGCTTGTCCAAAAAGGGCATATGTGTTTTCTCCTGAATATATTCACGTGAAAACCCATATGCCCTTTATGGCCATTTCCATAATTTTCGAAGTTGTAATGCTTTTCCTGTGTTTAAAGGCGATTCCAATGTACCTCTTGAAATCTGTTTCATGCCATTCTTCCTCATTTTCCCTTCTGCCTCGTGGCTTTCCCTCAACAGATTTTTGGCAGCGAGTAGTCCTTTATAACTCTTCAGTTTAGTGAATTGCTGTGGCCCTGAGCTCCATTTTTCAACTCGCGTTTTTGTGCGCTGACCGTAAATCAACAGTTTTTCTTCTAGACTTATACTGGTTCTGGGGGGCAGGCTTAGACTTTGGTTAATTCCTCTTTGTGACGGGAAATTAGAGAGACATGTGGCCGTCCAAATGCCTACAGCCACTCTCTCATTGGTTCTCTCTCTTCCCTTATTTCCTGTGCACAATTTGCCAACTGTGCGAACCAGGAGGTTATAGTGGCTGACTTTCCAAGTTGGGAGATTGATAGTAAAGCAGTTGGAATGTCAAACTGGAGTACAAGTAGAGTTTTAGAAACCTTTCACCATCAGATGGTTTCCATTCTCTAGGTTCCCATACACGTTATAACTGTAGTGATATTCCCTTCTACCCGGAGAGTTGGGAAGCATGGAATGGGTGGCAGGCATTATTGCTTTAAAGGGTCTGCATTTTTTCACCCAATCTCACCAATCCTCTCAGTCCCAAGTGACCAGCCTTATGCCACATCCAGCTGTCATTGTAGATAGGGTCATTCCAGGTTTCATCAGAACCCCTGAAGGTATTGTGTAAGAATTTTACTGTTTTTATGTTTTGTTTTGAAATTCATTTTTATAGTGGGTTTGAGCTGATTCTCACTGCCATGTTTATGTCGTTCTAGACACACTTGGTTCCCTTACGGAGACATATCAATACATAGGTTTTAAAATTCTTACTACTCATATATATTTCTCTGCAGGGAATAGGGATGTTGAGTTCCATTCACTGAGGAAGGAGTAGGGCTTGTCTCTTCTGTTTTTGGATTATGGAACGGTACCTGTGCTAATATCAATCTTATGTTTTGTGCATCTCCACACCTCTCTCTCCCCTTAAGCAAGCGTTAGATTGTTTTCTAAATCTGAGACTCTGTTCTCTTACCTAAATCAGTTCATATGTAGCCAGGTTTACATTCCTTTCATAAGTGATATCTTATTTCAGAATGCACCATGGCCGTTCTCATAATAATGCTCCATGTCCCCTGTCATCACAATGCACCATGCCCTGGTTATCACAATGCTCCATGTCCCTTGTCATCAAAATTCTCCACGTCCTTGTCATCACAATGCTACATGTCACTTCTCATCAAAATGTTACATGCTCTTGTCATCACAATTCTCCATCCACTTGACATTGCAATGCTCCATGCACTTGTCATCACAATGCTCCATGCACATGCCATCACAAAGCTCCATGCCCTTGTCATCACAATGCGCCATGACCCCTGTCATCACAATGCTCCCTGACACCTGTCATCACAATGCTTCATGCCCCATGTCATTACAGTGCTCCATGATGCTCGACATCACAATTACCCAAGGTCTTTTCATCACAATGCTCATGGGCCAATATCATCACAATGCTCCATGACCACTGTCATCACAACACTCTATGACACCTGACAACACAATGATTCCGGACTCTTGTCATCACAATGTTCCATTCCCTTGTCATCACAATGCTCCATGACACCTGTCATCACAATATTCCATGAACATTTTCAGCCCAATGTTCCATGACCCTTGTCATCACAATACTCCAAGCCATTGTCATCACAATGCTCCATTACCTTTGTCATCAGAATCCTCCATGACACTTGGCATCACAATGCTCCATGCCATTGTCATCACAATGGGCCATTACATATGTCATCACAATTCTCCCTGACACCTGTCTTCACAATACTGCATGACCTGGTCATCACAATGCTCCATGCCCTTGTCATCACAATCTGCCATTCCAACTGTCATCGCAAGAATCCTTGAAACTTATTAGACCAATGTTCCATGCCCTTGTCATCACAATGCTCCATGCCCTTGTTATCACAATGCTCCATGACCCCTGTCATCACAATGCTCCGTGACTCCAGTCATCACAATGCTTCATGGACTTTGTCATCACAATTGTCCATGTCCTCGTCATCAACAGTCTCTGTGACCTTTTTAACGACAATGCTCCATGAAGTTTTCATCACAATGCTCTTTGACCCTTGACATCACAATGGTCTATGCCTTTCTCAGAACAATGCTCCATGACCCTTGTCATCACAATGCTCTATGCGCTTGTTAGCACAATGCTTCATGACACGTGTCATCTCAATGCACCATGCGCTTGTAATCACAGTGCTCCACAAACTTCTCATCACCATGCTGCATAAAACTTCTCATCACAATGCTCCATGCACTTGTCATCAAAATTCTGTCTCACCACTGATATCCCAATGCTACATAACTATTTGTCACAATACCCCCTCACTCCTGTCATCACAATGTTCCATGACTCCTGTCATCACAATGATACATGCACTTATAATCACAATGTTCGATGACCCCTGCCATCACAATGTTCCATAACACCTGTCATCAAAATGCTCCATGACCCTGTTCATCAAAATGCTCCATGACACCTGACATCACAGTGTTCCATAAAACCTGTCATCAAAATGTTCCATGACATTTTTCATCAAATGGCTCCATGACCCTGTCATCAAAAAGCTCCCTGCCCTTCTCATCACAATGCACAATGCCCGTGCCATCAGAATGCTCCATGACCTCTGTCATCACAAAGATCCATGACCCTTGGCATCACAATGCTCCATGAACTTTTCATCACAATGCTCTTTGACCCTTGTCATCACAGTGCTCTATGCCTTTCTCAGCAAAATGCTCCATGACCCTTGTCATCACAATGCTCAATACACTACTCATCAAAATGCTCCCTGACACTTGTTGTCTGTATGCTCCTTGAACACTGTCATGACAAGGCTCCATGCCTTTTTCATCACAATGATCCATGCCCTTTTCATCACAATGCTCCAAGACCCATATAATCAAAATGCTCCATGCCCTTGTCATCACAAAGCTCAAGGATGCATGCCATCAAAATGCTCCTTGGTCTTCTCCTCACAATGCTCCATGCCCTTGTCATCACAATGTTCCAAGACAACTGTAATCACAATGCTCCATGCCCCTTTTCATCAGTATGCTCCATGAGACTTTTCATCACAAGGCTCCATGGTTTTGTCATCACATTGCTCCAGGACCTTGTCATCACCATGCTCCATTCCCTTGTCATCACTATGCTCCATGACTCCTTTCATCACAGTGCTACATGCACTTATCATCACAATGTTCGATGACCCCTGACATCACAATGTTCCATAACAACTGTCATCAAAATGTTCCATGACACTTTTCATCAAATTGCTCAAAGACCCTGTCATCAGAATGCTCCCTGCCTTTCTCATCACAATGCACAACGCCCTTGCCATCAAAATGCTCCATGACCTTTGTCATCACAAAGATCCATGACCCTTGGCATCACAATGCTCCATGTCATTGTCATCACAATGCTCCATGCACGCTCTCATCACATTGCTCCATGCCCTTGTCTTCACAAAGCTCCATGACACGTCATCAGAATGCTCCATGGCCTTCACATCACAATGATCCATGCCCTTGCCATCACAATGCTCCATTACCCCTGTCATAACAATGCTCCATGACCCCTGCCATCACGATGTTCCATGGTCTTGTCATCACAAAGCTCCATGACCCTTCTCATCACAATGCTCCAAGAACCCTGTAATCACAATGCTCTATGCCCCTTTTCATCTCAATGATCCATGAACCCTGTCATCACAATACACCATGCCCATCATCGTAATGCTTCATGCTATTGTCATCACAATGAAAGCAAAATGCTCCATGAACTCTGTCATAACAATGCTCCAAACCCTTGTGATCACAATATTCCATATCATTTATCATTACAGTGCCCCATGACGCTCGTCATTACAGTTATCCATGGTCTTCTCCTCAGAATGCTCCATGACCTTTGTCATCACAATGCTCAGTATACTTGTCATCAACATGTTCCCTGACACTTGTTGTCTGCATGCTCCTTGAATCCAGTCATGACAATGCTCCATGCATTTTTCATCACAATGATGCATGCCCTTTTCATCACAATGCTCCAAGACCCCCGTAAACACAATGCTCCATGCCCATTTTCATCACAATGCCCATGAACCCTGTCATCACAATGCACCATGCCCATCATCGTAATGCTTCATGCTATTGTCATCACAATGAAATCAAAATGCTCCATGAACTCTGTCATAACAATGCTCCAAACGCTTGTGATCACAATATTCCAAAACACTTGTCATCACAATGCACCATGACGCTCGTCATCACAATTATCAATGGTCTTCTCATCACAATGGTCCATGACCATTGTCATCGCAGTGCTCAATACACTTGTCATCAAAATGCTCCCTGACATTTGTTGTCTGTATGCTCCTTGAACCCTGTCATGACAAGGCTCCATGCCTATTTCATCACAATGATCCATGGCATTTTCATCACAGTGCTCCAAGACCCATGTAATCAAAATGCTTCATGCCCTTTTCATCACAAAGCTCGATGACGCATGCCATCAGAATGCTCCTTGGTCTTCTCCTCACAATGCTCCATGCCCTTGTCATCACAATGTTCCAAGACCCTTTTCATCAGTATGCTCCATGAGACTTGTCATCACAAGGCTCCATGGTTTTGTCATCACAATGCTCAAGGAACTTTTCATCACAGTAGTGCACGACTTGTCATGAAAAGTCTCAATGGCCATTGTCATCATAATGCTCCAAGCCCTAGTCATCACAATGCTCCATTATATTTGTCATCACAATCCTCCATTTCATTTGGCATCACAGTACTCCCTACCATTGTCATCGCAATGGACCATGACATATGTCATCACAATGCTCCCTGACACCTGTCTTCACAATACACCATGACCTTCTCTTCACAATGATCCATGCCCTTGTCATCACAATGCACCATGTCCACTGTCATCACAATAATCTATGAAACTTGTAAGACAAATGCTCCATGCTCCTGTCATCACAATGTTCCATGCCCTTGTCATCACAATGCTCCATGACTTGTCATCACAATCCTCCATGACCCATGACACATGTATCACAGTGTTCCATGCCCTAGTCATCACAATGCTCCAAGACCCCTGTAATCACAATGCTCCATGCCCCTTTTCATCAGAATGCTCCATGAGACTTGTCATCACAAGTCTCCATTGTCTTCTCATCACAATGCTCCAGGACCTTGTCATCACCATGCTCCATTCCCTTCTCATCACAATGCTCCATGACCACTGTCATCACAATAATCCATGAATATTTTCAGCCCATTGCTCCAAGACCTATTCATCACAATGCTCCATGACCACTGTCATCACAACACACCATGACACCCGACAACACAATGATCCGCGACTCTTGTCATCACAATGCTCCATTCCATAGTTATCACAGTGCTCCATGACACCTGTCATCACAACACTCCATGAACATTTTCAGCACAGTGCTCCATGACCCTTGTCATCACAATGATCCATGCCCTTGTCATCCCAATGCTCCATGACCCCTGTATTCACAATGTTCCGTGACGCTAGTTATCACAGTGCTCCATGACACATGTCATCACAATGCTCCATGCCTTTGTCAGCAAAATGCTACATGACCTTGTCATTACAATGCTCTAGGCGCTTGTCATCACAATACTCCATTTCCATTGTCATCACAATCCTCCATGAAACTTGGGATCACATTGCTTCATGCCCTTGTCCTCACAATGCTCCATGCTCCTTGAAATCAAAATGATCCATGACCTCCTTTCCCTGGTCATCACAATGCTCCATGCCCTTGTTATCACAATGCTCCATGACCCCTGCCATCACAATGCTCTGTGACTCCAGTCATCACAATGCTTCATGACCTTGTCACCACAGTGGTCCATGCCCTCGTCATCATCACTCTCTGTGAGCATTTTAACCAAAATGATCCATGAACTTTTCATCACAATGATCTTTGAACCTTGTCATCACAATGCTCTATGCCATTCTCAGCACAATGCTCCATGACCCTTGTCATCACAATGCTCCATGCGCTTGTCAGCACAATGTTCCATGACACGTCATCACAATGCTCAAGGACCCCTGTCATCACAATGCTCTGTGACTCCAGTCATCACAATGCTTCATAACGTTTGTCATCACAATGATCCATGCCCGTGTCATCACAAGGTTCTGTGACCTTTGTAACCACAATGCTCCATGAACTATTCATCACAATTCACAGTGACACTTGTCATCACAATGCTCCATGTCTTTGTCATAACAATGCTCCATGACCATTGTCTTCACAATGTGCCACATGCATTTCATCACAACGGTCAACAACCTTTTCATTGCAATGCTCCATAAACCTTGTAATCACAATGGTCCATGCACTTCTCATCCAAATGCTCTCTCACGAGAGATATCACAGTGTTCCATCACTAGTCATCACAATACTCCCTCACCCCTATAATCACAATGTTCCATGACCCTGTCATCACACTGCTACATCCCCTTATCATCACAATGTTCCATGACCCCTGACATCACAATGTTCCATAACCCCTGTCATCAAAATGCTTCATGATCCTTTTCATCCCAATGCTCCAAGACCCCTGATATCACAATGTTCTATAACACCTGCCATCAAAATATTCCATTACAATTTTCATCAAATTGCTGCATGGCCCGGTCATCTAAATGCTCCCTGCATTTCTCATGACAATGCACCATGCCCTTGTCGTCAAAATGCTCCATGACTTGTCATCACAAAGCTCCATGACCCTTCGATCACAATGCTCCATGTCATTGTCATCACAATGCTCCATGAACACTCTCATCACATTGCTCAGTGCCCTTGTCATCACAAAGCTCCATGACACTTGTCATCACAATGCTCGATGCTTTTCTCATCACAATGCTCCATGCCCTTGTCATTACAATCCTGCATGACCCATGTATCATAGTGTTCCATACCCTTGTCATCACAATGCTCCATGCCCACTCTCATCACAATAATCCATGAAACATTTCAGACCAATGTTCCATGCCCTTCTCATCACAATGCTCAATTACCTCTGTCATAACAATGCACCGTGACCCCTGCCATCAAAATGTTCCACGGCCTAGTCATCACAAGGTTCCATGACACTTGTCATCACAATGCTGAAGGCCCCTGTAATCACAATGCTCCACGCACTTGTCATCAAAAAGCTCCATGACACATGTCATCAGAAGGTTCCATGTCCTTCTCATCACAATGCTCCATGCCCTTGTCATCACAGTGCTCCATGCCACTTTTTCATCTCAGTGATCCATGAAACCTGCCATCACAATGCACCATGCCCATCATCATAATGCTTCAGGTTATTGTCATCACAAAGAAATCAATATTCTCCATGATCTCTGTCATAATAATGCTCCAAACACTTGTGATCACAATGTTCCATAACACTTATCATCACAACACCCCATGACGCTCATCATCACAATTATCCATGGTCTTCTCTTCTCAATGCTCCATGATCTTTGTCATCACAATGCTCAATACACTTGTCATCACAATGCTCCCTGACACTTGTCATCAGTATGCTCCTTGAACCCTTTCATGACAAGGCTCCATGCCTTTGTCATCACAATAATCCATGTCCTTTTCATCAGAATGCTCCAAGATCCCTGTAATCACAATGATCCATGCCTTTGTCATCAAAAAGCTCCAGGACGCATGTCATCAGAATGCTTCATGGTTTTCTCATCATAATGTTCCATGCCCTTGTCATCACAATGCTCCAAGACCCCTGTAATCACAATGCTCCATGCCCCTTTTCATCAGAATGCTCCATGAGACTTGTCATCACATGGCTCCATGGTTTTGTCATCATAAAGCTCCAAGCCCTAGTCATCATAATGCTCCAAGCCCTAGTCATCACAATGCTCCATTATATTTGTCATCACAATCCTCCAGTGCATTTGGCATCACAATGCTCCCTGCCATTGTCATCTCAATGGACCATGCCATATGTCATCCCAATGCTCCATGACCCCTGTATTCACAATGCTCCGTGATGCTTGTCATCACAGTGCTCCATGACACCTGTCATCACAATGATCCATGCCCTTGTCATCCCAAAGCTCCAAGACCACTGTATTCACAATGCTCCGTGATGCTTGTCATCACAGTGCTCCATGACACCAGTCATCACAATCCTCTATGCGTTTTTCAGCAAAATGCTACATGACCTTGTCATTACAATGCTCTATGCGCTTGTCATCACAATACTCCATTACCATTGTCATCACTATCCTCCATGAACCTTGGGATCACATTGCTTCATGCCCTTGTCATCACAATGCTCCATGCTCCTTGAAATCAAAATGATCCATGACCTCTGTCATCGCAATGCTCCAAACCCTTGTGATCACAATGTTCCATAACACTTGTCATCACAATGCTCCATGATGCCTATCATCACAATACTCGATGGTCTTTTCATCACAATGCTCCATGACCTTTGTCATCACAATTCTCAATACACTTGTCATTAAAATGTTCCCTGACACTTGTCGTCAGAATGCTCCTTGAACCCTGTCATGAAAAGGGTCCATGCCTTTTTCATCACAAAGCCCCTTGCCGTTTTCATCACAATGCTCCATGCCATTGTCATCAAAATACCACACAAGCTTGTCATCAGAATGCTCCATGACCCTTGTCATCACAATTCTCAATACACTTGTCATCACAATGTTCCCTGACACTTGTCATCAGAATGCTCCTTGAACCCTGTCACGAAAAGGCTCCATGCCTTTTTCATCACAAAGCCCCATGCCGTTTTCATCACAATGCTCCATGCCATTGTCAGCAAAATACTCCACAAGCTTTTCATCAGAATGCTCCATGACCCTTGTCATCACAATTCTCCTTGCACTTGTCAGCACAATGCTCCCTGACCCTTCTCATCACTATGCTCCAAGCCATTGTCATCACAATGCTCCATTACCTTTGTCATCAGAATCCTCCATGACACTTGGCATCACAATGCTCCATGCCATTGTCATCTCAATGGGCCATTACATATGTCATCACAATGCTCCCTGACACCACTTTTCACAATACTGCATGACCTGGTCATCACAACGCTCCTTGCCGTTATCATCACAATGCTCCATTACCTCTGTCATAAAAATGCTCCATGACCCCTGCCATCACAATGTTCCACGGGCTTGTCATGACAAGGCTCCATGACCCTTGTCATCACAATGGTCCAAGACCCATGTAATCACAGTGCTCCATGCCCTTTTTCATCAGAATGCTCCATGAGACTTGTCACCACAAGTCTCCATAGTCATCTCATCACAATGCTACAGGACCTTGTCATCACCATGCTTCATTCCCTTGTCATCACAATGCTCCATGACCACTGTCATCACAATACTCCATGAACATTTTCAGCCCAATGCTCTATGAACTTCTCATTACAATGCTCCATGACCAATATCATCACAATGCTCCATGACCACTGTCATCACAACACTCCATGACATCTGACAACACAATGATCCGGGACTCTTGTCATCACAATGCTCCATTCCCTAGACATCACAATGCACCATAACCCCTGTCATCACAATACTCCATGAACATTTTCAGCCCAATGCTCCAAGACACTTGTCATCACAATGATCCATGCCCTTGTCACCCCAATGCCCCATGACCCCTGTATTCACAATGCTCCATGACGCTTGTCATCACACTGCTCCATGTCACCTGTCATCACAATGCTCCCTGCCTTTGTCAGCAAAATGATACATGACCTTTTCATTATAATGTTCTATGCGCTTGTCATCACAATACTCCATTACCATTTTCATCACAATCCTCCATGAAACTTGGGATCACATTGCTTCATGCCCTTGTCATCACAATGCTCCATGCTCCTTGAAATCAAAATGATCCATGACATCTGTCATCGCAATGCTCCAAACCCTTGTGATCCCAGTGTTCCATAACACTTGTCATCACAATGCTCCATGATGCCTGTCATCACAATACTCCATGCCATTTTCATCACAATGCTCCATGACCTTTGTCATCACAATTCTCAATACACTTGTCATCACAATGCCCCCTGACACTTGTCATCAGAATGCTCCTTGAACCCTGTCACGAAAAGGCTCCATGCTTTTTTCATCACAAAGCCCCATGCCATTTTCATCACAATGCACCATGCCATTGTCATCAAAATACTCCACAGGCCTTTTATCAGAATTCTCCATGACCCTTGTCATCACAATTCTCCATGCACTTGTCAGCACAATGCTCCCTGACCCTTGTCATCACAATGCTCCAAGCCATTGTCATCACAATGCTCCATTACCTTTGTCCTCAGAATCCTCCATGACACTTGGCATCACAATGCTCCATGCCATTGTCATCACAATGGGCCATTACATATATCATCACAATGCTCCCTGACACCTCTCTTCTCAATACTGCATGACCTGGTCATCAAAATGATCCATGCCCTTGTCATCACAATGCGCATTTCAACTGTCATCACAATAATCCATGAAACTTATTAGACCAATGCTCCATGCCATTGTCATCACAATGGACCATTACATATGTCATCACAATGCTCCCTGACACATCTTCACAATACTCCATACCCTTGTCATCACAATGCTCCATGTCCTTGTCATCACAATGCTTCATGCGCACTGTCATCACAATAATCTATGAAACTTGTCAGACCAATTCTGCATGCCGCTTTCATTACAATGCTCCATGCCCTTTTCATCACAATGCTCCATGAACCCTGTCATCACAATGCTCCGTGACTCCAGTCATCACAGTGGTTCATAACTTTTGTCATCACAACGGTCTATGCCCGCGTCATCACAAGGCTCTGTGACCTTTGTAACCACAATGTTCCATGAACTTTTCATCACAGTGCTCCGTGACACTTGTCATCACAATGCTCCATGCCTTTGTCATAAAAATGCTCCATGACCCTTGTCATCACATTGTGCCATGCGCATTTTATCACAATGATACACAACCTTGTCATTGCTATGCTCCATAAACATTGTAATCACAATTCTCCATGCACTTCTCATCCAAATGCTCTCTCACATTGGATATCACAATGTTCCATCACTAGTCATCACAATCCTCCCTTAACCCTGTTATCACAATGTTCCATCACTAGTCATCAGAATCCTCCCTTAACCCTGTTATCACAGTGTTCCATGACCCATGTCATCACAGTGCTACATCCCCTTATCAGCACAATGCTCCATGACACCTGTCATCAAAATACTCCATGTAAATTTTCAGCCCCATCCTCCATGACCCTTGTCATCACAATGATCCATGCCCTTGTCATCCCAATGCTCCATGAACCCTGTATTCACAAAGTTCCGTGACGCTTGTCATCACAATGCTCCATTACCTCTGTCATAACAATGCTCCATGACCCCTGCCATCAAAGTGTTCCACGGTCTTTTCATCACAAGGCGCCATGACCCCTGTCATCACAATACTTCATGCCCGTTTCATCACAATGCTCCATGACACATGTCATCAGAATGCTCCATTGCCTTCTCCTCACAATGCTCTATGCCCTTGTCATCACAATGCTCCAAGACCCATGTAATCACAATGCTCCATGCCCCTTTTCATCAGAATGCTCCATGAGACTTGTCATCATAAGTCTCCATGGTCTTATCATCACAATGCTCCAGGAACTTTTCATCACCATGCTCCATTCCCTTGTCTTCACAATGCTCCATGACCCCGGTCATCACAATACTCCATGAATATTTTCAGCCCAATACTCCATGAAATTCTCATCACAATGCTCCATGACAAATATCATCAAAATGCTCCAGGAACACTGTCAACACAACACTCCATGACACCTGACAACACAATGATCCGGGACTCTTGGCATCACAATGCTCCATTCCCTACTCATCACAATGCTCCATGACCCCAGTCATCACAATACTCCATGAACATTTTCAGCCCAATGCTCCATGACTCTTGTCATCACAATGATCCTTGACCTTGTCATCCGAATGCTCCATGACCCCTGTATTCACAGTGCTCCATGACACCTTTCATCACAATGCTCCATGCCTTTGTCAGCAAAATGCTACATGACCTTGTCATTACAATGCTCTATGAGCTTGTCATCACAATACTCCATTACCATTGTCATCACATTCCTCCATGAAACTTGGGATCACATTGCTTTATGCCCTTGGCATCACAATGCTCCATGCTCCTTGAAATAAAATGATCCATGACCTCTGTCATCACAATGCTCCAAAACCTTGTGATCACAATGTTCCATAACACTTGTCATCACAACGCTCCATGATGCTTGCCATGACAATACTCCATGCACTTTTCATCCCAATGCTCCATGACCTTTGTCATCACAATGCTCAATACACTTGTCATCACAATGCTCCCTGACACTTGTCATCAGAATGCTCCTTGAACCCTGTTATGAAAAGGCTCCATGCATTTTTCATCACAAAGCCCCATGCCATTTTCATCACAATGCTCCATGTCATTGTCATCAAAATACTCCACAAGCTTGTCATCAGAATGCTCCATGACCCTTGTCATCACAATTCTCCATGCACTTGTCAGCACAATGCATCCTGACCTTTGTCATCACAATGCTCCATGCCCTTGTCATCACAATGCTCCATTACTTTTGTCATCAGAATCCTCCATGACACTTGGCATCACAATGCTCCATGCCATTGTCATCTCAATGGGTCATTACATATGTCGATCACAATGCTCCCTGACAGCTCTCTTCACAATACTGCATGACCTTGTCATCACAATGCTCCATGCCCTTGTCATCACAATGCGCCACTCCAAGTTTCATCACAATAATCCATGAAACTTATTAGACCAATGCTGCATGCCCTTTTCATCACAATGCTCCATGCCCTAGTTATCACAATGTTCCAAAACCCCTGTAATCTGAATGCTCCATGCCCCTTTTCATCAGTATGCTCCATGAGATTTGTCATCACAAGTCTCCATGGTTTTCTCATCACAATGCTCCAGGACCTTGTCATCACAATGCTTCACGACATTTTCGTGAAAATACTCAATGGCCCTTGTCATCATAATGCTCCAAGCCCTTGTCATCACAATGCTCCATTATATTTGTCATCACAATCCTCCATTACATTTGGCATCACAATGCTCCATGCCATTGTCATCGCCATGGACCATGACATATGTCATCACAATGCTCCCTGACACCAGTCTTCACAATATTTCATGCCCTTGTCATCACAATGCTCCATGCCCTTGTAATCAAAATGCACCATGTCCACTGTCATCACAATAGTCTAGGAAACTTGTCAGACCAATGCTCCATGCCCCTGTCATCACAATGATCCATGCCCTTGTCATCATATTGCTCCATGACCCCTGTCTTAACAAAGCTCCATGACCCCTGCCATCACAATGTTCCACGGCCTTGTCATAACAAGGCTCCATGACGCTTGTCATCACAATGCTCCAAGACCCATGTAATCACAATGCTCCATGCCCTTGTCATCACAAACCTCCATGACACATGTCATCAGAATGTTCCATGGCCTTCAAATTAAAAGGCTCCATGCCCTTGTCATCTCAATGCACCATGTCCAATGTCATCACAATAATCTATGAAACTTGTCAGACCAATGATCCATGCCCCTGTCATCACAATGCTCCATGCCCTTGTCATCACAATGCTGCATGACCCTTGTCATCATATTGCTCCGTGACTCCAGTCATCACAATGCTTCATATCGTTTGTCATCACAACGGTCCATGCCCGCGTCATGACAAGGCTCTGTGACATTTGTAACCACAATGCTCAATGAACTTTTTATCACAATGCTCCTTGACCCTTGTCATTACAATGTTCCATGCCTTTGTCAGAACAATGCTCCATGACACATGTCATCACAGTGTGCCATGCGCTTTTCATCAAAATGATCCACAACTTTGTCATCGTTATGCTCCACAAACCTTGTAAGCACAATGCTCCATGCACTTCTCATCCAAATGCTCTCTCACATGAGATATCACAATGTTCCATCACTAGTCATCACAATCTTCCCTCACCCCTGTTATCACAATGTTCCATGAACCCTGTCATCACAATGCTACATCCACTTATCAGCACAATGTTCTATGACCCCTGACATCACAATGTTCCATAACCACTGTCATCAAAATGCTCCATGACAGATTTCATCCCAAAGCTCCATGACCCCTGGCATCACAATGCTCCATGCAATTGTCATCACAATGCTCCATGAACCTTCTCATCACATTGCTCCATGCCCTTGTCATCACAAAGCTCCATGACACTTATCATCACAATGCTCAATGCCCTTCTCATCCCAGTAATCCATGAAATATTTCAGACCAATGCTCGATGCCCTTCTCATCACAATGATCCATTACCTCTGTCATAACAATGCTCCATGACCCCTGCCATCACAATATTCCATGGCCTTGTCATCACAAAGCTCCATGATCCTTGTCATCACAATGCTCCAAACCGCTGTAATCATAATGCTCCATGCACTTGTCATCGCAAAGCTCCATGACACATGCCATCAGAATGTTCCATGGCCTTCTCATCAAAATGCTACATGCCCTTGTCATGACAGTGCTCCAAGACACCTGTAATTCCAATGCTCCATGCTCCTTTTCATCTCAATGCTCCATGAAGCCTGTCATCAAAATGCACCATTCCCATCATCATAATGCTTCAAGCTATTGTCATCACAATGAAATCAAAATTATCCAAGACCACTGTCATCATAATGCTCCAAACCCTTGTGATCACAAAGTTCCATAACACTTATCATCACAACACCCTATGATGCTCATCATCACAATTATCCATGGTCTTCTCATCACAATGCTCCATGACATTTGTCATCACAATTCTCAGTACACTTGTCATCACAATGCTCCCTGACACATGTCGTCAGTATGCTTCTTGAAGCCTGTCATGACAAGGCTCCATGCCTTTTCATCACAATGATCCATGCCCTTTTCATCACAATGCTCCAAGACCCCTGTAATCACAGTGCTCCATGCCCTTGTCATCACAAAACTCCATGACACATGTCATCAGAATGCTCCAAGACACCTGTAATCACAATGCTCCATGCCCCTTTTCATTAGAATGCTCCATGAGACTTGTCATCACAAATCTCCATGCTCTTATCATCACAGTGCTCCAGGACCTTGTCATCACCATGTTCCATTCCCTTGTCCTCACAATGCTCCATGACCCCTGTCATCACAATACTCCATGAATATTTTCAGCCCAATGCTCCATGAAATTCTCATCACAGTGCTCCATGTCAAATATCATCAAAATGCTCCATGACCACTCTCATCACAACACTCCATGACACCTGACAACACAATGATCCGGGACTCTTGTCATCACAGTGCTCCATTCCCTAGTCATCACAATGCTCCATGAACATTTTCAGCCCAATGCTCCATGACAATTTTCATCACAGTCATCCATGCCCTTGTCATCCCAATGCTCCATGACCCCTGTATTCACAATGCTCCGTGACGCTTGTCATCACAATGCTCCATGACACCTGTCATCACAATGCTCCATGACTTTGTCAGCAAAATGCTACATGACCTTGTCATTACAATGTTCTATGCGCTTGTCATCATAGTACTCCATTACCATTGTCATCACAATCCTCCATGAACCTAGGATCACATTGCTTCATGCCCTTGTCATCACGAAGCTCCATGCTCCATGAAATCAAAATGATCCATGACCTCTGTCATCACAAGGCTACAAACACTTGTGATCACAATGTTCCATAACAGTTGTCATCACAACGCTCCATGATGCCTGTCATCACAATAATGCATGCCCTTTTCTTCACAGTGCTTCATGAACTTTGTCATCACAATTCTCAATACACTTGTCATCACAACGTTCCCTGACGCTTGTCGTCATAATGCTCCTTGAAACCTGTCACAAAAAGGCTCCATGCATTTTTCGTCACAAAACCCCATGCCATTTTTATCACAATGCTCCATGCCATTGTCATCAAAATACTCCTCAAGCTTGTCATCAGAATGCTCCATGACCATTGTCATCACAATTCTCCATGCACTTGTCAGAACAATGCTTCCTGACCCTTGTCATCACAATGCTTCAAGCCATTTTCATCACAAAGCTCCATTACCTTTGTCATCAGAATCCTCCATGACACTTGGCATCACAATGCTCCATGACATTGTCATCACAATGAGTCATTACATATGTCATCACAATGCTCCATGACACCTCTCTTCACAATAATGCATAACCTGGTCATCACAATGCTCCATGCCCTTGTCATCACAATGCACCATTCCAACTGTCATCCCAATAATCCATGAAAATTATTAGACCAATGTTCCATGCCCTTGTCATCACAATGCTCCATGCCATAGTTATCATAATGTTCCAAAACACCTGTAATCAGAATGTTCCATGCCCCTTTTCATCAGTATGCTCCTTGAGATTTGTCATCACAAGGCTCCATGATTTACTCATCACAGTGCTCCAGGACCTTATCATCACAATGCTTCACGACATTGTCATGAAAATTCTCAATGGCCCTTGTCAACATAATGCTCCAAGCCCTAGTCATCACAATGCTCCATTATATTTGTCATCACAAACCTCCATTACATTTGGCATCACAATGCTCCATGCCATTGTCATCGCAATGGACCATGACATATGTCATCACAATGCTCCCTGACACCTGTCTTCACAATACTCCATGCCCTTGTCATCACAATGCTCCATGCCCCTGTCATCACAATGAACCATGTCCACTGTCATCACAATAATCTAGGAAACTTGTCAGACCAATGTTCAATGACCCGGTCATCACAATGCTCCATGCCCTTGTCATCACAATGCTCCATGACCCCTGTCATAACAATGTTCCATGACCCCTGCCATCACAATGTTCCACGGCCTTGTCATCACAAGGCTCCATGACGCTTGTCATCACAAGGCTCCAAGACCCCTGTAATCAAAATGCTCCTTGCCCTTGTCATCACAAAGCTCCATGACACATGTCATCAGAATGTTCCATGGCCTTCTCATCAAAATGCTCCATGCCCTTGTCATCACAATGCACCATATCCAATGTCATCAGAATAATCTATGAAACTTGTCAGACCAATGCTCCATGCCCCTGTCATCACAGTGCTCCATACCCTTGTTATCAGAATGCTCCATGACCCCTGTCATCACAATGCTCCGTGACTCCAGTCATCACAATGATTCATAACGATTGTCATCACAACGGTCCATGCGTGAGACATCACAAGGCCCTGTGACCTTTGTAAACACAATGCTCCATGAAACTTTCATCACAATTCACCGGACCCTTGTCATCACAATGCTCCATGCCTTTGTCAGGACAATGCTCCATGACCGTTGTCATCACAAAGTGCCATGCGCTTTTCATCACAATGATCCACAACCTTGTCATCGCTATGCTCCATAAACCTTGTAATCACAATGCTCCATGCACTTCTCATCCAAATGCTCTCTCACATGAGATATCACAATGTTCCATCACTAGTCATCACAATCCTCACTCACCCCTGTTATCTCAATGTTCCATGACCCCTGTCATCACAATGCTACATCCACATATCATCACAATGTTCCATGACACATGACATCACAATGTTCCATAACCACTGTCATCAAAATGCTCCATGACACTTTTCATCCCAAAGCTCCATGATCCCTGGCATCACAATGTTCTATAACCCCAGTCATCAAAATGTTCCATTACACTTTTCATCAAATTGCTGCATGACCCTGTCATCAAAATGCTCCCTGCCCTTCTCGTCACAATGCACCACACCCTTGTCATCAAAATGCTCAATGACTTTGTCATCACAAAGCTCCATGACCCTTGGCATCACAATGCTCCATGTCATTGTCATCACAATGCTCCATGAACCCTCTCATCACATTGCTCCATGCCCTTGTCATCACAAAGCTCCATGACACTTGTCATCACAATGCTCGATGCCCTTCTCATCACAATGCTCCATGCCCTTGTCATTACAATCCTCCATGACCCATGTATCACAGTGTTCCGTGCCCTTGTCATCACAGTGCTATATGCCCAATCTCATCACAAAAATCCATGAAACCTTTCAGACAAATGCTCAATGCCCTTCTCATCACAATGCTCCATTACCTCTGTCATAACAATGCTCCATGCCACCTGCCCACACAATGTTCCACGGCCCTGTCATCACAAGGCTCCATGACCCTTGTCATCACAATGCTCCAAGACCCCTGTAATCACAATGCTCCATGCCCTTGTCATCACAAAGCCCCATGACGCATGCCATCACAATGTTCCATGGCCTTCTCATCACAATCCTCCATGCCCTTGTCATGACAATGCTCTAAGACCCCTGTATTCACAATGCTCCATACTACTTTTCATCTCAATGCCCCATGAAGCCTCTCACCAGAATGCTCCATGCCCATCATCAAAATGCTTCAGGCTATTGTCATCACAATGAAATCAAAATTATCCATGACCACTGTCATCATAATGCTCCAAATCCTTGTGATCACAATGTTCCATAACACTTAACATCACAACACCCTATGACGCTCATCATCACAATTATCCATGGTCTTCTAATCACAATGCTCCATGACCTTTGTCATCACAATACTCAATACACTTGTCATCACAATGCTCACTGACTCTTGTCGTCAGTATGCTCCTTGAACCCTGTCATGACAAGGCTCCATGCCTTTTCATCACAATGATCCATGCCTTTTCATCACAATGTTCCAAGACACCTGTAATCACAGTGCTCCATGCCCTTGTCATCTCAAAGCTCAATAACACATGTCATCAGAATGCTCCATGGCCTTCTCCTAACAATGCTCCAGGCCCTTGTCATCACAATGCTAGAAGACCCCTGTAATCACAATGCTCCATGACCCTTTTCATCAGAATGCTCCATGAGACTCGTCATCACAAGTCTCCATGCTTTTATCATCACAATGCTCCAGGACCTTGTCATCACCATGCTGCATTCCCTTGTCATCACAATGCTCCAACACCCCTGTCATCACAATACTCCATGAATATTTTCAGCCCAATGCTCCATGAAATTCTCATCACAATGCTCCATGAAAAATATCATCAAAATGCTCCATAACCACTGTCATCACAACACTCCATGACACCCGACAACACAATGATCCGGGACTCTTGTCATGACAATGCTCCATTCCCTACTCATCACAATGCTCCATGACCCCTGTCATCACAGTACTCCATGAACATATTCAGCCCAATGCTCCATGACACTTGGCATCACAATGCTCCATGCCTTTGTCAGCAAAATGCTACATGACATTGTCATTACAATGCTCTATGAGCTTGTCATCACAATACTCCATTACCATTGTCATCACAATCCTCCATGAACCTTGGGATCACATTGTTTCATGCCCTTGTCATCACAATGCTCCATGCACTTTGAAATCAAAATGATCCATGACCCCTGTCATCACAATGCTCCAAACACTTGGAATCACAATGTTCCATAACACTTGTCATCACAACGCTCCATGATGCCTGCCATCACAATACTCCATGCCCTTTTCATCACAATGCTCCATGACCTTTGTCATCACAATTCTCTATACACTTGTCATCACAGTGCTCCCTGGCACTTGTCGTCAGAATGCTCCTTGAACCCTGTCACGAAAAGGCTCCATGCCTTTTTCATCACAAAGCCCCATGCCATTTTCTTCACAATGCTCCATGCCATTGTCATCAAAATACTCCACAAGCTTGTCATCAGAATGCTCCATGACCCTTGTCATCACAATTCTCCATGCACTTGACAGCACAATGCTCCCTGACCCTTGTCATCACAAAGCTCCATTAACTTTGTCATCAGAATCCTCCATGAAACTTGGCTTCACAATGCTCCAGGCCGTTGTTATCACAATGGGCCATTACATATGTCATCACAGTGCTCCCTCACACCTCTCTTCACAATACTGCAAGACCTGGTCATCACAGGGCTACATGCCCTTGTCATCACAATGCGCCATTCCAAGTGTCATCGCAATACTCCATGAAAATTATTAGACTAGTGCTCCATGCCCTTGTCATCACAATGCTCCATGCCGTTGTTATCACAATGTTCCATGCCCTTGTCATCACAATGCTCCATGCCCTTGTTATCACAATCCTCCATGACCCCTGTCATCACAGTGCTCCGTGACTCCAGTCATCACAATGCTCCATGACTTTTGTCATCACAGTGGTCTATGCCCTCATCATCAACAGTCTCTGTGACTTTTTTAAGCACAATGCTCCATGAACATTTCATCACAATGCTCTTTGACACTTGTCATCACAATGCACTATGCCTTTCTTAGCACAATGCTCCATGCCCTTGTCATCACATTGCTCCATGACCCCTGTCATCACAATGCTCCGTGACTCCTGTCATCACAATTCTTCATAACGTTTGTCATCACAATGGTCAATGCTCGCGCCATCAAAAGGCTCTGTTACCTTTGTAACCACAATGTTCCATGAACTTTTCATCACAATGCTCCGAGACACTTGTCATCACAATGCTCCATGCCTTTGTCAGAAAAATACTCCATAACCCTTGTCATCACAATGGGCGACATGATTTTCATCCAAATGGTCCACAAATTTGTCATCGCAATGCTCCATAAATCTTGTAATCACAATGCTCCATGCCCTTCACATCACAATGCTCCATTACCCCTGTCATAACAATGATCCATGAGCCCTGCCATCACAATGTTCCACGGCCTTGTCATCACAAGGCTCCATGACCCTTGTCATCACAGTGCTCCAAGACCCCTGTAATCAAAATGCTCCATGCCCTTGTCATCACAAAGCTCCATGACACATGTCATCAGAATGTTCCATGGTCTTCTCATCAAAATGCTTCATGCCGTTGTCATCACAATGCTCCCAGACCCCTGTAATCACAGTGCTCCATGCCCCTTTTCAACTCAATGGTCCATGAAACCTGTCATCACAATGCATCATGCCCATCATCATAATGCTTCCAGCTGTTGTCAGCACAATGAAATCGAAATTCTCCATGATCTCTGTCATCACAGTGCTCCATGACCCCTGTCATCACAATACTCCATGAACATTTTCAGACCACTGCTCCATGACAGTTGTCATCACAATGATCCATGCCCTTGTCATCACAATGCTCCATGACCCCTGTATTCACAATGCTCCGTGACGCTTGTCATCACAGTGCTCCATGACACCAATCATCAAAATGTTCCATGCCTTTGTCAGCAGAATGCTACATGACCTTGTCATTACAATGCTCTATGCGCTTGTCATCACAATACTCAATTACCATTGTCATCAAAATCCTCCATGAATATTTTGGTCACATTGCTTCATGCCCTTGTCATCACAGTGCTCCATGCTCCTTGAAATCAAAATGATGCATGACCTCTGTCATCACAATGCTCCAAACCCTTGTGATCACAATGTTCCATAACACTTGTGATCACAACTCTCCATGATGACTGTCATCACAATACTCCATGCCATTTTCATCACAATGCTCCATGACCATTGTCATCACAATTCTCAATACACTTGTCATCACAATGCTCCCTGATACTTGTCGTCAGAATGCTCCTTGAACCCTGTCATGAAAAGGCTCCATGCCTTTTTCATCACAAAGCCCCATGCCGTTTTCATCACAATGCTCCATGCCATTGTCATCAAAATACTCTACAAGCTTGTCATCAGAACGCTCCATGACCGTTGTCATCACAATTATCCATGCACTTGTCAGCACAATTCTCCCTGACACTTGTCTTCACAATGCTCCAAGCCATTGTCATCACAATGCTCCATTACCTTTGTCATCAGAATCCTCCATGACACTTGGCATCACAATGCTCCATGCCATTGTCATCACAATGGGCCATTACATATGTCATCACGATGCACCCTGACACCTGTCTTCACAATACTGCAAACCTGGTCATCACAATGCTTCATGCCCTTGTCATCACAATATGCCATTCCAACTGTCATCGCAATAATCCATGAAACATATTAGACCAATACTCCATGCCCTTGTCATCACAATGCTCCATGCCCTTGTTATCACAATGCTCCATGACCCCTGTCATCACAATGCTCCGTGACTCAAGTCATCACAATGCTCCATGACCTTTGTCATCAAAATTGTCCATGCCCTCATCATCAACAGTCTCTGTGACCTTTTTAACCACAATGCTCCATGAACATTTCATCACAATGCTCTTTGCCCCTTGTCATCACAATGCTATATGCCTTTCTCAGCACAATGCTCCTTGCGCTTTTCATCACAATGCTCTATGACCCCTGCCATCACAATGATCTTTGACTCCAGTCATCACAATGCTTCCTAACATTTGTCATCACAATGGTCGATGCCCGCATCATCACAGGGCTCTGTTACATTTGTAATCACAATGATCCATGAAATTTTCATCACAATGCTCTGTGACCCTTGTCATCACAATGCTCCATGCATTTGTCCGAAAAATACTCCATGTCCCTTATCATCACAACGTGCCACGCGTTTTTCACCCCAACGGTCCACAATTTTGTCAAGGCAATGCTCCATAAACTTTGTAATCACAAAGTTCCATGCCCTTCTCATCAAAATGCTCCATTACCCCTGTTATAGCAATGTTCCATGACCCCTGCCATCAAAATGTTCCATGGCCTTGCCATCACAAGGCACCATGACCCTTGTCATCACAATGCACCAAAACACCTGTAATCACAATGTTCCATGCCCTTGTCATCACAAAGCTCCATGACACATGTCATCAGAATGTTCCAAGGACTTCTCATCAAAATGTTCCATTCCATTGTCATCACAATGTTCCCAGACGCCTGTAATCACAATGCTCCATGCCACTTTTCATCTCAATGCTCCATGAACCCTGTCATCACAATGCACCATGCCCATCATCATAATGCTTCCGGCTATTGTCAGCACAGTGAAATCAAAATTCTCCATGTCCTCTGTCATCACAATGCTCCATGATCCCTGTCATCACACTGATCCATGCTCTTGTCATCACAATGCTCCATGACCCCTGTATTCACAATGCTCCGTGACGCTTGTCATCACAGTGCTCCATGACACCTGTCATTAGGATGCTCCATGCCTTTGTCAGCAAAATGCTACATGACCTTTTCATTACAATGCTCTATGCACTTGTCAACAAAATACACCTTTACCATTGTCATCAAAATCCTCCATGAACCTTGGGATCACATTGCTTCATGACCTTGTCATCACAATGTTCCATGCTCCTTGAAATCAAAATGATCCATGACCTCTGTCATCGCAATGATCCAAACACTTGTGATCACAATGTACCATAACACTTGTCATCACAACACTCCATGATGCCTGTCATTACAATAATGCATGACATTTTCATCTCAATGCTCCATGACCTTTGTCATCACAATTCTCAATACACTTGTCATCACAATGCTCCCAGACACTTGTCGTCAGAAGGCTCCTTGAACCCTGTCACAAAAGGCTCCATGACTATTTCATCACAATGCCCCATTCCGTTTTCATCACAATGCTCCATGTCATTGTCATCAAAATACTCCACATGCTTGTCATCAGAATGCTCCATGACCCTTGTCATCATAATTCTCCATGCAATTCTCAGCACAAAGCTACCTGACCCTTGTCATCACAATGCTCCAAGCCATTGTCATCACAATGCTCCATTGCCTTTGTCATCAGAATCCTCCATGACACTTGGCATCACAATGTTTCATGCCATTGTCATCACAATGGGCCATTATATATGTCATCACAATGCTCCCTGACAACTGTCTTCACAGTACTGCTTGACCTGGTCATCACAATGCGCCATTCCAACTCTCATTGCAATAATCCATGAAACTTATTAGACCAATGATCCATGTCCTTGTCATCACAATCCTCCATTCCCTTGTTATTACAATGCTCCATGACCCCTGTCATCACAATGCTCTGTGACTCCCGTCATCACAATGCTTCTTGACCTTTGTCATCACAATGGTCCATGCCCTCATCATCAACAGTCTCTGTGACTTTTTTAACCACAATGCTCCATGAACTTTTCATCACAATGCTCTTTGACCATTGTCATCACCATGCTCTATGCCTTTCTCAGCACAATGCTCCATGATCCTTGCCATCACAATGCTCCATGCGCTTGTCAGCACGATGCTCCACGACACATGTCATCACAATGCACCATGCGCTTGTCATCACAGTGCTCCACAATCTTGTCATCACAATGCTCCATAAACCTTGTCATCACAATGCTCCATGCACTTCTCATCAAATTCCTCTCTCACCACTGATATCACAATGTTACATCACTATTCGTCACAATACTCCCTCACCCCTGTCATCACAATGTGCCATTACTCCTGTCATCACAATGCTACATGCATTATCATCACAATGTTTGATGACCACTGACATCACAATGTTACATAACCCCTGTCATCAAAATGCTCCATGACCCTTTTCATCAAAATGCTACATGACCCCTGACATCTCCATGTTCCATAACCCCTGTCATCAAAATGTTCCATGACCCTTTTCATCAAATTGCTCCATGACCCTTTCATCACAATGCTCCTGCCCTTCTCATCACAATGCACAACGCCCTTGTCATCAAAATGCTCCATGACATTTGTCATCACAAAGATCCATGACGCTTGGCATCACAACGCTCTATGTCTTTGTCATCACGATGCTCCATGAACGCTCTCATCACATTGCTCAATGCCCTTGTCATCACAAAGCTCCATGACACATGTCATCAGAATGTTCCATGGACTTCTCATCGCAATGCTCCATGCCCT